>NC_133332.1:154271621-156671621 GCF_042186555.1 Aquarana catesbeiana | reverse complement strand
CCACATTTGTATTACTAGATCACCTGTAATACTTGTTTTTTGTTGATGTACTTAACCATCTGTACCAATTGTCGATGTTGGGACTTCCTCTCTTTCAGGGCACCAAGACACAGGCTATTTTTCTTAATTGTTATTTTTTTCATTTCATTATTTGGTTCTACTGCCTTTTTATAATGTAGGTGCCAATTTATATACATTCATTTTTATTGCCTTCATATTTTGTGTATTTCTTCTGCAGGAGACTTTCTTTGCATCACTCCTGGTGCTTCAGCTGACCACTAGGATTGCCCGGAACACAAAGCCGCCTGGTTGTATAACCTAGGCGACGCTTTGGAGGCTAATGGACATTTACATCACCGCCCACGGCCTCCATTTTGCCACTCCGGCGGCGCAGTCTGCCGGTGAAGTTTACTGTGTCGGTGGGCCGTGTGTGCGTGACTCCACTCTGAAGTGCAGACGTTCGCGCATGCGTGATGGGGGCCGCGCACACCCAGCTCAGGGGGCCATCCCGGGATCTCCCAGCAATCTCCTCCTCAATATCAGCTGTTTGCAATTACTTGTAGCAGCTGATTGGGGACTATCTCCTATATATACTCAGCCGGCGCACTTCCATATCCAGCACTTATCTGCTGGGTGTTGGGATGTGCGGCCGGCTTTTTATCCTCCTTACAAGCAAGGTAAAACTTTATTACTACAACACCATCCATCGCTGCCACCACATACAAATGAATGGGTAAAATCCAGAAGTCTTTTTAAGACCACCTCTCTGTCTCCGTTCCTTTTGGGATTTTTTTTTCTATTGACCCATATTAAATAGTGCCTACTATATGCTTTCCGAGGCTCTCACCAAAATATATTTTAATGTGACCCATTTATTTATCAATTTTTTGTAGTTGCTGACTTTGACTCGTCACCTTGTTTGGTTGTTAACCTCACCAGCAAGATTTCCCATAGTAGCAGGTATATTCAGTTAAGCAGGTATATTCAGTTAAGTTACGCGTGGTGGTACAGCACACACTTTAAATTTGACACACTCCTTGTTCTTAATTTAGTTACAATTGAGTATACTCTCCCTTATTTTTTGGGGGGATTTCCATACACGGCCTCAGTATATCCTGCTGGCCATCTGCTGTCCAGGATTGCTATGAAGTCTCTGCGGTTCTAGTAATATCAAGTCTGTGTTTCAGACATATTTGATGCCCTTTTGCCTTGAGAGAGCACTCCCCACCGGCAAATTTGTTTCGTGCTATTGGTCTGCAATTTTAATACTGTTACAATGAAACATTGAAAATCCTTTTACCGTTCAACTCTATGTAAGTGAATTATCATAATAATTAAACATCTAATTATGTATGTTATGTTGGCAATATCCCTTCACTTTAAAATACTGATTTAATATTTGAATTATGCTTTAGATGAATTCCTCCTTCCTCTACACCCCTGAAGGATTTTACCGTACCCCGAAACGCGTTGGGTGTAAGGAGGTCTTTTCAAAAAATCCCTCATTTATGGTGATAGCGATGAATTGTACTGTAGTGAATCAATGTTTCACTTTATTTTAATCAGGTTTAAATAAAATTGTTGTTATATTACTCTTGCATATTTTTTAGAACATTATTAGTTGCCTAATAAGTCCACTTGGGGGAACCCCCTTTTTTCGCTTTTTATATTAGATGTGGCACCTTTTAAGCACAGATTAGCCATCCTACTTTCTGATTCGTAGAAATCCGGTTATCTGTGGGGTCCCGGTGCAGGGAAGGGAGTTTAAATTGGCACTTTTCGCAGACGGCATCATACTCACCCTGACTCAGCCTAGAACTTCACTGCCCAACCTACACGCTGAACGCGATCTCTACAAATCCCTCTCTGGCTATAAAATAAACGCGACTAAATCAGGCTCTCACTATTAACATCCCAGCAGCAGAAGTACAACACCTGCAGCAGTGCTTCCCTTATCACTGGAAGGCGACATCCCTGAAATATTTGGGGGTTCAGATCACCCCGTCTTATGCCATTCCATACCAAGCTAATTTTTCCCCCTGTTCCGGCCCATAAGGGACCTTCTACAGAACTGGAAGGTCCATCATATCTCCTGGGGAGGGTGGCCTCTGTAAAGATGACCATCCTCCCCAAACTCCTTTTATCTCCTCCAGACACTGCCCATTCCAATTCCATATGCAGACTTGAGAAAACTCCAGGTGGTCTTGGTGCGCTTTGTCTGGAACTATAGGAGACATAGAATACCTCGCTCAGTCCTGACGGCTTCCTGCTCCAACGGAGGGTTGGCGTTTCCCTGACTTAATTAAATAACACCAAGCAGCTCAGCTGCGTGCCTTGACCTCCTGGTTTCCCCAACGATCCTACAACAAGTGGAAAGAAATCGAAAAGATATGGCTTGCACCCACACACCCAAACGGCCTGCTCTGTAATTCGAATGCAGAGGTGGACTCGGGCCGGCTTTTGGGACCTATGCTTCAACTTTGGTCACTTTGGCGCAGCTCGAGCACATAACCTGGGCTCAGAATGGTCTCTTTTAACCTCCTTCCTTTATGACCCTAGGATGCCTGCTGGTCTCACACGCCAGATGTATTTGCCCTGGGCGACACGGAACTTATTTCACTTTGGCCACTTGGTGCACCCTTGCTCATGCAAGATGCTCTCATTCACTGAACTCAAAAAAAAAAAAAAATTTGAATCTACCTTGCCAGGTGTTTTATGGGTACTTGCAAATAAGACATTATGCCCAATTGTCGCCCCGAATCTCCAATTTTCGGCGCCAACCCCCTTTGAGAGCCTGGTGTTGGAGGGATCCGCACACCGAGGTTTAATTTCAGATATATATCGGCTGCTAAACTCTTACTCCATCCCCACCCAGGGTAAACGTGCATATATGCTTCGCTGGGTAAAGGTACTGGGAGAGGAGATCCCAGAGGCGACATGGCATACGATCTGGTATCAGGCAGCATAAAGCTCTTTTTGCACGCTCTACAAGGAGAACGCCTATACAATTCTCTACTTTGGTACCTGACACCAGATGTTCTCCACGCTATATATCCCTCCAGCTCGGATAGGTGTTGACACTGTCAGGGAGCTAAGGGGACCCTATATCGCATCTACTGGACCTGCCACAAGATAGTGCCTTTCTGGACGGAAACGCGGCTTTTATTGTCCCGCCTTCTGGGAGTACAGGTTCCCAGGACCCCAAAATCATTCCTCTTAGGAGTTTCACCCCTGCAGATTCCCAACGTTCAAAAAAATTGCTTAGACATGTCTTGACAGCTGCAAGATGCCTGGTTGCCCTTCATTGGAAACGACATTCCCCACCCTCCCAGGCAGATTTGTATACTAGAATAAAAGACATAGAGCTGATGGAAAAAATGACAGCCAGATTACAGGATAGACTGGAAATGCATGACAAAGTTTGGGACGAATTGGCACAGGCGAGGGGATCCGCCCTGAGCTGATTGTCGAGCCTTCCTATCTTCCCCCCTCCTTTCTCACCCCCCCCCCCCCCCCCTATCTTTCTATTTCCTGCTGTTTCCTTTCTTTTTTGGGTTTTGTTGTCTATAGCAGACCCTATTTGATAACTAGCAGTTTTTATGTGTAGCCAGCAACGACCCCCCTATTGTCTGTTTTATTGTTTACTGTTACTCGATATACACTGGCCCTATTGCTGTTATACTGAAGTCTGTGTATTACAGTGTCAACTTCTTGTCTCTCTTATGATCAATAAAAAATTATTTGAAAAAAAAACAAAAAACTAAAGCCCAATTTAGTCTTCATTAATTATTACTGTAATACAATCTGTATAAATGATGGCTTCTTTATTTATTTTTATTTTTTTAACAGTCCTGTTTGCCGCAGCAAAGATTAAAGTGGTGTAAAAATCAATTTTTGTGCTCTAGGTAGAAACTAAAATGACAGATATTTTATATATATATATTTGTAAAACCAAAGTAGATAAAAAGTGGACGCACCTGAGATCAAGTCCTAAATTATAATCAATAATGTAAACAACCTAGATACAGTCTAATAAAGTGCAAGTTATGTAAGTGACTAAAGTGACATATATAATCTTCAGACTGAATGGATAAAGTGTACGCAAATAAAATTGTCCAAATGGTAGACTCTTCAAGTGAATATAAAAGTGCAACTAGCATCCAACGAAATCCAGGCTCCTGTAGTAGATAGCTGGTGCTTTCTTGTCTGTGCAGCTGGTAGTTTCTCGTCTGTGCAGCTCAGCAATGCATGGAAAAAAGGGGAAGGTTTCCAGGTCCAATGCCGGTGTATAAAAGGAAAGAAAGGGGGCCTAGATCCTGAAGTATGTTGAAACTTGAATCCATTAAATTTAAAACAGACCGTTTGTTTTTATATGTTTTAACCACTTTGCGCCCGCGCTATAGCCGAAAGACGGCTACAGCGCGGACGCCAATTGCCTGGAGGGCATCCCTGGACATCCTCCTGTTTACTTCCGCGATACGCGCTCCCGCGGGCGCGCATTCGGGAAATTCTGTGCTGGCCGTGTCCCTTGGACACAGCCAGTCACAGATCGCTGTAAATGGCCAATCACAGCGGCCGTTTACAGCACGATCGGAGCTTCCAATGGGAGATGATCTCAAATGTAGACATATGAGATCATCTCTCATTGCCGGCTGTCTGAAACAGCGTGTGAGGAGGGAGAGCTAACGGCTGCAGCGTGAGTGTCAGAAAAAAAAAAGGAAAAAAAAGTGAACACAGTACATGCCAGTGCCATCTGTCCCCACTGCCACCTGTCAGTGACATCTGTCCCCAGTGTCACGTGTCATCAGTGCTACGTATTAGTGTCTTCTGTCAGTGCCATGTCAGTGTCACTTGTCATTGTCCTTGTGCTCCAGGGCCTTCAAAAGTGTAATAGGTGGTCAACAAGTTTAGATGTGTAATTTATGCTCCCAGAACACTTGATGGTGCTCCCTGCATGTTGGGCCTCTCTATGTGGCTAGGCTGTAAAAAAGTCCCACACATGTGGTATCGTAATACTCAGGAGGAGTAGCAGAATGTGTATTTTGGGGTGTCATTTGTGGTATATACAAGCCATGTGAGAGAAATAACCTATTACAATGACAATTTTGTGGGGGGGGAATCTTAATTTTGCAAAGAATTGTGGGAAAAAATGACAACATCAAAAAGCTCACCATGCATCTTACTAAATACCTTGGAATGCCTACTTTCAAAAAAAGGGGGTCTTGTTCGGGTCGCAAGAAATGAGATAGGCCGTCAGTACATCAGGTGTGATCAATTTTTTATGATTTGCACCACAGCTTGTAGACTAACTTTCACAAAGACCAAATAATATCCACTAATTTGGGTTATTTTTTTACCAAAGATATATAGCAGTATAAATTGTGGCCAAAATTTATGAAGAAAAATTAATAATTTGCAAAATGTTATCACAGAAACTAAGAAAAGTGTGAGGGTGGTTTTTTTTTTTTTTTTTTTTTTTTTTTTTTTTTCAAAATGTTCGGTCTTTTTTCATTTATAGCGCAAAAAATAAAAAACCCAAAGGTGATCAAATACCACCAAAAGAAAGTCATTCAAAATGTGAGAGCGCTGAAAGCTGAAAATTGGTCTGGGCAGGAGGGGGGTTTAAGTGCCCAGTTGTCAATTGGTTAATTTGAATACCAAACGGTCTGTTTTAAGCACTTTTATATTCGGACAGCTTTTTTTAATTGCGTGCACTTTATCCATTCAGTCTGAAGATTATATGTGACTTTTTTTGTTACTTTTACAATTTTCACTTTATTAAAATGTATCTAGGTTGTTTACATTGTTTGATTATGTCAGAGTTAAGGTATATAGAAAATCCGCCCCCTCCTATACCCCAAACACTGTGCTAATGGAAATGAAGCCTAAATCTGAGCTGCTGCTTAAAATGTATAAACCCTAAATGCAAAAATTTGATTCACCAAAATCTAGCCCCAACCAATAATGAATTCAAATAGCAGCGCTAAATAAAACCCTAATCATAAATAAAGTGAACCAGTGATAAAATCACTCCTTCCTACTCTTGTGCATCAAAATAATGTGATCTATATCCACAAATATAGTGCGCATAACCAATTAAGCGAATACCATAACTGTGCACAAAAAATGTGTATGTATATGTATATATATATATATATATATATATATATATATGTGTGTGTGTGTATGTGTATGTGTATATGTGTGTATGTATATATATATATATTTATTATTATTATTTATATATATATTATTTATATATATATATAATTTTATTATTATTATTTATATATATATTATTTATATATATATATAATTTTATTATTATTATTTTTATTATTTATATATATATATATATATAATTTTATTATTATTATTTTTATTATATATATATATATATATATATATAATTTTATTATTATTATTTTTATTATATATATATATATATATATATATATAATATTATTATTATTATTTATATTTTATGTGTAAATCAGTGTAAAATAAGTCCACAAATGTGTAATTAATCAATGTCCAAAAATATTGATCCGTGACATGATACAGTGCAGATCTTCACTTTAAACACTCTTCCACCGCACCTCTGTGACTGTGAATTCACTCCCCTTAGGTTAATAAACTCACCAGCTCCCTTCGCCCACACTCTCGTGTTGGGCCACAAAGCTTTGTCCCACACAGAAGGGGGAAATAAATGGCCTCCAATAGTTCACCTTTTACATATCCAGAGTGTAATGATAAGGAGCTCTCTCCACATGAAAAAAAGAAAGTGATCCAATAGTGCAATAACGTAATGATTTTTATTAAAATAACACACTCCTCCACCATTAAACTCACATCTTTAAAATTCACTTCAAGCTCAAAACAGCACAGCAAGCTGTCACAGCATAAACTCCAAACAGTAAAACCAGCGTATGGTGGTCACGGCTGACCCAGGTACTGCGCTCTCTGATACCAGTCTCACCCGATCCCTGGTGTTTGCTAGGACCCGCTTCCCCACTTCCTCGTATGGCGCTCCCTGTCACAGCGTCCTACTTCATACGTGTTCGATTGCCGTATAGCCACGCCCCGACATGTTTCATCATGAAGACTTAATCATGGGATTGGCTATACGGCATGGCAATCATTCCTTTATACCCTCCGCTTCTAATCCGAGCGGAAATGACCTTACTGCGCCTGCGCGCTCCCTGTGTCCCCGCTCGCACCATACATCAATATTACAGTGCAGCCGAGCGTGTAAGACTCCGTTAACCATAGTGTGTGTGTGTATATATATATATATCGAGAGAGAGAGAGATCAAAACATTTAATCAAATAACACTAATCTGTCATATAGTGAGGATTTCTCCTCCACATACACTTAAAAAACGGGCGATTTCTCCCTTATACAAATTAAAACTACTTTAAAACGGAGGGATATCACTCTCTTAAACAAGTGGTTAGATATAAATGATTACGTAAAATTAATTACTGCTGCCATATCATCGGGTGAATCTACATCATTAACCCCATAAATAATACTACATCAAGACTGCAAAAGAAAATTAGTTATATTCTTACAATCCGAGAGGGGAACAGTAATTCTCTACTTCTCAATATTAAACATTAATGCTTATATAAATAAACCATGTAGCCTCCTCACTTATTTACCAAAATTCATTATAAATTTAAAAAAAAACATTTAACTCGATACTTAGGAATTAAAAATACCGGCATGTCACCTAAAGTACCATACACAGTCAAACCTACATCCTAATCTCTTCATCTCCTCCTCCTCCTCCTCATATATACATTTAATATACAATAGGACTCACTAAACCATGAACAACAGAAAAAGAGGGAGAAGGACAGAGAGGGGGAAAGGGAAAAAAGGAAAAGGGGGGGGGGGGGGGGGGGGTGAGAGGGGGGGGGGAGGGTGAAAAGGGGGGAAAAAAATGTGGGGGGAACGACGAAAATATAAGTCATGTCTAATAATTATTGATGAAGCTGTTAAGATCCAATTCTATATTCAAGCCTTTCGGAAAAAGACATTTTAACAGGAAAATCCATCGAGTCTCTCGTTGGGATAAATCCCTCACCCGATTTGAGCCCCTCCAGGTCGGATATACTATATCAATCCCACAAAACTGAAGAAGACTGGGATCCTGATCATGTTTTTCTTTAAAATGGAGGGACACACTGATATTTATTTAAATCCATTTCTAATATTAGATATATGCTCAGAGATTCGCACCCTTAGCAGTCGCTTAGTGCGCCCAACATAAAATAGACCACAGGGCACCACATCAGATACACCACATACGATGAGTTGCAAGTGATGAACTCTCTTATTTCAAAGGTCTCATTTTCATAATTGGTAATGCTCTTCATCCCTCTATTGCTGGTCCTAACTGTTCTACAACATACACACTTCCTGCATGGGAAAAAAACATTTAAATCTATTTTTATTGAGGGGCGACCAGGTGGGTCAAGGATCTTTCTCACCACCCTGTCTCCAAAGCTGGGAGCTCTTCTATAAATAAACCTGGGGAGTTCTGGCAGAACTTCCCCCAAATGACGATCCTTACAAAGGCTATACCAATATTTCTTAAAAATATCTTCAATTTCTTTATACTGACAATGATAATTCGAAATAAATCCCCACTGGCGTTGTTCATTGGAGGTAGTAATTTCTTTTTCTTTTAAACACTCTTCCCTTGGGATACTGGCAACCTGCTCTATAACTCTGTTCAAGGAACCTTCCGAGTATCCCTTTTGCAGGAAACTCTCCTTTAATATGTTGGCCTGTGTGTAATATTTTTCCTGTTCAGCGCAATTCCGGCGGATCCTCAGCATTTGTCCCTTCGGAATATTCTTGATCCAAGCAGGGTGATGACCACTCCTGATGGACAAAAAGCTGTTTCGATTAGTTGGTTTGAAATACACACATGTGCCTAAAGAGTTACCTCTTTTCTCAATTGTTACATCTAGGAAGTTAACACTTGTATCACTCACTTGCGCCTCCAATCTAATATTATTTCCATTGGTATTCAGGTACCCCAAAAATTCATCCAAAGATTCCCTAGACCCCTCCCAGATAAATAGGAGGTCGTCTATGAATCTTCGGTAAAGTCTGAGTTGGGCCAATCGTCTACTGAATATATATCTGTCTTCCCACTCAGCCATAAACAGGTTGGCGAGGCTGGGAGCATATTTATCTCCCATAGCCACGCCAACCTACTGAGAGAAAAAGTGCCCATTCCACCAAAAATAATTGTGCGACATGCAGAAGGTCAAGGCTTGACCCAAAAAAACGCTTCTGCACGTCGGGAATGTCCTCTCTCCTACTTAATGCCCAATTCAGCGACAAAGATGCATCCTCATGCTGAATGATCGTATAGAGCGAGGCCACATCGGCCGTGACCAGATAGGTCTCGGCCGTGGAGTTGAGATGGATCTTACTCAAATGTTGGAGAAGGTCAGTGGTATCTCCTAAGATGTGACCTTCACACTGGGCTGGAGAAATTTGTCCAAATATTCTCCAAGCCTCGCCGTTACCGATCCTATCCCATTCACGATGGGACGTGCTGGGGGTAATTTAGCATCCTTGTGGATTTTAGGTAACGTATAAATTACTGGAATCCTACAGGCACTTGGAACCAGATATCTCCTTTCTCTAGAGTTTAGGGCACCAGTGGCATATCCCCACTCCACCAATAAGCTCAGTTGATCCTTATATTTATCCGTAGGATCAGTAGTGAGTCTCTCATGTTGGGGGACCGCTCAACCTATATCAGTGAGTTGTACATGGTAAAAGGTCTTATCCATGATAACAACCCCCCCTCCCTTGTCGGCTGGGCGTATAATAATGTTGTTCCTCTTTTCCAACGATCGAATTCCCTCATTAATATATTTCGGATTAACCTTCTTTCACAGTTAATTCTTCTATATCCTTCAACACCAGATTTTTAAAAACTTCTATATAATGATTGCTAGAGTTTTGGGGATTAAATACAGACTTATTCCTTAAGCCGCTATCCACTTTCCCCAAGGATACCGCGACACTATCCCTGGGGGCTACCGGATGGCTCAAAAAATATTTTTTAATATTCAGAGTCCGTATAAATTTATGTGTATCAATAAACACTTCAAATTTATTGAGCATTTTTTTGGGTGCACATTTAAGACCCAAATTCAGTATGTTCTGCTCTTTCGGATTTAACTTTACCTTGCTTAGATTGTAAATACCAACATTTATGTGTCCCTCATTCCTTTTCTTGGATTGTTGACGTTGTCCTGCTCAACATCCCCTTCGTCTCTTGGTGGTAATCTCATTCCCCTGTTCACATGTTGCTGTGGGCCATTCCTCCCTCCCCTGTTGTTCATTGGGTGACTCTTTCCTCTCGGTGTCCCCCCTCCCCTCCCTCTCCTCCCTCGCTGTCCTAAAAAAGGTGCAGGGCCCTGTTGGTGATAATAGGATCCATTATACTCCTCATCCAAGGGAAGATATCTATTGTATAAGGGAGTGGGACTCCCACCATCCCCATAGTTGAAAGGTGGGTAATTTTGATATGCATCATGACCTTGTGGTGGGAAACATCCAACAGGATGATTAATTCTAGATAACTGTGGTTCACGCCATTCCCCCTGATTGTAATTCTGTTGGTAATTCCCTCTCAAGGGTTGTTCCCTCTCACATTATTTTGATACACAGGAGTAGGAAGGAGTGATTTTATCACTGGTTTACTTTATTTATGATTAGGATTTTATTTAGCGCTGCTATTTGAATTCATTATTGATTGGGGCTAGATTTTGGTACTTTGTTTGATTAGAATTTAGGACTTGATCTCAGATGTGTCCACCTTTTTATCTACTTTTGTTTTTTTACAACACCTTCTATCTATCTATCTCCTCTAATATATATATATATATGTGTGTGTGTGTGTGTGTGTGTATGTATATATATATATATATATATATATATATATATATATATATATATATATATATATATATATATATATATATATATATATATATATAATTTTTTTTAACTCTATTCATTGTGTTGGTTTTTGGTTGACCACTTAGGTGTTTGCAGCAGCTAGTACACTCATTCCTATAGCCACAGGAGGTAGCATGGGGATAATTCATTTTCTTATTAAAGTGGCATTGAACCCAAAAATGTAATGTATTGCAGCTTGCCAATCTTTAGATGAGTTGGCTGCGTCAGTTTTTTTTTTCTTAGGCATTTTTTCCCTCTGTTTTCACTTTGCAATCTCACCTGGCCTCCATGATTGATCACATGGCTAGCATTAGAGGGAGATTCCATGGATGTCCCCCGCCCCACTGTTTTAAGAAATGGTGAAGTGGAAAATGGAACTTCACCCCTAAAGGAAAGTTAGGTTGATCCTCCTCCCCCACCCCCTTCCACTTATGGAACTTAGTTTTTGGGGCGTGGCGGGTAGTTTTGTCAGGTACCCCCTCCCACTTCTGCTGGAATCACCAAGGTGATCCCAACAGAAGTTCTACCCCACCAGCAACCTCCTGGGACGCGTCACAAGCCCCAGGAGGCTGCCGGACTATTTAGAGTGCAGCAAGGAGTGTGTAGTGGGGAGCCAGCTGTGAACACGCAAAGAGTTAACAGCCAGATTCCCCACAGTCCACATGGAGCCTCTAGGGACCCAAGGACTAGCAAAGAATCAGCCTGGTTGAGGACACTACTGGATCCCTGGACAGGTAAGTGTTGGATTTTTTATTTTTTCAAAAACGACTGAATCCTTTTTTTTAGGAAAGTTGTAGGGTTAAATATAAAGACAAATTGCGGCTGTTTGAAAAAAAAAAAAAATCAGAATACTGTATGTGGTTTTGTGGAATTTAGCTCTTCTTTTTTTTTTTTTTTTTTTTTTTTTTTTCTCTTTTCTTTTTTCCCAGAAATTAGCTTGAATGCCAGAGACCCCATGTCCAAGATTTCTGTTCTTCGAAAAGAGGATGTAAAGCCTGAATGGAGACTGCCGGCAATAAAATATCAATTTGTCACAAGGTGGTGATTCAGTAATTACATGATTTTCCTTGCATATTCATCTGTACTCCTGAATTTCATATAAGAAACCCTGTTTTAATGCTTTTTTTTTTTTTTTTTTTTTTCTTGTTCATTAGTTTTTGGTCAAGGTTTATAATACAAATAAGAGGGGAACACAAGCTACATTCAGAGATAATTATACATGCCAATTTATATCACAAGTTAGTGCTAGTGATGCACCGAATTTTCAGCCGCCGAAACATATCGGCCTAAAATGGCTTTTTCGGCAAAATGCAGAAAAGAAAATCTCGACGAAAATGGGGGTGGGGCCCCATCCCTGGTGCTGCCCATCATGAGGGTGTCCTTCTGGCGCGGCGTGCCGCAGTCCTCTCCTCTCCTGTCCTGTCCTCCCCTCCCTCCTCGCCGCGATCTCCGTTGTGTCACGGAGCTTAACTACACAGACTGCAGTAACAATGTCCCACCTCCTGTGACAGACGGCACACGGATCCAATGGTGGGACATTGAATCAGTATGACGTGATTACAGGAGGCGGAACATAGTTACTGCGACCTGGGCAATTCAAATGCAGCTCCATGACACACGGAGATCGCCGCTCTGTTTTGGGCACTGGCAAGCTACATGATGGGCACAGGTGAGGCTGCATCTTATGGGCATATGTGGGCTGCATCTGAGGGGCAAACGCGGGCTGCATGAAGGGCACTGGTGAGGCTGCATTGATCTCTTGTATTATGTCTGCAGTCTCTGACCCTCTCCTGTACTATGTCTGCAGTCTTTGACCCTCTCCTGTACTATGTCTGCAGTCTCTGACCCTCTCCTGTATCATGTCTGCAGTCTCTGACCCTCTCCTGTACCATGTCCCCAGTCTCTGACCCTCTCCTGTACCATGTCCCCAGTCTCTGACCCTCTCCTGTACCATGTCCCCAGTCTCTGACCCTCTCCTGTACCATGTCCCCAGTCTCTGACCCTCTCCTGTACCATGTCCCCAGTCTCTGACCCTCTCCTGTACCATGTCCCCAGTCTCTGACCCTCTCCTGTACCATGTCCCCAGTCGCTGACCCTCTCCTGTACCATGTCCCCAGTCGCTGACCCTCTCCTGTACCATGTCCCCAGTCTCTGACCCTCTCCTGTACCATGTCCCCAGTCTCTGACCCTCTCCTGTACCATGTCCCCAGTCTCTGACCCTCTCCTGTACCATGTCCCCAGTCTCTGACCCTCTCCTGTACCATGTCCCCAGTCTCTGACCCTCTCCTGTACCATGTCCCCAGTCTCTGACCCTCTCCTGTACCATGTCCCCAGTCTCTGACCCTCTCCTGTACCATGTCCCCAGTCTCTGACCCTCTCTTGTATAAAAAAAATATTTTTAAAAACGGTCACTTTCGGTATCAGTGCTGTTTCGGTATCAGTGCTGTTTCGGTATCAGTGCTGTTTCGGTATCAGTGCTGTTTCGGTATCAGTGCTGTTTCGGTATCAGTGCTGTTTCGGTATCAGTGCTGTTTCGGTATCAGTGCTGTTTCGGTATCAGTGCTGTTTCGGTATCAGTGCTGTTTCGGTATCAGTGCTGTTTCGGTATCGGTTTCAGTTTTCGGCCTAGTGTATTTTTCATTTTCGGTATCGGTTTCGGCACCAAAAAACCCATTCGGTGCAGCCCTAGTTAGTGCCATTATCAAGTCTGTACAGTTGTTGTACATACACCGCTGAACTGTAAAACGCCAGGGCTTCTGCTCTCATTAATTCAGCTAGGCGAGCTAGCTAGCTTAAATCTTGGGAAGGTGATCTTACCTCCAAGAATAAACTCTGCGGCATTCCCTTTTGAAGGCAAGCTCTTATTCAGTTCCTCCTTAGAGGAGGTCCTAGCTCGTTCCTCTGAGAAGAGTAAACGGTTTCCTCCTTCCCAAAGGGATAAACCCCAGAATAAGAGGCCTTTTCGTGGCTTCCAAAGCAAGGCTAATTTTAAAGCCAACAGGCAAAGAAGAAATGGTCTTTGTTAAAAGACAAAAAAAATCCCCAGTGACGCCGGGATAGGGGTAGGAGGAAGGTTGTCCCATTTCATCAAGGAATGGGCAGAGATTTCCGACAATTCCTTTATTCTTCTAACATTGTAAAGGGGGTTACAGGTTGGAATTCAAAAGTCATGTACCAATCTGCCAGAGTCACCGAAGGTTCCTCAGGTTTGCTGTTCTCATGGGAAACGAGCCAAGTCACTGGCAGTTCAATGCCCTTCCTTTTGGTCTCTCAGCAGCACCCAGAATTTTTACAAAAATCATGGCCGACGTCATGGCTTTTTTTTTTTTTTAATTCAAAGTGTATCGATCGTCCCATATCTAGACTATTTTTTGATTTTTGCTTGAGACAGAGTCCCTTGTTCAGGATCTGCAGTTGGTTTTGCAGACCTTTCAGAAATTGGGGTGGAAAGTCAATCAGCAAGTCTTGCCTGGTGCCCTCCCAGATCATACTTTTCCTGGGTTATCTTTTAGAAGATTTTTCTTCCCAAGGAGAAGATTTTGAACATTCTCTCTGTGCAGGCCTTCAAGTTGCTCCCTCAGACCTCCCTTCAGCGGATCATGCAGTTGCTGGGGTTGATGACTGCAGCCATTCCTGGGGTGCCTTGGGCCCAATGACACTCCAGACCCCTTCAGGCTTTTCTTTTACTCCATTGGGATTGCAGGAAGAACTCTCTAGATCAGCTGGTACAGCTGCCAGGAGAGAATTTTCTCGATCTCTCCTGGTGGGAGCAACAAGAACATCTACAGGGAGGGAAGTATTGGGCACAACATTCTTCAGTAAAAATTACCACAGACGCTAGTCTGTGGGGTTGGGATGCTCACTCACAGGACTGACAGGCCCAGGAAGCCTGGTTGCCAGAGGAGGCAGGCCGCTCCTCGAATTTCAGAGAACGTCTAGCTGTGGGGTAAGCTCTTTTGTCTCTGGAAGAGAGGGTCTATTCAAAAGACCTATTAATTTTCTCGGACAATGCCACAACTGCTGCGTACCTAAACAAGCAAGGGGCACTCGCTCAAAGTCGCTTCTGTCATTAACACCGCAGATTCAGTCCTGGGCGGAGATCAATGTCACTTCAGTCAGGACAGTCCACATCAGGGGGTCAAAAAATGTGCTGGCGGACTATTTGAGCAGGGTGAGCATTAGTTCCAGCAGTTGGGAACTACATCAAGGCATGTTCCGGGAGGTAGTGCTAAGATGGGGTCTTCCCACAGTGGATCTTTTTGCCTCCAGTCTCAACAGAAAACTGCCAGCGTTCTCTCTGGAGAGAGAGACAGAGTCCTTGGGGATGGATGCTCTCTCCTTCCCGTGGGATTTCACTCTGGCTTAAGCCTTCCCTCCTTTTCCCCTCTTAGCTCTAGTAGTTTGGAAAATGATTCAGGACCGGGCAGAAGTTGTTATGATTGCCCCCTGGTGGCTCAGGAGGAGTTGGTTCTCCTCTCTGAAGGTCCTCTCTGTGAATCTTCCCTGGCCCCTACCAGTTCGGAAGGATCTGCTCCATCAGGGACCGGTGTTGCATCCAAACCCTCAGACCTTCCAATTGATGGCTCCTTTTGAGCCTTTGCATGAGGCTTCCCTGAAAATTATTTCTTTGAAGATTTCCTTCCTTTTGGCTATTACGTTGGGGAGAATGATTTCTGATCTAGAGTCTTTCCTGTAAAGACCCCTTTCTGAGGATTCTAGAGGACAGGGTAGTGATTAGACCTGATCCTTTCTATTTACCCAAAGTTTTTTCCAACTTTCATAGGTCCCAGGAGATAGTCCTTCCTAGTTTCTGCACCTCTCCCAAGAATGCGGAGGAGGAAAGGTTTAGTCTTTTAGACATAAAGAGATGTCTTCTGCTTTATCTAGAAAAGTCCAGTGGTTTTAGGAGTTACTCCCAACTGTTGGTTTTGTTGGCCCCAAGAAGAGGTCCAAAGCGTCTAAAAGTTCTATTGCTAGGTGGATTAGGGGAGCTATCTGTGAGACATACAAAGCGTCAGGTCGCACCCCTCCTAGATATAGGGCCCATTCAACGAGATCCATGGCCACATCATGGGCAGAAAGAGCAGGGGCTTCATGGGAAGAAATTTCTAAAGCTGCCGTCTGGTTCTCCTCTCATGCATTTGTCAAACATTATAGAGTACAGATGCTTTCCAGCCAGGGACTCTCCTTTGGTAGGAAAGTGCTTCAGGCTGTTGTCCCTCTCTAAGGTATAGAATCTTGCTTATCCTCTCAAGTAGCTGTCCTGGAAGGTGAGGGGGGAAAACCCCCGTTAGACTTACCGGTAACTGTTATTCCAGGACAGCATCTATATTCCCACCCTATTTTATTTTTTCACTGGCCGACCTTGTTTACCTGGTGGTGGTGTTTTTTATATGATTTTCTGTTATCTTCCTCTGCCGAGTGCACTTTTGGTGGAGGTTACTTGATCTTCTAAACAACTGAGGGTCAGAGGAAAGGGAGAGGCATTTTAAATTGTATCTGATTTGTGTTTTCTGTAGAGGGCGGAGCCAATCATCTCAAGTAGCTGTCTTGGAAGGTTCCTGGAAATACTGTTACCGGCAAGTCTAACAGGGGTTTTTTTCAAAGCTTTGTGAAAGTAGTTGAAATGCTGATAAACGCAAACTTTTTGTCACAAATTATAGATCTTCTTCTTTTTTTTTTTTTTTTTTTTTTTTTTCCTTGTGACCCACTCTTCAGAGTATTGTCTGCAGCAGAACGGACAGCAGAAAAACTGTTCGTGTGTAGAGAAGCTAAAACCCACAAAAAAGAATTTTACCTGTACATACTGTAATAGCTATCCCTTCTGCCCAAATCTTTTTAAAATTTGTCAGTGCTTTTTCTAGTCGCATAAGTAGGCCTATATAGCGGCAATATTTTTGTTTTTTTTGTTTTTGCTTTTGTTTTTTTCCATACAATACAATCTTTCCCAGAAAACACCATAAGCATTCTCTTGGACTGCAGAAATTGGGGATGGAGAAGTTATCGGACCTAAACGCTGTGACTACTGACCAGAAAGCTCTGACTTTACTACAGCTTCCTACTATTTGAGCAGTGTGAAATGGTCAATGAAAGTACCTGAGATAAATGTTTTGGTCTTTAGATTAAATGCCAGTGAAGTATATGTTGTAAAAATGCCTTCCAGTCTTTGGTCATCAAGATCTGCAATAATTCTAACCTTTTGGAGTCTAGAGTCTTGCATCTGAGCATAGAGTAATAACTGTAGATAAGTTTGTATGAATTGGTGAAAGTTGGCATAGCTTCTAATGCGCTCTAAAGGGTAAAGCTGGACATAGATGGTTCGAAGCTTGGCTGGTTTAGCGAGAACTGGCTGAGATTCGAACCATCTGGGCTGATTGTACCCAAGTCGATCCATCATTTGACTTGGGTACAATCAGCATGTCAGATTTTCAAATGCGATTTATTACCAGCATCCATAGCTCATAGAAAAGAGGACATTAATGCATCCAACTTTTGAGGTATTAGAACACAAAGCTTTGCTTAAGCAGATGTCAACATTTAAAGAAAAAGGTAAGGCTAACCCCATCTCGTCCCTGATGGTACAGTAATGTGCTGAACCAAAACAGATGTTCGGGTGGTAGTGAGACTAAGTTTTTCTTTCGCAAGGAAAGACAAGCATTGCATATAACTTCTTATATCTGTAAATGGGCTAGTTATTTTAACATTTTTACTAAGGCACTTGCTGCTATTTTTTCCCCATTCTATCCTCCATTTAATTTGTCAGGGATTTTGACATGTGTACTTTGAAAGGTACAGAACAAAAGGTGTTTATCTAATGTAAATATGCATTTGTATGATAAGAGAATTTTCAGATTACCTCAAGCTATGGTAGCAACACTACAATATAATTTTCTATTACAATAGTTTGTTTTTTTTTGATCTGCACTCGATGTGAGTTGTAGGACCATTTATAGGTAATTCCCATGCCAAAAAAGTCCTAGTGAGAACAAACTGTACCACCAAAAGAGGCCATTTGTTGTGGTGTTTTTGTTAATATTTGCCCTGGATGTTAAATTATTTTAATACATGTAATTACTTCCAGGCAAGAAGAGAGAATACTTAAAACTAGGGTTGTCCCGATACCACTTTTTTAGGACCGAGTACAAGTACCGATACTTTTTTTCAAGTACTCGCCGATACCGATTACCGATACTTTTTTTTTTAATGTCACGTGACAGTGTTTTTTTTTTGTTTTTTTTGGGGGGGGGGGGGGGGAGGGGGTGAACGTTGTATGTGTGTGTTATTTTTTTTTTTTTTTACAATTTTTATTTTTTACAATAATATTTCTTTTATTCTTTATTGTTTTTTTTTTTTTTTTAATCGGCCCTTTTGGGGGGCTTTGGTGAGATATCAGGGGTCTTAACAGACCTCTGATATCTCCCCCTTGAGACAGAGAAAGAGACAGAGGATAGAGATTCCCCAGTCCCTTTCTCTGCAGCGTCAGCTGCACTGACAATGAATGGAGAGAAGACCGCAGCTTCTCTCCATTCATAAACTGACACATCGTAATCACAGGAGATTACAATGTTTCAGTTATGTGAATGGACAGAGTCAGCTGACTCTATCCATACACAAAGGAAGGAGGAGGGGGAGGACGGAGGAACTGAGGGGGAGAACGGACGGGACAGATAAGAGCAGAACGGAGGGGACAGCTGAGAGGGACAGAGGAAAGGAGGGGGCACGGAGGAGGATGCAGTGACAGTCAGCTGTGAGCGATCACCGCTGTCTGTCACTAAAGCTGGTGAAAGCCGCTGGGGGAGAATCTTGTAACTCCCCCACGCGCCGATCACAGCTGACAGTTCAGGTATCGGGGGAGGCATCGGGAGCATTTGCCCGAGTACAAGTACTTGGGCAAATGCTCGGTATCGGTGCCGATACCGATACTAGTATCGGTATCGGGACAACCCTACTTAAAACATTTGGAGCTAGTTAATTTGAAGATCTTTATATACACAGCCCACTAATCGGCTCACTATACAGTGAGAGAAAAAGTATTTGATCCCCTGCTGATTTTGTACGTTTGCCCACTGACAAAGAAATGATCAGTCTATCATTTTAATGGTAGGTTTATTTTACCCGTGAGAAATCGAATAACAAAAATATCCAGAAAAAAAAATCCTTTTCAGCAAAGTTATAAATTGATTTGCATTTTAATGAGTGAAATAGGTATTTGATCCCCTATCAATCAGCAAGATTTCTGGCTCCCGGGAAGTCTTCTATACAGGTAATGAGCTGAGATTAGGAGAACTCCCCTTTAAGAGAGTGCTGCTAATCTCAGCTTGTTACCTGTATGAAAGACACCTGTCCACAGAAGCAATCAGATTCCAATCTCTCCACCATTGCCAAGACCAAAGAGCTGTCCAAGGATGTCAGGGACCAGATTGTAGACCTACACAAGGCTGGAATTTGGCTACAAGACCATCGTCAAGCAGCTTTGTGAGAGGCTGACAACAGTTGGTGCGATTATTTGCAAATGGAAGAAACACAAAACTCAATCTCCCTCTGGGGCTCCATGCAAGATCTCACCTCTGGGGGTTTCAATAATCATGAGAACAGTGAGGAATTGGCCCAGAACTACACGGGAGAATCTTGTCAATGATCCCAAGGCAGCTGGAACCAGTTAGCAAGAAAACAATTTCTAACACACTATGCTGTGAAGGACTGAAATCCTGCAGCGCCTGCAAGGTCCCCCTGCTCAAGAAAGCACATGTACGGGTCTGTCTGAAGTTCGCTAATGAACATCTGAATTATTCAGAAGAGAACTGGGTGAAAGTGTGGTGGTCAGATGAGACCAAAATCGAGCTCTGTGGCATCAACTCAACTCTCCGTGTTTGGAGGAGGAGGAATGCTACTTATGACCCCAAGAATACTATCCCCACCATCTAACATGGAGGTGGAAACTTTGTTTTGGGAATGTTTTTCTGCTAAGGAGACAAGACATCTTCACTGCATCAAAGGGACGATAGACGGGACCATGTACCATCACATCTCGGCTGAGAACCTTCTTCCCTCAGCCATGGCATTTAAAAACGGGTCGTGGATTCCAGCATGACAATTACCCAAAACACATGGCCAGGACAACAAAGGAGTGGCTCAAGAAGAAGCACATTAAAGTCCTGGAGTGCCCTAGCCAGTCTCCAGACCTTATTCCCATAGAAAATATCTGGAGGGCGCTGAAGGTTTGAGTTACCAAACGTCAGCCTTGAAACCCTAATGACTTGGAGAGGATCTGCAAAGAGGAGTGGGACAAAATCTCTTGATGTGTGCAAACCTGGTAGCCAACTACAAGAAACGTCTGACCTCTGATTGCCAACAAGGGTTTTGCCACCAAGTACTAAGTCAAGTTTTGCTAACTGGTCAAATACTTATTTCACTCATTAAAATGCTAATCAATTTATACATTTTTTGGAATGCTTTTTTCTGTATTTTTTTTGTTCTGTTTTTCTCTGTTAAAATATATTTTGTCCAGTTACAACCAAAAACGTAAATGTATTTTTTGGGGATTTCATGTGATAGACCAACACAAAGTGGCACATAATTGTGAAGTGGAAGGAAAATTAAAAATGTTTGAGTCAATAACTTTGCATATGTCTCTACCAGCTTTGCACATTTAGAGTTAAACTTTTGCCCATTCTAATTTGCAAAATAGCTTGAGCTCTGTCCGATTGGATGGAGAGCGTCTGTGAACAGCAATTTTCAAGTCTTGCCACAGATTCTCATTTTGATTTAGGTCTGGAATTTGACTGGGCCATTTTAACACATGAATATGCTTTTGATTGAAACCATTCCATTGTAGCTCTGGCTGTATTTTTAGGGTTGTTGTCCTGCTGGAGGGTGAACCTCTGCCCCAGTCTCAAGTCTTTTGCACACTCTAATGCCCCGTACACATGATCAGATTTTCCGACAACAAATGTTGGATGTGAGCTTGTTGGCGGAAAGTCTGACCGTGTATCTCCATCGATCATTTGTTGTCGGGCTTTCCGCCAACAAATGTTGGCTAGCAGGTTCTCAAATTTTCCGCCAACAAATGTTTGTTGTCGGTCTTTCCAATCATGTGTACACAAGTCCGTCGGACAAAAGTCCATGCATGCTCGGAATCAAGTACGAGCGGGAGATATAACTAGCGTTCATAATGGATATATCACATACGTCTTGTACGTCGCTACGTTCGTAATTGTTGGCCAACATTTGTGTGACCGTGTGTATGCAAGACAAGTTGGAGCCAACATCCTTTGAACAAAAATCCAGTTTTGTTGTCAGAAAGTCAGATCGTGCGTACGGGGCATTAAAGGTTTTCTTCTAAGATTGCCCTGTATTTGGCTCCATCCATCTTCCCTGTCAATGCTGAAGAAAAGCATCCCCACAACATGATGCTGCCACCATCATGTTTTGGGGGTAGTGAGTAGAGGTCGACCGATATGGGTTTTTCTCTGGCCAATGCCGATATTTAGAAATCGCAATGGCCGATATGTGATGCCGATTTTTTTTTGGGCCGATATATTAGGCAGATTTTTCATCTCATAAAATCTAACAGTTAGACCCCTTTCACACTGTGGCGTTTTTCAGGCGCTCTTGGGCTAAAAATAGCGCCTGTAAAGTGCCTGTAAAACGGCTCCCCTGGAGTCTGTGTGAAAGCCCGAGTGCTTTCACACTGAGGCGATGCGCTGGCAGGATGTTAAAAAAAAGTCCTGCAAGCAGCATCTTTGGAGCGGTGTATACCACCACTCCTGCCCATTGAAATGAATGCGCACCGCTGCCGAAGCGCCTGCAAAGCGTTTTGGCAGCAGCGCTTCAGGGGCGCATTTAACCCCTTCCTCGGCTGCTAGCTGGGTTATAAGCGCCCTGCTAGCAGCCGAATAGCACCGCTAAAATGGCGGTAAATCGCTGCTAAAACTAGCAGCGTTTTACCGTCAACGCACGCTTGCTCCAGTGTGAAAGCAACCTTAAGTGACACAGAAAATTTTTTACATTTAAACATTTATTAAACAAAACAAACCTCCAATCAGTTCACTTGTATGTAGAATTTAGATTAAAAAAAAAAAAAACTATAGCTTAAATATTAAATACACAAAAACAGGTAATCAAAACTTTTGAACGAAAAAAAATGGGCTAACTTTACTGCTTAGTTTTTTTTAATTTATTAGTGTATTTAAAAAAAAAAAAATGCGTTTGAAACACCGCTGCGCAAATACCGTGTGACATAAAATATTGCAACAACCGGTATTTTATTCCCTAGGGTCTCTGCTAAAAATATATATATAATGTTTGGGGGTTCTAAGTGATTTTCTAGCAGAAAATACAGGATTTTTACTTGTAAGCATCAAATGTCAGAAAAGATTTAGTCTTTAAATGGTTAAACTGAGAGCTTCTACACACAGAGTTCAGTTTATTCATAAATGTAAACATTGTATCTCTTCAGGTTCTTTTTATCAGATTTGGCAGGCTGCCCAGAGAGGAGAGAAGTGCTTCACAGAAGATTTCAGGCAACTTGTATTGACTTCTATTGCAGAAGTCATTTGCAAGTCACGCTGAATTTATATCGGCCTTTTTTATCAGCACAATCGGCCGATGCCAATTAAGTAAAAAACACCAAATATCGGCCGATATATCGGTCGACCTCTAGTAGTGATTTCAGGGTGATGTGCAGTGTTAGTTTATCGCCACACAGGCCAAACAGTAAAATTTTGGTCTCTTCTGACCAGATCACCTTTCTCCCACATGTTTTCTGTGTCCACCACATTATCTCGCAAACTGGACTTTTTATCTTTTTCTTATAACAATGGCTTTCTTACTGCCACTCTTCCATAATGGACAGATTTGTGGAGTGCACGACTAATAGTTGTCCTGGGGACAGATTCTCCCACCTGAGCTGTGATCTCTGCAGCTCCTCCAGAGTTACCATGGGCCTCTTGGCTGCTTCTCTGATTAATGCTCTTCTTGCCCGGCCTGTCAGTTTAGGTGGACGGCCATGTCTTGGTAAGTTTGCAGTTGTGCCATAGGGGTATGAATACTTTTTCAAGATAGATATCTGATGAAAATATTTTTTTGGGCCAGCTTGGTCTAAACAGACTACTTGGTCATAAAAATGTTATTCTGCTTTAAGGGCACATTTGCACACTAATGTGTTTAAAAGTCTTTACTTGTTGCTATGCCACACATTAAGGGTCTATTCATGTTCAGTAAGCAAGCTCCTAGTGCCTGACCACTTTTTACCAAAAGCAATATGCATTGCAGAGGATTGATTTTCAATGCTTGTCCTTTTTTGTAGCTGTGGGGCTTCTTTTTCAGTACTTTAATTGTTACTTTCTAATTTGTAGACTCTGGAGCTGTTTTCAACTGTATAGGTTTTAAAATGTTAGTTTTTCTTTTTTTTTTTCACCAGTGTGTTTTTTTATTTTAATTATTTATTTATTTTACAATTTTAGAACAGAGCTGAATAGTTTACCGCATAACCAAGTCTGTGATGTGATTGGTCTTGTGACATATGTAGGAAGATGTGAACGAAAACGGATCCGAGGTAACTAGGTTATACTGTTTTTGAAACAAAGGTATTTATATCTGTAGCTATTAGCAATGTGGATTTTTTTTTTTTAATTCCATAATTATAGAAGCCACAGCCTGAGCAGAAAAGCCTATGATCTGCCAGCATGCTGTACATAAGGATCAATGTTCTTTGTGTGGAAGCAGTTTTCTCTATGTAATCCAGCACACCCCCTACAGTCAGACCTTTAGCTCTTTAATCTGCAAAACCAATGCTTCCTGCTGATTTGAAGAGCTGTAGTTTTGGCTCAACAAGGAAGTGATGGATATGGCTTTTATGGTCATACTGATTACTTTGTGACGAAAACAAACTAAGACTTTTACACCATATGCTTTGTCTGAAAAAGTGTACTTCTTTTTAAAGGTCTGTATTTACCAAGATCCCTCGCTTGTGGCCTTTGTGGTTTGCCTACTTAAAACAAGACTGTCTGTTGGTCCCATCTGTGCATTACATTCGCACAAACTTCTAGGAGTTGGAGTTGAAAAACATTACTGCAGCCCAATTACCATCTCATATGCAGTCTAACGCAACAGTCACAAATATACGTACATTATAAAATGTTTGCTGTCAGCCTTCCCTGATAGCCCAGTATTTGAACAGCTGTGGTAAGTTTGGTGGTAACGGTCCTAAATAGTGTCAGCAAAACCTGAGTTAGATGCTGTTTTGAGAATACTGTGTGCCTATATAGGATGTTGTAAGTCACGTGATTACTTGATAACTATCAACTGTAATTATGAGCGAAAGCTCTGGACTGGCAGTCACATTCTAAAACTACTAAAATATGCTGCTTTAACTTTGATGCACATTACCCATATCATGAATATATACTGTATCTGTTAAGGAGTATTTTAATTGTTGTAAAAACTGCTATGAGACCTGTTTCAGGTCGAATAAGTAAGGTGAGGGGCCATCCATGTCCGGTGGAGGGATCACAGTCACCAAGTAGTTGTTTTCTGTTACCCAGAGTGTCCACTGGTGGTTCCTGTCTTTCATATTATTTATTCCTCACATCTGATTTATGACTTTTAAGGACTTCTATATTTTCGCAGCACTATTTTCCAGTTTTTATGTCATTGAGGTGTTGTTGAATTAGCCTTAGTGTCTGCTTGCATTTATTTTTTGGTGTCCGTTTGATCAGTCAGCGCTGAATATATATATATATATATATATATATATATATATATATATATATATATATATATATATATATATATATATATATATATATATATATATATATATATATATATATATATTTTCCGTATTTTAATTGTTGGACATACAAGAACCATCTGCTGTAACCTTTTTTTGATTTCTTTCTTTAGATGAAGGTGAAGATTTTTGGTTGTATCGTTGGGTCCATGTGATTGATGGGACCTCTGACCAGCCACTTCTACTTGAAATTTTTGCAACCTCACAACCAAACATATTTGAGAAAATTCATCCTAGTGAGTGTATATACTATAAACCAGAGCTAGATTACTCATCATGCCTAGGGCTTGTGCTTTTCCATGGCCAACAACTTGTTCAAAACTCATAAGAGGAAGCTTGAGATGCAATTTGCATATTTTATAGTTTTGTATTTCTGTTGCTTGCTATTGTTTACTTCAGATTGATTTGATTTGAGTAGGCCATTTTAAAATAAAGCTGAATTTTAGGAATTCAGCTCTTTTGTTTAAAGAAAAAAAGTGAAGGCACATTGAGTTAATTGCAACAAGGTACATGTAACCACCTGGACTTCTCTTCTTCACATCTGACAGATTTACAGTGCCTTGAAAGTATTCATACCCCTTTTGAAATTTTTCACGTTTTGTCATGTTACAACCAAAAACCTAAATATATTTTATTGGAATTTTACGTGATAGACCAACACAAAGTGGCACATAGTTGAGAAGTGGAAGGAAAATGATAAATTGTTTTCAAACATTGTTGTTAACATTTTTTACAAATATCTAAAAAGTGTGGCGTGCTTTTGTATTCAGCCCCCTTTACTCTGATACCCCTAGCTAAAATCTAGTAGAACCAATTGCCTTCAGAAGTCACCTAATTAATAAATGAGTCCCATCTGTGTATAATTTAATCTCAGTATAAATACAGCTGTTTTGTGAAGCCCTCAGAGGTCTGTTAGAGAACCTTAGTGAACAAACCGCATCATGAAGGCCAAGGAACATATCAGACAGGTCAGGGATAAAGCAGTGGAGAAGTTTAAGGCAGGGTTAGGTTATGGCATAACTGCAAGACATGGCTGACATCTTAAACTGACAGGCCAGACAAGGAGAGCATTAATAAGAGAAGCAGCCATGAGGCCCATAGTCACTTTAGAGGAGATGCAGAGATCCACGGCTCAGGTGGGAGAATCTGTCCACAGGACAACTATTAGTCATGCACTATGGCATCTATGGGAGAGTGGCAAGAATAAAGCCAGTGTCAAAAAAGAGCCCTGATTAGTTTGCAAGAAGCTATGTGGGGGACACAGCAAACGTGAAAGAAGGTGCTCTGGTCAGATGAGACCAAAATTGAACTTTTTGTATTAGAAGCAAAACACTGTGTGGCGGAAAACTAAAACTGCATATCACCCTGAACACGCCACCCCCACCGTGAAACATAGTGGTGGTAGCATGTTGTGGAGATGCTGTTGTTCAGCAGGGATAGGGAAGATAGTCAGAGTTGATGGTAAGATAGATGGATAAAGGGCAATCTTAGAAGAAAACCTGTTTAAAGTGGATGTAAACCCGATTTTTTTTTTTTTTTATCATATTGTAGAGTATACGATTTCCTATCATTTGAGCCCAGTCTTGCCACACAGAGTTAATCCATCTCTGAGCAACCCACTTTTATTGTTCAGTGAGAGAATTCTTGACAAACTGAGAAAAACTTTGTCAAATCCTCCCCCTTGCTGTGAGTGACAGGTGATTTACATCTCGTGCACTTGCCAAAGAGACATGCAGTATTTTTTAATTCCCTCCCCCACTCCTTTCTTCAGCAGCTCTGCAAGGATTGGCTGTTCCACACCTCAGCATGATTTGTAATGCTGAAGTCATGTGGTTACTTTCCTGTCTTTTCACTGGATGTTAGAGATCATAGCAGAAGTTCAGTGTTAGAAATACACAGGAGAAATGCATATTGACAAGGGGATTGTAGAGGTGGGTGGGAAGTCTACTGACATCACGACTCCACCCACCAAGCTCCAGACATCAGACCCACCCACAGGATCTGCAGTTTTTCGGGTCTAATAACAGACAGAGGGGAGACATTTGACAGGTAAAGATACATGCAGGAGGCATGTATATCCTTATAGATAACCCCATATGGCAGTAGTTTAGAAAGGATAACATTGGGTTTACATCCACTTTAAGTCTACAAAAGCCTTGAGACTGGGGCGGAGGTTAACCTTCCAGCAGGACAACGATCCTAAACGTACAGCCAGAGCTTCAATGGAATGGTTTAGATCAAAGCGTATTCATGTGTTAGAATGGCCCAGTCGAAGTCCAGACCTAAATCCAATTGAGAATCTGTGGCAAAACTTGAAAATTGCCCTTCACAGACGCTCTCCATCTAATCTGACAGAGCTTGAGCTATCTTGCAAAGAAGAATGGACAAAAATGTCACTCTACTAGATGTGCAAGGCAGGTAGAGACATACACAAAGCATTGACTTAGGGGGCTGAATACAAATGCATGCCATACTTTGCAGATATTTATTTGTAAAAAATGTTGAAAAACATTTATCATTTTTCCTTCTCCTTCACAAGTATGTCCCACTTTGTGTTGGTCTATCACAGTGATGGCGAACCTTTTTGAGCCAGAGTGCCCAAACTGCAACACAAAACGACTTATTTTTTTCAAAGTGCCAACACCGCAATTACACCTGAATACCGAGGTTTTAGTTTAGAAAAAACAACTTGCACAGTTGTCCAAACTAATTAACAGGTTTTGTTTAAAGAGAAAAACACAATAACAGAGATTTCCATTAAACATTTTTTTTTGGGCAGAGTACTGCAGCGTATGGGCAGAGTACTGCAGCGTATGGGCAGAGTACTGCAGCGTATGGGCAGAGTATGTACTGAGCAGCACTGTGGGCTGGATCTGCAGTGCCCACAGCACTGCTCAGTACCCATACTCTGCAAACGATCTCTCTCCCCCTCTCCCCTCGTAGGGCACGGGGGAGCAAGATACTGGGAGGACGTCCATGGACGCCCTCCCAGAATAAGCCGACTGCGCTGTAGCAGTCTTTCGGCTATGGCCCGGTCGGCAAGTGGATTACACTCACATTTCAGTAGTTCAAATCAGTCGGTTGTCCTCCGGTTTCCAGCTGGCTGCGGTGTGGCCTCAGTCCCCGGTCGCTCCGTTGGTGTTCGTTGCTCCGAGGAAGGGATTTCCCACATCAGGCACGTCAGCAGGTGCGTCGGCAGAGAAAGTCAGATGCGTGAGAATGGGGGGCGTGGCTTCAGCGCTCGTGTTCGGAGCATGGGTCACGCCCACTCGGACACATCACCGCTAGCCCAGAGAATTGTGGAAGATGTAGTTTGCGGTGCGGACAATTCAATGATTTGTCAGTGCAGTGTATAATTTCTCAAATGTCACGGCGTGCCCACAGAAACGGCTCACTGTGCCGGCAGTAGCACGCGTGCCACGGGTTCACCATCACTGGTCTATCACATAAAATCCCTATAAAATACATTTACGTTTTTGGTTGGAAAATTTCAAGGGGTGTGAATACTTTTTCAAGGCACTGTATATGTATTGTAGTTGGCAAGTGTATACATGGTGTTAACAGACCCTAATGGCTTGTCTACACTAGCAGGAAGGACTGTTTTTCTTCTGAAAAGATGTAATTGTGTATTTATAAAGCAAATCTGTGCTTATCTTGATACTTGACATTACAAAACCTAAATATTATCTGTGCAGCACTAAAACATCACACACAATAAGTGAAAATACTACACATAAAAGTGTAAAAAAAAAAAAAAACCCACAAGTCTGTGATAATAGTGACTTCTGCTCTACAAGAAAACCATATATGTAAATATAGTCCCAAATCTCCAGAATTCGAATGGTTAAGTGGAAGACTGACAGTCCCACAAGCCGTCTTCAAGAGGTGACGATCATGAAAAAACAGTGTCCCCAGAGAGAGCTCCTATTGCACTTATCGGAACTTGTGTGACCCCTTACTCAAAAGTTGTCAAATCACGCTCCTTTTCAAGGGACATAGATCCGTCATCCAGGTTACAAATAGCTCCTATCCTCTACTTCTTCTTCCTCCTCCTGGCAACCGAATGCTATGGGGAGGCTTGATATTCGCTGTTACTAAACCCACTATGACTCAGGTGTATTCGCAATCCATATGTCATAAAAAGAGTACACTCCGCATAGTGTATTAATGTTGATAAAATAATTTAATAAGAGAAATAACACTCGCATAGCTAGAACGATTGAGGCATAAAAAAATGCTGGAAACAGCACTTCCTCCAGTAGCCAAAATGGCTAATTATAATTCGTGCATGTGTGGTTGCGTGTGTATGTGGCTCCTTCCTATACGTTTCATAACATATGACAATAACAGGGGCACCCTGTATCAATGTTAATGTGTGAGTGTTCTCTTTTTTATGACCTATGGATTGTAAATACACCTTTAGTCTTTTTTACTTAAAGCAGTTGTATACTGCTGGACTTTATTTTCTTCCTGCAAGGTAAAGTCATAATGTGCTAGTATGCATTGCATACTAGCACATTATGTAAAACTTACCTTTAAAACAAAACTGTTCCAGCTCCGCAATGTCCACACTGCAGCTGCTTCCATTTTCACTCGTCTTGCTTCCAGGTTCACGAGCTCCGGCTCTGTGACTGGCCAGAGCTGCGATGATGTCCCTCCTGCATATGTGCACAGAAGCCGCCGTTCACGGCACAGGGCTCAGAAGGAATGGCACCGGTGGCTGTTCCTTCAAAGCGCATGCGCCAGTGATGTCATTGGTTGCATGTAATGTAAATCTCTCCTAAACGGTACATGTTTAAGAGATATTTGCACTACCTATAAGTAAGCCTTATAAGCTTAACTATAGATAAATGTCAGCCAATATGACACCATTCAGATTCTGGAGATTTGGGAATTTAGCGCTGCACATTTTATATATTAAGTTTTGCAGCGAAAGGTGGTTCTACAAAGTATTGCCTCTGGTATTCAAAAATATTCAGCCCCCTTTTATCATTTTCCTTCCACTTCACAATTATGTGCCTTTTTTTGTTGGTCTATAACATAAAATACATTTGTTTTTGGTTGAAACATGGCAAAATGTGGAAAATTTCAAGGGGTATGAATACTTTTTCAAGGCACTGTATAGAACAAAGAAGACTCTTGCTGTAGTTTTGGGAGCATGATGCTGGACCTAGTCTCTGCTTCTTCAACAGTAGTCATTGCAGCTGCTATGTCTGGCCCTCACCTCCTGCCTGCTTCCAGATGCCTTTTGTGTTATGTGAATTCATTCACAAAATACAAAGGCTTCTGTTAATGTGCAGAAGAGGGGAGGGGCAGGCACTGTTTCTTTGTGTGCTTCTCCCCTCTCACTGCTCAGTTCTGCCTTAATTTTGATAACTGTATACTAAAATATTTTCTAAATATTCTATCCGCTAAATTCTTATGCAAGATCTGTGTTCTTTGAGAAAAGGGGGTCCAGCCCTGAAAGGTTACTGTTGAGATGTCACAATAGCTATGAAGCTTGTGTTGTAGGGTATTATTGGTTTGTAAAGGGTGACCAATTATGTGAATTAACAGTTGTCCAATCAGATGATCTTCAGCCTGATCACACAAGCACTGCATCTGTGTCTTTTAGAGCTTAGTCATTAACCTGCCTAGATTTCTGCTTGATTGAGACAGATCTCTATAAAACTCGTCCGATACTTATCTGTAAAGTTTTTTTTTCAGCAACATAATTGTGCATACAATATGCAGTGTGGCAATTGTGAAAGACTTGATAAAATTGTATATTTGTATTAGTGCAGTAGACTTACATTTTTTACAGTCTTTTTACGTTTCTCTCAAGATCCAACCTATGAGTGTGTACAGTACATCTACAGTTAACTGTCAGCTGCATCAGTTTCTCAGGGGATCATAGAAGTCCACTCTGACTAACGCAGTGGAATAATGGTTCGCATTTCTGCCTTGCAGCACAGAGATCCTTGGTGTAAATCCCAGCATGGAGTTTGCATGATTTCCCTGTGCTTACATGGGTTTTTGTTGGGTACTCCGGTTTCCTCCCATACTCCAAAGACATGCTGGTTGGTTAATTGGCTTTGGCTTAATTGGCCTGTGTGGGTTTATGTATGTATGCTTGCGAGAAAAGGGGCATAAGATTGTAAGCTATTTGAGGGAAAGGACTTGTGTATGTAAAGAGCTCTGTAAACTGTCAACCTATTTAAATGCCTAAAAGATAATGCTTTTCTTTGGAGGCATGTCGGCTAGGGGAGAGACTGCTGAAATCCACTTTCATCTATAGGCAAAGCAGTCATAAACATGATCATAATAAAATAATAGATCTGCTAATGTCTGCAGGAAACTAAAGCCGGCCATAAATGGATGGAAGTGCGGCCGGTTTAGCAGGGACCTGCTGAGGTTCCATTTATCTAGACTGGTTGTACCCAAGTCAATCTGCCGATTGATTTGGTTACAACCAGCCTGTTGGACTTTTTATACGCGATTACCGACAGTGTCTATAGACGCTAGTAGTTATCATTGTGTCCTGCCCAGTGGGAAGGCTCTCCGCAGGCAGAACACAATGGCAATAGGGGAATTGAGCAATTTTTCCCTAAACGTCTTTCAGGACTGCACCTGAGAGATCGTGGCTCCTCCCACCGTCCAAGGAAACACTTCTTCCACAAATGTTTTATAAGGAGGCTTCTCCCCACCACATGCTAGTCGTTCGGTTTCCTCCAGCCAGGACGGAACACCTGGTGGGAGCCAGGATCTCTTAAGTGGTGTCCTGAGATGTGGTTCCTGCCTCCACTGTTTTTTTTTTTTTTTTTTTCCTTGTGTCTAAGAGCTTACCGATCCTCCCAGTTCCACCTGAGGCGTCTGGTTTGCAGGCTCCTTCTCCCCCTTCTGTGCTTGGGGAGAGTTTGTATTGCGTGGGGGTGCTGCTCCTTGGTGGCCGGCGTTGCTCCAGTGGTTCTTCGATGCCGCCATTTTGGTGTAGCTCAGGGAAGCTCCAACCCGGAAGTGAGGTATCCGGAGGGGGCGGCACCCGCAGAGCAGGCACGCGGCATCATTTCCGGCCACAAGCGCAGGGGCGTGGAGGCAGGATCGGACTGGTGCCTATTTCTGGAGTCCAGAGCCGACGAACAAACAGCCTCGTTGGAGCAGTCAGCCTGCTATGGAAGCAGGCACAGCTGCAGTGGGGACAGTCACCAGCAAGGCCCAGGTAAGAGATTCTCTGCTCCTAGTGATTAGGAATAGCCCTCTCTCCCTCCCCCTTTTTTGCTTGTTTTGTATTGGGAGCCAAAAAGCTCTGGCCTGAAAAAGAGATGCTCCTCATGCAAATCAAAGTTGCCAGAAGTGTGGAAGGAGACCGCTATGTCAGGAATGCATCCATTCTCTTGTTAAAGGAATCGGTGTCAGAATGCAGTGATCTGATTTCTTCAGTAAAGAAAGAGCTTGATGCCACCATTCAGTCTTTTCATTCCTCTTTGGCAAACCCTCTATCGAGTCAAGCATCTACCTCGGTCCTCGCAAGGCCCAACTTTTAGTTAAGGAGTTAGCTCCCGCTACCCAGGAGGGCCACCCACCTTCTCATTCCAATGGGGATGTGGAGGAAGAGGAGGGGGAGAGAATGAAAATGGACTCTCTAAATATAAACTTTGGATTAGGTTGACGGCTTATTAAAGGCGATTTATGCTACGCTTGGATTAGGGTAAGAGAAGGAGCTTGCACTTCATGACCGCATGTATGCAGGTCTCAGTGAGCCAAAAGGGCACACCTTTGCGGTGCACTCGGTTATCTCAGAGTTTATCAAAAAAGAATGACTGGACCCAGAGAGGAAACCTTTTCTTCCTGAAAGCTCATAAAAGGTATTTTCCCTTTGAAGATGATCAGGCGGCAGTCTGGAACAAAGTGTCCTAGCTAGACGCTGCTTTTTCACAGGTATCCAGATCAACGGACTTGGCCTTTTAAGGACATGGAAATCTTGACAGATTTCATGGATAAAGGCATGGAGCTCCTGCTTAAAAGGGCCTGGTAGGCCACAATAGGCAATTTTAAGCCAGCAATGACAACTACTTGTGTGGTCAGGAATCTGGCTAAGTTCACTTTTTTTTTTTTTATTGATTTTTTTTTTTTTTTGTAAATTCCAGCTCCCCATGCACTAATATAGCATTCATGTACTTTTTTTGCAAAAATATCAAAGCCTTCCATAAAATCTACAGACACGTACCTTACTGTCCTCCATCCATGATTCCAAACGTATCTATTGCTTCTGTCTTGGGTCCTTACAGAGACTGTGGGTTATGACACAGTAAGGAGTTGACAGCTGATCTCATTAGCACATACCTTGCATCATCACCCTCCCACTCCTAGCTGCACATTTTTTAATTGAAATGCAATCAATCAGTGATCATCCTTCTCACTAACTACACAATCAGATTGCATAGTGTATGGCCATCTTTATACGAGTACATAGAAGGGAGTGGACAGAAACACTCAGCTGCCAAGCCCCGTTCACATCTTTGTGTAGGGGGAACTCACATTCCCATATGCATTTTTTTTTTTTTTTTTCCAATGTATTTTCACTCAATAACACAAAGGGCAGCCCACCCACCTGAATGGGCTGCCCTACACGCAGCAATCGTGAAGCTTCAGAACTTATTTTTTAGAGTGGAGCTTAGTGCGTTTTTTTTTTTTTGTTTTTTTGTTTTTTACTGCAAATTTTGGTGCAGCGCATTTCTGAAATGCAAGGAAACGCACAAATGTGAATGGAGCCTCATTGTTCTTGTGTTATCGCACCAATTTCACTTTCAGGCCCCATTCACATCTAGCATAGTGGGAGTGAACGTTTTGTGGCTCGTTTTTCCTGTGACGCGCATAGGGCAGCCTGTTGATTTAAATAGGCTGTGCTATTTGTGGCCTATGGGACATTTTGGCGTTTTGTGGGTTGCATGTTTTTTCTGTGCATTTTGCAGCATATGTCACTTGTTTTTTCACAAAAAAAGGCAAATGGCAAAATGTGTGTTTTGCTTCTGTGTTTGGTGTGCCGTTACCAATTAATGGCACTGAAAGCGCAACTAGTATTTTTAGGTGTATTAAGGTGGCCTTACACTATACAATCTGATTGTACAATCTCCTTTAGATTTACCAAATTTATATAATGGGAGGAGACACCTATCTAGCCAATCACACTATATCCAAACAGGAAGGACCTTGCATTACATAATTGGCAGATCTAAAGGAGATTGTACAATCATATTGTATAGTGTATGGCCACCTTTATACACCTAAAATTACTAGTTGTGCTTTTAGTGCCATTAATTGTTTACACACCAAACACAGAAGCAAACACATTTTGGCATGTGAAAAAAAGAATGACAAATGCTGAAAAACACGCAACCCACTAAACGCCAACATGCCCCATAAGCCACATACAGCACAGCCCATTTAAATCAGCAGGATGCCCTATGTGTGTCACAGGAAAAACGAGACACAAAATGTGCGCTCCCACTATGCTAGATGTGAATGGGGCCTGAAAGTGAAATTGGTGCAGTGTGTTTCCTTGCATTTCAGAAATGCGCTGCACTAAAAATCGCAGTAAAAACACACCAAGCTACGCACTAAAAAAAAATCTAAAGTTTCTTTTGGGGCGCTTGCTGGGTGTAGGCCAGCTCATTCAGGTGGATGGGTTGCACTATGTGTGGTAATTGAAAATGCTCCAAAACACCTCCCCACCTTGCTAAAAAGTCACCGAGCATCTAAGGGATCGATAGCCAGGTGACTTGGGTCGGCAATTTCGGAAGCCTATTCCCAGATGGAATTGTCTCCTCCGTCGGGGATCAGAGCACATTCTACTAGAGCTCTTGCAACCACTTGGGCAGAGAAAGCTGGTGCCACCCCAGAACAAATCCGCAAGGCGGCCACTTGGTCAAGTTTTTTGACGTTTGCCCATCATTACAGGCTGGACCTTTTTATCAGCAAGCGTTCAGGCTTTCGGCAGAAAGGTCCTGCAAGCTGTTGTCCCTCCCTAATGGGGAACGTTTTGGTTATTTTCTCAGGTGCTGTCCTGAAAGACTATTAGGGAAAATTCAAGTTAGACTTGCCTGTAACTTGTTTTACAAAAGTCTTTCAGGACAGCAACGACCCTTATGCTGGGTATATCTCTGTGACTAATTATGATGTGCTTATGTGTACCAGTGTGGGCCGAAGGTACTTCACTATGACTGGCATGTGGTTGGGGGAAGCCTCTTTATAAAACATTTGTGGAAGAGGCGTTTCCTTGGATGGTGGGAGGAGCCACAATCTATCAGGTGCTGTCCTGAAAGACTCTTGGAAAACAAGTTACCGGTAAGTTAACTTGAATTTTTTTTATCCAGTGAGCACTGCACATCAGATTTAGACTGACTCCCTGGGATTTAATGCTAGTTTTGTATGCCCTGACTAAAAATCATTTTGAGCACAGCTAGTAGCGTTCTCCAAAAATTCTTAGCATTGAACGATGATCTTATTAGCCCTTGCATGCATTATTATTATTATTATTATTATTATTCAGGATTTATATAGCGCCAACAGTTTACGCAGCGCTTTACAATATAAAAGGGAGACAATACAGTTATAATACAATACAATACAATACAATAGGATTAAGAGGGCCCTGCTCAGAAGAGCTTACAATCCTAATAGGGTGGGGCAGGTGGTACAAAAGGTTGTAACTGTGGGGAATGAGCTGGTGGAAGTGGTAGGAGATTAGTTGGAGACGTGATAGGCTTTCCTGAAGAGATGAGTTTTCAGTGATTGCCTGAAGGTAGCAAGAGTAGGGGATAGCCGGATAGATGGAGGTAGCGAGTTCCAGAGGATGGGAGAGGCTCTGGAGAAATCCTGGAGACGAGCATGGGAGGAGGAGATGAGAGAGCTTGAAAGCAGGAGGTCTTGAGAAGAGCGGAGAGGTCGATTTGGGTGATATTTGGAGACAAGATTAGTGATGTAGCTTGGGGCAGAGTTGTGAATGGCTTTGTATGTTGTGGTTAGAATTTTGAATTTAATTCGCTGGGTGATTGGAAGCCAGTGTAGGGATTGAAGTAGAGGGTTGGCAGACACTGAGCGTTTGGTAAGGTGGATAAGTCTGGCAGCAGCATTCATGATAGACTGAAGAGGGGATAGCCTATGGAGCGGTAGGCCAATGAGAAGGGAGTTGCAATAGTCAAGGCGAGAGATAACAAGGGAGTGAATGAGGAGCTTGGTGGTTTCATTTGTTAAAAAAGGGCGAATTTTAGAGATGTTACGGAGGTGAATTCTACAAACTTTTGACAGCGATTGGATTTGAGGCTGAAATGACAAGTCAGAATCTAGGATTACACCTAGTACCCTGGCGTGAGGGGAGGGACTGATGGTTGCATTGTTGATTTTGATGGAAAAGTCATGGAGGGGGCACGGGCGGGGGGGAATATTAATAGCTCAGTTTTAGAGAGATTTAGTTTAAGGAAGTGGTGCGACATCCATGCTGATATGTCAGTTAGTAAGTTAGTAATGCGAGAGGAGACTGAAGGAGTGAGGTGAGGAGTAGACAGATAGATTTGGGTGTCATCAGTGTATAAGTGGTATTGGAAGCCATGGGCAGTTATTAGGTGACCAAGGGAGGAGGTGTAGATAGAGAAGAGAAGGGGTCCAAGAACCGAGCCTTGGGGGACCCCCACAGAAAGGGGCAATGGAGAGGAGGAGACAGAGTTGTAGGTGACACTGAAGGAGCGCTGTGATAAATAGCCAGAGAACCAGGATAGAGCAGAATCTCGGAGGCCAAGGGAATGTAGTTTATTGAGAAGGAGCGGGTGGTCAACAGTATCAAAGGCCGCAGAGAGGTCAAGTAGTAGGAGTATGGAGTACTGGCTGTTGGGAGTGGGAGACTTGTAAACACTTTTATGTAAAGACCCATTCTTGCTTGTCTTAAAAGACCTGCGTAATCCTTTAGCCAGTTCATTTGCATCTCCCCAAGATATTGTTTGATTTCTGTACATTGCAAGGAGTGTCTGTTTCCTGCAGTACCCAGATAAATCAGAAGGTAGCGTAGTTCAGTTTTTTCTTTTAGATTGAAAGGTTGTGTCTTGAGAGATATGGAACTAAGATGTTCAGAGGGCTTGGTCTTTTTAGTTCTATTTGGTGGCCACAAGATGGGGTAAAGCTTCTAAGGTTCCATATCCACATGGATTGGAGAGGTGAACCATTCCCAATGTAATGGTACAGGTCATCAGACTCCTGCTGAGAAAAAAATACATTTCTCAAGATCTTTGGCTACTTAGGGGGCAGCAAGATCTGACCTTCAGTTTGAAGGTTTTATCAGCTGTTTTCCCTCCCTAAGGTATAAGTTTGTTTTATCCTCTTGGTTAGCTGTCCTGGACCACAGTTAGGCTTCGTGTACACTAGTCTACTCTGGCAGCTCCTAAACTTCTTTTTTTTTTTTTTTCATAGTGACATATCTGGTGTGCACACAGATGCGTGTGGTGCATGAATATCCGGAGGATACAATTTGCCACGCTTACCTTACAACCTCCAATGAAAGTCAGGTGTTTATATCTAGTATGTAAGCCAAAGCAATCATTTCAATTACTGTGAGCTTGCTTTTCTCAAAATGCTTTCCTGATGTTAAATAGCCTGTGGTGTTAATTGTTTTTAAGAATAGAGAGCATAAAAATGTTGCGAGAGGATGATTGTTTTATATAGCAAATGATACAGTAGCAGGTTTATGATACTAGCAGAGAAGCGGTGGGATATTTTTAACCACTTCAGCCCCGGAAGAATTTACCCGCTTCCTGAACAGAGCACTTTTTGCAAAACAGCACTGCGTCTCTTTGACAATTGCACGGTCAGGCGACGTTGCATCCAAACCAAATTGACGTCCTTTTTTCCCCACATATAGAGCTTTCTTTTAGTGGTATTTGATCACCTCTGCGGTTTTTATTTTTTGCACTATAAACAAAAAAATAGCGACAATTTTGAAACAATATTTTTTAATTTTTGCTATAATAAATATCCCCACAAAATATTTAAAAAAAAAAACTAATTTCTTTCTCAGTTTAGGCCGATCTGTAGTTTTCTACATATTTTTGGTAAAAAGAAATCAAAATAAGTGTATATTGATTGGTTTGCGCAAAAGTTATAGCATCTACAAAATGAGGGATAGATATATGGCATTTTTATTATTTTTATCATTTTTTTTTATTAGTAACGGTGGCGATCTGCGATTTTTATCGTGACTGCGACATTGCGGCGGACACATTGAACACTTTTTTTGACACTATTGTGGGACCAGTGACATTTATACAGCGATCAGTGCTATAAAAATGCACTGATTACTGTGTAAATGACAGGGAAGGGGTTAAACACTAGGGGGCGATCAAGACGCGTGTCCTAGGGAGTGATTCTAACTCTGGGGGGGGGCTCACTACAACATGACACAGATCACTGCTCCCGATGACTGAAAGCAGTAGATCCCTGTTATGTTGCTAGGCAGAACAGGGAAATGCCTTGTTTACATAGGCATCTCCCCATTCTGCCGCTCCGTGTCACGATCGCGGGCCCCCAGCTGACATCAAGCCCGTGGGCACGCTCACGGAGTACGCAGCAGGCGTGCGCCCACTAAGCCGCATCTTAAAGGGGACGTTTCAAGTACGCCTCTTTGCGCAGCCGTGCCATTGTGCCGACTTGCATCGTCATGTGCTGGTCGGCAAGCAGTTAACAATGTTGCAGACGGAGAAAATTTTAACAAATTGAGCAGTATGTAGTTTTGTCTCCTCATTTGAGGCAAGTTTGCTATTCTCGTTCAGATTTATACAATAAAATCCTAACCTGCTCTAAAAAATGTTGTCCTTTTAAACTAGAAAACTGCCATGAAAGACCTGGGAATTTTTCACACTTTGATGCCTATATGTTAGACCGTTTCGTGTCTGCCTTGTTCAAAGGGACAGAGGTCATGGATTTAGGAAATGTCACAACTCTCTCAAATGAGCCAGGTCCACCATCTCCACTGAGCTAGCTTCTGATTTATGTAGTGCATGTCTTAAAAATTTGTAATTCTTGATTAAATTTGAAGTTAACCAAAAAAGATACATTTCATATTTGTTGTTGGGAGTTCCGTTTTTAATTACCGTATATTATCAGCGTATAACATGCACCTTCATTTTTTAAGAGGGAAGTTTCAGGAAAAAAACTTCATTTTAAATAAAGAACTTTGAAATAAAATTAGGATCACAGCTCATCAATGCAGCCTCACCAGTGCCATCTGCAGCCATTAAATTGCCCAACAATGCAGCCTGCTCAGTGCCCATCTGCAGCCTCACCTTTCCCATCATTGCAGCCTCGCCATTGTTGGATTATCCCTGCTGTCTCCGAGGGAGGAGGAGGAGCGAACGCCGCTGAATTGCACAGACCCGTGATCTCCTGTGTACACGGCGCTCCGTCACTCACATCCACGCCTCCTGGCCCTGCTCATATGATAGACAGAACAGCGGCCCAATGCGGGGCCAGGAGGCGTGGCTGTGCGTGACGGAGCATCGGGTACACAGGAGATCGCGGGTCTGTGCAATTCAGCGGCGCTCGTTCCTCTTCCCTCAGACAGCAAGGATCGGCGTATAACACGCACCCACGATTTCCCCTTGATTTTCGGGGGGAAAAAGTGCGTGTTATACGCCGATACAGTATTCCTCCACTTTCCTTTTTTAGCCAATTACAAACTACACAAGAAAATACACACTGCAATAGCAGCAGTAAAAGTTATAGTAGGCCAAATGTCTTTTTTTTTATAAATGTTGCAGATTATCAGTGTAATTTTTTTGACACCACCAGAGACTTAAACTGACTGTAAAGCTTTATTTATTTTTATTTTTTTAATAAGGATGTCATACTTTACTCTGTGCAATGGTTTTGCACAGAGCAGCCCTGATCGCTCCCTATGGTGACACATTTGCAGGCTTAATCCCAAGCCGAGCTTTACGCATCCTTAGACGCACAGAGCATGACTTGGCCCTGCCCCTGCTCACAGGCGGTGATTGGCAACAGCAGGAATTCCACTTCATTCTCAAACTTAGTGCAGCATTAAATGAACTGAGAAACAGTAGTAAACTAGCAACTCTTCAGAAGAAGAAATGGCACTTTGTATAAAAACCAGACTAGTATCCCCTTTGGAAGATTTCCCCTTTTACTGTTCTGAGAACAAATTTTATTTCACTTTTGATGATAGTGGTAAATGACAAATGGAGAGGGTGAATCTCCCTAATGGGGGCACAGACAGCAATAAAAATATTTTACAGGTCTAGTCCCTCTGTATCCAAAACTAATTAATATGCCTTAAGTTATATGTTAAGTGCTAGTAGTTTCTGCTACTTCATTGTATTGTGCAGTCAGTGAGATCAATTGCACAATCTTAGCACCTCCTACTAACATTGAATGTGCCACAAGTAAATCAACTGGTCTTGAAACTGAAAGCCATTTGTGTAGCACTAGCCTTATGGGAAAGCTTGTCTCTGCTGTAGACCAGAAGATAGGCTAATTATCCCTCAGAATTTGTGATGTATATTTGTATATGGTGTGTAATGCCGATGTCACAATAATTTCACAAGTTTGCAGTAATTATGATATATTGTCTTTCAGATTATCATAAAGGACAGCCCTATACAAGCGATGAAAAAGTAAAAGATTTCATTAAATGGATGAAAACTCAGAATGAAGCTGATTTCCAAAGAAAAATCACCATTGGGGGATATCATCCATACCCACAAACTCCAGCTACATTTGACAAGTATTGTAGCGATAATAAAGGTTTGTTTTCAAACTACACATTTTAACAACTACCTTTTGTCACTTTTAGAGAAAAATGTATCCTTTTTACATAATAAGGCTTACGTTTACACAGGTGGTAAAAAAAAAAATAGATATTTCAGCTGCGTTTTTTTTTTTTTTTTTTAATCGCACCCCTGACCCACCCCTCCGGGTAAATCTCCCAGAGGGCAAGTGGTTAAGGATTAAAACGGCAGCCAGAGAGGGTGTTGCTTGTGCCACGGCCATTGCAAATTTAAGTTGGATTCACTGCAGATCGCCCTACAGACTGCTGTAAAGCCCACGTGAAAGAATCCTAAATGTATTAAATATATTGGAGATCATGCAAAGAGTGTGTGTGTGTGTGTGTGTGTGTATATATATATATATATATATATATATATATATATATATATATATAATGTAGAGAGAGAGAGATTAGAATATCGTGCAAAAATTAATTTATTTCACTAATGCAACTTAAAAGGTGAAACTAATATATGAGATAGACTCCATTACATGCAAAGCCAGATTGTTCAAGGCATAATTTGTCATAATTGTAATGATTATGGCCTACAGCTTATGAAAACCCCAAATCCACAATCTCAGAAAATTTGAATTTTGTGAAAAGATGCAATATTCTAGGCTCAAAGTGTCCCACTCTAATCAGCTAATTAAGCCATAACACCTGCAAAGGGTTCCTGAGCCTTTAAATGGTCTCTCAGTCTGGTTCAGTAGGAATCACAATTATGGGAAAGACTGCTGACCTGACAGTTGTGCAGAAAACCATCATTGAAAGCCTCAAAAGGTCATTGCAAAACAAGCTGGAAGTTCCCAAAGTGCTGTATCAAAGCACATTAATAGAAAGTTATGGGAAAAGTGTGGAAGAAAAAAGGAGCACAAGCAGCAGGGATGACCGCAGCCTGGAGAGGATTGTCAGGAAAAGGCCATTCAAAAGTGTTGGGGACTTTCACAAGGAGTGGACTGAGGCTGGAGTCAGTGCATCAAGAGCCACCACAAACAGACGGATCCTGGACATGGGCTTCAAATGTCGTATTCCTCTTGTCAAGCCACTCCTGAACAACAAACGTCGTCAGAAGCGTCTTACCTGGGCTAAAGAAAAACAGACCTGATCTGTTGCTCAGTAGTCCAAAGTCCTCTTTTCTGATGAGCGCAAATTTTGCAACTCATTTGGAAACCAAGGACCCAGAGTATGGAGGAAGAATGGAGAGGCACACACTGCTAGATGCTTGAAGTGCAATAAGATACGTTATTGGTCCCTAGTGATAAGTGTAATAGAGGTTACTCTGATGCTTCTCAATTATTGAGTCATTTCACATTTTAAATAACTGTAGCCTAGGAATGTATCACATCTTGCAGTGTTCCCTACATGAACTAACAGCTTAAAGTATAACTAAAGGTAAAACTTTTTTTACGTTTTTGAATAGAGTGGGGAATAGAATGCTTTTCAATTTTTATTGCTGTCTGTGCCCCTGCTAAGGAGATTCACCCTCTCCATTTGTCCTGTTTACCATTATCATTGAAAATAAAAGAACATCCCAAACGTTGGGTTGTCTTCAGTAAAGTAATAGAGGGGAAATCTTCCGTTGGGGACACTAGTTCTGGTGACCTGGGGATTCCCAAGGAATTCCCTTGATTTTCCCCTCACTTCCTGCTTGGCTTTATGGCAGGAAGTAAAAGGAAATCACCAGAATGGGACACAGATGGTAAAAGAAAATCTGACAGGGTTTATAACCCTCCCTTACGCTATCCAAAATGGGGGGGTTTGCCTATAGTTCTACTTTAATTGGTTTCAGTGCTAGATATGTACAATTTTTTTAGATTTTTACTTAAATCTCTATGAAAGATGAGGCCACCCAAATTCATGTTTGGCCAGCTTTACTGGAACAAATATGCAGGACTAAAAAAATCTTTCAGCAACTTTAATTGCTGAATGTGCATATTCAAGAAATCTCAATGATGATCTAAATATACAGTATGTTTCCCACTCTCTGCCCGCGCTATAGTCGAAAGCCGGTTACTGCGCAGGCTTCCAGCGCTGGAGGGTGCCCCCTGCAACGTACGGGCTGCGCTCTCTGTGATTGTCGAGTCCCTTGGACTCTGCTGATCGCAGAACAGGGTAAACGGCCAATCACAGCGGCCCTTTACCATGTGATCAGCTGTCAGCCACTGATGTAAACCGAAGCAGGTTATCGGCTTTTTTTATCCTCATGCTGACAGCGTGAGGAGAAGGGAAGACAGCCGTTAACCGACTTCTGTTACAGGGTCATTGGTCATATACAGTGCCTACAGTACTGCCAATCAGTATTGCCCACCTGTACCACCTCATCAGTAAAGGAGAAAAATTACCTGTTAACAAATATTTTTTTGTTTAGGGAAAAAAAAAACCCAGTGATTATTAAATACTACCAAAAGAAAGCTCTATTTGTGTGAAAAAATTATAATTTTCATTTGGGTACAGTGTAGCATGACCGCGCAATTGTCATTCAAAGTGAGACAGCGCTGAAAGCTAAAAATTGGCCTGGGCAAGAGGTATAAGTGCCCAGTAAGCAAGTCATTAACTACGCTTCCCACATATGTACCTAACTTAACCATGTACTCTTTGATAGAAGTTTCATCCAATGCCGTTAACATGTTTTGGAATTGTTTTTTGTTCGCATTACTTTTTTTAAATTTTTTTTTTTTTTGTGTGTGGAATGTTACTGACTTTGACTTATACTCTTCATTGTATTTGGACATTATCTTCTACTTGTATATCTTTACTTTTCAATAATGAAACCCGTATTTAACCGTAAAATTTCTTTTTCTTCAGTAGAAATAATGTTATCCACAATTGATGAACTTAAAGCACATATTGATCGACTTCATTACAGAGAACACAGGCGTGTTGCTATTCAGGGTATAATTGCTGCTTGCAGATTTGTTGAAAATGAGGAACTAGAAACCTCAGAAGCACAATCGGTATGTTTCTCTCCTTCCCGGTCTTCCTTTTGATATTTTTTTTTCATTTTTTATCATTCATATGTAAACTTTTGTAGGTCTTTAGAATGTCACGTCAAAGTAAATACCTTTTTAAAAAAAAAAAAAAAAAAAAAACATTTTAAAAAAGCCTTTTACTTTTCAGATGTTTGGCTGTCTGAGCTTTTTAATTTTAGAAGAGCCATTTACCTGGATAGCTCAGCAGTTCACTGATTGATTATAAATGTTGGAGTTAATTTTAGGTAGTTGAACTGCATTTTCCTGCCCTTCCATCCACTCCCCCTTAAGCTGCAAAGGCATGGAGGGGGCTGTAAACATGGCGAGTTGCTTTGCTATGGTATGGCAAATAATGGTTCTCTGTCATGTTTTGGCAGGCAGTACTGCCCGCCGCAAAATGATGGGGAATACTTTTTGCCACACCCCAATGCAAAGCAACTGAATGGGGCATGCTGCCACAGCGTTGGTGCAGGTTTTTATGGGTTAAAAAGGTGACGAGGAGGTGACCTAACGCTTCCTCGCCACCTATCAAATACCCTCTGAAGAGCTGTCCAGCTATATATATGGCTAAATGAAGTTTAGTTAGTGCTTAGAATAAAAAAAGAATTGATATAGATATTCATTATCTATCTCTTACCTCTGCCCTTTTGTTATCCTTTGTTGCATCCCCATGCTCCTAATCTCCTGTAGCCTCCTTGAAGCCACTGTCTATATGCATGCAGTCCATTCACTTGGCACGTTTCAGATGGTTATAACAGTCCAACATGCCTGGGCAATGTACTTTGGCAAAGTTATTTGTAGTCTACATTGGGTCAAAATACAGGTGCGCAATTGGGAGACAAGAGTCAGTCGGTCACACTTTTCTAAGACGTGCTTGAGCAGAGCTTTATGGCGTGATCACCAGGTGGTATTTTCATAAAGGGTGCAGATTTAAACTGCCGTTTGAAATTAGAATAACATGTTAAAGTTTGTATGAGATTTTTCCCTTTTCACTGTTTAGCAGTTGGATATTTTTTATTACAACACACTAAAATCGTTATTGGTGAATACAAATACAACTTACAAAATTCTTACAAACTGTCAAAGATAAAAACTTTGAGTTAAATAATATTTGAAGATTTTAACTTTTTGTCCTTTTGTGAAATGGTGAAAATCAAAGGTATGCAAAACTGTAAATAAGCAACTAATGGTCAAAAAAAATCTGGAGGCTGGCCTCACACTTGTGTCTTGGTAATGCAAAACCCACGGTGCCATGTGTGCTCTGAACCAAGTGTGTTGCGATAAAATGATGCAAACAAACCTTATTGCAATGCAGGACATTACAACACAGGGCAACGCTGCACAACACGCTTGCATGCATAGAGATAAATCCATGTAATTTTTTAAGATGTGGGGGGGGCGGGGGGGATTAAGCAATGCATACTAATGCGCTGCAGCACAGGGCACACCAGGGCATACATTATGTGCACCAAAACATGCACTTGCTGATGGTGTGAATAGGCCCTTAGTATACTATGTATGTGTGTGTGTATAGATAGATATTAATATAAATTATTCTCGACAGTCGCTTTATTAGGTACTCCTTGCTAGTACCGGGTTGGACCTCCTCAGAACTTCCTTAACTCTTCATGGCAAAAATTCAGCAAGGTGTTTGAAACATTCCTCAGAGATTTTGGTCCATATTGACTTGATAGCATCACGCAGTTGCTGCAGATTTGTCGGCTGCACATCCATAATGCCAACCTCCTGTTCCACCATATTCCAAAAGTGCTCTATTGGATTGCGATCTGGTGACTGTGGAGGCCATTGGAGTACAATGAACTCATTGTCATGTTCAAGAAACCAGTTTGAGATGATTTGAGCTTTGTGACATGGTGCATTATCTTGCTGGAAGTAGTTCTTAGCTGACAGAAGTGGCACCTGGTGTGGTCGTCTACTGCTGTAGCCCATCTGCTTCAAGGTTCGATGTGTTGTGCGTTGGTTGTAACAAGTGGTTATTTGAGCTACAGTTGCCTTTCTGTCATCTTGAATCAGTTTGCCCATTCTCCTCTGACCTTTTGACATCAAGGCATTTTTGTCCACACAACTGCCGCTCACTGGATATTTTCTCTTATTCAAACCTTTCTTTGTAAATCCTAGAGATGGTTGTGAAAATCAGCAGTTTTTGAAATACTCAGACCAACCGGTTTAGCACCAACATCCATGCCACGTTCAAAGTCACTTAAATCCCCTTTCTTCCCCATGCTGATGCTCGGTTTGAACTTTTTTAAAGTTGTCTTAACCATGTCTAGACGCATAAATGCATTGAGTTGCGCCCATGTGATTGGCTGATTAGCAATTTGTGATACCAAGCAATTGAACAGGTATTCCTAATAAAGTGGTGTGTGTGTGCGTGCAATTTTTTATTTTTTATTTGTTACTGACAGAAGCGGTGTCAGTCAGGAGTACAGTTATGTTGCAGGGCACATGGAGCTGGCCTGCTGCAAGTGTTTTTTCTGTCCTACCGTATCCCTTACGTCCCTGGCAGCAAAATGTCATATTAAGGCTGCTTTCGCACTGACGCTTTAGCGCTAAAAATAGCGCCTGTAAAGAGCCTCTCCTCTCACTCCGTTGTGAAAGCCCGAGTGCTTTCACACTGGAGCGGTGTGCTGGCAGGACGCCAAAAAAAGTCCTGCAAGCCGCATCTTTGCAGCGGTGTATACACTGCTCCTAAAGCGCCCCTGCCCATTGAAATCCCCCTTTTTCGGGGGTTAAAAGTTCTCCACTAGGAGCTGAAAACCTCAGTAAAATTTTACAGTAATGCGCCACTAAAAATAGCGACGCTTTACCGCCAATGCCCCAGTGTGAAAGTAGCCTTAAAATTGGCTTAGCTGAATAAACTACATGTCCCATCTTCCACTGTGGTAGACAGCTTGTAGTTCTCAAATCTCACACCCATAATTCATAGACCTTGCCTTTTGTTTTTTTAACAAAAAGTTAGAGGATATGTCTGCAGGAGCCTGACATTACACCTGCAAACCACTGATCATGGGTTGAATCCTTTTGACGCTTCCAGAGGAAAAACATAAATGCACATTATTTTTCCTGCAAAAATATGTGCACTCATTTTTTCCTTAAAGGTGCGCTTAGCTTTTATTAATCGGGTTTATGTACAAAATCTGTCTAAACTTTGTTCTTTTCTTTATGCATTTTTTTTCTCCAGGAAGAAGTGCTGGCTTCCTTTGTGTCTGTGACATATCATGGAAACACTGAATTGGACTTGGTGGAACAATCCCCCAGTAGTGGACAGAGCAAGCACCATACAGTATTGGCCACTTCCCATAGTAATGTGGAAGAGGTTGTCCCTCACTGTGAAACCAGTAATGTGATCGTAGTAAAGCGAAGGAAGAAACATGCAGTAGAAGATATGTGAGTAGATAATGTTTCATAAACTTTTATTTTATTGGCTTGTTGATTTTTAGCTGTGTTTTTCATCTATATTGAAGTATGTTCACCTTTTTCTAGGGGTCTATTTGTAAAGCAGCATTCTTACCAAGCCACGAACATACTACTACCTTTTAAACGAGATATCCTCCTGTACTTTTTAAAATGCAGCCACTTACTTCCAGAAGTCACATTTACTGAAGAGAGTTGTGTTTGAAGGGTGGGTGGGTGGCTGCCACCCCCCCATGTGCCAATTGCATTTATTTTTTTTTAGAGCAGAATGAACAATGGCACAAATTCCCACAGACTTCTTACAACATCTTTTTAGTGAGCCTTTGTTGCTATATCTTCAAACAGAAGGCACATCTATATTAGTGGGTTTTGAAATAGGTTGTTCAACATGCACATATAGGTGTGATGATTTGATATTAACAAACCTAGCCATATGGTACAAATATGGCTAAGATTCCAGAATATAAACTGCCATCAAGCATATAGAAACATTTTTTGTATTGTTTCCTCCTGGCAAACAAAAGTAAATTCTTGAAAAGAAATGGCTCATAAATATGACCTCATATTCACTAAAACTGAAATTAATGTGGTTGAGGGTTTTAGCCTGTGCCAATTAAAAACATGATTAATGCACTAAAAAGTAGGTTCTGCTTTGAAGTAGATTAAAGCAGCCTTACGTGAACTTTAGCTGTTTTTCCTTGCAAAGCTTTATAAATTTCCACATTTCTGAAAGGCTGCCCTATACACATTTCTTTAATCAATATCAAAGATAATTCTTTTCAATACTGCATGTACATACGAATATGTCAACCTGTGGAATCAAGAAAAATCCTTGAGTTTCATACACCAGGAAAATGGCCTGGGTGAGATTTTAAATGTCATATTAACATTTCATTGGGTATTTTTTTTTTAAACTTCACTAAAATATTAGTCTGCACCAGTTTTCGTGCCTAAATCCCAGTGCCTCTAATGGTAGAGGAAAGAGGGTCTACCTTTTAGTGATATTAAAGGCTCTTTTTCTTTATCGTACATCACAGGACACAGAGCCCATTATTATAATAACTACTTGGGTTATATGTCACCTGTAGGTGAATGGACACTAGTAGATCAATCAGACAGGAAGTTCTCTCCTATATAACCCCTCCTACACAGGAAGCACATCAGTTTTCTCACCAGTGTGTGTAAGGTGGTGGTCACTGATGTGATGCATGTGCTCTTGGAGGTCTGGACAGTTCTATTAAGAATCATTGACTTCAGTCGGATCCATTCGAAAAAACATATGAAATGGTTGCACAAAGATACATGTTTATACGTGTTTACATAAATATACATGGTTATACATGTTTGCCTAAATATACATTGTTATACATGGTTGCATAAAGATACATGGTCTGCATAAAGATGTATGTTTATACATGTCTGCATAGATGCATGTTGCATAAACACGTTTTAACAAATGCATGCTTGCTTATTGCGTAAATGCATGTTTCCATGGGCACGTTTTGTATAAATGGGTGTGTACAGGGACATATGTTTTGACTAAATGCATAGTTGCATAAGCACATGCTTACATGCTTCCATAGATTCATGTTGCTCAAACACATGCTGGCATCTTTTCATTTGTACTGCATACGTATAGGTTTTTACATTAAACTGCATACATATGTGCTTATTTGCGTTAGTTGCTGCGTTATTTACCTGTTATACCAGTTAAATGGTTCCAGAAAAGAGAGGCAGCCGGGGGAGGCAGGTGCACCGCGCTCAGGTTCAGGGATCTGGTGGGGTCCACATTGGATTGGACAGTGGTGTCAGGTGCCTCTGAGCCACTGTGGTGTTTGGCATTGCAGTGTTTCCTGACTCATTCATTTTTCGTCACTGTGGCCGCATCACCTTGATCATGTGTGTCTGATCTCAGTTGATCGAAGCCTAAGCCGGATCAAGTCTGGTTAGTATATGGATGGGAGACAGCCCAGTGCTGGGCTTGCTGAAGACATCTCAATACTCATTACCTCAGTCTTTGCTCAGGAAGCTATCGGTTCCAGGGGTTCCTTTTGATCTATTTCTACAGGAAGAAGCTGTGTTTTTAGGTTAAAGCGTATTCCCTACATACAGTCCTACTCCAGGTATTGGTAGAGGATCATTCTCTGTCTGGAACTTGAAGATCTAGGCATTGGATTTCCATAAGGCTCTGTTTCCGGGGTTTTGCGGAGCAAAAATTGGTGGTTGATATTCTTCCTTTTCAGGAATTTGGAGAATAACCACTGTTGCCAGTCTCTCCAAGTAGATTTGAGGCTGGCTACAGTTCAGGGGGCTTGGTCTCCATAGGAGAGAATACTGTCCTCTAATATCTTGGAATTTTTGACCAGTACACCTTGCTCTGGATTATAGAACAAACCAGTTGTAGGTTCAATCCGGAAATGCCTCTGCAGGCATATATATCAACCACCAGGGTCTCACCAGAGGTCATGCGACTCAGGGAGGTGAACCACATTCTGTCTGGTACAGTACAAGTGCTGTCTCTATCGCCAATACATATTCCAGGGATAGAATAGTGGCAGGGGGAACTCTGCAGGGGAATCTACTAGATTCCAAGTTATACAACAGATTGGGACAGGTATGTCCGAGACCAGTCCCACTGCCAATAGGGGTAGATGTACTGGTAATACCTTAAGGATCGGTTCTCCCTTATTTGATGTTTTTTCCCGTTTCGGCTTCTGCCGAATCCCAGGAGGGCTTGGTACACTGACATAGCGAGTCTTGCGGTGATTGCTCCTTGGACACTCCCAGTCCAGCGGGACCTAATGGTCTTGAAGTGTCACCCGCAGAAATATGTGAGCGGGAGATACTTTCTTTCTCCAATTGGTAGGGGTAAAGAGATTGGTCTTAAATACCATTAAGGGTCAGAGTTCGTCCCTATCCTTTCTTTTCCAGAGGCCGTTGTTTCTCACTCCTTGTTTCATACCTCCATACAGCATGTAACTTGGACAGTCCTGCCTGTCAGGCCATTCTTGTGTCCTTGGGACTTTGAATTTTATCTTGACTGTCCTTGCAGAGGCCACTTTTTAAACCAGTCGGCGGATTCTGTTGGTCCTTTTATCTCAGAAGGTGGCTTCTTTGGTTGCTATCACTTCACTGAGTGGAGTGTCAGAGTTGGCGGCTCTTTCAAGGAGCAAGGAGCCGTTCTTGGTCTCGCATCAAAAGGTGATGTTGCGTTCTCATCCATTTTTATTGCCTAAAATGGTTTCTAGTTTTCACTTTACTCAGGACAGTGTCTTGCCTTTTTATTCTTCTCCTAATCCACAGTTGGCAGTAGAAAGATTGCTACATACTCTAGAGCAGGGATATGCAATTAGCAGACCTCCAGCTGTTGCAAAACTACAAGTCCCAACATGCCTCTGCCTCTGGGTGTCATGCTTGGGGCTGTCAGAGTCTTGCTATGCCTCATGGGACTTGTAGTTCTGAAACAGCTGGAGGTCCGCTAATTGCATATCCCTGCTCTAGAGGTTGAGGCGCTCAGGATCTACTTGAGTTGTCTACACAGGTCAGGAATCCTGGTTTGTGCTGCCAGAAGAGCCCAGAAAGGGCAGGCGGCATCCAGGTTGAATATTTAGCAGTGCATCTGCTTGTTTATCAATGATGCCTATGGTTTAACCACTTGCCCACCAGGCCAATTCTGACATTTCTCACCTATATATGTAAAAAATCATCTTTTTTTTTTGCTAGAAAATTACATAGAACCCCCAAACGTGTTATATGGTTTTTTTTTATCAGAGAATACAATGGCGGTCTTTGAAAATTTGCTGCGCAAATACCGTGCAAGATAAAAAGTTGCAAATGCGTTTTTTTGGGGGGGAAAAAACTGTTTCGTGCTTTAAAAAAAAAAATTAAACCGTAAAGTTAGCCCAATTTTTTTGCATAATGTGAAAGATGAAGTTGCGCCGAGTGAATAAATATCTAACATGTCACGCTGCAAAATTGCACACGCTCGAGGGATGGCGCCAAACTTCGGTACTTAAAAATCCCCATAGGCGACGCTTTAAAACATTTTTACTGGTTACATGTTTTGAGTTAGAGGAGGTCTAGGGCTAGAATTATTGCTCTCGCTCTAACGTTTGCGGCAACACCTCGCATGTGTGGTTTCAACACAGGTTTTCATATGTGGGCAGGACTTGCATATGGGTTCGCTTCTGCATCCGAGCACATGGGGCAGGGGCACTTTAAACATTTATTTATTTATTGTTAATTTTACTTAAAATTTTATAATTTGACACTTTAAAAAAAAAAAAATGTTTTGATCACTTTTATTCCTATTACAAGAAATGTAAACATCCAGAAAGAAAGGAGAGTGGGAACAAGGGGACAGTGGCTGATGTTGGCCCCATGAACATTCCCACCCTGAAGATGGCTGGACTATACCGGTACAGATAAACAACAATAAACAAACTATATAAAAAGGTTTATTACAAAAAAGAAAATACATAGTATACTTATTAAAATGCAAAACAGAGATTCAGGATTCACCAAGGAATATCTGTTATTACAAGGTATAGAATGGTCTGGTTCTCGACTAGTTTCGCAATATTATCGCTTCCTCAGGAGGACCAATCTATAAGACAAATAATACAATGCAATACAAGCAGAAAGAATACATTGCACTACACGTAATGATCATAAAAAAGCATATAAAAGGAAAATAACCAAAAACATAAATACGGGTTTGGCTTACCCTATGATTGGGTGATCGTGTGCAGCACCGGGCCGCCTAATTAACACTCCCCCGCGGCGGACAAGGGGGATAATGCAGAGTTCTCTTAATAAAAAGCATAACACAAGTAAGGGGCCAAATAAGTAGCTGGTTGAAAGGTACGATAGATTAAGCCATTCACATAGTAAGGGGGGTAGGGGAGGACACAAGAGGGAAGAAACAAGGGGGAAGAAAGAAAGAATGAAAATAGGGGAGGGAAAGGGGACGGAAGGGGGAAGGATGGGTAGAGGGGAAGGAGACGAGGGAAGGGGAAAGAAGGGAAGGGGAGATAAGACATAGGAGGGGAGGGACGGGAAAAAGGGGGGGGGGGGAACCAGTGGAAGTGGTAGGAGGGTGGGGAATGTGGGGGGGGGGAGAAAGAGCAAGCTGGGACAGACAGCACACAGGAGAAGGGAAAAGGGGGGGGGGGGAGGGGTGAACAGCACCTTAACTAGTGAATAATTGGGGCATATAATATAGCTCACCAGAGTTATTGAACCAAAGGTAACATAATTGCCAAACCACATAGAGACTTCTGATGGCGTGGGGGTCGGATGGCCCATAGGGAGCAGGAACGCAAACCGTGTCCAACCACTGGGGCATCATGGAGGGTACAGGGTATGGGAGCCCAACAAGGTGGGTGGATACCCACGGGGTTACATGGGAGTCTGTCAATGAAACAGTATCAAATGTAACAAAAGATACAGGATAGTATCCATATGACGGTATCGGTTATAGATAACGTAGGGTAAAAGGTAGTATCCAAGGGTAAGAATGCAGAAAAACGTACCCATAGATGTCCGCCAGTGAGGCATTGAAGGCGTCCCTTCCATCCAAGCCCCACGTACGCAGCCTTCAGTGGAGAGAACTGTAATGCACACTCACAGGCCCGAGGGCCCATTAAGTGAGCACCCCAACCCGGAGACGCCCACGACGTCGCCGGGTCAGTTTCTCCGCACTGCGCAGGTGCGCGACCCGCGCTACTGCGCAAGCGTGTTCGAGATGAGCCCGTGGGCGGGGAGCCCTGGGCTCGGAGAGAACAAGCAGGAGATGAACAAAGGAGAGTCATCCCTGCCAGGAGAAACACAAGTCCGCCGCTATGGGAAGGCACAGGCAGCCACGGATCGCACAGGACACCCAGGGATCGCCAAAACAATGCAAACAAGACATTGAACATCATGGAAAATTAAAAATACAAAATATATATAAAGATATATGTAAAAAGGATATGAGTGGCAATATAAATGCCACTAATAGCAATTACTGTGTTGGTAAACACAAACGGGAACTGGTCCCCACAGACGGCTCAGGAAACAGGGGGGACAGTACTAGCTAAAGAGAGCCCATGTTTCAGGGTGGGAAAAATTATGAGGTAGGGCTTCCTATTGGTAAGTGGTGGGAGTGAAGGGTAAGGGAGTGAGAAACGGGGGGGGGGGGGGGGGTGGAAAATTGGAAAATACCATGCAAGAGGTGATGACTATGCTCCAGACACATTCTGGGTAATGAGGTGAAAGTGATGAAGGGAATTAATTAATAAATTATAAAAGTGGAAATATAAGGAGTGTGAAACAGTGAACTTAAACCGGTGCACTGTTGGTGAAAATTATATATAGTTATAGTGAAGAGGTGATGGTGACAACCAACAGAGAAGAGACCATATCAATTAATTAGGTTGAAATAAAGATGTCCCTAAAATAGCTAAATTAGGGATCTGATGACATGGAGGGCAGGGGTCTCCATACAGTGTCATGTTCCACACAGTGTCATTTTCAATAGGTATACATGGGTAATCGCAGTTTTGCGGTAATATGACAAATGTAGTGGGTTTCAAAATGGGAGACGAAGGGCCATCGTGGGTGAATATCAGCTACGGATTATAAATGTGGGTAACATAGATAATCACAGTTGGGCCGGAAGTTTACCGGTCCATAACAACACATACTCTTGGGTATGTGTAATATGTAAGCAGCCTTCTCTGGAGAGCGGGACTTTTTCTGGCAACCTCAGGACAGAACCATCCATGCTCCGGAGAATTTCCCGTGGCAGAGACTCCCCTCCTTGGGCTTTCGAACCAACAGTTGTGACGTGGACTGTAGAAGATGGATCCCCCTTGAGTTCCGGGGTTTCCAGGACCAACCATCGTCCATTAAGGATCTCAGAGCTCATTTGATTCGGTGTTACCGACATCCGAATCCACTCCTGTTGGTAAGCGTATTCCATCTGTTTATATTCCATGACCGTATAATTCACGACACACAGGAGAAGATCCCTACACCAATTTAATATTCTACACCCAGCCCATGTGTGGGGACTTTCTTGTGTTTACCTATACCTCTCCATTCGGATATTACCAGGATATACAAGAGAAGACTCCCACACCAGTATAACATCCACACCCAGCCTATATTTGGGACTTTTTTGTGTCTTATTTATAGCTATATATTGGGACACTACTACATCTCATTCAACACTGAACATTTTGTTTCATGTGTCATGCGTTCTAGTCATGTGTATATCTGTAATGATCATCATCATTGATGTGTTTTCTTACCATCTGTTATCATCATTAGCGCTGCATTTCACTTCCATTTATTATAATAACTGGCTCTGTGTCCTGTGATGTACTAAAGAAAATAGGATTTTTTTCTACAGCTTACCTGTAAAATCCTTTACCTGGAGTACATCACAGGACACAAAGGTCCCTCCCCTCTTTTTAGGAATGTATTGCTTGCTGCAAAACTGATGTGCTTCCTGTGTAGGGAGGGGTTATATAGGGGAGGACTTCCTGTTTGGACACTGGTAGGTGAGTCAGAACAATCATTCACCTATAGGTGGCGTATAACCCAAGTAGTTATTATAATAACTGGCTCTGTGTCCTGTGATGTACTCTAAGAAAAGGATTTTTACAGGTAAGCTGTATCCTTTTATTTTTCCTTCAGTGATAATTTATTTCTGTGGCTAGAATAAATTATTCTGGCCATACAAACAAACGCCCCGCTGCTCTTGAAGCCTCTAAATACACCTAAAAGCGTTGGACACTTTTACAAGCCTCAGGCTTTTTTCTGCCAAAACGTTGCTGCCAGGAAGAAAGGCTTCAAAACTTTGTGTGCATGAGACCGACCTAAAGGGTAAGTTCACCTTTCATAACAAGTTACACTCTGAATATGGGTGTAACATGAAGTTGCGGCATCCCCATACCCGCCCTGATCTTCCCCCGTTTTGACAGAACTTTCAGTCACAATTTAAAAAATACGCGGCTGTGTGGGGCTCCACCCACTTGACCGCGCCTTTCATTCAGAGTTCACTGCACTGTTTAGCTTTAGGTACTTCATTGATGTTTCCAGTCAGTGTGCAGCTGCCTGCTCAACAGTCTGCAGGAGCCCTGCATTGCACGGGTGTAGGTACAGTGTTGCATGACTGAGTAATTGTCATTCAAAATGTGAGAGCACCGAAAGCTGAAAATTGGTCTGGTTATTAAGGGGGTTTAAGTGCCCTGTGGTCAAGTGGCTAGGTAACTTTTTAAGTCATTTTGGACATGAATTTCCAGATACTTAAAACGCGATACCCTTTTAAGAGGGGGGGGCCCGCCGGTGCAGGGGCATCAGTCAGGGAGCACAGGAGCGATTTGTCCCAGTTCACCAAGACACCAGAGAATGTTCCAAAGTGGTCTATGATGGTCAGGGCCGCTCTCAGCGACTGTCGGGCATCATGGAGGTATAAGAGCATGTCGTCTGCATATAGGGAGACCTTTTCAGTCTGGGGGGAACAGAATACCCTCCACCTCCTCTGCAGCTCTGAAAAGCACCGCCAGCTGCTCAATAGCCAGAGCGAAGAGGGCCGGGGAAAGGGGGCAGATCTGCCTTGTGCCTCGGTGGAGGGGAAAAGAGGCCGACAGGACACCATTTGCACAGGCTCTGGCCGTTGGCGCTGATTATAATAGACGCAACCATGATATGAAATTGGGTCCTATTCCAAATTTATGTAGGATAAGCCATTAATATTCCCACTCCACTGAGTCAAAGGCCTTCTCTGCATCATGGGAGGCCACCACACCAGCCTCCCCGTCAGCAGCGGAACTTGCAATCACAGTATACAATCTTCTCAGATTAATGTGCGTCCCCTTGCCCGGCATGAACCCAGTTTGATCTCCGTGTATCAGGAAGAGGATAACTGTATTGAGGCGGGTTGCCAAAGCCTTTGCAAGGATTTTTCATCCACATTAAGCAATGAGATGGGCCTATATGAGGAGCATAGTTCAGGATCCTTGCCAGGCTTGAGAATCACCACCATAACAGCTCTGGGCAGGGAGGCAGAATCAAACGCGGCAGATGGGACCTCCAGTAAACTGGCAGCGAGGGTTTCAGCATGTGCCTTATAAAATTCTACTGGGAACCAGTCATCTCCTGGGGTCTTCCCCCGACTGAAGGGAACTGATGGCACCTTGGAGCTCTTTCAAGGTTAGCGGAGCGTCAAGTTTCTGTCAGGCCGTCTCCGATGGGGAAGGCAACTCAATATTCTCCACATAAGCCTGGAGCTCATCCATGGAGTAGCCAACTCTGGACGTATAGAGGTCCTCATAAAATGAGGCAAATCGACTATGTCTCTGGGGTCAGATAACTGTCCCGAGGCATCTTTAATACTGGCAATGGAGGTCATCACCGATTGCTCCCTGGACAACCATGCTAGGAGTCGTCCGGGCCACTCACCCTGCTCGAATATGCGCTGCTATTGGTGCAACAGCAGTTTGTTAGTGGCCGTTACCCGAAGGAGCGTCGCTTCCCGTGTGGCACGCTGTAGGTCCACCCTATGAATCTCATCACTACTAGCAGAGTACTGAGCCTCTAAGTCAGTGGCCCTCCGTTCAGCCTGGAACAATGCCTCGCCAGTCTGATGTCGAGTGCGACTTATGGCCGACTGGTAGTGATCTTTAACATGTACTTAAAGGCCTCCCAACTAGATGCGGGAGTCGTGGCGGGCGGGTTGGCAGTCCAATATTCTTGCATAGCCAACTCTGCGCCTGGAACTATACGATCGTCCGAGACCTAGAATTGGGACAGGCGCCACAGGCAGTCGGTAGGGGCGGGGTTCACATTCAGTCGTAGCAGGATGGGGGAGTGGTCTGATATACCCCTAGGCAAATGTGATATCTTCTGTACCTTGGCAAGAACAGGGTCGGTGGCAAACACCAGATCAATAAGTGACATGGCCTTATAGGAAGCTGATTGGCAGGTGTAGGCTCTTAGAAGGGGATTCTTCCATTGCCAGACATCTGTGAGATCAAATGTGGAGGCCCATTTAGAAAGGGGGGATTCCACAGCCGTGTCAGCCTATCCATATTAGGACAAGGAGGCATGTTAAAATCCCCTGCCAAGATCACATTATCAGTGGAGCAGCTAGCTACAAATTTGGCAATCTTGTGCAGAACCAGCAGTGATGCCAGCGGAGGGATATAGAGCCCCGCTATCACCATGGGAACATTCGCAATAACGGCATGAAGAAGCACAAATCTTCCCTGGGGGTCCAAATGCAGGTCCAGCAGTGTAAAAGATAGGGTCTTATGGACCAATACACTCACCCATCTGGCATATGAGGAAAAGGTGGCATGATAATAGTGACCTACCCATGTTTTTTTTTAAACTAAGGAATCAACCCCCAGTAAGGTGAGTCTCCTGTAATATACAAATATCTGGGCGGTATGTTTTAAGAAAATGAAATACTAGGGACCGTTTAATACGGGAGTTCATCCCCCGAACGTTCCAAGAGATCAAGGTTATGTGGGCCATAATCAGATGGGGCGAATTAGTCCAGCCTGCAGGAGGAGTGCACTCGGACCCCGAGAAAGGACTCCCCGACCCATCCCCCACAGATCATTAATAAACTTTGCAGAGGTGAATAACCAACATTTAGCACCAAAAAAGCAGGACATAGTACATTCCTGTAAGTAACCTGTATAACATTCCCCTTTCAAAAATTCCTTTGCCCCCCCCCCCCTCCTCCCCAAACCAGCGTGTGCCTGTATCCCAAAACTAGTCATGGTCAGCGACCAATTGGTGTCATGAACCAAAGGTCTGTTAGTAGATTATGTCTACTTAAGGCACAGATATCTGAGTCTGAAGGAGATGCCGCCAACCAGCGGCAATTTACAGAGTCATCACCCGGCTGAAGCCTAGGGCACATACTTAAAATTTAGAAAAAAGAAGGAAAAAAAATTTAGTCAAAAAAAAAAAGGTGAGTGAAATAAAATACCGCAGCCCATTATCCAGGAGAAAAGAAACATCCGCCAGGGAAATCACTGGCTGGGGTCTGCAAAAACGTGGCTGGCATCACTGACATCAAATGGTCACGTAGGGGACCCTGGCGCAGCACACAGCACCCTCAAAGAGCGAGTGAGGCAACAAGGTGTCATGAGCAGGGGCAGTCAGTGAAGCTCCAGGGTAAGAGGTAGGTAGTTACCATTTGCAGGGAGGACCATATAGCAGTTAGAGCTCACAAGGGCCGCCAGATCATATAAGTGCAGTCCGCAGGGTGGGATTCAGAGTCTCAAGAGGACAAAAACTTTTCCTGGAGGGGGCACTGTTGCAAGGTGGCTTTGGCAATCGGGGGTTTGGGATAGTCAGAGGAGCCACCGTCACACAGCACATGTCCAGTCAAAATTCCCTGAGGGCATACATTAGGGCTAGACAGGGGAATATCCCCAAGTGTAAGGACCAGAGAGATATATCCTCTAATGATGGAGTGGGGTGTTCAGCCACTGCGAGGTTTCAGCAGGGGAAGTAAAAAAACGAACACTCTCACCATCCTGTGCATGAAGCCGGGCAGGGAACACCATACTGTACCGCACTCCCTTGACTCTCAGGGCTTGTTTCACCAAGTCAAACAACTTGCGTAAATTCTGGGTATCCACCGAAAAGTCGGGGAAGAACATCAAGCCGGCGGCCTAAAGGCAGATTTCAGCGATTTTGTGAGCTTCACGTAGGATCAGGTCAGTCTCTGAAATTGAGCAGCCAGAAAATAAATGTGCAAGGTGGGGCCGCGAGCAGGCGGCATCCTGTGGGCCCGTTCAACAGCAAAATATGGTAAGAAGCCCATCTTTGGGAAAAGTAGTCGGAGCAGCCACTTCGTGTAGGCCTCTGATCCCTCAGGCAGTCCTATAATCCGCAAATTGTTGCATCGATTACGGTTCTCTTAATCCTTGGCTCTCGATTCCAGATGTTTCACCCTCACCTGGAGGGTGTACAGGGAAGCTGAGTGGTCTCTGACCGTGTCCTCCGTGTCCCCCACCCGGCGTTCAACCTCCGTAACCCGCTGTCTTACCTTTTTCAGTCTTGCCTAATGAGGCCAATCTCCAGCTGCACAGTGTCTATCTTAGTGGTGAGGGTAGACAGAGAAGACTGGCAGCCTGTGATAGCTTTCATAAGGGCAGCTATTATTATAGACAGTAGATCCGCGCTTACAGGTTATATTTGCAACTGCAGCCCCCCTATGTAAGTAGAGGGCACCAAAGTGTACCCTCAAAGAGTAAGTCTAAAAGAATATATATATACAGGGAGTGGCGCTGTGCATGAGGGGATAATTACCTATATAATTATCTAATGATAAATCATATTATGAGAACCAACACAAAGATGTGAAGAAGTATACATAAATATCCCGCATAGGGATCGGTAGATGCTAAGAAGAGAGTATAGATGCAGATGGTTGTTCAATATAGCCTGGATACCATAACCCAATGACCCTAATTATCTCTAATGGTGCTATATAATGTCTTTTCATATCACTTGTAGGTTATTTCAGCAAGGGCTGGTATGTTTTATTGGACTGCACTTGACACTTTGGCACTTATTTGCACATTATATAGCACCATTAGAGATAATTAGGGTCATTGGGTTATGGTATCCAGGCTATATTGAACAACCATCTGCATCTATACTCTCTTCTTAGCATCTACCGATCCCTATGCGGGATATTTATGTATACTTCTTCACATCTTTGTGTTGGTTCTCATAATATGATTTATCATTAGATAATTATATACGGTAATTATCCCCTCATGCACAGCGCCACTCCCTGTATATATATATTCATAAGGGCAGCGACATTGCTCTGCTCTGAGAGCAGGCTCCGGACCATCCGTCTGAGTCGCCATGCTGCTTACCGCTCCCACGTGTGCGACGGTGCCTCTGGAAGGAATCGGGGTATTTGAATGAATGAATGATTTGTAAAGCACAGCAAATGCGAACTGAATCGCCTCAAGGCGCTAAGATACATTCTCTGTTGTCAGCTTGTTAGAAGAGGAAGGTCTTTAGTTTTTTCCTGAAGGCCTGGTGGTTTTCTTCCATGCGGATGTTGGTTGGAAGAGCATTCCATAGTCGGGGTCCTTGGACTGCGAATCTTCGTGCTCCCTTTGCTTTGTAGCGGTATTTGGGAATGATAAGGAGGTTTTGGTTGGCTGATCGAAGACTGCGATTCGGTGTGTAGTGTTTTATTTTCTCCCGGAGATATAGCGGAGCATTTCCTTGTATACATTTGTGGGTGAGGCAGAGGGTCTTGAATGTGATCCGATTCTTCACGGTTAGCCAGTGTAGGCTCTTTAGGGCTGGGGAGATGGATTCCCAGGGTTTTTTTTCTGTTAACAGTCTTGCCGCCGTGTTTTGGATGAGTTGCAAGCGCGCAAGCTGATATTGGGGTAGTCCTACGTAGAGCGAATTTGCGTAGTCGAGTCGGGAATTGATGATTGTTCCCACAACTGCCGCTTTGTCCTCTTCTGGGATGAAGGAGATTAGTCTGCGTAGCTGGCGGAGGAGATGGTGGGATCCGCTCACCACTGATCCTATTTGTGCATCCATTGTCATTCCTGAGTCAAAAATGACTCCGAGACTCTTGGCTTTGGTGCTTGGAGAAATGGTCTGTCCGAGGATGGTGGGAGGTGTCCACGGAGTCTTTATTGTGGAATTTTTGTTAGCTAGTAGGAGAAGAAGTTCTGTTTTTTGAACCGTTGAGTTTGAGGGAGCTAGTGGTCATCCAGTCATCTATTAAAATGAGGCATTTCTGTAGTTGCTGATGAAGGTCTTTTTGTCCGTCGATGCGAAGGTAGAGTTGGGTGTCGTCAGCGTATGAGTGGAGGCATAGATCGGTTTTCCTGATGATATTGAGAAGTGGGCGGATGTAGATGTTGAATAGTACTGGTAACAAGGGTGAGCCTTGAGGGACTTTTTCCTGGGCTGCGGTGATCCAAACGTCTCCGGCTCTATGTCCGCATCCACAGGGGAGAACCGGAGCAGTTATAGGTGGTTCAGGACGTTATCAGGATGGGAAAACAGGATAAATTTCCCGCAATGGCTGCAGAGCTCTGGGAGACCCGGCGGTCATGGACTTTCCCAGGTCGCGCGATTCTGGGAGGATGTTATAGTACGCCCTCCCAGAGTTATCCGACCATGACTGTTTTTTTGGCTATGGCCTGGTTAAGGGACCTAATTCCTAATTTAACAGTAGGAGTCCTTTTTTTTTTTTTTTTTTTTTTTTTTTATCTTGTCGATTTTTTTAATTTGTTTTCTCTTCTCTTCCAAGTGATCTAGTGATTTTTAAGGTTGCATGTAACTTCTTGTTAGCACATCAACATGTCTTATTGCACATTAGGTACAAAACCTCTTTTGATTTCTCACAATGTAAAAGACTTAAATATAACTGAAAAGAGTGTTTTACTGATAAGAGAACTTGACCAAGTGAAGCTCTTAGTGATATTTTTTCGGAAACCTATTAAAAAACTGGTTCTTTACAGACTTTAAGTAGCAAAAATGATTCTTATGTATACCAATCCACCAATTCTTTGTCAAAATCCAAAGGGATATCAATCTTGCTACAGAAGACAGCAGGAATTGTAATAACTACCCAACAGGTTCACATAAAAGAAAGGTATTCATTTCTTAAGGGTCATTGGGCTGGTTTACCTATTACTCTTGCAAATGTTTACTTCCCAAATTCCGCACATGTCTCTTTGCCAACAAATTATTGAAGAGCTAAAGGGTATTAAGTTGCATAATAATGGAAGATTACTTTAATGTACCATGAAACCCTCTACAAGACACATGTAATGGAATAACTAGTCTATCCAACAGAACTTTGAAAAAAATAAGTCTTTACTGTCATCTTTAACTTTGGTGGATACCTTAAGAGCGGTAAATCTGTCTGATAAGGATTACACTTTACCCCAATGCACAAGAAAATTTCCCACATAGATTATATCTTTATTTCTCAAAGGGATTTATCTGTTCTGCAAGAGGCTAAAATAGGTATCACTACATTCTCTGATCGTGTACCGATTTCTTGGTTCCCCTAAAAACCGACAGAAGTGGAATGTGGAGAATGAACTCCTCACCATTAAATGATCAGATAGGGTTACAACTGAAAAATTAAGGCCATTAAATCCTACATCTCTGAGAACTTATCTGATGAACGCTCCCCTTTAATAATTTGGGCAGCTCACAAATGCGTAATTAGAGGAGAATTCATTCGTATAGGAGCTAAAGAAAAGAGGCAGAAAAAGGATTTGAGTTAACTAACAAAATTACAATAAACGTTCTACTGCAATTCATACAGAAAATGAACTCTTGGAAACACGTAAAAATTTACAATCTTTATTAAATATATAAGCTAACAGAATCTTCTTACTTTCTTCTTTCTTCTTCTTTCTTCGGGATTTTATTATGAACATAATGAATAAAAGGGGGAAATTTCCTGCTAGGACGCTGAGAGAATCTATATTTGCTTCAAATATACTTGCCATTCTAGACAAAGAGGGAACCCCTTTACTGAATAAAATTGCTAAGGTTTTTCATACATACTATCCAGACCTTTATAATTTACCGACACTTCATAAACCAGCTGCCTTACAGAGAATGAGACCACAGTTTCTACAGCACTACCTGACTAATAGAGAAATGCCCAAACTTCCGATATCTGACATAGAACACCTAGAGAACCCGATTACAGAAGTTGAGCTAAATGAAGCCATGCTTAAACCTGGGAAAAGCCCTGGTCCTGATGGTTTCACAGCTCATTATTATATAACATTTGCTAATATTTTAACTCCACGTCTTCTGAAAACCTTGAACCACTTGGGTAATCCACAGGCAATCCCTGAAGATCTTCTAATGGCTTGTATAACTGTTTTACCCAATCCAAACAAAGATGTATTAGTTTGTTCTAATTATCGACCAATCTCATTACTAAATCTTGATCAAGGTTACTTTGTGGTATAAGCAAGGAAGCTGAGACCTCTGGAGTGTGTAAATGTGCTTTTACTATACAAAAATGCTGTACATACAAAACTATTACAATATTAGCAATACAAATCAAGACTGACAGATATCTATGACAAGCAAAATGCCTAGCAAATAAACAGCCTATGGTCTGTAACAGTAGAAATGCACTTAAAAGTTACTTCAATCCAGTTACTATGTAATCATGATCTCCATTGCTCCTGGAGACCAGACACCTTCTTCTGCGCTTATTATAGATTCTTCCTCCTGCTCTCGTGTTAATCCATGATGAGTGGGCTCCTATCAGTCTCTACTGCTTCTTTTATTTGGGCTTTTGCTTACCAGTTTGACAATGGTTACAAAACCATTTACCTTAACAACTAAACTGCCAACTGTCAACAGTTCCCATTGTTACTAAGGCCCCTTTCACACTGGGGCGGCGTAGGCGGTAAAACGACCAGTTTTTAGCGTCTGTGTTCGGCTGCTAGCGGGACGGTTTTACCCCCCTGCTAGCGGCCGAGAAAGGGTTAAAACCACCGCAAAGCGCTGCTGCAGCAGCGCTTTGCCGGTGGTATAACCGCACTGCCCCATTCATTTCAATGGGAAGGAGCTGTTTACACACCGCTCCTTTACTGCTCCAAAGATGCTGCTAGCAAGTCTTTTTTTTTTTACCGTCCTGCCAGCGCACCGCTCCAGTGTGAAAGCCCTCGGGGCTTTCACAATGGAGAGACAGCAGCGGCTCTTTCAGGGCGCTTTGCAGGTGCCTGCAAAGCACCCCAGTGTGAAAGGGGTCTTCCGCATTTGTTTGAGAAACATCCTCAGACAAACCTGATCTCTGCAATCAAACTAGTCTGTCTGTCTGCTATTCTTTCACAGTCTTATAGAAAAATCGTATATTTTATATCAAATGCAACACGCCTTACTACATAAATTGATTGGCCCAGAGCAAATTGGTTTCGTGCTCGGAAGAGAGGCTAGGGATAATGTCACCAAAACCTTGAATCTCATACACGGGGCATGAGTAAATCGCATTAAAGGTCTCTTATTGTCTACAGATGCCGAAAAGGCCTTCAACAGAGTTTCTTGGGATTTTCTAACGGCCACATGCAAACCTATTGGGCTAAAATCACATATGGCTTACATTAATATCTACCCTTTACCACAATCCTAAGGCTAAATTGAAAATTAATAAAACTCTTTGAGATTCAGTGAATATACAAAACGGGACACGTCAGGGATGCCTTTTTTTGCCGTTATTGTTCATATTGACGTTGGAGCCTTTCATCCGTACAAGCATTGCTAACCTGTCAATTCATGGGTTTCCAATAGGAGATAGACAATATAAATCTGCAGCATATGCAGACGATTTGCTATTTTTCCTCACACAATCTCATATCTCTATTCCAAATTTGATGCAAGCAATTGCACATTACGGTTATGTTTCCAACCTCAAAATTTATTTTTTAAAAAGTCAGAGGCATTGGATTTGTCTCTCTCCTCTCATACATTGGCCTTAGTTTGGAAAAATTGTTCCTTCACATGGGTAGACAGGGCACTGAAATACTTGGGTGTCTGGATTACACCCACCTTAAACGTTGTATTTAAAAAAAAAAATGTATTCCTATAATACGGATTTTAAAGGAGGATTTAGAGAAATGGTTCCTCTAGTATTTTTCCTGGTTTGGTAGGGCAGCCATAGTCAAAATGACGGTATTGCCAAAAATATCTTTTTCAAACCCTACCTTTTTTTAGTTATTACCTTTTTTTAAAATTCTGGGGGCAGATAAAAGACCGTGTATTAATCTCAAATACTTGCACGTCCAAACAAATTGGGGGAATTGGGTTTCCCAATTTTAAGAATTATTATTTTGCATCTCATTTCACGAGAATTATTAATTGCCATTGTAACGCAGATAATAAAAATTTGGTAGATTTAGAGAATGACTTAAGTGCTCTACAAGTGCAATTCTCTCCAAGTTTTTCACCAAGTTATTCAATTCTCAGATTTATCTATTTTACCAGGTCCTTTAACACCACTAGGATCTAACGCAGACTTTAAACCAGGACTTGCCTCTTCATCTAAATTACAAATAAATGAACACACACTTTGTTGATTACAAATTGTCTTCAAAAGGGAAAAATAAACATACAACTATGACAATAGAATTAGGAGATCAAGTTATATGAAAATGGATGTACTGTCAGATACACAATTACATCTCCACTACAACGCAAAAACATTCCTTTAACACCTTTTGAATCTGTTTGCCTTTAAGAAATACTAGTGTATGCCTGGCTTCAATTCTCTTACATTTCAAGCCCAATCAGATTTAAAGCACTCTGGGAATCGGCTCTTAACACATCTTAACACATTTCATGATGAGCAATGGCAACATGCAGGTATCTTTGCACACAAATGCTCCATTCACTCCCATTTTCAGGAACTTTCATATAAACTCCTATCACATTGGTATATAACTCCTGATAAGTTGATACAATGGTTCCCACAGTTCTCTGATTTGTGTTGGCATTGTAATCGAGATGGTGCACTTTTGGTAGAAATTCCCTCTAATAACCCAATTTTGGCAGACAATTTGTGCATTGATAAAGTATTACTGATACTAATATTAAATTGACACCAGCCCGTGCTTGCTTCATATTTCTGGCTGCTCTACAAAAAAATTATTTAACATGTTTAATATGTTTCAAAAAATGTATCAATTCATTGTACATAAAAATGAACATGTTCTGGTATTGAAATCCTTTAAAATTAAAAAGTTTTTTTTTATTTTTTTATTGTTCCTCTTTCAGCTCTGTGATTTCTTCAAAAAGTAGTCATGATGTGGATACTAGCATACAGGAGCCCTTGTTTTCTGAAGGTAATTTCTCATCATTTTAGTTAGATCATTTTATTGCTCACCCCAGTACAGTGAAGAATAGTGAGCAGGATTTAAGTTTTTGTGTTTTTATTGGGTCTTCAATTAGTCTATAATGGGATGTGCAATTCTTACCTTTTTATAGTGTAGAATAGTTCTACCTCTGTTTAGGCAGTTAACTGTGGCGGTTTAAAGGCAATCATTATCTCATAACTGTGTTATTGCTTTCTTCATGCAATGCATGTTAAGTAATAACAAATTAAATGTACAGCGGTAATAGGAACGTTCACTGTGCAACCAGAGACTGTATAGAAGTATTGGGTAAAAATAGATTATATACACATTACATTGAATAACACATTGTGTAATAACGTAAATAAATGAATAAAGTGGTGAACTTGGTGAGTCCACAAACGTAATGAAAAATAGTAAAGTCCACAATTGGAAACTAAGTATTTGATTAGTCCAAGCAGATGAATAATATCCTTATGACCTCAATGAGAAGAATAAGTATAGGAGATAGCCGCCGCCACCAGCAATGAGAAGCTTACCGGAATTATTGGACTCGAAAGAGCTTACGCTCAATGAGTCTTCAAAGCTTATGGTGAAAAAACACTGATGGATTGGGACATCCACGTCAGCAATGTCTGGCCCAAATGGGAGATAATCACACCGTCCTTCAGATGGTTCAAAGTGACAATACCCCAATATGGTGGGTGATCTCAAAACAGGGTGGATCAAATCTTCCCCATGTACTCAATGATGTGACCAAGAAATAAAACAAAGTTCCACATAGTGTAAATCTGTTTGATAGACAAAGTATTTATTTAAAAGTTAGGAACGCTCACATTTAAATAGATAAAAAGCTCTTATAGGAGTGACTGTGAAGATAACGCAATGGCATCAACTCGTCCCAGCACGTTTCCTCTAAAGAGACATCATCTGGGGTATAAGCCTGCTGTGGCCACTGCATTTAAATAGATAATGTGACCCCAATAATGATGTGAAAACCTGTGGTGTATTCCCAGTGTGTGATACTGCATTCACTTCCTGTCAGACATGATGGCACTGGCGGTGCGGTCCAAGCCTCGCTATGAGGAAGGGGCCATTATCCATGTCACATGCGCCGTATATGGAAGCGTTCAATTCGCCATGATGAAGCTGACGCGTGTGGGTCAGGCCTCACTTTCAATGACGACCCCTGTATCTGCCACATCATTGGCTAGAAATCCTCTAACAAATCCTGGAACGGTGACACCACACTGTCTTTCCAAAAAGGGAAGTCAGGGATTGCGCTGATAGTGCAGCACTAGTGTGATTAAATAAAAAATGTTTAAAATGTTCTTATTTTTTTTAACATGCCACCACAGTTTTTAATATGCATGTTAAATAACAGACAGTATCTTTTTTCAGTATGTTGGTTTTCCGTGTCAAAATAGCATCAGGTAGTTTTAAAGCAAACCTAATTTTATTGCGTGGCAGAAGCTGCACAGCATACTTGCACATTATGACACACTACCTCTGTGGGCTCTGTCTGTCACTGCCACCATCTTCCATCCTGTTCCTTTTGGAGTCCTACCATTATACCTTTTCGGTGCTTGGACGGCCACTGGTGATGTATTACATGTGCATACAGGACTTGTATTATCCCTGGCTCTACTTCTGTCTTTCTGTTAAAGTCTGAGTTGTTTTTTTTTTTTTTTTTTTTTTGGCAAAACAGACTTTACAAGTCTGTTCTGCCAAACGATAAACTGCTAGCATTGGGTAGCACAGTGGCTCAATGATTAGTACTTATGCCTTTTAAGTAGGGGGACCTTGATTCATATGCCAACCAGGGCACAGTCTGCATGAAGTTTGCGTGATCTCCCTGTGCTTACATGGGTGTACGCTAGTACTCCTGTTTGCTCCAACATTGCAAAAACATGGTGGTAGGGCAATTGTCTCCTGTCTAAATTAGTTCTAGTGCAACCCCAAATCTAGAAAAGTTGAGGCGCTGTGTGAAATCTACGTAAAATCAGAATGCAAAGCTCATAAGCCCATATTTTATTCACAATAGAAAATACATCAAATGTTTAAACTGAGTAAATGTACTGTTTTAAGAAGAAAATGTGGTAAATTTGAAATTGATGGCAGCAACACGTCTCAAAAAAGTTGGGGCATGGCAACAAAATTCTGGCAAAGTGGTACAAACAAGAAAGAGCTGGAAGAACATTTTGAACCTTAGGTTAATTAACAACAGGTCAGTAACCTGATTGGGTATAAAAAGAGCATCTTGGCGAGTCAAGTAGATCTCAGGAAGTAAAGATGGGCAGAAGTTCACTAATCTGTGAAAATCTGCATCTAAAAATTGTCAAATTCAGAATAATGTTTCTCAGCATAAAATTGCAAAGGTTTTAAATATATCATCTACAGTACATAATATCAAAATATTCAGAGAATCTGGAGAAATATCTGTGCACAAAGGGCAAGGTCAAAATGCAATATTGGATGCATGTGATCTTCGGGCTCTGAAACAGGAATGATTGTGCGATGGACATCACTGCATATAGGCTCAAGAATACTTCCAAATACAGTTTGTTCACGTGTCATCAAAAAGATTGGCAGCACTTCCTCTGTTGCTGAACCCTCCCACTGTGAGCTGCAGTGTCTGACTGGTGTGGCATGTGAAACTCAAAGAAGGATTTTTTTTTTTACTTTATAAGGCTTGTGCATCACATAATTAAATTTGTCTGTCATACAGGAGCCTTTAGGTGAACTTCAAACCTTTACTTAACACAGCATGAATCTATTGAAATCCGATCAGCACCACTCACCTGATTTCTACATTAAAAACGCCTGTGTTGCACCACAACACAGATTAACACACCTGTGGTGTGCTTCATCTGGACAAATTGCGCTAGTGTGGTGAATTGATTGCTTTTTTAAATGCATTTATCAGATGCTCGTTTTAGTTTTTGCTACAGGTTGATTTCATTTTGTTACTTTAAGTTGTTGAGTTTTAGGTTGATTTCATTGCTGATTTTATTTTTTTTTCCAAATAGCAAAGTATATTGCAGTGCATTTTCTTTTTGTTCCTAAGCAGAGATCTACTAAGTGGCTAGGGACAGCATAATGCTCTATTCATTTTGACAGAAACCACACTGTAATATCCATCTGCTATGGAGTTGACTATAGCAGTATAATGCCATCCCTTTGTTAGATTTTGGGATTGTATGATAAGCCGCTGGCAGGACATGCTTTTACATAATGCCTTTAATACAAGTGCAAATACTACCTTTTATGCGTGAAAGTGATAACTCCTGCGCTGTTAACGAAGGCCTAACCTAAAGGGACACTGCTGCAACACCTAAAGACTGATCCAAACAGACAGATAAAACATGAGAATGGGAGATGGTGGTTGTGCTGTGATGGAACAAAAGGGGAATGTACTTTATGTAATTTATTGAAATGATGTAAATTTTCAACCTTTGTTTACGCAGTAGACGAAAAAACCCAAAGCAATGTTGTGGAGAGTGAAATGAGTGACAGAACATGGTCTCCTGGAAGATCCTGGGAAAGTGCTCTCTGGTCCGAGGTCAAACATAACCTTACGGATCACTTACATTATAGCACAGTATTTCCAGAAAGCCTACCTCGAAAGTTTGACTACAACCACCGGGAGTTCCTCATGCAGCAGTACAATCTCCATCCAGCTAAACTTGTGAAGCCAATGTGTACCTCAAATCTGAAAATTCAAGATTTCCCAAGCGCCAGTGGGCCTGGCCATTATGAAGTCACCATACTGGGTAAAGTATAGACTCCTAAAATAAGATTTTCTTACATGTGTCCAGTCAGTTTCACATTCTCAGTAAATAGTTTAATCACTTTGCTTGTTTGAGTAAACCTTTGCGTTTTTGGAGCCATTGACCCAGAACATATATGCAATGGGTCAGCATGACAAGTAAGGCAGATAGTATTTGCAGAAGTCTATAAATGCAGCATCTATGTTTTTCTCTTGGCAAAGGTTTCCTTTTTACAGTGACTTTGTCATGAGAGAAGCACAGCGCGCTGCCATTACATGCCTCCTGAAAATTCTCAATGCCTGGCTGTCTTTGACTTCAGTATGCTTTAGTCAGTCTTAAAATAAGCTAAGTGTCCTAAGTGAGTATCAAAAAAAGTGTCAAATTTGTTTCTCTCTCTACTCCTACTGGGACAACAACTTCGCACAGAAATCAGAGCATCTTACAGCTAGGGAATTGGCATTCTTGAAAGCGTTTAGTAATGGCAGCCTCCAATGATCCTCTCATGGCAGTGTCGCTTTAAAAATTTATAGCAAAAACTAAAACGAATCATCACAATTCAAATAAATCAACAAGTTCATAAGGTATACACCGAATCATGGCTTCCTAGTACAGTCATACCCTCACTTTGTCTATGGGAAATCTTAGCTTGACATGGCACTCCTCCAGGTTCTTAACATTGGCGTCTATGAGAAATCTTGGTGAGCTTGACATGGCACTGCTCCTGAACAATAAGTGACAGGGACAGCAAACTTAAGGCAGCACCAAGTGGGGACCCAGGACTACAACCTATCCAATTTTGGGGTCAGCCAGCTTGCATAGGTTATGCCTGTAAGTGACTATTGCAATGCAGTACATGCATTGAGAAGGGAAGAAAGGTATTGCCTCACTTTAAGTACACTTTCGTTTTACATACATGGTCTGGTCCCATTGTGTACTTAAAAGTGGGGTATGCCTCTTTAACACTATGGTGTACGTTTATTAACCACCTCCAGTTTGAGCCAATACTGATATTTCTCTTATACATGTAAAAATCAGCATTTTCTTGCTAGAAAAATACTTGGATCTTTCGAAAGTTTTATAATTTTTTTTTTTAAACAGCGGCTACAGAGAATAAAATGGTGGTTGCAGGGTTGCAGTTTTTTTTTTAGTTTTCAAAAGTGCTTTATTGTTGAATAAAGAGTAACTTTAAGATAAAGTATCACCCACGCAGGGGTGTAGTAGGGTATAAATCAGAGAGGTGACAAATGTCAGACATTTTTGCAAAGCATGAGTAGTCAACTTTATGTAAGCTAGGTTTGAAGGAGAACTTAATTAATAAACAGTTATGTGATACACACTCTGGGTCACGGTATGCTGGGTGTAAGTTGCCTAATCGCCCTGGCACCCCTATTGGGAGCAATCTGTGCCATAGGCTATTAGGCAGACCCCATTTTGGCTGCTAAAGGTGACAGTGTATACGCACGGAGTGAAGAAAATTGTGACTTAGAACTTGTCAGTACTAAAACCTTGAAACGTTCTGAATATTTGAAATGAGGGTTGGGAGCCCACACTGTAGAGCGTTAACTTTAAAGTTGCTCTGTGAATAGACAGTAGCTTATGGAAGTGGAAATTGGGGAATGTTACAGTCATGGTTAGGGCCAATGGGGTTAGTGGGGAAGGAGACAGAAAAGAGGGGAAAGGGATAGACAGGTTGCAATGAAAAGAGGGGAGCAGACAGAAGGGAGGGAGGAGGGGTCCAGGTGCAGCTTCACTATTAGCTAGGCATTGAGGGAATGATGAAATCAGGAGGGTTGCCATAGAGGTTGGATGTCTATGGGCTATAGAGAGATGCCGATATGACGGGCCCAGGGTTCCCAAATGCATTTGAAATTTTCGAGTTTGTCCAGTATGGTGTTAGAGGTTTTCTCTTGGAACATGATCCAAGACATTTTTTGCTTGGTTAAGTGAAAAGAAACTGAGGGGGACTTCCAGGCCCGTGCTATCGTTATTTTAACTCCAAGGAACATGAAGTGGATCACAGCATTTGAGTGGTTTTTTTTTGGAATCCTCCGGTTCAGAAGGGCTATTTTTGTGTCTTGGCTGACCACTGTCCCGGTAACTTTACGGATTAGGATAAAAATTTTGTTCCAATAGCTTCTGATCCTGGGGCATTGCCAGAGAACATGGAGGAGAGAGCCCAAGTGATCGCAACCTCTATAACAGAGGGGCGATGACTGTGGGAAAAATATGACTAGGCGAGTCGGAACCAGGTACCAGCGGGAGATGACCTTCAGGTTTGCTTCAACCAGGGAGATATTAAGGATCCTCTTGAAGGCTCTAGCGAAGAGTTCCAAGTGTCTAGGTCCCACTCGAACTCAAGGCCACATTCCTAGGTGTGCTTGTTAAGCGCTTTCTCCTTTGGTTCAGCTAGTGCTGAGTATATCAGGGAAATTCCACCCCTCACATCCATGGCCGAGGAGCACCATTGCTCATATGGAGTAACCACTAGGGGGAGATTGTCTCTGGATGAGAGTGTGTAAGAAGTGTGATATTTGGTGGAAGCGTAATTTTTCGGAGGGAGGCATTTTTAGTTTAGCGGTGCAGTATCCAAGTTTTAGGGGGCCGTTGGAGTTAAAGAAGTGATGATTCGGTAGAGGCCTTTATCAAGCCACCATTGAATGGCCTTAATGTCCATACCTGGGGGGAATTGGGGTTGTGGAATATGTGAGCTAGGGGGTTCCACCAAGACGTTATAGAATTCAGTTTATGTAGGGAATCGCATAAGGCGACCGAGTGGGATAATGTGGGGGAAAGGATGGGCGCCTAGATTTAGGGGAGCGCCAGATAAGGAAGTCTATGGTATAGTTTGGAACTGCTTGTTTTTCCGTTCCCACCCAATCTGGTTTAGTGCCTCTAGAATATATGGTAGATAATTGGGTTAATTGTGCCGCATGGTAATACCACCAGAGGTTAGGTAGTCCTAGGCCTCCTTTCTGTCTGGATCGAAAGAGCATCTGTTTAGAGAGTCGGTGACTTAATTTGCCCCAAGTGAAGCGGATTATTGCTGATTGGAGGTTAGTTATATGAAGTTTGGGGACTGGTACGGGAAGGGAACGGAAGAGATATAGGATCCTTGGGAGGAGGGTCATTTTGATAGCGTTTACTCTGCCTAGCCAGGACAGTTTATATAAAGACCACATGTCTAGGTCTGACTTAAGTTTCCTGAACATGGGTGGGTAATTGTTTTTATAAAGTTGATCTATAGTGGCCGTGAGGTGAACGCCTAGGTAGGTGGATGCAGGAAGTACTCCAGATGAATGGGAAGTGTTCTTTTAGCCTGTCTACCAGGGGTAGTGAAATCGAGATATTGAGGGCGGTGGATTTGGACATGTTGACCCGTAGTCCTGAGGCCTGGCCAAATGTGTTTAGTAGCTGTAAGACGTTAGGGGTCGAAATGAGGGGGGAGGTGATGAAGAGGAGGATTTCTTTATCGTACATCACGGGACACAAAGCACCATAATAATGACTAATTGGGTTATACGCTACCTTTAGGTGATTGGACACTGGCAACCAATAGTAAGACTGTTCCTCCCATATAACCCCTCCTATTCAGGAAATACCTCAGTTTTTTCACCAGTGTCTTGAAGGTGATGGTCATGGCTGTTGAAGCTCTTCAAAATTCTTCAAATAATGTCCCAGTGAGGATGTTCTAATCGGATCCATTCGGATGGCATAAGAAAGCTAAAGTGGATGGTACCCGAGCCTCGGTTCAAGAGCGAGGTTTTGCTTGTAATGTGTCCTATATGGCGCTGGACCCTTATTAAGTTGGTATTCCTGGTCATAACTTGCCCAAGGTAAACCAGAAGGGTGCCTTACAGGTCCAAGGGTGTGGACCTCAAATAATGGGGGACCCGGTCCTTGAAGGTCCTCAGAGGCGCTACCCACCATGATGGGGGAAGATTGGGCCTGGTAAAACAGGCCCTGCTGCCTGGGACGGTGAGTACTCAGTTTGGGAATTTTTTATATATATATTCCCTCTGTTTCACTGGAAAACCTTATGCTTGTTTTCGGAAATTACAGATGGCCGGTATGGCACGCACTTATGGCGGGCGTGCGCGCCATCGGTGTGTGCCGCTGCTGTGCGCATCACAGATGCTCCGCGTGCGTCTGGGCACGGCAGATGCTGCGTGCATGCCGCTGGTCACGCATGCGCTCAGTCCACTGCCAGGTTAGGCTTTATAAGGAGCTCCTGGCGTGCGCTGGGACAGCACAGAGCGATACTTGGGTACGTGAGTCTGGAGGTTTTTGGACACAGTTGCGACAGGTTAAACGCTGGTTACAGCTTGTGGGCAGTACTTTTTTTTTTCCTTGTATGTAAGCAATGTCTTCCAGAAAACGAGGTACAGGGAGCAGGGCAAGCACAGGGGTAAGAGTACCTCCCTTGAAAACAGGAGACCAACCCCATGCTGATGCAGCCTCAGTCTCCCCTGAAAGACCTGCGGCATCTGGCCTGGCTGAGCCATTGCATTTGTCAGGCATAGTGGCCACTACCAATATTCCTGCCTCGGCTTATGTTACAAAGGATGATTTGGCATCTGAATTAGCAGGCCTTGAAGGCAAAATAGCTGGCATGATTGCTTCTGTAGCACAGGGAGGGAAGAAGCGTAATAGATCTCCCTCCCCTGAGCCCGGGCCAAGTGGAGAATCACTAGAGCACCAGGACTCTTATAGCCAGATGGGTCCAGGTGATCTGGAATCAAAGTGGGCAGAGGATTTGGAGGAGGTGGCCATAAAAGACCGGGAGGAAGGAGAGGCTGAAGAGTCTTCAGCTGAGGACTCAGGTTCAGAGGAGCCAATTTCAGCCTCTCATTCCCAGAAATTGTTCATCCGATCTCTGACTGAGATGGTACGAGTTGGGTTTAAGTTACCCCCCGGTTCAGGAGTCTGGACTCTCCTGTTCTACTTTGGGATCCTTGCGACCTCAGCAAGCCTTCCCTTTGCATCCATTGTTGGAGCAGGTGGTTTACGCAGCCTGTGCCGAAACCAAATGGGGAAGTAAGGCCCATTTTGGACCTCAAGGCTCTCGACCTCTTTGTAAACGTCCGGTCCTTCTGTATGAAGTCGGTTCATTCAATAATAAAATCTCTGAGAAAAGGAGATTATTTAGCATCCATAGATATCAAGGACGCATACCTTCATGTACCGATCTTCGGTCCACATCAAAGGTTTCGCAGTAGAGGGCCGTCATTTTCAATTCGTGGCACTGCCATTCGGTCTAGCCACGGCCCCCAGGGTTTTCACAAAGATTCTGGCCCCGGTGTTGGCATCCCTAAGGTCCCAGAAGATCTCCTTGGTAGGATATCTGGACAATCTTTTCCTGAGGGATTGCTCTTGCCCCATCCTGATCCAAAACGTGTCAAGAACAGTGCAGGTTTTACAACGCCTAGGTTGGATCCTAAATGTGGACAAGTCAGCCCTTTGTCCGACCCAAGCCTTGGAATATCTGGGTCTGGTCTTGGACACCGCCCAAGAAAGGGTGCTTTTACCCTCCTTAAAGTTGTTTCCATAGTGGAACTCGTCCAGAAGGTGAAAAAAGAACCAAGCCCTTCTATTCGGCTGTGCATGAGGTTGCTGGGCAAAATAGTGTCATCCTTCAACGCAATTCCATATGCACAGTTCCACTCCAGGGTGTTCCAGAACAGTATTCTGGAAGCATGGGACAGGTCTGCTTGAACCTTAGATCATCCTATGGTTCTGTCCCCACAGGTACAATGGAACTTCTCTTGCTGGTTAAAAACTAGCAATTTGAGAAAAGGAAAATCTTTTCCACCAGCAGCCTGGAGAGTGGTAACTACAGACGCCAGTCGTCTTGGCTGGGGAGCAGTCCTGGAGGAGGCATCTGTCCAGGGAATATGGTCCCAGGCAGAAAGGACCTTGCCCATCAATCTATTGGAGATTCGGCCAGCTCATCTGGCTCTGCGCTTCTGGACGTCCAGGTTACGGGGGCTCCCTGTCCAAGTCCAGTCTGACAACTCCACGGTAGTGGCATATATCAACCACGAGGGAGGTACCAGGAGTCGGGCAGCCCAAAGAAGTAAATTACATATTGACTTGGGCAGAAAAGCATGTGCCGTTTCTTTCGGCAGTGTTTTATACCGGGGGTGGACAATTAGCGGGCAGACTTCCTAAGTCGCCAGAAATTGTTGCCAGGGGAATGGTTCCTGCATCCCGAGGTTTTTCTACAGATCTGCCAACACTGGGGGACCCTAGATGTGGATCTGCTGGCATGCAGATCCAATGCCAAGCGGGACAGGTTTGTATCCAGGACCAAGGATCCGCTTGCTGTCGGGATAGACACATTAGTAGTTCCTTGGGATCAGTATTCTCTGATATATGCCTTCCCTCCGATACAAATTCTGCTGCACTTACTACGCAGAATACAGGAGGAACGAAAGCCAGTGATCCACGTGGCCCCAGAGATCCTGGTACTCTGAGATTGTGAAGTTAGCAGTGGGGGACCCATTGGTCCTTCCGTGCCGTCCAGACCTGTTGTCTCAAGGACCCATATTCCATCCTTCTTTACGGTTGCTGAATTTGATGCCATGGCTATTGAGACCAGAGTTTTGAAAGACCGTGGTATTATGGGTTCAGTCTTGTCTACTCTGATAAACGCTAGAAAGTCAGTTTCTAGAGCAATCTATTATAGAGTCTGGAAGTCATACATTTCTTGGTGTGAGGAAAGGAAATGGAACCCTCGTAGGTATATGATTGGAAGAGTTTTTGCCTTTTTTCAAGCTGGAGTAGACTTGAAGCTGGCTTTAGGGACAATTAAAGGACAGATTTCGGCCTTGTCGTTTTTTCTTCCAAAGGCCAATTGCATCCCATTCTTTGGTACGAACCTTTGTCAAGGGAGTAGCGCATCTGAGGCCGCCGGTTAAACCGCCTTTATCTCCTTGTGACCTAAATTTGATGCTGTCAGCCTTACAGAGTCAACCGTTTGAACCTATTGGGCATATTCCGTTTGTCATATTAGCCAGGAATTTTTTTTTTTTTGGTGGCTATAACGTCGGCTAGAAGGCTGTCAGAATTGGCCGCCCTTTCTTGCAAAGAACCTTTTTTGATTCTTCATCGGGACAGGGTGGTCATGCGCCCTCGTCCAGGTTTTTTACCAAAGGCGGTTTCCAAATTTTATTTGACTCAGGATATCATTCTACCTTCCTTTTTTCCAAACCCTAAAACTAGGGAGGAAAGGTCGCTTCACTCACTTGATGTGGTGAGGGCGATCAAAGTTTACTTAAAGATGTCAGCTTCTTTTCGGAAGACTGACTGCCTTTTTGTCCTGTCGGAAGGTCCTAGAAAAGGACTGCCGGTAACAAGTTTAACTATATCTAGGTGGATTCGCCAGACTATTATCCAGGCATATGGATTAAGGCGCAAGGTTCCACCTTGGGATTTAAAGGCACACTCCACTAGAGGGGTTAGTGCATCATGGGCAGTACGCCAACAGGTGTCTATGGCTCAGGTTTGCAAAGTGGCCGCTTGGTCTTCAGTTCATACGTTCACCAGGTTTTACCAGGTGGATGTTGGATCTCAAAAAGAGACTGTTTTTGGCCACAGTGTGTTGCAGGCAGCTTTATAGTCTCGGGATATTGTGTCCCCCCCCCCCCCCCCCAGGTGCATTGCTTTAGGACATCCCAATTAGTCATTATTATGGTGCTCTGTGTCCCGTGATGTACGATGAGGAAAAATTGATTTTTAATACAGCTTACCTGTAAAATCCTTTTCTTGGAGTACATCACGGGACACAGAGGTCCCTCCCCTCTTTTCTGGGATCGTCATTGCTTGCTACAAAACTGAGGTATTTCCTGTATAGGAGAGTTTATATGGGAGGAACCGTCTTACTATTGGTTGCCAGTGTCCAATCACCTAAAGGTAGCATATAACCCAATTGGTCATTATTATGGTGCTCTTTGTCCCGTGGTGTGCTCCAAGAAAAGGATTTTACAGGTAAGCTGTATTAAAAATCCATTTATCATCCGCAAACAGTATGCATTTGTGTGGATTTTTATGAGCATGAACACACCCATTAATTAAGGCACCACATCCCAATTATAGAGTGTAAAAGAGCACACAAAAAGTGGGACTTTGAAGGTGCAAATGATTTGAAAATGATATCAAATGTAATATAAAAAATTCATTTATTTTGATGAACAAAATAAGAATTCATACATTTAAAAAGGGGAAAAGGAGATACAGTAATGACTAGTACACTAATAAATGATTGCAACATTACAGCAATGATGAATTTCCCAACATGTTTCGCCCATAAAACGGGCTTCCTCAGGGGATGCTGGTCATGTGCAGCGTACAATGCCTTAAATCAAGAAACAGATAATTTAAGTATATTATAGAAATTCATATATACATATTTCAATATCTAAAAAAAAGGTTATAATATCTATATATGCAAATACGTTTCACATGTCAGGATTTCAAGGCTTACCTATAACTCCTAAACATAAAGGAGAAACCAAAAACTGCTGGGATAGCTGTTTGCTGCTAAGAGAGACCCATGCGCTAACAGTGGCCGCAGATGGTAAAAAGAGACCAGCTAAAAAATAAACAGTAATGACCAAAATGTTTAGGGGAGCGATGGAAAGTCCATGCGAACCAGAGGGGGACAAGATGCTTAAATAAAATCTACTTGCACCAATGGGTTCAGCAGCTGGCTAAATGCCAGGGGCCACACACCATAATACCGTTGGGTAGAAAATGTCTAGTGGACATAATAAAGCCATTTAGAATATAGCCCGCTGTGAACTGTCAGCAGGCAAAAATCTTCAATGAGCAAAAAAGCAAGACATGTAATCACAAATATAAAGAGACGCCATTAAGAACTGTCCACAGTTACCTGTGCATTTGTGTGTTGAGGGGCCACAATTGACTCCATGAATGTCTGGGTGGCTTTTTATAGCTATGGCTAAAGTCTCTATTGCTATGGCAAAGAGGAGAGGGGGCAGCCTTGTCGTGTTCCTTTAGTAGTAGGGAAAGGGTCAGAGAGGTGTCCCTGAAGTCTAACCTGAGCTTTGGGTAAGGAGTATAAGGCCTTCAGTAAGGTGAGGAAGTGGGGTCCGAAGCCCCACTTTTCAAGGGTAGTGAAGAGATAGGGCCAGGTGACCATATCGAAGGCTTTCTGGAGGTCTATGGACAAGAGGAAGCCTTCCTGTGAGGAGCCCCCATCCCAGCTTGATCTAAGGAGGGATATGATGTCTACCGGCCTCCTTATCTGCTATGGAGTCTTGTGCTCCTATGTCTGTGTGTGGAGGGGCCGCGGCTGCTGTCTTGGAGGGCTAAGGGGTTGCTAGGCCAAACTGCAATTGCCGGTGTACCTCTTTCTTGTGGTGACTACTTGACACACGGGTGGGTGCGCTGTGTTGTCTGCCGGGGGGGGGTCCTCACTGAGGGGTCTTGCTTGTGTTAGCTAGCGTGGGTGCCTCTGAAGGAGCGGTGTGGAGCTCTGGACTATCATGCCGTTCCGAAAGTCCCACGCATGCGCACTGGTTGCAGTTTTTTTGTATGTCGCAAGGTATTTGCGCATCAGTTAGGCAAATGCAAACTTTCATGAACAAATACACTTTAATGAAATTTTATGCACACAAACACAATATATTACCCAACTTTTTGGGTAAAACATAAAAGGTGTTACAACAGGTAAATCGATACCTGACTTGTCACACTTTAAAATTTGCGTATGCCCATGGAACGGGACAAACAATGGTACCTAAAGATATTCAATAGCCTTTACAGGTTATTAATTTAGTTACACAGGAGATCTGGCTTGGAAATGATTGCTCTCACTCTGATGTTCATGATGGGTGAGTTCGTTTTGAACAACATTCTTTGTGATTAATAGAAATACAGATGGTACCAGCGCTGGTATTAAATTCCAGGTAGAGCAGCTGTATATCAATCCCTAAACTAAGGAATGTCTCAATACTCCTTCACACTATGCTTCATATACAGTGCTGACCTGTAACATCAATGTTTAAAAATCAAACTTGTATTTCATTTAGCTGTATCGGTGCAATAAAAAAAAATTGTTGTCCAAAAAAGTCCATAAAGTGTCCAACCAGTCATCAAAAACTACTTTGTGTTACAGTGCTATGCATATAATAAAAAAGTGCTATAGTGCTGTGAAAAGCAGTTCATACTCAATCTTCAAAATTTGGACAAAAAATGTGAAAAACTTCTTTTAAAAAGTGCCACTGTTTTTTTTTCCTCTTTTCGCGTTCCCTTACATCCTCTTTCTTCGCCTTCTTTTTTTGGATTCTTCTTTTTGTTTTTCTTACCTGTCCTTGTTTTCTTTCATGACAAGGTATTGTTTTTGTATTGCCTCCCTCCTTGGGACTTAGAACTGAGTAGGGCCCTTTTTGAACCCCGCTCACATGATTATCCTCCTTCCAAATGATTTAGCAGTCTTCCACAATGTATTTGTTGCTGTTTGTTAGCCCAAGACTGTTAATGTGTTTAGCAAGTAGGGCCGTTTACTTCATTGGATTAGGGGTGTGCCTCCTCTCCCGCAGGCGACCCCACCACAGCTTCTCAGAATATTGATGCGCACCTTGTCATTTTGATATTTTATGCTTGTTTCTTGTGGTAATTGTAATGCTCATAATATTCTTTAATAAAACGTTTATGGAATAAAATAAAATGCCACCGTGCTGTGCAAACCATTTTCAATGTTTCTACAATCTGCCAATAATGTGCTCCACCACCTTTGCCACGCAGGACAACTGACCAGATTTCCATGACCACCCACCACAGGCAAGTTATGTTACAGTATAATGGGATTGCTGATTGTTCTGGCCTTTCTCCCCTGTGTTCAGCCAGCAATCCTCTCACCAGCATTGCCCATTAGGCATTGCATAAAAGAGCAAAGGGGGCAGACATAGTGTAAAACCTTCAACGTTTATTACATTAAAAAAAACACATAATGCTCCTTCTATTTAACGGTGCTAAACCTCGCGCTAAGGGGTATAAGCGATATAGGTATTTTAAAACCCACTGCAGTGCAATCCTGTATTCGTCATATGTATGTGTAACCTGCATTACCACTCTCACCGACACCCAGGAGAAACCAGGAAGGCATCTACGAGAGTGGTAATGCAGCTTGCATGTGACGAATGGAGGATTGCAGTGCAGTGGATTTTAAAGCACCTATATTGCTTATACCCGTCAGTGCAAGGTATAGCACCATTAAATGTGAGTAGGAGCATTGTGTTTTTTTTTTTTTTTTATGCAGTAAATGTTGACAACTTTACACTACGTCAGCCCCCTTTGCTTTCTTATGTAACGTCTCATGGGGCCATAAAAATCCTTTTTATAACAACAACATGCTTTACATGACTTACCTGCAGTGGGTGCTCATGGAAATCTTGTGAGTTCTCCTGTGTGGCAAAGGTGGTGGAGCAATATTTTTATATTATTGACAGAGTGGAAACGCGTTGAAAATATATTGCTCAGCACGATGGCACTTTTTAAAGAAGTTTTGCATTTCTTTTTGTCCAAATTTTGAAGATGGATTCAAAGCACTATTTTTTGAGGACTGGTTGGACACTTTTTATGGACTTTTTTGAATGGCACTTAAAGCTTTTGCACTGATGCATATAAATGAAATGCACATGTTTTCTTTTTAAACATTGATGTCACAGGTCAGCTGTGTGTGTGTGTGTATATATACACACACACAGTATCTAACAAAAGTGGGTACACCCCTCCACATTTTTGTAACTATTTTATTATTTCATGTGACAACACTGAAGAAATTACACTTTGCTACAATGTAAAGTAGTGAGTGTACAGCTTGTATAACAGTGTAAATTTGCTGTCCCCTCAATATAACGCAAGACACAGCCATTAATGCCCTAAACCGCTAGCAACAAAAGTGATTACACCCCTAAGTGAAAATGTCCAAATTGGGCCCAACTAGCCATTTTTCCTTCCTGGTGTCATGTGACTCGTTGGTGTTGCAAGGTTTCAGGTGTGAATGGGGTGCAGGTGTGTTTAAATTTGGTGTTATCACTCTCTCTCTCTCATACTGGTCACTGGAAGTTCAACATGGCATGTCATGGAAAAGGACTCTCTGAGGATCTAAAAAAAAAGAATTGTTGCTCTACATAAAGATGGCCTAGGCAATAAGAAGATTGCCAAGACCCTGAAACTGAGCTGCAGCATGGTGGCCAAGACCATACAGCGGTTTAACCTCTTGTCGACCGCCTCACACAGATATACTGTGGCAGAAGGGCTCGTACAGGCAAAACCACGTACCTGTACGTTGCCCTTTAAGAGGCGGTCAGCGTGCGCCGCTGGCGGCAAGCTGCGTGAGTCGGGTCCCGCGGACTCGATTGCCGCGGGGATACCCGCGATCGCCTCACGGGGAGGAAGAACGGGGAGATGCTGATGTAAACAGCATCTCCCCATTCTGCCTAGTGACAGTGTCACTCGATCTCTGCTCCCTGTCATCGGAGCAGAGATCAGTGATGTCACACACACAGCCCATCCCCCTGACAGAAACACGCCCCTAGGACACACTTAACCCCTACACTGCCACCGAGTGGCTAACCCCTTCACTGCCAGTGTCATTTACACAGGATTCAGTACATTTTTATAGCACTGATTGCTGTATAAATGACAATGGTCCCAAAAATGTGTCAATGTCCGATGTGTCCGCCATAATGTTGCAGTCACGATTAAAATAGCAGATCACCGCCATTTAAAAAAAAAAAATTAATAAAAATAATGCTTTTTAATTGTCGCTCTATTTTTGTTTATAGCTCAAAAAATAAAAACCACAGAGGAGATAAAATACCACCAAAAGAAAGCTCTATTTGTGGGGAATAAAGGACTTCAATTTTGTTTGGGAGCCACGTCGCACGACCGCGCAATTGTCAGTTAAAGCGACGCAATGCCGAATCGCAAAAAGTGCTCTGGTCAGGAAGGGGGTAAATTCTTCCGGGGCTGAAGTGGTTAACACGACAGGTTCCACTGAGAACAGGCCTCGCCATGGTCGACCATAAAAGTTACGTGCACGTGCTCAGCATCGTATCCAGAGGTTGTCTTTGGGAAATAGACATATGAGTGCTGTTAGCATTGCTGCAGAGGTTGAAGGGGTGGGGGGGTCAGCCTGTCAGTGCTTAGACCATACGCCGCACACTGCATCATATTGGTCTGCATGGCTGTTGTCCCAGAAGGAAGCCTCTTCTAAAGATGGTGCACATGAAAGCCCGCAAACAGTTTGCTGAAGACAAGCAGACTAAGGACATGGATTACTCGAACCATGTCCTGTGATCTGATGAGACCAAGATAAACTTATTTGGTTCAGATGGTGTCACGCGTGAGTGGTGGCAACCAGGTGAGGAGTACAAAGACCAGTGTGACTTGCCTACAGTCAAGCATGGTGGTGGGAGCGTCAGGGTCTGGGGCTGCATGAGTGCTGCCGGCACTGGGAAGCTACAGTTCATTGAGGGAACCTTGAATGCCAACATGTATTGTGACATACTAAAGCCAAGCATGATCCCCCTCCTTTCGGAGACTGGGCCGCAGAGCAGTATTCAAACAGAACGATCCCAAACACACCTCCAATACAACCACTGTCTTGCTAAAGAAGCTGAGGGTAAAGGTGATGGACTGGCCAAACATGTCTCCAGACCTAAACCCTATTGATTACCTGCGGGGCATCCTCAAACGGAAGGTGGAGGAGCGTAAGGTCTCTAACATCAACCAGCTCCGTGATGTCGCTAAGGAGGAGTGGAAGAGGACTCCAGTGGTAACCTGTGAAGCTCAGGTGAACTCCATGTCCAAGAGGGTTAAGGCAGTGCTGGAAAGTAATGGTGGCCACACAAAATATTGACACTTTGGGCCAAACTTGGACATTTTCAGTCTCCTCTGCTCTCCACCAAAGCATCCAAGATACAAACCAGAAGTAACAAAATCCTCATCCGTTTCTGACGTCAGAGTGGGAGGAACCATGGAAGTTCCTCTCACTCTGTCTTGGGATCCTGATTGGACGGGAGAGCCCAGTAAAGTTTACTGTGTTTTAACATGTGTGATTCATAATTACATAATGATGTAAGTGATAAAAGTACGCATCTCTTTAAAAAGAACAAATATAGTGCTTCCCTATATTATAGTATATGCAAGACAGTTTTTATAGACATTTGTATGTATGTTTATTGGTGTACTCATTTGTCATATCTTTATACAATTTCAAAACTGAAAGAGAGCAGAGAATCTCTTCTGTACAATGATAAATGGACATCTTTGTGCTGTCTTAACAGGTATAAATCATGATTTAGCAATAGACGTGTCTGTGCCTGTATATAAGAACTTCAGTCTGTTTGGCCCAAATTGCCTTCCCGACCATATACAGTGCCTTAATCTAGATTGGAATACGGAAACCCAGGATCATCACTGGCTGTCTCTTAAAGGTATGGCAAGAAGCCCTTTTTTTTAATTACAAAGAAAGTGCAGTGAGTTGCTTCTATCATGCCTATAATGTAATTTAAAGGTGGTCATTTGTTTGGTATGAACCTTTTGTCTCCTAAAATGAGCCCCAGGTGTGTTCAACTCTTCTTTATTGCTGTTTTTAATATATTTTTAGAATCCGCATTATGTGCATTTATTAAATTTTAAAGTGACACTCAACCATGTATTTGTAACTCAGAATACCACCTTTTGCTCTCAGCTGCCTCCAAATCTCTACTTTTTTTTTTCTTTTGCTGCTGTGATCCAGCTCCCTGATAGAGGGTAGCTATGTTCAGAAGCCACCTTCTCTTGCTCACTTCTAAGATGATCTAGGGACTATGAGATTTGTAGTATGCATACAGCAGTGCATATGAATGCAAATAACATGAATAGCTTGTTCCAAACCAAAAGCGAGATGAAATGGGAAAGGTTTAGAATGCTCAGAGGTCATTAAACAGGCAGAAAAACACTAAGAGAAAATGTAATGAAGACTAGATTACAGGGCCACTAAGTAATTGCTTTTTATTTTTGGAGAATATCCTTTAGTGTCACTTTAAGGAAAGGAACCTTCTTATTTTGCAGTTGGATTATCGTTGTGCTTCAACCACGTCACTAACCTTGAGGTGATATTTACATACCCAATATATAATAGCTTTCTGCCAACAAAAATATGAAGCTATCCTTTTAAAGGGACTATATTGTGGTTTTGTACTCCATTTTCTTGTTTAATTATTATGCAGCGAACAGATGGAATTCTAGTTGGCATTGTCACTGTCTTTAGTTGCACAGGATAGGACACAGGCCCTTTAATAATTATGAGTTGGTTACATGGTGGTGACACTGGCTAAAAAAAACAATTCGCTCCAGGGACATCACTTTAACCACCCCCTGTTAGCTTAATTTTATTTTTTAATTTTTTTTTTTTAGCAAGTGTCCTTGTGTAATGAACCCCATTTTTATTTTTTTTTTCTCCTACTATGAGAAGCTTCCCTTCTATGGAGCTCCTTATTTCTATCAGCTATATATCTAGCCAATGCAGCTTCCATATTGATTTACTTCACGGCAGAGCCTTGGAAGACCGTACCCCACCTGGTAATGATGCAGGGCCAGCTTGTAATGATGCTTTTATGTACTGGGTCTTGCTGTGTGGTGTGCCCATCATATAAGGCGAAGCCTGAATATGGTTAATTACTTAAAAATTCTATCCACTGAATTGTGTTGAGGTGGAAGTCCTTCAAATATTCAGCCCAGACAGGCCCACCATTCCTTGGGATCCCCTTTGGGGTACATGGGACCTGCTGATCGCAGTAAGGAACTATAGGTGCCAGGGTTAGAGCTAACAAATGGCAGCAATTTTTTATACTGACACACCTATTGCCTCCATGCATTCCCCACATTGGCACCTTATTGAGGTTATGGAGGCTGCACGCCTTCCTTTGCATCTTCCTCTTTGCTAGTAGGAGGTTTTGACGAGCAACAGCTTCTGGTACACACACTATTCTTGCACTACCTGAGTTACTGTGGCCTACAACTGCTTGCCATTGAGGCCTTCCCTCCCTACTCCTGCAGAGTACCTCTACGGGGACAATGTCACAAGCATAGTGGATCTTCAGCCCAGGAAAAAAGGGTCAAGCTTGCTAGCTCAGGCTAAGCTTTTATCTTCAGTGAGGATGGTAGTTTATCCATTCAGTGCCCTAAATACCTTCTCCTCTGACTCCCTGCCTTCCTCTGGCCTGTCTGCTGTGCCTGCTTCCTCTTCTGTCTAGAGAAGAATTTTCTGCCAGGGCATCAGAATTCATGGGCAGAATTTTTGGACTTAGAGGCCATAGACAGCAGGGGTCACAGTTGTGCCCCTTTTGATCCTTGAGCTAGATGCATTGCCTGTTGGGATGGTAATTGAGGATAATACCCTGCTTCTGAGGCATCAGATCAGGCTGACATGCCTGTAACAGATGTTCAAGTTAAGATACCATAGCTTCCCATGTTAATGCTATATGGTCTTGCTTATCGTTAGAGCACTCCAGTCTATGCCATCCCAGGGTATCTATTACGGGGTCCCAGAAGATCCCTAAACCAGCTAAGACCATCCCTGTCCACTGTCTGTTAGAGCTTGTACTGCACTGGGACTTGCCTCACTCTGAGGAGACTTTTTATTCCTTCTAAACGTTTTAACCAATAGTATCCTGCATAAGTGGGCACTCGCTGTGGTAGATCTTGCCATTTATTGTCACGACGATACCGTCTCGGCCTCCATGGAAAATTAATCCTGAATCTTTTGGGGCGTACTCATTTATGCTGAACACTTTATGTATATGTGTATACAGTTGTGCTCATAAGTTTACATACCCTAGCAGAATTTATGATTTCTTGGCCATTTTTCAGAGAATATGAATGATAAAACAAAAACATTTTTCACTCATGGTTAGTGTTTGACTGAAGCAATTTATTATCAATCAACTGTTCACTCTTTTTAAATCATAATGACAACAGAAACTACCCAAATGACCCTGGTCAAAAGTTTACATACCCTGGTGATTTTGGCCTGATGACATGCACACAAGTTGACACAAAGGGGTTTGAATGGCTATTAAAGGTAACCATCCTCACCTGTGATCTGTTTGCTTGTAATTAGTGTGTGTGTATAAAAGGTGAATGAGTTTCTGGACTCCTGACAGACCCTTGCAACTTTCATCCAGTGCTGCACTGTCGTTTCTGAATTCTGAGTCATGGGGAAAGCAACAGAATTTTCAAAGGATCTGCGGGAAAAGCTAGTTGAACTGTATATAACAGGAAAGGGATATAAAAAGATATCTGGCATTCTTCTCAATTCCTTAATCAGCAGTGTTCAAACTATAAGCAAGAAGTGTAAAATTAGGGGTTCTTTTGAAACCAAACCATGGTCAGGTAGACCAACTAAAATTTCAGTCACAACTGCCAGAAAAAATTGTTTGGGATGCAAAGAAAAACCCACAAATAACTTCAGGTGAAATTCAGGACTCCCTGGAAACGTGGTGTGGCTCTTTTAAGATGCACAATAAGGAGGCACTTGAAAAAAGATGGGCTGCATGGTCAAGTCGCCAGAAGAAAGCCATTACTACGCAAATACCACAAAGTATCCCGCTTACAATACGCAAAACAGCACAGAGACAAGCCTCAAACCTTCTGGCACAAAGTCATTTAGAGTGATGAGACCAACATTGAGCTTTTTGGCCACAACCATAAACACTACATTTGGAGGAGTCAACAAGGCCTATGATGAAAGGTACACTATTCCTACTGTGAAACACGGAGGTGGATCGCTGATGTTTTTGGGGATGTGTGAGCTACAAAGGCACAGGAAATTTGGTCAAAATTGATGGCAAGATGAATGCAGTATGTTATCAAAAAATAATGGAGGAACATTTGCATTCATCAGCCAGGAAACTGCGCATGGGACGTACTTGGACATTCCAACATGACAATGATCCAAAACACAAGGCGAAGTCGACCTGTCATTGGCTACAGCAGAATAAAGTGAAGGTTCTGGCGTGACCATTTTAGTCTCCTGACCTCAGTATCATTGAGCCACTCACAAACCTGCAATTCATGCAAAACAGACCAAGAATTTTCAGGAACTGGAGGCTTTTTACCAAGAGGAATTGGCAGCTTTACCATCTGAGAAGAGCCTCATACACAAATGCCACAAAAGACTTCAAGCTGTCATTGATGTTAAAGGGGGCAATACACGGTATTAAGAACTGGGGTATGTAAACTTTTGATCAGGGTCATTTGGGTAGTTTCTATTGTCGTCATGATTTAAAAAGAGTGAACACAGTTAGTTGATCATAAATGGCTTCAGCCAAGCACTAACCATGAATGAAAGTAATGTTTTTGTGTTATCATTCATATTCTCTGAAAAATGGCCAAGAAATCATAAATTCTGCTAGGCTATGTAAACTTATGAGCACAACTGTATATCACATTCTGATCTCTTTTTGGGGGGGGGGGGGGGGGGGGGGAATAGGAAGTCCTATCCTCCACAGTTGTGTAAGCGTCTCATGATGATCCCAACAGATAGACTAACAGGGCTGAGAAGCAGTCTTGGATGTCCTCTAAGTGCAGGGGACTTTTTTTTTCGTCCGAGGAAGCTCACCTTGCTTTCAACTTACTGGGGCTCAGGGCAATTACGTTGTCAATTCAGCACTGGATTTCTGTAATACAAAGACACCCAATGAGAATCCAGTCAGACCGTGCCTCAGCTGCCGCCTTCATCAATCATTAAAGAGGCACAAGAAGTTGCACCCCTCAAAGTGAAGCGAACGTGATAATCCTCTTGGGCAGAGCTTCAGGTTCTAGCCCTGTCAGCCATTCACATCCTAGGCATGGAAAAGACAGACTTGGTCATCAAAGCAGTGATCTGTAGAAATAGGCTCACTGTTGGGAGTTGTTTCATACCCTTTGTCACAGGTGTGGGGTGCTAAATGTGGATTTGCTGGTGTCCAGATTCAGCAACAAACTGGACATGGTTTTTTAGGTCCAGGTCTTTGTAGTGAACACTCTTGTGACATCATGGAATCGGTACAGTCTGATCTATGCCTTCCCCTCTTCCAGATTATCTTTCGTCTATTTTGCAATAGCCAGATGTAGGGCATTCTGGTGATCCTCAGCGCACTGAATTGGCCCAAGAGGACATGGTACTCTGTTATACTCGTACTCCTGACAGGTACTGGTTGGGTCCTTCCACATTATCCAGGCCTCCTGTACCAAGGACCATGACCTAACTAAAAGTCAGCAGCTACAAACACTGTAGCTGCTGACTTTTAATAAGCACACTTACCTGTCCAGGGTCCCCGCGATGTCGGTCGCCTGAGGCTGATCCGTCCATCAGATCCGGTCCCGGCGCTGCCATTCGAACTAAGGGAAACAAGCAGTGTAGCCTTGCAGCTTCACAGCCCATTTCCTACTGCGCATGCGCAAGTCGCGCGACGCTTTGTGAATGGCCGGCTTTATTCTGGGAGACACACAGTTCCCAGAGCACAGCGCGCCCTATTCCCCAGAAGACAACGCGAGGAGGAGAAGAATGAAGATCACCGCGTAGGAAGTGGCAGATTAGGACGATCTGCCTAGCAACAGCCATTTCTGGTGAGTAAAAAAAAAAATATTTTTTTCAGGAGATATATATACATATATATATATATATATATATATATATATATATATATATATATATATATATATATATATATATATATATATATATATATATATATATATATATATATAATTTTTAGGAGCATTTTGTGTTTTTTTTTTTTTTTTTTTTTTTTTAGGGGGACCTCTGCTTTAAGTAGTTTGCCAATGGGCAAGGCTGACATCACTCCGTCCACAAAAATGAGTTTTTCTACAACAGGTCTTACAAATAAGTGCATTTCTGAAAGATCGTCAGAATTTTGTTCTCTTACATGATCTCCTATGAGACCTAGAGCTCCTCCCAACAGGAAGAACATTGGAAGGATAAAGGTTAATAGGAGTTCCTCCAGGTGTTCTCAGTTCAGTGCTTCCTCCATATGGAGATGTGTTGCCTTTTGGAAACTGGTGAGAAGAGCCCAATTACTAGGCTGACCTGTCACCTTGTGGTTTTACCAATACATCGTGGATGCTGTTCCATGACTCTGCTGTATGGGTAGGAGGTGGTCTGATGCCCCTCTTTCAGTGTCTGGGGAAGGCCGTGCCCTGTGGTGTGGAGCCCCCTTTGACAACTTCCACCAGCGGTGGTGGCCTTTAGTGCCCTGGTTCCTCTTAGCAGCATTGAGATGCTTGGCGGTACAGAGGAGGAACATCCCTCCTCGTGGTTGCTGGTGTCAAGATTTCTGGGTTTCAGGCTGTTTGACTGGAAGACGTTTCCGGGCAGGAGGACATCACATGCCGCCGAAGGCTTCCAGTTCCAAGCCTTATAGTTGCACAGGAAGACTGGAAAGGGCTTGCTAGAGCTTCAGCAAACTATCCCAGGTATGGAGCCAGAAAAGAATCCTTTCTACTCCAAAAATGTAAAACCTCAAGACTCTCTCAACAGATCCATCATATGCAAGAAGTTTTTTAGGTTAACTTGTGTGTGGGTTTTTTTTTTTTGTTTGTTTTTTTTATCAGAGTAGTCATGAGGCTCCAACTTGGTTGGAGGAATGGATCTAAGCAATACATACCTGCATGTTACCTTAACTGACAATTGCGCGGTAATACAAAGCTGTACCAAAATAAAATTTGTCATATTTTTTTTTTTTTTTTTGCCTTCAAATAGAGCTCTCTTTTGGTGGTATCTGCTCACCACTGCATTTTTTTTTTTTTTTTTTTTTTGCGCTATAAACAAAAAAAAAAGCCACCATTTTGAACAATAAAAACCTTTTACTTTCTACTATAAAACCTATTCAATCAAAAAAATTATATTTCAATAATTTAGGCCATTATGTATTCTGCTACATGTGTTTGGTTAAAAAAAAAAACCCCAACAAGTGTAATATTGGTTTATGCGAACGTTTATAGCATCTACAATCTATGGGATATATTTATGGAAATTTTATTTTTTATACTAGTAATGGCGATTAGTGACTTATAGCGGGATTGCGATATTAGGGTGGACATTCGGACACTGACACTTTGCAGGAACCAGTGACCCTAATACAATGATCCGTTATAAAATATGCACTGCCACTGTACTAATGACTCTGGCGGGGAAGGGGTTAAACATGTAGGGCAGTCAAAGGGTTTGACTGTGTGCCTAGCCAGTGTTTTTGTGTACTGTAAGTGCTGCTTTTACTAGAGGAAGAGATGGATTCTAGTCCCTGCTTTGCAGAGACACCGAATACATCCCCCCCACCCCCCCGTTGGAACTGGGCTATGCCTTGTTTTACATAGACATATCTCTTTTCTCTGTGTATTGACGACGATTGGTGAGTGCCAGAAGACATAGAGTACCCGGCACCCTCCTACTGGCAGAAGGCACCCTTTTTTTTCATGTGCTTGGAATGTAGATTACTGTATTAAAGCTAAAGTTTAATTGGGATTTAACACATTCCATTCCCCCCACTCGAAGGTGCTCTTTTAATACATTTTCAATTTTCTATTAAACAGTAGCTGCTGTGACAAAATACTCTTACGTCCAAATTAATTGATTTATTTACGGTTTACACATTTTGTGTGTTTTTTTATGTAGGACAGTTCAATGTCTGATTTAAATTAATTCCAGAACCATACAGGGAGAAGTACAATTTGCAAACCTTTAGAAATTACTTTTTATGTTTTTTATTATATTTGAATTAAGCATAATTTTTAAATTTACTTTTATTCTTCCATACTGCTTTTGAAGCAGATGAGAGACCATGGTTGCTAAAGGCCAGGCAAACTTTCTAAAACTGACCATTGGCATTAAATGTAGCAATAGAAAGCAATCTAGACCTCCCTAATCACAGAGTAATCTTGAAGAGAATAGCAGTCAGATTAAACAAACAAAAAAAAGCGGCCCTTGTTCTCATGTTTGGCCAGGCATTGCCAGTGCAGTCATTGAGTTTGTATTAAATAGGAATACACAATTATCTCATGCCTATGAGTATCTTGGTGCCCTTTTCTTTGTATGTATTAATTGTTAGCCATACATGTGTTTTTTTTTTTTTTTTTTTCTACAGATGAACTTGTGAAGTATTCCAGTGCACAGGACAGCCTGCATACCATATGTATCCTGGACATTTGCCACCTGGGAGAAAGAAAAGTGGAGATTTTCCTAAACAGAATTTACCATCCTGTCAGAGAGGAGTTAGCATAACTGTAACATTTTTGCCACCAAGTTATTGCAATAAACGTCGGTTTCTTGGATTCTTTACATTTTTATATGAAGAAATGTGTATATGTATGTGTGTGTATGTATGTATGTATGTATGTGTATATATATATTATATTCTCTATCTCTGTGTCTCTCGCTCTCTTTTTCAAACCTTTCCTGTTTTAATCATGAGCCATTGGTGTTAGGGGCAGCAGTGTTTGAGCATAAGCATCAGCTTAATTTTCATGCAGTTTAATTATTTGTACTGCTTATACTATTGTATTATTTCTTTCTTTAGGATGATTTTTTTTTTAATAGTAATAATTTCAGTGGGAAAGTATAGTGTATTTTTAATGAGCATATACTTGAATTATTAGTGCAGTGTTTACCCTGAAGTAATTATTTAATTTGAATTTTACATGATTGCAACTTCCATACTTTGGTACTGTAATAAATATAGAGATAATAGAGAGGTGTAGATTATCCACTAGAGGGGGAGCTCTATAATTGCCTTAGATCTTGCTGTCCAACCCCGTTTAAAAGCTGCTGAGAGGACATGGGATGCGTTTTCAATGGGTTGGCCTACTCTGAGACTTGCATCTTGAGCAGGTGCACTGTAGAACAACCACTGTGCAGCAATGCAAAATGGTTAGCATAGTATGTAATGAGCAAGTATGGTTGCCTTGTGTACAAATAATTACTAACTATGCTTATGGAACTGGTGTTAAAATCTTAACACAATTTGATGATAATGACATCCAAGGCGTTCATATTTATACAGTTTACATATTCAAAAAAATACATTGACAGGACTATGCATTCCCTTTTTTTTAATTGTTTTTTAACATTTAAAAATATTTATTGAAATAACTGTTGTGTAAAGATGGTTTTTCAGTGATGGCACATTCTTTTCCCTGATGACCAGTAGAAATGAAATATTTAAAATATTGCTGTTACAGTTAAACTATTTTTAAAAGAAAACGTAAGTGTTTATCTGAATTCTGCACCTTTTATACTTTTTATTGTATGCAGTGCATACAAGAGCATTTTTAATGTATATTTTTATTTAATATTACATTATTTTTCAGCTTGCTTTTGTGTGTATTTATTTCCATGATAGTAACTGTCCCTAATACAGCCTTCCTAATTGCCTAGTCACTACAAAGTTGTGATGGTTTCTAGTTGTGCTTGGGTTAGCGGCGTGCCCTGTCATTTATAAAATGCTCTACAGCCTTTAGCTACAATTTGACCGCCTTGAACACCTCTGCAGGTTATACTACAGGTGAACAATACAGCCTAGTCTAGGATTCAGTGCTGCCTGTTGGACAATGTAGCATTGGCAGTATAGTGATGAGAACATAACTCTGCTCATGCCACCTACAGTGTTAATGTGCTGCACTGTGGAATAGTGTTGAGTCCTGGTTTACTCCTAATGCTCATCCTGCCGCTCAATGTCTGAGTGCTCTTATACAGTGGATTACAGGAGGTGGCCATATAGACCAATGCATCTACTTTGCCATCTGTTTGTAAATTATATTTAAATTATTTATATATCTACATGGAGTTCAGCTTGAAGTATACTCATTGCAAACCTTTTTGTTTGTTTGTTTTTTCCTTTATAGTGAGACCGGTTATATCAATAAATTCAAACTTTCGTGTATGTATACCCTCACAAAACTTCTATATTTGCTCCCTTTTGGTCTGTTTAGCATGCCATTGGAAGTGTTTTGTTATATCTTAGATGCAAAAAACACCATTGATCTTGTTAGAAATTCAGAGCTGTCCCGTTTCTTCAGTACACTTCCTGCCTCAAAGAGCCCTCTTAGTTCCCATCTTGGACTACAGATGAATTAGCCTTTATAGACATCTGGGAGTAGGAGTGGTTAAAGTGGAGGGCCAGCGGGAAAAAAAAAAAAGTAAAGTCTGCAGCTACAAACACTGTAGCTGCTGACTTTTAATAATTACCTGTCCAGCGTGCCCGCGATGTCAGCCGCCTGAGGCTGATTCGTCCATCAGATCGGGTCCCGACGCCGCCATTCAAACTAAGGGAAACAAGCAGTGGAGCCTTGCAGCTTCACTGCCCGTTTCCTACTGCGCATAAGCGAGTCGCGCAACGCTTTGTGAATGGCCGGCTGTATTCTGGGACACACACAGTTACCAGAACACAGCATGCCCCATTCCCCAGAAGACAATGCGAGGAGGAGAAGAATGAAGATTTTTTATTATATATTTTTAGGAATATATATAATTTTTTTTTTTTTTTTTTTTTTTTTTTTTTGGTGGGCCTCTGCTTTAAGTAGTTTGCCAATGGGCAAGGCTGACATCACTCTGTCCACAAATATGTGTTTTGCTACAACAGGTCTTACAAATAAGTGCATTTCTGAAAAATCGTCAGACTTTGATTCTCTTTCATGATATCCTTTGAGACCTAGAGCTCCTCCCGCCAGGACAGGAAGAACATTGCCTGGATAAAGGTTAATAGGAGTTCCTCATGGTGTTCTCAGTTCAGTGCTTCCTCCATATGGAGACGATGTTGCCTTTTGGAAACTAGTGAGAAGAGCCCAATCCCTAGGCTGACCTTATGGTTTTACCTATACATCGTGGATGCTCTCCCATGACTCTGCTGTATGGGTAGGAGGTGGTCTGATGCCCCTCTTTCAGTGTCTGGGGAAGGCCGTGCCCTGTGGTGTGGATCCCCCTTTGACATCTTCCACCAGCGGTGGTGGCTTTTAGTGCCCTGGTTCCTCTTAGCAGCATTGCGATGCTTGGCGGTACAGAGGAGGAACATTCCTCCTTGTGGTTGCTGGTGTCAGGATTTCTGGGTTTCAGGCCGTTTGACTGGAAGACGTTTCCGGGCAGGAGGATATTACATGCCGCTAGAGGCTTCCAGTTCCAAGCCTTATAGTTGCACAGGAAGACTGGAAAGGGCTTGCTAGAGCTTCGGCAAACTCTCCCAGGTATGGATCCAGAAAAGAAGCCTTTCTACTCCAAAAATGTAAAACCTCAAGACTCTCTCAACAGATCCATCGTATACAAGAAGTTTTTTCGGTTAAGTTGTGTGTGGGGTTTTTTTTGGGGGGGGGGGGTTGTTTTCTTTTATCAGTTAGACCCAGAGTAGTCATGAGGCAACTTGGCTGGAGGAATGGATCTAAGCAAATACATACATACCTGCATGTTACCTTAACTGACAATTGCACGGTAATACAAAGCTGTACCCAAATAAAATTTTTCTTTTTTTTTGCCTTCAAATAGTTTTCTTTTGGTGGTATTTGCTCACCACTGCAATTTTTTTTTTTTTTTTTTTTTTTGTGCTATAAACAAAAAAAATGACAATTTTGAATAAAAAAAACCTTTTACTTTCTACTATAAAACATATTCAATCAAAAAAATTATATTTCAATAGTTTAGGCCATTATGTATTCTGCTACATGTGTTTGGTAAAAAAAAAACCCAACAAGTGTAATATTGTTTACGCAAACGTTATAGCATCTACAAACTATGGGATCTATTTATGGGAATTTTATTTATTTTATACTAGTAATGGCGATTAGTGACTTATAGCGGGATTGCGATATTATGGTGGACAATCAGACACTGACACTTTGCGGGAACCAGTGACCCTAATACAGTGATCCATTATAAAAATATGTGCTGTACTAATGACTCTGGCAGGGAAGGGGTTAAACATGTAGGGCAGTCAGAGTCATAGAGTACTCGGCACCCTCCTACAAGCGTTAAATTTCACAAAGCCCTCTCTTCCTAGATCGCAATCCCTTACATCAGTGTCCTCCATCCCCCCCCCACACATCACAGTCCCCCACTTCACAGTAGTGGTCTCAAGCTCCCTGCACACCCCCTTTATTCACAACTGCCCTCTGCCCCTTCACTTCAACCCCCCCCAGCAGAACTATGGCTCCTTCACATCCCCCCTTACAGCACTACCCCCATTTACATTTCCCCTCACAGCACTGCCCCACTCTCACATCACAAATCTCCCCTAACAGAGGTGAGGTGTGCTCTGCCCTCTTCACGTCAAACATTTACACTTCCACCACCGGGCAGGAAGATGAGAGGACTAAAATGTCACTAGAAATTAAAGCTTCATACACACTACTGGTTTCTTTTTTCTCCCACTGGGTTGAACAAAAAAACTGACAGCTCAGGTCGGAGCCGCTGTACTAACAATCTGATGTTAGTACAGCGATCTCTCCTGCTGTGCTCTGACAGGGGTATGCACCGCCTAACCCCCCCCCATCTGCCAGAACGCTCCAGTCAGAGCTCTCAGCCATTGGCTGAAAGTGCTGAACGGGTACAGATCGGCAGATCTTTTTCAGTCATGACCCAGTCGGCCGGCTGCCATACACACAAGCCGTATGTCAGACGGTTTCTATTGAACCGGCTGATGCCGCCCGACATTCATGTGTACTAGGCTTGAGATGCTTGAGCTGAATTCCAAGCAGATATACTAATCAATGTGAAGTATTTATTATATAGCTTTCAAATGCAACTAGTTCAAGTATGTGAATTTGACTTAATAGTATCAGCCTAATATTCACGCTGGAGCAGAACTCTGACTGGGAGGGAGATGTGTGTAAATCTCAGGACTAGCTGTAATGAAATGCAAACCCTTTGGTGGGGAAAATGGCTGTAATATGTATATCGATTGTATGTTTAGCTGTTTTCATGGCATTCAGATTTAACTGTCTCAAATTGCTGTGTTTGCTGCAATAATCATACCTTTTTTCCCTTGTTTTGTTTATTTTACATTTAAAAATGCATTTAAATGTCTTCTGTTTTAAATAAAAACATGAGGTGAAATGTATTTGAGTTAATATTTTTTTTATTTTCCTGTTTTGTTCCTCTGTAAATGCTAATTGGGGTGTGTGTGCATATATAGGTTTGCATAAACTGCTGTGAAATATGGGGTTCCCCTTACTTTAAAAGAAAAAAAGAGCACAAGGAAAATATTTGGCAGCAATTGCAGTGAATCTAATTAGCTATGCCAATACTGTCCAGTAAACACTGCACCTATTATTAATGCAGAATGAATTGTGACTTTATGAGTTTGAGTAAGCAGCTGAATGGGTTTTTTTTTAAGTTACTTAAAATGCACCTTCGTGACTACAAGTCAGGGTCCTCTAGGTCAGTTTATGTTTTGGAGGGCCAAAAATAAGGGTAGGCACAACGTTGGCCTTTGATAAAATGCAACATGCAAGGGTAAATGGGAGCCCGTCAGCATTTACATGAGTGTGGCCATTTACAGACATTTACTTGTATGGGTATCTGGGGCTCCATGGAAATTTTACCTTCGTGGACTTTGCAGCTTCTAGATGTAAGGCCAGGTTCACACTGGTACGACGCGACAGTCTTACCACTTTGGATCCGACTTTGCCCTGAAGTCCAACATGCGTCCAACTTCAATGAACAGGGATCCGACTGATCCCCGGCAATACCAGGCACTGTGCCTGGTATGCATCCTTAGGGGGAATTCAACGCAAAATATTAAAAAAAACTGGCATGGGTTCCCCTTAAATAGAGCATACCAGGCCCTTCGGACGGTATGGATTTTAAAGGAACCCCCACGCCGACAAAACTGCGTGGGGGTCCCCCCCAATCACATACCAGACCCTTATCTGAGCACACAGCCCGGCAGGTCCGGAAAGGGGGTGGGGATGAGCGAGCACCCCAAGCACCTTGTCCCCATGTGGGGAAAAGGGCCCCTTCCCGTCAACCCTGGCCGTTGTCAGGGTCTGCGGGGGGGGCGTATCAGCATCTGGAAGCCCCCTTTAACAAGGGGGCCCCCGGATCCCGGTCCCACACCCTATGAGTATGGGGTACATTGTACCCCTACCCATTCACCTGAAAAAGTGTCAAAAATAAAACACAGCACACAGGGTGTTAAAGTAATTTATTAAGGCAGCTCCGGCGTCTCTTTCGACTTCTCCCCTCTGCGGCTCTTCTACTTCCTCCACTGTTGTCTTCTGCCTCTGTCGGTTCTTCTCCCCTCTTTGGTTTTTCTCCGCTGATGTCTTCTAACCTTCTCCAGTTCTTCTCCCTCTGTCTGCTGTCTTCTCCACTGTCTTCTCGCTCTTTTGCGGGTTCTTCTCTGCTGTCTTTTGCCTTTGTTCTTCCGATGTTTCCGCAACTCTCTCCCGCTCTAATGCTGGGTGCACAGTGTGCCACTACTTATATTGGCATGGAGCGAGGGTCACCGGAGGCCTGCCCCTTATGACGTCACCACCCCATCATGCCCCGGGCGGTGACTTCACACGGGGCGGGACCTCTGGATGACATCACTCGGTGATCCCGCCCCATGCCAATATAAGTAGGGGTACACCGCACAGCCAGCATTAGAGCAGCAGAGAGCGTAGAGTCAACATCAGAAGACAGAGGGAAAAGAACCAGAGAGGGCTAGAAGACCCGGAGAGGGGAGAAGAACCAACAGAGGCAGAAGACCTCAGTGGAGGAGGCCGGGGGAGAAGAGATGCCGGAGCTGCCTTAATAAATTACTTTAAAAATATGTTTTGATTTTGACACTTTTTTAGGTGAATGGGTAGGGGTACAATGTACCCCATACTCATTCACATAGGGTGGGGGGCTGTTATCTGGGGGCCCCTTATTAAAGGGGGTTTCCAGATTTCAATAAGCTCCCCGCCCGCAGCCCCCGACAACCAACGGCCAGGGTTGTCGGAAAGAGGCCCTTGTCCCCATCAACATGGGGGTAAGGTGCTTTTGGTTGGGGGGGCGCAGGGCCCCCCTGCCCCAAAGCACCCCCTCATGTTGAGGGTATACAGCCTGGTATGGTTCAGGAGGGGGGCTCGCTCGTCCTCCATCCCCTTTCCTGACCTGCTGGGGTGTGTGCTCGGATAAGGGTCTGGTATGGATTTTGGGAGGGGGGCTTCCCCTTAAAATCCAGACCAAAGAGCTTGGTATGCTCTTGGAGGGGGATCCCATGCTGGTTTTTATTTTTAAATTTGGCGTGGAGTTCCCCCTTCAAGATCATTGGAGCACAAGTCACTGGCCAAAGTCGGATCAGTTAAGACCACGATCCGACGGATCCGACTTCAGTGATATTCAATGGGCTGAAGTAGGATCAGAGTCGGACCAAAGTGGTGCAGGGAGCATTTTCAAAGTTGGACCGACTTGTGTCGGACCAGTTAAGATGGCTCCCATAGGGAAACCTTGATCTTCACACGTCATATGACATGAGCTCCCAATGTCGGAGCGTTTGATGCCGGGTTCACACTTGTACAACAATGTGTATGGGGCCTTAGAGCATATGTCGCACCAGTGTGAACCAGGCCTGACTTTGGGAGCACATGTGGCATGACGTGCACAAGTTAATGGTTCCCTATGAGAGCTCTTAACTGGTCCGACACGAATCGGTCCGACTTTGAAAAAGGTTCCTGCACTACTTTAGTTCATTTTCAGCTCATTCAATGTCATTGAAGTCGGATCCTCATCCTAACCATCCGACTTGTGACATGGTGATTACTGCAGCAGAAAAGAATTTTATGTCACTCTGGGATTGTTTTGATTGTTCAAAGGACAAGTCGGACTATCTTATTCGGCGCAAAGTCACATCCTGTTCATTCAAGTCAGATGGAAGTAGGACCGATGTCGCAGGGCAAAGTTGTGTCATACCAGTGTGAACCCGGCCTTCTACTGATCCTGGCTTTAGTATTTTCTGAGTCGACCTGGAAATAGTATGCTGATCAGGAAAGATGGAGACATGTCAGAAGTTCTTATCTGCATAATTGTTTAACAGTCATGTTAATAATGAAACTAAAAAGTCTACATGTACTCTAGGCAAATAGGAAAATTCTGCAGCAGAAGCTTTTTTTTTTTTTTTTTTCTTTAATGACAGGTGTCATTTAACTTCAATTTAAAGAGAAAATTAACTGAAGACTACCTATTAGATTGGGGCCTCGAACCCAAGCCACATCCCATATCAAGAGAAAAAGCAGAAGAAAGTGCCCCAGGGATTTTATGGGCGAGTGTTAGAACCAGATGGAAAAGTAGAAGGCAGATTTAAAGTGGTGTTCCGGCCAAAATTATACTTTTTAAATAAAAATACAAATATAATACACAAGCTTAATGTATTCTAGTAAAGTTAGTCTGTAAACGAAGGTCTGTTTTGTTTGTTTATAGCAGTAGTTTGTTATTTTATAAACTTACAGCAGGCCGTGGGCATCTGAAGCCAGACTGTATTTCTTCCTGGATCTCATCCTTGCAGATCTCGCACATGCTCAGTGCAGCACAAGCAGTGTAATAGGTTTCAGGTCAGGTTTCCATAGCAACGGCAGTGTCAGAGAAAGTTGCCGACCCTTCCCAGAAGACATTGCAAACAGGAAATGATGCGATGAGCCATGGCTAGGGAGGAGGAAGTGAAAAATGAATACAGCAGATATACAGTAGGTGCTGAGAAAAATATTTTTTTAAATATCCAATTCGTTTGCAGTGCACAGTTTAGTGAGGGATGCTGAAGAGTTGTAAAAGTGGGTGGAACTCCACTTTAAAAAAGTAATACAAAATGTATTAGTTAACAAGGCGTACAATTACATATAGAAATATTAAAATCAGGAAACCAGTGGTTATAATACAGTAATCTACGGCATAATTCTGAGTCATGAAATGGGTCTCATAGTAGGAGACCGATCACTGTTTCAGAATATTTTTGAATTGTTAAATTCCTTCTTCAGGGGCTAATTTGAGCCAAGCTATATTATCTAGTGGCAGAGAAATAAAAGGGGGGGTCAACCAAATCAATTGTATGTACACATAAAAGGTAAGGTGTGTTTAATTGGGAGGGAGGCATGAGGAAATAAGAATAAGACAAGCATTTTCTAATTGGTAGTACTTACGAAATAACCAACTGTAATATGACAGTGTACACATGAAGGTCCTGCATAGATCATGGTCTGCGTCTCAAGGTGGCCCCGTAGCGTGGATCATTTGGGGGAAGAGTCTCAAGAATGAGTTTGAGCACATAAATGGTAACTCTTAGCCAAGGTAGTATTTCCAAAATTTAAAGAAATAAAGCAATCTGCCAGGAGGGAAGGGGCGCTGTCGAGCGATGGGGTCCACAAGGATTGACAATAAGGCACAAGAAAACTCTCTAAGCAAAAAATGGAAATGTAATATAATAGACTAAAATAGGAAGTTGTTGCAAAAGACGGGGAAAGAGCTGTACATGTAAAATGTCAATTAGACATATGCATGTGTATTTGTTGTCTCATTGGTGTGGAATTTGCGTACAGTTTAACTATGGTGTTTATGAAATATAAGTAATTTATCTAATGTATCATACAGCCAGAAAGGCTATTGCTGGAATGTATAGCAAACAGCATGATCTGATAAAGTTTGAAAAAAGGGGAGATAAAGTCATATAAGAAATTATCCTAATCTACCTACTTTCAAGAGCATCAACTTATCTCCACGGTAGCAGCAAGGTAGTGGCTGTGTAACAAATACTGAGTGGTGAGTTGGGGTATTTATGGATCAGTGACCCCATAGACACTAATAGATTTTCTGCAGATTTTTGTCCTCAGATTTACAAAAATCTTGTATTGCAAGGGCCTGCCTGATTGCATACACATTGAAACTCTTCAGATTTACCAAAACTATATAATATGAGGTCAAACCTTAAGACAAAAATCTGCAGAAAATCGAATAGTGTGTATGGGGCTTTAGTCACTTTTTTAAAACCCAGCTCTGAGAAATTAGAAAGTTTATTTTTTGCAGTGTGTTTGTGGTAATTGTTCGGTCTAGGGAAGAGTAAAAGCGCTTTTACTTGTTCATTCACTCTCCCATGCTCCTGCAGCAGATAGTTTCTGTTGTAATCACTTGTTGCAAGCTATGGATTCTGCATTGATCTGATGACATGAAGACTTTAGACCTCTGGAGCATGGGCAGAAGATGTTATGGAGACTGGTTGTGCTGAGAATCCGGTAAGAAAATCCTACTTTAACAGGTACCCTAAACAAGCAATTATTCCTTGCAGTGTGAGTGCAGCCCACTGCAAGGAATGCATTTCAAGTTTCCTGGAGTTGGGCTTTAAACACATTTAGAGAAATTGGATGTTTTCTGCATTTGATCCCATGAACAGTCTCCCATAAAACTGCACTGCCCTAACTTGTGACAATTGCACAGTGCTCCATATGTGAAAATTGGAGCAGCGCTATGGAAACATCATTAAAGTGATTTGTAAAGCCTTGTTTGTTTTTCCTTTTTAAATAACAAACATGTTATACTACCTCCTCTGTGTGCAAGGGTTTAGCACAGAGCACCCCCCGATCCTCCTTTTCTGAGGTCCCCTGGCGGCGCTCCTGGCTCCTCCACATCGAGTGCCCCCACAGAGAGCCGCCTTGCATGGGGGCACCCGTGCGGGCGTGCTCCCAAGTCCTGATGCTGCAGCCATTGACAGACAGCAGGACTCAGCCCTGCCCCCTGGCTCCCATGTCACTGGATTTGATTGACAGCAGTGGAAGCCAATGGCTCCTGCTGCTATCAAATGAGGACTCAAGACAGTGGCTGGAGCTGCTGGGCTTGTCCTCGTTGCTGGAAAGATCAGGTTGAGGTAAGTAAAAGGGGGGCTCTGGGGGGCAGCTGCACCACAAAAGGTTTTTCACCTTAATGCAGACAATGCATTAAGGTGAAAAACCTCGAGACTTTACAACTCCTTTTAAAATGAGCCCTTATTACACATGAAATTATGTGAAAAATTTTAACTGCAACAAATACAAATAGTTTTCACCCAAAAGGTGTCTGTCTTAGATCAATTATTAACAAAAATCCAACCCATTCATTTGCAAAAAAAAAAAAAAAAAAAAAAAAACCTGTTGCATGCAAAGACTTCACTGTGTGTGTGTATATGTATAATTTGTGCCTTGAAAAAGTATTCATACTCCTTGAAATTTTCCACATTTTGTCATGTTATACCCAAAAACGTAAATGTGTTTTTTTGGGGGGGATTGTATGTGATAGACCAACACAAAGTGGCACATAATTGTGAAGTGGAAGATGAATGGTTTTCACATTTTTTTTACAAATAAATATGTTAAAAGTGTGGCGTGCATTTGTATTCAGCCCCCCCCCCCCCCCCCCGAGTCAATACTTTATAGAACCACCTTTTTGGGTATGTCTCTACCAGCTTTGCACAGCTAGAGAGTGACATTTTTGCCCATTCTTGTTTGCAAAATAGCTCAAGCTCTGTCAAATTGTATGGGGAGTGTCTGTGAACAGCAATTTTTAAGTCTTGCCACAGATTCTCAATTGTATTTAGGTCTGGACTTTGACTGGGTGTCAGCAACCATGAATCAGACTGAGACAGAAGTACAGTTAAATCACAGTTGTTTAATAATAATAAAAAAAGGTAAACATAGTCAAAACTTAGCCAGAGTTCAGGAACTGGAAGGGATAGTCAGACATGCCAAAACCTCAGGGAGCCAGAGAACAGCGTAGTAGAACAGCAAGCAGGATCTGGAGCCAGAAGGAATGTCAGCCAAGCAAGTCTTTAACAGGAACACAGGAGAGTGTCTGAAGATGCGACTAAGGCGAAGGCAGAAATCATATGGACTGGACGACTTAAGTAGGTAGGACTGACTAGCAGAATATCATCAACAGATGAGTCACTGTGGAGAGATGGCAATTAGCCGACAGCTGAGCGGCCAGCGCAGAGAAGGAAGGGGTGAACCCAGCCCTGACACTGGGCCATTCTAACACATGAATATGCTTTTATCTAAACCATTCCATTGTAGCTCTGGCTGTATGTTTAGGGGCATTCTCCTGCTGGAAGGTGAACCTCGGCCCCAGTCACAAGTCTTTTGCAGACTTTAACAGATTTTCTTTTAACCACTTGCCGCCCGCCATATAGCAGAATGACGGCGGCAAAGTGGTTTCAATAACCTGACTGGGCTTCATATGACGTCCGCAGGATATTGAGCCGCTGTGCGCCCCCGGGGGCGCGCATCGCGGCGATCGTTGTTGCGGTGTGTCAGTCTGACACCCCGCAACACCGATCTTGGTAAAGAGTCTCTGACGGAGACTCTTTACCACGTGATCAGCCGTGATCACAATGTAAATAGGAAGAGCCGGTGATCGGCTTTTCCTCACTCGCGTCTGACAGACGCGAGTAGAGGAGAGCCGATCGGCTGCTCTCCTGACAGGGGGGGTCTGTGCTGATTGTTTATCAGCACAGCCCCCCCTCGAATCCTGCCCAGGACCACCAGGGAAGCCGCCCAGGACCACCAGGGAAATCAGCTACACTGGACCACCAGGTATGCCCCCTAGACCCCCAGGGAAATACTAATCAGTGCAAAGGCAGCTGCCAATCAGTGCCCACTCCAATGCCTGCCAGTGCCACCAGGGATGCCTCTCAGTGCCACCCATAAGAACCCATCTTTGCAGCCTTTCAGTGCCCATCGTCAGTGCCCGCTCATTGGTGCCACCTTATCAGTGCCCATCAGTGAAAGAGAAAACTTGCTTATTTAAAAAATATTTAAACAAACAAAAGCAAAACTTTTATTTTTTTCAAAATTTTCGGTCTTTTTTTATTTGTTTCGCAAAAAAAAAAAAATGCAGAAGTGATCAAATACCACCAAAAGAAAGCTCTATTTGTGGGAACAAAATGATAAAAATTTAGTTTGGGTACAGTGTAGCATGACCGCGCAATTGTCATTCAAAGTGCAGCAGTGCTGAAAGCTGAAAATTGGTCTGGGCAGGAAGGTGTCTAAGTGCCCTGTATTGAAGTGGTTAAGATTGCGCTGTATTTGGCTCCATCCATCTTCCTATCAACTCTGACCAGCTTCCCTCTCTGTGCTGAAGAAAAGCATCCCCACAATATGATGCTACCACCACCATGTTTAACGGTGGGGATGGTGAGTTCAGGATGATGTGCAGTGTCAGTTTTCCACCACACATAGTGTTTTGCTTTTAGACCACAAAGTTCAATTTTGGTCTCATCTGACCAGAGCACCTTCTTCCACATGTTTGCTGTGTCCCCCACATGGCTTCTCGCAAACAGCAAATGGGACTTCTTATGGCTTTCTTTCAACAATGTCTTTCTTCTTGCCACTCTTCCATAAAGGCCAGATTTGTGTAGTGCACGACTAATAGTTGTCCTGTGGACATATTCTCCCACTTGAGCTGTGAATCTCTGCAGCTTCTCCAGAGTTACCATGGGCCTCTTGGCTGCTTCTCTGATTAATGCTCTCCTTGCTCGGGATAGTTTTATATAACCTAACCCTGGTTTAAACTTCTCCACAACCTGACGTGTCTGGTGTGTTCCTTGGCCTTCATTAAGCTGTTTCTTCACTAAGGTTCATCAAACAAACCTCTGAGGGCTTCACAGAACAGCTGTATTTATACTGAGATTAAATTGCACACAGGTGGACTCTATTTACTAATTAGGTGTCTTCTGAAGGCAATTGGTTCCACTAGATTTTAGTTAGTGGTATTGGAGTAAAGGGGGCTGAATACAAACAAGGCACTGTGTGTGTGTGTGTGTGTGTGTATGTATATATATATATATATATAATATTATACAATATCTCACAAAAGTGAATATATCCTTCACATTTTTGTAAGTGTTTTATATCTTTTCATGTGACAACACTGAACAACAAATGACACATTGTTACAATGTAAAGTAGTGAGTGTACAGCTTGTATAACAGTGTAAATTTGCTGTCCCCTAAAAATAACTCAACGCTGGCAACAAAAGTGAGTAAATGAAAATGTCCAAATTGGGCCCAAAGTGTCAATATTTTGTGTGGCCACCATTATTTTCCAGCACTGCCTTAACACTCTTGGGCATGGAGTTCACCAGAGCTTCACAGGTTGCCACTGGAGTCCTCTTTCACACCTCCATGACGAAATCACAGAGCTGGTGAATGTTAGAGAACTTGCGCTCCTCCACCTTCTATTTGAGGATGCTCCACAGATGCTCAATAGGGTTTAGGTCTGGAGACGTGCCTGGCCAGTCCATCACCTTTAAGAAAATATAAGGTACCTGCATCAACAATGCTGCCATCATTCTCGTTGGAAAAAAATGTCCCATTTAGTCATTTTCAGAGACTGCGCAGAAACACTTCTAAGGATCAGGATTACATTGAGCAAAGTGCAGTTCCTACACAAATGATAGAGGAACACATCAGTGAAGCCTATAGGAGATATGTAAATGGAGCAAAAAAAAAATCCAAGAAGTAAACGGGATATAAAAGACACAACAGTCACTTTTATTACCAATCTAATGGCCAGCATTGGGCAGTTAATAAAATGATCAAAAAACAATTGCTCATACTACTGCGGGAGCCGCAGTTAGTCAAAGTTCACGCAACCTAGGACAAATTTTAGCAAAACATGAATTTGAGAAATATACAAAGAAAACAAGCATGGATTAGCCTACCTTTCTTGGCATCCATGGTACTTGCCATTGCAAAAAGCCAAGCTATGTGGCCTGTTTTGTTTCCCATGGACAAAAAGCCTTCCTGGATCAGTAATTAAAATGCTATCTTATAATAGAGCTCATCAACTGTTCTACATAGTGGGGTTGATTTACTAAAGCTGGAGAATACAACATCAGGTGCAGCTCTGTATAGAAACCAATCAGCTTCCACTTTGTTTTTTTTGTCAAAGCTTAATTGAACAAGCTGAAGTTAGAAGCTGATTGGCTACCATGCACAGCTGCACCAGATTTTGCACTCTCCAGTTTTAGTAAATCAACCCCAGTATGTGGTATATGGATTGAAGTGCCCATGTGGCCTATACACTGTGGGACAAACTATTAGAGCACGGTTTGGGGAACACAGAAGATTAATTGAGCAAGGAAGACTAGATCCGTGTTCGTAGAATCTTTTTAACATGTCGAAAAGATATCCGAGGGTTAGGCCTGTTTTGTATTGAAGCAATCCCCAGTTACCTCAAAGAACACCACTTGCGGGGCGTGGCCTGGAGAGAAATGGAGTAGGACGCATGTAGTGAGAGCTCCGCTTGCCAATACTCCTGCACACAATATCCTGCCTCAATCCTGACTAATACTTCCCGATCACATACCGATCACAACCCTCCAATGGGTTCTCTACATTGGATGTCTTCTATTGATAATTGGTTAAGGGATGATATGTCCATGCCAAGTTGGGGTGGCAATGCACTGGAAGGGATGGGAAATGTTTTTCTACCAATGTTCACAACGTTCTATATATGCAAATGGTACCATGGTAATGGCATGTACATATTATAGATATCGCTTTCTACTGTTTATTATACTGCTTGACATGCCTAAATCTGCTCTGCTGGTCCACATCCAACTATATCCTAAGACACAAACTCTATCCGCCATGAGCTCCCTGAAATTTCTCACGTGGAATGTTAGAGGCTTGCGCAATAAGATCAAACGCACTGCCACACTGACATTCCTCAAATCCCAGTGTGCTGACATCATCAAGCTGGTTGAAACCCATGTCACGGGCCATTTACAATCCTTCCTTAAAAAGCCATGGGTCGGATGGGCTTACCACGCAACCCACACTTCATACTCCAGTGGGGTATCTGTGCTAATTGCAAAAAGGGTCCCATTTGAGCTAGTCCTACTCTAGACGGACCAGCAGGGCAGATATGTATTCTTGCACGCCACTATTAATGGATCTCCCATCTTGATACTGGCTTGCTATGTTCCCCCACTATACAACTCAAATGTGGTTAAGGAGGGCATTGCCTTTATGTCACAATATCCCTCAATGCTGGTAGTGTGGATGGGGGACTTTAATATGACCCTAATCCTGGCGATGGACCGAATGAACACATCAAATCCCACTCTGAACCCTCTTGCACATATCAGACTGTATCGCATCTTAACTGACTTTGCCCTGGTAGACTTGGAGACACAAACACCCCACTACTAAAGCCTTCTCGTGCTTTTCAGACAGTCACAACAGAATGTCACAGATTGACTTTATCCTACTTTCCATGACCCTAATCCCAAAACTGGGAGATGTAGGCTTTGCACCTAGAATCCTATCAGATCACACTCCCTACTGGATCACGATCCAGCTATTGAAGGCCTCCCCCGCTCTGACTTGGAGGCTGAACCCGTTTGGCTGACAGCCCTGCAGGATCAGGGTGACATACCTGTGTGACTACAATATTATTTTACATATTACATATACCTGTGTGACTACAATGCAGATTTGGCCTCGTATGACATGGTGTGGGAGATGTTCAAACTGCGCGCCCGATCATTACTATCCACTCACATTAACAGGCTCAAAAAGTCATCAAAAATTGTCATCCAACAAGCTACAGAACACCTACAGGTCCTGGAGGAGGCGTTCCACAGAGACCCCTCGTCCAGCACTGCTAACAACCTTAAAATTCAGACATGCCAGGTCTCACAACTACATATTGAAAAAGCGAAACAACACATTTTTTGCTGTAAGCAAAACATATTTGAATATGGAGAAAGATCTGGCAAGCTACTTGCTTACCTGGCCCACCTAGACTCACACCCCCCGGTGGTAGTATCGCTGGCCGATTCGGAAGGGAATGACATTACTGAACCACAACAAGTAGCGGAGGAATTTGGGAAATTCTATCGCACGCTGTACACCTCCCAGGTCACTCAGACTATACAGGATAACAGGGACTACCTGGCGGGAGTAAATTTTCCTTGACTATCTGATGACCAAATAGAACTCTTGGAAGCCCCTATTACCAAGGAGGATATCTCCACGGCCATGTCATGCCTGGCCGCCTCTAAGGCCCCAGGTTCGGACGGCCTGCCACTTGAATTTTATGCCACCTACTCCAAAATCCTAACCCCTAAACTCCATGACCTATACAAATCTATATTCAATTCAGGGATCCTACCCCCCTGGCAAAGACCCTAGATACCCCGAATCATATCGACCAATTTCATTGCTCCAGGTGGACATTAAAATATTAGCTAAGATTCTAGCCTCTCATCGGAACCAGGTCATTTTATCACTGATTCACCCCGACCAAACAGGCTTCATGCCCGGTAAAAACACTGCCATGAACATTCCACGCCTGTTTATGAACATACAAGGGTCGCATGATGAACCTGGCTCGAGGGTCTTGGTGGCCTTGGACGCCGCCAAGGCCTTTGATTCAATGTAATGGAACTACCTGTGGGAATGCCTCCCAGGATTTGGATTTGGCCCAAAGTTTATTCGATGGGTCCAACTCCTGTACCAATCTCCGAGAGCAAGGGTATTTGTGAATGGCTGGTTATCCGAACAATTTCCTCTAGAGAGGGGGACTCGACAGGGCTGCCCCCCTGTTATAGGTGCTGGCAGTCGAACCACTGGCCATCATAATTCACACAGATACTAATATCCGAGGCCTAAAGATAGGGAACTTAGAAGATAGGAATGTATGCTGATGACACGATCCTTTACCTTGCAGACTCAGGACCATCCCTCATTACAGCTTTGGACTCCATAGAACGTATTGGTAGCCATTTGGGTCTAAGTATCAACTGGTCCAAATTACCCATTGACCATCCCCCCCCCCCCCCCCGGCCCTCTCTAGAGTGTCCCTAATTCCCTAATTAAGTACCTTGGAGTGAAGGTGACTAGATCACTTACAGATTACATATCTTTGAACACTGAACCCCTATATACCCTGATTAAGGCCAAGACGCAGACATGGGCCAGATTGCCCCTAGGTGTCATGGGGCGCATCAGTCTAGTTAAAATGATACTCCTCCCAAAGATACTTTACCTGGTGTCGCATGCTCCCCTATATATACCACAAAATTCTTTAAAACAATTGAATCTATTCTCCATTCATATGGGGCCACAGCAGGCATACATTATCTTGGAGAATATTGAAGAAAGAAGAACCCAGGGACACTAGGGGGGGTGCAGCTTTCCCAGACTTCCAAGACTACTATCTTGCCCCCCAACTATCCCACTTTTAATACTTTGACAAAAACGAACTCCCAAGTACCAATCTCTGCTCTGTGCGAGCCCAGACAACCCAGCTCACACTCCTCTCCAGACAGTACTTAGGGACCCAACGAGATGTTCCTCCCAACACAAAGACGACATGTTGACACACCATCGATGTGTATGGCAGACAGCACTACGAAAACTCAAAGCCCCACAGGTCCACTCTCACACCCCTCTGGTGCAACACACAACTACCCGAACTGCTGTCCATCCCAGACCCTAATGTATGGATAAAGCATGGGATACTATACATATATCAGATTATGACCCCTACGGGAATCAAGACGTTCCAAACACCAAAATACAAATTTACCCTCCCCAATCACCTTTTATTTTGGTATCTCCAACTTCGTCATGCTATACAAACTCAGATCACTGGCTCCAACCCATCCTTAAACACCCCTTCTATAGCTGAAACGGTTCTAGGTACCGAGCCAGCCAAACTAATCTCCACCCTTTATTCCACCATCCGTCTCCCTAGCACTACAGCTCTAGCATATGCGGCCAAAACTAGATGGAAGACGGACGTTGAAACAATTGAGGACGAGGACTGGGATGAAATCTTGGAGGACGTTAAAAAAGTCTCCCCCAGATTATCAGGCCGTCTCACACAACTATACATTGTACAAAGAACATATCTGACACCCCAGAGGATAGCCCGATTCAAACCCACATACAATCCAGGATGCCGCCTATGTGATCAAACCCCAGGCTCGTTCTTTCACCTAATATGGTTCTTCCCAGTTATCCAAACATACTGGATGCACATGATACGCTTTCTCCATGATCAAATGGGCTCACCTGTCACCCTAGAACCAAAGCTATGCCTGCTTGGTCTACTGCCGGACTTGGATATTGACAAATCCTTAGGTACCTTTCTACACGAGACGCTATTTTTGGCAAGAAAGGCAGTAGCCCGCACATGGATGCAAGCCATACCCCCTACAACACAGAGGAAAAAAGAGATCAACGACACTCCCATACAAGAAGCTGATTTACAAGCATAGAGGTTGTCCCCTTAAGTATGAGAAAAAAGAGAGAGAGTCGCCCTGGGACTTTAAATGAGGTGGTCACAGTTAGCCACTGAGTAACAAGAGTAATAGCAGTATAAATGTTTTTTTAAAATGAATGTACATGCATGAATAATATAGCATATTAGCTCAGCCAATGGATTTGCACATAATGAAGAGAATAAATAAAATTGATACAAACGTTATACAATACAGTATATACAAGTTCACGCATCAGAAAACCCAAAGCGTGTTTCACAAGATCATTGCTCGCTCATCAGGGGTGGATGTATCTAAATAGACAAAAAGATGTGTCACAGTGGTAGATGTAAGAACAATGGCAAAATGGGTCAGAGCAAAACGGCCCAATACTTACCAATGAACAAGACCAGAGTTTCCAACCCCCAAATGGACGGCAGCAGCCAGAGTATGGCACGGGAGCTGAGGGGGAGAAGACGGACACAGGTACCCCCAGGGGGGATGTCAGGCAGCAGACATGGCAAAAGTGAAGGTGAATGGTCCTCTTGTCTCAGTATATAGCTTGATAGATATCAGCTGTAAAACATAGATGTATATGTCTCAATGATTTGCCAAATTTAGTAAGATGAACAACAAGTTATATAATGTAATAATATTTTTGTATGAGAGCATGTATACTCTAACATTAGTATATGTGTCAAGCTTTACTAAAAAGCAGAGTAGACAAAAGTTGTACAATAAATTTGTATAGAAACATATGTGGACTAACCTGATCCAATAATGGAGCAGACATAGAAACCATGGGTAAGAAAGTAAATCCTGAAAAAATGTGTTTGTCTGGGAAGGAAAGAGGTTGTGTGAAAATCAGTGTTGTAAATGAAACAAAAAAAGTGCAGGGAATACAAATAAAGCACCAGGTGAGTGCTAGGGTGGGGAGAGTGTATTTACCTTGATATGCAAACAGCTGAACAGCAATGGAAATCTCTGTGGTGTGTATAGTATTGGTGAGCAAAGGAAGTGATCTCAGCCATGTCTCACCCCTGACTTATACCCCCAAAGGGGTCTGGTCCTCTCCACCCCCAACACCATGCAAGGATGGATTGGTGTGCCGACGCCCAGGGTGTCAGCTACCAATGGGAATACGCATGTGCAGTGGACCCCCGTCCATCCAAGATGACAAACTGCACTGCCACTGGGTGACCGCAACCGCGGAAGCCACCCAATGGGTGTAGGAGCATGGCGCCGATATGCCGGTGGACCCTCCACTTAAGTATGAGAAAGTATGGGGCAGGTGGTTAATGGATGGTGAAATGTGTACTTGAATTGCCACTCTCTTCTCATTATAAGATGTCTGACTTTCTAATATCCTAACCTTATAATGGAGAATTCTTGGCCCTACCTGATATACGGCCCCATGATGAACAAATGATTCCATGATTCAATGTGTTGATATATGTACTGTAATTTATGTCACGTTTGCTTACAATTATACATGTACCATGCATATACATTTCAATAAAGTTGGTTTTTCCAATAAAAAAAAAAAAGAACACTTACTCAATTATGTGAGAATCCTTTTGGATATTTGCCCTGAACAGCATGGCCCCCTCAGATTTGATTGAGGAAATTGAAATCCGTACCATCAGGGTCACTTTACATGACTATCACAGCTATTTTTCTGTAAGGAAATACTGGTCTGTGAGTCTATGTCAACCCAACTGCAGCTTGAAACTGGTATCTTGCCAGCACACCAAGGATCACTGAAATAATATTCAAGTATTTATTCAGGGATCACAGTGGTAAAGTGCAACGTTTTGGGGCCAGGCATGTAATCCTGTATGGCCCCAAATCATTGCACTTTTACCACTGTAATGTGATAACCAAACAAAGGCTTGGACATTTTTTCATGAGTCATTTCTGTGCTCAGGAGTGATTCTTTGGCTCCACTGTTCACAGTTAAATGTGCATTTTGTTCCTTCCATTGAGGGACACAGTAAGTCGTAACCATTGGTATTTACTGCCACCAAAAGGCGCATTGGACACTGGGACCCAGAACCACTCCATCAGGCCTCCTCTGTCTTTTTCAAGGAAGTTTGTAATCCAGTCATGCATAATTGTATGACCCATATCCCCTAGATGTTTACTGATTCTATATGATAAGACCACAAGCACATATATCCCACCAGATTTTGTTTCTGACCTACGCGGACTCTGAGCAATCAGCTGCTGAGTTGCTGTAATCCCTACTGGACGAGCTTGGCTCAGAGGAGCTGTAGTCTTCTGCCATTTCTCACAAAATAAAAGGAGACCATTTTAGTTCTAATTGATATGATGCAAACCAAAGCTAGAAGATCAGCTGTGCTGTTCCCAACCTGGGCTCTTTTAAAACTCCTAAGATTGCCAGGACCTTTCTGGTACACCTGCTGTTGCACGTTTCCTTTATGGGGATTGTAAACATTCTGACAAGATGTTAAAAAATGGTCTGCCCCCTCAATGAAGCTGGCAGTGTCCCTCCTTAACAAAGCAACCACCATCCCAGGGGAAGATGCATGTGTCTTTAAAGACCCTCTGATAAGCGCTGTGTTTTCATTGGCTGGTCCCACTTTTTATTCTGCCTTTTTGTGACCTTGCTATGTCAAACTCTAGGGTGAATGATTAGATACTATTAGAAGGTTGGGGCTGATTGATGTAGCCCTAAACTACAGCTGTGATGAGCTGCCTGAGGTTTTCCTTCTCATTTTGTACATGGGTCTTCCATCAGTTCAGCTGCTAAGCACACTTTGAACCAAATGTACAGCGAAACCTGCATCCAAGAGGCACTTAGGTCATCCTCATAGCTCTGGGTTGGCCCAAACAGATTTGGTACTCTAACCTTAAAGAATCATTGCAGGTGTTCTGTGTGCGCTTCCTGATTGTCATCTTTGCTGACAGAATTGGCTGTTGAAGCACAGGGTCTGTCTCAAATCATTTTGTAGATTTTAGCCTTAAGGGGTTGGATTTAAGTAAAGCAGAGATGAGGACAGTGTCCACAGTGGGTTGGTACTTCCTCTATGCTCTCTATACCGAATCACAAAGGAGGCATAAGGCAGAGGCAGAAGCGAAGGTATTAAAAGACCAGCTAGCAGTTGCTTCAGAGTGTGTTTGTTCAACTGCTAGTCAGGCTGATGATTTGCATGAGCGGTGTGCAGCCCTCATGACCAAATCAATTAATGCGTTAAGAAAAAAAGAAGGGCCGTAAATCTGTTAGTAAAGCCAGGGTACGTGCCATTGTCACATCCCAAAACTGGGATTGTGAGGATGTGCTCTCCTCAAATGATAGTGAGAATAAGGAGATAGTTTGATATTTCAGATGATGCTCACCCAATGGGAATGAAAAAGCTTGCCAGAACTCTCATTACTAAGCATAGGAAAAGGCAACATGATAGAGAGGATATGGCAGATGGGGAGGTGCATTATCGCAACCCCAGAGATGTGGAATTTGAAGAAGTACGGGAGTTTACACAAACTGAACTCCACAAGATGGCAAAACAATACAAACAAATGTTCGGGGAGCCCCTATTGAGTTGGCTCCTACACTTGTGAGATGAAGGGGCGGACAGTGTTGTTTTGTCAGGTAAGGAAGCAGTGGCTATGGAAGTGTTAACCCATGATCCGCAATTGCGTCAGGCAATGCGAAAAGCCTGAGAGTTCAGTGTGAGTTTTTCACTGTTAGACCTTGTGAGAGATGGAATAGTCAGAGAATACGTTAGTCCTACTGACCTAGAAAATACCTACTCCTGGAGAACGATTGGAGAAGGTATTTCCAGGTTACGTGAGATGGGTTGTATAACCAGATTAAATATGTTTCCAGAATGGATGGAATGTGACAGACTCACCCGGGACAGAGGCTATTGGAGGGAACTGAATGCAAGCCTCTTGCCGACCGATTATGGGCCCTGGCATTTGGGGGAACGGTGCTCTTTGTGAGCTGTATGCCTGGGGTCCCTTGAGGTGGTATTACTATGGATTCGGGTCCAGGTCCCCCCCCCAGGACACACAGACTCTGGGGACCCTGTGTATGCCATATGGGAAATGGTGACTTGGAGGGTATGTCTTGGATTGCTTAAAATGGGACAGTAATATTTATCCCCAATATCTCCCAGGATGTATGTAGAGACTATTATTGGTTTGTTTGATTCTGAACTCAACATGTTAATTGAGTGAGCTGATCACATTGGCCTCCAGGACTGGCTAGGAGACGAACAGTCTACTCCTACTATAGTTTGTTGATGACTAGGCTGAGGAGGGGGGATTCCTCCAGCAGCCCCCCTGCTGATAAAACTGATTCATACTGTTGGGACACATACTGTGAGGAGATGCTGGTGTCATCAACTCCAACTACCTGTCTTGTTGTCTGCTATAATGTGTTTAATGTAAATGAGTCTAGTCTGGCTTACCACAGGTTCTAAGGGTATTCCACACATTGTTGTTTGTTCTAATTAACCCTGTGTTGATGTTTATGGTAATGTTTATTGAATAGTCACCTAGTCTGGGTAAATGATTTAGTAAACTAGCTCATGTTAATTAGGTTACAGTTGTATTGTTAGAGGAGGTTCCAACGGCATATAAAGTCTTGTAATTTTGATTCTAAATAAAAAACAGTCCATGTTAGCAGTGAAACAAGTGTCGCCTTGTTTTATGCTTGGGAGCGGTTGGAATATCTGATATCTGTGTACAGACTGGGAGGAAGTGGTGACATTGGTGGCAAGCAGCGGGATGCTTCCTGCAGTCTGGGACATCCAAACTTCCGCCTGGATCCAAGGTCCGGATAGCAGGAGAGGAGAGGTACAGATACCAGCCGCCATGGAGGAGGAATTCAGAAGGAGGTTGCAAGAGATGCAGATACAGCACAGAGGACCAGTATCAGAGCAGGTCCTGCTGGGATGGTGTGATTCTATTCGCGGCAAACTCTGGAAAGAGCGCTAGCCCGTGAGCAGCGACAGCAGGGAAAAGTTCTCCCCTCCATCCAAGATCATCCCATGCAGAAACAGGATCATCAAGGTCAGTCAGCACTTGCTGCATCCGCCATAAGACCTCCGCCTCCATAGCTTTGTCCCGCTGCTTGCCACCAATGTCACGGAATGTCCCACACTCTGCTTGAGTGCTTCCATCAGTATACCACTTTCTCCCAGTCTGTACACAGATATCAGATATTCCAACCGCTCCCAAGCATAAAACAAGGCGACATTTGTTTCACTGCTAACATGGACTGTTTTTTATTTAGAATCAAAATTACAAGACTTTATATGCCGTTGGAACCTCCTCTAACAATACAACTGCAACCTAATTAACATGAGCTAGTTTACTAAATCATTTACCCAGACTAGGTGACTATTCAATACACATTACCATAAACATCAACACAGGGTTAATTAGAACAAACAACAATGTGGTACCTGTGGTAGAACCTGTGGTAAGCCAGACTAGACTCATTTACATTAAACACTTTATAGCAGACAACAAGACAGGTAGTTGGAGTTGATGACACCAGCATCTCCTTACAGTATGTGTCCCAACAGTATGAATCAGTCTTATCAGCAGGGGGGTTGCTGGAGGAATCCCCCCTCCTCAGCCTAGGCATCAACAAACTATAGTAGGAGTAGACTGTTCGTCTCCTAGCCAGTCCTGGAGGCCAATGTGATCAGCTCACTCAATTAACATGTTGAGTTCAGAATCAAACAAACCAATAATAGTCGTTACATACATCCTGGGAGATATTGAGGATAAATATTACTGTCTCATTTTAAGCAATCCAAGACATACCCTCCAAGTCACCATTTCCAATATGGCATTCACAGGGTCCCCAGAATCTGTGTGTCCTGGGGGACCAGGACCCGAATCCACAGTAATACCACCTCAAGGGTCCCCAGGCATACAGCTCACAAAGAGCACCGTTCCCCCAAATGCCAGGGCCCATAATCGGTCAGCAAGAGGCTTGCATTCAGTCCCCTCCAATAGCCTCTGTCCCGGGTGAGTCTCTCACAGATGGGTCCAGATATGGAACCCATTAGGTCTGCTCTAAGCTCTAAGCTGATAAAGTCTGCGCCATTTAATTTTAGGGCTCCTTTACTGTCCTTGCTGGGAGGCCTGGGATTAAACCGCAAGATTCATGAAGCCACTACCCTTTTAAACCAATTGGGGGAGCTAGAGGAGACTAAAACAAAACCTGTCAGGGCAGTAGATAAGGTCAAGGCCAGACAGGAATAATACAAGCAGAAAAGAACACAGAAGAAAGGGAATGGGGTAGAGATTACAGGAGGCGAAGAGAAAACGAGGCTAGTTATCTATAGGAAAGAAATGTGGGTGGACCTATTAAAGACAGGAATACCTAAAGATGAGAGATGGGATTTCTACTGCAGAAATGCTGAAGCGGTGGAAACATTTAGTGGGGAAAACTGTCAGGGTTGGGAACACTACTCCTAGTGAAGATAACATCAGCCTAGACTTAGAGAAAACAGAACAGACCCCTCCTGTTAGCCCCAAACCAATTTCCAAAACTGAACATGAACCCAAACCCAAATCCCTTTATCCTGGGGAGGAGTTGGAGAGAATCAGAAAAGGGGATTGGGAGGTTCCTTATCCTTTATGAAGGAAAGGTGAGTCTCCTGTAATAGCAGTGAGGGCAGTGACAGCAGGAGACCGACATCCATATGCAGCTCTCACTGTATGGTGGGGGAAGTCATCTTCTCCTACATATCTGATGGCTTTAGCTGATACTGGAGCTGAAGTTACACTTTTGCAAGGAAATCCTTCCCATCACAAAGGAGAATTGATTTATGTAGAAGGTTCAGGAGGGCAAACCACACCAGCAGTTGGGATACGGGTGAAATTGGCTATTGGCAAGGAATCAGGATTTATGACAAATGTTTTGGTATCAGAGTTACCTGAAAATATTTTTGGGATGAATATACTTCAAGGTCAGTCAATTCACACTGAAAGGGGTACATTCACATTTGAGTATCCTGATAAAGCATATCTGGTTAGGGTGGTGAAGGCTGTGGTCAGAGGTCATGCAAAATGGACCCCTGTCTACATTCTTCCACCAGAGAAGCCAGTCTGTCTCAAGCAGTACAGACTTCCCGGAGGCCATAAAGAAATTGGGGAGACTATTCAAGAACTGTTGAGAGTAGGGATCTTTAGACATGCTGTAAGTCCTTTCTCGTCTCTGTTGTTCCCAGTAAAGAAACCTGATGGGACATACAGAATGACACTGGATTAGAGAGGTCTAAACAAAGTGACACCTCCATTGACCTCAGCTGTACCGGATATGATCTCAATTGTTAAGAAAATTGCTAAAGAGGCAGGATGCAGGAGGCAGGATACCATGCTATGATAGACCTGGCTAATGCTTTCTTTTCAATTTTTTGAAAATTTTGCTGTTTGCTATGGTGTGGGACGGCTGCCAGTACACTTTCACTGTCCTTCCGCAAGGCTATCTTCATTCTCTAACAATTTGTCATGGACTGATTGACCGAGACTTAAGCACCCTGAATTGGAAAGTCGCTGTGTTTCACTACATTGATGACATCATGATCTCTGTGACAAAAGAAGATGTAACTGAAGCACTGCACCTGCTGATACAGCGCTTGGAGAACAGAGGGTGGGCTATCAACAGAGACAAAGTCCAAGGACCTGTCACAGAGGTGAAATTCCTGGGAATGATGTGGACTGCGCCGCAGAGGAAAATTCCAGAGACAGTTGTGCAAACTATCCAGTCACTGTTGCCCCCAACTACGAAAAAGGAGGCACGGAAGTTCATTGGAGTTCATCTTTGACTAATCCTGAGGCCTTCATACAATATCACCAGATAAAAGACTGAGTTCTCATGGGGTTCAGAGCAGAAGACTGCATTCCTTGCTGCTAAAGAAGCCATTTTGCCGAATTAGGGATTGGGACCCATGAGACAAGGAGTACCATTTCAGCTGGATGTAGTGGAACAGGATGGTACCATATCTTGGAGTCTGTGGCAGCCAAATGAAAAGAAAGGAGAGAGAGCAATACCCATTGGATTTTGGTCCAAGCAACTGACAGGGTCACAGAAGAGATACACGTCCCTAGAGAAGTACCTGTTTGCAGCCTACACAGCACTTCAATGTGTAGAGACCATTATCGGAAAGGACACAGTCATCCATACTGCTTTGCAAATAGCAGGATGGGTGAGAGATAATGTTCTGACCACTAGGGCAGCTGTAGCCCAGAACCAGACATTGATGAACTTCAAGAAAGAGGGGGTATTGCAGCTGGGGATGTCAGAGACATTTGAAAACAGTTGGCAGCAGTGGCCGAATTATCAGGGTCGACTGCGACTGGGCCCTTGAGTTCCACCACTGTAGGGGGGTCCGCCGCCACCCGGGAGATAGTCATTCACGTGGAGTCCCAGTCCGCTCCGCTCCGCCCATCCTCTCTGGCTGCTCCGCTCATCCTCCCCGCCCGCACCCACGGGCACACTGCATAGTCCCTGCCCATCCTCTCCACCCATCCTCTGCTTCCGCACTCACGGGGACAGTGCCCGCCCACTCTGCTCATCCTCTCCGCCCGCACAGTCCCCACCCATCTTCTCTGTCCCCGCCCGCTCTGCCCATCTTCTCCGGCTCTGCCTTCACTAACAGTCCCCGCCCATCTTCTCTGTCACCGCCTACACTCTCGGGCACACTGCACAGTCCCCGCCTATCCTCTCCACCCATCCTCTGCTCCCGCACTCACGGGGACAGTCCCCGCCTGCTCTGCCCATCCTTTCCGCCCGCACAGTCCCTGTCCATCTTCTCTGTCCCCGCCTGCTCCACCCATCTTCTCTGGCTCTGCCTTCACTCACAGTCCCTGCCCATCTTTTCTGTCACCGCCTGCACTCACGGGCACAGTCCCCGCCCGCCCATCTTCTTTGGCCCCGCCTTCACTCACAGGCCCTGCCCATCTTCTCTGCTCGTCCAAGCAGGAAGGAGCAAGGAGGGGGAAGCAAGTGATCTGCGAGTGGCACTCATCCCTCAATATCACCACTGCCACTGATTCCCCCACACCACTGCTGCCACTGATACCCCCCCACACCACCACTACTGCCACTGATACCCCCCACACCACCACTACTGCCACTGATACCCCCTCACACCACCACTACTGCCACTGATACCCCCCCACACACACCACCACTACTGCGACTGATATTCCTCACACACCACCACTACTGCCACTGATAACCCCCACCACACAACACCAATATTGCCCCTGATACCCCCCCACCCACCACTACTACTGCCACTGTTACCCCCCACACCACCACTACTGCCACTGATACCCCCCACACCACCACTACTGCCACTGATACCCCCCCACACCACCACTACTGCCACTGATACCCCCGCACACACACACCACCACTACTGCGACTGATATCCCCCACACAGCACCACTACTGCCACTGATAACCCCCTACCACACAACACCAATATAGCCCCTGATACCCCCCCACCCACCACTACTACTGCCACTGATACCCCCCCACACCACCACTACTGCCACTGATACCCCCGCACACACACCACCACTACTGCCACTGATATCCCCCCAACACCACCACTACTGCCACTGATAACCCCCCACCACACAACACCAATATTGCCACTGATACCCCCCACACACCACTACTACTGCCACTGATACCCCCCACATATCACCACTCACAGTCCCTGCCCATCTTTTCTGTCACCGCCTGCACTCACGGGCACAGTCCCCTCCCCCCCATCTTCTTCGGCTCCGCCTTTACTCACAGGCCCTGCCCATCTTCTCTGCTCGTCCAAGCAGGACCGAGCAAGGAGGGGGAAGCAAGTGATCTGCGAGTGGCACCCATCCCTCAATATCACCACTGCCACTGATTCCCCCACACCACTGCTGCCACTGATACCCCCCCCACACCACCACTACTGCCACTGATTACCCCCCACACCACCACTACTGCCACTGATACCCCCCCACACTATCACTACTGCCATTGATACCCCCGCACACACACCACCACTAATGCCACTGATATCCCCCATACACCACCACTACTGCCACTGATAACCCCCCACCACACAAAACCAATGTTGCCACTGATACCCCCCACACACCACTACTACTGCCACTGATATCCCCGCGCACAAACACCACCACTACTGCCACTGATATCCCCGCACACCACCACTACTGCCACTGATAACCCCCCACCACACAACACCAATATTGCCACTGATACCCCCCACACACCACTACTACTGCCACTGATACCCCCCACATATCACCACTACTGCCACTGATTCCCCTCTCCCCCCACACCACCACTACTGCCACTGATACCCCCCACACCACCACTACTGCCACTGATACTCCCGCACACACACCACCACTACTGCCACTGATATCCCCCACACACCACCACTACTGCCACTGATATCCCCCACACACCACCACTACTGCCACTGATACCCCCCCACACCACCACTACTGCCACTGATACCCCCCACACCACCACTACTGCCACTGATAACCCCCCACCACACAACACCAATATTGCCACTGATACTGTCATGGACACACTACTTCCGGACCTGCAACAGGACTCAGGCGCATCCCCACCAACAAGTCCCCAGTAACGAACAGGCGTGCGCCAATGCGAATGCGCGTGCGGAGATCATGCGTGCGCGCACAGTAACGCGGCTTTGGCGCCCAGTGGCCTTTAAGAGGGGCTTCCACCATTCAGCTCTTGCTGTTTGATCTGCAGCTTCACCTGTGACCTGTTCCTGTAATCTGCATCTGATCACCTTCTGACCTGGCTCTCTGACTACGCTGCTGTCTCCAATCCTGAACCTTAGCTTTCCTTGACCCTGATCCTGTTTGCTTGCCTGCCTGATCTCCTGCTACCAGAACCAGCCTGAATTTGACCATTCCTTGCCTGCTCACCGGCACCCTGCTGACCTGCATCCAGCTCACCTGCATCCAGCTTACCTGCACCCGGCACTCCAGCCGGTTCCAGTGCCTCCCAGTGGACATCATCTCCGGTTCCAGAGAATCCACCAGGCACTCATACCCCACTGTGCTGCTATGGTCACTGTCCTCAACTCCAGTGATCTGGGAACCAGGGCTGTAAGAGAGGTCTCCCTCTGCACGTCAGGCTCACATACGAGGTACGTGTCAGTATCAAACAGCCATGCCTGAGCCTGCAAGAGGGACCTCTGCTACTGATGAAATCTGCCAATTGCTCTCTGGCCTGACTCAAGAGGTGAAATCCCTCCAGGACAGCTATGAACACGTTGAGAGACAAGTGCAGTCCCGGAGGAGTATTACAAACCTTCCTTTCAGCGGGTTATCGTCAGAGGCTTCCCCCACACTCCCTGTAATGATGTTATCTCCAGAACTTAGGGTCACAATTCCGGGGAAGTTTTCTGGGGATCGAAGCAAGTTTTGGACTTTCCGCAATGCATGCGAGCTGTACTTTTCCTTACTACCCTTAACCTTTTTATGGGAAAACACCAAGGTGGGGTTTGTTGTCTCACTTCTGCTGGGAGATCCACAAGCCTGGGCTCATCACCTGCTGGAAGAACACCATGTTTCTCTGGACCTTTTGTCATCCTTCTTCGACACAATGTCACTTCTATATGATGACCCCCCAACGAACTTCCACTGCCGAAGCTGCTCTTAGTACACTCCTGCAAGGCCGCAGAGTGGTCCAGGACTATATAACAGACTTTAGGCGCTGGAGCGCAGATACCCAGTGGAATCATGCAGCTTTACGGCACCAGTTTCGCCTAGGCTTGTCAGAAGAATTAAAGGATGAACTGTCTCGGGTTGGTGTACCAAATTCTCTGGAATCCTTGATTACCCTAACTTTTCAGATAGACCGTCGTCTTCGGGAACACAGGATGGAGAGGGTGACACAGCAGACTCAACCAACTTGGATGTTACCCCAAGTGCCGACAACCTCTTGTCCTGTCCCTCTCAGACCGGTCCCAGTTAATCCTGCACCAACTGAACTAATACCAGACTTTCATAAATCGGGGCAGGTCGGACTAATGAGAACCGCATTATCCGCCGAGGAACGTCTACGTCCTGCCAAGTATCGTAGATCTTCATCCATCCCATCACACAGTCACCCAGCTCCCTCTACGCAACTGGAGATTCCCATCACCCTTCAGTTGTCCGGAAAGACTGTGTCTGTTACTGCAATAATAGACTCTGGTGCATGCAGTTGTTTTATTGATTTGAACTTTGCCAATCAACAACGCATTCCACTCCAGCACAGGGCTTAAGGACTTTCTGTTTTCTTGGCGGATGGATCCCAAATTAAATCTGGCCAAGTGACTCAAGAAACTCCTCCACTGCCTGTAGTTACTGTCTCAAACCACAAGGAACTGCTTAAGTTTGATGCAATTGCTTCCCCTCTGTTCCCGGTCATCTTGGGTCTACCGTGGCTTCAGGCCCACAACCCGCAGATTGACTGGGGCTCCGGAGAAATCAAGTTTCAGTCCCTCTACTGCCAAGGACACTGTCTGCCCTTACCTCCCAAGATATCTGGCCCTTTGCTGAGTCTGGAAGCTGACTCAGAATTACGCTCAGTGGTACCCGAACAGTACCACGAGTTCTTAGACGTTTTTAGTAAACGAGGGGCAGAGACACTTCCTCCTAATTGTTCCTATGATTGCCCGATTGAGTTACTGCCCAGAGCTGAAATCCCCTTCGGGCGGATTTTCCCCCTGTCTGAGCGGGAGTTGAAGGTTTTAAAGGAATATGTTGATGAAAACCTTAAGAGGGGGTTCATCCGGCCATACACCTCTCCGGCTGGGGCAGGGATCTTTTTTGTGGAGAAGAAGGACCACTCATTGCGTCCTTGTGTGGACTACTGGGAGCTGAACAAGGTCACGGTCAAGAACCGGTATCCCTTACCCCTGGTGCCTGAGCTTTTTCAGAGGCTAGGAACTACTGTTGTGTTCACCAAACTCGATCTTCGTGGGGCCTACAATTTGGTTCGCATTCGTGCAGGGGATAAGTGGAAGACGGCCTTCCGTACCAGGTTTGGCCACTATGAATACCTAGTGATGCCCTTCGGCCTGTGTAATGTCCCTGCTACCTTCCAGCACCTGATAAATGATATCTTCAGAGACTATCTGGACATCTTTGTCAAAGTCTACTTAGACGATATCCTGATCTTTTCCTCATCCTTGGATCAGCACCGGAAACATGTCAAGATGGTACTCTGCTGACTCCGTCAGCATGGGCTATATGCCAAACCAGAAAAATGCGAGTTCGAGCGGCAGAGTATCCAATTCCTGGGCCTGGTAATTTCCACACAGGGGTTCAAGATGGACCCACAAAAGGTTACAGCTTTCCTGGACTGGCCTGCACCCTCAGATAAGAAGGGAGTGCAACGTTTTGTTGGCTTCGCCAATTTTTACAGAAGGTTTATCAAAGGATTTTCTGCAATTATCTCCCCGATCACCCAGCTAACAAGACAAAACGTCCGATTCCAGTGGAATCCCCAGGCTCAAGCCGCCTTTTCTACCCTAAAGGGACTTTTTACCTCTGCCCCCATCTTGAGCCATCCGGATCCCTCTCTTCCTTACCTACTCGAGGTTGATGCCTCAGAAACAGCCGTGGGGGCAGTTATTTCTCAGCGTCAAGGACTCAAGGATCTCATGCACCCCATAGCTTTCTTCTCCCGGAAGCTTTCGCCTGCCGAGAAGAATTACGATGTAGGTGACCGTAAACTTCTGGCCATTAAAGCCGCGCTCGAAGAATGGCGATATCTGCTAGAGGGAGCTGCACATCCCACACTTATCTACACGGATCATAAAAATCTGGAATATTTATGAACTGCCAAACGTTTGAAGCCGCGCCAAGCACGATGGGCGTTATTCTTTTCCAGATTTTCATTTCACATCACCTACCGGCCAGGATCAAAGAACATCAAGCCTGATACTCTCTCTCGGATGTACGATGACCCCAAGCAAACTTCAGTCCCAGACACCATTTTATCTGAGGGCAACTTTCTGCTTTTCCAGACAGACCTGATGTCCGGTCTAAAACAAGCCTCAGAGGGGGTGTCCGGTCCTCCAGGATCAACCTTGATACCCAGGGATGGGATGCTTTGGAAGGACATCAAAATTTATGTGCCAGAAAGTTGCCGTACAGAAGTTCTGAGCCTGTGTCACGACCACCAACTGGCCGGACATTTTGGGGTTCACAAGACTCGTGAACTAATCCAGCGCATGTTTTGGTGGCCGAAGCTTGAGGAAGATTGCAAGGACTATGTCAAGTCATGTGTCATCTGTACCCAAAGCAAGTCTGCCAGGACCAAGTCCTGGGGTCTCCTCAGACCACTACCAATTCCTGACAGACCCTGGAGCATGATTACCATGGACTTTGTAGTGAAACTACCCCCTTCTGAAGGACATACAGCTATCTTTGTAGTGTTTGACCGTTTGTCTAAGATGGCCCACTTCATACCCCTAAAGAGTACACCGTCTGCTTTGGAAACCGCCCGGGTGTTCGTCAGTGAGATCGTAAGGCTGCACGGGGTACCAACCAACATTGTATCTGACAGGGGAGTCCAGTTCACCTCCCGCTTCTGGAGGTCACTATGCCAAATCCTGAAAATTGAGCTTTCCATGTCATCTGCTTTCCACCCCCAGACTAAAGGACAAACTGAGAGGACGAACCAAACCCTGGAACAGTACATCCGTTGCTTTACCTCGTTTGTCCAGGATGATTGGTTAGCACTTTTGCCTCTAGCGGAATTTGCTTTCAACAATGCCAGCCATTCAGCCACAGGTCAGTCACCATTCTTTGCAATCTATGGGTTCCATCCTGTCTTCCTGCCTAACATTATCCCGGAATCTCCAGTTCTAGCAGTACAAAGCACTGTCGAGTTCCTGGGTCACAACAAGTTGTTGCAAGAAGCTATGGCCAAAGCGCAGGGAACCAACAAGAGGCTTTATGACAGGAAGAGAAGAGGTGAATTACGTCTTCAACCAGGTGATCAGGTGTGGTTATCTACCACCAACCTCAAGATGGCTTGCCCTTCAAAAAAGCTGGCACCCAAATTCATTGGCCCTTTCCCAGTTAAAAGGAAATTGAATGAGGTCTCCTATGAACTTACCTTGCCCGAGTCGCTCAAAGTGCGCCCAGTGTTTCATGTGTCTCTGCTTAAGCCCACAGTACCTGACCCTCTCCCGGACAGAGGATCGGGGCCACCCAAACCCGTTATTATTAATAAGGATGAGGAGTATGAAGTGGAGGCTGTCGTAGACTGCAGGAGGAGAGGTAACCAACTTCAATTTTTAATCAAGTGGAAGGGGTATGGACCAGAGGAGAACTCATGGGAATGGGAACCTAAGCAAAATGTGCATGCCCAAGAACTGATCCAGGCCTTCTTCTGCAGACATCCACAGAAAAGAGCTCTTTTGGGCACCCGGAGGTTGCCCTTAAGGGGGGGGGGCAATGTCATGGACACACTACTTCCAGACCTGCAACAGGGCTCAGGCGCATCCCCGCCAACAGGTCCCCAGTAACAAACAGGCGCCTTAAAGGCACCCAGTGACCTTTAAGAGGGGCTTCCACCGTCACTGTCCTCAACTCCAGTGATCTGGAAACCAGGGCTGTATGAGAGGTCTCCCTCTGCACGTCAGGCTCACATACGAGGTACATGTCAGATACCCCCCCACACACCACCACTACTGCCACTACTGCCACTGATACCCCACCACTGCTGCCACTGATACCCCCCACACCCCACTACTACTGCCACTGATACCCCCCACATATCACCAGTACTGCCACTGATTCCCCTCTCCCCCCACACCCCCACCACTGATATCCCCCACACCACCACAACCACTGCTGCCACTGATCCATCCCACCATGACCATTACTGCCACTGATCCCATCCCGCAACCACCATCCTTGCCACTGATACCATTTCCCATCCCATTCAAACCAGCGACCTTTTTACTGCTAGGCGAGAGTGCTACCCACTACACCACTGTGCCGCCCCACTTCTGCCACTGATCCCATTCAACCCCCCCTATCACTGATCCGACCCCTCCAACCACAACCCTTGCCACTGATCCCATCCCCCCTCAACGCTGCCACTAATCCCATCCCCCCACCACCACCGCTACTACTGATCCCATCCCCACCCAACCACCACTTCTGCCACTGATCCCAACCCCCACACTGCTGCCACTCATCCCATCTCCCCCACCGCTGCCACTCATCCCATCTCTCCCCCACCACTGCCACTCATCCCACCCCCACCACGGATGCCACTGATCCTGGCTGCAGGAGAAAAATGGAGGGGATTTGTTCCCCCTCCTATCCAGGTCCTATCCAGGTCCTGCTGACCCCAGAATCAGTGGGAAGGGCCCTGGCTGGAGGTCAGGGGGGCCCCCAATGGTTTCTTGCACCGGGACCGTGAAGGTTCTAGTTGCGCGACTGGTTGGCAGGGCTTGTTACTTTCACCAGCACCAGAAGAAATTTCTGTGCTGCAGTCATCCCCCGTTCAAGAGGCTCCGCCCTTTGAGTCCCTGTCAGAAGACATCAAGGAGTCAGCATGGTTCACTGATGGTTCAGCCATAGTCACCTCGTCTGGGCATAAATGGACAGCAGCAGCCTACAACCCAAGTACAGGGTTGCCAACCTCCCGCAGTATTTTTTACTGATAAAGCATGGGAAATTTACTGGAGGAGCACATTTTTTACTGGCAATCTGAGAAATTACAGAACTCCTATTGAAAAACCAACACAGTGAATATTTGAACAGTATAAACATGATATGGAAACACTGACAATACCTATAACAAAGTAATTTGCTTGATTTACACTTAAAAAGTCAACACCGCATGAAATTATCAGCCCCTGATATTTACTGGCAGTTGTAAAAAAATCATAGATTTTTACAAACTGTCAGTAAATTTACTGGCGGTTGGCAACCCTGGTACAGACACAGTCCTGCAGGAGACCGGAGTCGGAGGGTCCAGTCAGTGTGCACAGTTGAAAGCCGTAATGATGACTCTTCAGGAGAATCCTTCTTCCCATGTCACTATCTACACTGACAGCTGGGCAGTTTTTAAAGGACTGACAACTTGGATGCCCATGTGGAAGTCCAGTGAATGGATGATTCATGGAAATGTGGTGTGGGGAGGCAAGGAAGTCTGGGACTACATCTGGAAGGGAGCTCACTCCTGCAACCATAAAAGTGGTGCATGTTGACGCACACGTGCCCCTGATCCCAGACTTTAAGAACTATAACAGAGTGCCAGATGAAATTACCAAGGTGAATGTAGTTGTGCCAATTGATTCTGTCTTGATGAACTTGGCCAACTGGGTCCACAAGTAATCTGGACATTTGGGGTAGAAAGCGTCATATGAATGGGCACAGCAAAGATGATTGCCCATATCCATGAGCATGATAAAGACTGTAATAGGGAACTGTACAGTGTGTAGAGAAGTGCGACAATTGCCATTGCAAAAGTACTCTACTGGGTCGATTAAGAGGGGTGAGAGGCCTGCAGAGATTTGGTAAATTGACTTCATCGGTCCCCTCCCCTGGGGAAACAATGAACTGAGGTATTGTTGTACTGCAGTGGACACCTATTCAGGACTTTTGCTTGTTCATCCTTGCAAACGTGCAGATCAAGCTACAACGCTTTAACTGCTCCAGAAACTTGTCATTGCTTATGGTTGTCCCAAACAAGTCCAAAGTGATAATGGCTCACACTTCACTGGATCAACAGTACAGCAGTGGGCCAAAGATTCTGGAGTGTACTGGTTGTGCCACATCCAATACTTTCCACAGGCAGCTGGTTTGATTGAAAGATACAACGGGCTATTGAAGGACAAGATACGCAAACTTACACCCACACATACACTAAAGGGGTGGATCGAGTCTTCACACAGGCAGTCGTGTTGTTAAATTCTAGGCCAATAGCCAAGAGCACACCAATGAGAGGATGGTTGGGGCTGAGGTGCAGATTCCACAGCTGGAGTGCAGAGTTCAGTATTTACATAAGATTCCTAAAAGAACAGGGCTAAACAGGTACCATGTTACTGCTTCCCATGACATAGAAACCAAGAGTGATGTTTCTGAAGCTGAAGCCTATCTAGGAATGAGAGGGAATCTGGCAGGAAGGTTTGAAGTTATATTTGCATTGGCAGATGAGCTTCAGGACAGTGGCTGGGACTCTGACTGGTTAGTAGACACTTCTCAGTAAGAGTAGAAAGTGAGGCTGTATAACATCAAACCTTCCAAAATAAACAGCAATGATCTTCTGAGAAATGTCTGTATATTTCCTCTCCTCCCTATTGATGTTCTTTGGGAGGATCAGAAGTGGATGCAGGCAAGTGGCAAAGTGTTGGTCAGAGATGCAAGCAAGAAGCCAGTTAGAGGAGAAATTGCGGCAGAAGGGTCAGGGTCTATTGTTTATGTATTATTGGAAGGCACAGATAATCCGCTTTGTTTTGTCTCTCCGATTTGATCCATAGAAAGACCAGAGAAAAGTGATGATGGAAAAAATGACAGATGCTTAAAAGAGCTGTGGGGAGCAAGGCCTTTGATGTTGGATATTTACAAGCCTGGACTTGCTTCTAATGAACCTTTGCTAAAGACTTCAACACCTTCTCGGTGGCGTAAAATGGGAGGAAGTTATACCCATGGTTAATGAAGGTTTATAATGAGTGCTGTTAGAAATGGAGTAATTTTCTATGAGGAGTCTGGGAGAGTCCATGGTGGAATGCATTGCATCTGATGTGTTTTTTATGTATATAATATACATGGAGTATATAATATGTGTGTGTCTGTATATATGTATATATATATATAATACTTGTGACTATCCCAGTCTCACACTAAAACATTTACCGTGTTTGTTTAGGCTTTTCTGGTAGTGGGACATTTGTTCAACAGAGGAGTGATCACACAAGATGTCCTTTCTGCTACCATTGTTTATACAGGTGTTCTGGTCAACTATAGCACAAGCTTGAGTTTTTGCTATCTTTGATATCAGTTTGGGCAGAGAAAGATATGCCCAAATGGGATTGGCTTCTTAAAACTTTCCAAATAAATGACAAGAACACAAACTGAGATGACGTGACTCCAAGGAAGGTCACTGCCAGAATCTGGAGTTGCTTTTCGCCCAATCTCCTGCAATCGTCAACGAGTCCTCATTGCCATGGAGATCGTGAAGTTTCTATAAGCGGGGCTAAGTAACCTTTTCGTGTATTCTTATTATATACAGACCATAGATTTGCTAGTAGGTAGCATTTTTTTCTTGTTATAGGTATATCTGTCAGCTTTCTATTATATTGCTAATATTGTAATAGTTTTGTATGTAAAGCATTTTTTGTTTAGTAAAAGCACATTGATATACCATAGAGGTCTAAGTTTCCTTGGTTTTACTGCAAGAACCTTTAATAGATAGACGCAAGCATTACACCAAGACATTTCCCTTTCTATTCTAACCCACAAGGTTGTGTTTCTTGTAAACATCACCTATTTAACTAGTTGCCGCCCACCCACTGTCACATGTAATCAGGGCACTGATCATCGGTGCCCTGATTACAATATAGCACCAATCAGTGCCCACCACTGCCCACAAGTGCCACCAATCAGTGCCCACTAGTGATGCCAGTCAGTGCTGGCTATCAGTGACACCTGTCAGTGCTGCCCATCAGTACCGCCTATCCGTGCCGCCTATCAGTGCCACCATAGGTGTGCGCAGCCTATTGCATTAGGGTGTGCACCCCAAAGCTCAAACACATATCTGTGTGTGTTTATATAATATATATATATATATATATATATATATAGATATATATATATATATATATATATATATAGTGGTACCTTGGATTACGAGCATAATTCGTTCCAGAAGAATGCTTGTAATCCAAAGCACTCGTATATCAAAGCGAGTTTCCCTATAAGAATCAATGGAAACGCAGATAATTCGTTCCACATTGACTTCTATTGTATTCAGTACCACATGTGGCCAGAGGTGGGGGCGGCGCCGGAGAGAGACTTGGAAACCGTTTGGAGCCGTTCAGATACACTCGGAGAGGCTTGGAAACACTCGGGAATGGAGTATTTCTGAGTGCATCCGAACGGCTCCGAGTGTCACCGGCGCCCCCGCGCCTCTGGCCAAATGTGGTACTGCACACCACAGAGGCTTGAATCCTGCTTGTTTTGTGAGACAGCGCTTGCAAACCGAGTCAGGATTTTTAAAAAACAATAGCTCATATTGCGAAATGCTCGTTAACCGCGTTACTCGCAATCTGAGGTATTACTGTATAAATAAATATATATATATATATATATATATATATATATATATATATATCAGTAGGGTAATGGACAGTGCCTGCAGAGCAGCGGATGGTGTCAGTAGGGCAGAGGTTAATGTTAGTTTATTATTTTTTTATTATTACTTTTTTACAATTTTTTATAATTTATTTTTTACAATTTTTTTTTGCAATGATTTTTTACTATTTTTTTTTTACAATCTTTTACGAGCCCCACTGGGGGACTTTGGTGAAATATCAGGGGTCTAAATCGACCCCTGATGTCTCACTTTTAAGACAAAGTTTCCCCTGTCCCTTTCTCTGCAGCCAAGCAGCAGGGGAAATCTGTGCAGCACAGGGTGATTAGGGTGTGCCCAGGCAGACCTGGCACACCCTGTGCGCACGCCTATGAGTGCCACCTATTAGTGCCCATCAGTGCAAACTATCTGTGCCCATAAGTGTGGCATATTAGTACCTCCTCATCACTGTCCATAAGTGGCGCCTCATCAGTGCCCACCAGTTCAGCCTATTGGTGCCACCTCATCAGCGCACATTAGTGAAGAAGAAAAATTACTTGGTTACAAAATTTACTGACAGAAACTAATGCCGGTCAGATTTTCCGACGGAAAATGTTCGATGGGAGCCTTTTGTCGGAAATTCCGACCGTGTGTAGGCTCCATCGGACAGTTTCCATTGCACAAAATTTGAGATCTGGTTCTCAAATTTTCCAAAAAAACAAAATCCGTTTGCGGAAATTGTGATCGTGTGTACACAATTCCGACGCACAAAGTGCCACGCATGCTCAGAATAAATTAGGAGACGGAAGCGCTCGGTGTGGTAAAACTACCATTCGTAATGGAGATAGCACATTTGTCTAGCTGCTATTTTTAAAATAGTTTAATGCAGCGCATTCTCTTCTTCTTTAGAATGCTAGAAGAGTAAAGTTGTTTTGCTGCTCATATTCACACAGAGTTCTCACAAACTGATTTCTTTATCATTTCTCGTGATCTCATGAATAATATTAATTTTGTTTTTCATCACATCTCCATAATAATGGTTTTTTTTCTTTTTTTCTTTTTTTTTTCTTTTTTTATCAAGATCTGCATTTTTTTTTTTGCTAGTGCTCGCCATAATATTATTTCTCGTTTTGTGTGTCAAGTTACCACAACACCATTATTATCTTGTATTTTTTTACCTCAAGGAGGTTGGTTGGTGTCCCTTGTTAATTTGACCTTGTATTTTTGAAATGTACCTGCCTACTCACAAACAAACTGTCCTTTTAAACTAAAACACATAGCCAAGTATTTGTGAAAAAGAAATAGCCATTTATTCTGGGTCATAACAAAATAAAGAGGAGGGGCTGGAGAAACTGCTGAAATTTGCGAAGCCTTTGTACCCCAGGGCACACATCAATTATTTTACAGTCAAAATTAGTGGCCTTAGGAGTCCATATAATAGTGAGCACAATCCAGGTCCAGGACTACAAGAGATCAGGAACAGCAGCATATGATATATCTGTCCCCAGGCTGTGGTCATACAACAGCCTGTGTCTTTTTCCAGACCAGACTGAACCCAGGCCATCACTCTCTTGTCTTCCTTAGATGCTTCCTTCCAGGCTGTGGCTCTGGTGTTGGAGTTGTGGCAGGAGGTGGAAGAGGAGGAGAAGGACCATGGTTGAACTCACAAACGTGGCTTTGGTTTGTGAGTTCGCCCCTCAACCCCTTATTTAGGGCTTATAACATAACTTCCTCACATAAGAGGCGTTGGCCCTCCTCCATTTCCAGCATTTTGCAGGCTGTCATGTTGGCATAGTCCTCCTGAACACTGGGTGGGTTACCGAGGGCCACAGTAGCCTTCAGAAATAGGCCAATTGCTGCCTCCTTCAGGTTACTCCTCTTCCTGGCACTTTTTTGTGGAAGGCCGAGGGGAGGGACCTGGGATTCGGGCAGGCTACTGGGCCCGGCCACCTCCTGGCTGCCACTTACCCCCCGCCACCTCCTGGCTGCCACTTTCCACGGCCTCCTCCTGGCTGAGACTTTAGTTTTAGTTTTTGGGACATAGTTTTAGTTTTTGGTTCATCAATCACACACAATTTTCAGCTCATGACTGTTGCAAATTGAATGTTAATAAATAGAAAAGACTATCATTCTCACCCCAGCATTTTTCATTCTTGTCCCAATCATTTGTGGCCACTACTGTCTATTGATATGTAAAACACTTTGTGAAATTAATAATTAGTCATCAAAACTAACATATATTTAACATAATTAATTTGACAAACAGAAATATTTTGAAGAATGCTATACCTAACTCAAGCTGGGCTCCTCCACATGTTGCTGCCTGGAGGGCCCAGGTTGGTCGTCATAAGCCTCAGCTGGGTGGGAAGGAAGCTTTAAAGGCAGACTGGAGAGTGCTGGCCTGGATTCAGTCTGGCCTGCCAGAAAATGCAGTCTGTCGTAGTACCACAGCCTGGGTACATAAATGTCATCTGCTGCAGCTCCTGATCTTGGGGAGTCCTGGACCTTCTTGCGCTCCCTATTATAAGTGCTCCTCATGCCACCAATTAGGGCCTTCAAAAAGGGGATGTCTGCCGTGGGGATCACCGGCTTCACAAATTCCAGCAGTTGATCCAGCGCTGCCTTCCTCTTTGGTTTATTGTGATAAAACGGGTGGTTTACCTGCCACAGACAGGGCAGCTCCCTGTACATATCAATGAATATGAGGATAAAGTCCTCATCATTGAATAGATCCATTTTCTCTGCAAGACACAACACAAGACAAACCCTAATGTCAGGCGAAACTCTTCTAATCTTGACCCAATATAGGCCTCAATCTATAAGCAGTATAGGCCACTGATGCATCACTTAAAATTGTACCTTCGTTATAACGATCGTTGCTTCCGTTACTTCGTCCTCCGCTCTCAGATCGTATGTTACTCTTTATATACACTGTGCATGCGTGAAACTCCGCCCACCCCTGACGTTCTTTGTAGTCTATTCCCCGCCCCTTCTCTTTTGGCGCATTGCGAGAGCACATGGTGTAGAGACAACAGGTGCATGTAGAGGAGAGCAACAATGACGAAAGGCCGGACCCTCGAACCTCACGATCCCAGAGGTTTTGTAGAGATGGTGGAGATGGTGGACATCTTGAAGAGGGCCGACTATGATGGGAAGCATGGACCTTATCCAAACCCAAATGTGAGAAAGGCCAAGATCATGCCTAAAGTTGTGAAGAGTCTGCACAGGAATTTTGGGGTACAGCGATCCAAGGATCGACTGAGGAAAGGATGGTCAGACCTCAAATTGAGGGAACAGGATCAGTACAGAAGAATCAAGAGAGTGCTGCAAAAAAGTAAGTATTTTGTCATGTGTTCCTATTACATAGTAGGTGAGGTTGAAAAAAGACACAAGTCCATCAAGTCCAACCTATGTGTGTGATTATGTGTCAGTATTACATTACATATCCCTGTATATTGCGGTCATTCAGGTGATTATCTAATAGTTTCTTGAAGCTATCAATGCTCCCCGCTGAGACCACCGCCTGTGGAAGGGAATTCCACATCCTTGCCGCTCTTACAGTAAAGAACCCTCTACGTAGTTTAAGGTTAAACCTCTTTTCTTCTAATTGTAATGAGTGGCCACAAGTCTTATTAAACTCTCTTCTGCGAAAAAGTTTTATCCCTATTGTGGGGTCACCAGTACAGTATTTGTAAATTGAAATCATATCCCCTCTCAAGCGTCTCTTCTCCAGAGAGAATAAGTTCAGTGCTCGCAACCTTTCCTCATAACTAAGATCCTCCAGACCCTTTATTAGCTTTGTTGCCCTTCTTTGTACTCCATTTCCAGTACGTCCCTCCTGAGGACTGGTGCCCAGAACTGGACAGCATACTCCAGGTGCGGGCGGACCAGAGTCTTGTAGCGTGGGAGAATTATCGTTTTATCTCTGCAGTTGATCCCCCTTTTAATGCATGCCAATATTCTGTTTGCTTTATTAGCAGCAGCTTGGCATTGCATGCCATTGCTGAGCCTATCATCCACTAGGACCCCCAGGTCCTTTTCCATCCTAGATTCCCCCAGAGGTCCTCCCCCCCAGTGTATAGATTGTATTCATATTTTTGCCATCCAAATGCATTATTTTACATTTTTCTACATTGAACCTCATTTGCCATGTAGTCGCCCACCCCATTAATTTGTTCAGGTCTTTTTGCAAGATTTCCACATCCTGCGGAGAAGTTATTGCCCTGCTTAGCTTAGTATCGTCTGCAAATACAGAGATTGAACTGTTTATCCCATCCTCCAGGTCGTTTATGAACAAATTAAATAGGATTGGTCCCAGCACAGAACCCTGGGGAACCCCACTACCCACCCCTGACCATTCTGAGTACTCCCCATTTATCACCACCCTCTGAACACGCCCTTGTAGCCAGTTTTCAATCCATGTACTCACCCTATGGTCCATGCCAACGCACCTTATTTTGTACAGTAAACGTTTATGGGGAATTGTGTCAAATGCTTTTGCAAAATCCAGATACACCACGTCTACGGGCCTTCCTTTATCTAGATGGCAACTCACCTCCTCATAGAAGGTTAATAGATTGGTTTGGCAAGAACGATTCTTCATGAATTCATGCTGATTACTGCTAATGATATCATTCTTATTACTAAAATCTTGTATATAGTCCCTTATCATCCCCTCCAAGAGTTTACATACTATTGATGTTAGGCTAACTGGTCTGTAATTCCCAGGGATGTTTTTTGGGCCCTTTTTAAATATTGGTGCTACATTGGCTTTTCTCCAATCAGCTGGTACCATTCCAGTCAATAGACTGTCTGTAAAAATTAGGAACAACGGTCTGGCAATCACCTGACTGAGTTCCCTAAGTACCCTCGGATGCAAGCCATCTGGTCCCGGTGATTTATTAATGTTAAGTTTCTCAAGTCTAATTTTAATTCCGTCCTCTGTTAACCATGTAGGTGCTCCCTGTGTTGTGTCATGAGGATAAACACTGCAGTTTTGGTTACTGAAGCCCCCGATTCACTCGTGAAGACTGAGGAGAAGAATAAATTCAATACCTTTGCCATCTCCCCATCCTTTGTAACCAGATGTCCTTCCTCATTCTTTATGGGGCCAATATGGTCTGTCCTCCCTTTTTTACTGTTTACATACTTAAAGAATTTCTTGGGATTTTTTTTGCTCTCCTCCGCTATGTGTCTTTCATGTTCTATCTTAGCCAACCTAATTGCACCCTTACATTTCTTATTGCATTCTTTATAAATTCTGAATGCTGTGGATGATCCCTCAACCTTGTATTTTTTGAAGGCCTTCTCCTTTGCTTTTATATGCATTTTTACATTGGAGTTAAGCCATCCAGGATGTTTGTTCGCTCTTTTAAATTCTTCTTCTTAGCGTTCGTGCTGCCCCATGTGCTTTTCTTTACTGTTGTACATTTTAAAATGGCTACTTTCATGTTCATGGGCACAGTGATCGGTCGTAGGAAACATCATTCCTTGGCCCACTTTAAGATGTTTTTGGCAGATACAGGTTAACTACATTTGTTCATGCCTATTTGTATTAAAATAAGTTTGTTGTCAGATTCCATCAAAAAGGATAATTTATTGTATAAAAAGTAAAAGTCACTCACATTTCGTAAGAAGGTACAGAGCAGTATGAAGCGTCCCTGACGACGCATGTTGATGACGAAACGTTGAGCAACTAGAGACTGGTGACACAGGACACGGTGGGACGGTGACACGGTGGCCATCTTTGTGGTTAGAAGCGCTGGACGCTTCATACTGCTCTGTACCTTCTTACGAAATGTGAGTCGACCAGGGGTCGACTGATTCCACTCGACCCCAGCTGTTCTTGCAACATCCGATTCTGAGGGATGAGAGGTCCTACAGGACTAGATATATCCTGTCACTATCCTGCCATGTTGAAACTGGGTACTAGTTATGTTGTTAGTAATGTTAATTATAATTAGATATGTTTAGATGTGAGATGTACGCTGTTATGCACATGATTATGTGTACCAATTGGCCGGGGTATGCCCCAAGGGCCCTGTTTTGTACCTTCAGAGAAAAACCTTTTCAATAAAAAGAATTTTCAAAAAAAAAAAAAGTTCAAAAATTGTTGATAGAATGTTTCTTAAACCGTTTCTGGCATATCAATGGCCCCCCTACCTGCAAAGTACTCAACTGTCTTACTTTGTGGGCGCTTTGGGGGGGAAGCCAGGACGGCCAGCTTCAAGCGCCGTCAGGGTTTCTTCATGAAGTCTGGCCTCAGGCACAACTGAGGCCACATAGTTAATTTCTCCTTAAATAGTTGTGTAGAATGCAGCATGCAAGGATTATCTAGTTCAGTTTATATTCCGCCATGTTGATTGGCGTAAGGAATAGGCGGAATCGGCTGGTCATTATACCCCAAAACGTTCTCCACCGCTTTTCTGGCTCTGGCCAGACAGTAGTTATAAACCCACTGGTCTGGGGTGAGGGTCCTCATGGCTTCAAAACGGTCGGCTGGTCAGAACGAACTAACACAAACACTGAAAAACAGAAAGGCCGGAGCTTTAAATCAGAAACGAGCGGACAAGAACGCACTGAAAATCAAATACGTAATAGAAATACCCACAAGCACAAACCAAAGAGCAGTAATAATTGGAAAAGCAGGAGGCTGAAAAGCGCAAATCGTCTGTCACGAAACTTCTACTAACACGAGATTAGCGGAAGGAGCCCAAAGGGTGGCACACTTTGTACTGAACTTCCTCTTTCTAGTGCCGTTGTACGTCACCACGTTTTTGACTTTCGGAATTTCCAACCAATTTTGTGTGGCTGTGTGTATGCAAGACAAATTTGAGCCAACATCCGCCGGAAAAAAAACATGGATTTTGTTGTCGGAATGTCCGATTGTGTGTACGAGGCATAAGTATAAAAAATTGTTTTCAAAATTTTTGGTCTTTTTTTTTTTTCCTTTACCGGGAACAATCTCTAGCATCTTTTCAATGCGATTTTTTGATAGAACTGCTTGAATTCGCAACCAAACACAACTACTTCTGGTTCGACCAGCGTTACTATCTACAACAACGTGGTGTGGCCATGGGAGCTAAATTTGCTCCGAGCCTTGCGAACCTCTTCATGGCCAAGTGGGAGGAGGATGTCGTCTATACCCATGGAACTACTTCACTGGTTCTGTGGGCGAGATATATAGACGACATCCTCCTCTTATGGAGTGGCACCCCAGAATCATTGAAACAGTTTTTTGAGTGTCTCAATGCAAATGATAGAGGCATTTCCTTAACATATAAAGCTAGTGACAGCGAGATCCACTTCCTCGACTTAGAAATTAAGATTGTTAATAAACGCTTTGAATTTAACACTTATTTTAAGCCAACGGATCGAAACAGCTTTATCCCTAGGGATAGCTGTCATCACAGATCCTGGCTTGATGCAGTCCCCCGGAGTCAGTTCTTGCGTCTCCGGAGGAATTACACTAACCTTGATGTGTTTATACAACAAGCGAATGTCTTGAAACAACGATTTCTCAACAAGGGATATGATGGTATCACTTTAGAATCAGATCTTCGGAGAGTCATTAGTATGGATAGAGATTCTCTTTTCGAGGTGAAACCCGAAAGAGAACCTGATTCCACATTCAAGTGGGCAATGTTAACCTCATACTCAGTGCAACACAAACAAATTAAGAATATTATGAAAAAACATTGGGGGGTTTTGAAACAGGACAACATTCTAGGCAAAATGCTACCTGAACAAGCTAAACTGATTTTTAAAGGAGCACCATCCCTACGTGGCCTAGTAGCACCTAATGTCACTAACCCTCCTGTGCGTCCTTCATTTTTTCATAACTGGACGGGTTTCTTTCCATGTAGAAAATGTGTTGTATGTCAACATAATACACCAATGGGACATAAAATAACGGAATTTATATCTACCGTCACAGGAAAAAGGTATACTATCAAACCTTTTTGCACATGTAACTCCAGATATGTGGTGTATTTAATTACATGTCCATGCGGCCAACAATACGTTGGCCGCACAACAAGAACTTTCACCAGAAGAGTAGGTGAACATATTGCCCTCATCAAAGGGAGGAAGTCGAAACACAGTGTACCCAAACACTTTAAGGAATTCCATAGTGGTAATCCACTAGGTTCACAATTCCTTGTCATTGATCAGTACACCCCACCCTGGAGAGGGGGCGCTATGACCAGGGGCGTTTCCCGCTTAGAAACATTCTGGATACACGAGCAACAGTCCCTCTTTCCACGTGGCATGAATATGGAACTTGATATAAATGCATTTATTAATGACTCTTAGATTATATACCTACAGCAATAATGTATGTGATTATATGCATAACCCTGTTGAATTCTTCTTGAGAATCCATCTCGGATCTTTACCAAGCTATTTTCCTTTTTGTATAAATGAAATTTTTTTTCAAAAAATGTTACCATTAAGATCTCTTACACCTTCTGACCTCTCAGGTCATGATCTACCGATACCTTTAACAAAGATCTCGTACATCTTCAAAGGTCCTTGTTTGGTCATAATCCATCACTTGATGATACGAGTTAGTCACTAATGACATTCAGATTTCTCATTTGACGATAAATGTTTATTATTCACATTTTCAACATATGAACTTTGTGTCCTCACTTGACGTCAAATGTTCACTATTCACACTTTCAATATATGAACTTTTTGGTCTACACTATTAGAAACATACACCTTAAAGGTGGTGTCTATCATCATCTTCTTAACTATTATCGCACATTCTTCACATCATAATTTATTATTTTTATTTTTATTTTTATATTTTTTATTTTTATTTTTTATTTTATTTTATTTTTTATTTATTTTTATTTTTATTTATTTTTTATTTTTTATTATTTTTTTATTATTTTTTATTTTTTATTTTTTATTTTATTTTATATTTTATTTATTATTTTTTATTCATTTATTTTTATTTTTATCTTTATTTATCTAGTTTTTATTTATTTCTTTTTTATTTTTTATTTTATTTTATTTTTATTTTTATATTTATTTTTATTTTTATTTTTTACTTTTATTAATTTATTTTAATTAATTTTTTCTATTTTTATTTTATTTTAATTCATCCCCCCGTTCACATATTTTCACTTTTGAGGCTTCACTATCTTAACACGTTTTTCCAGTTCATTTTTATTCCTCCTTTTTTTGTTTTTTTTTGTGTTTCACCACACCTTTATGATATCATCACTTAGGGGACACACTGAGTGACAAGTAACACCGATATCTCATATGTTATTTTAAGTATGCAAATCCATCTATTTCATTGGGTTGCGCAGATCCCAATATACGTTATTGTGTACAGTTGACGTCCTTGCCGTGTCGTCGGCTTAAAGCGTAGCTGACGTCACCGCGCTGTCGGTCTCCGTAACGAGGCTTGAGTCGCTGTTTACAATTTTTTGCGCTTCAGGATACGAGCAACAACGTGCGCCCGCCTCATTAGACGAGGTGACGCACGTCCGGTCACTCGCTCTCCACATCCGAATACACATTAAAGTATTAGACATTTGGAGCACATAATAATTCCATCAATCTAAGTTTAAAAGTAGATTGTCTCTTGAGGAAGTGGTCTATATTCATGATTTGATTATTTTTATGAGAATATTAGGACGATATTCGGCACGGTGTTGGAACGCACATAGACACTCCATAATGAGGCTTGGAACGCACGCGGGGCGGCCATTTTGGCCAAACCCGGAAATGCTTGCTAATTTGAGATACGAGCTGGATTCTCATCAAGGGGGCCAAGGTATCTATATTAAGGGGTATGGCAGCAGTGGGTGAGTACCCCAGATGAAGTCTTATAAGACGCGTCGGGAGACTCCACTGCCTGCCATAATTTTTACTTATAAGTGCTTTTTTTCTACAGAAATGTAAGTTGTTTACTTATTTTAAATAAATTCGTTTTGCAAACGGTATTATGCTATGTGGCCCCCCCTCTTTATTTCATATGGGCTATTCGTCTGAGATGATCCATTGGAAGGTTTGCCATCTACTATAGAGAGAGTTCCCTCACGGCTCTGGACACGTTTGGAGTTTTGCTGCCATTTAATTTGGAGGTCCCTTCCTTTATTACTTGTTGGTGATACAAGCTAGATTGACTCATTGAACATATGTTCTTATGAGTTCAATTCCTCTGGTAAGCCTTTACTCTTTCTGTGTGGAGGGTTCGTCACACCTATTTTTTTGCATGCGTTATCCACGTGGTGATTAAGCAATTCCATATACCCTCTGGATCAACAGCAGTCTTGTGCATCTGAAGAAACATCCGAAGAGCGCTAGAGACTGTATTCTTTGCACACTGTGGACTGACATAGTTTTTGTTTCCACGTTTTTGCATATGTGTTATTTCATAAGCTTGTTATATCTTTAGCGCTACACTTGTTTGTGCACTTTTTTTTTTTTTGTAAAAAATAAAAAACCCAGCAGTGATTAAATACCACCAAAAGAAATTTCTGTTTTGTGTGAAGAAAATTATAAAAATTTAATCTGGGTACAGTGTAGCATGACTGCGCAATTTTCAGTGCTACAGCGCTGAAAGCTGAAAAATGGCCTGGGCAGGAAGGGGGTGTAAGTGCCTTGTAGGCAAGTGGTTAAAGGTTAAGGCTGTCAGCTCATATACTTCAAAGAACCCTTTCTGATCTTGCACAAAGACAAGGTAGTGATGAGGCAACTACATGGCAAATGAGGTTCAATGTAGAAAAATGTAAAATAATGCATTTGGCTGGCAAAAATATGAATGCAATCTATACACTGGGGGGAGAACCTCTGGGGGAATCTAGGATGGAAAAGGACCTGGGGGTCCTAGTAGATGATAGGCTCAGCAATGGCATGCAATGCCAAGCTGCTGCTAACAAAGCAAACAGAATATTGGCATGCATTAAAAAGAGGATCAACTCCAGAGATAAAACGATAATTCTCCCACTCTACAAGGCTCTGGTCCGGCCGCACCTGGAGTATGGTGTCCAGTTCTGGGCACCAGTCCTCAGGAAGAATGTACTGGAAATGGAGCGAATACAAAGAAGGGCAACAAAGCTAATAAAGGGTCTGGAAGATCTTAGTTATGAGGAAAGGTTGCGAGCACTGAACTTATTCTCTCTGGAGAAGAGACGCTTGAGAGGGGATATGATTTCAATATATAAATACCGTACTGGTGACCCCACAATAGGGATAAAACTTTTTCGCAGAAGAGAGTTTAACAAGACTCATGGCCACTCATTAAAATTAGAAGAAAAGAGGTTTAACCTTAAACTACGTAGAGGGTTCTTTACTGTAAGAGCGGCAAGGATGGGGAATTCCCTTCCACAGGCAGTGGTCTCAGAGGGGAGCATTAATAGCTTCAAGAAACTATTAGATAAGCACCTGAATGACCGCAACATACAGGGATATATAATGTAATACTGACACATAATCACACACATAGGTTGGACTTGATGGACTTGTGTCTTTTTTCAACCTCACCTACTATATGTAACTATACTATATGTACTACTATATATATATATGAGGCCCAGAACTTCCATCCTACCTAATGTAGTTTGGCCCTTTCACCTCAACCAGGATATCTTTCTTTCTCCTGTCTGGCTGCAGTTCTTCAAAAGGAGATTTACCTTAATAAATGTGGTTTGGGCTGTGAGAATCTCTCAGAAGCTGCTTTCTTCAGAAAGACTGATTTTCTCTTTGTCATCCTTGATGGTCTCCATAAGGGCACCGGCTTTTCAAAATCTCAAAGTGACGTAAGCAGACCATTGTTGAAAATTATGGTCTCAAGGGTTGGGTTCCACCCTTTCCCATCAAGGTACACTCTACTAGCATTTTCCCTGTTAATACAAAGCCTGGAGAATATCCCAAACTCGTTCACTTGGGATATGTCTGACGACAGCAAGGGGAAAGGAATAGAAGGATATCATCAGCATAAAGCCACATTTTTTTTTATGTAAGCATCTAAGGAAACTAGTCACTGCTATTGAGACCAGAGATGGGTTTGATTGTGTCACGTATCTGATCCGAGGCCAAGGAGCTAAGAGGGGCCAAGTATGGATGCCTTGAGCAGATGATCAGCTGGAGTTTGCCTGGAAAAGCAGAAGGGATGGTGAGGTAAAAGTCTCTTAGGGCCTTTAGCTGTGCTTTGGCAGTCTAAGTATGCCGAACAGCACTAAAAGCTAGGCCAGGGGTCTCACACACAAATGATCAAGCCGGTAATAGATGAGAGGGAGTCATACGCTGGTAATCAAGCAGGTAACAAAGTCTGTGAGGTAAGCAAAGGGTCAGAGCTAGGAGAAGAGATCAACAGGTCAGGAGCAAGCAAGGTCACAACAGGAAATCCAAGGAATAGATGCAAAGGTACAGGAACACAGGGAAGCTGACGACAATCCAGCAATTTGGAGGTAACAGAAGCAGCCTTTTATAGGCCAGCCAGAGATCCCATCTATCACATTATGCGTGCGCCGATTCGCCATTCTGCCACGGATACGCCGGTGGCATCCATCTCTGTTGTTGGCATTATTGCCAGTTCTCTCATTTCCATTTCCCTGACTGCGAAGAGGAGGTGTGCCAGGTGACAACCCTGTCTGGACCCACAAAATAGAGGAAAGGGAGAGGACTCTAATCCACTTACCCGTAGGAAAGCTAAGGGGTGTGCTCTTCAGTGGCTCTCATCCTACCTATCCCAACGCACCTTCAGTGTCACTTACAATTCCACTTCCTCCACTCCTCTTCCCTTCTCCGTCGGGGTCCCCCAAGGTTCTGTTCTTGGACCTCTTTTATTTCCAATCTACACCTCTTCCCTGGGTCAGCTGATAGCCTCTCACGGCTTTCAATATCATTTCTACTCTCATGACACACAAATCTATCTCTCCACCCCTCAACTCACTCCATCAGTCTCCTCACGCATCACTAACTTACTAACAGACATATCTGTATGGATGTTACACCACTTCCTCAAACTCAACTTGTCCAAAACATAGCTTATTAAATTTCCTCCCCCACATGCCTCTTCCCCTGACTTCTCTGTCAAGAGCAATGTCACAACCATCCACCCATCCCCACATATCAGCGTGCTAGGTGTTATCCTGGACTCTGAACTCTCCTTTCGGCCCAACATCCACTCACTTTCCAAAGCTTGCCGCCTCAACCTCTGCAACATCTCCAAACTACGTCCCTTTCTAACCAAGGAAACCACAAAGCTCCTAATTCACTCCCTGGTTATCTCTCGCCTTGACTACTGCAACTCCCTCCTCATTGGCTTACCTTTAAATAGACTATCCCCCCTTCAGTCCATCATGAATGCTGCTGCCAGACTCATCCACCTTACAAACCTCACAGTGTCTGCTACCCCTCTCTGCCAATCCCTCCATTGACTGCCACTTGACCAACGAATTAAATTCAAAATACTAACATTAAGTTACAAAGCCATCCACAACTCTGCCCCCAGCTACATCACTAGCCTAGTCTCAAAATACCAACCTAATCGCCCTCTTCATTCCTCCCAAGACCTCCTGCTCTCTAGCTCCCTCAACACCTCCTCCCATATCTGCCTCTAGGACTTCTCCAGAGCCTTGCCCATCCTCTGGAATTCGCTACCCCAATCTGTCAGACTGTCTCCAAATGTATCCACTTTTAGGCGATCCCTGAAAACTTTCCTCTTCAGTGAAGCCTATCCTGCCTCCATCTAACAACTGCACTATTTTCTCCATTAGCTCACCCCCCACAGCTATTACCCTTTTCTATAACTTGACCCTCCCTCCTAGATTGTAAGCTCTAACGAGCAGGGCCCTCTGATTCCCCCCTGCATTGTATTGTAATTGTACTGTCTGCCCTAATGTTGTAAAGCGCTGCGTAAACTGTCAGCGCTATATAAATCCTGTATAATAATAGATTGGGTTTCTCTTCAAACCCAAATTTGCTAGGGACAGCCCCCAGATCATTTTACACTGTCAGAAGCCTTGAAGACGTGTTTTATTTTTATTTTTAGATGCAGACTTCAGGACTGTCATACTATCCATCTTTGGGTTTGAGTCACTGACATGGCAAGTTTGTACCTATTGGATATGTGTTTACACCTTTGTTCTGGGTTAGCGATTCACTAGGTAGCGAGGCAAGAATAAGGATGAGAGCCTTGAAAGGCATCTTCAGAATTTTAGTAGTAGTAATTCCTATAGGTCATGTTCCATGTTCAGTGTGGAGTGCTGTCTGACTCGATAAAGGGTATTGGACTACTGTAGGTAGACTGCTACTTCCATACAGACTCTCTGCAGCCTTCCGGGAAGAGGTTTTGTACATAACAGTAATGCTGCGTACACACGAGCGGATTTTCCCTCAGAAAAATCTTTGATGGTTTTTCCGACGGAATTCCGCTCAAGCTTGGCTTGCATACACACGGTCACACAAAAGTTCGCTGAACTTTCGACTGTCAAGAACGCGGTGATGTACAACACTGCGACGAGCCGAGAAAATGAAGTTCAATGCTTCCGAACATGTGTCAAATTGTTTCCGAGCATGCGTAGGAATTTTACGCGTCGGAATTGCTACAGACGATCGCATTTTCAGATAGAAACTTTTTCCAACCGAAAAATTGAGAATATGCTCTCAATCTTTTGCTGGCTGGAATTCGGCCAGCAAAAGTCCGATGGAGCATACACACGGTCGCATTTTCCGACTAAAAGCTCTCATCGGTCTTTTGCTGGCCGAATTTCCAAACGTGTGTACGCAGCATAAGGCATTCAACGTATCTAGCTGAGCTAATGTAATCAGAAACCTCAAATGAGTTTTAAATATGCCTCTTAATATGCCAACCAAGTGCATACTGAAGGTTCTAGCTGCAGGATTTGAATTTTCCTGCATTTAGCATTACTTTGTCGTCCACCTCTGCCTACAGCTCAAAAACAATTCTGTCCAAAAAAAAAGAAAAGTCTGTTTTTAGTTTTGGATAGGGAGAAACCCTCAGTTCTACCCAAAAAGCTAGTGCTATCGGCTAGAATTTCTGGTTAACCTCTCAGGAGTACATTCTCTTCATACTGTATGCTACAGAGAATCTACTCCAGGTTATTAGTAGAGTGTTGGCTTTCACAGGGGGTGTATATAAAGGGCTCTTCTCACTGGGGCTGTAGGTAGAAGTCCTGTTTAAATAAACCGAGCACAAAAACCTGATGCATTGTAGTGTTTTAATGAATTATCTTTTGAATTTCATATAGAGGACATTAAAAGACAATAATGAGGGACTGTGCTTTTAAATAAAAATGAGATTTTTCTCTCTCATAAATAAGGCAAGCAGGCTCCTGGCTGTGTTATAGTGATTATGGATTCTTGTGTACACCTGAAGTAACAAGTCCTATAATACACAAAAATGTATCCTGTAGTTAATCATTACAACAAAAGCTGTAGGAAACCAACAAGAAAATCCATGTCTAAATCTCTTCCTGACCATACAGCTTCCTTGTCTGGTACATCAATATTAAACACTGATACCCGCTGTTTGTTGATATGCTTATGCAATCTGCCGTTTTTATCAAGGCAGTTTTAATACATCTAATTAAGTGCCCCCCCCCCCAAAAAAAAAAAAAAACGGCTTCAGAGTTTGTGAAGCCATTTTCTTTTCTGAGTTGCTGACTGACTGTGGGACATACAGTGTGTGTGTGTGTGTGTGTGTGTGTGTGTGTGTGTGTGTGTGTGTGTATATATATATATATATATATATATATATATATATATATAGTGTGTGTATACATATATATTTACACACAGCGATTAGCCACAACTGTATGACCACCCATCTAACATTATGTAGGTCCCTGTTTTACTGCAAAACAGCCCTGCCCTCTCAAGGCATAGACACCACTGGACCTCTCAAGGTATGCTTTGGTATCTGGTTACCACCAAGCTATCAGTAGCAGATCCTGTAAGTCCTGTAAGTTGTCGGATGGGGCCTCCATTGATCAGACATGTTTTTACAGCACGTTCCACATATATTCCATTGTATTGAGATCTGGAGAATTTGGAGGCCAAGTAAACAACTCCAACTCATTGTGTATCTCAAACCATTCTGGAAGTGGCAACCTGCAATAAATCCTCAAACATCAACACAGCCACCAGATCAAAGAAGAAAAAGAGGACGAGGCGGGGGTCATCATACAAGCAACACAGGCTACAGAAGATATCCAAGGAAAGCCAAGAAGACACAGAACTAGATGAAAGAAATGAGGAGTCTTTACCTTCCCTAGATTTGACCGAGCTGAAAGATATTTTATTATCGCTGGGAGTGACCTCTCCCGACTGGACCGCTATTTGGAGGCTTATGGTGACCGTCTGCTGACACGCATCCACCATCCCAGAAGAAACCCATTAGTTGAGAAGACAACACCCCAAATTGATGTTATCATGCCTCTGATTAGAGGCCGTCTGGTAAGCCTTTAATCTCTTCAAGGTGATGGGCATTCATCACGGTGGAAGTCACAGATTTACTCATACAGCAAAGTCACTTCATACTTTTTATGGACACTTTATGTTTGTTGATGCACCTTAAATTTGATTAGGATAGACGTTTGCGGTGGTGGGAACCACGCACATATCCCTACAGTGAAGCACTTTCATCATCTAATTTGTTTGATCATGTATGGACAAATCATATGATTTTTGCACTATTTGTTCGGATCACGTATAGCATATATCTATTTAATATTACCAATTTTTGTGTTTTATATATCCAGCGCTGCACTTCTTTTTATACTTATTTTGTGGTGCCCCTTATCAAGGTTATAGTGTATAGCTAAAGGATATCCTTTCACAGGTTGTTATACTTACATAATAATAATTTTTTGCACACCTAGCGCAAATTTTTTCTTTAGAATTATTTAGGTACTGTCTGTTCGACAAAAGTTGTTTAATAACTGGCTTCTGTCGAAAGGTCTTGCTGGAAAACCAGCATTCAATCAGTGCTTACAGCCATTGGCTGCAACTCTGATCTGTGTATTCTGCCAGGTGGAGGAGGAGCCCCCCTGTCAGAATACAATAGCGCCGCAAAGAAGATTCCTGCATCAACATCATTTGAACAGAAGCCCAGGTGGGAAATCTGGGAAAGAAAAGCCCAAGGGGCAGTGGCGGAACTACCAGGGTCACAAAGGTTGCACTTGCCCCCAGGCCCCGGCATTCTGCCACTGTCAGGGGGGCCCAGTGGGTATGCTTGCCACAGGGCTCTGAGCTGAGAGCGTCTCTCTCATACAGCTCAAAACCTGCACTGACAGTTCCCCCCTCACTCGCATGAATGGGAGAGGAGACAGACGATCTGCTCCTTCTCCTTCCGCCCCTCTCCTTCTTTGTGCACTGCTAAGCAGCTCACACTTCCCGCAGTAAACACAGGAGAAGAGAGGTGGGAGGAGAAGGAACAGATCGGCTGTCTCCTCTCCCATCCATGGGGGGAGGGGGAACTGTCAGTGCAGGCTCTGAGCTGTATGATAGAGATGCTGTCAGCTCAGAGTCCTGCTGAGGAGGCACTGATAAGTGCCACTGATGGGGCTGCACTGATAGAACATTGTTTACGCCAATAATCAGTGCCTTGATTGACAGTCTTGCCCGTCAACGACTCTCCTTTCCTCATACAGACATGACGTGGGAGGAAAGGACTGTCGATAAGTACGATGGGATGCCCTCCCAAAACTGGAAGCCTTGGGTTCAGATGGAAAGGGGGGGGGAGTTAGGGGGGACCTTCATGATTTCTTGCACTGGGTTCCTGAAGGCTCTAGTTATGCCTCTAGTTATGACTTGCACTCCAATCACAAAATAACATGCTTTCTGTCACCTTTACCCACACCCCATTACTTAATGTAGTAGTACAGGCAAGCCATGCTTGTATCAGAAACCGGCTCACAGCTTCTAGACAAACGCTTACCTAGGTTCCCACATATACAGGAGAAGATGGGAGGAAGATCTGGGCCCCAATGCACATGATGCATGGGATGACATTTCACAGCCCGCCCAATTTGTGTCCTTATCCCCCTCACACAAATTAACCCAACTATTTATTCTGCACAGAGTTTATCAAATCCCTGCATTGCTCCATAGAATAGGCGCTAAAGTTGACTCCTTTGCTTCGGCAAATGCGCTCATCCAAATGGGATCCTCATACATCTTCTATGGCATTGTCCCTAATTAAAGAAATGTTGGGCCAAAGCGATCAAAACTCTAAACGGCTGTATTTTGGGTCATTTTGACTTCCCTTATGGCTGAACATCTGACACTAGTCATTATTAGATCATTATTTACTGCCTGCAGTATGATCGCTGTGAAATTAGCCCCACCCAATGCTCCCTTGCTGTTAGAATAGACTACCAAACTCTTTTGCTGCATGTCTTTGAAGAAATATACCTACCTACTTGTGTAATGCCATGTACAAATTTGATTCTATTTTGTCCCGCTGGACAAAATGTATTTATCCCACCATGGTCTGAAAACCAGACACCTGGTTCTTCAACTGCCAGTCATTGTAAATTACTTTATACTTTAGCAATTGTACTGTTCCTTCTACTTGTTGGAGCTTACTGTGTATGCACTGTGACTGAACTGTACTCGCTGTTTCTTGTGTCTCTAGCTGCCCTGCATAGCAAAGTGTATCTTTGTTAAAATACCACTGAAAATAAAATCTGATAAAAGAAAAAAAAAAAAGTGTCTGCAACGGCAAATTACCATATTTTTCCTTGATTGTTTTCAGAGGCTGTCTGCAGGGCTGCTCAGTAGGATTATTGAACACAAAGTCAAATGTGTGAAGGAAGAGGACTCTCTCCAAAATAATAGATTTGCAGCAATAATCAGCAGACCTTATACTGAAGGATTTACCAGTTCATGTCCAATAACTCTGACTCTGAGTGACAGCAGGCTTTGCAAACAAATGGAAGAGAATGTGGCTTGCTGTACAGGTTGAAGGGATTTTGTGGAGACTACAAATAACCCTAAAGTGTTATAATCATTTAGGATTATCATGACGCTATGTAAACTCTGTAGTGGGTTAAATATACTAGCATCATATATTTTATTCCTTTTGATCAGCTGCAGGGTAATATCAGCAATTTTTGGTCAAGCAGCAATCAAAAATTGCCTATGTTGAAGAGCACTAGAGGGAATCTGGCATTAGGGAAATATGCGCAGTAGGCCTGCCAAACCCCTTCAGAAAATTCTAGTTCTCTGGATGCTGTACAAAGGTTCTCTGTCACATGATTTAAATTCAAAATCTACATATGTTTGATTGGAGTACACAATCATTGCCCATTTATATAAACCAGATGTGATATAGCTACAGTATACTGGCCTTAAAGTGTATGTCAAAGAAAAATACACTTAGTACATCTATGGAATACATGTTATTCCCCCATGTTTTATCCCTTTAAATATTGTGCAGGTACAAACAGTAGCAGCACACCTCCCAACATTTTGACAATGATGGACAGCTTGAAAGGCAAAAGGATACAGCATTTGAAGCATCCTGCAGAGAAAAGTGGGTGTGCCTAAATTGCACTGGATATTGGGCATGGCCTAAAGCAGTGGTTCTCAACTTTGTCCTCAGGATCCAACAACCGGACAGGTTTGCAAGATAACATCACAGGTGGTATAATTTGCTGCTCTGTGATTGCAGTATTCTATTCTGTATCTCACCAAGGTAATACTTAAAATCTGGCCTGTTAGTGGGTCCCGAGGACAGGAGTTGAGAACCACAGGCCTAAAGGAACATAGTTAAATATAGCCTAAGCCTACACGCATATTCTGAAGCCATTGTACTCATAAAATACTCCTACTGTACTAGTGCATGTTCATAGACACTCATAAATCTAGAGGATCATCTTTAGAAAATAAAACTGAATATATAGAAAGAGCTAACATGTAGATCTTCATTAAAATAGTCAGAAACTACTTAGCAACCAGCAACTGTTGAGACAATAAACACTTTGGCTAGGAGTATGTCCTTTATAGTGGAAAGCACTCTGTTATGTATATTACAATGTACAGAACGCAGCCATCAGTAGTGTGTGTCATAGTGCCCCTTATATGATGTGCGTGTATATATATATAATATATATACTGTAATCGTTGTGTAAATTGATGGCGTTATATAAGTACTTGTAATAAATAAATATTGCTGGTCAACAGGTGGAAAAAATGGCTGATGTCTGTTGTCAAAAGGATGAAAAAATGGCCAGCATTGATGGCAGCAGTGGTCAGGAGGAAGAAAACTACCTGTATCAGTGCTTAGCAGGAGGAAAAAAATGCATTGTATCTGTGGTCAACAGGAGAAAAAGTCCTTCACTGGGGGAATGCTGACCTTCTGCAGAGGGGAAGGGGGCACTAGTGCACTACAGATCTAGAGGGTGGTGTAGCACTCTATGACGAGATGAGGGGCACTGGGCTTTGCATATGGAGTTTGGGTACTGGCACTCTGCAGAGGGAGTGGGGGGGGGACACTGGCAATCTGTGGAGGTACATGGAGGGAACTGGTGCTCTGTGGGACAGGGGGCACTTATTCTCTCCAGTGGGAGAGGGGGGTACTGAGGGTGCTGGAAGTTGAAAGAGCTATGTTAGGCTGATTTTAGGGGCGTTGGAACTGCTTTAAGGTAGGCTCAGGCAGGAATAGAGTGTTTGAAAATGACTCTACTAGCAGGAGATTCTATTACCAAAGCAGCCTGTTCAGGTGAGAAGAGCACAGCTGCAACAGTCACCTCTCCCATTGCTCCCAGCAGTGATATAGCAGTTCTCACTGATGGCTGGGAGAGGGGCTTAAAAGCAGCAGTGTGCCTAGTCCAGGCTCTGCACACAGGCAGCACAGCACAGAGAAATCCTCTACAAGCACACATGATCCTAAAGGCCCGTACACACGATACGAAAATCAGTAAAATTTCGACCGACAAATGATCTGCCGATTTTTCGGATTGTTAGTATGGTGCTTTCGACAGCCAATTCTGATTTTTCGCCCAACAAAAGCTGGAATGTGTAGACTATAAAATTTTTGTCGTATGTGAACTCAACGTCCAATTTTTGTTTAATTAGTATGGTTTTCATCCAAAAAAAATCCTAATCGCAAGACTATGCATGCTCAGAAATGAAAGAATACATACAAAACTATTCAACACATTACATCACTTCTGAAGTTGTATTCTGTCGTACGAGAATTTTCGTATGGTGAGTAACCTCTTCACTTTCCACATGAGACTTGCATGCAACAAAAAATGGATGAACGGTCGTCCCAAAATCTGATCGTGTGTATGAGGCTTTAGTTCAGGAGCAGAACACGGGAAGAGGATGGAAGTGGCTACGAACACAGCTTGGCACTGCAAATACTAAGTGAAAATTGGGGCTTACCTATCATAAGAGGCCATCCAACAACAAAGTGCTGCTGAGCTGCCACTAATTTTTCAGATAGATAGAGCAGAGAGATCTGTGGGATGCTGAGATATGGTTCAATTATCGGTACAGTCCTACAGGATTGGGGACAGGTGGGAGGTATGAGTAACGGTTTATGTGCCATAACTATAGTATAATAAAATAAAAATAAATAAACTCTGCGCAATGAAACAAAACTAAACCATATGCATGGCATATAAATCTCTTTCAAATGCATGAATAATAAATCCATGTGACTAAAAAAATATTATTTGAATATCTTCCATTTCAAAATATTAAGTGCCAAGTCCAAAATGCAGTGTAACATCCACTTATATGCAAATGATAATGAATAGTGAAAAAAATGTATATATATATATATATTTGTAGGAGTATTTGGTAGTATAGTGTCCCATAGAAAATATTAATTCTAAAAGGAAAGTAAAGGTTTTCTGATAAATCTGTTTATGTGAACTCATTTATCCTGAGCACTATATATATATATATATATATATATATATATATATATATATATATATATATATATATATATAGTCGTGACCCTATGACCGAGACAGATATGGATCACATAAACACACGACAAAAATTACAACATAAATAGACCTGAAGTGTGCCTTGGTGGTCTGGTCGGTATGCCGAGAAGAGGGGGCATACCCAAGATAAGTAATTGGTAGTTATGGAAAAGGATGTGCTGAGAAGTGCCCCGAAAAAGGGAAGGGAGGGAGGGCAAAGAGCATAGGCAAGTGGGATGCTTAAATACCCCCCCGGGCTCCTCCCATAAATTCAGGCCACCATACTGGCCTTCTTGTTTACGATCATGGCCCGAGACAGATATGGATCACATAAACACGTGACAAGACTTACAACATAAATAGACCTGAAGTGTGCCTTGGTGGTCTGGTCGGTATGCCAAGAAAAGGGGGCAAAAGACTCAGATAGGGGAATAACTCTTTATTGATTCTTATGGTTTATTGAGCTAGCTTTGTGAAGGCCTGTGCTGTTTCCGCTTGAGGATTTGGGATGTATGTAGCAAAGAAAGCGGACTTCCATCTGCCTAATTTCTTGATCACGTGGTCTGGTACTCCATGCTGGTATGCAGCTGAAGCTGCTCCAATCCGGAAGGAATGTCCAGAGAACTGACTGGAGTTAAAGCCCAAGTTGCCTAGGAGGATCCTGACATGCCTGATAAACTGGCTGCCACTCAGGGGGCTGGTCAGAAAGGGTAGCAACAGGCTATCAGCTGGCTGGGTAACTGGGACAGTAGCTGGTTGAGCACCGTGACTGGGCACCAGTCATTGTTAGTCTGAAACAGGCTGATGTCAACCCCGGGGCCAGTTTGTTGGGTTTTGGAGACTCTAAGATGAAGAGAGTAACGATTCGGAAAGCGAGTCAGGTGGCGTCGGAGCAGTGTCTGACTGCCTGTGCCATTAACGGTAAATTCACTAGGCTGCAAGAAACCGTAGAAGGCCAAGTAGATGGCCGCTTGGATGACTAGGCTGAGCAAATCCCCAAACAGAGAATGAGTAAGAATTTCAAACATGTCCCTGAAGATGGCACTCATGATAGGTAGGCGTTTGCCACTAGCTACGATCTGGTGCTTCTGTATGCCTCGTAGGAGGGACCTGACTGCATGGGCCGGGAATACTGATGGTTTACTGGGGTCCTGTAAGGACAGAAAATGCTGGATGCCGGCTAGGTATAGCCTGATGGTATTGTGAGAAAGGTCCAGCTGCATGTGACAATAAGATATGAAGGCTAGGGCGTGTCTAACGTCACCTATTGCTGCCCTGGGGCAAAAGGGCCAAAAACTTGCTGTAAGTGTTCCAAGCTGTAAGATAAGCCTTCAGTGTGTTGCGTGCCAACAAGTAGTTAATGAGCTGTGTTGCGTTGGCGAGGTGCGACTTTAGTCCATCGTCAGCAACGACCAGAGTGGGACAGGAGTAGTCGTTTGGTCAGCTCCAGGCTCCTGCTGGAAAAGCAAAGTAATGTTGAAATGGGACAGCGCATCGGCTGCGATATTGCATTTGCCTGGAACATGTTTGCAGAAAATATTAAAGTGGTGAAGTGACAGCTGCATGAGTCTGCACAGGAAGAACATGATAGGGAGTGATTTGGATCTGCCTTTGTTGATGATGTTGGCCGTGGCCTGATTGCCCATGGTGAAGACCACCCTCTGTACTGTCCAGGTATGGCCCCAGACCTGCGCATATGCCATGATGGGATACAGCTTGAAGAGTGATGAAGACTGGGTGAATCCAGGGATTAAGAGGATTTCTGGGGGCCAAAGTTTGGTGAACCAGTGGCGGCCGAAAATGGCCGCACAGCTGTGGAGGCTGCAGCATCAGTTACCACCTGGGGTGACTGAGCTGACACTGCCGGGATGAACATTTAAATGCCATTCCAGCTGCTGAGGAACTCGTCCCACATGGCTAGGTCTGCTACTGCTGCTCAGTCTAGTTTGAGAACTCAGTCTGGATCTTGCACTGGTGTAAGAAAGACTAAAGTCTGTGATATAAAGGACCGTCCTTGAGGAATAATCCTCATTGCAAAGTTCAGCATCCCTAGTAAGGATTGCAACTGCCTCCTGTTGCACCCTTGTGACAGGGTGAGGTCATGGATAAATGTTCTGATAGAGGGCTAGTTTATCGGGAGGCAGGCTAGCTTGCATGGCATGCGTGTCCAGAGTGACACCTAGAAATGTGATAGAATGTGCCGGGCCTTCTACCTTGTGCTCAGCTATGGGCACGTTGAGGTTGTTGAACACTATTCTCAACGTATCTAATTTTGCCAGGGGTGTGCCTGGTTGCTCGACGAGCAGGAAGTCATCGAGGTAGTGGATGACCATGTGACAGCGGGCCTGGTGAGACAAAATCCATCTGAGGGCCTGAGCGAAGACGTCGAAGAGCCACGGACTTCTTTTGGACCCAAAGGTCAACTTGGTGGGGAAGTAGTAAGACTCCCTCCACTTGATACCATGCCACCGTCAGAGGGACGGTTCGATAGGAAGGAGTTTAAACGCATCAGAGATGTCTGCTTTGGATAGCCAGGAGCCGGGAACTATCCTAATGATGGCTTGGATGGCCAGGTCAACTGAGGCGAAAATTCCTCAGTGGAAATCAGGGAGTTCAGGCTCGGGACGTGAGAAGAATGAGGCACAGACAAGTCGTACACTAAGCGGACTTTATTAGAGAACTTGCCCTTGACAAGCCCAATAGGGTTGACTCCCCAGACTGGGAAAGGTGACTGTGGGAAGGGGCCGATGATGAAGCCTTTATCCAGTTCTGTCTGTAGTAAAGAGTCAATTGCTTGTTCGTCAATAGCTGCCTACTGGAGGTTCCTGCACTCGTAGGTAGTGAGGGGTAAGGTGATGAGTCCGGCGTGGAACCCTGCTGTGAATCCATGCATCAAGAATATGGCCAGAGAGGGGGTGGGGTGTGTGGAGAGGTAGAACCCCAACCAACTGTCATCTATCCGGCCTATTCAGGATTTTCCCTCTTCTTTCAGTTGACAGGTGGTCCTGGGGTGAGCTTTATGGCATGCTGTGCAAATATGGAGTAGCCTGCACTGGTTATGGAAGCATCTGCCGTGATTGAAATGGGGGCTCCCCCTAGAGAAAGGATAGGCCGTCCTAGTCTGTCCACTGCCCGTGGTTGACTGGGGGATGGCAAGCCCTGACCAGTGCTGGAGGAAGAAGGTAGGAGAGGTGCCTTGTGGCTGCTTCAGAGCACCAATTCACCATGTGGGTAGCGGACTGGCAAATAGTACCAAGTGGGGAGCAGAGGCCTGCGAAGTGGTGGCAGAATAGCTCCGTGTCAGAAACGCTCCAATCCGCCTTGACCTGAAACTGGTTGAGCCTGACACCTGCTTTGGCCAAAACAACCGGTGGTAGTCGTAAAAGGCGCACCCTCCATACCTTTATCCTAAGTCTGTGACAGAGTGGAGATATAGGTCCAGCTCTACCCTCCTGCTGGGGGTGGCTGAGCAGACAACATCCCTGAACATCCCGAATGCCAAAACGAATTCAGTGACTGTTTGTTTACAGCTGAGCCTGGGGTCTTTCGACTTGATGACCACCGAGACGTTGTTAGTCATCAAGTCGACAACAAGCGTATGCTCTGTTGTCGGCCAAATCATGCACCAAAATCAGCAGAGACGCTAGATTTACGTTCCTGCCCTCCAAGATATCCTTCCTGAGGCTGGCGGGACAAGGTGAGCAGGGAGGACTGTAGATGTGGACTCTGGCGTACCTGCAGCAGGGGATGCCAGCGTCGTGACCACAACTGGGTAGGGAGGGTGGTGGGAGGGCAGACCTGGAGAGCTGTGACTCTGGTCTGCACATCTGTAACTGTTGCGGACAGAGAGAAGACCATGGAGTGTAGCTGGGAGATGGCCCCAGAGATGGACTGCAGGGACGCCTAAAGGGCGCTGCAGTGGCTATCGATGGGAAAAGTAGCCTGAAGAGCTCTGCCTTCCTTGCCATAGCAGGGTAGGAGATGCCCTTGCGTCTAATCTCAGCTATGAGCTTGGGAATGGTCCATTCATGGAGGGACTGCACGCTGCCACTCTCTGAGCCCGTGGAGGGTGACAGAGGGGCGGGTGTGAGGGCATCACTGCCAGCCTGAGACATGGCTCTGACTGTAAGACAATAAGGGGGTGCTAAGTGTTAGGAAGAGATGTAGCATTGGATAAAGAGCGAAGTGGGGCACTCAAACTCGATTTTGAGAGAAAGATCCATGAACTACACACCTGGCTGGCGCCCTAGTTAGCGAGGTCCTGGCACAGATCGAGACTGGGTTGACCGGAAACTTGTGGTAAGAGTAACACAAGTGTAACATGGCCCAACACTGGCCCTGGTGATATACGAACTGTAGGTTTTTTTGTTTTGTTTTTTTGTTTGTTTTTTATATATATTTTTTTCTTTTTTTTCTTTTTTTTTTTTTTCCTGGGGATAAAACGACCAACCTGGTGTAGGATGGAAACCTGTACTCTACTGACCTGAGGGAAAGAGAGAAGATAATGAGTGGCAGGCATTCCACTGAAGATAATCAAGTGCAAGTGCTATAACCGCGCTAACCCAATGGTATAAAATGGCAAGCGGCTACACAAGAATGTGACTAAAATTCTAATAAAATAATGTGAAAAATGCAGCGCTAAAACTAAATATGTATATAAAACACATATGTGTAAACTAGCAAAGTTCAGTGGTGAATGGGTATTAACACAGTGCAATATATATGTGAGAAAACGTATGAATATAATCAAGTCCAAACAATGAAATGGGTGACAAATCTAATGAAAGTAAGGAAATCTTCCGACATGCAATTCGTCTGATAATAACTCTTGAAGTGAAGAAGGTGTAAACACTCTTACCAGAGCAGATGGATTCGAATGCCAATGACGCCGAATCAAACAGGCTTAGAAATCCAGATGAATGGTTCTCCCAGGTGGTAATAGGGGCCCCAGATCTCCAAAGATATCTCCTCTAGACTGGAACGGCTGTACTGTTATCCACCGGACTGAGAAAACAACACATCCAATGGGAACATGCAACTCTCTCATGGAACCAAAAGGTATGGGAGAAAAAAATATAGAATGCTCCGATGGTGCAGATCAAAATGGTAAGTTTATTGGAACCAATCAATATACAGTAGTTTAAAAAGTGATCACATAAAAAATATAAAAGCAATGTAGGGAACGAAGAGCCTTGCCCGACACGTTTCGTCCTAATTGGACTTCTACAGGGGCATCCAATTAGTTGATATGTGCCCCAATGTTTAAGGTTACTGGAGACAATATTGTGTGGTTGCAAGGGTCTCTATGAATGTCGGGCTACTGAGACGCTTTTGCATGGTTGCAATGGTCTCAGTCGGGTTGCTGAGACAATATTGCGTGGTAGCAAGGGCCTCAGTCAGGTTTGCTGAGACGATATTGTGCGGTTGCGAGGGCCTTGATGGGTGTCAGGCTACTGAGATGATATTGTGTGGCTGGAAGGGTCTCAGTCAGGTTGCTGAGACGATATTGCATGGTTGCAAGGGTCTGGATGAGTGTCAGGCTGCTAAGACGATATTGCATGGTTGCAAGGGTCTGAATGAGTATGAGGTTGTTTGAGACAATATTGGGTGGCTGCAAGGGTCTCAGTCAGGTTTGCTGAGACGATATTGCGTGGTTGCGAGGGTCTCGATGGGTGTCAGGCTACTGAGATGATATTGTGTGGCTGCAAGGGTCTCAGTCAGGTTTGCCGAGACGATATTGCATGGTTGCAAGGGTCTCAATAAGTGTCAGGATGCTGAGACGATATTGAGTGGTTGCAAGGGTCTCAGAGTATATGTGAGAAAGTGTGCTGTAGAAGATGTGGTTGCATGGACTGCACGTGTCCCTGCTGCAGAAGACATAGTTTAAAATAAAATAGAATAATAAAAAAAGGGGGGGGGCAGGTGGTTGTCTCAGAGGTGACCTTGACAGATGGGACAGAAAGACCTTCAGAGGGCAAGTATATGGGATAAGGACAACATCCTTAAGTTCCGTAGCGGACCCCTATGAATGACATGGGGGACACAATGAATGCACCTACCTGCAACAGTGAGCGAAACTTGATTGAAAAAACACAAATAAGCAACCGTAACACACTGTATTCGGGAACAACAGATTCACGAACACACAGTGAGCTGAAGAGTTGGCCTGGTGACGTAACGGATCGCACACTGGAACCGACAAAGAGCACTGGGCTGCTTAAATGCCCCCCGAGCTCCTCCCATAAATTCAGGCCAACATACTGGCCTTCTTATATATGTATACACAGTATCTCACAAAAGTGAGTACACCCCTCACATTTAAAAAAATATTTTATTATATCTTTTCATGTGACAACACTGAAGAAATTACACTTTGCTACAATGTAAAGTAGTGAGTGTACAGCTTGTATAACAGTGTAAATTTGCTGTCCCCTCAAAATAACTCAACACACAGCCTTAATGTCTAAACTGCTGGCAACAAAAGTAAGTACACCCCTAAGTGAAAATGTCCATATTGGGCCCAATTAGCCATTTTCCCTCCCCGGTGTCATGTGACTCGTTAGTGTTACAACGTCTCAGGAGTGAATGGGGAGCAGGTGTGTTAAATTTGGTGTTATCGCTTTCACTCTCTCATACTGGTCACTGGAAGTTCAACATGACACCTCATGGCAAAGAACTCTCTGAGGATCTGAAAAAAAGAATTGTTGCTCTACATAAAGATGGCCTAGGCTATAAGAAGATTGCCAAGACCCTGAAACTGAGGTGCAGCACGGTGGCCAAGACCATACAAAGGTTTAACAGGACAGGTTCCACTGACAACAGGCCTCGCCATGGTTGACCAAAGAAGTTGAGTGCACGTGCTCAGCATCATATCCAGAGGTTGTCTTTGGGAAATAGACATATGAGTGCTGCCAGCATTGCTGCAGAGGTTGAAGGGGGGGGGGTCAGCCTGTCAGTGCTCAGACCATATGCCGCACACTGCATCAAATTGGTCTGCATGGCTGTCTTCCAGAAGGAAGCCTCTTCTAAAGATGATGCACAAGAAAGCCTGCAAATAGTTTGCTGAAGACAAGCAGCTTAAGAACATGGATTACTGGAACTTAAGTTAAACTTGAGCATCTGGGGGGCATCCTCAATCGGAAGGTGGAGGAGTGCAAGGTCTCTAACATCCACCAGCTCTGTGATGTCATCATGGAGGAGTGAAAAAGGACTCCAGTTGCAACCTGTGAAGCTTTGGGAAATTCTTATGTGTGTATATATATATATATATATATATATATATATATATATATATATATATATATATACAGTGGGGACGGAAAGTATTCAGACCCCCTTAAATTTTTCACTCTTTGTTATATTGCAGCCATTTGCTAAAATCATTTAAGTTCATTTTTTTTCCTCAATAATGTACACACAGCACCCCATATTGACAAAAAAACACAGAATTGTTGACATTTTTGCAGATTTATTAAAAAAGAAAAACTGAAATATCACATGGTTCTAAGTATTCAGACCCTTTGCTGTGACACTCATATATTTAACTCAGGTGCTGTCCATTTCTTCTGATCATCCTTGAGATGGTTCTACACCTTCATTTGAGTCCAGTTGTGTTTGATTATACTGATTGGACTTGATTAGGAAAGCCACACACCTGTCTATATAAGACCTTACAGCTCACAGTGCATGTCAGAGCAAATGAGATTAATGAGGTCAAAGGAACTGCCTGAAGAGCTCAGAGACAGAATTGTGGCAAGGCACAGATCTGGCCAAGGTTCCAAAAAAATTTCTGCTGCACTTAAGGTTCCTAAGAGCACAGTGGCCTTCATAATCCTTAAATGGAAGACGTTTAGGATGACCAGGACCCTTCCTAGAGCTGGCCGTCCGGCCAAACTGAGCTATTGGGGGAGAAGAGCCTTGGTGAGAGAGGTAAAGAAGAATCCAAAGATCAATGTGGCTGAGCTCCAGAGATGCAGTCGGGAGATGGGAGAAAGTTGTAGAAAGGCAGCCATCACTGCAGCCCTCCACCAGTCGGGGCTTTATGGCAGAGTGGCCCGACAGAAGCCTCTCCTCAGTGCAAGACACATGAAAGCCCACATGGAGTTTGCTAAAAAAAACACCTGAAGGACTCCAAGATGGTGAGAAATAAGATTCTCTGGTCTGATGAGACCAAGATAGAACTTTTTGGCCTTAATTCTAAGCGGTATGTGTGGAGAAAACCAGGCACTGATCATCACCTGTCCAATACAGTCCCAACAGTGAAGCATGGTGGTGGCAGCATCATGCTGTGAGGGTGTTTTTCAGCTGCAGGGACAGGATGACTGGTTGCAATCGAAGGAAAGATGAATGCCGCCAACTACAGGGATATCCTGGACGAAAACCTTCTCCAGAGTGCTCAGGACCTCAGACTGGGTCGAAGGTTTACCTTCCAACAAGACAATGACCCTAAGCACACAGCTAAAATAATGAAGGAGTGGCTTCACAACAACTCCTTGACTGTTCTTGAATGGCCCAGCCAGAGCCCTGACTTAAACCCAATTGGGCATCTCTGGAGAGACCTAAAAATGGCTGTCCACCAACGTTTACCATCTGACCTGACAGAACTGGAGAGGATCTGCAAGGAGGAATGGCAGAGGATCCCCAAATCCAGGTGTGAAAAATTTGTCGCATCTTTCCCAAAAGACTCATGGCTGTATTAGATCTAAAGGGTGCTTCTACTAAATACTGAGCAAAGGGTCTGAATACTTAGGACCATGTGATATTTCAGTTTTTCTTTTTTAATAAATCTGCAAAAATTTCAACAATTCTGTGTTTTTCTGTCAATATGAGGTGCTGTGTGTACATTAATGAGGAAAAAAAAATGAACTTAAATGATTTTAGCAAATGGCTGCAATATAACAAAGAGTGAAAAATTGAAGGGGGTCTGAATACTTTCCGTCCCCACTGTATATATTTATATACTTTTTTCACTATGTATATTTTTTTTTACTATGTATATTTTTCACACTATTCATTATCATTTGCTGTTACACTGCATTTTTGGATTGGCACTTTATATTTTGAAATGGAAGATATTCAGATAAAAATGTATTATTAATGCATTTGAAAGAGATTCATAAGCTATGTATGGTGTAGTTTTGTTTGTTTGCGTGAAGTTTTATTTATTTTTATTTCATTCTTTTTTGGTGTGGGAACATATGATGCCAACAGCTGCAGCAATCATTTATTTTATTTATTGAAGTTTGGTTCACAATTTGCGTGGTAGCATGGGAGACTCTGGAATAGCACCATAATAATAGTATGCTCCTACTTATCTTTGTGACATTTCGATGCAGCTCTGAATTCCTAAGCATGTGGTGTCAGCCCCGCCTACTTCATTTCTGAACGATTATAAAGAGCATAGACCTCTTTTCATCTCCTTCTCATCTCCATAACCTCTCATTATGCATCCAAAGGAGAAAAATTTTTGCTGGGCATCTGAAAATCATTTAGCACCACATCTCTTATATAAGCATAGCATATCAAAGGGCTTGGGATTTTAAAGGTGCAAAGATACAAAAAAGGAGGTACAAAAAATACAAATTTATTTAAAGAACATTAAAAACAATATAAAGACATAAAAATGTCTGATATGATCATACAATACACAAACAGGTGCAGGCTGATTAGATCTCTACATGCCTTGATCTCCATTGACAAATCTGTGACCTTTACCATCTCATGCGCAGTTTTTGGTAGGCAATGGGTTAAGGTTTTTAACCATGCCTCATTCTGGACATTGTTGTCATCATGGCACCGCTTACGTCATTAGTTCTCTGATGCTCGACATCTCACCGGTGTCACTTCCGGTGCGGGACGTCTGGCATCTTTGATGTTTATCGTCCCTGACGTCCAACATCACTTCCATCATGGCCTAGGCATGCGCACTGGCTCTAAAGGGCGTCAGCACCTCCATATGGCGCCAATTGTCGCCATTTGGGGTGGAGGAGGGTATAAAAGGATGCCAGCCACAACTAGTCTCTATGGTCCAGCATAGGAGGAGGAGAGGATATTCTGGTGGTCTTTCTATGGCAGGTAATCAAGCTACTTTAGAGGCAACGTTTTATTGGTCCTTTTTCTTGGCTGGTGGGAGATTTATTTGTATTGATTTGGTTATTTGTCCCAGGTCTAAAAGGCGGCTTCTGAGGAGAAAAAAAAACTTTTTCTCCCTTCCACTCCCCTCCTGGTTTCTCCATTTACATGAGAAGGGAATATGAACTTGGATATTGGGGATTGTCTAAATATCTGGAATCTGTCATTAACTGGTTTCCAACCAGCCGCAGCAGTTTTACTGCGGCAGAATGGCACGGCTGGGAGAAACGACGTTACCTTACGTCACTTCGCCTTTTGGTCCCCTCCCAGACAGTCCCATCCCCCCTACAATTATAACACACCTAGGGAACACAGTTAACCCCTTGATCGCCCCCTAGTGTTAACCCCTCCCCTGCCAGTGACATTTATACGGTAATCAGTGCATTTTTATAGCACTGATCGCTGTATAATTGTCAATGGTCCCAAAAACGTGTCTAAAGTGTCCAATTTGTTCACAATAATATAACAGTCCAGATAAAAATCGCAGATGGCCGCCATTACTAGTGTAGCGCTGGTAGATTTACAATCTATCGCAGATTAGGTAAATTTAGTAAATTGTGTGTTAGGAAGGTTAAAAGTTCGCCTCTGTTCCAGCTTGGCTGACGTTGTGTGTGCTTCTGTGCTGACCGGTGGATGTCGCTGTTACCATTAGTCAGTGTTGGAGGGGCAACGTGTCGAAGTGTATAGATGCTCCTCTGTCTCAGAGGCAAGCTCGGTGGAGGTGGTCCTCCGAGTTGCATTCTGGGCGAGGGTATTTATGGGACAGACGCCATGTTCTAGGGTTCGTTTTACAGCCACCTGCTGGCCCTCCTGGCCGACAGGTATGCGTTAAGGAGCTACCTCATGGTCCTCCGATCGGGAGGCCCATGATGCTACGGCACAGGGGTGGGTCCAGAGGCTTGTCTGGGGCCTACCGCCGCGGCCAAGGAATGGTCCTGAGCTGTCGGTCTTGTGTGACAAAGCTGGACAGCCAAGGAGATCACAGAGGAGGACCCGTCTTGGAGAGATCACGCAGCGTGCTGGTCTATAGAGGGGCCTGGTGACTCGGTTGCAGGATGTATCCAAAAGAAATAACCATACAGCATAGTGTCGCCGGTTCGGCTTAAAGGTTCAGGCACTGTGACTGACTGTTCACTGTAGAAGATCTGATACATCCTGTGGCAGAGGATCGTGCAGATTTACCCCCCCAAGTAAGTCTGTGGCAGAGACTTTGGATTCGTGCTGCATACTGGCTGCTGGACCGGTGAGAGAGGCCTATCCAGACGAGCAAGGAGTGTGTCCCATGAGGGGAACGCATTCCACATAATTGTTTGAATTCTACCGGGACATTTGTCGCTAAGATTTTGCAAGAGGATATTTGAGTTTCTCCTGAGAGTTTCCTTTTCCGTCTCTTTCCTGCTACTTCCTAAAATTTGACTGTTCAATAAAGCATTGAAAACGTACTCTAGTGTTGGTGCGTGTGTGATCCAGCAGTAAACTCAACGGAACCCCTAGATCTGGTGCCGGTGAAGCAGAGGGAAGCAAAGTGAAGGTAACAGACCCATTTAAACCAGCAGCTCCACTGTGAGTTAGTTCTACACTAGTAAAAGAATAATAATAATAAAAATGCCATAAATCTATCCCCTATTTTGTAGACACTATAACTTTTGCGCAAACAAATCAATGTACGCTTATTGCGTTTTTTTTTTTTATTACCAAAAATATGTAGAAGAATACATATTGGCCTAAACTGAAGAAAAAATTATTATTTTTTTTTAAAAATGTGGGATATTTATTATAGCAAAAAATATTGTGTTTTTTTGAAAATTGTCGCTCTTCTTTTGTTTATAGCGCAAAAAATAAAAACCGCAGAGGTGATCAAATACCACCAAAAGAAAGCTCTATTTGTGGAAAAAAAAAGACGTCAATTTTGTTTGGGTACAGCATCGCACGACTGCACAATTGTCAGTTAAAGCGATGCAGTGCTGTATCGAAAAAATAGCCTGGTCATTGAGCAGCCAAATCTTCCGGGGCTGAAGTGGGTAATATTGCTAGCCTCAGGTAGGCTTTTTCTGCCTTATCTTTGGAATGAATTGATCTTCACCCTATTGATATTGAAAATTGCCTTGCCTGCTATTCGGACTGGAAGTCTGGTCCTCCCCTCCCCCTCCACTTTCCACCCAAGAAAAAAATTACAGTAATACTAAGTTGGCTCTTGCACAGGGAGCTAAGGACCCTACTACCCTTGTCCATACATGGCTGAGCAATGCACTAATGAAGTAACGGGAGAGATTCCCATGTTCCTCTGTACACAGAATTGGCAGTTTTTACTCAGTGCTCCAGAGGACAAAAAGGATGTCAAAGTAATATGTGGAAGAGGAGTACCAGCTGCGGTCCTACGGGGAGCCTCCTATGTTGTCATGAAAAGGCAAAGTAAAGGTTTGCTTTTAAGATCATTTCTAAAAAGAGCTTTGGTCTAAATAAAATCCTTGTCATTATATTTCAATAAAAAAGACATTTAGATCTCAAAAAGCAATCTAAAATAATTTTGTATCATTTTCTGGACATGACAAAGCTATTAATATGCACATAATTTGTTATAAACCAGAAATATGTCTTGTTTGTGCCAACTCTACTTTAGGGCGTTGGACTCTCCACCCCTTCATGCTGAGAAGGTCACACACAGCTTTCAACATTTTCACATCATCTACAATCATTTGAAAAAATTACATCCCATAGAAACTGTTCTTCATCAAACAGTACCTACAAACAAAGATAATATACTTGAACAAATGACACATAAAACTGAAAGGGTGTTATTATTTTCATTATCCACATTAACGAAAAAACAGGTTAAGCAAATAATTAAACGGCACATTTTCCAGTGTTTTTATTTAAGTATATCACCTTCATCTGTAGGCACCATTTAACCACTTGAGGATCACCTGCAATGTACTGAAGATGGGCGGCCAGCACAGGCAAAGCGATGTACCCATATTCCGCTGCCTACTTCAGGGTTTAGGACATGCGCATTCATGCCCCCCACCGCTGGCACCTGCTGTGATTGTAAACAGTGGGGGCCTGTCAGAAAGTCCCAGCCAATGATTCATGGCTGGGACCTGCTAATCAGCTGTTTACAATCACAGCCTAGAGCTCTGTACAGTGGGAACAATCTCTCTGTTCCTCATCTCTGCAAAGCAGGGATGAGAAACTAAAAGATCTATTAGTAAAAGCAGCACACTTTACACATGTTACACATGGGCACACATTTAACCTCTGTGACAGACCACCTGGTACCCCGCATGGGTGCCTCCCCCAGCTTTCTCCACTCTGGAACCAGATATTATAGCTGAGAATTGCACCCAGGAACTAGACGACACTAGCTTAGGTGCAAACTGGAACTTATTTTATTGAAAATTCACACATAATTTACACCACACAAAATCAGATAAGAGCTTGATCACATTATCCTAAACAATGCAAACTTTAAACATTAATATCATCAGTACATCTACAGTGCCTTGAAAAAGTATTCATACCTCTTGAAATTTTCCACATTTTGTCATGTTACAACCAAAAACGTAAATGTATTTTATGTGATAGACCAACACAAATATGGCACATAATTGTGAAGTGGAAGGAAAATGATAAATTATTTTCAAAATTTTTTACAAATCAATATCTGAAAAGTGTGGTGTGCATTTGTATTCAGCCCCCTTTACTCTGATACCCCCAACTAAGATCTAGTGGAACCAATTGCCTTCAGAAGACACCTAATTAGTAAATAGAGTCCACCTGTGTGTAATTTAATCTCAATATAAATACAGCTGTTCTGTGAAGCTCTCAGAGGTTTGTTAGAGAACCTTAGTGAACAAACAGCATTGTGAAGGCCAAGAAATACACCAAACAGGTAAGGAATAAAGTTGTGAGAAGTTTAAAGCAGGGTTAGGTTATATAAAACTATCCTACGCTTTGAACATCTCACGGAACACTGTTCAATCCATCATCTGAAAATGGAAAGAGTATGGCACAACTGCAAACCTACCAAAACATGGCTGTCCACCTAAACTGACAGGCCGGGCAAGTAGAGCATTAATCAGAGAAGCAGCCAAGTGGCCCATGGTAACTCTGGAGGAGCTGCAGATATCTACAGCTCAGGTGGGAGAATCTGTCCACAGGGCAACTATTAGTCATGCACTCCACAAATCTGGCCTTTATAGAAGAGTGGCAAGAAGAAAGTCATTGTTGAAAGAAAGCCATAAGAAGTCCCATTTGCAGTTTGCAAGAAGCCATGTGGGGGGGACAGCAAACGTGGAAGAAAATGCCCTGGTCAGATGAGACCAAAATTGAACTTTGTGGCCTAAAAGCAAAATGCTGTGTGGCAAAAAACTAACACTGCACATCACCCTGAACATACCATCCCCACTGTGAAACATGGTGGTGGCAGCATCATGCTGTGGGGATGCTTTTCTTCAGCAGATACAGGGCAATCTTAGAAGAAAACCTGTTAGAGACTTGAGACTGGTCTGGTCATGAAGGGGGGTAAAATCTTCCGGAGCTGAAGTGGTTAAAGAAATATCCAATGTTTAGGGTTCTTTAAAATATGTTTAAAAAAAGTCAACAATTTCCATGAGGCGTACTTACTTTTTTACAGACTATACATGTTTTTTATTTTAGACACAGAGAATCGTGTTTATTTTTAACACTGGATTAAGGTCATTTTATGTGGTCACAGTTTAGATTTTAAAAAAAAATGTTGAGATTACTCCTTAATGGGCTGTTGGCATACAATTTACTTAACCTTTAAAAGAAAAAAGTAGTTGATTCCACAATTCTGCATACAGATGTGCTCTTTGAATAGATACTAATACGTGCAGCTGACAGAGGGCAGACACTGTCCTCTGAAAAGGCTTTTATTTACATTAAAGTCAACTTGGCTGGTTGTTCTGGTCAAGGGTTTATTTGATAAGGCAGGTGGAACGGAGAATGTCACCTCCCAGGTTTATGTTGCTTCAAGCGGTATCAGTTACCTACACAGAAGTGAAACTCCAGCCTGCAGGAGAGGAAGATTATACCTGGCGGAGAGCGTGTGCTCACTCAACACTAATCATTCTATAAAAATCTCTTTGCACATCTTTGTTTTAAAGTTTCACAGATGAAGATATGACTGGGAAGACTGAATCTACACTCCACTGGCTGCTGATTTTAAGACTTTTATTAAAGGTGAAAGGTGGAGGCACAGTGGAATCTAATGCCTATGTGAACTTATCCTATTTTAATCCCCAGCAAAACTCCACTGTAATACTGTACTGTGAGTGTGGCCTGTATGGACTAAACTCGCGTATAGCTGGTGCTCAAGGAACTGTAGGCATCCCTGTTTCACCTAACTTACAAGCCTGTGATCTTGGCAGCAAATTCTCCACCAAAACAAAGCCCTGGATTGCCCTAATCGAAAGGGGCAATTGCACATTTTCGGAAAAGATACTCTTAGCTGCCAGTAATGGTGCAGAGGCAGTGGTGATCTATAATGCACCCCCCAGCACTGGCAATCAGACCATTCCCATGGTACATTATGGTAAGTGCTAATTAACTCCTTGAAGGATGCTATTTGTCTGTCTTTCTCTGAGTTGTTGCTACTAGTTTGTGTCTGCATTAATGATACACTGTACTAAAGCCTGTCGCCTTGCTATTGTTTTCAGTGAACTCTTTAAAACAAATTCTTTCCAGTTGTGACAGGCAGCTCTGTGACCTGGAATTGCTGCATGGCTTTTGCATAAGGCGGTTGGTTTTGTAGATGCAAATAAACTCATTCGCTGGCACATGCTTATTAAAAACATTTAACTTCAGCAGAGGAAGATGCACAGCGTTGATGGCTTTTAAGATATAAACGTGGCATTTTATTTTGAAGTCTATTAACCCTGCCATTGTTAGCGATAAGATGTGACCTTGCTTTAACATATTTCTTTAGTGACAGTTTATCTGGCTGTATGTCTATCTCTCTTCATCTCTCTCTTTAAAAGCCAAAAATGTTACAATGGCATTATGCAGTCTAGTTAAATGAGCTTATAAACATCCTAGTAATCAAGCAGATTAGACATAATTCACCAAAATGTGAAGCACATCAGTCACAGCTGTGAGCAGATATCTATTTTGTAGTGTCCTGAGTTGGTTCGCGCATCCCCCTCCTCATCACGTTACTGCCCTGCACTACACTGTTTAAATTTGCAGTGGTGCAGGAAAACTATTTGTCATGGCTGAGTGGACAGCATCATTGTATACAGCATCTATTTATCAATGTATCACCCAAGATTTGCTCTTTTTTTTTTAAATATTCCATGACAAAACTGCATGAAAAATGTGTGATTCTTCAGTGAATGGATTTATAAATAGACCCCTGTGTGATCCCAGACAGATCAGATCATATGGCCAAGGGGATACTGCCAACTGTGCCAATGCTCTGGTCACAAATGAGCTTCCCCTTCAACCATGAGGGATTGTTTGCTTGTACTTCCACTGCAATCTGCTAAATGCTGGTGGAGGGCAGTCCAAAACTTGCATTGGGGCTCCTAGGTATTTACACATATATAACATTTAGTGTGTGCAACCTAGAAGGTATATGTGAATGTTACTTCCTTTAGCACTCAGTTAGGTGTCAGCCTGAAAATTTAGTTGACAAATTGTAAAAATGCCCATAAAACATGCCAATATAGTTCAGGGTCTTAAAACTCCCAAATACTGATGGATAGGAACAATCTGTACCAAATGGTGAAATTCAGTGTGGCTAAGGATCATCAGAATCTATGACTGCCCTTACAAATTTCACCAGATGCATACTATCATGCATTTAGGCCTGGTTCACTCCTGTGCATTTTTTAGTGCAATTTCAGTTTTGCAGAAACACACTACAGTCCATCAGTCCATTTATTCTGAGCATTTTATAGAAAGGGCCAGGGACTTTTTTCTGTTTTTTTGGTTCCATAGACTTCAATGGATCAAAAGCGTGTTTTGAAAAACGCTAAATGCACCTGCATAGGTGTGAATTAGGCCTAAATCTATCAACAGCATGATAAAACCTAAAGTTTATATACTTGTTGTCAACTCTAATTTTCTGGTTCCAATGGGGATCTGGGAGAGGGTATTGGTTTAGTAATGTTATCCATGCTTTAGAATCTACTTCCTCTTTAAAACATTTAAAGAATAAGCTGAATGGTTTTGATGGATCAATATACATACATATTTCTCTAAATAAACACCAAATGTTTTCACCAAAGATTTACACAACATCCATTTTTCTAACCTAATCTTGTGTGAAAATAGGTAAATCTTAGGTGAATTGTGTGCAAATCTTGAGTGAATTTTGAGGAAATCTTAAAAAACATTGATAAATAGACTCCGAAGTAAAAATAAACTCAGTTGGTCTATATTGTACATACAGGTCCATAAAAACAGAAACCCGTCTCCTACAGCATTTGTGTGTTTACCTTTGCTACCTCCATGTATACTACTAGGATGTAACCAGGCTAATAATTATATAGAGGGTAACTGTAACTTGCAGTTTACTAAACATGTGCAGAGTTAGAATCAATATTGTAAAACAGGGTCAGGATGGCAAAAATCATGTATACACAACAGAATAATACAAAACAGATTATGAAAGCTGCACAAACATGCATTCTTCACAGCAATATCTCTATGGCTCAAACAGAGTAACAGGTGGCTGCATAGTAGAATCTCTGTAAGACTCTATAATGTATTTGAGAATCATTGCTTCAGTATAACAGTTCAGGGCACAGCAAAGTCAGGGAACAATGAAATCCAAGCCAGCTCTGTTAATAGAGATGAACAGCTCAGGGGTTCCCAGTCCAGAGGACACAATAGCTAGCTTTTTCTGGAGAAGCAGCGTTTTATTAGGCTCCTGCTCAGCTGCCCGCACATCAGTTATGAAAGTGGAGGGCCTCTCAACTGGATGCAGATCACTTGCCTGGCTAACTCTGCCTGATCAGGTGTGGCCTCTCTGAGATGCAGAGGGAGTGAAGCATAGAAACATATTTCCCTAGTGGGTGTCCAAGAACCCGTGGATTAGGAAAAGAAGATAAATGTGCTTGTGCCTAAATCTGAGTATGATAAGTAAATGGGCACTCCACTACACTACTACATATGAGCATAACAAGTATTTTCTACATGTGCTTGCATGTGACCTGCATACTTTGTAAAAACTATAATTGTTACTGCCTTTAGAGATGATTTGAACATAGCCAGAAGTGCACAGCAAATGGGAAGGCCAGATTTCTACTTCCCCTAAGCCAAGTGTATTGTGCGGACCATTTTCTACCCCAGTCACCTAACATTGGCATGGGGGGGGGATAAAACAGGCAGTTTGCCCACCCTCTGTCAGTACATCAAAAAGTGACTGCTGAAAGAGGAAGGCGAACAGTCACCCTATTCTGCTGTCAGTATTGTTCCAGCTGTACAGACCCAGAATTGGTAAATGTAAATAAACAGTACAGTATTCCTTCAATGTAAACTGTTCAGGAAAGCAACAAGGAAGACCTGTCAAGATTGCACTGGTACCAGCTCCAAATTCTTTCATTTGCTACTACAAGCCCCATAACTTTCACTCTTTGCAGGAACAAGCTCTGGAAGTAGCAATATTTACTCTGGTGGTACAAACTTCAGATTTATCATTCTTTAATTTGCAAGTACAAACTTCAGAACTATCATCCTTTACATTGCTGGTACAAGCTCCAGAACTATTATTCTCTACTTTGCTGGTAAAGGCTCTAGAACTAGCAATCTTTACTTGACTGGTACAACTACAAGCTCTATAACTATCATCCTTTACGTTACTGCTACAATCTCCATAACTATCATTCTCTACTTTGCCAGTAAAGGCTTGAGAACTATCACACTTAACTTTACTGGTACAAGCTCCAAATGTGATAGTTCACGTTGCTGGTACAAGCTCCAGAACTATCATTCTCTACATTGCTAGTACAAGTTCACAAACTTTATTTCTTTACTTTGCTGGCAAAGGCTCCAGAACTTTTATTCTTTACTTTGTTGGTTCAAGTGCCAGTACAATCATTCTTTTCTTTACTGATACAAGTTCAAGAACTATTCTTTACTTTACTTCTGAACTATCATTCTTTAAATTGCTGGTACAAGGTCAAAAAACGATTATTCTTTATTTTACTGGTAAAGCCTCCAGAACTATTGTTCTTTACTTTAGTGGTATAAGCTTCAGAACTATCATTCTATACATTGCTGATACAAGTTCAAGAACTATTATTCTTTACTTTGCTGGTAAAGGCTCCAGAACCTTTATTCTTTACTTTGTTGGTACAAGCACCAGAGCAATCATTCTTTTCTTCACGGATACAAGTTCAAGAACTATTATTCTTTACTTTGATGATACAAGCCTCAGAACTATCATTCTTTGCACTGCTGGTACAAACTCCAGAATGATCATTCTTTATATTGCTGATACAAGTTCAAGAATTATTATTCTTTACATTGCTGGTGAAATCTACAGAACTACAATTCCCATCACTGAGATGCTATAACGGTTAAAAAAAGTGAAAGCAAGTATTTGATTAAATCTGTATTTGTTTATGATGCATGGCTTTGTAAATCTGTTAATTAAACAACTGACTTCTGTGGAGCAGGGGAACCCATACATTAATCAAAATCCCGCAGGGACCAACCAAATTTTGATCAGTGTATGGCCAGCTTAAAGCAGAACCACACTGAAACTGAGCACCACAAACCAAAAAAGCTATTTCATTCATTTATAATATTCAAAGCATTTATCCATGTTGCCATGCTTTATTTTGCTGATGAATCACATTGAAAAACACCCCTATATTATTTCTGGCTGTGGCCATCTTAAGCAAGGGCAGATGATTCATGTAGCATTTACTTCCTGGAATCCATCTGCCCTTAGCTCAGGGATGCAGGCATGAGCATTTGCTTAGCTGAGAAAACCCCTCCACCCCTCCTGAAGACTCTTGGGATTCATAACATCATTTGCCTAGACCTGGAAACCAGGAAGTAACTGAAGAAATGTAAAAACAGTTTAAAGCAAGTTAATATTATATACTTTACTATCTATTTACCAGTGCTAGCAGCATAAGGATTACAAAAAGACAATGTTGATTGAGAAAATGAAGTTCTGCTTTAAGAATACCGTTTGTCTAACAGATCTGCTTTCAGTTATTGGAGATAAGGATTTTATGCCTGTTTAAATCTGCTCAACTTTCATAAACTCAGGAAAAGCATTTCTCATACAGAAATTTGTGGAAGTGTAAAACACTAAGTCTAATTTACAACTTACAATTGTAGTTGAATGCTTAGCAGAGTCCTTTAATTATATTTAATTTAGCACAAATCCCTGGTGGTGGTTCCTGCATCTAACTCAATGTATAGCAGAACATATTTTAAAGCAAACAGTACAGTTATTAATGCATAACATTAATTGCTTTTTTCCATCGTTTGCAGTTTGTAAGCCTAAATCACCACAGGCAATCATGACTTTCCTGCATGTCATCTGACTCCATATTTAGTACAGCTTACTTTTAAAAGTTGGTTTTAAGTTTTATGACAGTTTTAAACTTTCAGTAATTATGCATAAAATAAAAAAGAAGCCATGAAATGCATTTCTGTGCTCATACACAACAGAAGTGTCTGGCGAAAGGATGTTGAAAGCTTTGAGTGCTACGGGCTGACCTTATGCCTTGGGGATATAGAATAAAACACAACATAGTTTGTTTTTACTAATGCACAGGCTTGCCTGTCTCACTGGATACTTCTGCCACTGTACATGTCACAATGGATTGTTCTCATGCTTTCCCCTTGTGACCAGATAAAAATCTCATAAATAGAATATCTTCATACAGCAACATTCTCTCAAAAAGGTTTGCTTGAGAGGACATTCCTAGCCTTCCCACCTACAGAAGAATTTGCTGGCTTTTTTCCAGGCACAGAAGGAGAGGTATACCAATCGCTTCTTCAAGAAAAGTTCAAGGAGTAAAGTGATAATTCTAACAACCCTAGTATCATTCTCTCAGCAACAGGGGCAGTCTTTTATGATTGTTGTTTCTGTAACATTCATTAAGCATAGTATGCAGGGCTATACATGTGCAGGCTAAAGCTGGCCATAGACAGTATACCATCCATATCCTTTTTACCTTCTCTTTTTTTTTCTGAATAGCATCAAACAAGCTTGGTCAATACATTTTTGTGAAGAGGTTGCCTAATGTGCACCTCTCATTAGAGAATCCTGTAGGCTACTATTATTGAAGCCAGTCTAGCCTAGGAAAGTAGGAGTAAGCGCTGAATTTAGCACTAAACACGTCACCTTTTAATGCTCCTGTCATACTTGTGATGTCATTTTAATGCTTAATGCTTCAATAAAGATACAAAGAAGTGCAGCAATATTCGGGGTTTGTGCATGTTACTGAATCTCACAGACGAGCTGTGCAGCACCCTTGGTTCACAACATGTGAGAGTTGGTCACTCACCTAGAGTGGCATTACTTTGGCTTCACCTAGGAACCTATCATTTGAAGGAGACCGGTATTAGCAGCCTTGCTACTTTTCTTGTGATAGCAGTACTTTAAATATTTGCATTTCTAAAATTGATTGAAAAAAAAAATCACAGTTGGCCACTGTCCATGATACTTTTTTTTTTTTTGGGGGGGACAGGTTTTCAGCACCTACCCCATTCTTCTAGGATCCAAGCAGTACTCACTTGTACTGTGTGGACCTTAGAAGAAAGGGTAGTCCCTGAAAACATGTCCTGAAAATGTAACTGTTAGTGGAAATAAAGTATCACAGACTGTTCTCAACTGTGTTGTTACTATAGTGCACTAATACGTTTACAGTCACAATCATGGCGCTGGTTTAGAGTCATGACTCTAAAGTAAGGAACTATAGCCATATTCCCCAATTTATTCAACAATGCTGACACAGTGCCTGCAATTAGAAATGGCCTAAGATGCCACTTGCCCTAAACTGACAGTCATCTCTTAAAAAGAATGATGGGGGTGATATTGGCCCATCCTTGAACCAGTTAAGAGAGTTCAGTCAAAATACCCACCCAACAATGTATAACAGATTATTTTCTCTCTTGTTGCTAAGAACCAACAAAAATTGCAAGCAATATTTAAAAACCTGTAACTATTGGACCATCTCTGGCTACGCATAGACATCCCACACCTCTTATCTTTAGCAATCAGCAGGTACCGGACATCTCACGATTGACCCCTTTAGGGGATATAGTTGTTGAAATAGGTTTGTAAACCTGGTTTGACTGTTGTTCTTCTTACTAACAGAAGATTGTCTGCCCATTCTTCCTCTGTTCCCCTACCATTCATATAAAGACACTAAGTTGGAAAATTTAAGTAAAAAGTACTAATAAATTTGCCATATTAAACACTTTAATTTATCATTAATATACATATTAATATAATTAACCAGCTTTAATCTGTGTCTGAAAAGGTTAATTCTTGCCAGAAAAATATAAATTTTTAATGTCTAGGCTTTCAGGAGCTTTGATTCTATAGTTTTTCCTGATCACAGCTGCAGCTCCCTCTTCCCTTGTGATCACCTTCTTCCTGTGGCTCCCAGCATGGCCTTGCAGATCCCCAGCTGACAGGCCCAAGCCACTACACAGGAACGTTCCAGAACCGTCCTTTGGCTCGCATGGGTGGGATCACGTGACATCAGAAGGGTCGATGATAACTGTGTGCTGGTTGTCACTGAATCTAAAAACAAAATGTCAATATCCAATAGTGATTCAAGGAGATTTTCAGCACATAGATGAGATCTTTGCAAGCAATCTGCCATTATAAAGTTACTGTACTAACACGCCGATGAGAAAAAAAATGAGCAGGGTCTGTTTCAACTTGGTTGTGCCAAGTGTGTATGGTTATGTTTAAACCTGCTGATGTACAATACATGCACCTGGGTGGTCAGATCATGCCAGCACAATCAACAAACATTGTAGGTCTTTGAACAACTTTAAGCCACTGAAGTGGAACATAAGCCAAAACTTTTTTCAAGTTTTGGGTAGATTCATTAAGGGTTCAAAACGATAAGATTTCTAGTACTTTGTGTTTCTGCTGATATTCATTCTTGCTTTCTATCCTGGAGACCACTGTCATAGGGACAAAAATTGGAAATCTTAAAATGTTACAGTTGTCACTGAAACAGGGGTGAAGGACAAATGTCAACTGTTTGGCTAATAGTAAGGCAGGGGGTGAGAGCAAACAGGAAAATACCATTGAAGCTGATGATATTTATATATGTGCATTTGTATTTTGAGGACCTCTGAAGATAGTTTTGCAGGCTCCTAATCTGTAGACCTGGGTAGACTTTAGAAGCAAAGACAAGTCCACACATTCACTCCAATGCCTAGTACACACGATGAGAAAATCAGACAAAAAATACATATTTTGGAGCGATCATCAGAAAATCTGTTCGCTAGTACACAGCTTTCGAGAGCCAATCATGACAGATCATGCAAAATTATCCGAAGGGACAAGCCCAGAATTTTTTCTTGCACAATACCAGAACAAATGATTTTCGTTTAATCAATACAGTTCTCATCTGTAAAACATTGAGTGTTCATGCATGCCCAGAAACAAAAGAATACATTACAATACAATACATTACATCATCGTGGGAAGTTGTAGTCTGTCTTATGAGAATATAAAACAACTTTAGTAACCTATTCGCTTTTGTTATGAGACTAGCATGCAAAAAAACAAAAAGAAAAGGACAATAATTCGTCCAATATTCTCATTGCGTGTACCAGGCTTAAGAAATCGCTTAGATGTTAAGGCATTATAAGTGCCTTCAGGTAAAGGGAAAAGCACAGTGAGGCACAAATATGCAAGTCCAGACAATTTTGTGATGTACCCGCTATGGAAAGAGAAGAATTTGAGAGAGCCATGGCATAAAAAAGCTCCAGCACTGCCTTACCTGAGGGGGAGAAACAGTGGTTGGACATGGTTTCTTCATGTATGTGGGATAACGTATCTCTGTCAGAAAGCATTTGGTCTTGCATTAATTTTTAGATAATGAAAACCTCTATAGCATGAATATGAAAATCTATAACCCAACAAAAAGTCAATCCAAGCCTTCTGTCTTATGTTTTATGAGTGTGATTAGGAAGCAAATCCATGAACTATCTCCCAGAGATGTATCTTATCCTGGAATTCTGACTTTGTGCAGAGTAGCTATTATTCTAGAATCTATTTTTGGAGCATAACAAATCTTACATTCAGGGTTTTGTGTTGCCGGAGCTGAGCTGTATTATCTTGCAGGTAATTTAATGCCTAATCAAACTGTGCAGTTTCATTACTTGATCCATCAAAAGTTTCAATTTTTAATGGACTTGTTATTTTGTATAGTTCATTGTGATTACTGGATCCACACTATCAAGATGGGGTCATTGTATGAAGTAAGGACTTGGGGTCTAACTTCAAACGACCTCAGGAATGAGTCCTCCTTGTATAGTTCTCTCAGCAATTAAAATATGCTGCAGAAGAAAGCAATTTGTGTAACAGGCTGCATATCTGACAGGAATTAAATTAAAAATATACTACAAATCAAGGTTTCTTTTTTAAGGATTCTTCTGAATCATTTTCAAATGATCTTATATTTATTTTGGTGTACAGTGATTTAATAAGGCAACACCGCCACCTAGTGACTGCTTTTTAGGCTTTTTGATTTTCCAATTCTTCTCTGATTGATATTGATCAAATTATATTAAAAGGAAACCTGTTCTGAGAGAAGCAAGGAGCTGCCATTGCTAACCTCTTTCATAGAACGCTAGTTACTTGGATGTCTCTTACTTGAATGCTTTCTGTCTCACTGTCTTGGAATATGTGTGTAGACAAGAAACCCTGAATGATCAGAAAAAAAGTGTAAGGCTGCGTTTCCACTAGTGCGACTTGTCATGCGACTTTGGACACAAAGTCACACGACAAGTCACAGGCCATTCATTTCAATGGCACCAGTTACAATCTATGCAACCTAAAGTTGCAGCGACTTTGAAAAGGTGCCTGCACTACCTTGAAGTTACTATACAGGCACAAAATTAAAGTGTTACTAAACCTACAACAGTAAAATTAGTCTGTATATGCAGAAAAGCATGCTTGTTATACTCACTGTGGAACCTAAAAGGCTGTTTGATACTGTATGCGCATATCCTCCTCTTTTGGCATTGTCCCCATAACATGTCCGGATAACACAGAGTTACTGGAGTCAGGCTGCACATGCTCAGTTTGGTGTGTATTGCTAGAGAGTAGTTTTTTTTTCTTGGGAGAGTGCATGTGATCAGCACAGGGCCAATCAGCACTGTCCAGACAGGGGGTCAGGGGTCTTGCATCCTAATAGGACAGCCAGTGCAGTATGAAAACTCCTCCTCTAAGCTTTAACCAGACTCTGATAGTCACAAGACTGCTCTATACTGCTGATGAGAAAAGGTATTTATCAGTTTATATTTACTAAAATGATTGCATTTCCATGTTCTGTGTACTGTGGAAGACCAGATAAAGTGAATTCAGGATCCTGGGTTTAATAACACTTTAAGCTGACTATACACAGAACAAATTTTGGTCAGTTCCTGAGTAGGGATGAGCCGAACACCCCCTGGTTCGGTTCGCACCAGAACCCGCGAACGGACCGAAAGTTCGCACGAACGTTAGAACCCCATTGACGTCTATGGGACTCGAACGTTCGAAATCAAAAGTGCTCATTTTAAAGGCTAATTTGCATGGTATTGTCCTAAAAAGGGTTTGGGGACCCGGGTCCTACCCCAGGGGACATGTATCAATGCAAAAAAAACTTTTAAAAACGGCCGTTTTTTCGGGAGCAGTGATTTTAATGATGCTTAAAGTAAAAAAAAAAAAAGTGAAATATTCCTTTAAATATCGTACCTGGGGGGTGTCTATAGTATGCCTGTAAAGTGACGCGTGTTTCCCATGTTTAGAACAGTCCCTGCACCAAATGTCATTTTTAAAGGAAAAAATCTCATTTAAAACTGCTTGCGGGTTTAATGTCATGTCGGGTCATGGCAATATGGATGAAAATCAGTGAGACAAACGGCATGGGTACCCCCCAGTCCATTACCAGGCCCTTTGGGTCTTGTATGGATATTAAGGGGAACCCCGCACCCAAATTAAAATAAGGAAAGGTGTGGGGCCACCAGGCCCTATATACTCTGAACAGCAGTATACAGGCGGTGCAAACAAGACAGGGACTGTAGGTTTGTTGTTAAGTAGAATCTGTTTGTAATTTTGAACATTTTTAACGTGTTTAGCTCCAGCCAAAAAATCTTTTCTAAGCTTTTTGGAAAACATAGGGAAGGGTTATCACCCCTGTGACATTTGTTTTGCTGTCTTTCCTCCTCTTCAGAAGATTTCACCTCACTTTTTTGTCCCAATGAAAAATGTTTTTTGAAAATTTGGGTTTTTTTGTGGAACAAGGATTGGAAAGCATCAGTGGAAAGGAGAAATTGTTTTCCCATATTAACTCTTACAGGAGAGAATTTCCCTTCCTAGGGGTAGATTTCATCTCACTTCCTGTTGTCTCCTTCCGTTTGCAAGTAGGAGTCGTTTGTAAGTTAGATGTTTGAAAGTAGGGTCCTGCCCTATATACTCAGCAGAAATTTGGGCCTTAGGTGTTGCTGTGGCCACAACACTGTAAGCCCTCACAGGGCCCTGCTGTGAAATATTAGATCAAGAATTGTAATTACATGCCCCTGTTGAACAGGAGCTGAAAAATTAGGCCTTAGGCACTGGTGCTGGTGCCACAACACTGCAACCCCTCACAGACACTCTAGTTGGAACGCAGGAACGAGCCCTGCTGCAAAGTATTGCTTCAAAAATTGTAATTACACGCCCCTGTTAGACAGGGGCAGAAAAATTGGGCCTTAGGCACTGGTGCTGGTGCCACAACACTGCAACCCCTCACAGACACTCTAGTTGGAACGCAGGAACGAGCCCTGCTGCAAAGTATTGCATCAAAAATTGTAATTACACGCCCCTGTTAGACAGGGGCAGAAAAATTGGGCCTTAGGCACTGGTGCTGGTGCCACAACACTGCAACCCCTCACAGACACTCTAGTTGGAACGCAGGAACGAGCCCTGCTGCAAAGTATTGCACCGCTGGTTCCGAGGAAGAGGCCATGGAGGAAGAAGAAGAGGAGGGGGTGGAGGAGAGAGGTGTGTCACAATCAGCATTTTGGAGGCGTGGTGGCGGAACAACCTCCAACACTACTGCACCTTGTCCTGCATCCTTCCCAGCTGCCAGCAGAGTCACCCAATGCGCCGTGAAACTTAGGTAACGTCCCTGTCCATGCCTGCTGGACCATGAGTCAGCGGTAATATGCACCTTACCGCTGACCGCCCTGTCCAGCGAGGCATGGACATTGCCTTCCACATGCCGGTAGAGAGCCGGAATCGCCTTCCGTGAGAAAAAGTGGCGTTTGGGTACCTGCCACTGAGGAACCGCACATTCCACAAACTCACGGAAGGGGGCAGAGTCTACCAACTGAAAAGGCAGCAGTTGAAGTGCTAGCAATTTTGCCAAGCTAGCATTCAACCGCTGGGCATGTGGATGGCTGGGAGCAAACTTCTTTCGGCGGTGCAGCAGCTGGGGCAGGGAAATTTGCCTGGTACAATCTGACGTCGGTGTACCAAAAGCAGATTGCCCACAAGTACTTGGCTGTGACACACCTAATTCTACACCTTCATTCCTCTCACTGCAGGTCTCAGAGAGGACTGAAGGTCTAGTGGGGTTGGAAATCTCAGCTGATGAGGAGCAAGGAGAGATCCTCTTTGTTCTTTGGTGTGGGTCTTTTAGATACGCTTGCCAACGAACTGCATGGCAGGTCAACATATGTCTGGTCAAGCATGTGGTACCCAAGCGGGAGATGTTTTGGCCACGCGAGATACGCTTGAGACATATGTTGCAAATAGCAGCGGTGCGATCTGATGCACTCGTCTCAAAAAAGGCCCACACCAAAGAACTTTTTGAATAACGCGCAGAGACTGCAGCGCCCTGCACATGTGGAGCTTTGGGGTGTGATGCAGTCAATGTGCTGCCCTTAGGCTGGCCCCTGGAGGGCATCCTGCCTCGTTGGTGATGTGCCGCCGCCTCCTCCTCCTCCTCCTCTCTCCTATCAGGCACCCACGTTAAGTCAGTGACCTCATCATCCCCTCCCTCCTCATCACTGGAGCAAACCTGGCAGTATGCTGCAGCAGGGGGAGCATGACTGCCAGATTGCTGTCCTTCTTGGGCACCCCCTCTGTCCGTGCTCATGTTACTGCCTTCATCGAGCTCAGTATCGTCATCAGAGCCTTCCAAACGCTGGGCATCCTCCTGGAGCATGTACCCAACACTGTGGTCAAACAGTTCGAGGGAATCCTCATGAGGACATGGTGGAGCTAGGGAAGGAGTCACTGATGACATTGAGCTGAGGGAAGAGGCCGCTGCTTTGCCAGACAAAGCACCCTGGGCATGGGTGAGAGAGGATGAGGAGGATGAGGACGGCTTGGTCATCCACTCGACCAAGTCTTCCGCATGTTGCGGCTCAACACGGCCAGCTGCCGAAAAAAAGGCCAAGCGTGTCCCATGGCAACGTGCTGATGAGGATGCACCGTCTCCACGACCAGCACTAGACACAGAGCCTGCTTGCCCTCTCTTATTGGCTTGTGACTGTCTGCCTCTCCTTCTTGGCCTTCCAGACATACTAATGGCCTGTAGCTGCACTAAGCTGGGATAGAACACCTGTAATTTTCTTCAGGTAGCTTTATATACTGTAACCAGACAAGCCTGCCTGTCAGTAGGAAGATAACAGGAACGGATCTAGCTGAACACTGTGAGCAGGACGCACTGTACTAAATGTAAATAGTCTAGCTGCCTGACCGTGGTACTAATAGGATCAAATAGAACACCTGTAATTTTCTTCAGGTAGCTTTATATACTGTAACCAGACAAGCCTGCCTGTAAGTAGGAAGATAACAGGAACGGATCTAGCTGAACACTGTGAGCAGGACGCACTGCACTAAATGTAAATAGTCTAGAAGATAACAGGAACGGATCTAGCTGAACACTGTGAGCAGGACGCACTGCACTAAATGTAAATAGTCTAGAAGATAACAGGAACGGATCTAGCTGAACACTGTGAGCAGGACGCACTGCACTAAATGTAAATAGTCTAGAAGATAACAGGAACGGATCTAGCTGAACACTGTGAGCAGGACGCACTGCACTAAATGTAAATAGTCTAGAAGATAACAGGAACGGATCTAGCTGAACACTGTGAGCAGGACGCACTGCACTAAATGTAAATAGCAGGAACGGATCTAGCTGAACACTGTGAGCAGGACGCACTGCACTAAATGTAAATAGTCTAGAAGATAACAGGAACGGATCTAGCTGAACACTGTGAGCAGGACGCACTGCACTAAATGTAAATAGCAGGAACGGCTCTAGCTGAACACTGTGAGCAGGACGCACTGCACTAAATGTAAATAGCAGGAACGGATCTAGCTGAACACTGTGAGCAGGACGCACTGCACTAAATGTAAATAACAGGAACGGATCTAGCTGAACACTGTGAGCAGGACGCACTGCACTAAATGTAAATAGTCTAGAAGATAACAGGAACGGATCTAGCTGAACACTGTGAGCAGGACGCACTGCACTAAATGTAAATAGCAGGAACGGATCTAGCTGAACACTGTGAGCAGGACGCACTGCACTAAATGTAAATAGCAGGAACGGATCTAGCTGAACACTGTGAGCAGGACGCACTGCACTAAATGTAAATAGCAGGAACGGATCTAGCTGAACACTGTGAGCAGGACGCACTGCACTAAATGTAAATTGCAGGAACGGATCTAGCTGAACACTGTGAGCAGGACGCACTGCACTAAATGTAAATAACAGGAACGGATCTAGCTGAACACTGTGAGCAGGACGCACTGCACTAAATGTAAATAGCAGGAACGGATCTAGCTGAACACTGTGAGCAGGACGCACTGCACTAAATGTAAATAGCAGGAACGGATCTAGCTGAACACTGTGAGCAGGACGCACTGCACTAAATGTAAATTGCAGGAACGGATCTAGCTGAACACTGTGAGCAGGACGCACTGCACTAAATGTAAATAGTCTAGAAGATAACAGGAACGGATCTAGCTGAACACTGTGAGCAGGACGCACTGCACTAAATGTAAATAGCAGGAACGGATCTAGCTGAACACTGTGAGCAGGACGCACTGCACTAAATGTAAATAGTCTAGATAGAAGATAACAGGAACGGATCTAGCTAAACTGAATACAGTGTATATATATATATGCAACACCTGGGATGCATATATATACACAATACACTGTAAGTGCAGCTAACTGACTGACTGTTCTGCCTAATCTATCTAACTCAAATCAAATGACACTGTCTCTCTCTCTCTCTATCTCTCAGCACACCGGAACACACACTACACAGGGCCGCCGTGCAGGCGGCCTTATATAGTGTGGGGTGTGTACTAAATCCCCTGAGCCATAATTGGCCAAAGCCACCCTGGTTTTGGCCAATTACAGCTCTCTCTACTGACGGCGCTGTGATTGGCCAAGCATGCGGGTCATAGTGCATGCTTGGCCAATCATCAGCCAGCAATGCACTGCGATGCCGCAGTGAATTATGGGCCGTGACGCGCCACACGAATTTAGCGCGAACGGCCCATATCGTTCGCAATTCGGCGAACGGGCGAACAGCCGATGTTCGAGTCGAACATGGGTTCGACTCGAACACGAAGCTCATCCCTATTCCTGAGGAACCAGATGAAATTTACTCAGTAGGTGGCCCTGTCAGCTGGCTCCTACCTGGCATCATTCCCACCAGACATAAAATGATCAGTCGAACAGCTCCTGCATCCGATTAGTTGCAGGCACTGTTTGTGTATTTTGACAGTTATTGTGTTGTGTATTTTGAATCTTTTAGATTTGTTCTGTTGTGTATGGCAAGCTTTGGAATTATTAATGCAAACATGATCAAAATGGCAAACAGCACGCATACACTAAATAATACAGTACAGATTATCAGATCTGCACAAACATGGACTTCACAGCAGTTTCTCGGTGATGCAATCAGGGTAACATGACTGTATAGCATAGTGTCTATAAGACTCCGTAACTAGTCATGAGCCGAACAGCCCTGGGTTCAGTTCAAGCAGGGTTTTAGCAAACTCCAAAGAAGTTTGATGCTGAACTTAAACCCCACTGACATCAATAGGAGCCAAATCTATAAAATTAAAAATGTCCATTTTCTAAGCTATTAGGCAAAGGAATGTCAAAAATAGCATAACCAAAAACAAAAAAACTCCCAGTGGCTTTTAGGCAGCAAAAAATACAAAATAAGTCAATTGGATATATAAAAAATATATTTTATCGATACAAAATTACATAAAGTTTCAAAAAGAAAGTGCAGTTATAAAAATATGAGCTCTGGTATATGTACCCTCTATACTACACAGGATGTCCTAATACCATAGATAAACAACATAATATACATTAATTTTTTTTGAAACTTGATCTACTGCTGAAAAAACTCCAACGTGTTTCGATTTATGCTAGTTCAAATCTTCCTCAGGGGGATAAGGACATCTTTAATAAAAAACGGACATCTTTAATGGAGAGGGGACAGGTGACCAGAGCATACTAAAAAAACACCCAAGCAGATTGGTTTCAGATTTGCCCAATAAGGAGACACACCGGGGCCCAAATTGAGCCTACGAGAGATCATATCTGGTGACTGGGAGGATAGTGAGACGGGCCCACACATGCACCTTAATTCAATGATAGATTGAATGTCAGCTCCTTATGTGTTTTACAATTGGACTTCCTTTTTTGGAGTTCCTTTATATAGGTACAATTATGGATTCTCAAATATGGACAGCCCAAGAGTTTCATTTATATAATGACAGTATTCCTGTAGGAGTCAGGGTAATAAAGGCAAGCCACTGTATAGCAAAACATCCTTTGGATTTTTTGCTATACAGCGTTTTACCTTTATTACCCTGTCCCCTATGGGAATACTGTCATCAGTATAGAGAGTACATATACCAGAGCTCATGTTTTTATAATTGCACTTTTTTTTTAAACTTTGTGTAATTTTGTATCAATAAAATATATATTTTATATATCCAGTTGCCTTATTTTGTATTTTTTGCTGCCTAAAAGCCCCTGGGAGTTTTTTGTCTCTATTTTTGGTTTTGTTACATAATTTGGGGTGAGCAGCACCTTTTTCACCCATATGGATGGGCCCTCTATCTATGTCAAAAATAGCATATGGGGTGGGCAATACTCTGGAAAACATGTGCCAATGCAAAAAAAAAATGTTAAAAAAATTCTTTCAGCCAGAAGCAGTGATTGTTTAAAGCCCTGACACAAAGGAAAATAAGTTTTAAATTATGAGCAAATAATTTCCCTCCTGACTTCTTTTTTAAAATGAAAAAAAAAGCTCACAAACCCCCTCCCCCCAAAAGACCCTAAAGGGGGCCTTCATAGGGGTCCATGTGCTGGTATTTATTTGTTTTGTTTTTAACCACTTGCCCTCTGGAATATTTTAACCCCTCCATTACCAGGGCATTTTTTATTCAGCTACTTTAACCACTTCAGCCCCGGAAGAATTTACCCCCTTCCTGACCAGAGCACTTTTTGCGATTCGGCACTGCGTCGCTTTAACTGACAATTGCGTGGTCGTATGAAATGGCTCCCAAACAATATTGATGTCCTTTTTTTCCCACAAATATTTGATCACCTCTGCGGTTTTTATTTTTTGCGCTATAAACAAAAAAATAGCGACAATTTTGAAAAAAAACGCATTATTTTTTACTTTTTGCTATAATAAATATCCCCCAAAAAATATATAAAAAAATTTTTTTTTCCTCAGTTTAGGCCGATAGGTATTCTTCGACATATTTTTGGTAAAAAAAAATCACAATAAGCGCTTGATTGGTTTGCGCAAAAGTTATAGCGTCTGCAAAATAGGGGATAGTTTTATGGCATTTTTATGAATAATTTTTTTTTACTAGTAATGGCGGCGATCAGCGATTTTTATCATGACTGCGACATTATTGCAGACACATTGGACAATTTTTACACATTTTTGGGACCATTGACATTAATACAGCGATCAACGCTATAAAATTGCATTGATTACTGTAAAAATGTCACTGGCAGTGAAGGGGTTAACCACTAGGGGGCGGGGAGGGGTTAAGTGTGTCCAGGGCAGTGATTGTTACTGTGGGAGGGATGGGCTAGCAGTGACATGACACTGATCGCTGCTCCCGATGACAGGGGAGCATACATCAGCATCTCCCCTTTCTTTAGCTCTGTGACACGATCGCGGGTATCCCAGCGGTGATCGGGTCCCGCGGGCACGGTCATGGAGCTCGCAGCAGGCACGCGCGCGCACGGCGGGAACTTCAAAGTGAAGTACAGGTACGTTACTTTGCCCAGCCGTGCCATTCTGCTGACGTATATTTGCTGACAGCGGTCGGCAAGTGGTTAACTGCCAATTACATGGTCATGCACCACTGTATAGAGATTTTTGCTTTACAGGGTTAGATAGATTAGTCTTAGAATGTGGCTGCCAATAGATTTAGAGTTAGTTCGTTTAAGGCTGAACTTCTACTTTAAAGTGGCATTATCCTGAGCGCTTTAACATAACAGTTCGGTCCCAAAGAGCTGGCCAGCAGAAGAGAGTATATTACAGATCGCTAAACTGTTATGCCCTGTACACACGGTTGGACATTGATCGGACATTCTGACAACAAAATTCTAGGATTTTTTCCGATGGATGTTGGCTCAAACTTGTCTTGCATACACACGGTCACACAAAGTTGTCAGAAAATCCGATCGTTCTAAACTCGGTGACAAAAAAAACGTACGTCGGGACTATAAACGGGGCAGTAGCCAATAGCTTTCATCTCTTTATTTATTCTGAGCATGCGTGGCACTTTGTGCGTAGGATTTGTGTACACACAATCAGAATTTCCGACAACGAATTTTGTTGTCGGAAAATTTTATATCCTGCTCTCAAACTTTGTGTGTCGGAAATTCCGATGTGAAGGAGCCCACACACGGTCAGAATTTTCGACAACAAGGTCCTATCACACATTTTCCGTCTGAAAATCCGACCGTGTGTACGGGGCATAAGAGTGGGGTAAATCTCCTTAGTTAGAATTGCCCCAGTATAGGGTTTTGGAGGAGTTGCTCACCACACACATTGCTCTTTTTACAGCATTTTTCTTTCTACTGTTCACCTATTTGCAATATATTTATTGCCATAGTTTTAACTGCTTGCTGTTGTTTCATATATTTTTGCTACCTAGGTACTGCAGTCTGAATATACATCTGCAATAAATATTCCCCAGCCAGCCAAGTGTGTCAGAGAGAGTGGTGCTATTTGCAAAGTTGTGGGCACAGGAACAAAGGGACATAATACATCCAGTGGCTCCTTCGGGGGTTAGCGCTACATAAAAGAGATTGTATACAGATTGTACAATCAGATTGCAATATGTGTGGCCAGCTTAACATCACTTTATGCAGTGTTTCACACACTTTTGTCTGTTGGTTACCTTTAATTTTAACATGACTTAGTAGCATTACATGTTTGATTGCCATGGATTATGCAAGGTATTATTTTTTTGTCCCTGGAACCTTTTTTTGGTAATAGCCATGGTCAACTAACCAGCTATGTCATCAGTCTTTTGGTGTGAGGCTGTGAGCAAAGTACAAGTGTGCACAAGCAAGATATCAAGATGGCATCAAAAGAAAAAACTCTTATGCCCCCGTACACATAGTCGGATTTTCCGACCAGAAAATGTTCGATGGGAGCTTGTTGTCAGAAATTCCGACTGTGTGTGGGCTCCATCGGACATTTTCCATCGGAATTTCCGTCACACAAAATTTGAGATCTGGATCTCAAATTTTCTGACAACAAAATCCGTTGTCGTAAATTCCGTTCATGTGTACACAATCCCGACGCACAAAGTTCCATGCATGCTCAGAATCAAGCAGAAGAGCCACACTGGCTATTGAACTTCCTTTTTCTCGGCTCATGTTGTACGTCACCGCGTTCTTGATGTTCGGAATTTCTGACAAGATTTGTGTGACCGTGTGTATGCAAGACAAGTTTGAGCCAACATCTGTCGTAAAAAATCAATGGATTTTGTTGTCGGAATGTCCGATCATGTGTACAAGGCATTAGTGCTCATTTTTACAGACATCAATCATACCATCAAAGGATCTTTTTTATGACAAACACACATGTACAGCATCAGACACTGATGTAAATAGCAGAAAAGCCCAGACCAGCATGCTGGCAATTCTGGGCTTTACCAGAGGATATGATATGTCTGCAAGCATTTGTGGGCTAGTGAGAGCTTTCCTAAGCTCCCAAGCTAAGCTGGCCTTGCTTTTAAAGTGAATTTATAGTGTTTATATACATTGTGGTAAATTATACTATTAAGCCTTCGTTCACACTGAACATGCCTTTGAAATTGTGCAAGTTCATCTGATTTTGCACGATTTCAAAGCCATATTTCAGTCTGACTTTAGGGGGCGACTTGAAAGACATCTGTGTGGGTTCATGCACAGATGTCTGTTGAAATTGTCCCCGAAGACGCCCAAAGTAGTGCAGGAACTACTTTTGGAAATCTCTCCTATTGCCGGCGATAGGCTCCAATTTATCATGCGATTTGACCTGTTGAATCAAGCCGATGTGAACGGGGGCTTAAAAAGAAACAAAAAAAACAACAACTTTGTTTTCATATGACCATAAATATTACAGATAAATGACTTCTGTTTTCGTTTTACAGCCAGCAGGTGGAGTGCTAGGCTACTTTTAGACATATAGACAGAAAAGTAGATAGAAGACGCTGCAGGAGATCGGCAGTTCTGAAATGCAACAATGGAGGGGGAATAAAAAGGAAAATAAGTATTTTTTTTTTTAAAACTACAGCTATTCATGGTACACGGTGCTTTAGCAAGCTACATGTAATTCAGTTAGGCGTCACATTTAATTTAAAGAACTTTAAACATCTTAAATAAATAGTAGAAAAAAAAAGACATAAAGGGGTTGATTTACTAAAACTGGAGAGTGCAAAATCTGGTGCAGCTCTGCATAGAAACTTCCAGGTTTTATTGTAAAGCTTAAAGAAATGCAAAAATAGGTAGTACATGCTACCCTCATACCTGCATTGCATTTCTTTCTTTCCTCAGCCCATTAGTTTTTGCAGAATAGTCTTTTGAAGTGTCCATAATCAGCCTCTAACGGTTCTTTCCCAGTTCAAAAGTTTGCAGGGGGTGGATACAGGTCCACAATCCAGCCTCTCCTTCACTTCCTCCCTCTGGGGGACATGTGGGTGTGCCTGGTGAAGAGGTGCACACCCAGACTGCTATCTAGAACGAGCATGTTCTTCACGTGCCTCTGTTTCCATGGCAGCGTGTCCCCTGCTAAAACCTGTAAGCAAAGAGACAGTGTGATACAAGTGAAGTCCTCACTCCTATACATCCAATGCAATACTCCCAACGCACACATGGCTGTATCTTAGATTGGGTGCTGAAATGACCAATGGCTGGATCAGACTGCAATCATGAGAAGGAAGTGTCGCCAGCACACCAGGATCACCAAAATTGGGTCCAAAACTTTAATCATATAGTATCAAAAAAAAAATCAAAGCGACATTTCGGATTAAAGTTTTTGACCCAATTTTGGAGATCCTGGTGTGCTGGTGACACTTCCTTCTCACTCCTATACAGTCCCATCATCCCCATCCCCTGTACTCCTATACAATCCAATCATCCCCATCCCCTGTACTCCTATACAATCATATCATCCCCATCCCCTGTACTCCTATACAATCATATTACCCCCATCCCCTGTACTTCTATACAATCATATCATCCCCATCCCCTGTACTCCTATACAATCATATCATCCCCATCCCCTGTACTCCTATACAATCCCATCATCCCCATCCCCTGTACTCCTATACAATCCCATCATACCCACCCCCTGTACTCCTATACAATCCCATCATCCCCATCCCCTGTACTCCTATACAATCCCATCATCCCCATACCCTGTACTCTTATATACAGTCCCATCCTCCCCATCCCCTGTACTCCTATACACTCCCATCATCCCCATCCCCTGTACTTCTATACAATCCCATCATCCCCATCCCCTGTACTCTTATTGGGGTACTAGGTAATACACCAATTATGGGGGAGAAAAGCTCTGTCCATGTCTGAGGTGCTCTGTGCTTCAGCATGAAAATACAAGTAGATGTGAATGGAAGGTTTCATTGTCTCATATAAAAATCCAGATAGTCAATAAAAGGATTCATTCACAATGCTAGCTCTGATTTTATTTCATTTTACTATACCAGTAATGCATGGAATGCCTGTATGCTGTACCATCCATATGTGTATTCTGCTTCACAAATATATTGTTTTCACTCTGGTAGATAGTAATATGTAGAGGAGATTTACATACACAGCATGATCAGTGACTTCTCCTACCTTAGTCACTGAAGTACTGTTATCTCTGCCGATTCTTCTGAACATCGGAACAGGCTGAAGAGGAGGAGGGAAGACGGAGCAGCTACACTCTGTGAAGTCTCAGGAGCGAGCAGAGATCCGACATCAATCAAGCAAGATTACAGGAAAGGGGGTGGATCCAGACTCCAGAGCCAGACCATTGTCGGTATTACACTGTATGAAAGTCTGTAGCCCCTCCCACAGGTATTTAGTTCGATTTTAACAGAATGGGGGCACTTCTGCGAGGGCTGGAAAGATTTTTGGATATCAGCAGCTCACATAGATTAGATGTAAGCAAAAAAGGAAACTCATACTTCTCTTTTAACCACTTCCCGCCGGGCCTATAGCAGAATGACGGCCGGGTGGTGGTTCGGTTATCCTGACTGGGCGTCATATGATGTCCTGCAGGATAACAGCTGCCACGCCCATGGGGATGCACATTGTGGCGATCAGTGGTGCGGTGTGTCAGTCTGACACACTGCTACACCGATCTCGTTAAAGAGCCTCCGTCTGATCACGATGTAAACAGGAAGAGTCGGTGATCGGCTTTTCCTCACTCGTGTCTGACAGACGCGAGTCTGCGCTGACAGGGGGGGTCTGCGCTGATTGTTTATCAGCGCAGCCCCCCCCTCGGATGCCCACACTTGACCACCAGGGAAGCCCCCAGCATGTGGATGGCCAGGTACATCCCCCATGGCCATCCACATGTGAAAAATGATGCCCAACATATGCCAATCAGTGCCCACAAATGGGCATTGACTGGCACCTCTGTGGCACAATAAAAAACAGTGATGCCCAGCAATGCCACCCATCAGTGCCACCTTTCAGTGCCCATCAGTGCCCACCTATCAGTGCCCATCTGTGCCACCTATTAGTGCCACCCATAAGTACCCATCAGTGCCACCCATAAGTACCCATCAGTGCCACCTACGAGTGCCCATCAGTGCCGCCTATGAGTGCCCATCAGTGCCGCATACCAGTGCCACCTATCAGTGCTGCCTATCAGTGCCACCTCATTGGTGCCACTTCATCGGTGCCCATCAGTGCCGCCTTATCAGTGCCCGTCAGTGCAGCCATATCAGTGCCCATCACTGAAGAAGAAAACGTACTTATTTACAAAACATTTTAACAGGAACAAAGAAAAACTTTTTAATCAAAATTTTCGGTATTTTTTTTTATTTGTTGCGCAAAAAATAAAAATCGCAGAGGTGATCAAATACCACCAAAAGAAAGCTCTATTTGTGGGAACAAAATGATAAAAAATTTGTTTGGGTACAGTGTAGCATGACCGCACAATTGTCATTCAATTTGCGACAGCACTGAAAGCTGAAAATTGGCTTGGGCAGGCCCAGTGCCTGGTATTGAAGTGGTTAATTGAACAAGCTGAAGTTAGATGCTGGTTGGCCACAATGCACAACTGAACCAGATTTTGCACTCTCCAGTTTTAGTAAATGTCCCCCCAAATATCAGCTCCTGGTCACTGTTTATAATTGAGAGCCAGTCAATCACAGTGATCACAGGACTGGGAAAACCAGAATACACATCTGGCATTTAGATTTCTCTAAAAGGTCTTAGTGGTGAGAAAGGGTTAAAAATATTTATTTAAAAATTAACGCAAAACCATTATAATTTTCCTTTAACAAAACAACCAAATTCACTGTAGCCTGTACCATATCTCTGTGAAGCCTCTTGCACTGTTATGGCTTCACAGCGTTGCCAAGTAATGAATATAATTAATCCTCTGGGGTAAAAGGTTTGCTTACATAGTCAGATATGTGTTTCTGTATAAAGTGCCAGGACTAGGGATGAACCGAACACCCACCGGTTCGGTTCACACCAGAACCTGCGAATGGACCGAAAATTCGCACGAACGTTAGAACCCCATTGACTTCTATGGGACTCGAACGTTCGAAATAAAAAGTGCTAATTTTAAAGGCTAATTTTCATGGTATTGTCCTAAAAAGGGTTTGGGAACCCGGGTCCTGCCCCAGGGGACATGTATCAATGCAAAAATTTTTTTTAAAAACGGACGTTTTTTCGGGAGCAGTGATTTTAATGATGCTTAAAGTAAAAAAAAGTGAAATATTGCTTTAAATATCGTACCTGGGGGGTGTCTATAGTATGCCTGTAAAGTGGTGCGTGTTTCCCATGCTTAAAACAGTCCCTGCACAAAATGTCATTTTTAAAGGAATAAAAGTCATTTAAAACTGCTTGCGGCTTTAATGTAATGTCGGGTCCTGGCAATATGGATGAAAATCAGTAAGACAAATGGCATGGGTACACCCCAGTCCATTACCAGGCCCTTTGGGTCTTGTATGGATATTAAGGGGAACCCTGCACCCAAATTAAAAAAGAAAACAGCAGTATACAGGCTCTGTACTCTGAACAGCAGTATACAGGTGGTGCAAACAAGATAGGGACTGCAGGTTTGTTGTTAAGTAAAATCTGTTTGTAATTTTGAACTGGTACATTTTTAACGTTTTAGCTCCAGCCAAAAAATCTATTTTAAGCTTTTTGGAAAACAAAGGGAAGGGTTATCACCCCTGTGACATTTGTTTTGCTGTCTGTGCTCCTCTTCAGAAGATTTCACCTCACTTTTTGTCCCAATGACAAATGTTTTTTTGAAAATTTGTTTTTTGTGAAACAAGGATTGGTTATAAAGCATCAGTGGAAAGGAGAAAAGTTTTTCCCATATTAACTCTTACAGGAGAGAATTTCCCTTCCTAGGGGTAGATTTCATCTCACTTCCTGTTGTCTCCTTTCGTTTGCAATTAGGAGTCGTTTGTAAGTTGGATGTTTGAAAGTAGGGGCCTGCCCTATACACTCAGCGGAAATTTGGGCCTTAGGTGTTGTTGTGGCCATAACACTGTAAGCCCTCACAGGGCCCTGCTGTGAAATATTAGATCAAGAATTGTAATTACATGCCCCTGTTGAACAGGGGCAGAAAAATTGGGCCTTTGGTGGTGGTTGTGGAGCTGGTGCCACAACACTGTAAGTCCTCACTCGCTCTTGGTGGGCGCAGAAACGGGCCCCTGCTATGAAATATTAGATCAAGAATTGTAATTACATGTCCCTGTTGAACAGGGGCTGAAAAATTGGGCCTTAGGCACTGGTGCTGGTGCCACAACACTGCATCCCCTCACAAATACTGTAGTTGGAACGCAGGAATGAGCCCTGCTGCAAAATATTGCATCAAAAATTGTAATTACACGCCCCTGTTAAACAGGGGCTAAAAAATTGGGCCTTATGCACTGGTGCTGGTGCCACAACACTGCAACCTCTCACAGATACACTAGTTGGAACGCAGAAATGAGCCCTGCTGCAAAGTATTGCATCAAAAATTGTAATTACACGCCCCTGTTAAACAGGGGCTGAAAAATTGGGCCTTAGGCACTGGTGCTGGTGCCACAACACTGCAACCTCTCACAGATGCTCTAGTTGGAACGCAGAAATGAGCCCTGCTGCAAAGTATTGCATCAAAAATTGTAATTACATGCCCCTGTTAAACAGGGGCTGAAAAATTGGGCCTTAGGCACTGGTGCTGGTGCCACAACACTGCAACCCCTCACAGATACTCTAGTTGGAACGCAGGAACGAGCCCTGCTGCAAAGTATTACATCAAAAATTGTAATTACATGCCCCTGTTAAACAGGGGCTGAAAAATTGGGCCTTAGGCACTCGTGGCGGTGCCCAGAACCAAAAATGTTCTTACAAGCTATCATCGTGATCACTGAGGAGGAAGAGGATAATTACTCAGGATAGTCACTCAGCATCAGCATAGGCAGTCTTTGAAGGGATCTGAGATTTCAAAAAAAAATATTCGGTTACATCAGCATCAGGTGCTTGGTAGCTGGTGGTGATCCAAGACTGATTCATTTTTATGAAGGTCAGTCGATCGACCGAGTCGGTGGACAGACGCACCCTGTGATCGGTTACAAAGCCTCCAGCAGCACTGAATGTGCGTTCTGAAAGAACGCTGGATGCAGGACAGGCCAGTAGCTCAATTGCATACTGTGCAAGCTCTGGCCAGTGATCCATCCTCAAGACCCAGTAACCCAGAGGATTTTTGGTGGGAAAGGTGTCCAAGTCAGATCTTGCCCCTAGCTATTCCTGCACCATGTAAAACAGACGCTGGAGATGGTTGCTGGAACCGATCATACCTTGGGGCTGCGGACTAAAAAATTGTCTGAACGCATCGGTCAGACGGCCACCTTCTCCACCGCTCCTTCTTTGACTGACCAAAGCCTCAGCAACGCGTTGTCCAGAAACAGGAGTTTGTAACCTCCCAGTCTCTGGGAACACGTTGCACAGACCTTTCTGCAAGGCCTTCCGAAGATGTTTCATCCTCTGCTCCCTCTGCGACGGCAAGATAAGGTCCGCAACCTTACCCTTGTAACGTGGATCAAGGAGGGTTGCCAGCCAGTATTGGTCCTTCTCCTTGATACCATGAATACGAGGATCCTTACGCAGGCTTTGCAGGATCAGGGAGGCCATGCAGCGTAGGTTTGCTGAGGCATTCGGTCCGGAGTCCTCTGGGTCACTAAGGACGACATGGTCTGCAGCCACCTCCTCCCAGCCACGTACAAGTCCATTTGTTTCTTGGGACTGATCCCTTAAAGACTGCTGCTGATGCTGAGTGCCAGGCTCCACCTCCATACTGACACAATCCTCCTCCTCATCCTCTTCCTGTGTGATTGGCAGGCACGCAGGAACACTGTCTGGACAAAGGGGACCTTGGGAGCTAAGGAAGTCCTCCTCTTCCTGCCTCTGTTCTGCCTCAAGTGCCCTGTCCATTATTCCTCGCAGCGTGTGCTCCAACAGGTGGACAAGGGGGACAGTGTCACTGATGCATGCACTGTCACTGCTCACCATCCTCGTGGCCTCCTCAAATGGTGACAGGACAGTGCATGCATCCCTGATCATGGCCCACTGGCGTGGGGAGAAAAAAACAAGCTCCCCTGACCCTGTCCTGGTGCCATAGTTGCACAGGTACTCATTGATGGCCCTCTGCTGCGTGTGCAGCCGCTGCAGCATGGCCAACGTTGAGTTCCACCTGGTGGGCATGTCACAGATTAGGCGGTTTTTGGGCAGGTTAAACTCCTTTTGGAGGTCCGCCAGCCGAGCACTGGCATTATATGACCGGCGGAAATGCACACAGACTTTCCTGGCCTGCCTCAGGACATCCTGTAAGCCCGGGTACCTGCTCAAGAACCGCTGCACCACCAAGTTAAGGACGTGAGCAAAACAGGGCACATGGGTCATTTGTCCCTGTCGGAGGGCAGAGAGGAGGTTGGTGCCATTGTTGCAAACCACCATTCCTGCCTTAAGTTGGCGTGGCGTCAACCACCTCTGAACCTGCCCCTGCACAGCTGACAGAACCTTTGCCCCAGTGTGGCTCCTGTCCCCCAAGCACACCAGCTCAAGCACTGCATGGCATCTTTTGGCCTGCGTACTTGCGTAGCCCCTTGAACGCCTACGGAGCACCGCCGGTTCCGAGGACAAAGCACGGGAAGAAGACATGGAGGAAGAAGAAGAGGAGGGGGTGGAGGAGAGAGGTGTGTCACAATCATTAGTAGTGGCATTTTGGAGGCGTGGTGGCAGAACAACCTCCAACACTACTGCACCTTGTCCTGCATCCTTCCCAGCTGCCAGCAGAGTCACCCAATGCGTGGTGAAACTTAGGTAACGTCCCTGTCCATGCCTGCTGGACCATGAGTCAGCGGTAATATGCACCTTACCGCTGACCACCCTGTCCAGCGAGGCATGAACATTGCCTTCCACATGCCGGTAGAGAGCCGGAATCACCTTCCGTGAGAAAAAGTGGCGTTTGGGTACCTGCCACTGAGGAACCGCACATTCCACAAACTCACGGAAGGGGGCAGAGTCTACCAAATGAAAAGGCAGCAGTTGAAGTGCTAGCAATTTTGCCAAGCTAGCATTCAACCGCTGGGCATGTGGATGGCTGGGAGCGAACTTCTTTCGGCGGTGCAGCAGCTGGGGCAGCAAAATTTGCCTGGTACAATCTGACGTCGGTGTACCGAAAGCAGATTGCCCACAAGTACTTGGCTGTGACACACCTAATTCTACACCTTCATTCCTCTCACTGCAGGTCTCAGAGAGGACTGGAGGTATAGTGGGGTTGGAGATCTCAGCTGATGAGGAGCAAGGAGAGGTCCTCTTTGTTCTTTGGTGTGGGTCTTTTAGATACGCTTGCCAATGAACTGCATGGCAGATCAACATATGTCTGGTCAAGCATGTGGTGCCCAAGCGGGAGATGTTTTGGCCATGCGAGATACGCTTGAGACATATGTTGCAAATAGCAGCGGTGCGATCTGATTCACTCGTCTCAAAAAAGGCCCACACCAAAGAACTTTTTGAATAATGCACAGAGACTGCAGCGCCCTGCACATGTGGAGCTTTGGGGTGTAATGCAGTCAGTGTGCTGCCCTTAGGCTGGCCCCTGGAGGGCAACCTGCCTCATTGGTGATGTGCCTCCTCCTCCTCCTCCTCCTCTCTCCTATTAGGCACCCACGTTGAGTCAGTGACCTCATCATCCCCTCCCTCCTCATCCCTGGAGCAAACCTGGCAGTATGCTGCAGCAGGGGGAGCATGACTGACAGATTGCTGTCCTTCTTGGGCACCCCCTCTGTCCGTGCTCACGTTACTGTCTTCATCTACCTCAGTATCATCATCAGAGCCTTCCAAACACTGGGCATCCTCCTGGAGCATGTACCCAACACTGTGGTCAAACAGTTCGAGGTACTCCTCAGGAGGACATGGTGGGGCTAGGGAAGGAGTCACTGATGCCATTGACCTGAGGGAAGAGGCCGCGTTGGCAGCTGCTTTGCCAGACAAAGTACCCTGAGCATGGGTGAGAGAGGATAAGGAGGATGAGGATGGCTTGGTCATCCACTCGACCAAGTCTTCCGCATGTTGCGGCTCAACACGGCCAGCTGCCGAAAAAAAGGCCAAGCGTGTCCCACGGCCATGTGCTGATGAGGATGCTCCACGACCAGCACTGTTGCCTCTAGACACAGAGCCTGCTTGCCCTCTTTTATTGGCTTGTGACTGTCTGCCTCTCCTTGTTGGCCTTCCAGACATACTAATGGCCTGTAGCTGCACTAAGCTGGGATATATATATATATATATATATATATATATATATATATATATATATATGTACTGATACTGCAGCTAGCAAAATCAACTTCCTGCCTGTAAGATGAGAACACCACCAACCTTCTACAAGTAGCTTTAGGTGAACACTGTGCAGAGCTTGCAAAAAAATAACCTGTAGCTTATTTAGCTGCCTGCGGTAGTGACAGGATCAGGAAAACACCACCAACCTTCTACAGGTAGCTTTAGGTGAACACTGTGCAGAGCTCGCAAAAAAATAACTTGTAGCTTATTTAGCTGCCTGCGGTAGTGATAGGATCAGGAAAACACCACCAACCTTCTACAGGTAGCTTTAGGTGAACACTGTGCAGAGCTCGCAAAAAACTAATTTGTAGCTTATTTAGCTGCCTGCGGTAGTGATAGGATCAGGAAAACACCACCAACCTTCTACAGGTAGCTTTAGGTGAACACTGTGCAGAGCTCGCAAAAAACTAACTTGTAGCTTATTTAGCTGCCTGCGGTAGTGATAGGATCAGGAAAACACCACCAACCTTCTACAGGTAGCTTTAGGTGAACACTGTGCAGAGCTCGCAAAAAACTAACTTGTAGCTTATTTAGCTGCCTGCGGTAGTGATAGGATCAGGAAAACACCACCAACCTTCTACAGGTAGCTTTAGGTGAACACTGTGCAGAGCTCGCAAAAAACGAACTTGTAGCTTATTTAGCTGCCTGCGGTAGTGATAGGATCAGGAAAACACCACCAACCTTCTACAGGTAGCTTTAGGTGAACACTGTGCAGAGCTCGCAAAAAACGAACTTGTAGCTTATTTAGCTGCCTGCGGTAGTGATAGGATCAGGAAAACACAACCAACCTTCTACAGGTAGCTTTAGGTGAACACTGTGCAGAGCTTGCAAAAAACTAACTTGTAGCTTATTTAGCTGCCTGTGGTAGTGATAGGATCAGGAAAACACCACCAACCTTCTACAGGTAGCTTTAGGTGAACACTGTGCAGAGCTCGCAAAAAACGAACTTGTAGCTTATTTAGCTGCCTGCGGTAGTGATAGGATCAGGAAAACACCACCAACCTTCTACAGGTAGCTTTAGGTGAACACTGTGCAGAGCTAGCAAAAAACGAACTTGTAGCTTATTTAGCTGCCTGCGGTAGTGATAGGATCAGGAAAACACCACCAACATTCTACAGGTAGCTTTAGGTGAACACTGTGCAGAGCTCGCAAAAAACGAACTTGTAACTTATTTAGCTGCCTGCGGTAGTGATAGGATCAGGAAAACACCACCAACCTTCTACAGGTAGCTTTAGGTGAACACTGTGCAGAGCTCGCAAAAAACTAACTTGTAGCTTATTTAGCTGCCTGCGGTAGTGATAGGATCAGGAAAACACTACCAACCTTCTACAGGTAGCTTTAGCTGAACACTGTGCAGAGCTCGCAAAAAACGAACTTGTAGCTTATTTAGCTGCCTGCGGTAGTGATAGGATCAGGAAAACACCACCAACCTTCTACAGGTAGCTTTAGCTGAACACTGTGCAGAGCTTGCAAAAAAATAACTTGTAGCTTATTTAGCTGCCTGCAGTAGTGATTGGATCAGGAAAACACCACCAACCTTGTACAGGTAACTTTAACTGAACACTATACAGAGCTCGCAAAAAAATAACTTGTAGTTTTAGCTGAACACTGTGCAGAGGTCGCACTACACTAACTTGTAGCTTTAGCTGAACACTGTGCAGAGGTCGCACTACACTAACTTGTAGTTTTAGCTGAACACTGTGAGGAGGACGCACTACACTAACTTGTAGCTTTACCTGAACACTGTGCAGAGGTTGCACTACACTAACTTGTAGTTTTAGCTGAACACTGTGAGGAGGATGCACTACATTAACTTGTAGCTTTAGCTGAACACTGTGCAGAGGTCGCACTACACTAACTTGTAGTTTTAGCTGAACACTGTGAGGAGGACACACTACACTAACTTGTAGCTTTAGCTGAACACTGTGCAGAGGTCCCACTACACTAACTTGTAGTTTTAGCTGAACACTGTGAGGAGGACGCACTACACCAACTTTTAGCTTTAGCTGAACACTGTGAAGAGGACGCACTACCCTAACTTGTAGCTTTAGCTGAATACTGTGCAGAGGTCACACTAAACTAACTTGTAGCTTTAGCTGAACACTGTGAGGAGGACGCACTACACTAACTTGTAGCTTTAGCTGAACACTGTAAAAGAGGATGCACTACCCTAACTTGTAGCTTTAGCTGAACACTGTGCAGAGGTCACACTAAACTAACTTGTAGCTTTAGCTGAACACTGTGAGGAGGACGCACTACACTAACTGTAAATAGTCTAGCTGCCTGACTGTGGTACTACTAGGATCAAAAGAACACCAGCAATTTTCTTCAGGTAGCTGTAAATACTGTAACAAGACAAGCCTGCCTGTCAGTAGGAAGATAACAGGAACGGATCTAGCTAAACTGAATACAGTGTATATATATATATATATATATATATATATATATATATATATATATATATATATATACAACACCTGGGATGCATATATATACAAAATACACGGTAAGTGCAGCTAACTGACTGACTGTCCTGCCTAATCTAGCTAACTCAAATGAAATGACACTGTCTCTCTCTCTATCTCACAGCACGCCGGAATACACTACACAGGGCCACCATGCAGGCGGCCTTATATAGTGTGGGGCATGTTCTAAACCCCCTGAGCCATAATTGGCCAAAGCCACCCTGGCTTTGGCCAATTAGAGTTCTCTCTACTGACGGCGCTGTGATTGGCCAAGCATGCGGGTCATAGTGCATGCTTGGCCAATCATCAGCCAGCAATGCACTGCGATGCCGCAGTGAATTATGGGTGGTGACGCGCCACACGAATGTGGCGCGAACGGCCCATATCGTTCGCAATTCGGCGAATGATCAAACAGCCGATGTTCGAGTCGAACGCGAAGCTCATCCCTAGCCAGGACTAGTTTTATTTCCAGTCTGGTACTAGTGCCAGGATTGTCTCTATACTTACACTGGACAATTAGTGAAGATAAATTATTGATATTTTGGGCTGAATCCCCACTTTCCCAGCGTGGTGTGTTGTAACGGATATAATGTAGGTTTACCTTGTGGTAATGCATATGTTAACACATGAGTTGAAAAAATGCACCAAAGGAAAAAAGCATGCCACCTTTTAAAGAGGTTGTAAACCACCATTGGTAAGTTATACCTATAGGTAAGCCTATAAAATCGCTTACCTATAGGAACTATAAATATCTCCTAAACATGCGCCATTTAGGAGATATTTGCTGTAAATTGCACCTATAATGTCATCAGCGCACGCGTTGTGAAGAAGCGGCCGCCCGTGCCGTTTTTTTCAGCAGTGCTGTGACCGGCGGCATGCATGTGCGGGAGTGACATCACTCAACTCTGGCCAGTCACAGGGCTGGAGTCTCTGGCCCCGGAAGGAAGACGGGCAAACATGGATGCGGACTGCAGCGGGACAGCGCAGGTTTTTGTTTGCAGGTAAGTGTAACATGCGATGCATACTAGCACATTATGCTTTTACTTTGCAGGGGGAAAAAAAGGAAGTAAAACCCATCAGGTTTTACTGCCTCTTTAAAGCAGAACTTTAAGCAAACATCTTAATATGCAGTTTAAAACACATACACATATATTTGAACTGCCTTACCTGTTAACATATTTGGAAGCCCTTCTTGTAATCCAGGCAACCTCCGTCAAATGCATAGTCAGGTCAGTGACCCCACTTTTCTACACTATAATTAAGCAATACAGCTTGCTCACCATCACTGTACAAGGCTATAAATCCCTGAACATTTTTTTAAGGCAGCTGTTCCCTTGAACTGTCTCAGTGTACTGTATAATTTACTGTATATGAGTTAAAGCGTACCTTAAGTCTCTAATTAAAAAACTGTGAGCAGACAGGCACTTCTTTGCAATGTTTCTTCTGTAATAAAAATAAACCTGCTTGTAGTCTTCAGTTAACATTTTGGTACAGATCCCGTGTGCCAGGATGATTGAACCCCTGCGCATGCACAGGAGTATCGTCATCCAACACCGGTCAATGAAGACGGCCACATCCCAACATCCAGCATAAGCTAAATGAAAGATGCTGGTGAGGGACCTTGGACCATTGAAGGAGAAGTAAGTACTGCAGACTTTAGTATTGCTTTAACCACTTCTGGACCACCCACCCACACTTACTGCAAAACCTGTACTTTGTTTCTTCTGGGACTGGGGCACATGCGAGCGCTGCCAGCGACCCGTCCCCGTCGTGATTAGACACGGCATACCCGTCGATCGTTTACAGGAGAGGCAGAACGGCCGCCTGTAAACAAGGCAGACCGCCGTTCTATCAGAGAGGAAGATGGAGATCTTGTGTTTTTTCTCTAAGCAGGAACACAGATCTCTCTCTTCCTCCAGTTAAGCCATCCCCCAAGAAATTTCACTTAGTGTCCGATCTGTCCGCCGCAATGTTGCAGTCCAGCTAAAAATCGTTGATCGCCGCCATTACTAGTAAAAATAAAAATGCCATAAAAATATCCCATAGTTTGTAGACGCGATAACTTTTGTGCAAACCAATCAATATATGCTTATTGGGATTTTATTTGCCAAAAATATGTAGCAGAATACATATTGGCCTAAAAGAAGAATATGGATTTTTTTACATTTTTTTATTGGATATGTTTTATAGCAGAAAGTAAAAAAAAATATTGTTTCTTGCTCATACATCACGGGACACAGAGCCTTTGATAATTACTAATCAATATATGCTTATTGGGATTTTATTTGCCAAAAATATGTAGCAGAATACATATTGGCCTAAAAGAAGAATATGGATTTTTTTACATTTTTTTATTGGATATGTTTTATAGCAGAAAGTAAAAAAAAATATTGTTTCTTGCTCATACATCACGGGACACAGAGCCTTTGATAATTACTAAGTGGGTTAGATAGTCACCATCTGGTCTTTGGACACTGGCAATCCTAATTATAAGGCGAGTTTCTCCCCTATATAACCCCTCCCATATGGAGAGTACCTCAGTTTTCTCGCCAGTGTCAAGTGTGCAAGGTGGTTGGTCACGTTGAAGATGTGCTAAGAAGAAAGCTCTGTTTGATGATCTCTGTGGGGGCCTAGGAGCTATACAACCAGATCCATACCTCGGGTCAATAAATACGCCTAAGATGGATGGTACCCAAGCCTCGTGAAAGAAGAAACAAGGTTTTGCCTGTAATGTCTCTCTTTGAGGACTGGGATCCAGCACTTTGGGGAACAAATTAAAAGTTGCAGTTTCTGGCAGAGTATTCTACAGGTCCAGGGAAGAGGATCCTGTAAGTAGAAACCCAGAACCCTGAAGGTGGCACAACATTACCCGCCATGATGGGTGAAGGTTGGATCTGTCTGTTCTCAGCAGCTTCCTGTGGTGGGAATAAGGTAAGTGAAGACAATCCTAGGAATTTACATTAAGGATTATCTTCTGCGAGTTGTTTTCATGTCTTACCTGGTTTCCGCCACTAGAGGGAGTAAGAGACATACCTGGTGTTTACTTACATGCCTTACAGGATACACGCTCAGTGAACCTGGTCTGTGACAGCCGCTCACCTCCTCCGCTGTAGGCTCTGCCACATAAACTGAAAGGGGGGATCCCAAGTAGCCCTGGGGTCCCACGTAGTCCTCTGGAGGTCTCCTTTCTCCCCCCTCACCCCCGGCCGCTGCCATGATGGTCCTAGGCACGTTTTTATGGGGGATTCAGTGGGAGAGGAGGGGGGCATGGTTGCGGTCGGCGTGCATGGCGCACCAGTGCGCAGGCGCAAGGCAACGATGTTTAAAGCCCAGGACGCCGGAGCCCCTGCAAGTGGTGGGACACAGAGCTGTGGGCAGTAAGCATCTCAGTGGATTCAGATCCAGGCATACCTAAGACACCTACTCGGCATCAGGTTGTGCAGACTAAGCTAATGATTATATTGTAAGACTAAGGCACAACAGTGATTGCATCTATAATAGTACCTCTGCTTTTGCAGCTTAGGACTATGTCTCCCCGTAAGAGGACTTCAGGGGCAGGTAAAAGAGGCACTAAGAAATCACCGCCTAGATTTAGGGGTTCTGGATGTGCCTGCAGGATACCCCCCCTTGATAGTGATACTAGTGTTGCTAGTGTTGTGATAGCCCCAGAGGCTGCCCGTGTTGTGGGGGGGGGGGATTTATTATTATAGATTCTATATTATAATGCCATATCAATATCTGACACAACGTCGGATGCCGCGCCCACCATTGCACTTGGGGATTGAGAAACCAATGTGAAGTTGGCTGACTGTTGGGGTACAGTAGACCATTCAACATGAACGACGAAAATTCGAAAAAGCAACGAAAAACATACAAACGTCGAATTTTTGGCTTATGGTGTCTGTCGAAAGTTCTAAGAAGATTCGACGGAGCAGCTAAACTGTATGACGCTGCAATCTTACATTTCCGGTCAAATGCATCCGCCCATAGGCTATAGAAAAATTCTAATGTTGGTTGACTAATAAAATATTTAATAAATATAATTAATACTAGTCATACAACATTAGAATTCTACTACAGCTAGCTTGTAGACGGAAAATTAGACCGGAAATGTACATGTACAGTTTAGCTGCTCCGTCGAATCTTTTTTGAACATTCGACAGACACCATAAGCCTTCAATGACAGATAAGACCTTAATTCATTTGGATTTTCGGAAGAATGCAATTTTTAACGAAAAATGAAATAAATAAAAACAAATTTCGGGAGTAACTAAATAAATGTATTTTTTGGACGAAAACTAAATTCCGAAACAAAATATTTCAGTGTGCACATGTCTAGTGAGGAGTACAAAGACAAGTGTGTCTTGCCTACAGTTAAGCATGGTGGTGGGAGTGTCATGGTCTGGGGCTGCATGAGTGCTGCCAGCACTGGGGAGCTTCATTTCATTGAGGGAATCATGAATGCCAACATGTACTGTGACATACTGAAGCAGAGCATGATCTCCTCCCTTCGGAGACTGGGCCACAGGGCAGTATTTCAACATGATAATGACTCCAAACACACCTACAAGATGACCACTGCCTTGCTGAAGAAGCTGAGGGTAAAGGTGTTGGACTGGTCAAGCATATCTCCAGACCTAAACCCTATTGAGAATCTGTGTGGCATCCTCAAACGGAAGGTGGAGGAGCGCAAGGTCTCTAACATCTACCAGCTCTGTGACGTTGTCATGGATAAGTGGAAGAGGACTTCAGTGGCAGCCTGTGAAGCTCTGTTGAACTCCATGCCCAAGGGTTACGGCAGTGCTGGAAAATAATGGTGGCCACACAAAATATTGACACTTTGGGCCCAATTTGGACATTTTCACTTAGGGGTGTACTTAGTTATGTGTGTTTAGTTATTTTGAGGGGACAGCAAATTTACACTGTTATACAAGCTGTACACTCACTACTTTACATTGTAGCAAAGTGTAATTTCTTCAGTGTTGTCACATGAAAAGATATAATAAAATATTACTTGCTTTTCACATACAGTATCTCACAAAAGTGAGTACACCCCTCACATCTGTGTAAATATTTTATTATATCTTTTCATGTAACATGTGAGAAGGCTCCTCACATGTTATTATATGTGAATGGGGAGTCTTGAAACCTGCCAACACTCCAAGGATCCCTTGAAAAGAGAGGGGGTACTAGAAACCGATAACCCCCTTACTCAATCAAGGGAGCCCCCATCTTCTTCTGACCTCATCTGGGGGGCTGGCTGTCTCTTCTGGGTTCCTACAGCTGGCCCTATGATGGCTGTGGTGTGTCATCAGGTCACTGGGTGCAAAAAAGAAGAAGAGGTCATTTCCCTCCATCCCATGACACAGCACATGATCAGTAGGGTACCCCACAGCCCCCTGGAATGTCTGGAGTAGATATCCCAGGGGGCTTTAGGCAACTAATCTGTTATTCTTGTGTAGGTAAGAAACCAGGAAACACAGAGATGTGTTCCCCAAAAAAGGGATTTAAAAAAATAAAAATATCAGACTATGTAAGGGGGGGGGGAGGGGGTAGAAGGGGAATGAGAGAAAGTTGGTTGTGTAGGTGCAGGTCCATTTTAAGGCTGAAGTAGGTATGCAGACCTGGAAACTCATGAACAAAGATCTCACTATCAGAACTTCTGAGAAATATAAGAAAATGAAGTAAAAGTGAAGAGGAAAGATGGCTGACAACCATTAATGTATGGACAGATTTACGTTGCTTGCATTCTTGTTTTAAATTAAATATAACAACTATTAAGAAGAATGGGAACCCTTTGTAATGGCTGCAGCAGATGCACAGGTCAGGGAACTCAAACAGCCATCATACTGCAATGCTCCCAAGACATATAAAAAAAATAATTTAACTACTCAGCAATTGCCATATTGTAAATATCTTATGTGGACTGATCCTTTTTTAAAGACAATGATAAAGTCTAGGTTGGTGTTTCATTAGCTATACTATATGTACATCCTGTTTCTCTGGTTATATTTGTGTGTGTTCTTTGGGTCCTCCTTGATAAAGAGATACCTCTATAGATTTCTGCTTTTTAATTGTAATTTATAATTGGAATTCTAAAAGTTTTATATAGATTGCTTCATATCTTCATAATTGCATTTTCTAATGGGAGTTCCAGAAGCTTTATTTAGACAAGCTGGTAATTATATCCACATTCTTAGCCTTATAAATGGTATACAGCTTATATAATTATACTTCATTGTGCACACTCATGCTTTTGTAACAACTTGAATGAAACAATCTGTCCTTGGGTTATCTGGTGCTCTATGAACTAGAGATATATAGTACAGCTGTACATCTGTCAGCTTATGTCATACTGTACAGTTACTGATTACATGGATGTTTTGTGCCAGACACAGATCAATCCACAGTCAATAGTGCCCTCTGATATTTTCCTCCAGTTATACAAGCATTGATTTTTTTAAATCTCTTCTGTTTTATTTAAAGTGACACTAAACTCCAGTAAAAAAAAAAAAGCACATTCTATTCAAGTATGTATTCCTAAAGTGGATGTAAACCCGATTTTTTTTTTTTTATCATACTGTAGAGCAGGGATCTGAAATTAGCCGACCTCCAGTAGTTGCAAAACTACAAGTCCCATCATGCCTCTGGGTGTCATGCTTGTGGTTGTCAGAGTTTTGCTATGCCTCATGGGACTTGTAGTTCTGCAACAGCTGGAGGTCCGCTAATTGCAGATCCCTGCTGTAGAGTATAAGATGTCCTATCATTTGAGCCCAGTCTTGCCACACAGAGTTAATCCATCTCTGAGCAATCCTCTTTTATTGTTCAGTGAGAAAAATCTTGACTAACTGAGAAAAACTTTGTCAAATACTCCCCCTTGCTGTGAGTGACAGCCTAAGACACAGGCATTATTTTTTAATTCCCACCCCCACTCCTTTCTTCAGCAGCTCTGCAAGGATTGGCTGTTCCACATCTCAGCATGATTTGGCATGCTGAAGTCATGTGGTTACTTTCCTGTCTTTTCACTGGATGTTAGAGATCATAGCAGAAGTTCAGCAGAAGTTCAGTGTTAGAAATACACAGGAGAAAATGCATATTGACAAGGGTTTGTATAGGTGGGCGGGGAGTCTACTGACATCACGACTCCACCCACCGAGCTCCAGACAACAGACCCACCCACAGAGTCTGCAGTTTTTCGGGTCTAATAACAGACAGAGGGGAGACATTTGACAGGTAAAGATACATGCAGGAGGCATGTATATCCTTATAGATAACCCCTATGGCAGTAGTTTAGAAAGGATGACATTGGGTTTACATCCACTTTAACTCAAAAAGTATGTTGTATTTTTCTCAGCCAGAGATGAGCTCAGGCACCCCTTGTATATGTGCGGCTGCAAGGAGTTCCTTGGATGCTTATGACTTGTGACCTGCAGTGACAGCTTCCTGGAGGGATAGTATCCAAATATGCCTGAGCTCATGCCTGCTTTCAGCCTCCTCCAAATCTTCAAATTCACTTTTGTGCTGCTGTGATCCAAATTCCTGTTAGAGGGTGGCTATGTTTATTGACCACTGTTGGTCCCAATGAACATAGCCGCACTGTCTTGCTCGTTCCCAAGATGGACAGGGACTATGGACTATGGGATTTGTAGAGCGCATAGAGCAATGCCTTTAGTGTCATGTTAAAGTGCTAGTACTGTTAGATGTTGTATTAAGCCTTACAGTGTTGTCAGTGTCCTTGTGTTCTGAATAGTCCTGGGAAATACAATCCATGTGCCCCTTGCCTTAATACACTAGTTTTTTACAGCATGAGAAGGAGGTTGCATATCACAGTATCCTCTGACAGTAGGCTGCAGTAACACCCTGAGTGCAGTGAAAACAACGATGAACCTTGCTGCAAGTAATAAATAAAACAAAGGATATATACGTAAATTGAGTACACATTTTTCCTGGATACCAAGAAGAAGGCCTTGTTTAAAGTGATTGTAAACCTTTATTTTTTTTAAATAAAATAACAAAACCATTGCACAGTTGTCTCAACCCTCTTCTTCTAGGGTTCCCCGCTGGCACACCTGACTCCTCCTCTTTAGCAAATGCTCCCACAGAAAGCTGCTTTCTTTGGGGCACTCGTGCAGGCTCACTCCCAAGCTGCCCTGTCTGTATCTATTGACACAGACAGCCTGGCTCTGCCCTGCCCCCTGCTCTCTCATCACAGAATTTGATTGACAGCAGCGGGAGCCAATGGCTGCCACTACTATTAATCTGCCCTGTGACGAGGAAGAGAGCCTAGAGAGCCGCTGCTCTCATGCACAGTGCTGGATGAAGAATGGACTCAGGTGAATAAAAAGGGGGGTGGGTGGTTAACACAGAAGCTTTTTTACCCTAATGCATAGAATGCATTAAGGTAGAAAACCCTTTGGGCTTTAGAACCACTTTAATAACATATCGCGCAATTTTAGTATGGTTACTGTTAGTGGAGTGAAGCATGTCCATGGAACAGGTTGCAATAAAAGGGTCTCTTTTAAGAAAGGTGTCCCCTGTAAGATTACACAGGTTGTACTGTACATAGCGAAGGCCATTTGCGCATAGCTCTGAACTATTAGATAGGATTTGTTACAACTCTTATTCTATTATGCTTGTATAAATATATAGAAAAGTGCAGCGCGGGATAATAAACCAATGGTTTTACCAAGTGAACATAATATATAAGTTTACGTTAAAGTGACATATGTATCATAATCAAAAATATCAAGTGAAATAAACCAAGTTGAAAAATAAGGTGAAAATAAAATAAAATAAAAAAAGGAAGAGTCCATACATAAATATATGTGTTAAGGAAAATATGTGCATTAATGTGTCAAACAAAGTTCATGAAGTGAAGGTGTCCCAATGGAAAAACTTCAATACAGGAACCAGGATCTACGTTCTCCGCTTGTGCTGCCCGTCACCCTACAATAAACAATGGAGGCTTACGGGAAAGCCTGCGACCGTCCTTCTCAGGGGGGTCAAAACAGGCTTAGTAGAGAATGCAGGAACACTGTTAGGGATTCCCAGGTGACCAGCTGGCATCAGTCAGGAGTGACTTCCATGGTTCATTAACAGGAAATAAGTGCTGCGCACCAAATGGATGACTAAAGGGGCAAGAGCGCACCAATGGGCGACCGTTGAGACAGGAACTGTGCATTTCCTTCTGTGTTCACCTTTAGAGCTATTATGCTTGTATAGGCCGTAAAATTGTGCCCTGTAGAGGTTTAAAATGTTTAGACATCGAGAGTGATCTCTAGTTGTTCGTCAAATGGCAGTGCTGTGCCTGTGTCAATTTTTAGAAAAAAAAAAGTAAAAAAAAAAAAAAGTAAAAAAAAAGGTAAACAATGCATACATTGTATGGATTCTAACTTCTTATCTTTCTCCAATTTGAATAAATGAATGTTTGCCTGACCATGTCCTTTCTCAAACTGACAAAGAGCATGGGAGGTTTTCTTTTATCAGTGGCACCTGATCAGTCTCAGTGCTATAATAAGGAGTACTATCTGTAACCATTTAGCTGCAGAGAGTATATTAATTAAGAAATTACAGTATTTGAGTTATTACTGTATGTAGACTTCGAGAAAAGCTGTGAGCAAATTAGGTAAGCATGAAATAGGAAATCTGGTGGTCTACCACAATTCATAACAGTGTTCAGAATTCCCCCAGCCTGCAATAATGCATGGAAATCATTTTTGGATCTTTTGGCAGTATTAGACATCTGTACAGCAGCAAAGGACTGAAATGTCAAGGTAGCTTCTTATAATATTGAATTACTAAATGATTCCTGTAGCATTAATATATGTAATCGCAATCTTTTAGTTAATGGGGCATATTCCTTTAAACCCATACAACTGTTGATTGTTAACAACATACCTGGCTTTTCAAAAAATTGAAATAATTTGAACATTTTCCATTGGCCTGGTACAGGATATAGGAAGCTAGAAAGCCATAAATAATAATCAGATTAAATGTTTGGAAATAAAGATTGCACTGCCTAGCCTTCCACAATGACAATGTCCAGAGAAGTACACTTGAGGGCACACTATTATTATAGGACCATAAACTCAAGGAGAAAGGGGTTAGGGGTATAAGATACTTGAAAACGTCCAAAAATGTAGACTCCTGCCTCTACTTACATTCAATACAGAAAAGGGGCCTTTAAGCTGGGACCAACATTCTCTACTCTTCTTCTTCCTATCCCCCTGCAAGGTAGTGGCATAATATTTTAGTATGCATCGCACACTTATCTTAGACATATCTTAAAATAAAGCCCTCCAGTGGTTTGCTGTCAACACTGACAGGGCTTCTATCTTCCTTCTGGGTTTGTGGGCTCTGGCGGTGATGTCACCGGCTTAAAACATGTGAATATCTCCTAAACAGTGCATATTTAGGTGATATTCATTTTACCTACACCTTTTGCTGCAACCACCTTTCGCTGCAATTACAGCTGCAAGCCTTTTTGGTTATGTCTCTACCAGCTTTGTACATCTAGAGAGTAAAATTTTTGCCCATTCTTCTGTGCAAAATAGCTCAAGCTCTGTCAGATTGGATGGAGAGCATTTGTGAACAGCAATTTTCAAGTCTTGCCACAGATTTTCAATCAAATTCGATTTAGGTCTGGACTTTGACTGGGCCATTCTAACACATAAATATGCTTTTATCTAAACCAATCCATTGTAGCTGTGACTGTATGTTTAGGGTCGTTGTCCTGCTGGAAGATGAACCTCCACTCCAGTCTCAAATCTTTTGCAGACTCTAACAAGTTTTCTGCTAAGATTGCCCTGTATTTGGCTCCATCCATCTTCCCATCAACTCTGACCAGTTTCCCTGTCCCTGCTGAAGAAAAGCATCCCCACAACATGATGCGGCCACCAGCATGTTTCATGGTGGGGGTGGTGTGTTCAGGGTGATGTGCAGTGTTAGTTTTCTGCCACACATAACGTTTTGCTTTTAGGTCAAAAAGTTAAATTTTGGTCTCATCTGACCAGAGCACCTTCTTCCACATGTTTGCTGTGTCCCCCACATGGCTTCTCGCAACCTGCAAGCAGGACTTTTTATGACTTTCTTTCAACAATTGCTTTCTTCTTGCCACTCTTCCATAAAGGCCAGATTTGTGGAGTTCACGAGTAATAGTTGTCCTGTGGACAGATTCTCCCACCTGAGCTGTGAATCTGTACAGCTCCTTGAGAGTTACCATGGGCTTCTTGGCTGCTTCTCTGATTAATGCTCTCCTTGCCTGGCCTGTCAGTTTAGGTGGAAAGCCATGTCTTGGTAGGTTTGCAGTTGTGCCATACTCCTTCCATTTTCCGGTGATGGATTGAACAGTGCTCCGTGAGATGTTCAAAGCTTGGGATATTTATTTAGAACCTAACCCTGCTTTAAACTTCTCCACAACTTTATCCCTGACCTGTCTGGTGTGTTCCTTAGCCTTAAGCCTTAATAATGCTGTCCACTAAGGTTCTCTAACAAACCTCTGAGGGCTTCACAGAACAGCTGTATTTATACTGAGATTACCGTATTTATTGGCGTATAACACGCGCCGGCGTATAACACGCACCCCAAGTTTAGGAGGGAATTTTTACGGAAAAAAACTTTTAGGAGGGAAGTTTAAGGAAAAAAAACTTACATTTAAATGCCCATCAATACAGCGTTATCATGTCCATCTGCAGCCTTGTCAGTGCAGCCTTGCCCCAGTGTCCAGTGCAGAATTGTCAGTGCAGCCTTGCTCCAGTGGTCAGTGCAGCCTTGCCCCCAGTGTACATTACATGATCGCCGCCGACATACACAAGTTTAGTGTGTAGTTTTAAATATGGCGCCGCGGAGTTCGGAGGGACTCGGCAGCGCTGAACGAGCGCTGCCGAGAACACAGTGACTGGGCGGAGCCGAGATACACATAGCCGAGGGTTCTCGGCTCTTCTCAGCGCCGTTCACAGTCACGCCCAGTCCCTATGATGGACATAACACAGGTCCGATGGCGGGACTGGGTGTGACTGTGAACGGCGCCGAGAAGAGCCGAGAACCCTCGGCTATGTGTATCTCGGCTCCTCCCAGTCACTGTGAACGAGCGCCGCCGAGTCCCTCCGAACTCCGCGGCGCCATATTTAAAACTACACGCTATGTGAATGTCGGTGGCAATCACCGCGATCGCTCTGATAGATCACAAAATAGCGGGGATCGGCGTATAACACGCACCCACGATTTTCCCCTGATTTTAAGGGGAAAAAAGTGTGTGTTATACGCCGATAAATACGGTAATTTACACACAGATGAACTCTATTTACTAATTAGGTGGCTTTTAAAGGCAATTGGTTCTTCTCGATTTTAGTTAGGGGTATCAGAGTAAAGGGGGCTGAATACAAACCACCCACACCACACTTTTCACATATTTATTTGTAAACAATTTTGAAAACTATTTATCATTTTCCTTCCACTTCACAATTATGTGCCACTTTGTGTTGGTCTATAACATAAAATCCCAATAAAATACATTTAAGTTTTTAGTTGTAACATGACAAAATGTGGAAAATTTCAAGGGGTATGAATACTTTTTCAAGGCACTGTATAAGCCTCCAGCACACAACCACCTCTACTGGCAGAACCCAGTAGACAGGAGAGACTCCAGAAGGTCTCCCCAAATATTTATACCCTCCCTCGGCATGCACCACCGTTGATAAGTCTAGTGATTGAAAAGGGAGACAGAAATATTCTTAAATTACCTAGCTTAGGGGCAAAGCAAATGAAAACCGAAACTATAACAATTCGAGCTCAGGCTGACTACAGCAGGAAATGTAGTCTAGGGATACTACTACACAGAGCAGGGTCCCTACAATTGTTAATATAGTTGGTCTGTGAGTAAAGATAATCCTGGATAAACAGATTGTATAAATTATTCAAATGTACATACGTGAAACAACTATATTTGGCAGCATTGGTGGCTGGTCCACAAAGGGCCCCCGCCAAACCAATTGGTTTCTACCAGGTCTGACACCCCCTCACAGGCACGTGACCTCATCATGAGGCCCCAATTGGCCAGTTTTATATTGTCCTCGGGAGTAGAGCACTGCGCTCCGAGCCCCCCCACCCTGCAATGCCAGCGAATCTGCATCGGCTTCTGGCTTCCCGGCCATTCAGATCCCGGAAAGAAGACCACGTGAAGACAGAAGCTGGACAGTCCAGGGAAGCTCTGCCGCAGGGTGAGTGCAGATCTGGAAGGTCCTCCAGCACCAGTTGCCTGTATTTGGCAGGCTGATACAGTTTATTTTGTAGATATTTGCAGCAGACTGCACTGTACACACGTGTCTTTTTTTCCCTCAGGTCCAGGATACAGCTCCTGGCATCACTGATCAAATGAGGGAGGACTGGCCTCTTATAGGTCCTCTTAGGAATATTATTATTATCTCATGTAAAATGCGAAAGGACAATCGATCAACTTGGGTACATTCAGCCTGCCCATACATGATTCGAACCTCTGCTGGTCACTGCTGAACAGGCTGAGATTCGAATCATCTATGGCCAGCTTAAATCAAGCTAATGCCGCGTACACACGGTTGGAATTTCGGGCCGCAAAAGACAGATGAGATTTTTTCGTTGGAAAATGCGACCGTGTGTATGCTCCATCTGTCTTTTGCTGGCAGAATTCCAGCCAGCAAAAGATTAAGAACATGCTCTCAATTTTTCGGTTGGGAAAAGTTCCTATCCAATAATGTGATAGTCTGTGGCAATTCCGACGCACAAAATCCCTATGCATGCTCGGAAGCACTGAACGTCATTTTCTCGGCTCGTCATAGTGTTGTACCTCACCGCGCTCTTAACGGTCATAATTTCAGCTAACTTTTGTGCGACCGTGTGTATGCAAGGCAAACTTGAGCGGAATCCCGTTGGAAAAGCCGTCATATCTTTTTCCGATGAGGAAACCGATTGTGTGTACGTGGCATAAGGCTGGGTACACACGGTTGGGTACACACTGTAGTTGCTGCGCTTTGCAAAATAAATAGCATAGGGACAGGATACCCTCCAGTTAGGGACAGTACACTTAGCATTAGGGAGTGGTTTGTGCCAAGGAGGGACAGAACAAGGATTAGGCTGCTGGCTCCGCTATCCTGAGACTTCAGAGCTGGGACAAAGAACTTTCTGTCAGTCAGCAAGTGTGCCTATACTGCTGCTCTGCCTAACAACCAACCTCTAAACTTGGATGCTGCCCCCGTAGCGTAAGCATTGTTAAAATAAAACCTCAAGTGCTGGAACTGAGCCATTAGGCCCAAATTGCCTGTATATCTAGGACTCTGATGCCATACTGTTTTGGGATTGTTAAGCAAGCACTTTTAGAAGTTTTTGTTACTTCTATTTAACCAAATAATACCAGTGCCACTTTCCTCGGTCTCTGCCTTTACTCCATCATGGGTTCCAACCAACTGGCCCCGTCCATGAGTACATTATGAAATGCTTATAAAACTTACTGTATAAATAAGTAGGATGAATGAGCAGCTTGTTCGGAATATTTGATAAAATAGATTTCTTTAGGCAGTGTTTAATATGACTTATGTATCTGTGTTATAAGTTAGACGTCTATATACAAACTCATATTTGTATACAGTATTTCAGAAGAATTGCTTCTAAATATGAATACTACTTGGCTGCTTCAGGTTTGGTTATGCTACATTTCAGCCAGTAGAGGGAGGCAGATGACTGGTTATTCAACAAAGGTAAGAGGTTGTCATGTGCTGGAAAAATATTTATTTGTAATTACCTCAGCACAATCCAGCAATCTGTTTACTTAATGTGCATTTGTATTAAGCCTTTGGCTAAAAAGGTTTAGCGTACTTAAGCATCATTTAGACATTATTGTGGAAACAGTTATGTCCGCAACCTATAAATACAAGTCACATGCTCTTTATTAAGTTGACATCAGTTAAGATTTTATAAGTGTTTTTGCTTTGCACGTCACATCTGGTGTGTTGTTAGGGCCAGGCTTGTTAGGTTATTGTGTAAACACGTGTGTGATGAGCTCAAGACATACCTATTCATTCTTATCAATGTGGAAAGTTATTATCTCGGCAATTATCTGCTATGAAGTACACCAGTTTAGGCATGTGCACTGACGGAAAAAAAAAATTGTTTTCGCATCATTTGTTTTTTTTGTTTTTTTTTTTGTTTTTTCTGGTCATTCATTATGATTGCAATTCGTAAATTCGAAAATAAGAACGAATAACTAGCTATTAAAATTACAGGTATTGGAATCATTGGAATTTTCAAATTTGGCTGTTAGTGAACATAATGAATACAAATTTAACCGAAGTTACATATTATCCAAAATAACGAATGCTGCGTCTAAACAATTATTAATAGATAAACTATTATTCTTATTATTGTTATTTATTATTATTAATTTGTTATGTTCCATTCGTTTACATACGGCATTCGTTATTTCGGATAATTTGTAACTTCGGATAAATTCGTATTCGTTAAGTTCACTAACAGCCAAATTTGAAAAGAAATTCCAATACCTATAATTTAATAGTTAGTAATAGTGAAGTTATTATTAGTTTGTTTTTATTTTAGATTTTCAAATTTGCGGGTTTTTGGATTTTCGAATTTCAAATTTCGAATTTACGAATTTTCAAATTTACGAATTTACAAATATTCAAATTTTCGAATTTAGGAGTTCACGAATTTATGAATTTTCGAATTTACAAATATTCGTAACAATTAAACAGGTTTTCGTTAATTCTGATATTTCAGAATTAATGAATTTGTGGAAATTGGTTAAAGAACGAATTCGGAACTAAACGAATTGCACGCGTCTACACCAGTTACGCAATGCTCATTATAACACATGCAACTACATAAACAATAAGCTGTCGCTCAGCATTACAGGTAAACCAAAGAATGCCACATTTAGTACAGCCCATACACAGACCACGGGTTGGAGGAAAGAAATTTGCTCAAGTCCCCAATCAACACAGATAGTGTTGATGCAGGAATCCCTTCTGTGGGGCCATTGTCTTCTTTTGGCGAGGCCAATGGACATTCCTGCTGGCAGAAAACAGCAATTATCGCTAACAGCTATAGTAGCCGCTAGCGATGATGGCAAGAGAATCCGGGAGGCTGGTTGCACCCAAGCTGATCGATCAATCAACTTGGTACATTCAGCCTGCCCATTAACGGTTCAAATCTTGCCCGGTTCCTGCTGAACCATGTATGGCCGGCCTAACTGATTTAAAACATCAGGCACTAAGATCTAAAAACTATTATTCAGATTGCTGCTGCTAGGTCCAGCCATCATCTAGGTCAGTGTTTCTCAACTCCAGTCCTCAAGGCGCCCCAACAGGTTTTCAACAGGTTTTCAGGTTGTCCAATAATTTCCACAGGTGATTTGATCAGTTTCACTGCCTTAGTAATTACCACAGCCAGTTCATCTGAGGGAAATCCTGAAAACATGACCTGTTGGGGTGCCTTGAGGACTGGAGTTTAGAAACACTGATCTAGGTGGAGAAATTTCGCTCATCACCAGTAAGAGAATTGATCTCTAATTTACCCAAATGATGGAAAAGATTTCTGCATGAATGGATTTGTTATTAAAGTGGAAGTCCAGGTTCTAACTAACTAATCTTTGAATGGCTCTCACTCCCCTTCTAACACGTATTCCAATTACTCCATAGAAGGAAGATGCTTATACTTACCAATTCTCAGTGCGGTTTGTCTGGTCACATGATCGGCTCCCAGCGGCGGCTTCAGGGGAGAGGAAGACTAGCCAAAAATAAGTAAGTCTATGGTTGAATTCACCGCTCAGACATTCCATCTGTTATCGGTACTCTCTCCTCTCCCCTGAAACCATGTGCTCACAGATCACATAATCGGACATAATCGGACCTGAGCATTCTGAGAATAGGTAAGTATAAGCATCTTCCTTCTTCAGAGTGGTTAGCATAGGAGTTAGAGGGGGGTGGCAGCTGTTTTTGGCTTAGCTAGTTAGAGCCTGGAATTTCACTTTAAGTAACCCCTACTTGGCTCAATATTCAAATGAGCTACTCCTTTCCAGTGACAACTGTTAAAGTTTAGATGTACCCTATTTGTTCCACTGACCAGCACAAACAGTGGGGAAAATCCCCCAAACTGACAAACAGCAGTAGAAACCTGACATAGGCTCTTATTCTTTTTACACTGTATCCAAAACGGAAAAAAAAGGTTCTGGCTGGAATTTAACTTCATGTAGACATTTTCAGCAAAGACTATGTTTGGGTGCTATCTTCTTCAGCAGTATATTCCAGTAACAATGTTACCAAGCCTTTGTTTGAGGTAGATGCACAGTTCAGAATAATGTTTGTCAAATAACACTTCACGTCTGTATTTCTATTTATAAGTCTTCTAAAGTGAACTTTCCACCTATTTTTAAAATAAAAGATCTGCATGTAAGGAGATAACACAAAATGTCTGCTATTACCTCAGAACACCCTTCTCTGTGTGCTTCTCAGGTGTTAGTTTTGTAATAGAATCAGAAAGTGTTCAAATGACAAAGGGTAACTGCAACTTAAAGTTTACTAAATAGGTGCAGAGTAAGATTAACAATACAAACAGGCTCAGAAAGGCAAATAGTATCCATGCAGTACAGAACAATGTTAACGGAATATGAAGCTGTGCAAACAGGAGTTCCTCATAGTGCTCAAAGAAGAAACAAGTTGCACTCTACCTCTAGGCTGATTGATGAGGGACACTGGTGCTCTGTCTAGAGTATTTGTTAACCAATTTCACTTCCTCAAAAGCAGAAGGGCCAACGACTCGATACATTCCTACATATACACAACTTTATTGACCGACATGTTAAAATCCAGTAACAAATGTCTTATGCCCTGTACACACGGTCGAACATTGATCGGACATTCCGACAACAAAATCCATGGATTTTTTCCGACGGATGTTGGCTCAAACTTGTCTTGCATACACATGGTCACACAAAGTTATCGGAAAATCAGATCGTTCTGAACGCGGTGACGTAAAACACGTATGTCGGGACTATAAAGCCAATAGCCAATAGCTTTTGTTTCTTAATTTATTCTGAGCATGCGTGGCACTTTGTGCGTCGGATTTGTGTACACACGATCGGAATTTCCGACAACGGATTTTGTTGTTGGAAAATTTTATAGCCTGCTCTCAAACTTTGTGTGTCGGAAATTCCTATGGAAAATGTGTGATGGAGCCCACACACGGTCGGAATTTCTGACAACAAGGTCCTATCACACATTTTCCATCGGAAAATCCTATCGTGTGTACGGGGCATTACATGTTTCAACAATTAAGCCTTGCTTGTAGCACCATATGCTTTTACTGGCATTTCTGCTTCTGAGGACTTCCTCACAATATTGTCTCACTGGCTTAATCAAGTAACTAGTATTCAGCATGGTAAAGTCTTTATAAAGCTCTATAGTAACAGAGACCAGAGACAAATCACTTCTTCAATAAGCAGTACAGTACACAAATAGTTATTGGTGCTTAACCTCACAGACAGCGTGCCTCACAGGGAAGTCCAGGCTAGGTCTGGTGAACAGCTAAAGGGAGTTTAAGGCTGGGAACCCAGGCGAGTGGCTGAAGAAGTCTCAGGGCTGGTAACACAGGCGAGTGGCTGGAGATGAAGGGCCACCCCACTTGAGGTGCAGTACCTTGGTAGCAATTGGAGGCATGCTATTCGAAGTGGCTGGGTCTTCCATGGAAGCTATTGGCTCCTGCCTGGCTGCCTGCACCCTGGGACTATCAGTAGAGAACCATACACCTGGCTGCAGATTGTATGCCCTGCCACCTCTTCCTCATCAGAAGCAGTCTCTCTGAGCTGATGAGGGTGGGAAACAGGGACATTTATATTCAACAGATGTGTACAGGAGCCCAGGCTATTGTGGAAAAAAAGAAGTGTCTGCATCTTAGCATAGTGATTAAAGGGGCACTTTGCTGTTACTAAACTCAGGACCCTGCATTTACTATATCTGGTCTCCCACAGTACAGAGAACATGGAAATGCAAATGCAATAATTTTAGTAAATATAAACTGCTAAATATCTTTTCTCATCAGCAGTATATAGCAGTCTTGTGACTTCTATCAGTGCCTGGTTAAAGCTTGTAGGAAGAGTTTTCATACTGCACTGGCTGTACTTTCAGGATGCAGGACCCCTGACCCTCTGTCTGGACTGTGCTGATTGGCCCTGTGCTGATCACATTCATTCTCCCAAGAGAAAAAAAAACTCTCTAGCCATACACACGAAACTGGGCATGTGCAGCCTGACTCCAGTAACGCTGTCTTATCCGGACATATTTTGGGGCAAAAAGCCCCAAAAACATCCCTTTACGCAATGCAGAGGATTAACCCCATTAATGAAGTGTAACAAGCATGCTTTACTGCATATACAGACTGATTTTACTGTTGTGGGTTTAGTAACACTTTAACCTCTAACTTCAGGGCACAGCCCTGCTGTTCCCATCTTCCCTTAAAGTGCTACTGTCAAACGAGGCTCTTATAAGTTGATTGCTATTTTTTGGTAAGGTTTTCACTTAAAACACGCTTGTCGAATTCATCACTGAAAGTTTTTTTTTTTTTTTAAACACTACAGATGTGCAGCTACAATAATATATGGTATATACAAGCATGGAAATACCTATGTAAGTGTTTTGTATAACAGTGTACAGTAGAAGGAATACAGCTGTGTTTACATAACTGAATGGCTTTAGTTTCTTCCGTGAAAGGTGTATCTGAGAACCATGTGGCCAGTGGTGTAGAAATGGAATGTAGATGAGTAATAAAGATTAGCCTTTTTATTCCATGCTTACACAAAGCTGCATATTATATGACTAGGGGATACAGTTGCATGACCTGCAGACCATAATATGATAGGACAAACAAAACTGTGCTAATGTACAGTGGACAATAGGTTTCATAGACAATGTAACCAAATATCCGAAAAAGCTGCCATCATTTCTTCAATGGCTTCATCAGTCATTTAGTATACAATAAAACTTTGTTGAGTAATTGTAAAGATTTTATTTTTATTATTGAACTTCACAATTCTGTTCTACAAAACAAAAGTTAAACCCAGTATCAGGACAAGGTTCACTAGCGCTTAAGGTAAAGATATCTAAGTGCAAACCCTCCATCCCCAACTGAGATGGATGATGCTTGGCCATACATATGTACACTGATCAGAGATATGTAGGATACCCCCTGACTATGGGAAAACTACCCCTTTGTCCACGGAGAACAAAATCAAACAGAGGTTGTGATGTGATTTAGTTGTAGCAAGGCCCTCACCCCCTAGAGGCCTAATGGTGACCTCCAGAGTCAGGGAGAGCTGACATCCTTCTTGTGGTTTACTAGGCATAGTGGGTGTAATGCCAGATAGAATGTTTGGGCGCCAGTAACTTTTGAATGCGAACAAAAGAGATTTATTGTCTCTTAACAAGAACTGGGGGAGAGACGGTTAGGGCATTACGCAGATGCAATAGCAATTGGCAGACTCTGAGCCAGAATAGACAGACAGCTATACAGGTTGAGGGCCTTTAAGCTGGTTGCAGCCCTGTATTTGTAGAACTGCTGTCTCCTATGGCAACTGAACTTGTAGGTTGACTTCAACACAGATCTGTACACATACCAGACTTGGTATCCCCATTGTATAGGACCTGGCCTCCATCTCACAGCCTCCCCCTGTAGCTTTTCTCACTGAGCTCCCAGTCTTCTCACCAGATCTACAGATCCCAGCCGCCCGCTGGATTCCCTGAGCTCTTCCACAGCTAACCCACTGTACACTCCAAGCATCACCCACGCTACCTGCTGGGTCCCTGGCTTGTCTCTTAGCTAACTCGCTGAATCTTCTTCAAGTGTCACCCACACTCACACGCTGGGTCCCGGACTTGAACGCTGAATCTTTTCCAACTTGTTCACCATCCCTGGCTAGTGAAAAAGGCTGTACTTCTTCAGACTTCACAAACCTGGTAAAAGGAGTAGTTGTCCCTTACTGGAGACGGGGTCCCCTTTATCTCTGACCTCTGGTTTTCACTTGCCTTTGGTAACAGGAGTGGTCGTCCCATGTGGCAACTGCTTCTCCTTCACCTCTGGCAACACTCGGTTCACCATCCCGCTGAACCTCTGCAATGATTAGGCCCCCCACGGGGTGAGCCTCTACACATATGGCTAGGCCACAGGCTTAGGCCTAACCTTCAGCTGCTGCTTCACATACAGCCCCCAGGCCTTAGCCTGGGGCTAAAAGAACATTGATCACCTGACTAATTCACCTTAAATAGACTCTCCCAGCATGCTTAGCCAAATATGATTGGCTGAGAAATGATGTCTATTCACAACTTTAACTCACTGTGGTCTTGTCATTCTAATGCCAAAAGCAGCAGTGCCACTTATTGACAGAAGAGAGAAATGCATCAGGTTCAGGCTTAGGGCAGAAAATCAGTGGATACAACTACCAATTAGCCAGGTTAATGACCACCTAGCATAACTAAACTTGTTAGCAACCCTGCCTAAACGCCAGGGTGCTACAACGTCCTATTGTGCACAGTGACATTGGACCCTGTCAGGCCTCTAAATAAATTAAAAAAACAGTTCCCAGCAAGAAAAGAAGTAGTATACTCAACTCCCTCCTTATCCATTTCAGCATTGCAGCCTCAGTCTGTCTCTTCAACATTTGACACATCTAGCTAGGTATGTTGGATTTCTTCATTCTCTGACATGCACTGTGGTTTCTTCCTCCGATCCCTACGTCACTACAGGATACTCCCAACGTATAGCATGTATTAAATGCAGAACAATCTGCACCTACGTTAGGTGTATGACCCAAAAACAAATCAGTTGTTAGATGTGAAGGCTGCATTATTTTTTAGGCTTTATTTTCCATATTTTCACCTGGTAATCTGGCCAGTAGATGTAGCAGTTAGAGGGATGGGACAAACCATTTACTGACCACTGACAGGAGTGCTTACAATGATCAGCTTTTATTTATTTATGTAAATCTTTATCTCAAGACTAAAAAAAAAAAACTGTTGCTGTAACTGCTTATAAAATGTGAGCTGGAGTTTAGCTGCAATTTGTTGGTGTATCTAAATCTGTTAGTCTCCTGTACCCAGATTAACAATGCTGCTGTCCAATGGTGCCCCTGTGCTCCTTCATCCAGAGTGGAGGTACTCTAATACAGGAGGTGTGTTACTGGACAGATCACCAGGTGAAAACAGAGGGGAAAAAGTCTAAAAATAAGACAACTAAGGCAGACACAACATCTAAGGATAGGTAAGCTGCAATAAATAACATTTTTGGTTTTGGGTTTAATACCGCTTTAAAACATGGCTTTATCACTGGATTATTTACGCAATTACCAGTGGAAAATATATTAGGGTTTCAGAATAAAATGACAAACCTAACATGTTCAACCATAGCAAACAATCAAATTTCAGTTTTTGGAGTTAGATCAGTGAAAGATTGCTTGTGATTAGTCACAGATATAAATTAGGAACCTCTGTATATTATCCATTGTATTCCTGCATAGGTCTTCATTCTTCTCGATGATAGGCTCAGTTTGGTTTTGTAATACGCCTTTGGCAGGCCATAGACAGTGCAAATTTCCTTTTTTGCAACCACTGGTTGCAGGAAAGAAATTTGCACGATTCCCCAGACAGTGCTGACAGGGGAATCCCTCCTGCCAAGCATTGGCCGAGAAGACAATGATTACTGCTAGTAACTATAGCAGTGACAACTGCAAGTAAATCTGGCAAGCTGGTTGTACCCAAGTTGATCACTCGATCAACTTGGTACATTTAGCCTGCCCACACACGGCTCGAATCTCGTCTAGTTCCTGCTGAACCAATTGGGTTTTGAACTGTCTATGGCCAGCCTTTGTTTGTCTTAAAACAAACACTGGGTCTGATAGTAGAAAAACAGTTATTGTTTAGGGTGGAAACAAATCACATTTCAAATTTCAAGTTTCCCATGCAAGATAAGAAATAAAAGCTGAACTCCGAGGAGCTGCTGTTTGAAACACAAAAATAATTAGTTCCCCTGGCTTTTATAAATCTGTCTGCATGTATTCATGTACCTGAATGAAATATACATTTGAAGACGTCTTTGTTTATCCTAATACTGAACCAGTCATCATCCACTGTAATTCAGTCAGCTGGAGAGATGCAGCATGGACTGCCTGCAGCTAAGTACGAAGTGTTTATTGTGGAAAGAACTAGGCCAGTACTAATCTCCATTATATAGCTTATCATTGAGGAAGTGTTCACTAATAATACTATCATTATACAGTATAACTGCACAAGTTATGTAATGTGTACTAGAAAAAGGACCAAGACTGGGTAATAATACAAAGGTAACTTTCTCAAACTCTGAACCAGTACTGGGTGATTCTGATAAAGTAAGGTAAAACCTATGCATTCTTCAGTAGTTCTCTAAAAATGAAACATCAAGTGAGCACACAAGTGAAGTTGTGTGACCATAAAAAAACTTAAAGGAGAAGTCCAGCCTGATCTTTTTAGGCTGGGCTTCTCCTATGGGTCACAGGAGTGCAATTAGTTTTGCACTCCTGTGACCCGTTTTCAGCGGAGAGCGGTCAAAAGTCCGTTCTCCTCTGACGTCACTGGAATCAGTCCAGGCACCGCGTCATCCCGACTTAGGAAGTCTGGATCCACCAGTTGCCTGTACTGATGGTAGTTTCAGACTCTCAGCGAGCCGCTGAGATGGTCGCTCCCCGCCCCTCCACAGTTCAGGGCTCCAATGAGCGTGGAGGAGCAGAGCAGAAGAGATGCTGGCTGACAGGCCGCAGCTCTCTGTTTGGGGAGGTGAGAGAACCGAGCCATTGGTGTTGTTTGGTGGCTCGGTTCTCAGTGAAGAGGCGGTGGGGACAGATGCAGCATCGGTCTGATGCTGCATCCACCTAGGTAAGTATGAATCTACAAGAAAAAAAAAAAACATACTCCTCTTTTAAAGGCTAAGTCCATCAAATGAACCTGCAAAGCATTGCAACCATGATCAGTGGATTGAGGGCCAATGCCATGCTCTTGAAAACTCTTCCTCCAGCTCAATAACCATACCAAGATATGTGTTTTCCGTTAGATAGCTGGAGGTAGGATCAATAGACTATGAGTGCACTTGTGTTCCATCAAGAACTACAAGATCGTCACCCATGATGTCTTGTAGCTTGTTAATTTACAGATCTCTGTGAATGAATGACATGGCTGGGCAGACAGACCCAAGCACAGCCGCTCTAATTTCAACTCTGACAGCTGGAGAAGAAGAAGAACCCTGCCACACGCTATCAGAGGAGAGGCTGTTTTGGGAATGGAGGATCAGCTTGGCACCATATTACATAATATATTACATATTACACCCTAAATAAGGCTGTAACATGTAACCTGGTTGCAAAGGTGGAATTAGCCCTTAAGTAACAACACAAATAAGTGCACAGCAGATGTTGCTGAGAGTTTTTGAGAGTCCTGATCTATATAAACAAAGTCGCTGCTTTGCGCTGTAAAAAAAAGGATCTTGCTCTGAATTTCATCTGTGGATATAGATGGTTTTACTACTCTAAGCAAATCTATAGGAATTTCTGGGATTCAGCAAGCATCACAGGAATTCACCTAATTAAAGTGGCTAGGCTATACGATTATACCAGGGTTTTTCAACCAGTGTGCTGCGGCACCCTGGGTTACCACAAAGAGTCCCCAGGGATTCTGAAGCAAAATGACACAAAGCCCTGTAGAATCTAACCATGAAAGGGTTACTGTGTTAAATTGCATGTACAGAGAGGAGAGAGAGCACATCCCGTTTCTCCTCTGGGCTCTCTCCTCCACTATGCTGTGATCTGTATTTTGCCAGCAAAAGTGAAAGCTGTAAAATCATGCCTTTTCCTGCACCACACAAAAAGGCGTTGCCTTTTGCAGTTGCACATGGGTGCCATTAATTTTTAATGGCAGCCCCACGCATTCACCAATTGCATGTTTTTTTGTGCCCAATTAATCAAATGCATGGTTCCGCAGTACTATGTATTTTGGTAGGGTTCAAATTAAAAAATTATGCCAGCACCTTTTTTGTGCATTTCATGAGCATAGAGCAGCCTAATAAAAAACAGAACACGCAAAAATGCGCTCAGGCACACCTCCTTATGTGAATGATCCCTCAGACTGGTGTGCCCCAGGGTTGTACACATTTCTAAAGGGTGCATTGACTACAAAGAGGTTGAAAAACACTGAGGTATACTATGGCAAATTAACTTTCTGTTTAGAGCCAAAGTAGCTATCGCTGAATTAACCTAGAATGTGGGAAGAAATGACAATTAATATTATAAATATTTATTTAGGATAGTAGCAATGCCTGTGCTGTCCATGCTAATTGTATTTTCTCCCAGACTCAAAGCCAATGGGGCTACCTTATTCAGCTACACAGAAAGAACTCCTAGACTCCTAGAATACATTTTCCCTATCATCCTCCTGGATGATGCAGCCACACAGGACACTGGAAAATGTAGTCCAGAAAGAGCTGTACTGTGAAAGTGAATGGGACTGTGAACTGCAAGAGCCGAGAACACTTTGTAATAATAGGATAAATGAGAACGTTTTCTCCTGGGCTTTTGAGAAGAACTTCCTCTTGCTGCTGGGCACTGGAGCTGCACACACCACAGTGCTGCGTGCCTGTATGTGCCTACACCTAAGTGTGGGGACTGGAGCTGGAGAGCCCTGCATGCTAAGTGACCAGAGTGCTTGAATCAGGCTATTGAGGACCTAGTGCTGGGACTGAGCTTTCAAGGACTGTATTCCTGAGGATAGAACCAGAGGGACTGCCGACAAACAAAGTCTGGTGTATGTCAGGACTGGTGAGCATCTGCAGCTGTGTTTATTCCACCACTATTTCACAGTTCAGCACAACAAGAGACCCATTCCCAAAAGCAATTGACTGCATGCAGTATTAAAGAGACGGTAATAAGTGCACCGCCACACAGTTTGGTCCACAACATTAGCCAGCTGAAGTAGCAAGTCAGGCACTATATACAGAACAGTTACCTTGCCTTTTTAGGAAAAATACACACACACATATATACAGTATATATATATATATATATATATATATATATATATATATATATATATATATGTACAGTATCTAACAAAAGTGAGTATACCCCTCACATGTTTGTAAATATTTTATTCTATCTTTTCATGTGACAACACTGAAGAAATACTTCATATTCCCATCGCACACATTCCTGGATGATCTCACGAATATGGGTGCTGCAGCAACAACCAGCTGGATACTGGTTCAAGTCACAATAAAGATATTTGCCAGCACACCGTGGAACGACGTGGATAGCGTCCAAACGTGTAATTTATTGCATGGTCGCAACACAAGGAGAGTGCAACGTTTCGGAGTCACGCAGGACCCCTTCGTCATCACATGCCTGACAAAGGGGTCCTGCGTGACTCCGAAACGTTGCACTCTCTTTGTGTTGTGATCATGCAATAAATTACACGTTTGGACGCTATCCACGGCGTTCCATGGTGTGCTGGCAAATATCTTCATCATTAACACTGAAGAAATGACACTTTGTTACAGTGTAAAGTAGTGAGTGTGCAGTTGTCCTCTCAAAATAACTCAACACACATCCATTAATGTCTAAACCGCTGGGAACAAAAGTGAGTACATCCCTAACTGAAAATGTCCAAATTGGGCCCAGTTAGCCATTTTCCCTCCCCAGTGTCATTTGACTCGTTAGTGTTACAAGGTCTCAGGTGTGAATGGGGAGCAGGTGTGTTAAATTTGGTGTTATCGCTCTCACTATCGCATACTGGTCACTGAAAGTTTAACATGGCACCTCATGTCAAAGAAAACTCTTAGGATCTGAAAAAAAGAATTGTTTCTCTACATAAAGATGGCCTAGGCTATAAAAAGATTGGCAAGACCCTGAAACTGAGCTGCAGCACAGTGGGCAAGACCATACAGTGGTTTAACAGGACAGGTTCGACTCAGAACAGGCCTCACCATAGTTGACCAAAGAAGTTGAGTGCACGTGCTCAGCGTCATATCCAGAGGTTGTCTTTGGGAAATAGACATATGAGTGCTGCCAGCATTGCTGCAGAGGTTGAAGGGGTGGGGGGGGGTCAGCCTGTCAGTGCTCAGACCACACGCCGCACTCTGCATCAAATTGGTCTGCATGGCTGTCATCCCAGAAGGAAGCCTCTTCTAAAGATGATGCACAAGAAAGTCAGCAAACAGTTTGCTGAAGACAAGCAGACAAAGGACATGGATTACTGGAACCATGTCCTGTGGTCTGATGAGACCAAGATAAACTTATTTGGTTCAGATGGTGTAAAGCATGTGTGGCAGCAACCAGGAGAGGAGTACAAAGACAAGTGTGTCTTGCCTACAGTCATGCAAGATGGTGGGAGTGTCATGGTCTGGGGCTGCATGAGTGCTGCCGGCACTGGGAAGCTACAGTTCATTGAGAGAACCATGAATGCCAACATGTACTGTGACATACTGAAGCAGAGCATGACCCCCCCTCTTCGTAGACTGGGCCGCAGGGCAGTATTCCAACATGATAACGACCCCAAACACACTTCCAAGACAACCACTGCCTTTATAAAGAAGCTGAGGGTAAAGGTGATGGACTGGTCAAGCGTGTCTCCAGAATTAAAACCCTATTGAGCATCTGTGGGGCATCCTCAAAGGAAGGTGGAGGAGCGCAGGATCTCTAACAACCACCAGCTCCGTCATGTCGTCATGGAGGAGTGGAAGAGGACTCCAATGGAACCCGTGAAGCTCTGGTGAACGCAATGCACAAGAGGGTTAATGCAGTGCTGGAAAATAATGGTGGCCACACAAAATATTGACACTTAGGGCCCAATTTGGACATTTTCACTTAGGGTGTACTCAATTTTGTTGCCAGCGGTTTAGATATTAATGGCTGTGTGTTCAGTTATTTTGAGGGGACAGCAAATGTACACTGTTATACAAGTTGTACAATCACTACTTTACATTGTAGCAAAGTGTAATTTCTTCAGTGTTGTCACATGAAAAGATATAATAAAATATTTACAAAAATGTGAGGGGTGTATTCACTTTTGTGAGATATTGTATGAGCCGTTAACGATATGAGCTGTTCGCGCCAAATTCGTGTGGCGCATCACGGCCCATAATTCACTGCGGCATCGCAGTGCATTGCTGGCTGATGATTGGCCAAGCATGCACTATGCCCCGCATGCTTGGCCTATCACAGTGCCGTCAGTAGAGAGAGCTGTAATTGGCCAAAGCCAGGGTGGCTTTGGCCAATTATGGCTCAGGGGGTTAGAACACGCCCCACACTATATAAGGCCGCCTGCACGGCGGCCCTGTGTAGTGTGTTCCGGCGTGCTTAGAGAGAGAGAGAGACAGTGTCATTTCATTTGAGTTAGCTAGATTAGGCAGGACAGTCAGTGAGTTAGCTGCACTTACAGTGTATTGTGTATATATATGCATCCCAGGTGTTGTATATATATATATATATATATATATATATATATATATATATATATACACTGTATTCAGTTTAGCTAGATCCGTTCCTGTTATCTTCCTACTGACAGGCTTGTCTTGTTACAGTATTTACAGCTACCTGAAGACAATTGCTGGTGTTCTTTTGATCCTATTAGTACCACAGTCAGGCAGCTAGACTATTTACAGTTAGTGTAATGCGTCCTTCTCACAGTGTTCAGTTAAAGCTACAAGTTAGTTTAGTGTGACCTCTGCACAGTGTTCAGCTAAAACTACAAGTTAGTGTAGTGCATCCTCCTCACAGTGTTCAGCTAAGGCTACAAGTTAGTTTAGTGTGACCTCTGCACAGTGTTCAGCTAAAGCTACAAGTTAGGGTAGTGCGTCCTCCTCACAGTGTTCAGCTAAAGCTACAAGTTAGTGTAGTGTGACCTCTGCACAGTGTTCAGCTAAAGCTACAAGTTAGTGTAGCGCATCCTCTGAACAGTGTTCAGCTAAAACTACAAGTTAGTGTAGTGTGACCTCTGCACAGTGTTCAGCTAAAGCTACAAGTTAGTGTAGTGCGTCCTCTGAACAGTGTTCAGCTAAAACTACAATTTAGTGTAGTACGAACTCTGCACAGTGTTCAGCTAAAGCTACAATTAGTGTAGTGCATCCTCTGAACAGTGTTCAGCTAAAACTACAAGTTAGTGTATGCGACCTCTGCACAGTGTTCAGATAAAGCTACAAGTTAGTGTAGTGCGTCCTCCTCACAGTGTTCAGCTAAAACTACAAGTTAGTATAGTGCAACCTCTCCACAGTGTTCAGCTAAAGCTACAAGTTAGTGTAGTGCGTCCTCCTCACAGTGTTCAGCTAAAGCTACAAGTTAGTTTAGTGTGACCTCTGCACAGTGTTCAGCTAAAGCTACAAGTTAGGGTAGTGCGTCCTCCTCACAGTGTTCAGCTAAAGCTACAAGTTGGTGTAGTGCGTCCTCCTCACAGTGTTCAGCTAAAACTACAAATTAGTGTAGTGCGACCTCTGCACAGTGTTCAGCTAAAGCTACAAGTTAGTGTAATGTGTCCTCTGAACACTGTTCAGCTAAAGCTACAAGTTAGTGTAGTGCTTCCTCCTCACAGTGTTCAGCTAAAACTACAAGTTAGTTTTTTGTGAGCTCTGCACAGTGTTCAGCTAAAGCTACCTGTAGAAGGTTGGTGGCGTTTTCCTGATCCTATCACTACTGCAGGCAGCTAAATAAGCTACAAGTTATTTTTTTGCGAGCTCTGCACAGTGTTCACCTAAAGCTACCTGTAGAAAGTTGGTGGTGTTTTCCTGATCCTATCACTACCGCAGGCAACTAAATAAGCTACAACTTAGTTTTTTGTGAGCTCAGCACAGTGTTCAGCTAAAACTACAAGTTAGTGTAGTGCGAGCTCTGCACAGTGTTCAGCTAAAGCTACCTGTAGAAGGTTGGTGGTGTTTTCCTGATTCTATCACTACCGCAGGCAGCTAAATAAGCTACAAGTTTGTTTTTTGTGAGCTCTGCACAGTGTTCACCTAAAGCTACCTGTAGAAGGTTGGTGGCGTTTTCCTGATCCTATCACTACCGCAGGCAGCTAAATAAGCTACAAGTTATTTTTTTGCGAGCTCTGCACAGTGTTCACCTAAAGCTACCTGTAGAAGGTTGGTGGTGTTTTCCTGATCCTATCACTACCGCAGGCAACTAAATAAGCTACAACTTAGTTTTTTGTGAGCTCAGCACAGTGTTCAGCTAAAACTACAAGTTAGTGTAGTGCGAGCTCTGCACAGTGTTCAGCTAAAGCTACCTGTAGAAGGTTGGTGGTGTTTTCCTGATTCTATCACTACCGCAGGCAGCTAAATAAGCTACAAGTTTGTTTTTTGTGAGCTCTGCACAGTGTTCACCTAAAGCTACCTGTAGAAGGTTGGTGGTGTTTTCCTGATCCTATCACTGGCGCAGGCAGCTAAATAAGCTACAAGTTAGTTTTTTGCGAGCTCTGCACAGTGTTCACCTAAAGCTACCTGTAGAAGGTTGGTGGTGTTTTCCTGATCCTATCACTTCCGCAGGCAAATAAATAAGCTACAAGTTAGTGTAGTGAGAGCTCTGCACAGTGTTCAGCTAAAACCACAAGTTAGTGTAGTGTGAGCTCTGCACAGTGTTCAGCTAAAGCTACCTGTAGAAGGTTGGTGGTGTTTTCCTGATCCTATCACTACCGCAGGCAGCTAAATAAGCTACAAGTTAGTTTTTTGCGAGCTCTGCACAGTGTTCACCTAAAGCTACCTGTAGAAGGTTGGTGGTGTTTTCCTGATCCTATCACTACCGCAGGCAGCTAAATAAGCTACAAGTTATTTTTTTACGAGATCTGCACAGTGTTCACCTAAAGCTACCTGTAGAAGGTTGGTGGCGTTTTCCTGATCCTATCACTACCGCAGGCAGCTAAATAAGCTACAAGTTCGTTTTTTGCGAGCTCTGCACAGTGTTCAGCTAAAATCACAAGTTAGTGTAGTACGGGCTCTTCACAGTGTTCAGCTAAAGCTACCTGTAGAAGGTTGGTGGTGTTTTCCTGATCCTATCACTACCGCAGGCAAATAAATAAGCTACAAGTTAGTGTAGTGAGAGCTCTGCACAGTGTTCAGCTAAAACCACAAGTTAGTGTAGTGCGAGTTCTCCACAGTGTTCAGCTAAAGCTACCTGTAGAAGGTTGGTGGTGTTTTCCTGATCCTATCACTACCGCAGGCAGCTAAATAAGCTACAAGTTCGTTTTTTGCGAGCTCTGCACAGTGTTCACCTAAAGCTACCTGTAGAAGGTTGGTGGTGTTTTCCTGATCCTATCACTACCGCAGGCAGCTAAATAAGCTACAAGTTATTTTTTTACGAGCTCTGCACAGTGTTCACCTGAAGCTACCTGTAGAAGGTTGGTGGCGTTTTCCTGATCCTATCACTACCGCAGGCAGCTAAATAAGCTACAAGTTAGTTTTTTGCGAGCTCTGCACAGTGTTCACCTAAAGCTACCTGTAGAAGGTTTGTGGTGTTTTCCTGATCCTATCACTACCGCAGGCAGATAAATAAGCTACAAGTTAGTGTATTGAGAGCTCTGCACAGTGTTCAGCTAAAACCACAAGTTAGTGTAGTGCTTCCTCCTCACAGTGTTCAGCTAAAACTACAAGTTAGTTTTTTGTGAGCTCTGCACAGTGTTCAGCTAAAGCTACCTGTAGAAGGTTGGTGGTGTTTTCCTGATCCTATCACTACCGCAGGCAGCTAAATAAGCTACAAGTTAGTTTTTTGCGAGCTCTGCACATTGTTCAGCTAAAGCTACCTGTAGAAGGTTGGTGGTGTTTTACTGATCCTATCACTACCGCAGGCAGCTAAATAAGCTACAAGTTTGTTTTTTGCGAGCTCTGCACAGTGGTCAGCTAAAACCACAAGTTAGTGTAGTGAGAGCTCTGCACAGTGTTCAGCTAAGGCTACCTGTAGAAGGTTGCTGGTGTTTTCCTGATCCTATCACTACCGCAGGCAGCTAAATAAGCTACAAGTTAGTTTTTTGCGAGCTCTGCACAGTGTTCACCTAAAGCTACCTGTAGAAGGTTGGTGGTGTTTTCCTGATCCTATCACTACCGCAGGCAGCTAAATAAGCTACAAGTTAGTTTTTTGCAAGCTCTGCACAGTGTTCAGCTAAAACCACAAGTTAGTGTAGTGCTTTCTCCTCACAGTGTTCAGCTAAAACTACAAGTTAGTTTTTTGTGAGCTCTGCACAGTGTTCAGCTAAAGCTACCTGTAGAAGGTTGGTGGTGTTTTCCTGATCCTATCACTACCACAGGCAGCTAAATAAGCTACAAGTTAATTTTTTGCGAGCTCTGCACATTGTTCAGCTAAAGCTACCTGTAGAAGGTTGGTGGTGTTTTACTGATCCTATCACTACCGCAGGCAGATAAATAAGCTACAAGTTAGTGTATTGAGAGCTCTGCACAGTGTTCAGCTAAAACCACAAGTTAGTGTAGTGCGAGCTCTGCACAGTGTTCAGCTAAAGCTACCTGTAGAAGGTTTGTGGTGTTTTCCTCATCCTATCACTACCGCAAGCAGCTAAATAAGCTACAAGTTAGTTTTTTGCGAGCTCTGCACAGTGTTCACCTAAAGCTACCTGTAGAAGGTTGGTGGTGTTTTCCTGATCCTATCACTACCACAGGCAGATAAATAAGCTACAAGTTAGTGTATTGAGAGCTCTGCACAGTGTTCAGCTAAAACCACAAGTTAGTGTAGTGCTTCCTCCTCACAGTGTTCAGCTAAAACTACAAGTTAGTTTTTTGTGAGCTCTGCACAGTGTTCAGCTAAAGCTACCTGTAGAAGGTTGGTGGTGTTTTCCTGATCCTATCACTACCGCAGGCAGCTAAATAAGCTACAAGTTAGTTTTTTGCAAGCTCTGCACATTGTTCAGCTAAAGCTACCTGTAGAAGGTTGGTGGTGTTTTACTGATCCTATCACTACCGCAGGCAGCTAAATAAGCTACAAGTTTGTTTTTTGCGAGCTCTGCACAGTGGTCAGCTAAAACCACAAGTTAGTGTAGTGAGAGCTCTGCACAGTGTTCAGCTAAAGCTACCTGTAGAAGGTTGCTGGTGTTTTCCTGATCCTATCACTACCGCAGGCAGCTAAATAAGCTACAAGTTAGTTTTTTGCGAGCTCTGCACAGTGTTCACCTAAAGCTACCTGTAGAAGGTTGGTGGTGTTTTCCTCATCCTATCACTACCGCAGGCAGCTAAATAAGCTACAAGTTAGTTTTTTGCAAGCTCTGCACAGTGTTCAGCTAAAACCATAAGTTAGTGTAGTGCTTCCTCCTCACAGTGTTCAGCTAAAACTACAAGTTAGTTTTTTGTGAGCTCTGCACAGTGTTCAGCTAAAGCTACCTGTAGAAGGTTGGTGGTGTTTTCCTGATCCTATCACTACCGCAGGCAGCTAAATAAGCTACAAGTTAGTTTTTTGCGAGCTCTGCACATTGTTCAGCTAAAGCTACCTGTAGAAGGTTGGTGGTGTTTTACTGATCCTATCACTACCGCAGGCAGCTAAATAAGCTACAAGTTTGTTTTTTGCGAGCTCTGCACAGTGGTCAGCTAAAACCACAAGTTAGTGTAGTGAGAGCTCTGCACAGTGTTCAGCTAAAGCTACCTGTAGAAGGTTGGTGGTGTTTTCCTGATCCTATCACTACCGCAGGCAGCTAAATAAGCTACAAGTTAGTTTTTTGCGAGCTCTGCACAGTGTTCACCTAAAGCTACCTGTAGAAGGTTGGTGGTGTTTTCCTGATCCTATCACTACCGCAGGCAGCTAAATAAGCTACAAGTTAGTTTTTTGCAAGCTCTGCACAGTGTTCACCTAAAGCTACCTGTAGAAGGTTGGTGGTGTTTTCCTGATCCTATCACTACCGCAGGCAGCTAAATAAGCTACAAGTTAGTTTTTTGCAAGCTCTGCACAGTGTTCACCTAAAGCTACCTGTAGAAGGTTGGTGGTGTTTTCCTGATCCTATCACTACCGCAGGCAGCTAAGTAAGCTACAAGTTAGTTTTTTGTGAGCTCTGCACAGTGTTCAGCTAAAGCTACCTTTAGAAGGTTGGTGGTGTTCTCATACTACAGGCAGGCAGTTGATTTTGCTAGCTGCAGTAACAGTTTATATATATATATATATATATATATATATATATATATATCCCAGCTTAGTGCAGCTACAGGCCATTAGTATGTCTGGAAGGCCAACAAGGAGAGGCAGACAGTCACAAGCCAATAAAAGAGGGCAAGCAGGGTCTGTGTCTAGAGGCAACAGTGCTGGTCGTGGAGACGGTGCATCCTCATCAGCACGTGGCCGTGGGACACGCTTGGCCTTTTTTTCGGCAGCTGGCCGCAACATGCAGAAGACTTGGTTGAGTGGATGACCAAGCCGTCCTCATCCTCATCATCCTCTCCCACCCATGCTCAGGGTACTTTGTCTGGCAAAGCAGCTGCCAACACGGCCTCTTCCCTCAGCTCAATGGCATCAGTGACTCCTTCCCTAGCCCCACCATGTCCTCCTGAGTAGTCCCTCGAACTGTTTGACCACAGTGTTGGGTACATGCTCCAGGAGGATGCCCAGCGTTTAGAAGGCTCTGATGATGATACTGAGCTAGATGAAGGCAGTAACGTGAGCACGGACAGAGGGGGTGCCCAAGAAGGACAGCAATCTGGCAGTCATACTCCCCCTGCTGCAGCATACTCCCAGGTTTGCTCTAGTGATGAGGAGGGAGGGGATGATGAGGTCACTGACTCAACGTGGGTGCCTGATAGGAGAGAGGAGGAGGAGGAGAAGGAGGCACATCACCAACGAGGCAGGATGCCCTCCAGGGGCCAGCGTAAGGGCAGCACACTGACTGCATTACACCCCAAAGCTCCGCATGTGCAGGGTGCTGCTGTCTCTGCGCGTTATTCCAAAAGTTCTTTGGTGTGGGCCTTTTTTGAGACGAGTGCATCAGATTGCACCGCTGCTATTTGCAACATATGTCTCAAGCGTATCTCGCGTGGCCAAAACATCTCCCGCTTGGGCACCACATGCTTGGCCAGACATATGTTGACCTGCCATGCAGTTTGTTGGCAAGCGTATCTAAAAGACCCACACCAAAGAACAAAGAGGACCTCTCCTTGCTCCTTATCAGCTGAGATCTCCAACCCCACTATACCTTCAGTCCTCTCTGAGACCTGCACTGAGAGGAATGAAGGTGTAGAATTAGGTGTGTCACAGCCAAGTACTTGTGGGCAATCTGCTTTCGGTACACCGACGTCAGATTGTACCAGGCAAATTTCCCTGCCCCAGCTGCTGCACCGCCGAAAGAAGTTCGCTCCCAGCCATCCACATGCCCAGCGGTTGAATGCTAGCTTGGCAAAATTGCTAGCACTTCAACTGCTGCCTTGGTAGACTCTGCCCCCTTCCGTGAGTTTGTGGAATGTGCGGTTCCTCAGTGGCAGGTACCCAAACGCCACTTTTTCTCATGTAAGGCGATTCCGGCTCTCTACCGGCATGTGAAAGGCAATGTCTTGGCCTCGCTGGACAGGGCAGTCAGCGGTAAGGTGCATATTACCGCTGACTCATGGTCCAGCAGGCATGGACAGGGACGTTACCTAAGTTTCACCGTGCATTGGGTGACTCTGCTGGCAGCTGATAAGGATGCAGGACAAGGTGCAGTAGTGTTAGAGGTTGTTCCGCCACCACGCCTCCAAAATGCCACTACTAATGATTGTGACACACCTCTCTCCTCCACCCCCTCCTCTTCTTCTTCCTCCATGGCCTCTTCCTGTGCTTTGTCCTCGGAACCAGCAGTGCTCTGTAGCCGTTCAAGGGGCTACGCAAGTATGCAGGCCAAAAGATGCCATGCGGTGCTTGAGCTGGTGTGCTTGGGTGACAGGAGCCACACTTGGGCAGAGGTTCTGTCAGCTCTGCAGGAGCAAGTTCAGAGGTGGTTGACGCCACGCCAACTTAAGGCAGGAATGGTGGTTTGCAACAATGGCACCAACCTCCTCTCTGCTCTCCGACAGGGACAAATGACCCATGTGCCCTGTTTGGCTCACGTCCTTAACTTGGTGGTGCAGCAGTTCTTGGGCAGGTACCAGGCTTACAGGATGTCCTGAGGCAGGCCAGGAAAGTCTGTGTGCATTTCTGCCGGTCATATAATGCCAGTGCTCGGCTGGCAGACCTCCAAAAGGAGTTTAACCTGCCCAAGAACCGCCTAATCTGTGACATGCCCACCAGGTGGCCATGCTGCAGCGACTGCACACGCAGCAGAGGGTCATCAATGAGTACCTGTGTGACTATGGCACCTGGACAGGGTCAGGGGAGCTTGTTTTTTTTTCCCCACGCCAGTGGGCCATGATCAGGGATGCATGCACTGTCCTGTCACCATTTGAGGAGGCCACGAGGATGGTGAGCAGTGACAGTGCATGCATCAGTGACACTGTCCCCCTTGTCCACCTGTTGGAGCACACGCTGCGTGGAATAATGGACAGGGCACTTGGGGCAGAACAGAGGCAGGAAGAGGAGGACTTCCTTAGCTCTCAAGGCCCCCTTTATACAGACAGTGTTCCTGCGTGCCCGCCAATCACACAGGAAGAGGACGAGGAGGAGGAGGATTGTGTCAGTATGAAGGTTGAGCCTGGCACTCAGCATCAGCAGCAGTTTTTAAGGGATCAGTCCCAAGAAACACATGGACTTGTACGTGGCTGGGAGGAGGTGGCTGCGGACCATGTCATCCTTATTGACCCAGAGGACTCCGGACCGAATGCCTCAGCAAACCTACGCTGCATGGCCTCCCTGATCCTGCAAAGCCTGCTTAAGGATCCTCATATTCGTGGTATCAAGGAGAAGGACCAATACTGGCTGGCAACCCTCCTTGATCCACGTTACAAGGGTAAGGTTGCGGACCTTATCTTGCCATCACAGAGGGAGCAGAGGATGAAACATCTTCGGGAGGCCTTGCAGAAAGGTCTGTGCAATGCGTTCCAAGAGACTGGGAGGTTATAAACTCCTGTTTCTGGACAACATGTTGCTGGGGCTTCGGTCAGTCAAAGAAGGAGCAGTGGAGAAGGTGGCCGTCTGACTGATGCGTTCAGACAATTTTTTTGTCCGCAGCTCCAAGGTATGATCGGTTCCAGCAACCACCGCCAGCGTCTGTTTTACATGGTGCAGGAATACCTAGGGGCAAGATCTGACTTGGACACCTTTCCCACCGAAAATCCTCTGGGTTACTGGGTCTTGAGGATGGATCACTGGCCAGAGCTTGCACAGTATGCAATTGAGCTACTGGCCTGTCCTGCATCCAGCGTTCTTTCGGAACGCACATTCAGTGCTGCTGGAGGCTTTTTAACTGATCACAGGGTGCGTCTGTCCACGAACCCGGTCGATCGACTGACCTTCATAAAAATGAATCAGTCTTGGATCACCACCAGCTACCAAGCACCTGATGCTGATGTAACCGAATATTTTTTTTTGAAATCTCAGATCCCTTCAAAGACTGCCTATGCTGATGCTGTGTGACTATCCTGAGTAATTATCCTCTTCCTCCTCAATGATCACGCTGATAGCTTGTAAGAACATTTTTGGTTCTGGGCACCACCACCAGTGCCTAAGGCCCAATTTTTCAGCCCCTGTTTAACAGGGGCGTGTAATTACAATTTTTGATGCAATACTTTGCAGCAGGGCTCGTTCCTGCATTCCTACAAGAGTATCTGTGAGGGGTTGCAGTGTTGTGGCACCAGCACCAGTGCCTAAGGCCCAATTTTTCAGCCCCTGTTCAACAGGGGCATGTAATTACAATTCTTGATCTAATATTTCACAGCAGGGCCCGTTTCTGTGCCCACCAAGAGCAAGTGAGGACTTACAGTGTTGTGGCACCAGCACCACCACCACCACCAAAGGCCCAATTTTTCTGCCCCTGTTCAACAGGGGCATGTAATTACAATTCTTGAGCTAATATTTCACAGCAGGGCCCTGTGAGGGCTTACAGTGTTGTGGCCACAACAACACCTAAGGCCCAAATTTCTGCTGAGTATATAGGGCAGGCCCCTACTTTCAAACATCCAACTTACAAATGACTCCTACTTGCAAACGGAAGGAGACAACAGGAAGTGAGATGAAATCTACCCCTAGGAAGGGAAATTCTCTCCTGTAAGAGTTAATATGGGAAAAACATTTCTCCTTTCCACTGATGCTTTATCACCAATCCTTGTTTCACAAAAAACCCCAAATTTTCAAAAAACATTTGTCATTGGGACAAAAAGTGAGGTGAAATCTTCTGAAGAGGAGCACAGACAGCAAAACAAATGTCACAGGGGTGATAACCCTTCCTTATGTTTTCCAAAAAGCTTAAAATTGATTTTTTGGCTGGAGCTAAACACGTTAAAAATGTACCAGTTCAAAATTACAAACGGATTCTACTTACCAACAAACCTACAGTCCCTGTCTTGTTTGCACCGCCTGTATACTGTTGTTCAGAGTACAGAGCCTGTATACTGCTGTTTCCTTTTTTAATTTGGGTGCGGGGTTCCCCTTAATATCCATACAAGACCCAAAGGGCCTAGTAGAGCAGAGATGAACCAATCAGTGGCAAAGAAGATGATGTCAGGTAGTCTTCTGGAGCCTGGGAAGTGTCACCAGAGGTCAACAAACGCATGTAGGATCTGCAGTGGAGCTTTGGAACAACATCAGGAGTATATTGGCAGGCTAAGTTACAATCACTAGTAGATCAACAGGAAAATATCACACAGGAGACAAAAGCAGCAACAGAATAGTGAAGCAGGCCAAAGCAGACCAGACAGGAATTAGCGAGTGGTAGGCAGAAACAGAGTCTGGAAGAGGCCAAGGTTGTCAGCAGGCATATAATGAGGTACTAACTCAAGTGGAGAATCAGAATCCAAGAGACAAACTAAGGTCAGATTGAATAAGTAGGAGTCCGAGCAGAAGGTACAGGAGAGTCAAGATGCAGGTTTGGAATGTAAGCCAGGTCAGCCCTTAAAGTAGAAATAACCACTTGCTTACTGGGCACCTAAACCCCATTCCTGCCCAGACCAATTTTTTTCACACAAATAGAGCTTTCTTTTGGTGGTATTTAATCACTGGGTTTTTTATTTGTTGCTAAAAAAAAAGAAAAAAAAAAGACAGAAAATGTTTTCATTGTTTGTTATAAAATTGTGAAAACAGGTAATTTTTCTCATTCATTGATGTGCGCTGATTAGGCTGCACTGATTGGCACTGATGAACACTGATAGGCTGCACTGATGGGTACTGATAGGCGGCATTGATAAGGTGGCACTGATGGGCACTGATAGGTGGCTCTGATTGTCACTGAGAGGTGGCACTGATGGGCACTGATGATTGGCACTAATGGGCGGCACTGAAGGGCACTGATAGGCAGCACTGATAGCTGGCACTGATGGGCACTGATGATCATTGATGGGTGGCACTGATGGGCACTGGTAGGTGACACTGATAGGCAGCACTGATCAGTGGCACTGATGATGATGCACTGATGGGGGTTGATTGGCAGCACTGGTGGGCACTGATAGGTGGCACTGTGAGGCAAAGGTAGGTGGCACTGTGGGCACTGCTAGGTGGCATTGGTAGGTACTGATAGGTGGCACTGGCAGGTGGCACTGGTGGGCACAGATGAGGCGGCTGCAGCTCTCTGTGTAAGGGACCGATGTCCCTCTGACAGAAGCTGGTGAACGGCTTTTTTTTCCCTCACGCTGACAGCGTAAAGGGAAAAAGAAAACCTTCTGTTTACATCACGTGATCAGCTGTCATTGGCTGAAAGCTGATCACATGGTAAGGGACCGGAATCAGCCCCCTACTCCGATCTGTAATCAGCCTAGTCCCATAGACTCGGTGATCACAGAGCATTCCAAGCGCGCCCCATGGGCTCATGCACAGGAGGATGTCATATGGCGACCTCCAGGCAATTAAGGCCCACGCTGTAGCCGTCTTTCACCTATAGGGTGGGTGGAAGGTGGTTAAACCCTCCTATTCTTTACATCCAAGGAAGCTGCTGTCTTAGCCTCTGTTTGATGTGCAGTTGCCATGGTGCTGCACATGTAATCAGTTATGACGCCAGCCATTTGATGGCTTGACAGTTCGGTTGGGACTATAAGCAACTGTGACAGTTATCATTCATGGAATGCCTTGAATGTGAGTGCCGGTTCACACAGGGGCGGCACAACTTGCAGGTCGCCTCACCAAGGCGACCTGCACACGACTTCAGTGGCGACTTGCAAAACGACTTCTGTATAGAAGTCAATGCAAGTCGCCTGAAGTCGCCCCACAAATACTACAGGAACCTTTTTCTAAGTCGGAGCGACTTGCGTCGCTCCTATTAGAATGGTTCCGTAGTACAGAACGGGAGGTGACTTGTCAGGCGGCTAGGTTGCCTGACGAGTCGCCCCTGTGTGAACTGGCACTAACTGTTTTCGCAAACCGTTAAATTGATGGATGTACTTCTGCTAAGTCTGCTTGGCTGAGTCTGTGTTCTCAGGATCTGATGTCAAATTGGATGGATTGATTTTCAAACTGATTTACTGTATCATCCGAGCCAGGTGAGTGTATCTATGGCCAGTCAGTGGTGTACCCCCTGTTCTCCCCTGTATGATGACTGATGGGATATATTCTCTTTATATATTTTATACTGCATTCAAGCAGTCTACTACTAGCCCCAAGCTCTGTATTTGAGGACTTTACCCCCTCTCCAGCCCCACTAAGTCGTGTGTAACCCTATAAAGACTTTGGTTGGTGTGTATTATCATATACCTTTGTATGTTTACTTGGATTTATTGTGCAGGTTGAATTCATCTTCCGACTCCTGTCACAGACCCTTTTTGCAACACCTATGAGGGTGTTTTTGCCTTATACCTATCTTTTTGTTTCATTTAACAGCTGTTAATTCTATGTTGCTCTCACCTGGTTCCCGCACTTGCCCGGGAGACTGCCAATGTGGCCTTGAGGTGCCTGGTGCAGTGATGACAGTCCTGCTGGTGAGTATTTTTTCCCATAGGATCTTCCTCCTGGTGGCCATGGCAGATGGGGATTAATGAACGTAGCTACTATTTGTATTGGGTTTGACTGTAGTTATGGGGCATCTCACCACTATGATATTTACCTGGTGGTCCGCTCCATACTCTGCAGCCTTATTATATTATCATGTTTTGTCATATGAAGATTTCTTATATGTATGCTTTTCTTTTAGAATAAACCTTTCTCTGAATTATACTCCTGAAAAAGCAGTTTTCCACAAAACATGTAGAGTCTGTAACTAGAAACAGACGGATATTAAATCCCCCTATCATGGGTTAATACATCTAATTCTTTCCAGTTTACATCATAATTTCTGTATAATTTTTGAGGCTGTTATGAGATAAAAATGGTTTGAACAGGATTTATCTTGAATCCTGCAAGTCATAACCGGAAAATTAGGTTAAGTAGCCAATTCTCAAGTTGCAATGCACGTAGGCTCCGGAGTTTTGTTTTGTCAACCAAAAAGTGTTGTAAGGTAGCCCAAAATAGTTTTTTTCCCTGTAAAAGTATTTTACTGTGTGTCACTCTTCAGTTTCTCCACTGTGTACAAAAGAGCACATTGTTACAGGTCTTTGTTGTATCCTAGCATTCAAGATAATAGTTATGTCTTCAAAAGCAACTTGCAGGTTTTCTTCTAAAAGGGTTAAATATTTCCAGAAAGGTAAAATGTGGTAAACTCAAAAGGATAAATCCAGTTGATTATAAATGTTACTAATAAACTTGCATATCATTTTCTATGCACTTTAAAATGTATTTTGTTATTGAGAAGTGCAAATTATGCAATATGTGGATAAGTCCACTGTCGGATCAAATAGTATTGTGTGCTTTGGGTATGTTGAGCCTTTTGCTCGCAGGGACACTGTTGTATTTACTACTATTAATGTTATATGGCACCAATTTATTAAAAAAAATTTACAGAAAAAAAATTGAATCATTGCCCATTAAAAACTGTAAGTTAAACTATGAGATGGGTCAGGGAGTTTGGTGGTAGCAGTAACAGGTAGGTAGTTCTAATTTTTTCTAGGCTTTGTTGTACTGCACCCATCTACATTTCTCCTCGTTCTGAAACCTGATGATCCTGGAACACATCAACTGTAACCTTCCTTTCAGCTACAACTTATGCCGCGTACACACGAGCGGAATTTCCGTCAGAAAAAGTCCGATGGGAGCTTTTCATCGTATATTCCGACCTTGTGTATGCCCCATCGGACTTAGATAGGACTTAGATAGAGAACATGTTCTATATTTTTCCAACGGAACTAATTACTATCGGAAAAAACGCTCATCTGTATGCTGTTCCGACGAGATTAGCAGAAGGAGCCCAAAAGGTGGCGCACTTGCTATTGCACTTCCTTTTTCTAGTCCCGTCGTACATGTTGTACGTCACCGCGTTCTTGACGGTCGGACTTTGGTGTGACAGTGTGTATGCAAGACAGCTTGAGCGGAATTCCATCAGAGAAACCTTCAGAGTTTATTCCGACGGCAAAACTGCTCGTATGTACGCGCCATCAGTCCTCCATTTTCACTGTGTGGCCTACCTGGACCTGCAAAGCCTCTACCCAAAATCTCAACAGAGTTTCCTACATTCTCTTTAGCGTAAAGTCACTTGGTAGTCAGACAGCCTGGGTGAAGACAGAAGCTGTCAGATAAGGGTACTCGACGAGGCCGAGATGCTGAGAGCGGTAACCTCTTGCGACTAAGTGCACTCCACTCCTGGAGATGGTACAGGGGGTGAAGGGCACAAAGAGGCACGAATCAACAGCAGGCTGGGCAGGTCTTGCGTGTAGGTCACCAGCAGGGATAGAGCTGTGCAGGACTGGAAGATGCTGAGGCTCAGGAAGGAGGATGAACAGCTGATCCAACAACAGGCCGGGGGTCAAACACCGACTAGTAAGAGTCTCTAGATAGGCAAAACAGTCTAGTGCAAGGACTGTTAGCAGGTCTGTCAGCAAGCTGATGACTAGTACTGAAGATTGATAGTAAAAGTCCGTAGGCAGGCCGAGGGTCAAACACAGGTGACTGGAAGCAAAGTCTGTGAGCAAGCCAGGGGCCGAGCACTGAAGACAATAGCAAAGTCCAGGATCAGGCTGAGGGTCAATCATTGGAGACAGGAAGCAATATCCGTAGACAGGCCGAGGGTCAAACACAGTAAGCAAGTGGAGAAGTCCGAGGGTCAGTTGCAGGTAGAGATCAGAGCAGGTCAAGGTCAATCCGGGTCACAACAGGTAATCAAGAATCAGGATACAAAGCAGGAAACACATGGGGAGCTGAAAGACAAACCAGCAATCTGGTCATGGCACAGAGTGGCTTTTATAGGCCAGTGGGAGGCTCATGTTGTGCGCGCTATTGCGTACGCGTGTTCGCCGTTATGCTGGATCACGCACGCGCATTAGCTGTTTCGCTGAATTGCACACAAACATTAGCCGTTTAGCCGAATTGCGCACGCGCATTAGCCGTTTAGCTGTATTGTGCCCAGGGAGTGCCGCTCTACCGCGCATGTGTGAAGGAAGGCAGCGATATTGGCGAGACTGGTACTTGCCTCTTTCCTGACAGAAGCTTTGTGGTGGAGTGGAGGGCTGGCCACAGAATATGGCCTCCTGCTCATGGCCGTAAACTACAGAGTATAGGTGTACAGTATAAAATACCTGTTGTTTTGGCACCCAGGAGCCACAGCTGCAGTATATTTTTGCCCATAAGCATGCATTACAGAAAATGTGTACGTGCATAGTTGTAAAAGTAAAATTTTACATTTTGAAAAATACCCCCGATACGTTTGCATGGGTAGACACCAGTGCCCACGGTTATACATTGCAGTATTTAATACCGTACACCCATACGCTATGCTTTATGGCATAAAGATCTCAGAGGAGCAGGGTTTGGAGGGTGCTGGGGGAGGGCACAAAAATTGTACTAAAAGTGAAAATATCCTTAAAATCAAACAGTCTAAAAATAGACTTGGTGGAAACTTATGTGCAAGCACCTCTGAATGGGATAGATTCTCTTTAACAGGTGAGCTGCTGTTTGCCTTGTTTTGCATCAATACTCTAGGAACAGCACAGCCCAGATGAGGTGGCAGCAGGCTGCATGGATGATGACAGACATGCTGTTTGCTCAGCTAATTTTGGAATGATTACATTTTTTTCAAGTCCGAGACTGTCCCATTACACATTCATTTCTTAATGCCCCTTTATAGATGTAATATTCATTAAAAAAAATAGATGCAGCAGATGCAGTAAGTGTTTATTTTCCGTTATTAGTTTAACATTTACCTGAAAGTACAATTACACTTGCCTATTGTACCTTAATTTGATTTCCAAATTCTTATTTCTAGAGGCCATGTGTATGTTATAGGACTATGGGAAAATAGAAAGGTACTGGCAGTTTTTCCAAGGACCTTATTTAGGATGAGACAATGGTGAGACAAGTAGATTATGCTCTGTTAGTCTTTATCTTATGCCTTGTACACACGATCGGATTTTCTGCCGGGAATTTTGTGATGACAGGCTGTTGGCAGAAAATCCGACCATTTGTATGCTCCATCGGACAATTGTTGTCTGATATTCCGCGGATAAATGTTGGATGGCAGGCTTTAAAATTTTCTGTGGGCAACAGTCTGTTGTCAGATTTTCCGAGCATGTGTACACAAGTCCGTCGGAAGCAAGGATGAGCCAGAAGCAGTCGGTCTTGTAAACTAGCAGTCGTAATGGAGGATTAACATTTGTGACATGGTAAATTATGAAATCTCGAAATGCAGCACACATTCTCTTGTTCTTTAATGGGATAATAATGAAGCTGCTTTGCTAGTGATACTGATGGAGTTATTGCAAACTAACTTTCAAAAGCTTTTTTTTTCTAGTGATATTAAGAATAATATTATTATGCTTGTTATTTTTTTTTTTTTTTTTTGGTGCAAGTTACCACAACACCATTATCCTGTATTTTTTAAGATCAAAGATACAAATAAAAGCCTCATGCATGTGTCTTGCTTCTTAATATAGGGGGTCAGCAATACCAAGAGTTGGTGAAAGCAGGGGTCCGTCATCGGAGATAATTCCGAAAATCATCTGGATTATTCTCCTGGAGCTCCTGCAGCAAAGGCATATGACATAATTGGTCACGATTAATAAAGCAACCAATTTTTTGTCCAAGAAATCCTCCTCCTCCTGTTCCTGGACAGGACTTGGGTCAAAGCAATAACTCCAAGGCCAATAATAAATAACACGTTATCTCCTCCGATTCCACAACATGGCTGGTTGACGAACGGCTGTTCAGAAACTAACTGAAAAGTGCGAACTGAAAAGTGCGAAATGAAAAGCGAGAATCAGCACTCACCAAACTTCTGCAAACACGATATTAGCAGAAGGAGCACAAAGGGTGGCGCCTGACAATTAAACTTCCTCTTTTGCGGCTCGTAGTACGTCTAGTATGTCACTACGTTCAGGTTTGTTGGCCGACAATTGTGTACCGTTTGTATGCAAGACAAAATCCAGGCACACGCCTTCGGACAAAAGTCTGAAGCTTTGTCTGCGGAAAATCCGATCGTGTGTACAGACTTAAGACTGCCCTTAGCTTTATTGAAAGTATATTGATTTAAGTAAGAACAGTACTGGCCTAACTAAGAAAAAGGAAGCAGTAAAGTACTGTCCATTTGCAGTGCTACAAAGCAGGAAGCAGAGCCTGCATATGTAATGAGCAAATATGGACACCTCTATGTACATATTTATTTACAAATTTTACGCAGAAACAAGGTCTTTAAAATATTAATTCACTGACATTGATATACTAAGCTGCACACGTGTTTTTTTTAACTAACTTCCTTAACCACTTCAGCCCTGGACCATTTGGCTGCCTAAAGACAAGAGGACTTTTTCCAATTTGGCACTGCGTCACTTTAACTGCTAATTGCGCAGTTATGCAATGCTGTACCCAAACAAAATTTGCGTCCTTTTCTTCCCACAAATAGAGCTTTCTTTTGATGGTATTTGATCACCTCTGCGGTTTTTATTTTTTGCGCTATAAACGGAAAAAGACCGAAAATTTTGAAAAAAAATGATATTTTTTACTTTTTGTTATAAAAAAAATCCAATAAACTCAATTTTAGTTATACATTTAGGCCAAAATGTATTCGGCCACATGTCTTTGGTAAAAAAAATGTCAATAAGCGTATATTTATTGGTTTTGCGCAAAAGTTATAGCGTCTACAAGCTAGGGTACATTTTCTGGAATTTACACAGATTTTAGTTTATGACTGCCTATGTCATTTCTTGAGGTGCTAAAATGACAGGGCAGTACAAACCCCCCAAATGACCCAATTTTGGAAAGTAGACACCCCAAGGAAATTGCTGAGAGGCATGTTGAGCCCATTGAATATTAATTTGTTTTGTCCCAAGTGATTGAATAATGACAAAAAAAAAAAAAAATTACAAAAAGTTGTCACTAAATGATATATTGCTCACACAGGCCATGGGCATATGTGGAATTGCACCCCAAAATACATTCAGCTGCTTCTCCTGAGTACAGGGATACCACATATGTGGGACTTTTTGGGAGCCTAGCCGCGTACGGGGCCCCAAAAACCAATCACTGCCTTCAGGATTTCTAAGGGCGTAAATTTTTAATTTCACTCCTCACTACCTATCACAGTTTTGAAGGCCATAAAATGCCCAGATGGCACAACCCCCCCCCCCCAAATGACCCCATTTTGGACTATTTGCTGAGAGGCATGTTGAGTCCATGGAATATTTTATATTTTGACACAAGTTGCAGGAAAGTGACAATGTTTTTTTTTTTTTTTTGCACACAGTTGTCACTAAATGATATATTGCTCACACAGGCCATGGGCATATGTGGAATTGCCAAAATACATTTAGCTGCTTCTCCTGAGTATGGGGATACCACATGTGTGGGACTTTTTGGGAGCCTAGCTGCGTACGGGGCCCCGAAAACCAATCACCACCTTCAGGATTTCTAAGGGTGTAAATTTTTGATTTCACTCTTCACTGCCTATCACAGTTTCGGAGGCCATGGAATGCTCAGGTGGCACAAACCCCCCCCCCAAATGACCCCATTTTGGAAAGTAGACACCCCAAGCTATTTGCTGAGAGGCATGGTGAGTATTTTGCAGCTCTCATTTGTTTTTGAAAATGAAGAAAGACAAGAAAAAAACATTTTTTTTTTCTTTTTTCAATTTTCAAAACTTTGTGACAAAAAGTGAGGTCTGCAAAATACTCACTATACCTCTCAGCAAATAGCTTGGGGTGTCTACTTTCCAAAATGGGGTCATTTGGGGGGGGTTTGTGCCACCTGGGCATTCCATGGCCTCCGAAACTGTGATAGGCAGTGAAGAGTAAAATCAAAAATTTACGCCCTTAGAAAGCCTGAAGGCGGTGCTTGGTTTTCGGAGTCCCGTACGCGGCTAGGCTCCCAAAAAGTCACACACATGTGGTATCCCCATACTCAGGAGAAGCAACAGAATGTATTTTGGGGTGTAATTTCACTCATTTAGTGACAACTTTGTGCAAAAAAAAAAAAAATTGTCTCTTTCCCGCAACTTGTGTCACAATATAAAATATTCCATGGACTCGACACAACTCTCAGCAAATAGCTTGGGGTGTCTACTTTCCAAAATGGGGTCATTTGGGGGGGGGGGTTGAACTGTCCTGGTATTTTATGCACAACATTTAGAAGCTTATGTCACACATCACCCACTCTTCTAACCACTTGAAGACAAAGCCCTTTCTGACACTTTTTGTTTACATGAAAAAATTATTTTTTTTTGCAAGAAAATTACTTTGAACCCCCAAACATTATATATTTTTTTAAAGCAAATGCCCTACAGATTAAAATGGTGGGTGTTTCATTTTTTTTTTTTCACACAGTATTTGCGCAGCGATTTTGGGGAAAAAACACACTTTTTTAAATTTTAATGCACTAAAACGCACTATATTGCCCAAATGTTTGATGGAATAAAAAAGATGATCTTAGGCTGAGTACATGGATACCAAACATGACATGCTTTAAAATTGCGCACAAACGTGCAGTGGCGACAAACTAAATACATTTTTAAAAGCCTTTAAAAGCCTTTACAGGTTACCACTTTAGATTTACAGAGGAGGTCTACTGCTAAAATTACTGCCTTCGATTTGACGTTCGTGGTGACACCTCACATGCATGGTGCAATTGCTGTTTACATTTGACGCCAGACCAACGATTGCGTTCGCCTTTGCGCGAGAGCAGGGGGGGACAGGGGTGATTTTTTTTTTTCTTTATTATTTTTTTGCTTTTTTGTCTTATTTTTAAACTGTTCCTTTCATTTTTTTTTTAAAATCATTTTTACTGTTATCTCAGGGAATGTAAATATCCCCTATGATAGCAATAGGTAGTGACAGGTACTCTTTTTTGAAAAAATTGGGGTCTATTAGACCCTAGATCTCTCCTCTGCCCTCAAAGCATCTGACCACACCAAGATCGGTGTCATAAAATGCTTTCCCAATTTCCCAATGGCGCTGTTTACATCCGACGAAATCTAAGTCATGAAATGCTCGTAGCTTCCGGTTTCTTAGGCCATAGAGATGTTTGGAGCCACTCTGGTCTCTGATCAGCTCTATGGTCAGCTGGCTGAATCACCGGCTGCATTCTCAGGTTCCCTGTTGAGACAGGAGAGCCAGAGAAAAACACGGAAGATGGTGGTGGGGGGGGGGCATTCCCTCCCACTGCTTGTAAAAGCAGTCTAGAGGCTAATTAGCCACTAGGATTGCTTTTACATGAAAGCCGACCGCTGGCTGAAAAGAATGATACAAAGATGATACCTAAACCTGCAGGCATCATTCTGGTATAACCACTCAAAGTCGTGAATGGCGTACCTGAAGACAAAAAAATGGTTAACAATAAAACACAGTAAACGGTAGTATAAAAGTAAAAGTATAAAAAATTGCATACCTGAAAAGTAAACATGATAAAACATAACAACAATAAAACATTGCAGAATAGAATACAGTAAAAAAGAGCAGAACAATAGAGAGATAGAAAATAGAGAGAGAGAACAATAAAACAGCAACTATTTTTTAAATTTTATATATTTTTTTTTTTACACTTTTTTTGTAACTAACTTTTATAACTGTAACCGGTTCCAGGTTCGGGTCTCTCAAAATGCGATGGCATCTTGGGAGACCCTGTGAAAGTGTGCCTAGTCTGTGCAATGCTGTACCCTACGCTAATACTAAACTAGTGAATGGTAGCGTTTAAAACATTCACCAATGCAAAGACTAGGATTGTCAGGCAGGAGGGACAATAATAGCGGGTGTCACGCCTATATCCGCGCTTGCTGCAGACACAACATCTTTTTTGGGGGGGTTCGTTGGGTAGGGGTACTCAAGAGGACATAAAAATGCCTCTCATGCAGCCGACTGCATTTGGTTGGGGATGTGAATGGGGGAAGTACAGGCACTGCAGAAGTGGTGGGTTCCCAATTAGGATTGATGAATGCAGCAGGAAGGACAATATGGGCATGACGGGCATGTGTTTGTCTTCTTCTTGGTGGCAGCGGGACACTACTTGTACTTGCCACCTCACCAGCTTGAACTGCACTTATGGGACTCGCCACGTCACCAAGTGTTACTGCAGTGCTGGTTTGACTACGACCGGGGTGTACTAGGCCGCTGGTGCTTGCCAGTTCACCAAAATGCTACCAAAAAAACTGTTAGCGATCGCAGGGATCAGGCCTGACTCTGCGAACGCTGCAGTTATGCGTTTAGTGTTTTGTAAGAGACAGTGATCGATCGATACTGCACTTGGGTGGGCCGGGCAGAGGGGCAAAACGCAGGTGCTAGCAGGTATCTGGGCTGATCCCGCTAACACTGCGTTTTTGGGAACCCTAAACTGCTGGGGACGATAGTATAGATCTGATCGGATCAGATATTGATCCGTTCAGATACTACACCACTAAGGGAGGTGTACGGTGCGTGCGTGGGTGTTAGCGGTACTGGCGCTAACCTGACGCTGCCTGGGGCTGGTGCTTGCCAGTTCACCAAAACGCTACCAAAAAAACTGTTAGCGATCGCAGGAATCAGGCCTGACTCTGCGAACACTGCAGTTATGCGTTTAGTGTTTTGTAAGTGACAGTGATCGATCGATACTGCACTTGGGTGGGCTGGGCTGGGCTGGGCCGGGCGGAGGGGCAAAACGCAGGGGCTAGCAGGTATCTGGGCTGATCCCGCTAACACTGCGTTTTTGGGAACCCTAAACTGCTGGGGACGCTAGTATAGATCTGATCGGATCAGATATTGATCCGTACAGATACTATACCACTAAGGGAGGTGTATGCTGCGTGCGTGGGTGTTAGCGGCACTGGCGCTAATCTGACGCTGCCTGGGGCGATGCATATCACCGCTGGGCGATCAGGGGGCTAAACCTTTATTCGGTAATAAACGGCGGGTGCCCTGACACTATAAAAAATAAACAAACTAACCAGCGTCACCCGTAACAGTTATACGGTGATCAGTGGTGAAAGGGTTAACTGGGGACAATCAAGGGGTTAAAACATTTACTAGGTAGTACATGGGGGTCCCTGTCGCTATAAAACACTGACGGCGAACCTAAATATTTACCTCCCTAACTAGCATCACCAGTGACACTAATACAGCGATCAGAAAAATGATCGCTTAGCAACACTGGTGACGGGGGGTGATCAAGGGGTTAAAACTTTATTAGGGGGGGTTAGGGGGGTATCCTAGACGTAAAGGGGGCTAACAGTAACTGTCCCACCACACTAACAGTCACAAACTGACACCATGCAGTAATCAGAAAAAAAAAAAAAACTGCTTGGTGTCAGTGTGACGGGGGGGAGGGGTGATTGGGGGGTGATCGGGGAGGATCGGGGGGTAAAGGGGGGTGTATTGTGTGCCTGGCATGTTCTACTGTGTGTGTGTAGTGTTTTCACTCACAGTGCAGTCTTCTCTCCTCGGCGCCGGAACGGAAAATACCGAGCCGAGGAGAGATGACATCATTTCCTTTGCTGCTGTTTAGCATACAGCAGCATAGGAATGATCTGATTGGCCGGCGGCGATCGCGAGGAGGGGCAATGAATGGATGGTCTCCCCCTCACCTCCGATCGCCGCTGGACAAAAGCGGACCTTGCCGACGTACATCGGCGTGAGGCGGTCCTTAAGTGGTTAATTTCGCCTAAAATAATTTTCTCATAAAAATGCTCGGTAGCAGTGGGAACCCGTACTACTCAGAAGATAGGTGTTTTACTCCAGATGTTTGGAGAGGCCAGCACAGTGATTGCACAGGTGTGTGCTGGGCTACTAGTTGTAACCTGACTATGGCTCAGGGCTCCACCCAACAGACAGATGGTCTATGCATGGCTGTCAGGAGGATTCCTATAATCTCTAGGAGTTAGAGAGGCTGCATGGGGCAGCCAGAGCATGCATGTCTGCAGTAGGCAGATTTAGTCCGTGACAGAGCAGCAAGGAGCTGATTGTGAGTAAGCTATGACAGAGCTTGACTTTAAGGAACTCTTTGTATTGGTCTGAGGAGCAGACCTAAGGCCTAGGCTTGAGTCCTGAAGCAGCCATGTGGCAAGAGAGTAAGCCAAGAGGCTGAAGTATTCTGATTGTGCAAGTTACAGTAATGGAACCCTCTGTGTGGGCTACTGATATCTTTTGTGGTTTGGTTGCCAAGGTTAACCACACAGGAATTAGTGAATCTGAGAAACAGATGATGTTGGTTAGTGCTGAGTCAGTTAGTGAGAGAGGTCAGTTCCTGACAGGTGTCATAGGAGTAGGTCCCCTATAGTCCCGGGAGAGCAGGTCTGGAGGAGGTAAAAAGAAATGTAGGATCCTGAGGCCAGAAGGTAGAAGAGATAGTAGAGAGATTAGTAGGAGCCCACAGCTCAGGAAGAAGTGCTTGTGGAAATACACCCAGAAAAAATGTGGGTGGTGTGCCCCTTTAGAAAGAAGGTTGAGCAGGTTAGGACTCCTGCTGCTGATAGTTGGCACGGAGGTGCCAAGGTGAAGTGCTGGTGGAAACATACCCTGAAATAGAGTTGGGCCTACAGAGCTAATGTCTGGCATAGAGGTGCCCCATCCCTAATGACGGGTTCATGTGTTCCTCCCTCTGATTTGAAATAAAGGGGGGGATATGTAGCAGTGGGACCCCATGCTACTCAGAAAATGGGTGTTTTACACCAGATTTTTGGAGAGGCTAGCACACTGATTGCACATGTGTGTGCTGGGCTATTAGTTGTGACCTGACTATGGCTCAGGCTTCCACCCAACAGACAGGAGGTCTGTGCATGGGAGTCAGGAGGACTACGTCCTCTCTAAGAGTCAGAGAGGCTGCATGGGGCAGCCAGAGCATGCATGTCTGCAGGAGGCATATTTAGTCTGTGACGGAGCAGTAGGGAGCTGATCGTGAGTAATCTATGAGAGAGCTTGACTTTAAGGAACTCTTTGTATTGGTCTGAGGAGCAGACCTAAGGCCTAGGCTTGAGGCCTGAAGCAGCTGTGTGGCAAGAGAGTAAGCCAGAAGGCTGAAGTATTCTGATTGTGCAGTAATGGTGTAACCCTCTGCATGGGCTACTGATGTTTTTTGTGAACTTTCCAGTTATTTTTAATAAAAGTTGGCTACCATGCCCTTAATTATACAGTTTTGGACTGGCACAACTCATTAAAACACACCTATTCCTTGAGTCTAATCACCACAATCCTACAATGTATAAAAATGTTTAGTTCATATACAGTACATAAATGTTGCAAATTGCTATTTTTTTTTAAATAGAATGTATATTTAGCCATTAAATGTCTTTAATTCTCTCATTAACCACTTGCTGCCCGCCATATAGCAAAATGACGTCGGCAAAGTGGTTGCAATATCCTGACCAGACGTCATATGACGTGGTCAGGATAACAAGCCACTGTGCGCCCTCGGGGGCGTGCATTGTGGCGATCGTTGTTGCGGTGTGTCAGTATTAGGGGTATTGAAAATGATTGGCGCATCATGATTTTACCCTTCCCGATTCGGCATCGATGCGATATCCAGCATAATTGATTATGCATGACGTCATTCCGGCTCCTCCCCCTCCCCCCGCCCAGCAGTGACTTTGCTGGAATGACAAGCCACCGACCGGCTAGCTGCGCCTGGCGCTGTCCCCTCCTCAATGGACAATGTAGCCTTAGAGTGCTGCCCCCACCCATGCTCTCCCCCTCCTCTGGGATATGCAGCTCTGGACAGTGACACTAGTCATCTGCCCGATGGGCGGGCGCCAAGACCACACGGAGCTGAGACATACAGTTCACTGCACGGAGCTGAGACACACAGAGATCACTGCAGCTGTGTTAACATCCGTGGGATGAGGCATAGAGTCGGCTTCAGGAAACAAGCTGCGAGGAGAGGAGGGGGTTGATAGGAGTGCTCCGGAGGTGAGAGATCAGCCTGTCATGCTTGATATATGTGCGGGCTGAGTGTATAGAAGTGGCACCCCCCCACCACCACCACCTGCTGCAACTATCCAGTGTGTGTGTACTGTGTGCCTAACACATTGGGGGCTGTACAAACTCTTTTATTGTCGAATTTATTCCTGTGATTTCCCTATCATCTCTCCCCTCTGGAACCATCTACTGATCTGCAAGCAGTATATTTTTCTTGCTGATTGGAATGTCTTCCTTTTTTTATTTTTGCAGTGATGTTGACCATTATTTTTTCTTTCAAATAAAAAACATAGCATACTTACCTGCTGATCTCCTGTATCATGTCCGCAGCCTGACCATCTTCTGTATCATTTCCGCAGTCTCTGACCACCTCCTGTACTATGTCCGCAGTCACTGACCACCTCCTGTAGCATGTCCGCAGTCTCTGACCATCTCCTGTAGCATGTCCGCAGTCTCTCTGACCATCTCCTGTAGTATGTCCACAGTCTCTGACCATCTCCTGTCAGGGGCGGATCCAGGGGGGGGCAACAGGGCAATTGCCCCCTCCGAGATTGTGGGTGAGTGGGTGGGCAGGGCAGGCATCGCTGTGGGTGAGAGTCGAGAGCCGGCGGGCGGCTCTACAGCTGAGAGCACGGCCGGCTCCGACTCCGTTGGTGAACAGCTGTGTGCGGCTTAGTGACAGTTTGTGAGCGGCTGCTAGCCAATCAGGGAGCCGGCGGGCGGGGGAGCAGAGAGATAACATCATCTCTCACCGCCCAGCGCCGCCCTGCATCCCTGCAGTTCCGCCCTCACTGTAGAATGTACAGGCAGCCGCGGCAGCAGAGAGATTACATCATCTCTCTGCTGCCCCTGGATGCAGCGCTGACACATCCGCTCAGGATGAGCCCTGTGTTCGTTCTGCTCCCATCGCTCTCCCAGCGGCAGCAGCCAGCCCATTCCTCCCTGCCCAGCACTGATGACAGGGGGGTCACCAGTTAAATAAGCCTGACTGTGACTGGGACACAGCAGACAATTATAGCAGGCAAGTGACAATCTGCAAAGTGTGGCATGGGACGTGGCAAGTGACAATCTGCAACGTGTGGCATGGGACGTGGCAAGTGACAATCCGCAACGTGTGGCATGGGACGTGGCAAGTGACAATATGCAACGTGTGGCATGGGACGTGGCAAGTGACAATCCGCAACGTGTGGCATGGGACGTGGCAAGTGACAATCCGCAACGTGTGGCATGGGACATGGCAAGTGACAATCCGCAACGTGTGGCATGGGACGTGGCAAGTGACAATATGCAACGTGTGGCATGGGACGTGGCAAGTGACAATCCGCAACGTGTGGCATGGGACATGGCAAGTGACAATATGCAACGTGTGGCATGGGACGTGGCAAGTGACAATCTGCAACGTGTGGCATGGGACGTGGCAAGTAACAATCCGCAATGTGTGGCATGGGACGTGGCAAGTGACAATCCACAATGTGTGGCATGGGACGTGGCAAGTGACAATCCGCATCTAGTGACAGGTGACATGGCAAGTGACAATCCGCAACGTGTGGCAGGTGACAGTGGCAAGTGACACGCTCGGGGCTCCCACTGATTCTATGGTGAGTTGAACCATTTCATTTTTTATAACCATGTAATAATGCGCTTCAATCATCCTGACACCATAACAACCATGGTGCTGAGATGATTGAAGCGCTAACACCAGCCATTTCCCCTTTAAATTTACCCCCAAAAAAAGTATTTTCTGGCAGTGCCCCTCCCGAGACTAGGCTCTGGATCCGCCCCTGTCTCCTGTAGTATGTTCGCAGTGTCTGACCATCTCCTGTAGCATGTCTGCAGTCTCTGACCATCTCCTGTAGTATGTCCGCAGTCTCTGACCATCTACTGTAGTATGTTCGCAGTCTCTGACCATCTCCTGTAGTATGTCTGCAGTCTCTCTGACCATCTCCTGTAGTATGTCCGCAGTCTCTGACCATCTACTGTAGTATGTCCGCAGTCTCTGATCATCTCCTGTAGTATGTCCGCAGTCTCTCTGACCATCTCTTGTAGCATGTCCACAGTCTCTGACATCTCCTGTATCATGTCTGCAGTCTCTGACCATCTCCTGTATCATGTCTGCAGTCTCTGATCATCTCCTGTACTATGTCTGCAGTCTCTGACCATCTCCTGTACTAAGTACAGGAGATGAGAACTCCATTTTTTAAATTCTATCTGTTCTTTAAAAAAAAGACAACACTCCCTGCATGTAGCAAAGTCTAAACACAGCAGACAACAACTTAAAGGAGCTCCAGGCTCTTCCCCAAAATACTCGGGGAGATGGTCAGAGACTGCAGACATGATACAAGAGATGGTCAGAGACTGCAGACATGATACAGGAGATGGTCAGAGACTGCAGACATGATACAGGAGATGATCAGAGACTGCAGACAATGTCTGCAGTCTCTGACTGTCAGGGTACTCACCAAGGCCGAGATGCTGATAGCGGCTCCCCTTGCAGCTAAGCGCACTCTACCCCTGAAGGTGGTGCAGAGGGTATAGGGCACAGAGAGGCACGGGTCGCCAGCAGGTAGATGAATCTTGAAAGTAGAACTCTTGCAGAGTAGAGGTGTGGAGCAGAGATGAACCGGACACCTGGACTGAAGTAGAAGACCCAGTTGGGGCTCTAACCCAACAGACCCAATAGTGGTTGGGACTGAGTGCAGGAGGGTGTCGGGAGTTAGGCACGGAGTACTCAGTGAAAGCAAGTCCTTAACCACTTGACCACTGGGCACTTAAACCCCCTTCCTAACCAGACCAATTTTCAGCTTTCGGTACTCTCACATTTTGAATGACAATTACTCAGTCATACAACACTGTACCCATATGAAATTTTTGTCCTTTTTTTCACACAAATAGAGCTTGGTGGTATTTAATAACCATTGAGTTTTTTATTTTTTGCGCTATAAAAGACAATTCGATAAAAAAATAAATTTTTCTTTGTTTCTGTTATAAAATTTAGCAAATTAGTAATTTTTCTTCGTAAATTTTGGCCAAAATTTATACTGCTATATATCTTTGGTAAAAATAAGTACAAATTGGTGTATATTATTTGGTCTTTGTGAAAGTTATAGAGTCCAAAAGCTATGGTGCCAATATCTGAAAATTGATCACACCTGAAGTACTGACGGCCTATCTAATTTCTTGAGACCCTAACATGCCAGAAAAGTACAAATACCCCCCAAATGACCCCTTTTTGGAAAGAAGACATTCCAAGGTATTTAGAAAGATGCATGGTGAGTTTTTTTGAAGTTGTCATTTTTTCCCACAATTCTTTGAAAAATCAAGATTTTTTTTTTCTTTTTTTTTTTTTTCACAAAATTGTCATATTAGCAGGTTATTTCTCACACACAGCATATGCATACCACAAATTACACCCCAAAACACATTCTGCTATTACTCCCGAGTATGGCGATACCACATGTGTGAGACTTTTACACAGCCTGGCCACATGCAGAGGCCCAACATGCACGGAGCACCTTCAGGCGTTCTGGAGCACCCAGGCCAATTCTGACATTTCTCTCCTACATGTAAAAATCATCATTTATTTGCTAGAAAATTACATAGAACCCCAAAACATTATATATTTTTTTTCAGCAAAGACCCTAGAGAATACAATAGCGGTTGTTGCAACTTTTTATCTTGCACGGTATTTGTTCAGCAATTTTTCGAATGTGTTTTTTTTGGGAAAAAAACAGTTTTGTGCTTTAAAAAAACCAAAACAGTAAAGTTAGCCCAATGTTTTTGCATAATGTGAAAGATGAAGTTACGCCGGGTAAATAGATACCTAACATGTCACTCTTCAGAATTGAACACGCTTGTGGAATGGTGCCAAACTTCGGTACTTAAAAATCTCCATAGGCAACGCTTTAAAACTTTTTTACTGGTTACATGTTTTGAGTTACAGAGGAGGTCTAAGGCCAAAATTATTGCTCTCGCTCAAACGTTCGCAGCGATACCTCACATGTGTGGTTTGAACACCGTTTTCATATGTGGGCAGGACCTACATATGCATTCGCTTCTGCATGCGAGCACACGGACAGGGGCGCTTTAAAAAATTTTTTTTTTAATTCATTTTACTTTATTTATTTTGACACTTCCCCCCCCCCAAAAAAAAAATTTGTGATCACTTTTATTCCTATTATAAGGAATGTAAACATCCCTTGTAATAGGAATATGACATGATAGGTCCTCTTTACAGTGAGATATGGGGTCAATAAGACCCCATATCTCACCTCTAGGCTGGGAAGCCTGAAATAAAAAAAAAAACGATCCTGGCTTTGATCGTAGCGGTGAGTCGGTAGAAGCACCGGAGGGGGGGGGGCGTCCCCTCTCACCTCCCGCTAAAATGATCAAGCAGTGGAACAGCCGCTATGATCATTCTTATGGTGTAGGGAATCGCCGTCTGAAAAAGCTGATATCTGAATGATGCCTGTAGCTGCAGGCATCATTCAGATATCCCCCCACAAAGTCAAGGACGTCATATGACGGCCGGCAGCGGGAAGTGGTTAAAAATTGCAGAGTATTGCGGGGCATTGCAGAGTATTGCAGAGTATTGCGGGTATTGCAGAGTATTGAGGGGTATTGCGGAGTATTGCAGAGTATTGCGTGGTATTGCAGAGTATTGCGTGGTATTGCGGAGTATTGCGTGGTATTGCGGAGTATTGCGGGGTATTGCGTGGTATTACGGAGTATTGCGTGGTATTGCGGAGTATTGCAGGGTATTGCGTGGTATTGCGGAGTATTGCGGGGTATTGCAGAGTATTGCAGAGTATTGCAGAGTATTGCAGGGTATTGCGGGGTATCGCAGAGTATTACAGGGTATTGCGGGGTATTGCAGAGTATTGCAGGGTATTGCACAGTAGTGCAGGGTATTGCAGAGTATTGCAGAGTAGTGCAGGGTATTGCAGAGTAGTGCAGGGTATTGCAGGGTATTAGAGTATGGAGGGATGGATGGCTGGATGTGACTGCAATTGTCACTGAGCAGCACTGTGGGCACTACACACCCAGCCACAGCGCTGCTGCCATCTGATCTCTCCCCCTCTCCTCTCACACTGTACCGATCGGTACACAGAGGGGAGGGAGGAACCGGCGTCATGAAATGACACCGGTTTGTTTACATGTGATCGCTCCGTCATTTGACAGAGCAATCACATGGTAAATGGCTGCAAGCCTCTGGACCTGGCGGTCACGGATGTTCCTGGGTACGCGACCCAGGGGACGCGCGAGAGCGGGATTCTGGGAGAACGTCCATGGACGCCCACAAAGAATAAGCCGACTGTGCTGCAGCCGTCTTTCGGCTATGGCCCGGTTGGCATGTGGTTACTCTGCCGCGCAGGTGCACGGGAATGTTCCGATACTGACAAGTCCTGCTTCTATTATTGCTCTGACAGTGCCCCCCCCCAAGGGCAGCCTCCGGATGTCCAACCTGGCTAGTACTTCCGGATATTTCTTGTGGAATGCTTGTATCAAACGTGGTGCGTGTATGTTAAAAAGAAAGCTCCCAAGAGTTATCTTCTGGAGGGTACCCTTTCAATTTGACCAAGTACTGGACTCGACCACCCCTCTTTCTACAGTCCATAATTGTCTCCACCTCAAATTCATCTTCGCCTTCAATATTAACCGGAGGGGGTGGCAATTCTTCCCTTCCTGAAAAAGGGCTGGGAGTCACTGGTTTCAATAAGGATGTATGAAAAACAGAGTGTATCTTATAAGAACTAGATAGAGCAAGTTCAAAAGCCACTGGGTTCACTACTCTTTTCACCTTGAAGGAGCCAATGAATTTTGGGCCCAATTTTCGTGAGGGAAAAGGAAGTTTGAGGTTAATTGCGGATAGTCAGACTTCATCTCCAATTTTGAAGGTTGGATTGCTCTTCCTTCCCGTCATAATATTTTTTGTAGTTGTCCTTGGGCCTTCTGCATATCTTCCTGGATCAGTTGAAAATTTGAATTTTGAATAAAACTTATTCGGTCCTGTACCGCAGGAACTGACACTTCCGGAAAAGAGTTAGGCAGAAAGGAAAGGTGAAACAGGGGAGAAGAGAAGTCCAGTTGTCTTGGGAACATGAGCAGAAGCATTGGAGGCATAGGCGTGCGCAAGGGGTGTGCCAGGTGTGCCTGGGCACACCCTAATCCTGTGGTTGACAACCCGCCAATGACTGGCAGGTGACAGGTAAACCGCAATTCATCCTTGCTAACTCTCGGAACCTGGACAGGAGAGGCGGCGGGGGTGGAGTTTAGTGGAACCGATCTGTATTTTCCTCCTGCAGCAGCTGAAAGTAGGCTTCTTCTCCTCTCCCTCTCATCAACATTCAGCTGCCACAGGAGGAAAATACAGGGGGGGATCTGTACCAAGATATGCCACCCCCCGCCATCCCTCCTTTCCCTGTTCCTCTTGCTTCTGTTGCCCGGGTCCCCCTGTGTGCTCCCTGGCTCCCCCTTCCTCCCACTGTTTCAGGATTTATTTACTGAAACAGTGGAAGAGGTCAGTAAATATGTCAAACGCATATATGTGTTGGAGCTTTGGGGTGCACACCCTAATGCAATAGGCTGCACACACCTATGATCGGAGGTACAAAGTTTGGTTTGTCCTCTCTGTCTGGCCGTTACTTTGGGGGTGATAGGCTGAAGAGAGGCATACCTTGATTTCCAGAGATTTGCAAAGGTCTTTCCAAAACTCGGAGGTGAACTGAACTCCTCTGTCAGACAGAATGTTTTTGGGTACACCATGAAGCCTAACCACTTCTTTAATAAATATATTTGCGGTATCTGAGGCAGAGGGTGTGTCCTTCATGGGTAGGAAGTGAGCCATTTTTGAAAGGCGATCCACCACTACCAGAATGGTGGAAAACTCTTCAGAGGGCGGTAGGTCAACAATGAAGTCCATAGAAACTTCCTTCCAGGGTTGTTCCAGAATAGGTAACGGTTTTAGCAAGCCCCAGGCTTTTATGTTGGACCCCTTGCTGCGTTGGCAGACGATACAAGATTTGACATAGTTTTTACAATCCTGTCTCCACCCCAGCCACCAGAAGGATCGATGTGCTAATTCAGAGGTCTTTTGTACCCCAAAATGTCCTGCTAACTTATTATCATGGAAAGTCTTTAATATCAAGAGCCTTACTTGTAATGGGACAAATATTTTGTTTTGAGCCCAAAGCAGACCATCCTGCTTTCTTAACGAAAGGTACCTCTGGGTCCGAACACTGGCTGGAGGCCTGTTCAATGGCAATCTTTAGATCAGGCTGAGTAAGACAAAGAAAATTTTGAGGAGACAGGATGGTACCATGTTCTGCTGTCTGGATGGCTTCAGGGAACATCCGGGAGAGTGCGTCTGCTTTTCCATTTTTGGAGCCTGGTCGATAGGAGATGTGGAAGTTGAACCTGGAGAAGAATAATGCCCAGCGAGCTTGTCGGGGTCTGAGACGTTTCACAGCCCTAAGGTACTCCAGGTTCTTATGATCCGTGAAGATCATAACGGGATGAGACGCACACTCCACACTCCACTGACCATCTCCTGCAGTAGGTCTGCAGTCTCTGACCATCTCTTGCAGTAGGTCTGCAGTCTCTGACCATCTCTTGCAGTAGGTCTGCAGTCTCTGACCTTCTCTTGTATCATGTCTGCAGTCTCTGATCATCTCTTGCAGTAGGTCTGCAGTCTCTGACCATCTCTTGCAGTAGGTCTGCAGTCTCTGACCATCTCTTGTATCATGTCTGCAGTCTCTGACCATCTCCCCTAGTATTTTGGGGAAGAGCCTGGAGCTCCTTTAAGTTGTTGTCTGCTGTGTTTAGACTTTGCTACATGCAGGGAGTGTTGTCTTTTTTTTAAAGAACAGATAGAATTTAAAAAATGGAGTTCTCCTGACTGCTTGAATTTTTTTGCTGAAAACCATGCACACTTGCGCTGTAATCATAATGCATCGTGATGCATTGCAGAATCGAATCAAATCGAATCATTGACATGATAATCGTAATCAAATCGAATCGCGAGGCCAGTGAAGATGTGCACCTCTAGTCAGTATGACACACCGCAACTCCGATCTAGGTAAACAGTCTCTGGCAGAGACTCTTTACCATGTGATCAGCCATGTCCCATCACGGCTGATCACAATGTAAACTGGAAGAGCTGTTTATCGGCTTTTCCTCACTTGTGTCTGACAGACGAGTAGAGGAGAGCCGATCGGCTGTTCCTCTGACGGGGGGGTCTGCGCTGATTGTTTATCAGCACAGCCCCCCTCGGGTGCCCATGCAGGCCAGCCAGGGATGCCACCAGGACCACCAGGGATAGCTACTACTGATGACCACCAGGAATGGCATCCCTGGTGGCCATGGATGGCAATGTGTGCCCACACATGATGCCAATGTGTGCCCACATATGATGCCAATCAGTGCCCAGCAGCAATACCTGCCAGTGCCTCCTAATCAGTGATGCCAATCAGTGCCATCTATCAATGTCAATCAGTGCCACCTATCAGTGCCCATCCATGCCATCAGTGCCCACCTATCAGTGCCCATCAGTGCCTCCTATCATTGACCATCAGTACCACCTATAAGTACCCATCAGTGCTGCCTTTTAGTGCCCATCTGTGCCGCCTATGAGTGCCCATCTGTGGCACTTATGAGTGCCCATCAGTGCCGCCTATCAGTGCCCGGCAGTGTAGCCTCATCAGTGCCCATCAGTGAAGGAGAAAATGTACTTATTTACAAAATTTTATAACAGAAACGAAGAAAATCTTTTTTCTTTTCATTTTCGTTTTTTTTTTTATTTGTTTAGCAAAAAATAAAAACCGCAGAGGTGATCAAATACCACCAAAAGAAAGCTCTATTTCTAGGACGAAAATGATAAAAATTTTGTTTGGGTACAGTGTAGCATGGCTGCGCAATTGTCATTTAAACAGCAACAGCGCTGAAAGCTGAAAATTGGCTCGGCAGGAAGGGGGGTGTAAGGAAACGCCCCACACTCCGCTTGAGTCCTTTCGTCATATACCATTTCCTCCCAGTCTGAATATAGATATCAGATATTCCAACCACTCACAAGCACAAAACAAGACGATACTTGTTTAGTTGCTGAACATATACTGTTTATTAGAATCAAAATACAAGTCTTATATTACTCTAAGAATACACCTGTAACCAGAAAACCTAATTAACATATGCTAATTAACTAATCCCTTAAAGTAGCCGATGTGACTCCATGCCCTCCTGAGCACTGTTATAATTAATCTGGATTTCACTACAGGTCAGACTTGTTGTCACCGAGCTTCACACAGTAGATTATACATTATCATAAGTATAAACACAGGACACCTTCTCACAATAGCAGGAGCTCCAGCAGGAGTCGGCCCTTCTCCTACATTGTACAGAGGCCAATGTGATCAGTTCTCTCAACTAACATGTTGAGTTCAGAATCAAACAAACCAAAAATAGTCTTTACATATATCCTGGGAGATATTGTGGATAAATATTACTGTCCCATTTTAAGTAATCCAAGATATATTTTCTCAGTCACCCTGTGTCAGGATGTCACAGGGTGACTTAGACATAAGAGGTGCATGGGGAGCTGAAACAAGGGTTTCCCAACCTTTCCAAGGCATTCTGGGTTCCAAGGGCCCTCTCGTCACAGGGGGAAAGTGCCCTGTATTGAAGTGGTTAATACATCTCTGATCGACGCTAACTACAAGGTATTACTGCAGTGATACATGGTCCCCGCCAGAGTGGCCGGTGGGTATTGGGGGCCTTCCCCCTATGTTCTCGAGGTTGTGGACAGGAGGGAATAGTGTATCATATCTGGTGGACGTGCCCAAAAATCCACAAGTTTTAGATTCGTACCTATAGCTTTATCTATGCTCTCACAGGGACTAACCTTACCAAATCCCGCAAGAGGCAATACTTGGCCACCTTGTGGAGGGAGCCCTGAGGCCCAGCACCTAACAGTAGTTATCTCTTTAGTGGCAAGGATTACGATAGCAAGATCTTGGAGATTCCCCAAGGTACCCTTCGATCCTTTAAAGGCTAAATTGTCCTAGATAATGCCTAATGATTTTTTTTTTTGCCTTTTCTCATTTCTCCCTTTTTCTTTTACCTTTTTCTTCTTTTCTATTACCTTCTTCTGCATTGTCTCATAACTGTTTGTGTCATGAGACTGCAGAATGGTCACCATGGACCATATTCCCTGCCTGAGAGCTGATTATTTGGCTTGAGGGGGTCTGATGGCATTGCTAATTAAAAGTTGGGGCGATCCCTTATCTACCTACCTAACTTTTCATATGCCGGACTATGGGTATGACGATGTAATGTAAGCTATGCAATTCTACTTTTCTTGTATTGTACTCTTTTACTTATGTATTGTTAAAACTTTAATAAACAGATAGGAAAAGAAAGAATGCCTTTAATTCTCATGAATAATATTTTTCATGAAGCTTTATTTTATCTCCACCTAAAAATCTCAATTTTTTACTCTCTTAAAGGCCTCATGCACACAGGACGTCTGCTTTTACAGACGTTTGACTTTTTTTTTCAGTCTCTAAACACACCTCTATGTTAGCCTATGTGGCCATACACAGGCGTTTACTGGCATATTAGAAGAGTAGAGTTTACAGACAGAAAAAAAAAAAAAAAACCTCACCACCAGCACATTCAGGAGAGGAGCGTTTGGGCAGAACAAAAGCTGAATGCATCTAAACATGTGTAAATGCGCCTAAATGCTAGGAGCATTTAGCGCTTCTGTTTTCATTCATTCCAATGGTCATAATAAATTAATAAATAATAACAATAAATAATATTCTGGCCAACGGAATGAATGAGCGCCCAAACACCAGATGTGCCTAAACGTGTCTAAACACGTTTGCAAAACGCAAGCATGTTTTTAAGCTGCTTTTTCCTCCAATGGAACACAGGCAACTGGGGGAAGAAAAAAAACACCCTGCATGCATGAGCATAACTCCTAACTGTCCCTGATTTCAAGGGAGTGTCCCTGATTTGGAGTAATGTCCCCCTGTCCCTCATTCCTCCTCATTTGTCCCTCATTTTGGTCTGATCTATATAGTTGTATATAAAATGCATTTTTTATTTTTCAAAAAGTTTTTCCCAGTGCTAAACCTTTCATCCAATTTCTAAATTGCTGCATTTGTACATTTTAAAAGCCAATATAAAGGAATAGCAGTGGTAAAAAAAAAGTCCTTGTGCATTTAATTAACCTTTTTTTGGTTAATTCTTCTTTAAGGGGGTGCAGCAGGGGGGGTGTCCTATGCCTACATACGTTTGTTAGTAGGTGTCCCTCATTCCCATCTCAAAATGTTGAGAGGTATGCATGAGGCCTCAAAACTTTCTGATAGAGCCTCACAATTATCAGCAGCTAATATTTTAGCAGCAAATATTTTAACAAGTGAAAACACTGCAAAAGTAATGATATAATATGTATACATTAAAAATACACAATGTGTATTCAGTAAATGAAGCTAATCTATGAGCTAAACCCTGCAACTTTCAGCAATTTTTTATTTTCCACCTCCACTTGGGTATCAAAGTCCCCCAGCTGTTTTCAGACATTTTACAGAAGAACACACCGTGATATAGACCCAGGAAGAGATGTAGGTAATTGCCTGCATTTAGGTTTGCACATGCACCCAACAGAACTGCTGCACACAGTGTTCAGGCAGTGCTTAGATAACCCCTTAAACAGTTGTATTCTCCTATCATAATGATGTGTGTGTTGGTGATAATGTACATTACTCAATCAATTTTTACAATCTGTTCTGAAAGGTGATCATACAGTGTGACCATTATAACATCACCTATAATCCTCCATTAAGCCAGCCGTAGATGGATCGAAATTCCTGCCGATCTGGATTTGTTTTGATCCAACAATGGGCAGGCTGATTGTACAGAAGTTGATCTCTTTTTACTCTCTCTGTGCTACTGGCTATTGCCAGCAATGCTGATAAGTGTATTCCAATGGTGGGAAACTTTCCCCGATGTCAGAATATAATAGCTCTGCAGGAAGGATTCCCCCATCCTCCTGGAAGGTGTGTATAGCAGGATTGATTCATTTTCTTTTGTTCAATCTGCTGGTTGAATGAAAGAAAGTAAATCAGGGATGGCCTGTCTTAGACACATAGTAAGAGTCTGCAAGTTGCTTGTGTCTGTGGCAATCATCTCTAAAGAGTAAGAAACATTTCCCAAAAGTTTCCTTACACTTTTGTCCCCAGTCCCGTAAGTAGGTCCAGCCCACTATTCTCCCAGAAATCACTATACTTATCAGTGGCGGCCTGCCCATTAGGGGCGCCCAGGTGCTGCCCCCGCTATCCATGGCCACCACATCCTAATTAATGCTCTATGATCCATGGCCACTACCCCCTATTAATGTGTCCGGCCCCTTTCAGGACGCCAGGCGCATGAATTACAGCGGTGGGGGTGTTTTTTGAAGCACTTGATTAGAGCCAGAAGCTCTAATAGGCTTCAAAATAGGATGGGCTTGTGGCGCAGAGCATTGCGCCATGAGCCCACCCAGGTTTTACAACAGTGAATGAATATTCGCTGTTGCAACACTGATACTCCTCGTAAAGCGGGACTGATACCCGTCACCTGATTGACTGAAAGGACAGGCCTTTGGATGCATAGGAGGAGGAGAGGAGACGCACGGCGGAAGCGAGCAGAAGACACAGGGGCCACTGCCTGATGGCCGCCGCAGCCTGATGTCCGCCGATGCCCTGATCCCTGCCGCTGCCCAATGTGTCCGCAGATGCTTGATCCCTGCTGCTGACTGATGTGCCCACGATGCCCGATCACCGCCGCTGCCCGATGTGCCCGCCGATCTCCGCCGCTGTCCGATGTGCACGCTGCTGCCCGATCCCCGCCGCTACCCGATGTGCCTGCTGCCTAGATGGGGTAAGTGCCGGTGGACTGGCAGACGACGAGGGTGGGGGTTGAGGTTTCCGCGCGGGGGGGTTGTCTGCCGCCCCCCCCAAAGAAAAGACCACCAGTCGCCACTGATACTTACCTAGATCTCATCCCCTTTAAGGTAAAGCCATATCTCCAGTACATTTTTCATACCTCCCAACTGTCCTTAATTTGAGGGGTTGCCCCTCTCTTGGAACTAAATACCACCGCTTCTCTTTCCTCCTTAGTTGTTCCTCATTTTGATGCATACGTGTCTGGAAAAAAATGTGTTGTTTAATTACCAAAAGTCTTATAATACACTAAACCTTTCATCCAGACTTTATATTACTGCATTTGATTGATTGAAAATTGAATAGTGGTAAAAAAAAGCACTTGTTGGTTCAACCAATAATTTTTTTATATTAATTGGTTGTGCTCCATAAAACTGGGAGGCAGCAGGACTGTGTCCTTACCTACATACTTTGTGCTAAAAGATGTACCTCTTTATCATCTCAGAAAGTTGGCAGGTATGCATAAATAGATGCATAATGCTCAGCCCAGAATATTTCCTTGCGTAAAACATTCCCAATTAAAAAAAAAAAAATTATCTGGAGGACATACAGTGTTTAATGAATGTGCCCTGTATACATAACTAGTTTCGATTTTATTATATAATAGTTTAAAAAGACATGGTTCTTCCCAAAACAATAGAATTGTTTTGTAACTGTACTGTCCGCCCTCACGTTGTAAAGCACTGTACAAACTGTTAGCGCTATATAAATTCTGTATAATAATAATAGAAGAACATGTTAATTACAGTAGTCTATTCTAAAGTGAGATAAAAAAAAAACATTTGATGGCTACAAAAAAGAAAAAATTAACATTTGGATTTATAGTTTCAACCGTGTTTAAAGTGATACCAAACAGAGAAGTCTTAATTGCCACAATTCATTTACATAAATCACATATATCATGCCACTGTATTTTTTTTTTTTTTTTTTACTTTTCTAAGTACATTGTTTCTACAGCTTTGTTGTGTGGTCACATGATCCTTCCCTGTTTGGCATCTGCAGGGAAAGATCCTTGGGGGAGGCTTCTATTACTCTGCTGATGTATGCTCTCTACATTAGCAGAGCATATCTGCAGTACAACTCTGTGTCTGCAAAGCCCTGATTGGTGCTGTGCCGGTCACACGACTACAACACAAAAAAAAAAACAGTTTCAGAAGAGCAATAAAAATGAAATTATAGATATAAAAAACATTTTGCAGCTTCCTATAAATCTTTATATAACAACAAATGTGTATTGTTTATGCATTAATATCAGGGTGGATTTGATTTAAATCAAGTCAATTTAAGCCCTGGTTCACATTGCAGCGATTTGGCATGCGGTTTGACATGTCATGCCAAATCTGTACTACTTTTGGTGACTAAGGGTGCGAGTTCAATAGAAACCTGCACAGATGTCTCTGAAATTGCCTCCAAAGTCGGGACTGACAAGCAAGAATGAAATTGTAGGAGTTCAGCTGAACTTGCACAATTTCATTCCCGCTATCAATATGAACCTAGGCTAAATCATGATTTAAATCACTAGTAAAGAGGCTTGATTTAAATCACAATTTTTAAAGAGCAACTGTCATCTCTGTCCCACAGCGACTCCTCCTCTGACCCGCTGTTGACTCACCGACAGTCTCATTCACTTTAATGGGACAGCTGGTGATGCGGCAGTGACATAACAAGGTGAGGGACATGGCGGCAGCAGGTGAGTGGATGCCCGCTAATAGGCGCTGCAATGATGGATCTGAAATGACAGGTGCTCTTTGAATGTAAGGACTTCTTCTTGCTGGTAGTTAGAATCTTTAATATTTGCAAATAAAATGAAGGTTAGCTATTTAGAATAATAAGCATACAGTTTGCAGTGTACATAGATTTGCAATTGGATAAAGGAATATTTCTAAACTTTGTTTTAGCTCATGGTTACTGTGAAATAGTGTGAATGCATCAATGCAGTGCATGTTATCTGAGCTTGCAGGTCTTGGATGCATTGAATGAGTTTACAAACAATGTAAATATTGTGGAATATACAGCCTCATGCTACATAACTAAGCTCCATTCCATGCTAAATAAACTAAATTATTAATGTATCTTATACAGAAAACTATCTTTAGATTTTTAGTCCAAAAGCATTTTATTAAAATAAATTTGATAAAAATAAAGAAAAAAATCTGATTTAAATGAAAAAAATCAGATTTTTAAAAAAATTTAGTGGCTTTGTGAGTATGCACACTATGTTATATAGCATGTGACAAGGGTTTTTCATTGGGTTTAATGACACTTTAACCTCTTCCCCTTCACTGACATACCAGTACACCGCGTGATTGTGGGGGGTGATATCGCGATCATCGCTGCAGCAATAATCGAGATATCATTTTTTTGGGGCCGGTGATATCCTTAAATGTAAAAGAAATCCTAGCGGCTAAGAAGCCACTGGATTACTTTTACAGTCAGGGGAAGTGGGTCCCATCCCCCTCCTACCACCTCCTTTCCTTTACTGGGCTCTCCTGTGCAATTGGGAAGCCTGGTAAGGATGCAACTGGTGGCATCCAGTTCCTGGGACACAGTGAGAGAAACTGATGTTGTTCCTCCCACTGTGTGACGTCAGAAACCAGAAGTGGTGAGGAATTAGTCACTTCAGGGTATATGTAAGCTTAATCCCATTGTTGATGCTTAAGGTGATTGTATCTACACAGATATGCCATAACAGGCATAATGTCTCATAACTAAACTACTCCACTGAAGAAATTAATGTTTAGTTTTTTTTAAAGAGAATTTTAAGAATACTAGGATAAGGAAAACCTTTCAACAACATATCATACAAAAGATAATGAAGAGAATGTGAAAGTGATGGGAGATCCTATGTTATAAACCTTTCCTACTAGCCAAAATGTAACCCCCCCCCCCCGGTCCCATGGTAAAGTCAAATTTTATTTACCTAAGTCTTCCATCCAGGTCCCTCTCTGCAACTATTTCCAGGTAGGGGGACCGGTGATCCAGCAATGCTGTTGTGGCCGTGTTGACCGTTACCCTTTTATTACATCACTGCTGAGATTTCTCTTTTGGATCCTGAGCAGATCCCGACACTGGGCAGTCAGAAAAAGGGGCCTATATCATGCAGGCAGTGACATGGACACACAAAGAAGGACTCCCCCCCAATATACCGCAGAAGAGAGAAGACCAGGGATCAGAGTGTCACACGACCTTGTATTTAGGTGAGCAAGAAGGGCATTTAGGTAGTATTTTTAATTTTTATGGCAGCAATTACTGGGAGATGGGGCAGGGAAACGGCTGGAATGGGCACTAAAAACAGTTTTGGCCAATTATATGCTTTAAATCTGTTTAATTTATCTCATAATAGTAGCCAACTTGTTGATGCAAAATTCTTACTTTAGCACATTCTATTTCTTAGGAATGAGCATTTTATCCAATGAGTTATCAATTTAACTGTATATGTTAAAATAACAACACTTTATTTACAACATAGTTAAAAGATAAACAGAATAAAAGTTGTACAAAATTGCTGTATGTGTAAACATAGTCTAACAAACAGTATTTGGTAGTGTATAGCAATGCTTGCTTCACAATCCTACTAGTCCCACTGTGACAGTCATTTATTGCTGTATCAAACACAGTGAGAAAATAGACCCAACGCATTTCGAAAAGGTGATTTTCTTCATCAGGGGTATATATACAGAGGAGTGTTTGCTAATTTGTGATGTCAAGAAGTCAGTATACTATACAGCCTTTGCAAATAGGTCTATCATCACCACTCCAGACCATCAGGATCATTACCACTGTTCATGCCCAGGCAGAGCTTACTGAGGCCCGCAAAGAGTTCAAGAAGTCCCCCAAAGGACCTAAACTGAATCTAGATGGAGAAACATAAAGTCCCCAGTAGTACAGGGTGTTGTGTGAAGTGATAGCATGGAGGAGGGCTTGCGGTCCTCAGTGAGCTGATGGTTTTTATACACACACACTAATTACAAGCAAACAGATCACAGAAGAGGATGGTTACCTCTAATAGCCATTCAAACCCCTTTCTGTCAACTTGTGTGCATGTTATCAGGCCAAAATCACCAGGGTATGTAAACGTTTGATCAGGGTCATTTGGGTAGTTTCTGGTACCATTATGATTTAAAAAGAGTAAACACAGTTGATTGATAATAAATGGCTTCAGCCAAACACTACCCATGAGTGAAAGAAAAGTTTTTGTGTTATCATTCATATTCTCTGAAAAATGGCCAAGAAATCATAAATTCAGCCAGGGTATGTACATTTATGAGCACAACTGTATATCTCAACACAACATACAGTATCTCACAAAAGGGAGTTCACCCCTCATATTTTTGTAAATATTTTATTATATCATTTCATGTGACAACATTGAGGAAATGACACTTTGCTACAATGTAAAGTAGCAGTGTAAATTTGCTGTCCCCTCAAAATAACACACAGCCATTAATGTCTAAACCGCTGGCAACAAAATTGAGTACACTCCTAAGTGAAAATGTCCAAATTGGGCCCAAAGTGTCAATGTTTTGTGTGGCCACCATTATTTTTCAGCACTGCCTTAACCCTCTTGGGCATGGAGTTCACCAGAGCTTCACAGGTTGCCACTCCTCTTCCACTCCTCCATGACAACATCACGAAGCTGGTGGATGTTAGAGACCTTGCGCTCCTCCATCTTCTGTTCGAGGATGCCCCACAGATGCTCAGTAGGGTTTAGGTCTGGAGACATGCTTGGCCAGTCCATCACCTTTACCTTCAGCTTTTTTAGCAAGGCAGTGGTCGTCTTGGAGGTGTGTTTGTGGTCGTTATCATGTTGGAATACTGCCTTGCGGCCCAGTCTCCGAAGGGAGGGGATCATGCTCTGCTTCAGTATTTTACAGTACATGTTGGCATTCATGGTTCCCTCAATGAACTGTTGTTCCCCAGTGCCGGCAGCAATTCATACAGCCCCAGACCATGACACTCCCACCACCATGCTTGACTGTAGGCAAGACACACTTGTCTTTGTACTCCTCTCCTGGTTGCCACCACACATGCTTTACACCATCTGAACCAAATAAGTTTATCTTGGTCTCATCAGACCACATGACATGGTTCCAGTAATCCATGTCCTTAGTCTGCTTGTCTTCAGCAAACTGTTTGTGGGCTTTGTTGTGCATCATCTTTAGAAGAGGCTTCCTTCTGGGATGACTGCCATGCAGACCAATTTGAAGCAGTGTGTGGCATATGGCCTGAACACTGACAGGCTGACCCCCCACCCCTTCAACCTCTGCAGCAATGCTGGCAGTACTCATACATCTATTTCCCAAAGACAACCTCTGGATATGACGCTGAGCACATGCAATTAACTTCTTTGGTTGACCATGGCGAGGCCTGGAGAGGAACCTGTCCTGTTAAGCTGATGTATGGTCTTGGCCACCGTGCTGCAGCTCAGTTTCAGGGTCTTGGCAATCTTTTTATAGCCTAGGCCATCTTAATGTAGAGCAACAATTCTTTTTTTCAGATCCTCAGAGAGGTCTTTGCCATGAGGTGCCATGTTGAACTTCCAGTGACAAGTATGAGTGAGAGCGATAACACCAAATTTAACACACCTGCTCCCCATTCACACCTGAGACCTTGTAACACTAACGAGTGACATGACACCACGGAGGGAAAATGGCTAATTGGGCCCAATTTGGACATTTTCACTTAGGGGTGTACTCACTTTTGTTGCCAGCGGTTTAGACATTAATAGCTGTGTGTTGAGTTATTTTGAGGGGACAGCAAATTTACACTGTTATACAAGCTGTACACTCACTACTTTACATTGTAGCAAAGTGTATTTTCTTCAGTGTTGTCACATAAAAATATATAATAAAATATTTACAAAATGTGAGGGGTGTACTCGCTTTTGAGAGGTACTGTATACTGTAAATATAAATATATATATATATATATATATATATATATATATATATATATATATAAAATTCTGCAGTCAGGGGACACTGTGTGGCTTTGTTGTGGGGAAGCCGGTTTCCTTTAGTGCTGAGTTTAACACTGACCTGTTACCCCCTTGACACAGAGACAAGGCAGAGCATAGCATCTCGGAACATGTACTCTCAATGGATGGGATTTGCCTTCTTGCTGAATCATCAGGAACTGCAATTACCAGATGGCTGATGGGGAAGAACAGACTCCTGGGAGAGGCTATAAGAGGAACTGTCTAAGGCCTAGCACGCTCTTTGGGGACCCCGGTGTGGATCTGTGTGCAGTGATTCTGTGATGGTGTGTGCTGCAGCACCCCTTGGTTGTTCGGCAGTGACCCGAAGGCCGCTCCTGTTCCATCTAGCCTTCGGTGATATCAGATCCGGGTGAGCCATAGCGCGGTGCAGTGGAGGCCAGACATCATCCCCTGAGCACATTCCTGAGATACAGACATTTTCATCATCATCACCATCATCATCTCTTGTTCCAGTGTGGTGAACCAACCTTATAGACACTGTAGCCCAACCTTATAGACACTGTATATAGACACCTTACATCCTGCACTATCTTGCATCCTTAGTGCCAAAAATCTAGGCCAAACCTCATAGACACTATATACAGACATCTCTACTTTCTATCAACCTGCTGTTACTTGTAGTTCTTCTGCGGACAACATCTTTAAGTCAGTGATCCTGGTAAATCCAACTGCAATTTGTTCTACACAGGAAGATTTGCCTTTTTGTTTATTCACAATCAATTGATTTAAGTTGCTTTGCTCTGCCATTCAGAAGTTCTCCGCATATAATTGTTTTCAAGGGCTAGCTGAAGATCACCCAGATTGCTTCGCAGTGATACAGAACTACTTCTCACCTACCTCCTCACTTCAGGGATTTGTTCTATTAAGGTCATAGAGTTATAATTCACCAAGAACTCTCTGAAAGAGCAGGTTGAATTTCAATAGTTTCTTACTGTCAAAGGTTCTAACTATTTACTATTCTGCATCTGTGTACCGAGGAGCAGTAAATAGGGGTTTGACATTCATAAGAGCCATTCCTCTGCTTTCCTGTAACCTGTTCACATAGGCATTGTATGTGCCTTGCTGAGTACAGAAATGATAGTTCTCACTGTTGAATGTTTGATATTAATATGTGATTGCTTCTCAGTTATTGATAACATTTCTCTTAGAGATATCATTCTAGACTGTAGACTTGTGTTGATTTGCCAATACTCTCATTTCACTAAGTAAACAAATAATTAATCTCAATCAATTATGGTGTACCTACTTTATTACTATCATTCCCAAAGGGAAAAATATCTGAACCCAGGGTGTCAGAGGTGGCGGAGGACTTGCAGGGTCAGGGCAACCAGTGGGGTACTGATTTAACCAGCGACCCTCACGAAGGCAGCGCTACAAAAGTATTGCTATTTTAACATACATACTTCACCTTCATCTAAGTTGCCTTTAAAGTCCCATCTCTCTGGGGGTATTGCTTGTATTTATTATTCATATGGGGATGTTGGCAACGATATACATGACTCTTGCCTCTGGCCATCTATATAACTCAAACAGTAAGGGCTCCTGTACGCAAGCTTCACCCTCTGATGAGCAATCCACCGTGGATTGCTCTGTAGGGAGAGTTGGACAAGAGGTGAGGAGGCGTCATATTGCTAAGCATAACAGAGGGCTAATTTTTCCATGTTGCAATGCAAAATATTGCAGCTGCAGCATGTGTACCCCCTTGTCTAATGCTTTTGCAGCTTAAGCTCGAGCAGTTAGGAGGCGGTAAAAACCACATGCTTTTACTGCCTTCCAGCTGCAGGTGTAAACGAGGTGTAAATGTTCACATCCTTCCTAATAAATACACAAAACCTCACTGTGAACACTATTGAGAGGCTAGTGATGTGTTCAGGACATAACGCCTGTGCAATAATGTTTGCAAAGTTACATTTACATACAAGATACAAAAAAAAGAATCAATAATATACATGAAGTAAATAAATAAAAAAGTGCATGCTTTAGGCTTTTGTGAATTAGTATGAAAAAGCATTTGAGGCTATAGAACAGTGGTTTCCAAACTGCAGCTCGGGGGCTGAATGTGGCCATTTGCTTGCCTTTGTCCGGCCCTTGGGGCGCTATTCCTCTCACTGACACCAACAATGGGACACTATTCTTCCCACTGATACCAATGATGGGACACTATTCCTTCCACTGACACCAATGATGAGGCGCTATTCCTTCCATTGACAACAATGATGGGGCACTGTTCCTCCCACTGACACCAATGATGGGGCACTATTCCTCCCAATGACACCAATGATGGGGCACTATCCTTTCCACTGACACCAGTGATGGGGAACTATTCCTCCCAATGACATCAATGATGGGGAACTATTCCTTCCACTGACACCAATGATGGGACACTATTCCTCCCAATGACACCAATGATGGGGAACTATTCCTCCCACTAACACCAATGATGGGGCACTATTCCTCCCACTGACACCAATGATGGGGCATTATTCCTCCCACTGACACCAACACTGGGGCACTAATAATGACCCTAAAACCAAAGATGAGACATTGTTTATTCCTACTGATGCCAGGACTTTTTCTAATCCCACTGGCCACAGTCTGGCCCCCCTAAATTCTGAAGCACAATAAACTGGCCCTTCGTTTAGAAAGTTTGGAGACTCCTGCTATAGGACAGTAGTGACAGGTTTACTTGTGCTTTTGTGCGAACTACACTACTGAGACTGACCAGGGACCTTTTCTGTACACAAGAGATGAATGGCTTCTTTCATTCTGATCAAGACAAGGAATCGATAGCTTATCACAGAGGTTTTCCAACAATGTAGGGAAGAATTGTGTGAAATTGAGCACTTGCATCAGTTGCAAGTGTTTCAATTTGGTATTACCACCTACCTGAACCAATTATTGTAAGCAACACCCAAATCAATCATATCTCTTGTAGATATTGGGCTACATATGGCTGCTTTAGTGACCAACCATGGGGGATTATATCATCCAACCTCTGTGTTTGCTAGCAGCTGTGCCTGTTATTCACCTATAATGTATTCTTTGCATGTGACTTTGCAATGGCAGATGAAAACGAATGGTAATTACTTTTCTTACCCTGCAGCAGAATATCACTGTGTCAGGGGGATGGTCTAATAAAGAAGTAGAGAATGTTCACTTTGCTTAGCATGTAAAGTGAACTGCATGATCATCATGTGCAAGCACACGTCTTGATTTAATCCCCCCCCCCCATCCATAGTGAAAACAGATTCACAGGTTCACATTATACGTTTTGCTTAGTTAACATTCCCCACTCCTTTAGATACTCAAATGCTATGTGTATTGTAATGTGGGGCTGGGCAGACTACTTAGAAACTAAAACCTTTAAGTTATGCGCTCTCTTTGTATGGTGAACTGGAAGAACCTGTTTTGAGTAGAAACTCATAGGCTAAGCTGAACTCTAGGCAGATAGAAAGACACAAATTAAAGCGATTCTGCATTAATTGATACATTGCTATAAGTATTTATTTTACCCCTAAAGCTGAAAATATGCATGCAGTGGATGTGCCTGATGTATAAGCTGATGCAAGAGAGGGATATTTAGATATTTAGGCTTTAGAAAGGGAAAAACTCAGGTAGGCTTTACCAAATAGAGGAGGTGGGGCAGTGCCACAGATTCGGCAACAAAACTGCAGTCTCTAAAATGTTATGTCACCTTCCTTAAAGTAAACATGTCATTTGCCTTTTCAGGGCATTGTAACAGGTCCACATTAATGCTGTCCCCTACCTATAATTACCTTTCCTTTGCTCCCTCACTATGCCATGGGCTCTGTTCACATATGGGCGATTTAGAATTGTGGGCAGAACCACCACGATTCTGCCAGCCATTCCAAATAATGGCAAAACGTACAATGCGCATTTGGGTGCCATTCATTCTGGCACTTCAAACGCGGCTAAATGTTGCAGCTATTGTTGAGCGGCAAAACACAAAGGCAAAATCTGTAGAAAAGAAAGTAACGTCTGGTATGATTCCCCAAGGGAGTGAGCAGTTGGTGAGCTGGCTTATGGTGTCTTCCAAACATCAGGACACAACGTAAAAATGGAAAAGCTGGCAACTCATTCTTCCAAAGTAATCATTTTTATTGTTGCAGGTAGGGTGCAGATAATACAAGGGCTTACGCATTTCCTGGCTCAGGGCCACAATTTGGTCCCTGAGCTTCTGTGGCGTGACAATTTAAATAAATGAACTGCCCTATGCACAACACACATTTCCACCTGAGAATCGCACAAACGCACAAAATCGTGAGCAGGAACGCAAGTTCCCAATGTGTGCACTGTGAACAAGGCCTTAAAGAGAAGAAGTCCTGTAGTATGACATTGGAAGAAGAGGAGTAAGTGACACGCTCCTCCATATTTAGAAGTACTGGGCATGTCACTTTAAAAGGAAGGTAAGTATTAGAAGCTGTGGGACCCAGGAATGAAGTGAACTTGTTGGTTTGCCCTACATAGGCACATCACATGTTCACTTGAAAAGAAACCTGTGCTGAGAGCAAGAAATAGGCTGCTATTAATGATTACTTATTCTGATAAGCTAGTTGCTTGGTTGTCTCACTGGCATAATGGCTTCAGAGCCATTGACTGTGAACAAGCAAATTAAGAGTCTGATTTCACTTGCTGCATACTTGTTTTGGGCCAGTGACACAGACAGTAATGAAGACAACTGGCATTTTCAGAAGACGGCAGCAATTGCAGTCACCACATTTCTAATGACTTTTAGTTGTGCTGGATTTTAACACACAAGCAATGAGGGTTTTGCAAGAATATGTGCATGACTTGACAGAAGTTTTAGCAGATATAACAGATTTTGTGTATTTGTGTTAACCGTGTATTCAACTATTTGGCTAGAAATATGAAAGTTGTGTAAATGAGACCTTATCTCTTTAACAATGAGAGCTCTGAACCAAAATAAATGTTGTTTATTCATTTCAGTCATTCATTTAGACCATTTAAACAAAGATAAGTAATTGAAGACAACTGGAATTATAGTTTTCTCTTTATTTGCCTACAGTAGTTTTAAGATACTGGAAAAGCTTGGCAGCAATTTTCACTATTGCATAGTTTGGCTAGAGGTGAAATGAACATGCTATTTCTATAGCAGAGTGTTCATTTACTCACAATGCTCAGATGCAAGCACAGGCCCCTAAACTTGTATCTGCAACACCCTGGGTTCAGTGACATAGATAGGCAGTATAAATGCCACCTATCAGTGCCCCCCAGCGCCACCTCATCAGTGCCGCCTTATCAGTGCCCATCAATGCAGCCCATTGGTGCCTATCAGTGCCCATCAGTGCAGCCTCATCAGCGTACATCAATGAAGGAGTAAAATTACCTGTTTGCAAAATTTATTAACAAAATATAAAATGGTTTTGTATTTTTTTAAAACCAATTTCGGTCTTTTTAAATTTTTTTAACAAAAAATAAAAAACCCAGAGGTGATCAAATACTACCAAAAGAAAGCTCTATTTGTCGGGAAAAAATGATAAAAAATTGTACATATATACCCAGGTATATATAGTTATTAATAGAGATACCTCCAGATGAATGTTGCAGCAAAATCCAGTTGCAGTAGCCCCTGAGAATGATACAGCATCTGTCTTTGTACCTAAAGACAAGATCAGCGGCCACAGGGGTGTCCTGGAACTGTTGCCTGACCAGCCTGGCATGTTTGTGCTGCAGTTAATATTGTTGGTTCAGCTGATTCTGTGGATTTGGGTTGGGTCTGTGGTTTTGTCTATTTGAATGCTGGTTTGTTTGGTTTAGGATCTGTGTCCCTGTTGATTGTTTTTCACTGACTTTTTTGTTTTGGCTTATGTGGTTGTGCTGTTTTATTTTTGGTTGTTTTTGTTTTGGTGGTTGGTTGGGCGCTGATTTTCCGTTTCCCTGTTTCCTCAATTTGTGTTTTGTGTGTGGTTGCTGTTTTACTAAGTAGTAATTCTCAACCTTTTCACTTCAGAAAAGCGGGTTACATCCCTGAGGCGGGGTTCACACTACTGCACTGCTATGCAAATCACATGCGATGTCTGTGCGATGCGAATTCAGCCAAACAGATTGTATGGCTGAATTTGCATTGCATTTGGACCAAAGTCGTGCAAGACCCTTTTTTTGGTCATCACCAGAATCGGATCGCATGGGTGTTCACACCCATGCGATCCGATTCCTGTCCGAATTGACAGTTCGCACTGCAATATGTGAACCAATCTGGGGGTGTCATTAACTTTGTATTGACACCCGCAGCGGTTCGCATAGGCCAGTGTGAACTGTATGCGAGTTGTATGGATTGGCATGGGTTCTCACATCGCAGCAGTGTGAATCGAGCAACCTATGATTCACTCTGTCAGAGGGATGTACCTTTCCTCAGAGCCACGAAAGGGATTGGCAGACGCCGGACCTGGAGTGCTCTGTTTAGCAAGCTCGCTGTTTAATATTGTTGGGATTCTACTGGTATTTACCAGGGTGTTGTGTCTGGCCAGGACTATAGTCATACATCTATGAAAGGCTGTAAAAGGTGCACACCCCCGCTGGGGTTATGTGAGTGCATATTGTTTTTTAATATTATTTTTGTTAAATAAAAGTTTTTTATTGTTCTTGTGGTGCTCTTGTGATGCTCATCTCTTTTGATCCTTTTCTAATGACTTTGATCAATAATGCCATCACTCCTCCACAGGAGGTAAATGGGCAATCTAGGCTCCCTCCCAAACATCAGGAAATAGGGAGAGAATCCTGTACTCTCATGTCTGGTGTCGTTATAACCATGGACCATGGCTTTAACCCTGCGGCTCTAGATATGCTTGTCATCAGTCTGTAGGGTACATAGCATATCAGGTAGAGTCCTGGTTAGGACATAGGTTAAAGGATTATTATATGTTCTTACTTCAAATGTAGCTCTGTACAGATAATCATGTAACTTGTTGTGGCAGGGCGAGCCCATGCCACAGTTTAAAATGGTGGTGTATGCCAGATTTTGTAAGAAGCAAGCACACTAATGGCACAGGTGTGTGCTGACTTCATATGAGAGCCAGAGTTAGAGCTCAGGGCCTCACCCTACTGAGGGGGTCAGTGTGTGAAGGGAGCAGTGAGAGATGCGGGTGTGCACCATAATGTCCAGGTTGGGACAGGCCAAGACCCGAGTCTGAGAGAGAGTCCATGAGGGACAGAGCAGCTAGGTAGCTGTAGAGAGAGTCCATGAAGGACAGAACAGCTAGGAAGCTGTAAGGAAGACACAGAGCTGAAGTGCAGCGTTTGGCACTGCCCTTGTCAACAATAGCCCATTTAAGTGGCAAGAACACCAACTTGTGGACTGAGTAGTTGTACTCACTAGGAATGAAGCCTTGACTGATGAAGGTTATTGGTCATAACCCATCTGGATACTATGTGGTTTCTGGGCTTCAGCATATGCTAAAATTGGTGCTTCTCTCAACTTATTTTTTAATTGAATGAAAGCTTTATTACATGCAAAAGTCCAGTGGTCCCCAAAAGGACTTTTGGAAGACCTCGTTTGATTCCTTTTGACTGCAAACATCGGTCATGAAGAGCTTTGGCCACTAATCTAAAAAAAGTAATTGAAAGCAGAAGAACTATTGCAACCAGCATATAACATTAACCATAAGCATATAGATGCACACCACTATAGAAATAATACAAGCTCTATATAAGAAGAGATTAATACCATGCATACATCCAATGTACAAACAGATATTATCAGCAATGTGTCTGATAAGAGGCCTGGTTGAATTGTGCACATATACACAGGTATATATAGTTATTAATAGAGATACCTCCAGATGAATGTTGCCACAAAGTGTAGTTGCAGGAACCCCTGAGGATGATGCAGCATCTGATCAGCCTTTGTGTTGGAGACATAAAGACAAGATCGGCAGTCACAAAAAAAGTGATTAAATTCCCTTTGTTCTAAGCTGCATAGGAGCTATGGGAGGAGAAGCAAAAGCACACTGATCTTCCCATCAAAAGGACTGCACAGCTAGAGAACTGACAGTGCTCTCCTGCTTAGTCTGGTCAGTTTTTAATAGGTAATCAGAGGGACTGACAGAAACACCAGGACAGGGCTGGCTCTAATATAAGGCGGCTTAAACAGCCTCCTTAGGGCGCCAGGATGAGGGGGGGGAGGGGGGCGCAATGAAATACGAATCCCCAACCACTTGCTGGGGATTTGGCTGTTAACAGTGCCGCAGACATATTTTTTTACACAATCCTGGCTGCTATAGCATAGTGTGTGTACTTTAGTAAAGCCGACTGTCAGCTTTCATGTGGAAGTGATACAAGCGGTTGTGAAGCCGCCTATCACTTCCACCATCACCGCCACAATGTTCCGAACTCCCCCCCCCCGCCATGTTCACTGGGTTCCACTGTCCTACCTGCGGGCCTGGTGCTGTCATGGGCGGTTGTCGCTGGGAAGGGCAGCGGGAGCTCAGTGGTACACAGGCCAGGAAGTGACGTTTATAAAAATGTTTATTTATAAAAATAAAAGTTAAACCAAAAATGTTTTGGGTATATTAGGAGAAAAATAGTAAGAAATGTAAAAACATTTTTAGAGCCCCCCACACACACACACACACACACACATACCCACACCTACATAAAATGCGTGCATTGGGGCACCTACATATGAAAACTCTGATTGCCCTGCACATGTTGTATATGAGTCTGCACGCCAGAGTGAGAGCAATAATTTTAGCACCAGTGGTCCTGCATAACTCTAAACTGATGACATGTATGGGCTTTTAAGTTATTGTGGGCACACATTTACCTAAAATGCCTTTTTGTAACCGGGCATCGATTGTTTGAATTTCTGTGGAGAAACGGAAACAGTCTTGGTTGATATAATCAGGTAGTGCATAGGCAATAAATATCATCAAAACCTTTAAACTAAAGTAAATGTAGAGCAAAAGTAGCAAAATAATTCTAGTGTAGAAAATATATGAGGTTTAAAGGAGAAGTCCAGCCTGTGCTTTTTAGGCTTGCTTCTCCTAAGGGTCAAAGGAGTGCAATTCGTTTTGGAACATGACCAGGATCAGTCGAGGCAGCGCATCATCCTGACTTCCGAAGTCTGGATCCGCTAGCTGCCTGGACTGATGGCAGTCTCAACCTCTCAGCGAGCTGCTGAAAGACACCGAGACAGCCGCTCCCCACCCCTCCACAGCTCAGCGCTCCTATGAGCGCAGGGGGGGGCAGAGCAGTAGAAATGCTGATAGTCTGACAGTCAGCAGCTCTCCTCTTGGGGAGGTGAGAGAACCGAGCCATCTGCAGTGTTCGGTGGCTCGGTTCTCAGTGAAGAGGTGGCGGGGGACAGGTGCAGCATTAGTCTGATACTGTATCCACCTAGGTAAGTATGAATAGCCAAAAAAAACCAAAAAAACATACTTCTCTCTTAAACATAACAGCACTTAAAATAGCAATAGGCTAAGAATAGTGAACTATTCCATGACTGCTCAAACATCCTACTAGTAAAGAAAATAGGAAAAATTAATGCTATAGGTGTTTGTCAACCTAAACTAGTGTGGGTTATGTGTGGCTATGATCAGTACATTTTTCATTGTATGTTCAAGAGTATAGGAAGGAGTCATTTACAATATAATTTACAGTAACCACATGCTGGCTGAATTAAGCAAGAGTCATTCAGTCAGTAAATGTGGTGAGCTGGTCAAACAGAAACTACCATGTAGTTATTGGACAATAGCTAGAGCTGTAGGATGGCTGGCAATAGAATCAAAAAGATGTTTGCTTTCTTATCATTAGCATCAGGCTGTGAAAAAAAAATGTGTAATTGCTAACATTTAATTAACATTTCCATAGCCATTTAGCTTTGTGTGAAATTCAACCCCATTAAATATTTTTTACTGTTATATAATTACATTGTTTACATAGTGAGGCTGAATCTTTGTTAAGCTTAGCAAAAAAAAAAAGCTCAATATTCCAAACCTGCTGTTAAACTGGAGAAAAACAAAAATATGTGAAGGCATGGTCAGTTTACAGTATTATTTCCCATAAGCACTAGTAACCATTTATTTTTTTTGCATTTAAAATCATATCCAGCCCATTTAATGTAAAGCAGGGGATTCCCTCCCCTTTCCCCCATACCCAGCTTTTCCCAAGCAGCCTGGCTTGCAGTCTCCGCTCTAATTCTGCCCAAAGGTGTTCTGTCGGGTTGAGGTCAGGACTGTGCAGGCCAGTCAAGTTCCTCTACCCCAAACTCGCTGTGATTGATGGCACAGTGGCTGAGATTAATGGCACAGTGGCTGCGATTGATGGTACAGTGAGGCTGCAATTGATGGGTTTTTTTTCAGAATTTTTTTTTTTTTTGCAGTGCTAACGGACTCCCTCCCCTTTTCCCCCCAAAGCTGCCACAGGCACATAGGGCAAGGGATGTTTTGGGATGCACAGCAGGGGAAGGGGCCAGTAAATACAGTATATAATTTACTGACCCTTCCTTTTGTGAATAAACACAATGAATGATCGATACTGATCACTGTGCTCATTCATAACTGAAAATGAAATGTTAAAAATGAAGGGCTCATTCAGATGCATTCTCTGGCCCATACAGTGTGAATGAGTGGTTTGTTTGTGTTGCTGGAGCTACCTCTTACTCTATGACGGTGCTCTCCAAACTGTGGCCCAGGGGCCGAATTGGGCACTTTGCATGCCTTTATCTGTACCTTAGGAATTCCTCCCACAGATATGAAATGCTATTCCTCCTATTGATACATAACATGGGGTACTATTCCTTTCACTAACACCAATGATGGGGCACTATTCCTCCCACTAAAACCAACAGTAGGGCACTATTCCTTCCACTGACACCAACAATGGGGCATTATTCCTCCCACTGACACCAATGATAAGGCATTATTCCTTTTACAAATACTCATTATGGGGCAAAATTCCTCCTCCTATCGACCACAGGAGCTATGTATTTTTTAACTCGCATTGACCACAGTCTGGTCCCCCTAAAGTCTGGCTCTTTGTTTAAAAAGTTTGGAGACCCCTGCTCTGAGGACACAGTGGCAGTACAAACACAGCCACAGGTCCTAATTTGACAGATCTGTGGGTGAGGGGCCACAAATGCACATGGTCTGTATTCGGGGTCGTACTCCTGCATGCACATGCCTGTAAATTGCATGCACACCTGCGGCTGTGCTCGGTACTCATGCAGCGGCTGGGTCCCCATAGTGTAACATGGGCTGCCTGCACACAGCCCCTACACTAATTCACAGCCCCTAAACCTCATTCACACACAGAGCTTTATTTACTACTCAATATATTTGTCATATTTTAAGTACGATCAGACTAATCATTGCATAGTAGAGAACTGCCTCAGGAGCACTACCTGCTGGCTACAAAAAGTAAGTAAAGGTATATGTAGCAGTATGGAGTATTTTACGTTTAACTTAAAAATATTATTTTTAAATAATATTGTTTGTGTACATGAATCATATTTTATATGATATGCTATGGATATTCATATATCACAGCAAATCAAAATATTTATTTAAAATATTCTTAAGAGTTCTTTTACTTTGCAGAAACTGCTTTCATTTTTTTCCTGCAATTCCTCATCCTTTTCACTCACCTGATTGTTCTTTGTTCCTGTTTACTCAAACCCACATCCTTTTCCCTCCCTCCCATCTGCATTCACAACTTCAACTGTGTCAGTTCTCTCTCCAGCCTAGGGGCACACTTGGTTTGTCTGTCCACACCTTAGGTCTTTCCACAAACCACCACATTAACTATTACCTAAAGCTGGCCATCCAGGATCAAAATTCATCGGTACAGCAGGGATCATCATCGGCTTAATTTCAATCCATGTATTGATCAACTTGTGCACAACCAGCTTGTCGGGTTTTTCCTAAACAATTAATGCTACCGGCTGTAGCCCATGACACTGATCATTGTATTTTGCCAGCAGGGATAGATACCCACCAGCAGAATACAATAGCTCAGCTGGAATAATTCTGGTTGGATGAAAAAAAAAAAAAAGAACCATGTACAAATGTAGAACAAATGGTCTCTTACACTATATGGTCAAACTTATGTGGACATTCCAGTAAATGACTGAGTTCAGGTGTTTCCAGCGAAAGGCCCTGTTAATTCTACAGCATACAGTTGTAGCCAGGTGCAGGGGCTACTAAGTAAGGGGGAGGAAAGGACATGTTTAAAATGCACAACAGACTAATTGTTTCCCCTCTAACACTCAGACATGCACATTACTTCCTTTCCAGCCTCTAGAGCAGCCTTTCTAAACTTTTTCCACAAAGAGGAACCCTTACAATAATGTTCCGGTCTCAGGGAACTCCTGCTAAAAATGACTATATCTACAACTCATGATACCTTGGTGTGATGGTCAAAGGGAAGAATGCTCCTTACAGTTGTGGTCTTTGGGAAGGATTACCCCCTTTACAGATAGTAAAAAGGTTAATGGTGTCTGTGGGAACTTTTCTGAGAGGCAGAAATTGCTTATTGCTCAAGGAACCCCTAGCAACCTCTGGAGGAACCCTAGTTGAGAAACCCTGCTGTAGAGGGAGATTATCTTGCCTGATTTGCAGCAAAGAGTCTTGAGACTTGGGACTAGTTTAACAGCTAATATCTTTTGAGGAGTCAAGCTGCTTTTGGACTACCAATCCCAGTTTTCCTGGAGCCACAGGGGATCCTAGGAGAGTTTATTACTGGCAGGCCTGCTCTCTTGGCCCAGGGACATCTTAGAGGTCAGACAGGAGCCATATTGAAGATACAGCCTCACACCAGTAGCAGTCTTCAGATCAATTTGCGGCAGCACCAGAGGTTTGGTGACATTGTGCAACCCATTACTTGATACCCAGTCACACTGTTATTCTCAGCGGTAGGGACATAGAGACATCCACATCGATCTCCACCTGGGGCTTCCTGTCAATGCTACCACAGCCCCTGTGGAATCACTAATCTAATCTACTGCGATCCATAACCTGCTCATTCCATCTTCTTGCACTGGAATCTTAGCCTTAATCGGGATTGGTGACAGGGCAGTCTGCCCAGCCTTTACTCTGTTTCTTTTATACATGGACACTGCTAGCAGACACCTTTACTATCCCCTTCTCAGTTAAAGACCCTGTTACCTTGCCATAACTGCATGCAGACTTGACTCAATTATCAGCACCTACTGTATGCTGCAAGTGTTAAAAGGCCCCAACCAACTGCGGGCAGAAGATACAGCCTTCAGCACAAACTGCCTCTTTGCTAGCCGAATATCTATCACCCCCTAGGGGTACCTTTCCTCCACCTATAGAGAACGCTTAGCAATATCACCCCAGAGGCTATGGGGAGCCTGACTGCATTGGTGGCAGGCCTCCTTCCACAGTTAGTGCTGTACTATTAAAAAGCACCACTACAATTCATACTGTTTTACCAAGTGATTCCTTATTATCTGTTTTAATCTGCCTATTCATTGTTACTTGAATCCACTCTGCTTGTTTTTTACATCATCCAAATGTTTATTGCTGTTAGGCAAGTGTTTCTGCAATTAACTCGTACTACTTAGAACTATTCAATACAACAGTGTTTGCTTAACTCCATGTTCGTTGCCTTTAAGCCTCGTACACACGATCGGATTGTTGGCCAACAGAGCGTCAGACTTTTGTCCAAAGGGCATGTTCCAGGAACTTGTCTTGCATACAAACGGTACATAATTGTCGGTCAACAAAAACGAACGTAGTGACGTACTACGTGGAATTTCAGCTCTTGAGTGCCACCCTTTGGGCACCTTCTGCTAATGTCATGTTTGGTGAGCATTGATTTCAAGCATGCATGTGTGTACTTTGGACTTTTGTGTGATGGACTTGTGTACACGCGATACGAAAATCTGACAACAGACCATTGTCCGCCGAAAATTTACTAGCCTGCTATCCAACATTTGTTAGCGGAAAGTTGGACAACAATTGTCTGAAGGAGCATACTTAAGCCTCATACACACGATCGGATTGTTGGCCAACAAAACTGTGGACTTTTGTCTGAAGGGTGTTGGCCCAAACTTGTCTTGCATACACACGGCACACAATTGTTGACCAACAATCATGAACGTAGTGACTTACTACATGGTTTTTCAGCTCTTTAGCGCCACCCTTTGAGCTCCTTCTGCTAATTTCGTATAAGCAGAAGTTTGTGAGTGTTGATTCCCGCTTTTCATTTCATGCTTTTCATTTAGTTTCTGAACGGCCGTTCGTCAACCAGACATGTTGCGGAATCGGAGGAGATAACGTGTTATTTATTATTGGCCTTGGAGTTATTGCTTTGACATTATTTTTTTGGTTGAATAATGATTTGATTTGGTATATTTTTGGATGCATAGAATGCACTTTTTGGTTACGTTCTATTGGCAGATAGTATGTCTAATTTTCTTGTGTTTTATTTTTTTAATGCACAATAAAAAAATTGTGTAGAATAATACTTGGCTATGCGTTTTACTTCAAATTACAGTTTGGGAGTAGGCAGTTACATTTAAAAAAATACAATGTAAAATTGACAAGGGACACCAACATAGTTGTATCTTTGATCTTAAAAACTACGGGAGAATGGTGTTATGGTAACTTGTCCAAATAAAAAAAAAAATTATTCTTGATATCACTAGAAAAAAAAACCCTTTGAAAATTTGTTTGCAATAACTCCATCAGTATCACCAGCAAAGCAGCTTAATTATATCCCATTAAAGAACAAGAGAGTGGGGGTTATTTACGAAAGGCAAATCCACTTTGCACTACAAGTGGAAAATGCACTTGAAATTGCACTGAAAGTGCACTTGGAAGTGTAGTAGCTGTAAATCTTAGGGGTAGATCTGAAATGAGGTGAAGCTCTGCTGATTTTATTATCCAATAATGTGCAAGCTAAAATGCTGTTTTTTATCTTCCTTGAATGTCCTCCTCGGATCTACAGCAACTGCACTTTCAGTGCAATTTCAAGTGAACTTTGCACTTGTAGTTTGCACTTGTAGTGCAAAGTGGATTTGCCTTTAGTAAATAACCCCCATTATCTTGCTACAGGCTAGAAATGCTAGCTCAGCTTCAACATAAAGCTAAAAATTTTTATTCAATGCTGATGCTTTTTCAGAGAGCTTTTCAGAGAGCTCTGAACTATGCTATAAACTACCTGACAACTGGTAGTACCTGTTGAATAGAACATTGAATAATGTGAAGTAGCAGAAAAGGGTTAAGTGAAATCCCCGCCCCTGGGAAGGTTGTGTAGAGCACCTGCAGTGCAGGTAATGCAGGGAGGTGTTCACTTTAGAATCACTGGCCAGAGTGAAGAGAACAGATCTGGTTTCTGTATCGCAGATATACTTTCTAGTGTAGATTGAGTAGAGTTGCTCCCTTGTCAGAACGGTCTGCCTTGTTGAGAAAAAAATGAGGCTTCAATCAGGAGGAACCTTGGTTTCCTTGCTACTGTATTTTCTGGGTGTACAGAGCTCCAAAGCTGACATTCTGTGGACAGCCAATGTAAATCTCTCCTATGTGTTGGACAACAGGACACTGTTTGAGGAGGGAGAGATTGGGGTCTTTGGCCACGACTCACCAGTGGACAGAGCTTATGGATTGGTGGTTCTACCAAAGAATCATAGGAATTTTTATGCATGTACATCCAATGTGAACTTCAGTATTCCAGAGAACTGGAATGGACCTTGGATTGCACTTATACAGCGAGGAGGGGGCTGCACCTTCGGTGATAAAATCAATGCTGCTGCTATGGTGGGAGCCAGAGCAGTGGTCATATACAACAACAATGGAGATGACAATGAGGTCATTGAAATGTCTCATCCAGGTGAGTTTGAAGACAATAATAATGTATAATCCTGTATGTGCATGTAAAATAAAAAAAAATGAACAATGATTGCTCTTTACCAAACACTCTGAAACTTGCAAAATAGTCCAAAATATAATGCATACAATTGTGTATGTTTTAACCATAGCAACCTACAACAAAAAAAATTCTAGAAAGCTTTAAAAAAAAATAACGTGAGTAGTGTATGGAAATGCATGAATAAACAAAGAAAAAATGACACACTCACTTCGCAAAGCATAGAAGCAAAAATAAAAAATAAAGTAACTTGAGGGGATGAGGGCATGTTTTGGATGGGTGCTCAAGAACTGTTCTGAACATTGGCAGCTCTCAGATCTTGAAGACGTAATGGGCAAGGGTTCTGCCAGTGTAGGTTCAGGGCACCGGAATGTGGCCTGGAAGTTTAATTTGGTTTGTTAAGCGTAGAATTTGATATTGTAATTACTGAGCCATCTGTTTATTCAGTTACTGCCAGCCCTGAGAAATCATAAAAGAATTAGTGGTATTTTATGAAATCTGTCATTCAGACTGCTTTGTATACAATTTTTTTCCAGGAAGAAAATATTTATTTAATAATCTGTCTTCTTGGTGGTTTTGTTTTTAAAGCTATATTTTAGTGCACTACACTTACTATATCTTAAAAAAATAAATACATTTAAAAAAAAATAGTAACGCATGTAGTGTTTTTACTTAATGGCAGCAACTGCCCCCCCCCCTCCCCCCTTTTTTTTTTTTTTTTTTTTTTTTTTTTTTTTTCCTTAATTTTGGATGTTTTCTGATATTTTGGAATTCATTTGGAGTCCATGGTTGGGTGTTTTGTGTAGTGAAGTACACCTTAGATTAAGTTGATCTACATGACAATACCATTTTATCCAGCCCACCATTGTCCTTTACATTCACCAAGGCAAATAGTTTTGGTGAACAGCCAAAAAAATTCTTACATACAATATATGCACATATTTGGGCCATCTGGAGCTCAATAAATGGGCTTATCAATTTTATAATCATCCATATGTGGAAATTATATCCCTAATGCAAGTGTACTCCTTTTAAAGGAAATAATCCTATAGCTCCTCAATAAAATCAGGGGGAAATCCAGTCAATCATAAAAAAGAAAAAGTAGCAAGGGCTCAGGGATTAGAAAGATAGTAGTGAATAGATTTACAAAATAGTGTCACTATGTGATATGTTTTGTAAATAAATTTTGGTACTATCTTTCCAATCCCTGCACCCTTGCTACTTTTATTTTTATTTTTCAAATAGTCTCTTGTTGAAACTAAACAAAAAACACAAAGGTAATGAAAGAGAAACTGTTGTGAAGAAAAACAAAGGGTTGCCATTTCTGGTTTTCTTCTAAAATGCTCGGTGTCGTGGCCTTTTATGCTGAGTCACGATCTTCAATATTTTGAGTCCCTCACCTGGGACAAGTATACAGATTAGAAAAGTCAAAAGCCTCTATCTGAATACTTGTTCTAGGTCAGTTACTTAAAGTATCCAGGCAAGGGATCAGGTTTCCTAAAAGGGGAATGCCTTGAATGGGTGTATGACCGTGTTCAGGCCTGGAAATGTTACCATCAAGGAGAAGCCTTTAGGGGAGATTACATGCCCCCCCACCCCCCATATCCAAAAGTTCTACTTTATTAAAGTGGTTGTAAACCCTTACATACACCCAAGTGCCCTATTTATCTATACATGTGAAAGCAAACTTAAAGACCTCCTCTTAGACGTGTCTTTATATAACATGGCTGCATAAGTACAATTCTAATAACAGAAATGTTATAACGCAAGTCCAACTGCCTTTAGCAGACAACAGTGCATACCAATGTTTTGAATCTGAGTTCCTGCATTAGGTCATACCACCTACTCCTTTTCAGCATGTTGTAGCTAAGAAGGTTTGAGCCAGGAAAAAATAAAGCTAAACTCCTATAATACAAAAATGAGCTTCCCTTATTATGCACCGTATGTACTGCGCTATCGATTGGCGTGATGTAATAAGCACAGGCGCAATTCTTGAATATTCCAGGTCATCAATGTTTATAGGCTGCTCCCCTATGCAGTAGATGTAGATTGTAAATTGGTGTGGACCCTTCTGTGCGTTGCCTGTACAGCCAGCATTCTAGACTGCAAAGCTAGGGGTCCATTTCTTTTGGTGAGTGGGGACATAGGAGGGGTGTGTGGCGCACCTTGAAGTTTGGAGCACAACTTCACTTTAATGATTGGAGCACTTTGCAAAATATATATGGACGTTTTTATTTTGTTCCACATATTAATTTGAATATTTTGTGAGCACTGTATTTATATGTATCATTTTTTTCAAGTGAATAGCACTATGTGTACAGCAGCTGCAAACACTAGATTAACTTTTTATATGTGTACTGCTATTACTTCAAGTGCGAGAATGTGTGTGTGTGTGTGTATAATCTCACAAAAGTGAGTACACCCCTCACATTTTTGTAAATATTTTATTATATCTTTTCATGTGGCTACAATATAAAGTAGTGAGTGTACAGCTTGTATAACAGTGTAAATTTGCTGTCCCCTCAAAATAACTCAACACACAGCCAATAATGTCTAAACCGCTGGCAACAAAAGTGAGTACACCCCCTAAGTGAAAATTTCCAAATTGGGCCCAAAGTGTCAAAATTGTGTGTGGCCACCATTATTTTCCAGCACTCTCCAGAGCTTCACAGGTTGCCACTGGGGTCCTCTTCCACTCCTCTGATAAAAATCACAGAGCTGGTGGATGTTAGAGACCTTGCGCTCCTTCACCTTCTATTTGAGGATGCCCCAGAAATGCTCAATAGGGTTTAGGAGACATGCTTGGCCAGTCCATCACCTTTTACTCTCAGCTTTTTAGCAAGGCAGTGGTCATCTTGGAGGTGTGTTTGGGGTCGTTATCATGTTGGAATATTGCCTGCTGCCCAGTCTCTGAATGGAGGGGATCATTCTTTGCTTTAGTATGTCACAGTACATGTTGGCATTCATGGTTCCCTCAATGAACTGTAGCTCTCCAGTGCCAGCAGCACTCATGCAGCTCCAGATCATGACACTCCCACCACCATGCTTGACTGTAGGCAAGACCCTTGTCTTTGTGCTCCTCTCCTGGTTGCCACCACACATGCTTGACACCATCTGAACCAAATAAGTTTATTTTGGTCTCATCAGACCACAGGACATGGTTCCAGTAATCCATGTCATTATCTTCAGCAAACTGTTTTCAGGCTTTCTTGTGCATCATCGTTAGAAGAGGCTTCCTTCTGGGACGACAGCCATGCAGGCCAATTTGATGCAGTGTGCGGCATATGGTCTGAGCACTGACAGGCTGACCCCCACCCCTTCAACCTCTGCAGCAGTGCTGACAGCACTCATAAGTCTATTTCCCAAAGACAACTTCTGGATTAGACACTGAGCATGTGCACTCAACTTCTTTGGTCGACCATGGCGAGGCCAATCCTGAGTGGAACATGTCATGTTAAACCACTGTATGGTCTTGGCCACCATGCTGCAGCTTAATTTGAGGATCTTGGCAATCTTCTTATAACCTAGGCCATCTTTATGTATAGCAAAAATTTCTTTTTTTCAGATCCTCAGAGTTCTTTGCCATGAGGTGCCATGTTGAACTTCCAGTGACCAGTATGAGAGAGTGAGAGCAATAACATCAAATTTAGCACACCTGCTCCCCATTCACACCTGAGACTTTGTAATGCTAATGAATCAACTGACACCGGAGAGGGAAAATGGATAATTGGGCCCAATTTGGACATTTTCACTTGGGTGTACTCGCTTTTGTTGCCAGCGGTTTAGACATTAATGGCTGTGTTGAGTTATTTTGAGGGGGCAACAAATTTACACTGTTACACAAGCTGTACACTCACTACTTTACATTGTAGCATAGTGTCTTTTCTTCAGTGTTGTAACATGAAAAGATATAATAAAATATTTACAAAAATGTGAGGGGTGTACTTGCTTTTGTGAGATGAGGGGGTTATTTACTAAAGGCAACTCCACTTTTCACTATGGGGTAGATTTACTAATGCTGCAGCACTCGATCACCTTCTAACCTCAGCTTGTTCAATTAAACTTTGGCAATAAAACCTGGAAGCTGATTGGTTTCTCTGCAGAAGTGAGCCTGAATTTGCACTCTCCAGCTTTAGTAAATTAACCCCTATAAATGCACTTAGAAGTGCAGTCGCTGTAGATCTGAGGGGGACATACAAGGAAAATAAAAATCAGAACCTTTGCTTGCACATGATTGGATGATAGAAATCAGCAAAGCTTCCCCTCATTTTGATCTTCCCCTCAGTTCTACAGGGACTGCACTTCCAAGTGCACTTGCAATGCAAAGTGGAGTTGTCTTTAGTAAGTGTATATATATTTATTTTTTCATAGTGATCTGAGCTCTTCTATATTAGCGTATAGTACTTTGTATGTTGGCTATTATAATGAATTTGTAATTCCTAAAATATTGTGTATGTATGGGGAAAATATTGACAAGGATTCTCATGGCACATTTTTGGTACAAAAACCTATTCCCATATGTTAGAACAATGACACGTTACTGAGCCCTGGAGCAAGAATAGGGTTTCTAAGGTGTTTCATATGATATTGCCCCCCCCCCCCTTCTTCTTTTTTTTTTTTTTTTTGTATCCCACACCAGTCCTGTATTCTACCATACGTTTCCCTCTACTTTCCATCTTCAACTGATTGCGTGCAGAGTATTCTGTGGCTTGAACGTTTTCAGCAGTTTTGCAGAGAGCAGCTTTGTGAAATGGGGGGAAACTAACAAGTTATTTAACCACTTCCATACCGGGCCTATTCCGGCACTACTCTCGGACATGTCATATTTTTCTAGCAAAAAAAAAAAAAAAAATTACTCAGAACCCCCAAACATTATAGATCATTTTTTTTTCCAGGCACCCTAGGGAATAAAATGGTGGTCGTTGCAACTTTTCATCTCATACGATATTTGCGCAATAATTTTTCAAATGCTTTTTTTTTGGGGGGGGGGGGGAAGTTTCATGCATTAAAAAATAACAGTAAAGTTAGCACAATTTTTTTTTTTTTTTTTGTATATTGGAATGATGTTACGCCCAGTAAATACCCAACATGTCACGCTTTAAAATTGCGCTCATGGAATGGTGCCAAATTTTTATCCTTAAAAATCTCCATAGGCTGCGCTTTAATTTTTTTTTCTTTTACAGGTTACCAGTTTAGAGTTGCAAAAGGAAGTCTAGTGCTAAAATTGTTGCTCACACTCTAATGCACGCGGCGATACTTCACATGTGTGGTTTTTAACGGCGTTTACATATGTGGGCGGGGACTTACGTGTGCATTCGCTTCTGAGTGTGAGCTACCGGGGACAGGGGCGTTTGAAATGTATTTTTTTTTTTTTTTTTTTTTTCTTTTATATCACTTTTATTCCTATTACAAGGGATGTAAACATGGAATGGTTTGTGACATGTCCTCTTTATGGGGAGATGTGGGGTCAATAAGACCCCACATCTCTCCTCCTCCAGGCTGCAAAGCATGAGATTGAAAAAAAAATCCACAATCTCATGCTTACCAGCTGTGATCGCGGCTTTGTTTACAAACGCGGGCCAGACATGATGTCATAACTTTGCGCCCGGTCCTCTGATGGTCATAGAGATGACTGGTGACCAGAATCGCCGGCTGAAAACGAGGATATCTGAATGATGTCTGTACCTGCAGGTATCATTCAGATATTCCCACTGAAAGTCAGACGTCATATGACGTCCCTGGGCTGGAAGTGGTTAAAAAGTAAAGTCAGTGTTCACTTTGTAATTGAGATTGTTCAGTTTATCAAAATTTTGGACATAGCTTTCAAATGTATAAATGCCACACCTTGTTTACTAATTAGCACTCTGAATTAGTTTTCCTGCACGTTACTACAGTTTTAGCCATTCAATCCTGGTACAATGTGTTATCTAATCTTTTAGGGCTCATTCAGGCAGGTACTGAGACCCATCCTCTTTGTTAAGCCATTGTCCATTGTGTGAATTCACATCAGAACTGCATGCAAGCTGCCCAGTTCAAGCAATGACATGTGAGGGCTGTTCCAGTCCTGAAGATTGAAGATACTGAATGCTCAGCCTGCATGCCGATACCCATCACCCCCTCCCCCCCCCCCCTCCCCCCAAGAGGGAGTGTAAACAGCAGCAGGTTTGGCTCAAAGAATGTGGGAGAGTGTTCTGCCTGAAGATCAGTAGCGTTTCCGAGGAGGAGTGATACTTTAACACAGAAATGAGACTCTTTATTGTAGCTTTCAATTTTTAAATCTCAACCTTATCCTGGTGTGCTAGCTTAGCCTCTTGTCTGTTTACATCAAAGCCCATGTAACGGAGGTATTATTATTATTATTATTATTATATTTTTATTTTTTTTTATGTACAAGTGGAGAGCTTATATTATATAATTAGTTGCACACACACCTGGTGACGCAGTCACAGAGGAACATTTGGAAGTCTTGCGTCCTTTACTTTTCCTTTTTGCTTGATTATATATATATATATATATATATATATATATATATATATATATATATATATATATATATATATATATATATATATATATATATATAATCAAAAACAGAATCGCCTCGTTGGGAAAAGGACCCCCCTTGTGTCAGTATTTAGTCTGTTGGGATATGTCTCTACTAACTTTGCACATCTAGACTTGGCAATGTTTGCCTACTCTTTTTTGCAGAACTGCTCAAGTTCAGTTAAATTTAATGGTGACTGTGAACTGCAGTCTTCAAGTCATTCCACAGATTTTCAATGGGGTTTAAGTCTGGGCTCTGACTAGGCCATGAAAGGACATTCACCTTTTTTCTCCTTCAACCACTGGTCATTTTTGTTGTTTGCTTTGGGTCATTGCCATGTTGGAAGATAAACCTTATCCCCGTTGACAACATTCTGGCAGAGGGCAGCAGATTTTTCTCAAGAATTTGGTATTTTGCCCCATCCATTTTTCTTCTATGTTGACAATTGCTCCAGTCCCTTCTGCAGAGAAACCACCCCATAACAGGATATTACTACTTCCATGCATTACTCTGTAGGAATGGTGTTATTTCGATGGCGAGCTGTATTGAATTTTCACCAGAAGTATCCATTTTTGATTTTGAGGCCAAATAATTCAATTTTAGTCTCATCTGATCATAACTTTTTCTTTTTTTTTTTTTTTTTTTTTTTTTTTTCTCCATGTGGCCTCAGAATCTTGAAAGTGCATTTTGCCAAAGCTCAGTCATGACTGAATGTGGCCTTTGGTGAGGAGTGGCTTCTTTTTCTTGTAACCCTTCCTTACAAGCCACATTTATAGAGAATTTGTGATATTGTTGTCACATGCACACAATGACCACTGTCATAAATTCCTGCAACTGCTTTGGAGTTGCTGTTGACCTCTTGGTAGTCTCTCTGGCCAGTTTCCTTCTGGCTCTCTCATCCAGTTTAGAGCGACATCCTGATCCAGGGAGGGTCTGTGTTGTACCAAATACCTTCCACTTCCTAATAACAGACTTCACTGTGCTTCTAGGCAGTGATAGTCTTTTGAAATATTTTTGTATCCCCTCCGGATTTGCATCAGCCATGCGCAGAAGGAAACTGGCTGTGAAGGCTTCACTGTAGGTTTCCCTTTGTTGTAATGCTAGTGCCTGCACCCGAGCCGATGGCCAAATCGGCTTCAGGGGGCTGACATTGCGGGATCCCTGGACAGCTGAATGTTATGTTAAAGGTCAGCTGCTACATCATTTGTAGCTGCTGACTTTTACACTTAAAAAAAAAAAAAAAAGTCTGGAACTCTGCTTTTAAAATGTTATTGTTTTTTCTTCATTCAAAAAATCTATTTAAAATATCAACACTTGTACCTTTTTATTTAATACCTTTTATTTAAACTAAACTATTACCAATCCTGGGACGCGGGGGCCACCAACCACACCAAAACTTTCATCAGACCAAAGACCAGCAGGTTCAGCAGGAACTAGACAAATTTTGCTGTGTGTACCACTGTCTGTTCAAAAAAAGTTGGTCTAATGGCTGCAGCGGGGGGTCACCATTGTCAGAATACAGCCAGGGAAATCCCTTCATTAACATCAAGTGTGTGTGTATGTGGTTTTGTTTTTCCAAAAAAACCTCACTCTGTGTGTATACCCTGCTTTTACTGTACAAACTGTAGGCAGGACTCACTCTGGTGACATGACAAAGTACGGTATGTCACATGGAATGGATAGATATGTTGTGTGCATTATATAAATATGTTAAAGTTCCTTTATGTATAAGGAACCTTGTGGATAGAAATAGGTCAGCAATCACAGCTTCCATATCTGATGGATTCCAAGGCTGTTATCCTGTATTTGCTATCTAGTGAGTCTTCACGTGAGTTAAGACTGAAAGACAGAAATTGAGGCTTTTCAAGCTTCAATGGCAGCATGCTTATTCCGGGCCTGTGGCTTACTAGGTAGTGAAGCCAAAGTCCTAAGAGCCACAGAGCATGCATCTTAAAAACAAAGCTGGTGACAAATCTGTTGTTTCAATCCTCACAGGGCTGCTTTAAGAGCTTGTTGTTGAACATTGTTGTATGAATGTTGTACAGAATCAAATGTAAAACTCTTTAGCGGCGCTGAAAAAATATTTCTCTTTATTTACAAATGCTATATTTTTTTAAATGCCCTACTGATTTTAAATTTTAATATGGATGCAATGGATTCACAGCCCAGGCAACTTGCCCTCCCAACATATGATCGTCTTTTAATAAGTGACATTTTTTTTTATTTGCAGTTACCTATAGCAACAAATCAGAATCCATCTTATAGTGGATTGAATTAGTTGCTCCTTACAATTGGCACTCCCTTGTTCAATAAGACTTCAGTGAGTGTAAACGGACATGTTTGAATCAAACTTGAAATTACAACATTGCTCATTTTGACATGTTCGCATTTTGAAGCTTATGTTGTGTGGATCTGTGACATTTCTGTTATACAGGGAGGATGTCGAAGGCTTTTCAAACATGTTTAGTCATGCACCAGAGTGACTAGATCTGGTCTGAGCCACAGTATACAACATTCCATTTAATATTTGCATGTCATATTCTTTCCATACAATTACCTGTCTCCCTAGAAGGATGGGGTGGTTAACACAGTTCTCCTAGTTGATTGATAAAGTAATATATTATATGGCTGAAGTATATCTATCTGGCTGTAAAAGGCGTACTTGTAACACTTTAAATTGCCTCTATTTCAGCAGAGTCATTTGTTGTATAGCCTCAATCCAGTATTTCATTTACTGAGAATTGTCATGACTTTTTAAGTTCTAACTATAGCTGAGATGCTAATTTTACTGAGGTAGTCCATAGAAGGTAATGGGGATGGCACATAGATGCAGGGGTGGGTAGTTCAGTAGATTGCCAAATCTTAACCACTTGCCTACAGGGCACTTTCACCCCCTTTCTGCCCAGGCCAATTTTCAGCTTTCAGCGTTGTCACATTTTCCTTGTCAAAAGAAGTTTATTGAGTATACAATGTTATAAAGATACATAAAGTAAGTTTACAAGGATCTATAAAGTAAGCTCATTGTTTTACAGTAGGGTTTATATAGGTAAATATCATGAAATTTCAAATATCAAACATTGGGTTCACGTAAACCTAAATTAAAGATATATATAATTTCCTTAGTTACTTTTGTAGGTATTTAAATTATTTATACCTACTATACATATTGTTTACAAGTAGAGTGTATATAGGTCAAATAAATTCTGATAATGAGCTTTAATCGTAAGGTGGAGAAAAGGAAAGAGAAAGAAGAAAAAGGGTTGAAAGGTAGAGGTATGGTCCACAAGGTTGTCCCGCCCGTCAGTTTATTATTCTTTTTAGTTCTCTTTGAAGCCTTAGAATGGGTGTCTCTGTAAGTCATTCAATCTGTTACCATGGCAACAGGACAGAGTCATTGAAGTTTGACAGGAACTGTTGTTTTATCCAAGGATGCCAAAGTTTTTCAAATTTTGGAATTTGATTTTGATCGATGGCTACCATCTTAGCATGGGACATTGTATTATTCATTCTGTGAATTGTTTCTGCTAGTACCAATGTAGGAGATTTCCATGCCTTGGCCACTGTTTGTTTTGCAGCCGTTATTAGTTGGATCATAAGTTTGAATTGAGAGAGTGTTAACCATTCCGGTTTTAGATTAAGCAAAGTTAAATATGGATCTGGTTGTATTATTTTTTTAAATATTTTAGATGCAATCACGAAGACTTCCTTCCAGAAGGTTTGGATTACTGGGCACGTCCACCATATGTGTAAATATGTGCCTATTTCTGGGCATCCTCGAAAACAAAGAGTTGAGGTATTAGGTGAATATTTTGCCACTCTAGCGGGTACAAGGTACCAGCGAGTTAGGACTTTATAATTTGTCTCCAGTGCTAAGATGTTGGGTGAAGATGACTTAGATGTGAGCCATATGTTAGACCAGTCCGTGTCTTCTAAAGTTCGTCCCAGGTCCTCCTCCCACCTCTGAACGTAAGAGGGTCTATTAAGATTTGCTACTCCATATAATTGATTATAAAGTGATGAAATTGTACCTTTAGCAAATGGATCTTTTGTACAGATTGATTCAAAAATGGATAATTGGGATAATGGTGTATCCCCCTTTAGGAATGGTGTATAGAAATTTTTGATTTGGAGATATCTAAATATCTCAGAGTTTGGTAGATCATATTTTTCTCTAAGCGATGGGAATGAAAGGAATGATTTAGATGCTATGAAGTCATTTAGTGTCTGAATGCCTGATGTTGTCCAAGCTTTAAAAGAATTTGGGTAGATCCATGCCGGATAAAAGGCCGGATTTCTGATAAAAGAAAGGAGAGGATTGTGTGGAGATTGTAACTGATATTTGGTTTTTAGTTTATCCCAGAGAGATAAGAAGTGTTTAGTTATGGGATTATGAATTTTAAAGCGGTCTTTAGGATCAAGCCATAATAAATTTGATATTAATAGAGGGTCATTTTCTGAAGCCTCTATAAATACCCATAATGGGATTTCCTGTTTTGCATGGTATTTGGACAGACTGGCCAAATGTGCTGCTCTGTAGTAGTTAGTAAAATTAGGGTATCCCAGGCCTCCTTTATTTTTGGGAAGATGTAGTGTGTGTATAGGTATACGTGGTTTAGAAGAGCTCCATATAAACGAAGTTGCTCTTTTTTGTACTATTCTCAAAAAATAGGAAGGAATTGGAATAGGGAGGACTCTGAATAGATAAAGCAATTTGGGTAGAATAGTCATTTTGATTGCATTAATCTTCCCTATCCAGGATAAAGGAAGTTGCGACCATTGTTTTATTAGATTTGTGATCTGTCTTAATACAGGAGGATAATTGGTTGAGAATAAGTCAGAATGAGATGCTGTTAAATGAATTCCAAGATATGGGATTGATTTTTCTGCCCATGTGAATGGGAGTGCAGCCCTAGCCGGGATCAATTCCATGTTTGTGAGAGAAATATTAAGCACTAGGCATTTCTTAGGATTAATCATAAGGCCGGATAGGGCTGCAAATCCATCAAGAGCTGGTATTAAGTTAGGACCAGAGACCTGTGGTGATGATAGAAAAAGTAATATATCGTCTGCAAATATACATAATTTGTGTGTAATACCTCCTACTTCAATGCCAGTTATAGTTTGGTTTGTTCTGATGTATTGGGCCATGGGTTCGAGTATAAGGGCAAATAATAAGGGAGATAATGGGCAACCCTGTCGGGTACCTCTTTCGATATTAAAGGCTTCAGATTTGTATCCAGCATATTTTATATAGGCTTTGGGTTTATTATATAATGCTTTGATCCATGTTAAAAAGTGGGGTCCAAAACCCCATTTTTGTAATGAAAATTGCATATATTGCCAGGATACTGTGTCAAATGCCCTCTTAATATCGAGAGATAGAAAACATAAAGGGATTTTCCGTTTTTTAGCAATATGTGCCAATAACACTGCCCTGCGTATATTATCTCCTGCCTGTCTATTTGGCATGAAGCCTACTTGATCTCTATGTATTAATTTTCCTATAATGCTATTGAGGCGTTTTGCTATTATTTTTGCTAATAATTTAATATCGAGGTTTAACAGTGAGATAGGCCTATAATTCACACAGGAAGTATCATCAGAAAGGGGTTTTGGGATCATACAAACAATTGCCATTAGTGTTTCTTGCCGAAAAGAATGTCCATCTAGAAGTTTGTTAAAAGTTTCAGTGAGAATGGGAGAGAGTATTTCTGAGAATGTTTTATAGTATAAAGCCGAGTAGCCGTCTGGGCCTGGTCTTTTGTTAAGTTTTAGGTCTTTTATGGCGTTAGCAACTTCATCTATAGTTATAGGCTCATCCAAACTGCTTTTTTGATTCTGAGATAACTGAGGTAAGGTTATTTTTGGGAAGAAGGATTCAGCTTCTGTAGGATTAAATTCATTGTTTGTCTTGTATAAAGTTGCGAGATGTGAGTGAAATTTATGGACTATTTTAACTGGATTACAAGTGTAAACATTTTTTGATAATTTCAAACGTATTGGTTTGAAAGATTTGTTAGTTGAATTTAATGCCCGAGCCAAATATGTACCTGGTTTGTTTGTATTCATGTAGAAATTGTGTTTGGAGCGTTTGAGGGATTTATCAACTGACTCAGTGAGAAATAGATCGTATTCCAATCTAGATTTTTCCAGATGAGATTTTGTACTCTGAGATGGATTATCTTGAAATGATATGTAGGCTGCATTAAAATTGAGTTCTAGTTTTTTTGCTAGATTTTTGCGTTCCCGTTTAAATAGTGCCATTTGTCTTTGTATTGTACCACGCAAGACAGGCTTATGAGCTTCCCACAGTGTTATTGGGGAGATGTCTGTTGTATTATTAATTGATATGTATTCCTTTAAAGCTTGTTCAATGGCCATCTGATGTAGTGGGTGTTTGAGCATTATGTCCGGTAAGTACCACGTTGGGTCATGCGCTTTTGGTATGGCTGAGGCTATAGTAGTGTATACTGCATTATGGTCAGACCACGGAATCGGAATTATATCTGATGCAATAATTTCTGGTATCATTCCTATTGTTAGAAAAATATGATCTATTCTGGTGAAGGTTTGATGAGGGTGCGAGAAATAAGTGAATTTCTTTTTCATTGGGTTACTTTCTCTCCATGAATCTACCAGATTGTATTTGGAAAGAAGTTGAGAAAAAGGTAATCTAGATGTTATTTTGGATGGTGTAAAAGGTGATTTATCTAGAAATGGGAGGAGGACCTGGTTCGAATCCCCACACATTATCACTGTTCCTATTTTGTGTGTATTAATCACTTGTAATATATGTGAGAGGAATGGTGTAGGTTGTTTGTTAGGAGCGTAGTAGGAAATCACCGTGATTGCTGTATCCATTATATAACCCATGAGTATCAGGTATCTACCTTCTGGGTCTTTAATTTCTGATGATAAGGTGAATGGTGTGGATCGGTGAAATGCAATTAGAGTTCCCCTTTGCTTGGTACAGGCAGAAGCCGTGTAAATTTGTTGATAAAAAGGAGAAATATATTTTGGAGTAGAATCTTTGGTGAAGTGTGTTTCTTGGAGGCATACTATGTGAGCCTTCTTGTTATGGAAAGTACGGAAGGCTTTGGTCCTTTTTTGAGGGACATTTATTCCCTGAACATTCAGGGAAAGTATATTCAGTGGTGCCATGGTAATAGATCAAATAGTTTTGACTTACTTTTTGTTATGCAGAGCTGACTGCGCAGATCAACCTGTGTGGACTGAAGAGATGAATAGATAGAAAAGAAACCAGTGAATTCTGGAGTAAAGAGTAAACAAAAAACATATGAGATTAGATGATACATTGTATAAATTATTTTTTGCAAGTAATCACAATTTACCCGTGAAAGAGAATAAATATCTCTCTCAGGGGAATAAGTGCCTTCGTCACACTCCCACATAATATGGTTGGGAGAATGAGGAGGGCTAATGGGGGTACACGGATCTTCCGCTTACAGGAGAGAAGTGCTATGTCAAAAGACATCAAAATGATGTTTCATTAATTGGAGTGCAGAATATAGTTTTTGTTGAAATTATTTATTCCAGGGTGGTTGTATATGGTTAGTCTTGCCCTAGGCTAAATAATTCAGTTAGAAAGGTACTGTTAATAACTTTGGTATTGATGAAGATAGTTTGAATTATTTTGGGATTTTAACCCTTTTAGAGTAAACAATTACATATTTTATTCATATGTAACTGTTTAGATATGTTAACTCGTAAAATTGAGGTTGTATTGCTTCAGATTAGAATAAACAAAAACATAATTCTACGAACTAGTTAGGTAATAATATATTTGTTTTAAGAAAAGAAAGAAAAAGCTTCCATTACTTCTGGATTATTGAACATATTTGTCCTAAAAAGTAATAAATCTATTGTTATTACCTGAAAATATATAACTGAACAAGAATTTCCTTATTTCACTTATATATTCTAAGGCTATATGAATCAGAAGTAATAAGAAATATAACTGGAATGTAACATGATCCCACACAGTGTGTGACTATCAGAATGCAGTTACATTCAGTTATAAATATAGGTTTTTTATAGAGAACCATCTCTTAGTATAATAAATGAAGAGATATCAGGAATTAGGATGTCAGTCCATTGAATCTTCTTGGTCCATGGATGATGTGGCATAACGGCCTCTTTTGTGAGAATGATGATTCCCATTTTGTTCTGAAATTTTCTGGGTGCTGCCTGAAGGTGAAGATGACGCCATTTTTCTGCGTGTGGGAGTGTTGCTGCTTGTGGGTTCTGTCAGATTTAATTTTAAAAGGGTTTGTTGTAGTTCATCTGCTGATCTGCTTCTGTAAATTGTACCTTGGTAGTTAAATCTGACTGAAAAGGGGAAGCCCCATTGATACATAATGTTGTGGCGTTGCAGTTCCATTAGTTGGGGTTTCATGGATCGTCTTTTAGTAATAGTAAGTTGGGATAGGTCAGCAAAAATTTGATAATTGTGTCCTTGAAAATTAAGTTCCTTTTTTTCTCTTGCAGCAATTAGTATTTGTTCCTTCGTTCTGTAATAATGAAATTTTGTGATTATATCACGTGGGGGTCCATCTTTCTTTTTGGCTGTGAGGGCTCTGTGTACTCTGTCCAGTTCTAAACGTTCAATAGGGATATCTGGCTTTAGTTCTTGTAATAGAGCAGTAATAGTAGATTGCAGGTCTGTCACAGTTTCAGGTATTCCCCTTATGCGCAAGTTTGAACGTCTGGCTCTATTTTTGTAATCTTCAAGCTTAGTTTGAAGTATTAAATTCTCTTTTTTTAATTGTTCCAATTCTGTTATATTTTCTTGGGTTGTAATTTCAATTTCATCCATTTTTATTTCTAAGGCTGTGGTGCGGTTTCCCAGCTCTCTTATTTCTTTGGTTAGGCTTTTTGTTATTTGGTCTGAGGTTTGTTTTAAAGCCTTATGAAGCATCTTTTCAAATTGTAATAATATTACTGGGGATACTGAGGAGGCTTGTGGAGAAGTTTGTGAGAGGATTTGTTCTGTATCTGACTCAAATGGAGAGTCTTGCTGTGACATTTTCTGTCTGTGAGAGCGCCCTGATGCTGTATCTTGTGAGGTGACTGGAGCTGCTTCAGCTGCAGTGAGTGCCTGTGAGCTCTTTGTGAGGTGATTTTTATTTCTGCCACGGTTTCCTCCCAGTACCATATTTCCTGCCCAAATTTTCACAGTTTGTTCCCTGGGGCAAAAAGGTTCAAATGGATACCTTTTGAGTCTGCAGGCTCCACTTTGTCCTTATCTTCTCTCCTCAGCGGTGTGGAGCTCTAACAATGCATGTCTGCTCTGCTAGGCTCCGCCTCCTGCCCCCGACGTTGTCACATTTTCAATGACAATTGCACGGTCATGTTACACTGTAACCATGTGAAATGCTTATCATTTTCTTCACACAAATAGAGCTTTCTATAACAAAAAACTTTTTTTTATTTTTTTTTTTTCTCCTGCGCTGATGAGGCAGCACTGATGAGACTAATATGCCGCACCGATGGGCAGCACTGACTGGCATCACTTGTGGGCACTGATTGTTGGCACTTTATTGTAATTGGGGCACTGATTACCAGTGCCCCGATTACAAGTCTCGGTGTCCTCTGCGAGGAGATGCTGCTGATCAGCTCTCCTCGCCACACACTCGCTGCACGCCGAGTGGCCGTTCTGTGAAGTTATCCATATACCCATATATTTGTGTATTTACAATAAAGTTTATATTTTTCTAAACAAGCCAGAATTTATAAAACAAATCATTGACTTTACTGCAGCACTGACCTGGAGATTAATGTGGTAAAGAGGACATGAGTACTGTTTAAAATAAGTGTATCTAAACCCAAATACTTCATCAAATAATGTACATATGTTCATGTGTACAGTTTTTTGTCAGTTAAATTTGAGTAGTCCCCTTCTAGAGCAGGGATCTCCAAACTACGACCCTCCAGCTGTTGCGAAACTACATGTCCCATTAGGCACTGTAAAACTCTGACTTTCACAGACATGACTAGGCATGATGGGAATTGTATTTCCTGAACAAATGGAAAGTCGTTGTTTGGAGACCCCTGTGAAAGGAACTATTTTAAGAGGACCTTACATAAAAATGCAAGTTCTCGCTATTCAGTATTATTCCACGTCCCAATGTAAAAATCATACGTATTTAAAAAAAACTAGGATGTAAAAAATATTTGCATTTGACTACAACTTTTGGTGCCAGTGATATCACTCTGCCTCACTGTGGAATCCTAGGAAAGCTGAAGATCTCAAATCTCATGAGAATAGATTCCTGTACTATAATGCATAATATTTACACTACTTGGCAATGGTGTGGGATTTTTTATTTTTTTTACATAGCTTTTCCTCTCATTCAAATTGGGAATTCTATAGTATAAGGTTAGCAAATCTTTTGATGGACACGCTGAAATGCATTCCCATCCCTTGCCAGTATGAGTTGGTTTGGTCCACAATATTGTTTGTCACTAAGTTCTGCCCTTTAAAATACCTTGTGTGACTTTGACACCTTGTGGATGTTGATGTTTTGTCACCTTTTTGACTTTTATGATTTATTTAGCTTGTCAGTTTGCAGATCACTCTGGTGTACAAAAGTATACAATGACTGGAGCTAAGTGGTTGTTAGAAGTCAGTGACTTATTAAACTTAAAATGTTCCTGGTTCTTTTGGTTGTGTTCCAGGTTCTGCATCAGTAGAAAGGGTTTTAAAGTATATTTTTGTGTTTTTAATTGTATCATTGTTTGCAGTGACCTTCATAAACTTATATTCTAAGCTGAAGCAGGGACAATCATGTGTGCCTTTTTAAGTATGGAGCCAGAGGAAGAATCTTGACAAATGTTGCTTTTTATCTGCACTACAAAGTACATATATTCCTTTATTCTACATCCTGACCATAATGATTAATATCTCAAGTTCTGAGTCATAGCTCAAAGCTCTTTTGGCCATACTTCTCTTCTGGGTCAAAGGAGTGCAGGACCCATGATGTCAAAAGGTCCAGGCTGTTCAGGGATCCCTACAATGTAGGGATCCACCTAGATACCTGATCGACAGCTAGCTCAGCCTGTGTGCGCCACAGAGAGCCTGAGCCAGCCACTTCCACTTCCTCCAGTCTGGCGCTCTAACTAGCACTGAAGGGAACAGAGCAGTGACTGACAGCCTCCGATTTGTGCCCAGAGCGGACCTGAGAAATGAGCAGTCAGCGGTCTTGATGTAGAGGCGGCGAGGGACAGCTGCAGCATCGGATCAATGATTTATACATCTTGGCGTGTAAAGTGATATTTTTTTTTTTTTAATTTTATCCCGCACTTCTCTTTTAGCCACTAACTGACCAGCTGCCGTCATTTTACTGCAGCAGGTTGGCTCTCCTGCGCAAATCACTGTAGCTGTATGTCAGCCCTTTAAATAGCTATAGCAGGCGTGCACACGGGGGTGGGTGTGTGTGTGTGTGTGTGTGTGTATATATAAACACAAATCCCCATTCTGTCAGACCAGATCGTCTGTTCCTACTAGCTAGGAACAGCGATCTGGCTCCTCCTCTAGTCAGTCACCCCCCCCCCCCCCCCCCCAGTTAGGATCACACACGAGGGATCACATTCAACCCCTTGATCGCCCCCTAGTGTTAACCCCTACCCTGCCAGTGACATTTACACAGTAATCAGTGCATTTTTATAGCACCAATTGCTGTGTAAATGTCAATGGTCCCAAAAATGTATCAAAAGGGTCCGATCTGTCCGCCGCAATGTTGCAGTCCTGCTAAAAATCACTGATCGCCGCCATTACTAGTAGAAAAAAAAAATTAACAATAAAAATGCCATAAATATAGCCCCTATTTTTCAGAAAGGGGTATAACTTTATTCACAAACCAATCAATATACGCTTATTGCGTTTATTTTTGGTTAAAAAAAATGTTTATATATACATGTCGGATCCCTTTTTTGTTTATAGCTCAAAAAATAAAAACCGCAGAGGTGATCAAATACCACCAAAAAAAAGCTCTATTTGTTGGAAAAAAGGACATCAATTTTGTTTGGGTACAGCGTCGCACGACCGAGCAATTGTCAAAGCGACGCTGTGCCGTATCGCAAAAAATGGCCTGGTCATTAGGGGGCAAATCCTTCTGGGGCGTAAGTGGTTAATGGCCATTCAACCCTAAAATGTTTCTATTATTGGTGGGATATGTTGCGCTGAGTAACCCAATGCCTTCCTATAGTTTTAGGGAACTCCAGTTGTGAGCTTCTCTCAAACTTAAATACTGGTTCTGTTTGTGTTCACTATGGATTTTTGGGTCTTTCAAAGAACTGTGAGGTGTGCGAATGTCTCCTGTTGCAATCCCCATATTATGAATTTTAAAAGGAAGTATGGCCAAAACTTTTTTGGCCATACTTCTCTTGTAAGTCACAGGAGTACATTTAATCTTGTTCTTTATATCAGTCACTATTGGTAATAAAACCCTTTAGCATCTGCTACAAATGTTGAATATCAGTTATGGAATAGAAGTAACCTTGAATCCTAAACTTAACCTAAATTATCGGTTGATTATTTATTTTTATTTTCCTTAATGGCCAATACACATGATTATAGAGGCTGGGTTATGCTTGAGCAGTAAACATCTTTTATAAACCCTTTGGTCAGCGTTGGATCCCAATGACTACATGTAGTTTGTGTGTGTGTGTGTGTGTGTATACACTGCAAAACTCCTCTTGCAAGTAACATGCACAGAAACCCTGTCTATTTAAGAGTCTACCATGTTTTGACTACAGCCAAGTATGTAAATAAGGACTTTTTGACTTTACTAAACTACAACCTGATCTAGGTCTTTGACTCTGCATCATATCTAAGCAACTATCTTTCCTTCCTTTTTTTTTTTTTTTGAAACGCTTAGGAGTAAACAAAGTAGCACAGGAGGCGCAATACTCAGATGAGAGTCCGATCATTTTAGTGATGGTGTAGGCACATCCAATCACTAGAAGAATTTTTTTACACAAATTTTATGCAATTTGTGGAAAGAAAATTTATTTTAGAACTGATCTTCCCCTTTTAGTAGAAAAGAGGGACAAATGTAAAGTACAACTTCACTACCTCCTCCTTCCACCAAGTGGGGTTACTACCCCACTTGGTGAGAAACCTCCCCTAGGTGGGTATGGTGGGTTAAGGTATTCAGCCCTATATAATGTAGAGCAGGAAGAGCCTGGGGCAGAGGAATATGTAGGTGTGTAGCCTTGCATGTTTCTATACAGGCCTACCCCGAAGAGTCATAAGTGGAGAACCCAGCTGAGGGGAATCTGTAGTGAGGCTATGGAAGAGTTAGGTGGCCATTTTTTTAACTACACTATGGTGAATTTACTGTTGCTGGAACTGAAGTGATGGAGGTGAATGTTGAGTTTAAAAGAAGTTGAAGTTGGATTGTGATGTTTCTGCCACAGTAAAAGAAAATCATTAACTGGCTCATTTCTGGTAGTGTGCTGAAGGCCAGGAGAATGTGCGTAAGAGAAGATGGTGGCGTTGATCCCGGGTTACAGGTGTGTGTGTGTGTGTGTGTGTGTGTACCCTGGTTCCTGGGCTTGAAGAATATGGGAGATGTCCCTGGCTGGCTCGGCAGGTGCTGGCGGCCAATCTGGGGGGCCTAACAAAAATGATTTCCTTCACTTTTGGATGGATTTCCTCTCACTTTGTTGCGCTGTGGGGCAGGAAGTGAAGGAAAATATCCCCACTGGGACACAGATGGCAAAAAAACTCAGTGGTTATAACCCTCCCTTAATCTATTCAAATGGTGGAAAAAAAATGTTTGCTTTTAGTTCTACTGAAAGGGTTAGTTTTCCTTCAAAGCTCCACTGCCAGAAGTTGCACCCTAGCACAGTAATGGAATTTATGGGATTGTTATGGCTCCCATTGATAGGTCATGCTGACGGTCTGTTTGGATGATCCAATTTTCCAAATTTTATTTTTTCATGGATTATTAGCTATTCGCATTATCAGTCTCACTGTTTATATGTCCGCATCTACAGGACTGTTTTCCCGCAGTTTACAATGTCGCTTAGAGCACAGAGGTTGATTTACTAAAACTGGAAAATCTGAAGCTGTGCACGATAGCCAATCGGCTTTTAAATTCAGCTCGTTCAATTAAGCCTTGACAAAATACTGGAAGCTGGTTTCTATGCAGAGCTGCACCAGTTTTTGCAGTCTCCAGGTTTAGTAAATCAACCCCACTACCTTTTCAAGTATAATGTATTGGCATGCTTTAGTAAGCTATGACCTAAAAGTAATTGTTCATAAATTGCACAACTAAATCAGTTAACATTTTAAGATTTGTGATTTTTTTTTTTTTCCCTATTTTTAAGTACTGAGTAATTTTTAAAGGCTATAGATGTACCCAGCTGCATGGCATTATGGAGAAGGAGGGACTGAGGGCCCCCCTCTGCAGTGAGAGGCCACTGCAGCATCCCGGGGACTGGTGAAAGGGCTATTCACCGATTGCTGATACTGCTAGCAGGGACTGAGCCAACGAGAGCAGGAAACCAAGTGTGCTTAATAATACCACACCCACACTGCACTCTATGCCGCACTCATTCCAAACCTGGATTGCAATTATATTGCATTATACAGAACCTTTACCACATCTGAACTACATCTGCCTTGTAGACATGTGCATTCGTTTTCGTCCGAATTTCAGGTATTTTCGTTATCGTTTTAACAAACGATAACAAAAGTGCAGAATCCGAAAAACGAAAGATCCGACATAAACAAATGCTTTATTTTCATTTTCGTTGCTACAACAGTTCGATATAGATAGGAGATTCGACATGATGATGACAATAACAATCTGTGTCCATCAAACCTGTGGTCGAATGTGCCTATCCTTAACTCTATTAGTCCAAGATTATTCTACATAGAGAGAAAAGATCTGACGTAGGGGAGAAAAGATGAATAAAAATAATGATGATGAATGTTATTGGCTGATTGTAACCAAAGAGGAGGAGCAGTAAAATAGCTAGAACTAAGTACACACGTACTTTGGCTTATGGTGTCTGTTGAAAGTTCTAAGAAGATTCGAAGGAGCAGGTAAACTATACGGCATCGTACAGTTTAGCTGCTCCGTCAAATCTTCTTTGAACATTCGACAGACACCATAAGCCTTCAATGACGGATTCGACCTTAATTTGGATTTTCGGACGAATGCAATTTAACGAAAAACAAAATAAATAAAAACGAATTTTCGATAGTAACTAAATTTTATTTTTAGGATGAAAACGAAATTCCGAAATGAAATATTTCAGTGTACACATGTCTACTGCCTTGCACCTGTGCCAAGACAACACCGTACCTATACTGCATGCAGATTAACTGGGACTGTCATTAAGGGCGTTGGTGCATTTAAAGGGCCTCAACGATAGCTGGCAGAAGAACATCTCAAAGGACTGCCCCTCCTGTAGTAATTATATTTATTTTGCAAGCCCTTTGTTCCCCTGTCCCCTTCCCTACCATCCTCCTCCTTCCCGTTTTTTTTTTTTTTTTTTTGGATCGTGCATACTCAGTTGGTTTAGAACTAGCTTCACTGCCATTTAAAATGTGCTCTGGCAGTGTACTTCAGTAAATTAAACTTTGCTACTTCTCCACTTGTCCTTGCTACTGTTTATGCTGCTTTGAAGGCCAAATGTCGTCTTATGCTTAGTGGTTATCACTGTTATGCTACATTGTGTTATGACCATTGTTAATCCATTTTATACTTGCACAATCCCTGATGGGTGACAATATATTAAGTTTGCCTTTCCTACCTGATTTGGTGTCTTTTTTTTTTCTTTGATATAGCACTACTATTTGGTTTGAAGTATTACTTTCAGTGACTTCCTGTGATGTATGTTTGTACACTCAACCTGGTGTGTCAGGGGGGCTGAGGTTCTTGAAAGTTGAGGCAAGGAACAGAGAACCCATCCTATCCAGTGGCTTCTACAGGGTAGCGCTGCATGGGCATTTGATTATCTTCACATAATCTAGGTATATTTTTCAAGGCTGGACAAGTCCCCCTTTTGTAGCAGTCTAAAGCTACCTTTAGATTAGTACTATCGCTCCCCTTCAATTCAGTTGATTAAATGTGTGTGAATGTATGTGTTTCTGTATTGTGTTTCTGTAGTGTGTGTGTGTGTGTGTGTGTGTGGGTGTGTGTGTGTGTGTGTGTGTGTGGATTATGAGAGAGACGGAGACTTTTGCTAATGTACCAAATGATGAGCTTGTTCAAATCCTGTCGTTATTTAAGATTTAGTCTAACTTAGCTAGGTTGATAGAGTGTGTGTGTGTGTGTGTGTGTGTGTGTGTGTGTGTGTGTGTGTGTGTGTGTGTGTGTGTGTGTGTGTGTGATTTTTGGTTTGTGTGGGACCCCTAGATCCTCATGTTCCCAATAGACATGATGTGGCACACATGAGGTTTTGCCTCCCTCATTTTCAGAGGTCTTCTTACACTACCCTATTATAAAACCAATGTTTTTTTTTTAACCATTTGGAACTGGCAGACTGATGGGATGCAATCCCATAAGCAATACAAACTATAAACCTCTATCTTGCATTATCTGAAGTGGAATTTAATGATTTTATACCTTGTGTGTTTTATGTGACTTGAAATTCTTTGACTTTATGAATTGTCTATATTGTACATCTCAATAAACATTCTAACAATCATCATAAACATTTAATAACCTGGATATTTTGTTTATCCATTTAATGACTAGAGCTAAACATACATAGGATACAGGATAAAAGACAAACATTTTGAGGTTCTTATGTTCCTTCATGGTTGGGAAAAGGTCAAGGTTACAGGAAGTGGGATTTTTAAGGTGCCAATTAATAACAACAATATTTTTTTACATATAAATTTTATTGGATTAACAATATGTTTAAAAAATACATTCAATAATCATATAAATTACATACACCATTGCAGTCACTTTGTACTCAACATGTTTCACTCTAAAGGAGCTTCTTCCGGAGTTTTATAGTGCTGCATGAAGTTTAATACTGCAAAGAGAATACATGATTATAAACATCATTGATACTGTTAATATATTGCAACAATTTTATTAATTCATTAACATTTCAAAACATAGGTTTTCCTCTCGGCCTGATAATAATTCCTATCAATCAATCTAAAATCAATTCTTGAGACGATCAAACAAATCTTCCGAAATCTGGGTTAAGACCAAACGTTGCACCCATAGGAAGAGAAGACCTCTTTAAAACTATATATAAAGGAATTATTTTAAAGGAAATATTTGAAATACTGTTGGGTAAAGTAACACTAATATCTAATATAGACATATCTAATTCGCCAAAATCTAAGAAATTACCTTCGTTATCTGGAAATATTAAATCCGACCAATGAGTTTCCTCATTTCAAAAGAAATGAAGTTAAGGATGCTGGAATTCATGAGAGCCAATCCGCAGTTGGATTTTTCCTAAAATTACAGGAAGATGCCTGCAATAGGAGGGAAAAGTAACCAGCAGTGGAAAATCTCACTGTTGTATATAGTTAAAGGCTCAGAGATGACCTTCCAGTGAATCAGTCCTACAAAGGAAAAACAAAAATGGAGTTGTATATGATGTGTATATTACATAAGTGGTTAATTCAAAAGGCACAAGTAAACCACAAATTAATCAGCTAAAAGGGCCAAATGTACACTGCATCCTCCTCCAGGAGCAACAAAGAGCCTGCCCGGTGCTGGCAAATGTAGCCCCCTCAAGCTGGCAACGGTGGTTCACTTGTCCATAGTTTAGTTCCTATAGCTAAACGGTCAATTGTTCTGTACTTACGAGTCCAAGATTGGAAGCTGGAAAGGATTTGTCTTCAGATCATCCACAATCTCTTAAATTCACCTGTGGAAAATTAATATACCAATAATGAGATAAAAGTAAAAGGTGGAAAACCTTTTTTTAAACAGCAATCATTATTCCACAGAAAGATATGAAGCTTACAAGCAAAGATGTAATTTTTGAGAAGGGCACAGTCCGGCACATACTAGGTCACAGGGATTAAGATGGGTTGCAAAATTACATTTGGGGGGGAAAAAAACAGGAAGACAGATTGCAAGAATATATTTGGAGGAACATTTCCATATACCGTATATACTCGTGTATAAGTCGAATTTTTCAGCCCCTTCTTTGGGGCTGAAAGTGCCCCCTTCGACTTATACACGAGTCACCGCCGTCTGTCTGCATGATCAGCGTGTCATGCAGGCAGACGGCGGCCAGCATGTGCTGCATAGACTCGGCAGCGGCTCTCAATGTTCAAAAGCCACGCCTCCTCATCTGTGATAGGCTGTACACTGACTGCCTATCACAGACATTCTCTCATCCTCGTCCGTGGTATGAGGATAAGAGAATTTCCGTGATAGGCTGACTGCTGGGAAATGGAGTTTTTTGGACGAGGAGGAGGCGTGGCTTTTGAACAGTGAATGGCTGAATACTACACGCTGATCGGTGCAGAGCAGCGCACGGAGGATGCACAGGACACAGGTAGGATGCACACACACAGACACATGTACATATACACATGCACATATACACATGTACATATACACATGCACATATACACATGCACATATACACATGCACATATACACATGCACACATGCACATATACACATGCACATATACACATGCACATATACACATGCACATATACACATGACACATATACACATGACACATATACACATGACACATATACACATGACACATATACACATGACACATATACACATGACACATATACACATGACACATATACACATGACACATATACACATGACACATATACACATGACACATATACACATGACACATATACACATGACACATGCACATATACACAGGACACAGGACACATGACACATATGCACAGGACACATGATACATGCAAAGGACACAGGGAGGTATACAGCTGCAGATGGGCATTGCTGACCCTCTTTTTCCACTTGCAGTAGCTGCTGCATTTCTCACCCTCGTCTTATACTCGGGTCAATAAGTTTTTCCCATTTTTTTTTTTTTTTTTTTTTTGTGGTAAATTAGGGCCTCGACTTATACTCGAGTATATACGGTATGTGCTTGATAACTATATAAGACGTTGACAATGAGCCACCACTGACCTGGGTAATGTATGATATACATCAATCAGCCATAACTTTATGACCACTGACAGGTCTAATGAATAACCTTGCCTATTTCTTTACATTCCACTGATGGAGATGCCATTGTATTAGGCAGCAAGTAAACATGTTGTCCCTGAAGCTGTTGTGTTGAAATCAGAAAAAGAATGGGCATCGCAGTTTTTTTGTGTTTGGGACTGCACAGCCGCAGTCTGGTCAGGGTGCCCATGCTAACCCATGTCCATGGCCAAAAGTTTCTACAATGGGCATGTGAGCATCAGAACTTGACCACAAAGCAATGGAAAAAATGGGAATGGAAGCAATGGAAAAAGGTGGCCTGGTCTGATTAATCATGTTTTCTTTTATATTTTTTGTGTGTGTGTGTGTGTGTGTGTGTGTGTGTGTGTGTGTGTGTTACTTACCTAGGGAAGAGATGGAACCAGGATACAGTATAGGGTGGAGGCAGTGTGATGTTTTGGGCAATGTTCTGCTGGGAAACCTTGGGTCCTGCCATTCATGTGGATGTTACTTTGACATGCACCACCTACCAAAACATTGTTGATGACCAAACTGTGTTGCATGATGACAATTGCCTCTTTCAACAGGATAATGTGCCCTGCTACACTGCAAAAATATTTCAAGAATGGTTTGAGGAACATAACAAGTTCTAGGTACTTGGCCTTTAAATTTCTCAAATCTCAATTCCACAGAGCATCTGTGGGATGTGCTGATGGGGGGGGGGGGGGGGGGTCTGATCCATGAAGACCCCACCTGGCAATTCACAGGACTTTAAATGACCTGCTACTGAGAACTTGGTGCCGTATACCACAGCATACCTTGAGATGTCTAGGGTGATTTAGGTCTATTGTATCAAACTTTACCCAAATGGAAAAATCACTTCTGCTTTAAAGGTTAAGTTAACCTTTTCAGGCAGATTTTCACTTTCATATCTATTTCAAATTTCATAATAAATAGAAACAATTTCTATTTCTGGCCCAGCCACCCCAATGTGCTCATCTCTCGCCTCATTCACGAAAGCTTTGAAATGTCACATTTGATATTGAGATATCTATATTTATTTCAATATCTCCTGATGGTCGTGTGGCATCCAGGAAGCTCTGAATCCCAGAATGCATTGCCTTGCTGCATCACAGAAAAGGGCAATGGGGTATGTTCACTTCGTTGTATAATCACCTATAGATCTACATTGGCTATGTAGCACAAGGCCCGTCTGATACCAATAGAATAGATTGCTCAAGTGGGTCCTATAACATAGTCCTGGTAAATCTAAAGGAGATTGTATAATCAGATTGCATAGTGTATTGCCAACTTTATACAAGTGCATAGGAGAGAGTAGATGGGGGCACTCAGCTGTCAAGCCCCATTCACATCTTCATGTAGCGGGAACTTGCATTCCTGCATGCGTTCTTTTCTACTATGATTTTTGTGTGTGTTTTTCTGAAACGCAAAGTATGCATTTTCTGTGTCGTTTGCCATGTGTTTGGAAATGCACAGAAGTAAACGAAGCCTCAGTGTTCTTGTGTAAATAAACCAATTTCAGTTTCAGGCCTCATTCACACCTAGCATACTGGGAGCTCAGGTTTTTTGGCTTGTTTTTCCTGTGATATCCATAGGGCAGCCTGTTGATTCCAATGGACTGCCCTACATGTGGCAAAGTAGCTCATAGGACATTATGGCATGATGCGGGCTTTCCCTTTTTTTTTTTTTTTTTTTAATTAATTTTTTTGCTGCGTTTTGTCACTTGTTTTTTAACTTGGCAAAATGGGTGTTTTGCTTATGTGTTTTGGTGTGCAACTAGTTCATTTTAGGTGTATTAAGGTGACCATACAGTCTGATTTTTACAATCTCCTTTTGGATTTACCAAAACTATATAATGGGGGGACGCACTCAGGCAGGCCCTTGCACTACATAATTGATGGCAGCTCTAAAGGAGTTTGTGCAATCGGGTTGTATAGTGAGCATTACACAACCTAGGACACACTTCTCCTGTTTTCAATACTACAGCCCTATCCACATAGGCTGATATCTGATTGCGCAGCTCCAGCACACTCTGCCAAATAAACAATCTATGCAAGATGAAAGTTAAGGGAGGAAAAAATAAATAAATAATGCCTGTGTATTTAGTGAGACGTATGACTTTTCCTGCGACTTTGGATATCAGTCGCATCCCATGATTCCCAATGATAACCAATTATCTGTGTGACTTAAAAGTAGTCGCGGTACTACTTTGGTCTGACTTTGATGTGAGTCGAGGTCCATAGACCTTAAGTTTACACAGGCAAGCCCTGAAATCGTGGCAAAATCATGTGACTTTCAAGTCACGGCAGTGTGAAAGGGGCCTGAGCAGTTTTCATGCTCTAAGGTCTGTCCAGGAAGAGAGTGGTTGGGTGTGTGTGTGTGTGTGTGTGTGTGTGTGTGTGTTTTGGTTTTTTTTTTTTTTTTTACACAACATGCTTGACACCGAGGTAACAGCTGAGAAGTACAAGGTGAACTTGTCCTTTAGGGGTATGCATCTGCTCCTGGTAAATATGGGGAAAAAAAAATCAAGAACCAAATAAACGTGTGTGTGTGTGTGTATATATATATATATATATATATATATATATATATATATATATATATATATATATATATATATATATATATATATATATATATATATATATATATATATATATATATATATAAATTATTTTTTTTTTTTTTTCTATAATAAAAATGTTTTCATATGTAGGATTCTTAAAGCACAGAATAAAAATTTTCTAACAGCCCATTTTCTCTGCTGTTGTTTCATAGGCACAAAAGATACAGTTGCCATCATGATAGGAAACCTGAAAGGGAATGAAATTGTAAGCTTGGTTCGTAATGGCTTTCAAGTCACCATGGTGATTGAAGTGGGAAAGAAACATGGTTCCTGGGTAAACCACTATTCCATCTTCTTTGTGTCAATTTCCTTCTTCGTTGTCACGGCAGCTACAGTGGGTTACTTCATCTTCTACTCAGCTCGCCGGTGGAGACACACACGAGCTCAGAACCAAAAGATGGTAAGAACTTTTTTTTTTTTACGTGTTTGTGCTGACCATTGTGCTAATTTCATGGCTCCATAACCTCATACTAAGTTAAAACTCACCTTCTCCTTTTGTTCCCTTGCTGTCCAAACCAGTAAAATATCACTGATGCTCCTCTGCTTGTGATCGAGTTTTCTGAAGCTTTTTACCAGTGTGGGAGAGACATCCATTAGGAACAATTGTAGATGCGTTGTCTTGATTCACCTTGCTTTCTCTTCTAAATAAACCTGATTATTCTCTTCAAAAATTAGATATCCCTAAAAGAATATTTTGATCTCAGTACCTCCCCAGACATTTCTAACAATACTTTATGGAGTGCACATAAAGCAGTTATATGTGGTGAAAATCATACAAATTGTGAGCTCACAAGAAAACACTGACATAATTAAAAATCTAGAAAAAGAATATAATACTCTGCTTAACCAACATAAAAAAAATCCCTCTGCATCATTATTTAATAAGTTATCCGATGTTCAAACGCAACTTAACCTATGTTTAACTACACAATCTGAAAAATATATCAATTGGACAAAAAATAAATTCTATATGTATAATGATAAACCACATACTCTCTTGGCTAATAAATTATGTAAAACTGATCATAAATTTAAACCAATCGATCTTAAGACTCGCTCAAATTCATTTACACGTAATCCTTCTAAGATTCTAGAAATTAACACTTATCGAATCTTTACCAAGCCTCAGACACTTATGATGATAAACTGGCTGAAAACTACTTTTCATCTATACACCTACCCACAATTCCAAAACCTCTTTTTTCAATTCAATTTTCTGTTCCTGAAATTCTTTTGGCCATTAAATCTCTCAAAACTAGTAAAAAAAACCTGGTCCAGATGGCCTTTCTGCTCTTTACTATAAAAAATTAGTTTTTGTTTTTTTGCCCCTCAATTATCCACATATTATAATGCTATTAATACAAGGTAATACATTAAATTCAGATAAATTTATTGCCTCTTTTTGCATGACGCCTAAACCAAATTGCGATACTATTGGGTCTAACTTTCGCCCTATTTCTCTTCGTAACTACAACGCTAAAATGCTTGCAAAAATTTTAGCGATTCGCTTGAACACTGGAAGAATTTTAATGAATTAATTAGTAAAGACCAAGTAGGTTTCGTGCCTAGACAACAAGCAAGTGATCGTATTCACAAAATATTACATCTTATTCATTTAGCTTAAAAAATGCTTGTTTCCTCTTATCCCTTGATATTAGGAAAGCATTTGACATGGTCCTCTGGCCATACTTACATTTCCTGCTTAAAAATATGGGGCTTCAGTCCTCACTTTTGCAACTGGATTAATTCTCTCTAAGATAAACCAAAAGCATTTGTACAATATGCTGGATTTCGATTGCCCCATTTGGAAATTTCAAAGAAGCACTAGACAGGGATGCCCTTTATCCCCACTATTGTTTCTATTAGCAATTGAACCTCTTGCAATTTTGATGAAAAATAACATTGGTATTAAAAGTTTAGATATTGCAAGTTATCATCATAAAATCTTTCTTTTTGCTGATGATATTTTATTTATAACAACCCTTGAAACCATTGACCACCTTACTATCTAAATCTAGAACTAGTTGCCTTTAAAAAAAATTCTGGTCTTTATATTAATAATATTTAATCTAAAGCCCTGAACATGAATATGTCAAATGCTGATATTCATATTAAAACACATTTTCCTTTCTCCCTGGGAAGACTTTGCCTTGTCTTATTTAGGCATTAAAATTGCCTCCTCCTTTTATGATTTCCTTTTTATAATGCTAATTTTCCATTTATTACTCGTCACTTGAAATCTCTTTTTGAGACATGGAAAAACTATTAAATTTCATGTTTAGGATGCATAATATCTATAAAAATTTGTTTTTTTTTTTCACCAAAATTACTTTAGAGTACCTCCTATTAATATTCCTTCCCATATTCTAAGATCAATTCAAAATTCAGTATTTTCCTTTTTATATGGCAAAAACGCAAACCCCGAATAAATAGAGAAACTCTTTTCCAAACAAAAATAATGGACTAGCTGTTCCCAATATTTCCAGTTATTATTCAGCTACTCAAATATCTCGTCTTATAGGTTACAATAACTATTCAGACCCTATATCCATTGATCCTATTCTATGGATTCTTAAATTTAGAAAACATATTGATAACCCCATTATCAAACATTCTATGTTTAAATTGGGATAAAAACAAATTAAGAAGTAATTATGTCCCCTTATGCGCCCCTATTACCAATCGTACGTAACCCGATTTTACCAGGATTCCATGAACCCCTCTAATCATATCAAATGGTGGACTTAGATTAAAAAATATATTTATAAAATTTACAAACTCCCTCCTGGAGTATTAAGTCTTTCGTCTATGAAACAAACTCTCAAATTACCTCATCAAGAACTTCCCAGATACTTTGTAATAAAAAAATTATCTCTCTCGCGCGCGCGCTCTCTCTCTCTGATTTATTCATCTATACTCGATAAAACAAAACCTCATTCATGTAAGACAAAATGGGAAAATGATCTTGGAAAAAACTATAAAAGAAGAACAATGGATACAAATCTGGTATACTACTTCCCACTGCTCTATTAATACTGCCGCCATAGAATCCAGTTACATATCATATTATTCATGAGATGGTATTTGGTTCGTTTAGCCAAGTTTAAACCAACTATCTCAAATAAATGCATTAGAGGTTACAATGTTGGTCTGTCTGTGTATATATAGTTACATAGTTACATAGTTAGTCAGGTCGAAAAAAGACACAAGTCCATCCAGTCCAACCATAAAAAAACAAAAAAAACTAAAAAACAATATACCCAATACTATACCCACAGTTGATCCAGAGGAAGGCAAAAAACCCCAGCAGAGCATGCTCCAATTTGCTACAGCAGGGGAAAAAATTCCTTCCTGATCCCAGAGAGGCAATCGGATTATCCCTGGATCAACTTTACCTATAAATGTCAGTACCCAGTTATATTATGTACATTTAGGAAAGTATCCAGGCCTTAAAGCAATCTACTGAGCTGGCCAGAACCACCTCTGGAGGGAGTCTATTCCACATTTTCACAGCTCTTACTGTGAAGAAACCTTTCCGTATTTGGAGATGAAATCTCTTTTCCTCCAGTCATAAAGAGTGCCCCCTTGTCCTCTGTGTTGACCGTAAAGTGAATAACTCAACACCAAGTTCACTATATGGACCCCTTATATATTTAAACATGTTGATCATATCCCCCCTTATTCTCCTCTTCTCAAGAGTGAACAAATTCAGTTCCTCTAATCTTTCCTCATAGCTGACCTCCCCAATGCCTCTTATCAGTTTGGTTGCCCTTCTCTGCACTTTCTCCAGTTCCCCGATATCCTTTTTGAGAACTGGTGCCCAAAACTGAACGGGATATTCCAGATGAGGTCTTACTAATGATTTGAACAGGGGCAAAATGATATCTCTCTCTCTGGAGTCCATACCTCTCTTAATACAAGAAAGAACTTTGCTCGCTTTGGAAACCGCAGCTTGGCATTGCATACTATTATTGAGCTTATGATCTACCAAAACCCCCAGATCCTTCTCCACTATGGATTCCCCCAGTTGTACTCCCCCTAGAATGTATGATGCATGCATATTCTTAGCCCCCAAGTGCATAACTTTACATTTCTCAACATTAAACCTCATCTGCCACATAGTTGCCCAATTAGACAGTGCATTGAGGTCGGCTTATAAATTGGAGACATCCTGTAAGGACGTTATTCCACTGCATAGCTTGGTGTCATCTGCAAAGACAGAAATGTTACTTTTGATCCCAGACCCAATATCATTTATAAAGATATTAAAGAGTAAGGGTCCCAGCACTGAACCTTGGGGTACACCACTGATAACCTTAGACCATTCAGAGTAAGAATCATTAACCACTACTCTCTGAATTCTGTCTTTTAGCCAGTTTTCTATCCATTTACAAACTGATATTTCCAACCCTGTAGACTTTAGCTTACACATGAGCCGTGTGTGCGGAACTGTATCGAACGCTTTTGCAAAATCCAAGTAAACCACGTCCACAGCCACCCCTCTGTCCAAGGTTTTACTTACCTCTTCATAAAAAGAAATCAGGTTTGTCTGACAACTTCTGTCTTTCATGAATCCATGCTGTCTGTTGCTTAAAATGTTTTTTTCCAGCAAGAACTCGTCTATGTGGTCTCTTATTAAACGCTCCAGTATCTTCCCGACTATAGAAGTTAAACTAACAGGTCTATAGTTACTTGGTAAAGACTTTGATCCCTTTTTAAATATAGGCACCACGTTCGCCCTGCGCCAATCCAGTGGTACCATTCCTGTCATTAATGAGTCCCTAAAAATTAGATACAATGGCTTTGAAATTACAGAGCTCAATTCTTTTAGGATCCGTGGGTGGATGCCATCAGGTCCAGGTGCTTTATCCACTTTTATTCTGTCTAAATATTTCTGGACCATATCCCTTTTGAGCCATTGTGGATCATTGGGGGCTGTGTCAATACCACCCCCATTATGGACATGAGCGTCCCCATGCTCTTTTGTATACACAGAGCTGAAGAAAGTATTTAATAAATTAGCCTTCTCCTTGTCCCCAGTCACCCACTCTAGATTATTTTGTAAAGGGCCTACATGCTCAGACATGACCTTTTTACTATTAATATATTTGAAGAATTTTTTGGGGTTTGTCCTACTATTTTTTGCGATCTGTCGTTCATTTTGAATTTTTGCACCCTTGATTTCCTTTTTACATATTCTGTTAAATTCTTTGTAGCATTTAAACAACTCTAGTGTTCCTTCATTTTTTATATTTTTTAATGTGTGTGTGTGTGTGTGTGTGTGTGTGTGTGTGTGTGTGTGTGTGTGTGTGTGTGTGTGTATCTATATATAAATAAAATTTATTAAGCGAGAGATGTGGATCACATAAACAGGTGACAACTTACAAAATAAATAGACCTGAAGTGTACCTTTGGTGGTCTGGTCAGTATGCCAAGAAAAGGGGAAAAAGACTCAGGGAAATAACTCTTAATTGATTCTTATGTTTGAGCCAACTTGGTAAAGGCTTGCGCCATTTCTTCCTGAGGATTTGGGATGTATGTGGCAAAACAAGCGGACTTCCATCGGCCTAGTTTCTTGATTACGTGGTCTGGTACTCCATGTTGGAAGGCAGCTGAGGCTGCTCTGATCCGGAAGGAATGTCCAGAGGAGTGACTGGGGTTGAAGCCCAAGTTGCTTAGGAGGATCCTGACATGCTTGATAAACTGGATACCACTCAGGGGCTGGTTAGAAAGGGTAGCAACGATCTACCATCAGATTGGCTGGGTAGATGGCACAGCAGGCGTTGTTAGTCTGCAACAGGTTGATGTTAACCCCGGGGCCGGTTTGTTGCATTTTTTAGACTGTGAGATGAAGGGTGTAATGCTTCGGAAAGCGAGTCAGGTGGCATCAGAGCCGTGTCTGACTGCTGGAGCCACTGATGGTAAATTCACTAGGTCATAGGAAACCGTAAAAGGCCTGGTATATGGCCACCTGGATGACTAGGCTGAGCAAAGCCCCAAACTGAGAACAAGTAAGGATTTCAGACATGTCCCTGAAGAGGGCACTTGCGATAGGTAGGCATTTGCTACTGGCTACGGGTTGGTGCTTCTGTAGGAGGGACTTGACTGCATGGGCCAAGAATACTGACGGTTTACTGGGGTCCTGTAAGGACAGGAAATGTTGAATGCCGGCTAGGTATAGCATGATAGTATTGAGAGGGCCAGCTGTGTGCGGCAATACGATATGAAGGCTAAGACGTGTCTAACGTCGCCTATGGCTACTCCGGGGCAAAAGGCTAAAAACTTACTGTAAGTGTTCCAAGCAGTGCGATAGGCCTTCAGTGTGTTGTGTGCCAAGGAGTGGTTAATGAGCTGTTTTGCATTGGCGAGATGCGACTTCAGTCCATCATCGGCAACGACCAGGGTGGGACAGGAGTAGTTGTTTGGTCGGCTCCTGCTGGAAAAACAAAGTAAGGTTGAAATGGGACAGTGCATCAGCTGCGATTTTGCATTTGCCTAGAATAAATCTACAGGAGATATTAAACTGGTGACAGAGTGACAGCTATGCGAGCCTGCACAGGAAGGACATGATGGGGAGTGACTTGGATCTACCTTTATTGATGATGTCGGCCTTGGCCTGATTGTCCGTGGTGAAGAGCACCGTCCTGTTCAAGTGTGGTCCCAGACCTGGGCAACTGGAATACAGCTCGAAGAGTGATGAAGACTAGGCGAAAGCAGAAATTTAAGAGAATTTCTGGGGGCCAAGGTTCGGCGAACCAGTGGTGGCCGAAAAAAGGCCGCGAAGCCCGTGGAGGCTGCGGCATCGGTGACTACCTATGGTGGCTCGGCTGGCACTGCCAGGATAAACATTGAAATGCCGTTCCAGCGGGTGAAGAACTTGTCCCACATAGCTAAGTCTGCTACTGCTGTTTGGTCTAGTTTGAGAACTTGGTCTGGATCTTGCACTGGTGTGAGAAACTAAAAGCTATGATATTAAGGACCGTCCTAGAGGAATAATCCTCATCGCGAATTTCTGCATCCCTAGTAAGGATTGCCACTGCCTCCTGATGCACCCTTGTGACCGAGTGAAGTCGTGGATAACTGTCCAGGTATGGGTTAGTTTGTCAGGGGACAGGCTATGGCATGAGTTTCCAGAGTGATGAATAGGAAGGTGATACTGTGCCGGGCCTTCCACTTTATGCTGAGCTATGGGCACGTTGAGATTGCTGAACACTATTCTCAACCTGCCTAGATCTGCCGGTGGTGTGCCTGGTGAGCAGGGAATCATCGAGGTGGTGGATAACCATCTGACGGTGGGTCTGGTGTGACTTTACCAGAAATAAACTGTCTCATCTCGTGATGCGACTGACCCTGGTGAAGATGCGAACTGTACGTACTTCCCTCTCTTATTTATTTTATTTTTTATCTGGGTAGATAAAGTCCAGCCTGGCCCCTGGCTGAACTAACCTCAGGGAGCGACTGTGAAAGATGAGTGGCCCGCGTGCCACTGGAGATGAATGGCCAACTGCGTGCCGTTGCATGTTTGGCTGATTGTCACTGAGGTGTGTTTGCATGTAGGTGCATGCCACGGAGTGTTTTATACTACTGGAGATGATATAGCGTGGTTGCAAGGGTCTCAGTGAGTGTCAGGCTGCTGAGACGATATTGCGTGGTTGCAAGGATCTCGACGAGTGAGGGATTGCAAGGGTCTCAATGAATGTCTGGTTGCTGGGGCAAGACTGCATGGTCACAAAGATCTTGATGAGTGGGAGGTTGCTCGAGATGGTATTGCGTGGTTGCAAGGGTCTCTGAGTGTGGGGCTGCTGAGACGGTATTGCATTTGCAAGGGTGTCAGGCTGCTGAGATGATTTTGCGTGGTTGCAAGGGTCTCAACAGGTATCAGGTTGCTGGGCTGAGATTACGTGGTGACAAAGGGGGTATTTATTTGTATTTTTTTTTTGTATTAATTTTTTCTGACAAGTGAGAGGTTGCTGGGACGATGTTGCGTTTTTTCAAGGGCCTTAACAAGGGTGTCAGGCTGCTGAGACGATTTGCATGGTTGCAATGGTCTTAACGAATAAGAATTGGGTTACTGAGAAAGGGATAGATACGCCTGGTTTTGGCGACTTACCATATCCTTAAGCAAGCAGTAATAAGTAGGGGCAACTAACGAATGATATGGTAGACAACGAATGGTAATGAATTGATAGGACATAAAGAATGTGGTAACAAATCTTACTTGCAACAGTGGGCCATGTGAGTGAGTTTGCGGCGGACTATGGCTGGAGTGCAACATATCGGGAAGGTGTGGAGTGATGCCGTGCAGGAGGCAAAACAACAAGGTTTGGTGTAGAAAATAGAACACGAGAAGTACGTACAAATAATTAGTAAGTTCGGATAACACTGTGAGTGTCCACGAATTTTGACATGACAAACACGGTAACGAATCCTACCTGCGACAGTGACTATGCTACTGGGTTCGCATTGAATTGGAGCGGGTGTGCAATACATCTGAAGAGTGTGGTGCCATGCATGATGCACAGAAAAGTTTTTTTGGTTTGGTAAATAAATGAGAGAAGAACCGTGTACAAACTATTAGTAAGTTCCGCTGCGGGAACTAAAAAACACGGCATGGGGGAAACAACGAATGGAAACGGTAGAAAGTATGCAATGTATCTGATAGGAAACGGTTGTAAAATGTATGAAATTAATCCGATACGAATCAGTAGTAAGGAGTATTACATTTAATCTAATCTAAGCTGATACGAATTGGTTGAAGAGTGTATGCCAACCCTTGTTCTGAAACCGAACACCTACCAACCACCCAACCCCCCCAGGCTAATCAAGTGCAGACAAGGCACCAGGTGGGTCTAATTACCACCTCAGTCAGCCACAGAACCCATACAAAGAATACATGCTCATCTCCAAATGGATGAGATGGCAACCCCATGGACAGTGAATTTTATAATCAGTGAAGGCTATGGCAAGTGATATCGGACAACGACCGATAGCGGCTCGGAGGCTTGGATTTACAAATGAACCGTATGTTTGGCAGAAGGAACTTACGAATGTACTAAACCTGTGCTGAATGATGTCGGGACGTGAGTGACAACAACTCGGAGGCAGGCTTTTTACGAAAGGTATGTAGGATAGGAAGCATAACGAATTGCAAGATTGCACATGATACAAAAAGGTTTGAATACTACCTGCGACAGTGAGTGGGACCCACCAACGAAGGCCGCAAACGGAGAAGCCGGAATGCACTTGCGATCGAGGGGGGTGGGGGAAACATTTTTTTTACTTTTGGGGGAGAAAAAAACTTTTCCAAAAACCCTCTAGAAGCCTTATTAAGTCTCACACCAAAAAACTTTACCAATACCTAATTCCGTCTTTGACATTTTTATATTCACTGCTGCTAAACAAACCTTAGAATTCCACTTCGGTCAGGAACAAAATTAATTGGTTTATGTCCAATGAAAAACTTGCTGCCATTTAATATAGACAAATTTGAGAAAACATGGTCCCCATGGACTACATCTCACCACAAAATGATAGATCTCTTCTAAGTTTATGATTTATCCTTTTAAAAACTCTTGTACATTTGTTATTTACCCTTGTTCGATTTATTATTTATTCCCTTTCTTAACTATTTGTGTATCCTTAATATACTTTTTTTTTTTTTTTTTTTATGTATGATTTGTACTGCTTTTCTTTCTTGAAAACAAAAATATTTATAAAAAAAAAAAAAATCGCCTTGCCTGTCGCAGAATAATCATTGCAACATGGCTTAAATATTAAAGGATTTTGATACAAATCTTTAGTAATAGGAAGCAGAAGAAAACCTAAAAATGAACTCCAGGCGTAAAATATAGCTTAATATAATTATGTATTCATTATAAACAATATTTTAATTTTGGGTAGTCAGAATAGTTTGCCTTAGACTCTAAATTGACTTTCCGTAACCCCATGTGCCAAGGAACTTGGACTGAGTGAGGGAGGGCCAGCGCTTGGAGTCAGTCAGTTGCACTGCAGTGCACATGTGCTTGCAAGAAGCATATTGACAGGAGAAGAGGGGAGATTGACAGAGATATGAGCTATTCAGTATACTGCTGCTTCTTCACTGTCCAATTACCAACTAGGGACAGGAAGGTGACCTAGATCTTTTTCTCCAAATACATTAGAGAAAATGCGGATCAACAAATCTGGTTGTGCTGTCTAAATGTCAAAAATACAGAGAAATACAAGCCTTCTGGCATATAAAATAGCGCATATACTGTGTATCTAGATCAGGGGTCAGCAACCTTTTTTTCACTTAAGGGCCTGATTCAATGTATGTGAATGCATAGAGGGCCGCATTCACCTGCTAATAAATGAACATAACATTATACGGCCCCCCACACCTCTGGACCCCTTTTATATTACAGAACCCCCCTCTGCATATTACACAGCCCCCTCCCCAGCTGTGTAAGCACAGAGGGATGGGGCGCTTTAAAACAAATAAGAATTTATTTTTTTTTTTTTTTTTTATACACTGTCCTTTTTTTGAGGAAAAAAAAAAATCTGATCACTTTTATTGCTGTCAGAAGGAATATAAACATCCCTTGCGACAGTAATAGGCAGTCACAGGTACACTTTATGGAGCGATCTGGGGTCTATAAGACCCCAAATCCCTCCTTTGCACTTAAAAGCATTCAGAACGCCAAGTTTGGCTGTTTTTGAATACTGTCGTAATTTTTTTTTTTTTTTTTTTTTTTTTTTTTTTTTAACGTGGCCTTTTAAGTCTAATGTAAACTGGAAGTGATGATGTGACATTGCTTCCTGGGTTACTAGATCTGAGACCCGATCAAAGCCGATTCTGGCATTGTTCGATTCTCAGGCCAGCCGGCAGACGTGCTGGCTAGTTGCTCGGGCCTCCCGTTGGGGTGGGTGAGTCCGGGCGAGCCGCAGAAGGCGGTGGCGGAGGGGAGTCCCCCGCTGCTTGGGATAACAGCAGACTGGTTTATTGGTCGCATCGGTTGTTATCCCAAAAAAAAGCCCACCAGGGTGATCTGTGCAGCTGCAGGCATCACCCTGGTACAACCCCTTCAAGCCAAGGCTCGCATATTTGGGTTATGTCTGCGGGCCGGGTGCACGTGAATTCATCACGTGCACTGATGGGCTGGACATTTAGCGGCGGGCCGTAGGTTGCTGACCTCTGATCTAGATCAACTGAGTATGGATGTACAGTATGTGTGTTATATAGATCTCTCTATCTCTGCCTGAAGTTCATCTTTAAACTGTATCTAGTTGACCGAAAGCCACAATAACAGAATTTCAACCCTATATACAGTAATTACTTGATAACCTGCAAGTTTTAGTTACAATATGCATATTAGTGATGCCTCTCAATACTCCATCACTGTTGATTCAACAGTGGGTTTGGTTGGCACATTTTGTCCAAAGTTAAGCTTGTCGGTCAGTTTTGTTTTGTTTTTGTTTTTTTTATAGTCCCTTTTTCAGTGAGTGGTCCCACAATACAGGAACTAATATATAATGACCCAGAAAGTCATAACTATTAGTGAAATGGTGCAGTCTTTCCTCCACCCTATTTACAGCTATACCTGCTGCCTAAAGCAGAACAGTCATACAGATTGGAGGACCTGTCATTTTATATTTGGCAAATTAGTTGAGCGTTGTTTTACTATCAATAAGAGTGTTCACTTTTTCTGTTATTTTGTTTAATAAATAACCATATATTGCCTGTTCTTGGCTTAGGTTTGAAACCTCATTTTGTGGTTATGGCCTGTAGTAAAGTTTCAAGTTTAATTGCCTAATTGGCCTCATTTTCTAAAGTGCGTTAATGGCCCTATGTGACGTACCCATTCATAAAACACGGGATTACTTTAGATACTGTATAATAGTGTTTGGAAACTGTGATACCACCACTTACTGTATGTCAGGGCAGTGTTTCTCAAACTTTTTTCAGTCAAGGCACCCTTTTAAAATTCTGCACAATCTTGAGGCATCCCATTCTAAAATGTAAAAAAAAAAAAAAAAAAAAAAACTGTTTTATATAACACAGCAGTTGGAGATGATTTACTCTTCCAAAGCACACTGCTACTGACTAGTATTCCAGTGTTTATCTTCTCCCTCAGTTTCTCTCCCTCACTAAGCTAGTATGACCCCAGTGCTGATGGAAAAAGGGCAGGTAAGGGGCAAACAAGGATGATGTCATTGGTTGTTAGGACACTGGGACTGGAAGGTTGTAATGGTGTACAATGAAAACCTGTGGATTTGTGTAACTAAAAGACTGGCTTGTATACAGTTTTTGTGGCAATGTTTTGTCATTTTGCCAAGGCACGCTGGTTGAAAAAGGCTGATCTAAGGGACATTTTTTTTTTTTTTTTTTTACTGAGCTATTCAAAAATATAGGAACATTTTTCTTCTTAATTCACGTTCTGGGAGCAATGCATACATCATATACTGTATATCGTATATAAAGAAAGTTGTCGGCTTTAAATATATTAAAAGTATGCAGATTACAGGGGATACCTTTTTTGAGGAATGGGACACTCTCTATACTATTGTTTGTTATACTATTTTTTTTTTTTTGTTCTCATTAAACAATGAGAGGGGCCTCCCCCCCCCCCCCCCCCCACAGCCCTGGGTGGTGGTTGTGGGGGTCTGCGGCTTATCAGAATCTGGAAGATCCTTTTAATCGGGGGGGGCAGATCCCACCCCCCTAATGTGAATGAGTATGGGTTACATAGTATCCCTACCCAGTCACCAAAAAAAAGTGTAACGTGAATAAAGATACTACATGAGTGGGGAATTCCTATGTTAAAAAAAAAAAAAAATCTTAAATATTTAAGGGGAAGGGCCATCCAGTGACGTCCCTGCATGGACCTGCCGCCTTGTGACATAATTGACTGCAGGCTGGGTTGTTGACGTCCCCAGGGGGCCGGGTGCTTTCACACTGGAGCGGTGTGCTTGCAGGACGGTAAAAAAAAGTCCTGCAAGCTGCATCTTTGCAGCGGTGTATACACTGCTCCTAAAGAGCCCCTGCCTATTGAAATCAATGGGGCAGCACCGCCAAACAGCTAGCAAAGCTGCCCCATTGATTTTAACCCTTTTTCGGCCTCTAACGGGGGTTAAAACCGCCACATTATCAGCCGAATATTGCCGCTAAAACGACGCCAGCCCACGCGTGAAAGTAGTCTTATGGTTTACCTACTGTCCATACAACACTGTTTGGATTTAGCCCATTGAGCGCTGCTCAGCTCATCAGTTTCTCTTATTAATACTTCATTTCCTCAATGTTTAGGCACCTGCACTGGGTTCTGATCCAAAATTCAGTTTGTCACACCAAATCACAGAACCCAACGGTTTGACAGCGCTCCAGGTTTTATGTATATAACAATTGTAGCCCATATGGACTATAAACTTAGGTTGACTCTCCACTTTCTCTGGCATCCCTCACTCACATCATTGAGTAAATGGCCATAAAACAGACTCGCTGCGGAGATGGACTATAGACTATGGGATTTGTAGTGTGCATATATTGGTGCGCATGACTGCAACCAACATGTACTGTTTGTTCCAAACAAAGATAGAGGAGAAAAAAGACAGGTTTGGGAACTCGTGGAGGATGTTACAAGAAGGCAGTAAAACACAGTAAGAAATTATTCCATGAAAAATAGATTACGGGGCATTAGAGCACAAGGCTTTTTTTTTTTTTTTTTTTAGTTTACCAAAAAAAAAAATTATAGCAGACCTGATTTTCTTCTGCTAGCATTCTGCATTTGTCTATCCTATACAAGAATTATACTTTCCATAGATGGGCAGATGTCTAACCAAAAAATAAGAGGAGGAGAGATGCCTGCATGTTTTCTGTAGGTCCTACTGGGTTTTCACAACAATTTCAGTTGCACACATGGACAGAAAATGTGTGTGTGTGTGTGTGTGTGTGTGTGTGTGTATAATATATATATATATACACATTATACCCATGCGACCATAATGACAGCAACCTATAACCATTAGGTCCGCATCTGCAAATTACAGTAAGAAAGCGGTATTAGCAAGGGTTCTTATTTTGAATACTCTGGAGGATTATTCCTGTTGTGCAAGAAGGGACATAATCTCTAGAATAATATGTTTGGTTCCAGGAAGCCTAGAACATTTCAAGGCTGAAATCAGTGGGGTGAAGTGTCTCCATTTAACATATTTAGATTTTATTAGTAAATGATCTTTGCATAGCTGTGCTTGGCTCCTTTATGCCAATTGTATCAAAATGGAAATTGTGAGCTAACGCAAAAATCCATTTGATTTACCAGAGTTCTGCATTCATTGTATCCCTTGTATTCCTTTTGTGTGTATAATATAATGCAGAGTTATATAAATGTCCAAGGTTATACCAATCACAGTGTCAGATAACACATTTACATGTGGGGTTTACTGGTGCACACTTTTAATCTCTCTTGGCAAATTCCTATCTGCTTAGAGAGCTGCTACAGCAAACATTTCCAGAATTCTTCTCCAGTCTCCCCCCCCCCCCCCCCCCCCCAGTCAAGAGAGGAAATATGTAAGTTGCCACATATGACCTCTTGGTCTGATAAAGTCTGCTAGCTGTCAAGCAAATGCTTTGGGCTCAATAATTTTGAGTTCGTGATCTGGATCAACTATAGATATTAGAAATTCTGACTTCTCAAGCTTCCCAAAATTTCATTTGCTGAATGCTTTTTGCTGTTCAGTAGCTCAGAAGTACTAAAATGTAAACACAGCCGGGACGTGCAGTCAGGTGAGGCAGATGTACAGATTTGGAACATTTTCTAGCAGGTAAGAAGAAAGTAAAATCTCTTCTACCTGTAGCGCTTACCCTCAAAGGAGCGGCTGATTAATTATTATATCCGTAATTCACCTTAACCACCTGACCCATCGCAGCCCATACAAACAGAAACAGTCCATATTGCATTTTTCTCTTGCTTTATTAAGTAACATGAACTGGGATAGGAGAAGGATTTCTTCTGAGATGCTCTTTTGTTGCTTTATCATCTTTTCACTGTCTCTCATGCAAGGACCTAGAATCATTGCGGATAATATGAAATCACTTTATGCGATTTCTTCATTGGGGAAGATAGAAGTAGATTTGATAGAGAATAATCGATAAAGTCACTCTGAATAACTTCTTCGTCTGCAGAACTTTTTAAGAACAGTCTGTATCTCTATATGTGTGTTTGCAGCTTTACCGCTACCTTTTTACCACTACTTCCCATCTGCATGGTACTTCCAAGTTGAGCTAAAGAAAAGTCACTCTGAATAACTCCTCCCGCTTGACTGATTGGAATCCCGGGGCATTGCTGAACCCAAAGTCACAGGCCATCACCGCCTGTCTCACTGACTTGCATACCAACATCCCTCAGCCTCTGGCAGTACCCTTCCCTTGGGCTTTCACTCACATGATCAATAGTCCATGTACCACTCAAACGATCGATCACCCAGTTTCCTTCCGCTTTGTTGCTACTTCTTCAGCAATGATTCTTTGTTCCTTTTCCTCTTGACTGGCACACTCCCTTCCCTGCAGGGGCGGCCAATGACACCAGCGACTACATGCTGTACGGTGTCATCTACTCCTCCACGGATGCCGGTTCCCAACCCTCCTTGCAAGGGGGGGCTCCGTTGGCTCCCCGGAGGGTGAACCTCTCCCCTCCGGGAACCAGGCTGGGCTTCTCCAAGCTCAAACAGGAAACTCTCCCCCAGAACATGTGACCCAGCTTTTATATGAGAGTCCCGGAGCATTTCCAAACAAGTGAATGATTGGCCGAGACTCGCATACAAACTACCTGCCACTCAAATCCCAAATGAACAAACAGGCCTGCTATAATGGTACAAGCCTGCCTAAATTTACCTGGAATTGTAAACCAGCAAAGAGGTCACATACTTAAAAGTAGGTGCCCGCTAAAAAGCAGGTAAAAGTACCTACCTGCTGGCATGTTTTTGTTTGTTTTTAAGGTTTTCTTTCCCTTTAAGTTGTTGCTCGAACACAAATAGAGTAGGATGAGATCACTTTTTGCAGTGGTAACAGTATTTCCCTCACATTTTGAAGAGATTTTTCTCTGACTTCTTAATTGGCATTCACTTCCTGTCCCATAGACAATCTCCCAAATAGAACACAGATGACAAAAAATTTACCCCATTTTATTCAAAGCTTAAAGAGGTTCTAAAGCCTTAAAGTGTCATTAAACCCACACAATTAAAAATTGTTAATAAATATGGTATTGTGACAAAAGAAAAAAGTGCTAGGGCTCCTAAACAATATCACAAAGTAACTAGCACAATACACCAATATTTGGTATACACAAATTAAAAATCATACAGTGCAGCACATAAAATACCATATGTACATAACATGCAAGTGAAAAAAAATTAAATAGTATATAACTGCAGATAAACAGAGGAAATCCCTTTTTAGAGAACAAGCAAAAAGTCCACACGTATATGTGTGTGTGTGTGTGTATATGTATATATGTATATGTATATGTGTATATATATATATATATATATATATATATATATATATATATATATATATATATATATATATATATATATATGTGTGTGTATATATATTATTATATTATTCCCAACAGGAATATTCAGACTTTTCAGCAAAGGAATCACCACAGAAAACCACCACTGTGAGTAAAGAGTGTTGGCTTGCCAGAAAATGACTCTCCACAAGGAGAGATCTCAAAATGCATATGACAGTTAGGGATGGGCTGAACGGACCCCTGTTCGGTTCGGACCAGAACCTCCGAATGCCGTGAACCCCATTAAAGTCAATAGGACCCGAACGTTAAATATCAAGTGCCCATTTTGAAGGCTTAAATGCAAGTAATTGGGCATACAGTGGTGATAGGGGTCCGGGTCCTGCTCTGGGGGACATGGATCAATAAAAAAAAAGTTTGTGAAAAACGTAATTTTTAAATGAGCAGTTATTATTATTATTATTATTATTATATATATATATATTTTTTTTTTTTTGAAAGCCTAAAAATGAAATTCCTTCCAATATAGTGCCAGGGGGTTCCCCTTAGTCTAACTGTAAAGTGGCAGATGCCTTTATTTTGCTCAGCAACAGCTGGGGAGCCACTGTGTATGATGAGGCCACAATGTAGTGCACTGGGAACAAGATTAGAGATTTTTTGGACACATTCTGGTGTCACTTTGACTTTGGATAGAAGTAACAGGTGCATTAAAATTGGTTTTTGGGTGTTGGTGGCGCCTACCCACCGTAACCCTATAGAGATAATCTTGATGAAAGCAAGAATGTGGGTGGCAGGGACTGTGTGTGTGTATATATATATATATATATATATATATATATATATATATATTTTTTCCGCTGCAGAAGATGGGGCAGAGAAATTTGCCGGCTACAGTCTACAGCTGGTAGTGTGCTTCTGGTAGATGAGCTGCTAGGACCTTGGACACCCTGTGCTATACCATCATCCCTGTCAGTGGAGGCTGCTGAAAGGTAATGACTCGGTATCGCAGGGGCAGACTGAAGTGGGTAAGGAGGGACGGATTTGTGCCCCTTTTGTGTGGCTTTTCGGTGCTCTTGCCAACAGGCTGAGTGGTTGGATGTTAAATGCCTTGTTAGGCATGTGGTACCCAAATGGTGTTTTTGCCACGTTTGATGTGCCTGTGACACACTTTGCAGATGGCAGCAGTGCAATCTGCTGCAGATGTGCTGAAAAAGGCCCAGACAGCTGAGCTTTGTGGAGTGGGCCGGGAGATAACAGCTGCAGAATGTGATGGAATAGGGTGGCTGCTCTCTACTATTTCTTGATGCGGACCTCCTTGGGGTTGTGCCGCCTCACCTTCAGTTTCCTCCTCTGCTCTATCTGGCACCAAAGTCTCATCCATCATCATCCATTCATCCATCATCATTCATTCATCTTCATTCATCATCATCATCCGCTGCGGCTTGGGGGAACATGAATGCCAATTTGTCTACGAGTGTTCCTCCCTCTCTCTAGGCTCATGTTCCTGTCATCCTCAACCTCAGAACCAGCATCTGAATCCAATAATGGCTGGGAATCATCAAGGAGCAAGTGGCTGATGCTGTGGTCAAATAACTCAGCTGTCTCCTCAATGGCTGATGTTAGGGCTATGGCAGGAATAGATGTGGACAAGGAGGCAGGTTTGAAAACTAAAGACTAAAAGAGTGGACTTTAAAGGCGCACAGGTAGACTGTCTAAAAATAATAGGATTGGTTTATTGGATACAAAATTCATAAGGTAAAGACAATTAATACAAATTAACACATATAAAAAAAATGTTCATGAGATTGGTGCTTTTATACCCCACACATAACCTTTGACACCACTTCGTACGATACATAGATATAGTAGTGTATCCGAAAAGGTGGAAATCGAAATTCCCGTAATAGTGTTCCCATTAGAGATGTAGGTAGGCAGGCATTGTGGGTCAGGATGTGAATACGGGTATAAATATTCTTTTATTTGCTCGACATGTTGCGCGTAGAGGTACGCTTCTTCAGGAGCATAAGAGATTCTATTGGATATACATGAAAAAACGATAAGTATACAGTTTATCAACATATAGAAGAGAAACCTAAATAATACATAACTAACAAAGGATACGAAAATTATTCCAACCAGGCCAATTAAAGTCCACTCTTTTAGTCTTTTTAGTTTTCATATGCCCAATTTGGGACGTTGGCACACTATCTGTGTACCCACTTTGTCACCCTGTGTAAGTACACACTCACTTGGAATTTCCTTCAAGGAGGCAGGTTTATCGACTCTGGCAACTGCAGGGGACTACACACTTGTCTCTGCTTGTGTGACAGAGGATGAGGAAGGTTTAGTAAGCCAGTCCACCACCTCCTCTGCATGCTGTGGCTGGATAGCACGGGCCAACTCACTAAACAGAGGAAATGATGCCCTGCCTGAGGACTGACCACCACGTCCACCTTTGCCTGTGGACATATTTGTTGCTGGCCCCCTTACAGTGCCAAGGGAACATCTGTCTCTCCTTGTTGTCCTCCCAGACATTATTGGGAGGGAGGGGGCGGTGCTTATAAGCAAATGTAAAGGAGAAGTTGAAATCTGTACGTAGATGCACTTTAATCAATGTAAAGAGGTGTTTGGTGCCCTTTAATTTGAGTACTCACACTACACAGACACACTCCATGGATACAATATATTATACTGCAATATAATGCGCCAAACGTACAGTGATGCACAGAACTATATGGTGTTAAACTGGCAGTAACGCATGCAAAACGATATAGCATTAAACTTGTAGTAATGCACACAGAACTAAATGGCGTTAAACTGGCAGTAATGCAATCAAACGGACGGTGTTCAACCATCACAACGCTGAAGCTATCTGAACTGTCCCTACTCTAGCTATATACTAATGTCAAGATTACTGACACGGTCTCACTACACTACACTGAAACTATCTGGGCTGTCCCTACTCTAGCTACACACTATGCAAATCTGAATGATGGTCCTCCTCACTACACTCACACTATCCGTAGACTGACACTAAACAAATATTCTGCACTAACAATTGAAGCAAAATAGCACAGTATAGGGCACTAACTAATAGCACTAACCAGAGCCCTGTTCTATCTCTCTCCACACCACAACACAACACAAATTACACTGAAAATGGCTGCCATTGAAAGAATACTTTTATACTGAAATCACCTTCTTATTTTAATACACAGGCTGGAGGGGCGTGGCACAGCTTGTGACTGGCAGACACCTACCCACACAATGTAATTGCCAAAAAATAATAGAGATTTAGTTTCAAGATTTTATATTAACAATTTAAAACAGTTTCTTGATATTTATTTTTTATTTTTTTTGATCATGATCCAGCACTGTGTGCATGAGAGTAGTGGCTCCTGCTGCTCTCTTCCTTCTCACTGGGCAGATTGATAGCTATTGGCTCCTGCAGCTGTCAATCAAATACTATGATAAGGAAGCGGGGGGCAGGGCCAAACTCTGTCTATAGAGGCAGGCAGCGGGGGATTCAGCCGACACACATGCCCCCATAGGACGTGACTTCCTATGGTGGGCACTTGCCAAAGAGGAGGAGCCAAGAGAACAGGTGGGGGACCTGAAGAGGATTGGGGCTGCTCTGTGCAAAACCATTACACACAGCAGGCGAGTATAACATTTTTATTATTTAAAAAAATAAATAGAAGGTTTAGAATCACATTAAAGGAAGTTCATTTATATTACAGAGCAAGAACTGAACGTTTTGTAATTGTCAAGCTAACTGCTCTATTGGGGGAGGACATTATACTGTATAAACTGGAACACCTGGCTCATACATGAGAGAACGAGAAGTTTCAAGAGTTTAGCTGCCTCACCCCTTTAATTGCTTAATAATAGTGTGACAAGAAAAGCTTGGAATGAAAAAAGCTGTCCAGGGACATTCGAGCCTGAGCCAGTATATTACACGTGAATGTTTGTCCTTGTATTGTGCACAAATAGTGTCACATAATTTACCAGTAACCCCAGTTCTTTGAAAGCCTAATAAGATGACATCTTTTTAAGTAATGTGGCAGATGAGGATATCTATGAAACATCTGGCTATCTCTCAATACTTCTATGGAAGCTCAGCTGTAAAAGTGGAAGGTATACAGAGGCTGCCAAGAGTAGTCACAAAACTTTCTCTAGCTTAAAGAATTCCACTTGGCATATAAAATTGCCAAACAAGCTGTTTTGTAATTTAATGTTATTGAAAAGTACCTTTTCTTTTTCATTCTGCAGCCATTGTAATTTTCTAAAACTGACAAAATAGTTCAATGCAATATGGCACCCTGGAATGTTTCTCCACACAGTTGTGTGATTGGCTCAATGATTTTCTCAATTTTAAATCTACCCACCATCAATAAGGGGATTTTTAAGTTTACTGAGGTGGAAGGTTATAACCCAAGGTTACAATATAACAGAAGGGCCTCATCTTTCCTATGTTTCTAGAAGAGGATGACCTTTTACATACAGCCATGATTAAGATATACATAAGTGATAAAATCCATTGGTGATACAATCAGTAATAAGCAGAAAATTAAATACAAAATTTCATAACCACAAGTTAAAATGGCAAGGTGATGTCACATAATAGGAATGTTTTAGAGGAAGCAATGCAGGCTTAATGCGTAATAAAGTTGATATGTAAAGAGCTAGGGTCCTTGAAATAATGGGGCCACATTGGTTTAAATTGTCAATTGCAGACAATCAAGGCCAGAAGTAATAGCTTTACATTTACTGTATAAGTGGGTTTAAAAAGAAAATAGGTAATTCCTTTGGTTCTAATACTATTGTTATACTGGGGGTTGTTGCTCTATAAAAGTCTGCATGGCTCAAAGCTGCTTGGCATTCTCTACCTCTACACAGGCTAGACATTTTTTCGTTTCAGTGGAATGGAAACTCATTCTAGGTGCATAAAAACAAAAGTAGAAAAGCCTGGTCCTAATGTGTTCTGATAGCATGCTGCATAGTGGGAGTGTTGCATTCCCACACATCCCCTACCCGTCAGAGCTTTGCAATTGGTTAAGCTCATGCTCTCCACTGATTGGAGAGCTATAGCACTGACTCAGCAGGGGCAACAGACCTCTGCAAAGAGATTACTAATTTTTATTCGCTGTATTTGAAGATGCCGCTTGTACACATTCTCTCTTCAGTGGAATTACTCTATTTTCAGGCTATTGTTTATGCCTAGTCTGACCTTTTTGGCTTTTAAGATTTTTTTTTTTTTCATTTTAACACTTGATTCACCACCCAAAGATACAGCAATGGTTAAGGAGGTATATGAATTTGTATCTATACCCAAGAACCAGTGCAGCGCTACCCTATTATAAATCAACAATTCCCAACTAATAACATATAAATCAATATAGTGTCACAATATGATACAATAACCATAAAAAATATATAGCGCATCACATATCGGTGCATACAATAAAGCCCCTTTCACACGGAGAGTCCAATCAGTTCGGCCTGTCAGGTTTTTCAGGCGGACCTGATCTGATTCTCCATTCACTCCTATGGAGTGGCGGGTGTAAATGGACTTGTCCGTTTACACCTACCTACCTTCAATCTGATCCGGTCCGCTAAAAACAAACGTAAGGGGATCGGAGGGCAGTCGGGTGTAAATGGACTGGCATAGTCTGTTTACACCCAGCCACCCATAGAGCAGAGTGGGCTCTGTCCGTGTTCGCTCTACAGAAATTGAGCAGACACAGACCTATAATCTGCTTGCTCTGCTCTGATCAGCAAGGGATTGGCAGACTGATCCCCTGCTGATCTAATCTGAGTTTGCCTCATGTGAAAGGGGCTTTATGTAAAAAATATTCATATATACACTAACATAAAAAAACACTAATGAAATATCCAGTACAATTCTTTACATTTCGCACTCCAAAGTGTTTACTCACCATATTCACTATTCTTTGAAATTTCATCAGTTTGCTGTGTTTTTTCACATTTGTGTATATATGAATATTTGTTGCACATTTATTGTATGCACTGATATGTGATGCACTATATATTTTTTTATGGTTATTGTATCATGTTGTGATATTGTATTTTGATATGGTCAACTTATTTATATATTGATATTGGTTGGAAATTGATAGCTGATTTGTAATAGGTAGCCCTGCACTGGTTTTCAATCTATAGCTGTAAGGTAAAAGTGGAGATGTCATTTTGTAGGCTCAGCAAGTTCCCATTGAAAGAGGAGACATTTTATTTTCATATATTGCACAGATTGGTTATTTTCATATGAATTTGTATCCACATAACCATAGATTTGGTGAGCAATGTCCAAAAGAAAAAGGTTGGTGTAGTTGAATAGATAGCCATTGCAAGTCAATGTTCTAATAGTCTAATTTTAACACTAAGATAATCCATGATGACTGATTGTCTTGCGTCTCCATCCTGCACCGGGTTCCTTTTTATATGCCAGGGTTCAAAAAAACAAACACAGGTTGCCTTGTTTTTGCTTACAGTTGTGAATGATAGCACAGGGAAATCCTGGACAAGCTCATTCTAGGACTTCAATTCATTCACTTCAGTTAAGGAAGGGCCTGTTCACTCCAACATCTGTGTTTAAAATGCAGCCGCTGGTGTGCCTTGAGAAGATGTGTTGCTGATGTGCTGGAACTGATGTATTGTAAGGCAACTTTTTTTTTTTGAGAAGTAATGAAATATCAGAGTTTATAAATACACATTTATAAAAAACATGCACAATTATCATTGCTTTTTGCTGGTGCTCCCCACCCCCCTTCCTAAGGCTCGATTCACACCTATGCATGTTGCTTTTGAGCGTTTCTGCAGTGTTTTTTGTAAAACTTGCCATGTTTTTGAACAGCGTTTTTACAGCGTTTTTGCCACGTTTTGCGTTTTTTTTTTTTTTTTTACAGTTTTTTTTAAACTGTATACAGTCTAAAAAAAAAACAAACAAAAAAACGCCCAAAACGCTGCACTTGCGTTTTTGATGCTGGTCCATTGAATTCTATTACATGCAAAACGCTGCATTTTGCATGAAAAAAGTCCCTGACCCTTTCCAAAGACGCAGAGGTACAAAAAGGCATTGATGTGAGCATGTTCCATAGGAACCCATGTTAAAAAATTCCCATGCATTTCTGAAAAATGCAAAATTCATCAAAAAATGCGCTAGTGTGAATGGAGCCTAAGGCAATGCTGAACACTGCAGAACCTGGTGCCACTTTATTGATAATGATTGGTGAATGGATGGTGTTGGTAGGGCAAAGTTTGGTGTCAGTAGCTTTTATTTATTTTTTTTATACTTTATTTTTATTTTACTATATTTATTTTAGGCGCCCTGTTGGGGGGGCTTTGGTGAAATAAACAGACCACTGATGCCTCACTTTTGAGACATAAAAAAAAAATGGATTGAGGACCGAGATTCCCCAGTCCTTTCTCTGCAGCCTCAGCTGCACTGAACAGTGAAGAAATGGGGAAGTGCTCTGCGTTGAGCTGCTTCCTGTTTATTCACAAACTAAAGCATAGTCAACACAGTTTACTATGCTTCATTTATGAATGAACACAGTGAGTGATCGGTACAGATTGGTGGGAGTATGTTGGGCAAAGTAATGTGAGCAGGTTCCCAAGGTTGCTAAAGCACATCTTCTTCTCCCAGCTGGCCCCAGATAGTACAGGATGAGAGGGGGTGGTGCCTAGTGCTGTGCTGTAGCTCACCCGTAAAGTAGGCACAGGCTGGGAGGAAGCTATAGCCAGCACAGACAAAACGATGAGCTTCTATTGAACAATGCTTCCACAGATCAGAATGTATTCAAGTTAATTTACAAGTACATGTATCTTGTCCCCTGGGGGATTCAACAACTATTTTGTAGCATTGGTGATAAATTTTCCTTAAAGTGGTTGTAAACGCCTCAAATAAAAAATGAAAAAAGCCTATCCTGCTATAGTGTTTACTTGCACTAATCCAAAGCACCTAGTATGATTTCTGTCTCCTCTGTCATTTGTCTATCTGCATGAGTCACTTCTGATGGTCTATGTTAACACCGAACAAATCCAAGAGATGGCCCTGCCCCATCTCAACCACCCCCCCCCCCCCCATTTTACAGCAGGCGATCTACAGCTTCAGCTGTGCGTGTTTCTCTGATACTGTGTAGAGGAGGTTGTGCCTTTTCCCTCCGCTCTGGTCTTGGACTACACCCAGCTCCCTGCTCTATACTGTGCCATGTGTGACATCAGATTCCTGCCTCCTGCCTTTTAGAGCTGTGAAAAATGTATACTTTGACTATGGAGAAGAGGGCTGCAGATAAACGGGTACAATTTACTGTATGTAGGAGGATTTGTTTCATCTCTCTATCGCCTGAGGCTAGTCTCTTTGGCATATGTATGTAAGGGTTTACAACCACTTTAAAGCGGCACTAAACTATAACCAAAAAAATTTTTTAAATGGGCCCCTTGTGGTTTAATGCTACAATGTGCTAATATGCATCACAAACTAGCACATTATGACATGCCTACCTTTACAAACGGAGCCCTCCCTTGTCCACTGTCACTGGGTTCAAACTCTCTGGCTCTTTGAATGGCGGACCCCAAAAATGTCCCATCTGACCATGCACACGGGAGTCATCGCGTCACGGCGCTCTCTGCATTTATAGCATGAATGCAGAAAGTACTGCGCTTGCACTGTTTACTACATCGGCTGGGGCTGATGTTCATATCTACTAAATGGCACAAATTCAAGACATTTACAAGGCACCTTCAGGTAAGATTTTTTTTTTTTATAAACTTCTAGGGCAATATTAAAATTTAAGTGAAACCAAATTTCCACTGTTGTTCAGTGCTTGCAGGCAGGATCTTTAGTGTTGAAGAGACATGCAATGTCTCTTTTGCAATAAGGTGCACCTACCTGCCTGCTCTAGCATTCCCCGGCATATAAACTGAGTTGTGAATGCGCAGCTCACCGTACAGCGCCGGGATGACTAGCCCCTGTGAATGCCCAGTAGTTACGTCATCCTGCGATGGCCAATAAAGATGACCGAAAACCAGCACATAGAAGAAGGTGCTGGCAAGTGATAGGGACTATTAGAGGAAAAGTGAGTCTAACTCCCCTTAGTTCCAATTTAAAATGCCAATTTCAGCAACAGCAAATAAAGCCGCATGTGTATTTATGCAACTGCTGTTTTCCTGTAAGAATATCCACATAAATAGCTTTCTTTTACTTAAAGTGATTTTTAAAGGATTCTTTTTCTTTAAATGACAAACCAAACCTGCTCTGTGCAATGGTTTTGCACAGAGCAGCAGCCCTAATCCTCTTCTTCTGGAGTCCCCTGCCGGCACCCCTGGCTCCTCCTGCCTTTAAGAACCCCCCCCCCCCCCAGCATGCTGGGAGGTACTTGTGCAGGCTTGATTCTGAGCCGCACTGTGTGCATCTATTAACACACAGTGTGGCTTGGCCCTGTCCCCCTGCTCCCTCTTCACTGTATTTCAGCTAATAACTCTGGCTGCTCTCACTGAATCCAGAGAGAAGGGAGAGAGGGAGAGCAGCGCTGCTCTTGGGCATAGTGCTGGACCAAGATTGGGCTCAGGTAATTAAGGGGTTTGGGGGGAGCTGCACCCAAAAAAATGCATTAGGTAAAAAAAAACAAAAAAACTTTAGCCTTTGCAATCACTTTAATACCCCTGAACCAACTATATAATTTTACTTTTTTCCATTTGGGACAAAAGGGGTTGTACAGCAGCTTATTTTACTCCTATGATATTGTGCACGGTGTCTCATGGGTGCAGAAGCTCTACTTCTATCTTCTACTTTTATCTAGCTAATATATATTTATAATTTTATTTCTATTTTTTTTTTATTTGGTGTGGGGTTTCATGGAGCAGACTTTGCAGTTTCATTGATGAAAGACACAGAAACATAACATTCCTAAGTAATGCTTTCATGATTCATTGGGCGTGCCGTAGTTTCTATTTATTTACTCCTAAAGATATGAAATAGTGGACTTTGATCAGGATGGGGATTTTTTAACTACACCTTTTTACTGCTTCACATCCAGTCCCAAATTCCATTTACATAAGTTCTTAAAATTTATCTCAAATGGTTCCTGGCATAAGAATGTGTGTTTTTTGTAAAATAAATAAAATATCAGCAGTTTGTTGTCTTTAGCACAAATATTGAGTTAATTAAGTAATATTAAATGTTTCATGACCTAAGCCTTTTTCGGACATTTTTTGCTTACAAGATAAAATCCATATTTTTTGCTAGAAAATTACTTGGAACCTCCAAACATAAAATATATATATATTTAATATATAATTTTTAGCTGAGACCCCAGAGAATAAAATGGTCTTTGAAAAGCAAATTTTATTAATTTAAAAAAACAAAACCGTATCGTTAGCCCAATTTTTTTGTATAATGTGAAAGATGTTATGCCGAATAGATATCTAACATGTCTTGCTTTGAAATTGCGTGCATGTTAACATCCCTTGTGACAGTAATAGTCAGTGATAGATACCCTTTATGGAAGGATCTGGGGTCTATAAGACCCTAAATTGCTCCTTTGCAGTTAAAAGCATTCAAAAAGCCAAGTTTGGCTGTTTTGAATACTGTCATATTTTTTTTTTCTTGGCGCCTTTAAGTCTTCAGTAAACTGGAAGTGAGATCATGACATCGCTTCCGGGTTACTAGATCTGAGACCAGATCGAAGCCGATTCTGGCATTGTTCGCATCTCCAGCCAGCTGGCGGACGCGTCGGCTTGTCGCTCGAGCCTCTCGGTCGGACGGGGGATGTCCCCACCCACTCCTTGGGATAACAGCCGAGCGGGTTTTAGCTGCATCAGCTGATATCCCAAGAAAGCCGACCGTTTGCTGTACAAAACGGTACTGATGTAATGCGTGCAGCTGCATGCATCACCCCGGTACAACCCCTTCAAGCCTTGGAGGCGTATTTTGCATAGCACACTAAAAAAAAACCAAACCCTTCCCCAGTAAACTATTTGTTAAAGTTCTTACCCAGCACTTGCAGTTTACAGCTTTCACTGCTGCAACCTCCTGCTCCTGTGCTGCTTCCCTAAACTTCTGGTTCTCCCAGGAAATTATTTAATATGAATTCCAGGTATGGTATATTTTTACATATTTGCATTGGTCCAGCTTGAACCAGTGTACAATGCCTTGAAAAAGTATTGCTACCCCTTGAAATTTTCCACATTTTTGTCACGTTACAACCAAAAAACATAAATGTATTTTATTGGGATTTTTTGTGATAGACCAACACAAAGTTGCACATAATTGTAAAGTGGAAGGAAAAAGATAAATGTTTTTCAAAATGTATTAATAAATATAAAATATATCATACTCGGCCGATGCCCCTGAACGGTGGAATTCACTGAAGACGACGCAGCTAAATCGCTGATCTCCACTGGCTTCCAGGGCCCATGCTGAGTGGCTGGACCACTGTTTTGTGAACACAGGAGATCGACAGCTTGGCATGGGTGCCACTCAGAATGCCTTGCGTTTTCTGAATAAATGCAAAGCATCCTCTGAATGAGGTGGAGAGTGTGACATTACCATCACCACCTTACAACACATTTTCTGAATGACGCCTGTACTGAGCTGCTGACTTCCTGTGTTCACAGTGTAGTGGGCCAGCCGCTCAGCATAGGACCTGTAAGCATCTGGGGATTACTGAAGTAGTGTCTACTTTAGTACCATATTTTTCGCTCCATAAGATGCACCTGACTATAGGACGCACCTAGGTTTTAGAGGAGGAAAACAAGAAGAAAACATATTCTGAACCAAATGGTGTACTAAAATATTTTCCAATGAAATGCAGCCTGACCATTGCCATAGAAAATGCAGAGTGACCATTGCCACAAACACAGCCTTACCTGATGTTATTGGAAACACGTGAGATGGGGGGGGGGGCGCTAGGCCACTAATTAATGCTTACTTCAATATAAAGTGAATGAACATATCCATACAAAAATCTTAAGTGTATCAATGCCACTGTACCAATTGAAAAACCTGTGTGCATCTATATTGAATACCCGTGTACAAATAGTGCATATGTCAAATGATTAAACTTACAAATATATATATTCACTACATGTGCTGAACGAAAAGATTAATAAAATTTTAAAAAGGATGAAAAATCACAACAGAAAGTCCAATGTGCAAAACAAAAAACATCAAAAAGTGCTTCTTCCACTGTAGAGATGAACCACCTTCACCGACTATGTTGTACACCCAAAGTGCTCTGTAAGTGGATGTCTGCTTACCAGAAGTTGTTGACCTTATTAATTAAAAGAAGGTCAAGTATAGCCTTTAGCAAGAAATGACTTGCTGCAATTAGATGGATGAGCTGTGCGGGAACCCTTTCCAGAAAGTAACCGGAAATGTGTGTGTGTATGTATATGTATGTATATATATATATATATATATATATATATATATATATATATATATATATATATATATATATATATATATATATATATATATTTATTTCCGGTTACTTTCTGGAAAGGGTACCCGCACAGCTCATCCATCTAATTGCAGCAAGTCATTTCTTGCTAAAGGCTATACTTGACCTTCTTTTAATTAATAAGGTCAACAACTTCTAGTAAGCAGACATCCACTTACAGAGCACTTTGGGTGTACAACATAGTCGGTGAAGGTGGTTCATCTCTACAGTGGAAGAAGCACTTTTTGATTTTGTTTTGCACATTGGACTTTCTGTTGTGATTTTTCATCATTTTAAAATTTGTATTAATTTTTTTTGTTTCAGCACATGTAGTGAATATATATTTGTAAGTTTAATAATTTGACATATGCACTATTTGTACACGGGTATTCAATATAGATGCACACAGGTTTTTCAAGCGGTACAATGGCACTGATACACTTAAGATTTTTTTTTTTTATGGATATGTTCATTCACTATATATTGAAGTAAGCATTAATTAGTGGCCTAGCGCCCCCCTTCTCGCTTCTTTCCAATTTGCACTAGCATTTCTATATCTAGCTCGGGGGTTAGCAGCTCTATTATACTAATTTATATATTTTTCGGCGCGAGATAGATAGTATGCAGAAATCGAGACTGACAGAGTTGAAACAAAATAAGCTGGGAGCCAATAAGCTGTCAGTCCTGAAGCCAGCATGAATGTGCTGGACTAGCTCAACTGTGTCTGCAGCAGCTAAAGGTAAACGTGGAAGGAAAGAGACAGTGGGACTAGCAGGCAAGGCGTTTCAGGGATTTGCCCCCTTTCCCAAGTCTTGAGACTTGACTTTACAGATGAGCTTTTCGAGGGAGTGAAATGCATTAAAGCTTGCAAGATTAGGTAGGACTGTTTGTGACTCTGAGTTGTGAATAAACAGACTTCATTTAATAGAGAGTGGCTTCCTTTCTTTTTTGTCACCAGTGGAAGAAATTAAGAAGAATTCTGGCCAATGTTTCGGAATTCTGCATCTGTGTCTTTTAGAGAGATCAAGTCTTTCATAGATTTGAGGTCATGGATGCTGTCAAATCAATATTTTAACTGGTAGAGATGTTAGCTTTTTTTTTTCTACAGAACACCATATGATTATAAATGATCTTTTGAAGAATTTGAGAGTGAGAGCTATGACTGGGCAAGAAGAACTGTTCAGATGAGCAGCTGCATACTGTACAACAGCTGCTGTTTGCACGCACTGTGTGCATACAACGTGTAGCTCTGCATTCACATTCAAAGAGAGTCAGAGGTCAGCATAAGGTGGAGACTATGGGGGAGAGAATGCAGAAAGTGAGCTAGTTGTCCCCATTACATTTTTTTTTTTTTTTTTTTTTTCATAGGGGCTAACTTGGGGTCCCTGGAAAGTACAGCATAAGGCAACCGATGTGATTGTTTGAAGTGTAGGGCTCTATGTGAATGCCAGTTCCTGGATACCTGATGGGAAGAAGGGGTTTCCTAGTATTGTGATCATTTGGGGAGGGTTTGGACATGTTTGTCCCAGTAAAGGTGTACTGTACTAATCAGACTCTCTGTACAACCACACTGGATTGATATTGTGTGTGTAATATATTAATATATATATATATATATATATATATATATATATATATATATATATATATATATATATATATATATATTTATGTTTATATTTTGTCTCCTTTTTGTTGTGTACTGTTTGCTGGGTCATTTGGGGTGTAGCCATATTCTATTGTTTCTGTCTGCCTTGGATATTATGGCATGTGGAAGTGTTTGCTGTGGAGAAGTAGGCTGATTCCTCCAACAGCTCCCACTGCTAATTGGACAGTCTACCCCACCTTGAATGCGGCCATAATATCTATATTCAGACTGAAGGAAGTGGTATATGACGGAAGCACTCAAGCGAAGTGTGGGAGCTTCTATTACATACACCAATCTAGTATCCTAGTAAGGTGTACTTTGAGGCAGTAGAGATGTACACTGTATGTCTGGTAGACATACCCCAAGTCCCCATATTGATTGTGTCTATGAAGTATTTAGTGTTTTACCCTCATGAGCTTGTAAGCCCACTCGTTCTTCTTTTTTTTTTTTTTTTTTTTTTTTTTTTAAGGATTGCTTGGGTTGTCTTAAGGAAAGATTTGAGAGTGTAAAGCCCACTTGGAAGCATACAGACCACTTGGTGTGGATGGATGGTGCAGTTAAAGTGGAACTTCACTCTCCCAATCAACATTGATTATTTTTAATCCTCATGCTGCTAGCATCCGTAAATAGGAAAGTATATCATATTTACTTAAACTTTTTTTTTTTTTTTTTTTTTTTTTTTACATCAATTACTTCCTGGCTTCCTGCCTAGGCAAATGTCATACATCCCAGGAGTCTTCAGGAAGGGATGAGAAGAGGGTTTTTCTCAGCACACTCCTGCATGCATGGTTGAGCTAAGAGCAGATGGATTCCAGGAAGTAAATGCTATATAGATCATTTGCCCCAATAAAAAGCGGATAAAGCATAGAGACCTGGATGGATAGGGGATTTTGCTTTGAATATTAAAAATGTATTAAAATGGTGTTCTTTTGGTTTGTGGTGCTCAGATGCAGTGAAGTTTAAAGTGGGGAGGTCAGGGTAGAAATAAGATTTTTGGCCACAGTCTGGCATCGACCTTCACAGTAACTAGCGCAAATGGACCCTTACCCTCTTCTGGGATTACTATGATATAAGCCATAGTTTGATTCTGATGACAAGGCGTGGTCCTTGCAAATGGGAGTTCAGCACAGTGAGCAAGTGCAGGGCAAGGATATGAAGAAACCTCTTGCATACAAAAAGAAAACATTGGAACATCCTATCTTTGTTTTTCAAACCAACACATGTAAAGTGTAGTGCAAAAAACATACCTTTTTTTTTTTTTTTTTTATGCATACATTTCTTACAAGAGTAGAATAGTTCTTTTTTTGTTTGTTTGTATATTCTTATAAATGCACTTAAAAAAAAACAATGTAGATAAAATGCACATCTGTAAAAAAAAAATGTATAACATGTGTTATACTTCCATAGAGATTTACAATATGTACCCTTGTTTAGACATCCATAATATCAATGCGTTCTTGGAACTTGTTTGCTTCTTCAGGACAATGATGTCTTAAAGATAATAAGGATCATATCCATACTTGTCACAAACCGGATGTACAATTGCAAGATAACATACCACATAAAGATTCCAAATGCTGTATGTGTGCCCTTGGCAACCGGAAAGGAGGGCAAAGACCAGACGTTAACAGGCTAAAAGAATGATTCCATAACGTAATGACAGACACCCTATTTCCTTTTATCTTTCTGGTTGGTCAACTAATTTGTGTAGTCGGGAACTCACATGTGCCTTCTACAGTTAAGTAACTGTATAAGTTCAATACATAATTATAGTTAAGCGGTCTGGGCCTGGGGTACTGTAACTTCTATGTGACTCTTCTGTTCAGTGGACATTCTAATGTTTTTATACTTCATGTGAACCCCCTTTCAGCCCCCATTTCAAGTAGAAATCTGGTCCTCCAGGGTTTCAAATGGCTGTTTATTGCTAATGTAACTTTACACATAATAAGAGGATCTCAAGTTACACATACAGGTGAATGACCCAGAGGTGGCAGAGACGTGCTTTCTGTATGGGAGATATAACAAGGACAACAATGAAAAACCACTCCCATAAAATGTTGTACAGTGCACAGAAGAGCACTTAAGAGTTCCGTAGAGGCAATACTTTCATAGATCTCTTTTGTTGCTTAAAGTGTTACTAAACCCAGAACCTGCATTCACTATATCTGGTCTCCCACAGTACACAGAACATGGGAATTCAATTATTTTAGTAAATATAAACTGCTAAATACCTTTTCTTATCAGCAGTATATAGCAGTCTTGTAACTTCTATCAGTGTCTGGCCAAGCACTGGTTAAAGCTTGTAGGAGTTTTCATTCACCTGACTGTCCTATCAGACTGCATGACTCCTAACCTGTCTGGACAGTGCTGATCTGGCCCTGTGCCGATCACATGCACAAAAAAAAACTCTGTAGCAGTACACACCAAACTGAGCATGTGCAGAGTGCCCCCATGGCTCTGTACTATCAGAAGATGGATTGAGGACAGTAAAAAGGGGAAGATCAGAGAGAACGGTTCAAACAGCATTTTTACATAATGCGGAGGATTACTCCCACAGTGAGTATAACAAGCATGCTTTACTGCATATACAAACTGATTTCATCTCCAAATACACAAAGGTTTCTTCACAGTAAGAGCTGTGAAAATGTGGAATAGACTCCCTCCAGAGGTGGTTCTGGCCAGCTCAGTAGATTGCTTTAAGAAAGGCCTGGATACTTTCCTAAAAGTACATAATATAACTGGGTACTAACATTTATAGGTAAAGTTGATCCAGGGAAAATCTGATTACCTCTTGGGGGATCAGGAAGGAATTTTTTCCCCTGCTGTAGCAAATTGGAGCATGCTCTGCTGGGGTTTTTTGCCTTCCTCTGGATCAACTGAGGGTATAAAATTGGGTATATTGGATTGTTCGATATTTTTTTTTATTTTATTTATTGTTTTTAAGGTTGAACTGGATGGACATGTGTCTTTTTTCAACCTGACTAACTATGTAACTATGTAACGATGATTTTACTGTTGTGGTTTAGTAAAACTTTAAGAATATCCTATCTGTGTCAAAGAACAGAAACAAAACACAAATTTAAAGTTTCTGCAATATTCAATTTACAATAGTCCTATTCTGTTTCAGATGCTAATAAATGCAATTTTATGCCTCTTTAGACCCAGCCTTTTTTTTACCAGTATGGCCACTTGATGAATCCACAGGCAGCTTCAATAAGACACAAAAGTTGAATGTGGCTCAATATTAATTTTAAATTAGTGTAGTAGAGAGCCAATCTTTTACAGTGTAAGATGGCAATCCCTTTCCTAAGCCCTGTCTCTGCGGTCAACTTAAAAACTGGGAGAACATAAAAAAAGCAGGGAGCGTCTAGTTAGGACTGTACTAAGTAACATAAAATGAGAGAAACAAAAGGAACATACCAAATGCAGAAGATAAACAAGTTGTAGGGGCACTGATCTACTGCTAAATCTAAGCAGATATACAGTTTGTAGTAAAATAATCCAAACTAATGCTAAGTTTTTAATATTTTAGTTTTGACTGCAATGTACTTTAAAATTCATAACATAACTGATACTCTTTTATAATTATGATAAAGGTGGTTTTTAATCTGTGTTTTTACAGTAAAACTACTTGTGTTCTTGTGTACCTGGTATGAAAAATAACGTGGTCACTTAATTGCTGTGCTTTGCCCATGCAAAATTATGTGGTCACCTAATTGCTTCTACCAAATTGAGTGGTGGAAAAGCAAAGGGAAGAAGGAAATGAGCAAGAAGGTAGGTGAATAATTGTTGATCATTTTAATGTTAATTTAATGGAGGACAAACTGATCGGTATGGCAAGCGAGTATTCTGGTTTGATCATTGCTTGCAAAATTTGCAGTTAGCAGGTGCTAAAACAAGCCAGAGAAAAGGGTGTTTTTTTTTTTTTTTTTTTTTTTTTTTCCATTTCTGATTGAAAAAAAAAAAAAATTACATGAATAGGAATTGATTCAGAGCTGTGCTGTCATGTCAGAGGAAGGTACAATCACACTTTATTACTGGTAGTGCAACAGTTATATTTTTGTATTTGCATTGGGTTTAAATGGTTAAAACATAAGCAAATATGCATGTATTGCAGATATTTTAAAAATGGGATTATTATTTTCTTTGTCTTGATGGTTGCTTTAACTACAGTTGCTAACTTTTATAGTGCAGTTTTTGTTTTGTTGTTTGCACCTGAATCCTCTGAACCTAGAAGCCAGTGTGAAACATGAGCATGGGATCCACCCAAGAAACATATACTCTTGAGAAGCCAGTCTGCCCTGAAAGCTGCAGTTATTCTTGGTTAACATTGTAGCCTAAAAGAAAGGCGCACTTTTCTGTTTTACACTGTCTAATGGATAATTTATATTTATCTAAACTAGTTGTCCATTCAAAAATAGAGGTCTATATGTTAGCTACTGCATGCATGTGCATGGTAAAACAAATGAAAGGAGCTCTTGGCTTCATATCCTGGTATATATCAATGTTTACCTCTCATTATAATTTGTTGTACTTTCACCTTTGTTCAGTACGCAGAATATGCTGGTGCTTTAGATAAGATAATTCTAATCTTTGCTTTTGTAATCAATTTTTGAAAGGAGAAAAGTAATATTTTCACTGCTCAATCTCTCCCAAACCGTGAATAAAACCAAATCTTATGAGTCGTTCACTGGAAAGATAAGCGGTCACCTATATATGAAAGAGCTGTATATAGAGTATTATGTTGTACAAAATGTATGTAATTTCATTCAGAAGTAAACAGACTAAAGCCGGCCATAATGTTGTTGTGTGTGTTTGTGTTTTTTTTTTTTTTTTTTTTTTTTTTTTTTTTTTTTGTCGTTCAGCCTGCAAATTATCAGAGTAGTTGGACAAATCTCCCACTATGCCTATTGTATTTTGACAGCTGGTATTGCTAGCTGTCAAAATACCAGTACAATGCCTGCATCTGATTGGATGTTTGGCTGATGTTCAGTGCTGTTTGGCCAATAATTTTCTACCTGACTATTTTGATATTTCTATCAACGAATGTTGGGTGGGGGGGCAGCCAACCGAGCCACCCTCGAAGTGAACTTGTGCTATCTGGTTTCCATGGAAGTGGTCAAACTTCATACAGTGAATGACCAGCTTTAAGGTGGCCACCGAGGATAGAGATTACCTCGAGTAAAAGATATCTTCACATCCTAATAAGTATATCTTGACTTCAGTGGGCGACTTTTAAAAACTAAGCACACCTAACTACCTTGATACCAACATGTTTGTTTCTTTATTTCAGAAAATTATGGTCACCTTGGGATGTCCACCCAAAAAAGGGGAGGGGGGGTGAGCAGAGCATTGTTTGGGACCACCATACTTCTCCAGTGCTGACAGTGTTTAATAGTAGTTGCTCAGCTTCTTCAGTCTTCTACATTAGTGTAGAGGATTGGGCTTTTTCTTTTTGTAAAATAAATCACAATTACCACAAGTAATGCTTGGATTTAGAAGCATTACTTATCTGTTGTGTTTTTTTCTTTAACATGAGTTTAACTCTTATGCCGCGTACACATGAGCAGACTTTCCGGCATACTTTGTCCGGTGGACCAGAGTCCGCCGCACAATCCGATCGTGTGTAGGCTCCGGCGGACTTTTTTTTTTTTTTCCCAAAAGTTCGCCGTACCTAGATTTGAAGCATGTTTCAAATCTTGGTCCGCCTCTTCCCGACAACCCTGGCCGTTGGTTGCCGGGGTCTGCGGGCAGGGGGGCTTATCGGAATCCGGGAGCCCCCTTTAATAAGAGGGCCCCCAGATCCCGGCCCCCCACCCTATATGAATGAGTATGGGGTACATGGTACCCCTACCCATTTACCTAGGGAAAAAGTGTCAATAATAAAAACGCACTACACAAGTTTTTGAAGTAATTTATTAGACAGCTCCGGGGGGGGTCTTCTTCCGGCTTCGGGGGTCTTCTTTCGACCTCGGGGTCCGGACTTCTGGGCTTCTTCTCTTCTTCTCATGTTGACACAACGGTCTCTCCGGCTGGAATGCTCTGAGAGCTCCGATGTGACTTATATAGGCGGAGACCCCGCCCCCTTATGCCGTCACAGTCCCTGGGCATGCTGGGACTGTGATGTTTTAGGGGGGCGTGGTCACTGGGTGATGACCACGCCCCCCTAAAACGTCACAGTCCCAGCATGCCCAGGGGCTGTGACGGCATAAGGGGGCGGGGTCTCCGCCTATATAAGTCACATCAGAGTTCTCAGACAGCTTTCCAGCCGGAGAGACCGTCGTGTCAACATGGGAAGAAGAGAAGAAGCCCAGAAGTCCTGGCCCCCCGCTGGCAAAAGAGCAGCATGAAGATAGCGGAGGAGCCGGCAGAAGAACTGAAACAACGGGAGAAGAGGCCAGAGAGAACAGAGGAGAACCAACCGGACGCCGGGAGAAGAGGAACCGGAGGGACCCCCGAAGCCGGAAGAAGACCCCCCCCCCGAGCTGTCTAATAAATTACTTCAAAAACTTGTGTAGTGTGTTTTTATTATTGACACTTTTTCCCTAGGTAAATGGGTAGGGGTACCATGTACCCCATACTCATTCACATAGGGTGGGGGGCCGGGATCTGGGGGCCCTCTTATTAAAGGGGGCTCCCGGATTCCAATAAGCCCCCTGCCCGCAGACCCCGGCAACCAATGGCCAGGGTTGTTGGGAACAGGCCCTTGTCCTCATCAACATGGGGACAAGGTGCTTTGTGGTGGGGGCCCCGCAGGGCGCCCCCTCCCCCAAAGCACCCACCCCCCATGTTGAGGGCATGCAGCCTGGTACAATTCAGGGGGGGCGCTCGCTCATCCCCACCCCATTTCCTGACCGGCCGGGCTGCGTGCTCGGATCGAGGTCTGGTATGGATTCTAGGGGGGGACCCCACGCCGTTTTTTCGGCGTAGGGGGTTCCCTTTAGAATCCATACCAGACTTAAGGGCCTGGTATGCCCCGCGACGGGGCTCGCAAGGTGTCAATCTCGCTGATAAAAGCTGCGAGATTCACTTCCTTTTCTAGTCCCGTCGTACCCGAGTCACGTTCAAAATGAATGGACTTGTCCGTGTGTGGGCAAGTCCGTTCATTCTGAAAGTCCGCCGTAACTCCGGCAAAAGTCCATCGGAAAGACGGGCGGACCTAGCCTGCCTGCCGGAAAGTCTGGTCGTGTGTAGGCAAGTCCGTCCGTTCAGGTAGTCCGCCGGAAAGACCATTGGACCAAGTCTGCTGGAAAGTCCGATCATGTGTACGTGGCATTAATGTAAGCATAGCTCATTGCTGTTAACCTGCAACCTCCTAACCTTAGCTTAAATGGCAAACACTCTAAACCTGGATACAAACCTTGTTGGACATACTGTCCCTCTTTGAATCCTTACAGGTTCTTGGCCATGATTTTACAGCCCTGATATCCCTGCACGAAAACAAAACATTTAAACTTCAGCTCTCCTCACATCCATTGCTTTGCCTTGAGAATTTCTAGTGAAAATCTCCAAACTCTTTAAACTGATACTAAGGTCTCAGGTTTTTTTCTTTAAAAATAACAAACTTACCTGCTCTGTGCAGTGGTTTTGCATAGAGCAGTCCAGATCCTTCTCTTCTCTAGTCCCTCGCTTGCACTCCTGGCCCCTCCCTTCTGCTGAGTGTCCCCACAGCAAGCAGCTTGCTATGGGGGCACCCCAAGCCAAGCTGCAGCTCTGTGTCCATTCAGATACAGAGCCACAGTTCGGCCCCGCCCCTCTCTCTCCTCATTGGTTCACTGACTTTAATTGACAGCAGTAGCCAATGGTGCCGTGCTGCCATCTCAGCCAATGAGAAGGGAGAGTCCTGGGCAGGCAAGACACTCCTGCAACATCGCTCGAAGGAGATGGGCTCAGGTAAGTATTAGGGGGGCTGAGGGGGGCTCAGGTAAGTATTGAGGGGGGAGCTGCACACAGAAGACTTTATCTTAATGCATTAAGATAAAAAACCTTTTTGACTTTACAACCAATTTGAGTTCCCGTCAAGACAAAATGTAATCTAGTATGACACTTCATTATTACTGCCCACACACAGTATGTCCTCCCATAGGCCCATTCCAGTAAAACCTTAAACATTCCTAATGTTTTCTTTTTCTTACTATCACTTTCTGTCCTGTACACTCAAAAGGAGGAACAATATCTTTGACAATGTGAGGGAAATCACATTTTAGACCGCTATCATTGGAACAGGAGTCCCCATTTGATTCCCTTCCTATTCCTGTTCTGGTGGCATCTCAGAATTATGAGTTTACCCTCACTTTCATTCCCAGAGACATTGGTGATCAGAACAATTAGGCTGGCCATACACAGTTAATATTTCATGTTCAACCCCATGAAGGGTACAGATGGAGGAATCTCCACTGCCGATTATTGTGTTCAGGCGAGTGCGTCTGAAAATCAGTCATTTTCTGCCCAGCTCAGTCGATTTTTTTAGATCAACTTTTGTGGAGCTGGGGGATGTTTACAGGACCACCCATAGTTCAAAGTTTGGCCGATTCAGCAGGAATTTGGGGATTCTATGGGGGAATTATGAGAGGGTGAATCTTTTAACCCCTCCCCACTCTACCAAAATAAAACAAAAACATTTTTGCCTTTTTAGGTGTAATTTAAGTGTATCAGGATGGACAATTGGTCGAATGATCCAACATAGAGCAACTGCAACTTGTTTACTAAACAGGTAAAAAGTTGAAATCAATCATTCAAAACTGGGTAAGAATGGCAATGAGTGCATACAATGCATAGTAATACAAAACAGATTATGAAAGCTGCACAGACATGGACTCTTTCCAGCAACGTCTCTGTGACCTAGTCGGGGTAACACTTGGTTGCACAGCATAGATTTTATCAGACTGAGTCCCAAGCTGAGAATCCATACTTTAGTATAACAGCACAGACCAAACACACCACTTGGGATTGTCCTCATAAACAGCCTAGCTCTCTTTGAAGTCCAGGGTAGCTCTGGTAACCCAGATAAACACAAGTAAGGTCTGAGGGTGACACACCACCCCACTGTAACTGGAGTACTCTGGTGGCAATCAGGGAGGGGCTCTCCATAGTAGATGGTTCTTCTGCAGAAGCTGTGTGGTATTAGACTCCTGTCGGACTAAATGTGTTCATGTCCGTTTTTGACTGTGGAGGGCTTCTTACCTGGCTGCCACTCACTTTCCCAGCTAACTCTGTCCCAGGTGTGGCCTCTTTGAGTTTCTGTGGGAGAGAAGCTGAGGAACTGATCCTTCTGAGTGTGTCCAGGAACCCAGGGAGTTATGGGAAATGGAGTTAAAGAGGGCTGTGCTAGCATCTGAACATGGTGGATTAAATGGGAACTCCACTACATATGTATTAGGGGTTAGGGTTGGGTAAATACCAAATATTGGGCATAAACACTGGCCAGCTACTTTTCACACTGTTGGGAGTCGTGTGTTGAATATTACAAGTGCAAAGCTCCTGGCACCAAAAAAAAAAAAGTATGTTTGTTTTTATTCCTTTGGGAAGTGTGCAAAGTAGTTTATATCCTGAACAATTCCTCGAGAATACAGACTTTTGGAATGCACACTTTTTTGCAAACTTGTCTGTATACAATATTTACCAGCCTGAATAGAGAAAGTAAGGCTGGGTACACACGGGCGCTGTAAGTGCATATACTCTGCTTAAAGGATAAGTTCACCTTTTAACAAAAAAAATTACAAATGCACATATTTTTACAGCTTAAAAATTATGCTTTTTTTAAAATTTTCTACAAGAACCTATACTGCACCTGTGATCAGTGTCTCGGGCTTATGCACTCTCCCTCCAACTTTTTGCCCATGCCTCTTTACAGGTGTTCAAAGCGTGGGGGTGGGGAGAAGGAACTCTGCCTACTGTCACAGGAAAGGGAAGTGAGGGGGATTGCTGAACACGTTACACCCTAAATATGGGTATAACTTGCAACATATTAAAAAAAGGTGAACGTAAACTTTAAGCTGGCACAGAAAGTATGATCTTATTGACCTATTTATTTCGCCAAGCATTTACAAATAAAATACTGATAAGTTGTCAGGTGAACTTAATAGACATTGGAACTTTTTGATTACTGTTGACAATGGCTGTTACACAGTATTTAATGTACAGGCTGGAGACAGCCCTGGATACAATTACTGTTTAAACAATTTTCCTATGAGGAAACCTCAATTTATCTGTCAGGGCTTTGCTCTGAAGCTAGCTGACCGGAATCTTCTTGATTAATACACAATCACCAGTAATTGATTTGTGAAGGGAGAGACTGGCACAGATTGCCTCTAATGTCTTGTGACATTTGTGGAATCCAGTTATGGTGTTCAGATTCATATTTATTGTTAAATCAATTATTACAGATTACGTAGTGAGAACACCGTTCTATGGTGACTGAATTTACTATGTTGTAGGTTATATGTACAGTTAGTCCCCTACATACGAACCTTCAAAGATCCGAACATGCATTTTCATGTCCAATTGTGTGAGTTCACATTTCTGGCATACATTGTTATGCGTGCATTCTCTACAAGTGGTTGTGCTTCTGTGGGCTTTAATGTATACAGTACTGTATTTTTTAATTCAACCTTCTTTTTTTTTTTTCCCCATGTATTTGGGCCGATTTGTGTTGGTTGGGTACCTAGTTTTCCGGTATGTCTGAACTCCCAATTTGTGGTTGATTCCAGTCTCTACAAAGCTTGATTACAATCATAAAATGTTTTATAGTACTCTAAATCAATTTTTTTTTTTTTTTTTTTGTTAACATTTTTGACATATTAACAGAAATGCATGTTCTGTATTGTGATCTACTGTTCTTACCAGTTTATTCTGCTTAAATGAGGTCTCTCATACCGGTATCCTAAATCTTAGAAGTAGTTAGCAGGGATGCTAAATGTTACGCATGATGTGAAAGGAGAATGTGCAGATTTGTTTTCAAAACGCAACCATTTAAAATATGAAATGGATACATGTAAAATTATGAAGGCCCCGCTAAAAACCATTTCAGATAACCATTGCAATTGTGTGCACAACTAAAATGTTTTCCTCTTAACAGCCCTGTAAAAAATTTTCAGCTGCTTGATTCTCCATACATCAGGGATAACAGATTTCCAGATCCACCTTACATCCTGGTACCAAGTATGGGATTCTTTGGATGCCTGTAGTCATTAGTTTTGTTTGTCCAATCTAGCCATTTACAGTTTGATCACAGAATGTTTTATTTGTAGGTGCCAATATTCCCTTATTCAGACTGGTTTACATTTTGAGCTGATCTCTGTTGCTTACCCTGAGATAGACTGGTTCCTGCAGTGATCTTTCATCCATAGACAGAAACCATCAAGTTTCCTAGATGTGAACTTGAAAGTTTGTCATACTCTTATGTTAGAGTGAGACTGAGCTATGGTGGAACTACTTTTCACATTTATGGTACAGTAAGGGAAAAAAAGTATTTGATCCCCTGCTAATTTTGTACGTTTGCCCAATTTTAATGGTAGGTTTATTTTAACTGTGAGGGACAGAATAACAAAAGTTATAAATTGATTTGCATTTTAATGAGTGAAATAAGCATTTGATCTCCTATCAATCGGCAAGATTTCTGGCTCCCAGGTGTCTTCTATACAGGTAATGAGCTGAGATTAGGAGCACACTCTTTAGTGCCGGTTTACACAGGGGCGACTTGTCAGGCGACCTAGCCGCCTGACAAGTCGCCTCCAGTTCTGTACAATGGAACCATTCTAATAGGAGTGACCCAAGTTGCTCCGACTTAGAAAAAGGTTACTGTACTACTTTGGGGGCGACTTGGGGCGACTTGCATAGACTTCTATACAGAAGTCGTTTTGCAAGTCGCCGTGGCAGTCGTGTGCAGGTCGCCTCGGTGAGGTGACCTGCAAGTCGTGCCGCCCCTGTGTGAACCGGGGCTTAAGGAAATGCTCCTAATCTCAGTTTGGTACTTGTATGATTGCTTCTTTGAACAGGTGTCTTTTTAATCAGTCAGATCCCAATCTTTCCACCATGCAAGATCTCCCCTCCTGGAGTTTCAATGATCATGAGAACAGTGAGGAATCAGCCCAGAACTCAAGGCAGCTGGGACCATAGTCGCCAAGAAAAAAATTGGTAACACCCTACGCCATGAAGGACTGAAATCCTGCAGCGCCCGCAAAGGTCCCCCTGCTCAAAGCACATGAACAGACCTGTCTGAAGTTTGCTAATGAACATTTGAATGATTCAGAGGAGAACTGGGTGAAAGTGTGGGTCAAATGAGACCAAAATTGAGCTCTTTGGCATCAACTCAACTCGCCATGTTTGAATGCTTCCTAATAACCCCAAGAACACCATCCCCACCATCAAACATAGAGGTGGAAAAATAATGCTTTGGGGGTGTTTTTCTGCTAAGGGGACAGGACAACTTAACCACATCAAAGGGTCGGTGCACGGGCCATGTACAAATCTTGGGCGAGAACTCCCTTACCTCAGCCAGGGCAATGAAAATGGGTCATGGATGGGTATTCCAGCATGATAATGATCCAACACACACGGCCAAGGAAACTAAGTGGCTCAAGAAGAAGCACATTAAGGTCCTGGAGTGGTCTAGCCAGTCTCCAGACCTTAATCTCATAGAAAACATGTGGAGGGAGCTGAAGGTTCAAGTTGCCAAATGTCAGCCTCAAACCCTTAATGACTTTTAGAGGATCTGCAAAGAGGAGTGGGACAAAATCCCTCCTGAGATGTGTGCAAACCTGGTGGCCAACTACAAGAAACGTCTGACCCCTGGGGTTGCCAATAAGGGTTTTGCCACCAAGTACTAAGTCCTGTTTTGCGAAGAGGTCAAATATTTATTTCACTCATTAAAATGCAAATAAATTTTATAACTTTTTTGTTTTATTATTTAAATGCGTTTTTTCTGGACATTTATTTATTTTTTATTTTTTGTTCTGTCTCTCACTGTTAAAATAAACCTACCATTAAAATTATAGACTGATACATTTTTTTTGTCGGTGGGCAAACTCAGCAGGGGATTAAATACTTTTTTCCCTCTCACTGTATGGGAGAATGTCCATTTAACCTTAACTGCCTATACATTTTACAATGATGCGGGGGGAATCCTATTGTTTTGGGCGGACGTTATTTGACGTCTTACTGAGAAGGTGCCTGGCGTGGGCGCTCTGGGCCATGCTCCGGTGCGATCTGTCACACGCTGCATCCGCCAGACACATCAGATGACCAATCACTATACCGGCCCGCTGCCAGTGTCATGTGATCGCTGTGACCAATCGCAGCAGACCAAGTGATAGTTGTAAGCCTTGAATGGATTTTATTTTATTTTTTTTTACATACGGTCACCAGTCAGTGTCCCTGGTCACCACCACACCAGTTATATGATAACTCTGTACTGCACTGGTGATGGTATGTAAAAGAAATTAAAAAATTTTAAAAAATCCAAAAATTGACAAATTACAACTCTAAAAATGCACCATGCCTCAACTAATTACCTCAGACTGTCTTCTTTCCAAAAAGGGGTCATTTGAGGGTATTTTTACTGTCCTGGCATTTTTGTGCATCACAAAATTAGATTGGCTGTCAGTACATCAGGACTGATCAATTATCCCATAGATTGTGGACTCCATAACCTTCCTACAGACTAAATAATATACACTGATTTGGGTTATTTTTACCAAAGAAATGTGGCAGAATAAAATTTGGCCTAAATTTTATGAAAGATTTTATTTGCAAAATAAAAAAAAAAGCAAAAAACTTGTTTTTTTCAAAAAAAATCCAGTGGGGGTTCAATACCACCAAAAGAAAGCTCTATTTGCGTGAAAAAAATAGCAATTTCATATGGGTAGAGTGTTACATGACTGCACAATTGTTATTCAAAGTGTGACAGCGCTGAAACCTGAAAATCGGCCTGGGCGGGGGGGGGGGGGGGGGGTAAAAGAGCCCGGTATTGAAGTGGTTAAAACGCAGTATTGCCTTTTTTGGGCAGCAATTTTCTTTTGTCTATTTACAATTTTTAGTGTGAAATTTTTAACAATATAATAAATACTCAAATGTTGTGTTGCAGAATCGGCTAAAGGATGAAGCAAAGAAGGCCATTGGTCAGCTTCAGCTCCGCACCATAAAGCAAGGAGATAAGGTAATAACTGACATTTATATTATTATTATTATTATGCTGCAATACGTTACATGTAAGGTCCTGGTCCAGAAAATACTTGGATAATGTAGATCATAATTTATCTTTTGAATTTTATTAGAATCCTTGCATTAGCATATGTATACAGAATGTTCTGTATTGTATAAGATACAACCTAGATGGCCTGTTTTAAAACTGAATTACAGGCACAAAAAAGTTTAATTTAAATATATTTCTCAATAGCCACAAAAGATACAAACAAACACTATGTGCCAAATGCCATTACAAATCCAGATATTACTTTGTAAATGCAGTGGTGACATCACCGTACTGTACATAGTCTGGCAGAGAAACACGTGGAGGGGAGATAAGACCAGTCACCATATACAAAGAGAAAGCAGCAGTGAACAGTCTTTATTACAGTAAGCTTCTGACCACAGGCAGTTTTACACCGGATTACTCCACATATCTGAAAGAAATATTTAAAGGATATTAAGATAAGTAAGAATACATATAGCCATTATTTTTGCAATATACAATATTTGCTAAAAGCAGCAGATATGGCTGTTTTTGTTTGTAAAGAACGTGGTCATGAGTGGCAGAGCTACCAGGGATAGCAAGTGGCCACCCACTAATCCGGTTTCTGAGTGTCAATAACAATCCCAAGTATAATAAAAGGTTCCAGACTGTCACCTGTCAGAGCAATGTGGCTGGGTCTTCATAGCTGTCCTTGCATTGTGTGTTTCGGTTGGTGGAAGGAACACACTACATACACATAGAACTAGTACAAGATTGAAGATTGGAATCTAGCTTTTAAGCAGAATCGTGACTGGTAAGTGTTTTAAAAACTTTTTTGCACTCCCTTAAACTGGACAGTAAATTGCAGTCTTACTTTTTATAGGACCAGGTGTCATATTTTTTCTTTCCACTGGGGGCAGTGGTGTCGCAGTGCGGCAGCGCTTTCTCTGTGGAGGCCCCCCAGCCTGGATAATCTCAGCAGGAGGCGGATGGCTCTTCAGATTTCCCAGCCCTGAAGGCCTAGCTTCTATTCCGGCGCCTTCGTTGGCCCTTTCCTGCCGTTATTTATGTGGCTATAGGGGGCGTGCATGGGAATGACATGACAGGCGTGCACGTAGGAGGGACGCGACAGGTTTGCAGGACGCCACGAGCGTGCACGTGGCAAATGTGTGCGTCAGACAGGTGCAGTAGGGGCAGAAGCGGCCATATTAGGAGCTGTTTCAGACCTAGGCTTCTGTAAGCAGGCTGGAAGGGACACAGAGCGGCGTCAGCTGGGCACGTGAATAACTGTGGGTGGATGGGGCCAGTGCACTGCAGGTCCTGTAAGAGCTGTGTACTGCAAGGACCAAGTGTAGTATTTTGCAATACGGTTGAAGTGCATAAAGTGGGGTTTTTATTACCTCAAGTTTTTGTCTCAGGCATGTCTTCCCCGAAGAGGAGTGGGGGAGGCACAGCAGGAAGGGGTGCGAGTGCACCACCATCGGTATTGGAGGATGCTAGCCTTACATCTTCTGTGTTCAACTCTCCTGAAAGATCTCAGATAAGGGTCAAATTTCATATAAAAATCAGAAAGTCGCGCTAAAAACTGAAGATGACAACAAGAAGTGTCAAAAAAATCTCATACAAATATGAGAGTGAGTGATGGTCATTGAGTGATTTATGTGCTTGTCAATGTAATTAAACACTGTGAAAAATGAAAAATATAATAAATATAAAATAAATCAGAAAATGACAATTAATTGATAGGACACAGATAGTAACTCCTATGTCCAAAAGGAAGAATCGATAATAAGTGACACAATCACTGACAAATAAATATCTCAAGTGACAAAAAAAAGGAGATAATGTGACACATCTATGGAAACTAAACCATAATTAATATACAAAAACAATATAGAGATAAAGAAAAATAAACTCAAAAAAAGTCCATAACTCAAATGAAAAAGTAATAATTAAAGTCCATCCATGCTAGATGACATGCATGAAACCAAGTTTGTCTCCAAGTGCTCTGTGAAAATGGAACATAAACTTGCTGTGATGACAGTAGAGTGCGCAGATAGACCTCCACCTCTTAATAAAAATGCTGCCTCTTACCAGATGGAATTGGTCTCTTACTAACAGGAGACCTCAAGGGCGGATGGCTGCAACCCCAGCCAGGGATCTTTAAACAGGCACTTTAGCGTCCAAATCCAGGGACTCACTCCAACTCACATCAGCATAAATGGAAATATCCCCATGTAAAAAACAAAGTGCTCCACATAGCATAAAATCCAACGTTTTATTGAATATAAAAATAAAGGTTGCACTTACAAAACCATTGTAGTTAAAAAGCGTATATATGAAAGCCGGCCGGCTCCAAGGTAACCCGTGTCTTCCGGGTATGTGAATAGCGGTGTCGTCGGGACGTAGCTCCTCCTCAAATTTCAGCCTTAGCAATCTTTTTGGCCTATTGCTAGTCACTCCTTACTACAAACGTTTTGTACAGGGGATGATTCTTGTGCTTCCTCCGGTCAGGCCGCCTCTGTGCCCTTGGGAATTATATTTCGTCCTGGGGGTTTTACAGAAGCAGCCTTTTAAGCTTATCCGGCAGATTCCGCTGGTCCTTTTGACAAGAATTAGTTTTCTTGGTGACAGTGATGTCAGCCAAGAGGGTGTCGGAGTTGGCAGCTCTGTCCTGTAAAGAACCTTACTTCTTGCACCAGGATAGGGAGGTTTTGCGGCCGCAACCAGAATTTTTTTTTTTGAGTGGTTTGTTTTGGATATTAAAGTGAAATTAAACGGTGCCAGCATTTGCCATATTCTACAGGTACAGGCATCCTCCAGTAATATCTGAGCTCCCCACTGCCTTGTTGTCCCTGCCAGTGCCATGTCCTTCTTCTTTCCTTCTAGGTCTGCCCTGTCTTGCTTCCCCCATTGGTCAGGCACTGATTATGTAACTCCCGCACATGTGTGCTGTAGTTACATTATCTCTGCACCCAACTGTACTGTTCAGTCACTGTGCTGATTTAAAAAATTCTAGCAGTTGAGGGTTTTTTTTTTTTTTGCAGAAGAAAATGAAATGCTCTTCCTACCAAAAGACCCTACCTGCTAGCAGATTTGTTATTGGAGAATCTACTTTTAGCTTTAAAGTCTATGTTTACCTAAAACAAAGGGACATTACTTGCCTGAGATGTGTGCATTGTGCTGCTGTGTCCCCTTTTTGGCCAAAATCTTTTTCCTCCGATTGCCCCCGCCCCTCTTCCGGGGCAGCAGGGGTTATTGGAACTAAGTGGTTGTGGTCGGCACTCTTCAAGCATTCTCAACCATGCCCTACCTTTCAGGCCAGCCGTACGACCGCTTCTATGAATGAAACAGGTCCATGAATGGAGGGGTGGATCTTTCAATCATCCATCCACCCACCCTTCTTTCAAGGATCACAATTGTAGTTCAGCTGCTATGTATGAAGCAGCTGGGTGGAAAGGACAGGCATAGTGCCTATGACAGCCCCTTAGTTCTTTTAAACCCCCCCCCCCCCCCACATGTACTGGAAGCTTGCAGGGGGGAATAGCATTAGAGCAGGAAGAAAGGACAAAGCAGTAAAATGGACACCTTTCACTGAAGGTAAGTGATGTCCCTTGTGCTGTGTGGTTCTTGTGTTTTTTTTGGGCTAAATGTAGGCTTTAAGTGTGTGTATGCTCAATGCAGTAAATTGCACATCAGATCGCAGCCTTAAAAGTGCTATTATTTTTCTACCATTCTTAAGCAATTTGGAATAAAAAACTACCTTCTGACTTTGTGACAATGCAATAACTGGAGAGGTTGTAACCCAAGCATCTACATTCAAATCAGTGGATTAAAGTGATTTTCATCAGTGAAACTGGACAGAGGATATCGCACTAATCTCCGAGCAGTGAAATTGGATAGAGGATATGACTAATCTTACATTATTCACATTATTTAAAACAAGTTCAGCTACAGCCTTACCTAGTTCTAGTATGGTTTACTGCATGTCCTCATGCTTTGGCCAAATAGTAAATTAGAGAAGCGGGGGACATATGATGGTTGATACATTTCCTCATTGTATGCTTCCCTAATCACTGCTGCCTTCTAGTAGAATATACTAATATGACATTTGGCAGCCCCCAAACATATATTCAGGCTATAACGCTTGTTTACTCTAGGGCGGGGGTCAGCAACCAGTAGATTGCGATCTACCAGTTGATCGCGGCCAGGTAGCTGGGAGATCACAGTCTGGGTAAAGTTGGAGCTGTATTAAAGAGCAAGAGCTGCATAAGCCAATGCCTCCTCTGTAGTGCTGGCTCCTGTCCCATGCAGAGTGATACCAACTGCACTCCCTCTTATCCCGGCTAGCGGTCTCCAGAGTGGTGCCAGCAGCAGGAAAGATCTTCTTATGTTAGTATAGGGCTGCTTAGGATGTAGTGCAGTGTATCTGCAGCTTTCCTGCGGGTTTGCTGTGCTTAGCCATAGACTTAATTTGGTTCTAAAGGCATTAACTTTTTTTATATCATTATGCATTAAGATAAAAAAAGCCTGTGTGCTGCAGCCCCTCTCAGCCCCCCTAATAGTTACATGAACTCCATTCTGGTCCAGCGATGTTGCACAAGAGCCTCGGCTGTCTGGGACTCTCCCTCCTGATTGGCTGAGACACAGCTGCTGTCAAAGTTAGTGAGCCAATGAGGGGAGAGAGAGGGTGGGGTCAAGCCACAGCCCTGTGTCTGAATGGAGCTGCTTGCTCTGGGGGCACTCAGCAGGAGGGAGGGGCCAGGAGCGCTGGTGGGGAACCCGAGAAGCAAAGGATCTGGACTGCTTTGTGCAAAAGCATTACACAGGGCAGATAAGTATAACATGTTTATTTTTAAACAAAAAAAAAAATATGACTTTAATATCGCTTTCAAATATATTCTGCAGCTTTGGTGCACTTTCTGAATGCAGAAGTTTTGGAAAGTGCACCACACCTGCAGCATATAATAGAAGTCTATGGCAAAGCGCAGCTAGCCCAGGAAGGCCACAGATGCACTGCACCCGCAGTGCAGGTACATCGCAGCACATCAGTGTGAAAGCAGCCCTATAAGGAGTTCAGAACAGTTACGGTTCATTTACATTTGTAGTTTGGGGGGTGGTATAATCCCATAGTTAAGATGTTTTTACCAGGCCTGCTCCAACTGCACCCCCTTTAACTGCAGTGGCCAGGGATGTACACATGCCGCAGCAAGAGTTATACGCCCTGTCGTGGTTGGTGGGTGTAGCACCTGCCAAGCATGACCCATTCAAATGAATGAGTCCAATCTGCAAATGCCATGCAAGCTTGTGCAGTACAGCAAACAAGGGGTTAAAGCAGGCAGCTTTGTTTTCCCAACACATGCTTTAATCCCTTGGACCTCATAGAAGTATGCAGTTGCTCACTTGAATGGGTCACATTTGGCAGGCGGTAGCACCTACCAAAAGCAACAGGGGGTTTAATTCCTGCTGCGGTATGTGTACTGCCTCATCATCTAAAGGGGTTAGGGATTGGGGGGTAAATCTGCAAATCAATTGCAGGGTTCTAGCAACCCCAAACTTTGTGTGAACAAGCCCTAAGGGTATGTATTAAAATATGGTCAGCACAACTAAACTATGAGTAAATATGGACCTGTGCAATCCTATGCAATCCTGTGCAAAAACATATTAATATATATAAATCTTGTGCAAATATGTGACTGTCTGTGCAAAAAATGAGTATCCTCTGTGCAAATATACAATAATGATAAAGTGCAAAAATAAGCAAATAAAATCAAATATGCGAATATCTGTGCTAAATGAAAGTACTGAAAAACTGTGCTGGTACAGCAGACTGTGCATGAATGGTAAACAGTGAACGCACTGTGTGATAATCACAAATAATCCCAATGGTATCAAAACCAAACTACAATAATATAAATGTGATAATAAAATAGCCCATTGAGTCTATAATTCACCAATAAATAAATATGATAAACGTGTATCAAATGAATTCATCAATAAGAGGTCTTCATGAACACCACTTAATGCTCTCTGGACTCTTACCTCAAACTGGAGTATGTATTGCTTTATCAATCAATGTAGCTGGGGAGTCTGCCTGAATCCAGTCATGATAGATAATGCTTCTCCAGATGCTGTAATCGAAAAGATTGCTTCCAATTTGTCAGCATAGACGTTCTCATGGAAGGGGCATAAAAGGGGATAAAAAAGAATCTCCCATAGTGAAAAAACGTTTATGCGGAATGATTTATTTAAATAGAAATGACCACTCCCGGCCACTCCCTATGCATTACGTCACGGCATGTGACTTCATCAGGGGTGTCGTGACGTAATGCATAGGGAGTAGCTGGACATCGGAAGAGACGGAAGTGACGTAAGAGGCGTCTAAAATTTTTGCACTATGGGAGATTCTTTTCTTTATCCCCTTTTATGCCAGTTCCATGAGAACGTCTATGCTGACAAATTGGAAGTAATCGTTTGGATTACAGCATCTGGAGAAGCCTTATCTATCATTGGACTGGATTCAGGCAGATTCCCCAGCTACATTGATTTATAAAGCGGTACATATTCCAGTTTGAGGTAAGAGTTCAGAGAGCATTAAGTGGTGTTCATGAAGACCTCTTATTGAAGAATTTTTTTGATACACGTTTATCATCTTATTTATTGGTGGATTATAGTCTCAATGGACTATTTTAATATCACATTTATATTATTGGGATTATTTGTGATTATCACACAGTGTGTTCACTGATGTTTACCATTCATGCACAGTCTGCTGTACCAGTACAGTTTTTCAGTACTTTCATTTAGCACGGATATTCGCATATTTGATTTTATTTGCTTATTTTTGCACTTTATCATTATTGTATATTTGCACAGAGGATACTAATTTTTTGCACAGACAGAGTCACATATTTGCACAAGATTTATATATATATTAATATATTTTTGCACAGGATTGCACAGGTCCATATTTACTCATAGTTTAGTTGCGCTGACCACATTTTAATATATACCCATTTTTAGTGCACTGTATACACTTTAGGTCTGGCGGCACTTTCTTATTCATTAGATTAGATTTATTAGATTGGTTAACTTGAGAGCGCGAAGGACTATACCCTATAAAGCCCTAAGGGTGCCGCTGCCGAATGCAATGAAGGGCTCATTCACAAGTGTAGCAGGCACTGCTGCTCCTCTGAAAAGTGATCTGCTTGTGTTTGACAAGTGATGAGGAGATATGTTGCCTCCTCACCACCTGATTTAAACCCATGATTGCCATGCAAAGCATGCGATTGTGACACAATAGTACGGCAATTGGAGGTTTAAATCGGGTGTGAGGAGGCGACACTGTGCCCGGTGATCTTTGACTTCTCCCATGATGATCAGGAAGATCTCCATCTCTTGAAGGTTGCCAACCCCTGCTCTAGGGGATGTATTTTTCAAAGTGATGAGTGATCCCACAAAAGTCACTTCTCTCTCTAGTTGTCCCTTCTTTTTTGCTGATTTCATCAAATTATTACTTGCTATTATACCCCCTTATACTAAAGAAGCAATATATCCTGAATAAACAGGGTGGGGTGGGGAGAGCACCTAAATATAGTTTAGTTCTGCTTTAAGAAAAATACATCTGAGCACCACAAACTAAAAACAGTTTCGTTCATTTTTAATATTCAAAGCAATCTCTCCCATCCATCCATGTCTCGGTGTTGTTTTCTTGAGAAATCACTTGAAAAACATCCCCTAGCATTTCTAGCTGTGACAAACCTGAGTAAGGACCGATGATTCATGTAAAATTTACTTCCTGGAATCCCACTGTCCACAAGTAAATATATTATACCTTTCTATCTATTTACTAAGGCTAACGGCATAAGTATTTAAAATAGGTAATGTTAATTGAGGGTTTAGTTTCGCTGTAAACTGACCAGAGTTCAGCTGTAATCGCTATAAATCGCACAGTTACTTATCCTATATGGCCCTAAACATATTCCATAATTTTAGCTATAGAAGTATCCATTCCAAAAGCTTTAAATTTATTATATAGTTCCAATGCAAAAAAGTGAAAAGCAGAAAAATGAAATCTTTTTAGTTCGCTAAGGCAGTGTTTCTCAACTCCAGTCCTCAAGGCGCACCAACAGGTCATGTTTTCAGGATTTCCCTCAGATGAAACGGCTGTGGTAATAACTAAGGCAGTGAAACTGATCAAATCACCTGTGCAAAATAGTGGTAATACAGAAAACATGACCTGTTGGTGCGCCTTGAGGACTGGAGTTGAGAAACACTGCGCTAAGGTAATAAAACTATACTGGTAGATGCAAAGTACAAATATGTTTTTGTAACTTGTCCCCTCTGTCACAGCATTAGTTATGTCTATTGCACAACGCATGATAATGTTGTCTAAAAATGTTATGTACTTTTTTTGACACAAGCGAAAACAAATGCATAAAACACCCGCAAACGTTTGCCTACAATATAAAATGGGTATTAAAAATAAGTTTGCAAAAAATTCACAAAAACATCATTTGCTTAGGAAAACTGTATACAGTGAGACCACGTTGCCAAACATACCAAAAAAAAAAAGATTTTGGGTCAATGTACAGTTTAGGTTTGCAGAGCCAGCGCAATGACGTTCCCTTGACCCACTGCTGCTGCATACAGCCTCATAAGAGGTGGTTGTACACAATTGTGTGCTGAGGGCTGTGTAAAGTGTCTGCATGTGCACCGATGTATGCAGGGCAGCCATCAGAAATTTTGCGGTCCCTTACACAGCTTTAGGCCTGGGCCCCTCCACCGGGCCTGACCATCAACATTCCCCCAGGGCCCACCCACTGGCCGTCCCACAGAATCTGCCCACTGGCCAGTGGTGTACACACGTTTTAGTCACAGCAGGAATTATACACCCTGTCACTCTTCCATGTGTTCATTCTTGTTACCTGCCCCCCCCCCCCCCCCCTTTCTTGGTTAATGTATCCATCCATAAAATGTACACACATACCTCAGTGTGGCTCTAGCACTGCAATCTCCCTCCTCCCCCTATCTGTGTGCATAAGAATATCGGAGCCAACTCTGAGGGGGGGGGAATTATTTTCTGTGAGCCATGCAGGCTGTCAGCAGGGAGAGATGATTGTGTCGGCTACCAGCCTACCATAGATGGGCAATCACCGTGTGTGGGACCCCAAGCACCTCGCGGGGAGGTGTCCCGGCTGCCCACGCTAGCAAGCCCCTGGCAGGCAGGTGCAAGAGCTCAGTGCTGGAACTTGTTCTGCCACTGGAGGTTTTACCACTGATTAGCCGGGATATGACCTTACAGCCCTGGTCATGGCCCGGACCCCCTAAATCTGTATGGGCTGCCCCCCCTCCCCACGCCAGCCCTGGACGTGTGATCCACTCGCAGATATAGTGTGCATTCGGCATATATGTCAGTGTCCATGCGGGTGCATTATGCAATCCTCACTGCACGACCACATACAACCTTCTGTTCTAATGCATCTCAATGGGCAGTTGTATGTGAAGGCAGCAAGCATATCCCTCTATAGTGTGTACTTGTCACAATTAAGAGCACAAAGTGTCATTTCTGTCTGTTCCTCTGCTATCAGCATGAATCACTTCTGACAAGTTTTCCTGACGAGAAAAATGGTGACGGGGAGGGATCTCCAGCTGATTGACAGCCTCGGCTCTGTTCCTATAAGCTGTGAAAGGTGGGGGGTGTCCCCTTCCCTTCCCTCCCCTCCCCTCCAATCAGCTCTCAGACCTCAAATTGCTGAATTCTGCAGAGTATAGTTTCAGCCCCCTTTTTTATGAACTCTCAGACAAGCTTTAAAAGTTCAGCACTTTGAATGGATGTAGAGAAGAGAAGACAGCTTATGTAGGAGGATTTGTTTTAGCTCTGTGTATCACTCGAGGCCAGTCACTTCACTGGGTATATATGTAAAGGTTTACAATCACTTTAATGCAAACTTGCAAGAGGTTTTTTTTGTTAAAATAAGTGTACATTATATATTGGTGGTACAATAATTCATACAGCACCTTCTTATTGTCACAAAAGTAAAAGTCCCCAGAGGATGAGAATAAAGTGGTGGAAGATTTGATTTTTTTTTTTTTTTTTTAATGACCCTGAAGTTCATAAATCTACATTGTAAACAACAGGTCCTTTTCTAGAGGGAGCAGACCTGTGAGTCACAGCAGGAAAAGTGCCTCTCCGCTTGTCAGCTTTCCTCCTGCATGACCTCAGCAATAGATCCCTGGAGCGATTTCCATCTCTTCAATTCACATAGGGCCACTTGTTGTTCAAGACTTGCAGAACTGTTCACATGCTGCATGAAAAACTTTGCCCATAGAGATAATGCTGTTTCATCAGATTATTGATAAAGCCTTCATTTTTATTTGTTATTGTTTGGTAATATCTCACTGCTGTTCCGTGAACCGTAATCACTGAAGACCTGATCACCTGAAAAACGAAATAATCAGCAGCTCTTTTTTTATGTTAAAGGAAGTACTCTGAGTCCAGTAAGAGCCTATTTTTCAAGTTCCTGCAGTGTCATTTTATACTATATTATTACTATTAAAGCCTAACTATAGCTCTAAATGTATTTTAGTTTTGTATAATGTGAAAAAGTGTAACTTTTTTTTTTTTTTTTTTTTTTTTTTTTTGAGACTCCATTGATATTATTTTAAGTTACTTCAATCTTTGTGACACCTGTACAACAAACAGGGGTTAGTTGTCCCCAGAAATGCAAAACAGTAAAATAAGGGATTAGTAAAAGATCTACCCTAAGGGATTATTAGATCACACTCTCTTAAACCTTTCTGAATTCTCTGTGCTGTACTTTTTTTATTTTTTCCCACTGCACTGTACTTCAATAATGTGAACTATGCCCCTATGATAACCTGTCTATGCAGTTGGAGTGTAGTTAAAAATGCATCCCTTTGCATCTGGTGGGAATGGGGTCCTAACTGTAACGCAGTTGGCTGCAGCTGGGTGCATTTTTGAACTGCACTCCAACTGCCTAGACAGCCCAAAATCAAAGTAATCCTATGGGCATAGTTCACATCATTGCAGTTTTTAACACAGTAGGGTAGAGCATGCTGCATTTTTCCACGCTCCAAATGCACCGCACCTGCACCTTTTAAGCCAAGCCCAAAAATGTATAGAAAAATGCACTGCAACTGCATGAAAATGCATTTAAGAGTGCATCAAATGCATGTAAGCATGCAGTCAAACTGGCAGTTATGTGCACTTTCTGGTGTGAATAGGCCCCAATTAGTGAAGTCTAGTATCCTGTTCACAGGAGCTTACAACTTTAGCGTTTTGAAGCAATTATAAACTATCAATAAATTTATACTGTATTTTTGGAAAAATTTTAACAGTCCATAATTTTGTTTTATGTATCATTCCTTTCACCCTATTTATTATTCTGAACTTCTTCCATATCCTGTTTTAATAAGCTCTCAGGAATTTGGCACTGGCAGTTGTGTCTACACAAGTATTTGCAAAGATAATTCTTAGGGAGAACTTGTTGAACAGGCTATAATCCATTACATTTTTCTTTATACAATTAAACCTATTATAACCATTTGGCAATACCGTGTGTGTATGTTTTTCTTTTTCAGTGTCTGACTCCGTTTTAACTGTTCCCTAGGTACTTGGACCGGATGGTGATAGCTGTGCTGTGTGTATCGAAACATACAAAGCAAATGATGTTGTGCGTGTTTTAACATGCAAGTAAGTGTTTTGTACAAACAATCATAACCTATATTACTGAATGTACTGTACATTAGTTGCATGCTTCAATAACCAGCGTTTTTAGCTTTACAAATTGTGTTACTGTGGCATAAACGTATACTTATCATAGCGCTGTTGTTGTTCTGCAGAAAAAAACCCCACACGGACGTCCTCTAATGGCTGACACAAAAGATTTTAAAACTCTAGAGCTTTACTGCAGATTAAATGTTATTTTCATCTTAGTTGATGCTAAGTAACTTGTTTGCCTGGATAAGAGGAAGATTAGAGTAATGCTGTGCAATAAATAATCGCTGTGCCAAATTGCAAGTTTCTATTTGATTTGTCATACAAATGACTTATACCGCTACTACTGAACTAGTGATACTCTGAACAGTGAACAATAAAATTCCCCATTTACGATTTTATTTATATATATATATATATAGATAGATAGATAGATAGATATAGAATTTTTTTTTTTTTCTCTTAAAGCCCCACTTTAGGATTCAATTCTCCCTTCTCCTAGCTTTTATTGCTAGATTAATAAAAATAACCTTTTTTACTTACCTGTAGCCGTGGGCATTTACTGCTCAAGCACCAAGTCTTTTCCTTGACTGTTTACCTCCTTTTTTGGGTCCTTCTTTCGATGTCCATGCCAGTACTTGTCTGTCGTAGACACTTCCTATAATATGGTCTGTGGTGGGGTCCTCTCAGGATCAAGAAAATGGTGAACATAAGAGGAGGGGAGTGGATGAGACTTGCAGTCTTGGGGGTATTGTAGGGCAGGATCGGTGGTCTCTCCACCTCAAAATGGTGATGGTGTGGGACCTGGATGGGGGATTTAGATGAGTATATCTGGTTTCACAAGGTAATGGGGGGCAAAAAGACTAATAGTAATGAATAGAGGTTATGGGCTGGTAAAAAATCAATAGAATGGGGATTTAAATCATTAAATGTAAGGCTTCCTGTTATAGCATTTGTCTTTGAGTATACAGTATATATTTACTGACCATGAACATCCTTTGTATTAAGCTGACAATGCTGCACTGAAATCTCAAGCAGTCCTGTTTGGCTAGTATTGCTCTAGGAGGTAATCATATAGTGCCCCTTACTGGCCAAGGGGGCCAAGACCAGCCATGGGACGCTTCTCCATCTATATTCCAAGAACAAGCACACAGGTCACACTTTGCTGTACTGTTTGTTTTAATAAGCATTACTCTGTCATAGGCATAGCATTTGATTCATAACCATTACAGATTATTACTAAGCTCTTAGGGTGAAATGAGCCAGAGTGGGAGCTGTGCCCACTGGGAATAGTTATGCATCATATGCCATGTCATTGATACAATAAAGTTTATTAAAACTAGAAAAACAAGACTACAGCAGAGTGTGACCTGTGTGCATGTTACTGAAAACTCAAGCACTTACCTGCCCTGCCTAAGTTTTCTATGTGGACTACATAACAACTCCCCTCTGTTATAGAGATGAAGGGATAAGATGTTCCATAGTCATAACATCCAATCCTAGGGTGACAAGGCCACTTCTTCATAGATATGGTACAGTGACTGCTGACACCCTAGGGCAGGAAGTGTGTTACTGGCAGGATCACTAGATAAAATTAAAGGGGGGGAAAAAGCTGAAGGAAAAAAAACGAATGCAGCCACCATATCGAAGGACTGGCGAACTGCAATATATTACATGTTAGGTTTAGACACTAAAAACAAAAAACAATGCTCATCTTAATTAATAATATGCCCTCCTTAAAATTCACAGAACTGACTAGGAGTGCCAGTCAGGGCTGTCTTTAACACAGGGCAGCTGCCCCACGCCCAGTGTTTGTTGTGGGGCCCATAGCAGCTGCCCCTTGAGCCCTGCACTGCCTGCAAATTGGAGGAGTATATATACATATACATATACAGTGCAGGCAGTGTAGTATATATTCGCTATAGTGGGTGGGCTCTGTGCCCCAACACTTCTTTGAAGCCAATTTAGAGCCTCAGGCTCTAATCACGTGCTTAAAAAAATTGAAAAATAACCCATAGAAATCCTAAAAGGTCTAAAGCTAAAAAGACTTTGGTCATCTCCTGTAGTATATCCGCCCTCTCTGAGTGTGAGTGTCTCGGGTGTTATGCCGGCCAACACACTACAGTCAGTGTAGAATATATATACATATACAGTGCAGGCAGTGTAGTGTATATATTCGCTATAGTGGGTGGGCTCTGTGCCCCGAGCCCACACTTCTTTGAAGCCAACTAGAGCATCAGGCTCTAATCGCGTGCTAAAAAAAAATTAAAAAAATAAAAACCCATAGAAATCCATGCGTCCAGCACCCTACATGTAGATTAGGGGCCGGGCACATGGATTGGGGGTGCTGCACCCCTGCACCTCTAATAGACAGGCTGCCATTGCTAACCTGTCTGAGATGATATCAAGTCCCTTTTTTCATGCTGCTGCAGTCTTGTCATATGCAGGGCCCGGATTAAGAGTCATGGGCCTGGGGGTGAGTATTTTAGTGGGCCTTTTTAAAGAAATCAATAAAATGAAAATGCACCGTATGCACAAGAGAACCCATGTGAATGAGCCCTTAATTTTTTTTTACAACGTATTTATTTATTTATTTTTTTTACATTTTGAATTAATGCACTTCATTTTTTGTGTGTGTGTGTGTGTGTGGGGGGGGGGGGGGGGGGCAGTGGACAGTGTCATTAGGGCAGAGGGTGGTGTCTGTAGAGCAGTGGAGGTTATTGGTATCTTTTTTCACAATGCTTTGGGGGTGAGGGGGGGGGGGGGGGTGTCAGTGGCTAGTGTCATTAGTTTTTTTATTTTTATGTTTTTTTTTTTTTACTTTTTTCAATATTCATTTATTTTTTAATTTTTTTTTTCTAAAGGCCCTGTTGGGGGAACTTTGAGATATCAGGGGTCTAAACAGGGACCCCTGAAGTCTCACTTTTGAGAAAAAAACAGGGGGGTTGAGAACACATTGCCCCGCCCCTTTCTCTGTAGCTTCAGTTTTCCTGCAGATGAATGGGCGGGAGACAGAGGCTCCTGTCCATTCACAAACTAAAGCATAGGAAACAGTTTCCTATGCTTCAGTTATGAATTAACAGAGTCAGTGATTAGTATGGATTCATTCACAAAAGGAAGGGACGGTAAATGACATACAGTATCTCACAAGTGAGTACACCCCTCACATTTTTGTAAATATTTTATCATATATTTTCATGTGACAACACTGGAGAAATGACACATTGCTACAATGTAAAGTAGTGAGTGTACAGCTTGTATAACAGTGTAAATTTGCTGTCCCCTCAAAATAACTCAACACACAACCATTTAATGTCTAAACCGCTGGCAACAAAAGTGAGTACACCCCTAAATGAAAATGTCCATATTGGGCCTAATTAGCCATTTACCCTCCCCGGTGTCATGCGACTTATTAGTGTTACAAGGTCTCGGGTGTGTTAAATTTGGTGTTATTGCTCGATTGGCTGAGGTGGAGAAGCGGGTGAATGTCACAATCTCCACCTCGGCCAATCAGCAGAAGCCTTGTATTCATTCATAAAAATACAAGGCTTCCTGTGAATCAGGCTGAGTGCTTCTCAGCCGCTTGATTTTGTTCCAGTAGTAGACAAAAAGTCCCCATACTGCTGCTGGAATACAGAGCTGTGTAATGTGTGTTGCTGATGTTGCATACAGTTTGTACAGCGCTGACAGCAGCTACATCAGTCAGGAAAATAGTTTGTGTGGCCTAAAAGAACTACTTGAAGGGAAAGTGAACCTGGTGGTTAAAAATTGATGCCATCAAAACAAGCTTAAAGCTTATTGACACAAGTCCAAATGCTGCAGCCTGACCTGAAGGCAAGAGCGCATAATTTTAAAAGCAGCACTTTGCCAAATGCACATTTCTATGTATTTTATTCTAATACAGTTTATGGGCATTGGGAAGAACATTACAAAAATGCTGCATTTTTCTTTTTTTTTTTTTTTTTTTTTACTTGCATGCTTGGCCTTGGGCCATAATACAGAGCCAGAGTGACTGCATTGTTACATATCCTGGGTCACTACCTTCATGTAGAAAATCGGTGTTTTGTATTCGACAAACCTCTTTTCTTACTGTCCATTTTTGTTGTACTTCACAGCCACTTCTTCCATAAAAACTGCATTGATCCCTGGCTGCTTGAGCACAGAACATGCCCTATGTGCAAGTGTGATATTCTGAAATCATTGGGAATTGCGGTGAGTCTAATTTCCTGAATTATTATTCTAGCTGCCTTATATCATATTTAAAGAGACACTGTTGTTAGTATGCCTTTTTCTCCCATTGACTGCTGTGGTTCTACCTGCCAGCTGCTATGTAACTGGTGTGTGTCCCTACAGAGCCACAGCATTCAGCAATGAGGCGCAGGCATCCGATGCGCACGCAAGTGTCAGATGCTGAAGATTCTCATGTTGTGCCGCATCCAATTTTCACTTTCTCTGCAAGAGCGAAAATTGGATTCTCCAGCTGTGGTCATCAGTATTAGAAATTTCTTAAGGTGATACTGTCATTGTACTTGTCACATTATACATGTGACATTATGTCTTAACCACTTGCTGACCGCCGCACACACATGTACGTCAGCAGAATGGCGCAGGCAGGCAAATGAGCGTACCTGTACGTCTCTTTAAATTAGCCGCCTAACGTGCATGCCGCGGGTCCCGCGAACTTGATGTTCGCGGCGGCCCGTGATTGCGGCAAGGAGAGGCAGAACGGGGAGATGCCTATGTAAACAAGGCATTTCCCTGTTCTGCCTAGCAACATGACAGATCTACTGCTCCCTGTCATCGGGAGCAGTGATCTGTCATGTTGTTGTAGTGAGCTCATCCCCCCCCACAGTTAGAATCACTCCCTAGGACACACTTAACCCCTTGCTGCCATTACGATTAAAAAAATAATAATAATAAAAATGCTGTAAATCTATCCCCTATTTTGTAGACGCTATAGTTTTTTCGCAAACCAATCAATATACACTTATTGCGATTTTTTTTTTTTTTTTTCCCAAAAATATGTAGAATACATATTGGCCTAAACTGTGGAAGAAATTCGTTTTTATATATATTTTTTGGGGATATTTATTATAGCAAAAAGTAAAAATATTGCTTTTTTTTTTCACTCCTTCTTTTTTTTGTTTTTTTTTTGTTTTTTTTTGTTTATAGAACAAAAAATAAAACCACAGAGGTGATCAAATGCCACCAAAAGAAAGCTCTATTTGGGGGAAAAAAAGGGCGTGAATTTTGTTTGGGTACAACGTTGCACGACCGCGCTTCTGGTCAGGAAGGGGTTAAATCCTTCCGGGGCTGAAGTGGTTAATTATACCTGATAAAATGATTTATTATGAATTATACCTGATAAAATAAAATTATACCTGCATAAATGAAGAGTAATTTTTAGTAGTACTTTATTGTACCTACTGCATATTTAACAATGCAACATTGCCTCCTACTGTTCAATTGCTATAACTGCTTTGGCGTTAAAAAGATGCAGTTCAGATGTGATAATGAAAATCGCCTTTTGTGAAACAGATCAGCATATCAGAATTTTACCTTATTTCATAACAAACAGCTGGCATTCATATACATAGTTTGGTATTCTAATCTCTCCAATGTGTGAATGTTTTAAGGCTGAAGAAGACGAATCAGATAATGCTATGGTGATCGCTTCTGTGTCCAGTGAGCTGCAGAGGAGCGCTGTACAGGTAGATGATGAAACCCGCAGTGATAACGCATCATCTGGATATGCCTCTGTTCGAGGTGCTGATGAGCCTGTAGAAGACACTGAAAACATATGTAAGTGTATGTAGAATACTGCCAATGACACATTGGGGGTTATTTACTAAAGCAAAATCCACTTTGCACAGAAAGTGCACTTGGAAGTAAAGTCACTGTAGATCCGAGGGGGACATGCAAGGAAAATAAAAAAACAGCATTTTAGCTTGCACATGACTGGATGATAAAATCAGCAGAGCTTCCACTAATTTCAGATCTACCCCTTAGATTTAGAGCGACTGCACTTCCAAGTGCACTTTCAGTGCAAAGTGGCTTTGCCTTTCGTAAATAACCCCCATTGAAACATTTCTGGGTTGCATTATAACCTTAGACACCCAAGCACATATTTTAATGTGTTTAACACAAAAAACCTCTTTCTTTTTTTCTTTCTATTTTTTTTTTTTTTTGTCCATTACACAAAAACATAATAATTACTAAGATCCTCTCTCTCTCTCTGTCTCCATCTGTGAGTTCTTCATCTCCGATCCTTTCCTAAGCAGATCCTATTACAGGTGGTTGGATCTTTTTACATTCATTGGCTATGGGTCATACCTACTACAGAAAAGTGCTCTATAGCAACAAGGACCTTGTCGGCTTTCCACACTCTCATGGTCCAGATCAGGGCTGTTCTGTTTACTGCGGGACAAATAAAAAGGAGCTGAGAAAGCATGCGATATTCAGTCAATGCCTAGTTGAAGATTGTAAGAAGAAACGGTCTTTTCTATTTGTCACCCACTAAGAATAACTACATCTGCTGACAGGCACGCTGCCTGTAGAGCTTAACATAGATGCAGTCCTGCTAGAGCACGTCAGTCTGGCCCCTTTTACAGGTATAGTTATGTAAAACGTTAAAAAGAAGTGCCTATACTGTTTAAAATGAAGGCATACACTGCTTCACCCTGCTCTGCCCATGCTCAGTTGCTCTCTATTTTTAGGCACTGTGCCGAATTTGTAGAGGCTGATCTGCTGACAGCCTAAAGATTTACTGCTGTTCAGGGGCTCTGGGCTTTAGCAAAATGGCAGCCTCCGGCAAGAAGAAATAGGAACGATGCTGGAGGCAATTTGCAGCACACACACATTTTGGTAGTATATTTATTAATGTGGAATTTATGTTCCTTGCTAAAGAATATTATTTTATAGTAATAGAGAAGAAAAATTGTGAAAGGATACTGCACTTTGATTTGGTAACCACTGGTAGACCCAAATGAAAGAGTACTCCGTGTAATGAAAATACAACATTTATTATGACATCACTTTAAAATCATAGGATAGGTTCAACATATAATGCAAATAGTGTACATAAGGTGACGTCCCACATGGGTTGATCCTATATACTGTATGTACAAAATGACCTGTAGGTTTATGCCCAGAGATATGATTAACTTGTAACTTGAGTTATAGATGGTCTTCCATATCAGGACCCCACAGAGAAATGAAAAGTGCCAAGGGATCACTACGCGTTTCGCTTATAGCTTCCTCAGGGGATCTTATTGGTACTAAGGAATATAACAAATTAAAGTATGCACATACATAAATGGAACTCGAGAAAACAATTGAATCAGTCTCAAAAACAAAGAGAAAATATATTTCTATTCCTCATGAAACAAAAGAAAAAAATCACAATCGGGACAATATTTATACTGATAATGTATGTTTGAGTACACAGTAATCCCTACCCAGATTTCACTGGGAAAGATGGAGTGCCCAGTACACAATATGAGACAAAAAGGGGGGGGGGCGTGCGTCCAAAATACTTCAATCAAAAGAGGGGAGCTTGCCCTAAGGTCATAAACTTATACCTGGCAGAGAGGCAGGATATTTTTAAATCCATGTCTGTGGTATATTATACCATATTAAGGCAGGAATGTAAGTTATACGAGCAGAGGTAGAGGGTGCGGTCACAATAGTTTCTCAAAACATATAAGAAATATATATAGGTAGTGTGTATATATTGTTGTACGCCCATATAGGTGGCATTTACATATATACCTACCCTGAGCAAAAGATTTTTCATGGGCGAGGGAGTGGGAGCCGCAATACATTGAGTAATGTCAGATGATATTATATTTAGATATGGTAATAAAGCCAGGCCATCCTCGGTAAGTACAGTTGTGCTCATAAGTTTACATACCCTTGCAGAGTTTATGATTTCTTAGCCATTTTTCAGAGAATAAGAATAACACAAAAATGTTTTTCACTCTTGGTTAGTGTTTGGCTAAAGCCATGTATTATCAATCAACTGTTTTCTCTTTTTAAATCATAATGGCAACAAACTACCCAAATGACCCTGATCAAAAGTTTACATACCCCAGTTCTTAATACCGTGTATTGCCCCCTTTAACATTAATGACAGCTTGAAGTCTTTTGTGGTATTTGTGGATGAGGCTCTTTATCTTCTCAGATGGTAAAGCTTGCCCATTCCTCCTGGCAAAAAGCCTCCAGTTCCTGTAAATTCTTGGGCTTCTTGCATGAACTACACATTTTGAGATCTCCTCAGAGCGGCTCAATGATATTGAGGTCAGGAGACTGAGATGGCCACTCCAGAACCTTCACTTTATTCTGCTGTAGCCAATGACAGGTCGACTTGGCCTTGTGTTTTGGATGTTGGAATGTCCAAGTACGTCCCATGCGCAGCTTCCTGGCTGTTGATTGCAAATGTTCCTCCAGTATTTTATGATCACATACTGAATTCATCTTGCCAACAATTTTGACCAAATTTCCTGTGCCTGTTTAGCTTACACATCCCCAAAACATCAGCGATCCACCTCTGTACCTTTCATCATAGGCCTTGTTTGACTCATCTCCAAATGTAGAGTTTATGGTTGTGGCTTAAAAGCTCAATTTTAGTCTCCTCACGCCAAATGACTTTGTGCCAGAAGGTTTGAGGCTTGTCTCTTTGCTGTTTGGCGTATTGTACGTGGGATACTTTGTGGCATTTGCGTAGTAATAGCTTTCTTCTGGTGACTCGACCATGCAGCCCATTTTTCTTCAAGTGCCTCCTTATTGTGCATCTTAAAACAGCCACACCATATGTTTTCAGACAGTCATGTATTTCACCTAAAGTTATTTGTGGGCTTTTCTTTTTACATCCCGAACAATTTTCCTGGCAGTTGTGGCTGAAATTTTAGTTGGTCTAACTGACCGTGGTTTGGTTTCAACCGAACCCCTCATTTTCCACTTCTTGATTAGAGTTTGAACACTGCTGATTGGCATTCTCAATTCCTTGAATATCTTTTTATATCCCTTTCCTGTTTTAAACAGTTCAACTACCTTTTCCTGTAGATCCTTTTGACAATTCTTTTGCTTTCCCCATGACTCAGAATCCAGAAACGTCAGTGCAGGGCCACCTTAAGAGCATTATAGGCCCCCGGACAATACAGTGCACTGAGGTCCTGTCTACACAATCACGCACGAGAATAAAAATGCAAATTATCAATATGGCTATATTTATTGGTACTTCCAACAAAATCAGTGTTTAAACATTAGCACAACGTTTGGACAATATAACACGAGTTTGATGGGCACAGTGGCAGCTTTTGATGGGCACAGTGGCAGCTTTTGATGGGCACAGTGGCTGCGTTCGGGCATAGTGGCAGCTTTTGAGGGGCACAAACAGTGGCTGTGTTTGATGCACAACTTGAACTTACTTAAGTGTTAGACTTACTTGAGGCCGCCGGCCTGGTGCAGTACAGTGTGTCACTCACAGCAGAGCAAAGCAGTGCTAGCTATCAAGGGCCGTCTTTCCGCTCCGTTCCCTCTCCACGCTGTCTGAAGAACATGGCAGAGGTGGGCGGAGGTTGTTCACTAGCCGATGGGGCGGCCGCAGTGCACTATGAATGCTGGGGCGGCCGCAGCGCGCTATGAATGCTGGGGCAGCCGAGGCCTCTGACTGACATCACTGGTTGCTAGCTAGACGCCGGGCGGCCGGCGATTCTAGCAAGTGAGCAACCAGTGCAGTCAGTCAACTTAAGCAGCAGATTGCAGCGCTGAGGATCGGCCCTGGGTGGGGCCCTCCAGGCAAGTGGGGCCCCCGGGCAGCTGCCCAGCGTGCCCAGTGGGAAAAACAGCCCTGCGTCAGTGCAGCACTGGATGAAAGAAGCAAGAGTCTGTCAGGAGTCCAGAAACGCACTGGCCTTTTATACACACATTAATTACAGGCAAACAGATCACAGGTGAGGATGGTTACCTTTTAATAGCCATTCAAACCCCTTTGTGTCAACTTGTGTGCATGTAATCAGGCCAAAATCACCAGGGTATGTAAACTTTTAATCAGGGTAATTTGGGTAGTTTCTGTTGTCATTATGATTTAAAAAGAGCAAACACAGTTGATTGAAAATATGGCTTCAGCCAAACGCTAACCATGTGTGAAAAATGTTTGTCTTCTCTATCATATTCTCTGAAGAATGGCCAAGAAATCATAAATTCTGCCAGGGTATCTAAACTTATGAGCACAACTGTATGTCATCCCCAAATACCATGAATCTGCTGTGGATATAAATATAGGTATATGAGTAAATTAATCCACCATATTATAAAAATATGGTGGAAAAAGGAGAAAACAAGGAGACAAGAGGAGGAATATAGTAGGAAACACAACCTCTAATCCCTTAATCCCAAAGGGGCTGATGCAAAAGGCATTGTGTCTCACCTAAATTGTATGGAAACCACTGACGCCCATGCCAATCCTGGCTGCAAATTCAACCCCTCTATTCAAGTCAGAGCTAGGACATCCACTCAGATCGTCCCTCCTGCCTTCAACATATATATGGGACCGGGGAAATGGCTGCCAGGGGCAAAACTCCTTGCCACACTACATGCTAGATGGCAAGGGCACAGGCGGGTATGTCTCTGGGCATGCGCAGCAAACAAGAAGAGCCACACGTGCCCAGAAATGGTGGGACGGGCTACGAAAGTAAAGTCCCACCTCCCACTGTCGGTCCGGATTGGCTGGTCTCGACAGTGGGGCCTACCAGTGGATGCCAATTTAAAGTCCAGTATCCTTTTAACAATTTTTCTTTGCAAAGAAAATTTTATATCAAGTTGCTATGGGTAAAGTTGTGTGCCATAAACAGTCACCACAGTTTTTCCTTTTCCTTTAGAAAAGTCTGATCTTAACCTTCTTCTTTTTTTTTTTATTGCATCTCAGCAGTGTTGATTGCCTGTATTTTCTGTATTTTCTGTTCACATGCATGTACTCCAAGCATGGGATATCGCAGCGTGACCTGTAACAAATGGACCATGTCTGCCTTGTGTGTTAGCAAGGCCACTTAGTGCATGTGACCAGGTGACAACACAAGACAGCCATTGTAATTTGGGGGCAGAGCACGGTCACCCCACTGCTCAACAAAAAAAAAGGAACACTTTGAAAACACATCAGATCACAATGGGGAAAAATATCATGCTGAACATCTCTACTGATATGGACTGGGTAATGTGTTAGGCACGAAAGGGTGCCACATCGTTTGGAAATGGAAAATCAAGTGGGCTGAATTCAGACACCCCAAAAATCCAAGTAAAAAAATGATGCAGCAGGCTAGTCCATTTTGCTGAAATTTCATTACAGCAACTCAAAATGATACTCAGTAGATTGTATGGCCCCCACATGCTTGTATGCATGCCTGACAATGTCGGGGCATGCTCCTAATGAGACGGATGGTGTAGTGGGGTATTTCCTCCCAAATCTGGACCAGAGCAACACTGAGCTCCTGAACAGAGTGAGGTGCGACCTGGTGGCATCGGATGGACCGAAACATAATGTCCCAGAGGTGTTCTATTGGATTTAGGTCAGGAGAGCGTGGGGGCCATTCAATGGTATCAATTCCTTCATCCTCCAGGAACTGGCTGCATACTCTCGCCACATGAGGCCGGGCATTGTCGTGCATCAAGAGGAACCCAGGGACCCACTGCACCAGCGTAGGGTCTGACAGTGAGTCCAAGGATTTCACCCCGATACCTAATGGCAGTCAGGGTGCCATTGTCTAGCCTGTAGAGGTCTGTGCGTCCCTCCATGGATATGCCAATCAAGCTCCACAGTGCCGGGCAGTGAACACAGGGCCCACTAGAGGACGTCAGGCCCTCAGGCCAAGTCTGTTAATAATTGTTTGGAGACATTCACACCAGTGGCCTGCTGGAGGTCATTTTTTAGGGCTCTGGCAGTGCTCCTCCTGTTCTTCCTTGCACAAAGGAGCAGATACTGGTCCTGCTGATGGGTTGCGGCCCTGTCCAGCTCTCCTAGAGTAACTGCCTGTCTTCTGGAATCTCCTCCATGCTCTTGAGACTGTGCTGGGAGACACAGCAAATCTTCTGGCAATGGCACGTATTGATGTGCTATCCTGGAGGAGTTGGACTGCCTGTACAAACTCTATAGCAGGGATCCTCAAACTATGGCCCTCCAGCTGTTGCGGAACTACACATTCCATGAGGCATTGTAAAACTCTGACATTCACAGACATTACTAGGCATGATGGGAATTGTAGTTCCTGAACAACTGGAAGGCCGTAGTTTGAAGACCCCTGCTCTATAGGGTCCAGGTATGGCCCAATGCAACAAGTAGTGACACTGAACTAAGCCAAATGCAAAACTAGTGAAAAGCAGTCAGAAAAGAGAAGTAGGGGAAAACAAATGTCAGTGGCCTCCACCTGTAAAACCATTCCTGATTTGGAGGTTGTCTCGTTGCCCATCTAGTGCACCTGTTGTTAATTTCCATAACCCCAAAGCAGCTAAAACTGAATAAACCCCCCCACCCACCCCCCGCTACTTGACCGACCAGATAAATATCACAGGAGTTTAATTGACTTGATGTTATATTCTGATTAAAAAGTGTTCCTTTTTTTTAGCAGTGCTTAAAACAGTCTAGAGAAAACAAAAATTGTTGGCAAATAATGAAATAATGATTGCAATTTTCTGCTCTGCCATGTAATATCTGCTTCCTGTCTATTTATCAAGCTTGTCTGTTTCTTTTCACAGATGAGAATGCTGAGCTCGTTAGCAATGACTCCTCAGCAATCACAACTGAAGTTCTTCCACATGCAGACAACCCAACATTTGAAAGTGAAAACCCCTCCCATGTGCACAATGTAAAGTCATAAACTGAAGGACATGAAGAACCTGGCTTGTCTAGCCTAAGCAAATGCAGAGTTTTAGTCGTACAGCATTTTTTTTTTTTTAACAGCAAAGCAAAAAAGTTGATTGTAAACAATGTTTTAATCCACAGTAACCGACTTGAAAAATGCAGAAACTGGAAAAATCATAACATTTTATTTTTTTTTTGTTGATTTTTTTTTTTTTTTTTTGTCCATACATATTTTAACTCAGGTTTGTATAGCTCAGACCAAACAAAATCCTATCAAAAGTTGTATTTTAATATATTCACACTAAATAGTTATATTTAATTAAAAAAATATCTATATATATTTGTCTTATAATTCCAGTTTTTGAAGCAGTAGATACCTCAATGAGGCCTCTTTAATAATACAAACCGCAAAGTGCAGTAACTATAACAGACATTCAGCTTTCATTTCCTTGGCTATACTAGCTTAATGGATATGATTAGGCAACACTGAGTGCAAAAAATCATTGTTGACACTATCTTAGACAAAAGACTGTAATGCAATATAATATACTTTTCGCATTAGATGTTGCTTCATTAAAAGGGTAACTATCACAAACACTAGTCTGCAGTTTGCTAACCATTGCCACAAAGGCAACTTGCTCTTCTCATTATACTGTGAATGGTAGACAGCAGGGTATGGTAATCTGTGACTCTCCAACTTCTACTTGCACCTGCACTGCTGTTAGAGAGCCACAAGTTGCTAGTCCTGTTATGCAGTGTCAAATCATTTGTATTTTGAGTCACAATAATGGAAATGTCTTTAATTATTATATTAGCAATTTTTGTACCTCCATCTTAGCAAAGAACTCCACTAAAGAGATCATCATGACAGGCATTTGCGAATGCTAGATGACAAATACCCCTGATCTAATACTTGTGGATCATCTTGGTATGCCCCAGTGTGGGCTTATATTATAAAGCGGTGCAATAGGCAACATTAACATCTAAAATTCAGTGATCCAACTTGATGAGAGGTTTCACCTAAGGATAGAAATGGTGTTGAATAACAGTTGTCAGTTGGTTGGCTTTTTAACTGCTCTTTACACAAAGGTAGACATATAACTTTTGTCCTGTTGGTTGCCATGACCCAGAAGCACTCAATGTCGAGTTTTACTGGCAGTGGCAAACATAACCCTTATCTTGGTGCTTATAATGTTCCAAGAGGTTAGCTTTACAAACTATCGTCATATAATTGTTTTGATCCTTTAAAAAGGTATACCTGACCTTCTACTATGAGCATGGTTTCATGTGAAATGCCAGAAGATGAGGTGCAAGTCTACCTTGGAATTTTCCTCTTTCATGACCATTATGCATTCTATCATGGCACCCAAAGTGGTAGGCTTGTTTATTAAAATCAGAATTGGCAAAGCAAAATCATTTTCATATTAATAAAAGCAGGGACTGAAAACAAAATCAGATTGTATGGGAGATCTAATGATTTGAAAAATATAAAAAGTGAGCATAAGATTTAGTCCATATTTAAAAAACACAAAAAAAAGTACTTTCTTTGTTTGCAGTGTTTATAGTGTAAAAATAAACAGATTATTGTATCCCAAAGATTATTGTAGATGTCCCTTGACATGTAATTCACATATTTGCATTTCTGAGTAGGCACAATAGCCCTTTCTTTTTATACTTGGATGCTACCAAAAACGAAATCTACCTCCCATACTTCTAAACTCAATCGTTTGTACTGGTGGGGAGGAAGCCAACTCACTCTCCCAATCAATCAATAAAGGAATATGATTTTTTTTGTCTAGAATTCTTGGAGCTTTGAGAGATTCATTCTTGTGTTTCGTTTGGTTGCATATCTTCCAAATTATCTCTGCGCTCACTACTGTAGTTTTCTATCATTTTTAATTCCATATTAGAAATTATTAACTTCATGACCTTTTGACATGATTGCATATTTTAATATCAATGTGGTGCTGAAGACTTTACAGTGGGACTGAAGATGTTAGTTTGCTTTAGTACTGGGACCTCCAAAAAGATGTGGTTACTAAAAAGAAAAAAGAGTTACTGTAATGTGAAATAATTTAAACACTGCAAAAATAATTGGAACCTATTAGAGAGATAATCCACAGGGTGAATGATATATTTAACACATGCACTTCCAAAAGCTACGTGACTGGATCTTGGGTACTTCATTGTTTTAGATTTATTTTATATTCATGTGGACTGTTTTTTGACAGTTATTTTTAAAGGTTTCCACGCTTTACTTTCACTTTTGTTTTTAATAAACATTTGGTCAACACTCTATAGTAAACAATACACTGCTTCACCTTTATTCCTCTAATGCCTGTAATTCTAAATTTCATTAAGATTTTCGAGTAAATTATGCTAGATTCACAATAATTGATAGCAGCAGGGGTGGTTTAAAGCCTGACTGGTCATCAGGGACTTTGCTGCCTGATGGCCTATCCCTTAGATGACACAGTGACATGTATTCAGTTGACCAGGTTTAAAGTGATTGTAAACCTTCCTGTTTTATTTTTTTTTAATTATAAACATGTCATACTTCCCTCCACTGTGCAGCTCGTTTTGCACAGAGTGGCCCTGATCATCCTCTTCTGGGGTCCCTTGGCGGCTCTCATGGCTCCTCCTCTCATCAGATAACCCCCTAGGAGAAGCATTCTCCCAGGGGGTTACATTGCGGGCACGCTCCCGAGTCCATCATTTGCGTCCATAGACACGAATGCCAGACTCGGCCCCACCCCTTGTGTCATTGGATTTGATTGACAGCAGCGGGAGCCAATGGCTGTGCTGCTATCTATCCAATCAAGAGCCGGGACCCCATGCAGAGAGGAAGAGCATGTCTCTGCTGAGGGAATTACAGGGCTCAGGTAAGAAAAATGGGGGAGGGGCTGGGGGGCCAGTCACTGTCAGAAGTTTATAGGATGCATTAAGGTGAAAAAACATGAGGGTTTACAATCCCTTTTAAGTATTGTCCTTTACAGACAAACCAGATTTCAGAACCAAACCATTGCCAGAAAATTGTCCACCTATTAATTTAAATATTCAGTGACTTAAAGTAAATACAACATGTCGATGGAATTTACATATTGCAATCTGTTGACAATGTCTTTATATGTGTAATTCTTTGGGGAAAAATGTATCATTCAGGTTTGTCAGCATCTGTCCGACATGTTTTTTGCTTATATTAGGTTTTTTTCTACTCAGGTGAGGGAAATTCTACATACATCATATATTAACCTATATCATGGGTCTGTGTAAACACTTTGGCTCATGTGTACAGAACCCCCCCCCCCCCCCCCCAAAACAAAATGGTTTTGTAATGCCCATAGCATCCAATTAAGTCTAGCTCTAACCTTGATGTTGCAAATTAGGAAAGTAGAGAAAATATCCCACTGCAGCAGTATGAAATTGCTGAATTTATTTACCAGGGCAGTCCAAAATGCAATGGTGATGAGCAAAGTGCAGTGACCATTGCAATTCTAAATCTTTGACTGCTGTAAATGGAAATCTATTTGAGCATTTATATTTACTCAGTTAAGGACAGTTAGAACAATGCAGGATATTGGCTGGTTGTTATGGGTTACTGAGGAAAATATGATCCGCACTCCGGTGATTGCTCTTAAGAAGTATAATATTTGACAAGCCACAGTGACCAAATGCAAATAAAAACAGTTGACGCGTTTCAGCCTATAAGGCCTTAGTCATAACCACATTACAGACATGAAACTTTGAAAATAAATAGTAGCTCCAAGGATCACTGGCTCCACCCATTAATTGTCTTAATTGACTGCAGGCAATTATCCAAAAAAGGGGGAATCAGCTATACTGCATATTGGGTGATCCATATGTATGGCATACATATGGATCACCCAATATGCAGTATAGCTGATTCCCCCTTTTTTGGATAATTGCCTGTAGTTAATTAAGACAAGTAATGGGTGGAGCCAGTGATCCTTGGAGCTACTATTTATTTTCAAAATTTCATATCTGTAATGTGGTTATGACTAATGGCTGAAACGCGTCAACTGTTCTTATTTGCGTTTGGTCAATGTGGCTTGTCAATAAATATTATACTTCTTAAGAGCAATCACCAGAGTGCGGATCATCTTTTCCTCATTTACCTACTCAGCCAGCGACTGTGGATCGAGCACCTGGGATCTCTTCTTTCTATGTGATGTATGGGTAGTAGCACTGACTTTTTTGTTTGTTATGGGTTACTGCCATTGCTTTTGCCTTCTATGTAAGCAGTACAAAGTAATCAAATTAACTTATTCTGCATAGCGTGTACCATGGCACGCCTTGGGGCTGGATTCACACATTTGCACTGCGGTGTGTTGCCACATGTGCAGTAACCTGTTATGTTGTGTGTTAATGTGCATTGCATTAAGGCCTAATAACACCTAATTAGGAAAGTTGCAGAGAGAGTAGAATGCACAAATGTGGAAATCAGTAAGCTCTCACGGTTTCCATTTAAAAACACTCTAACTGAAGTGCATGTACACCAGCTACTACATAGAGAACTGGATTTTTATTAATTGCAAGAAAATGGGTATGACAAGGTACAAAAGATGCCCGTTATACAGAAAGTTTTACGTGTATTTTCACTTCTTCCAGGTTTACTTTACCAAAGCTTAATGAGCAAGATCCTTCTCTTTTGTGTAATTTAAAGAAGAAGCACTTTATTTGTGTTTGTTATAAAGCAGTAAACTCATATTTAATTGTGTGAATAGAAATGTGTAAATGAAAGATAAAAGGGGTATATGCACACGTGTGGCACACAGGTATTTGTTTCAGCAGCATCCTTAAAAAAAAAAAAAAAAAAAAAGCCCAACTGTACCCCTAGAGAAAAAAATTATCCATATAATTCAGGGCTCCGAAAGTACTCAATGAATGGCTGCAAAGCCAGACTGCTGTACTGTGTGTGGGTTTGGCTGCAGAGGTCTGACATGTCCCTCCACTTTCAGAGCTAGAGCTCTCTAATTAGCAAGGAGCAAGGAGGTCCATGTTCTCATGTTATCTGCTGATTTGTGATTCTATCTTAATGGGGGCATGTCGGACCTCTGCAGTGAGATTTGCACACTACACAGCTGTCCAGGTCTGCAGCTGCTGGCCAGCTACAGGGATTTGGGAAACAGTAGCAGATCCAAAACAAGTAGTCTTTCTTAATTACTTTTGGAATACTCAATGACACATTTCCTCTTTTTCTGGAGGATACTATTGGGCTTTAAAACCTGTGTTGCAGACAGAATTATTTTCTTCTAAAGGAGCCATGCTGTTAGGAGCGATTGAAAAAAAGGATCCAAGGGTATCTGTGAGATCAAGTTGTTCTATGGCTGGAACAAAGCTACTGTGTGCTGCACTAAGACATATACTGAATTTTTCTTATTTTAATCCAGCAAAACTGTATCTGGGAAATGTTAAGACTGTAAATAGATTCATGATTATTTTAATAAATTGTGTAAATAAATGTATTCAACTAGTGTTGTTGTATCTGGTAATTCATGATCCACAGATAACCTGCTAACTATTACACTATTGTAACAAAAAGCCCATTTTATATAATATATATATATATATATATATATATATATATATATATATATATATATATACACAATGATCTAAAGTAAACTGGCAATTAAAACTGGGCTTTTGCTGAAAAACGTATATGTAAACTTTCCTATTGGTGAAAACTGCGTGTCAACATGACCAGTAGATCCAGAGGTATAGAAAGCTGAAAATATTTGCAGAGGGAGCAGTGTGGGAGGGATTAAGAGACTTTTAAAGTGGTTATAAAGGCTTGGTTTTTTTTTATTAACCACTTCAATACCGGGCACTTATACACCTTCCTGCCCAGACCAATTTTCAGCTTTCAGCGCTGTCACTTTGAATGACAATTGCGCGGTCATGCTATACTGTAACTATATTTTTATCATTTTGTTCCCACGAATAGAGCTTTCTTTTGGTGGTATTTGATCACCTCTGGAATTTGTATTTTCTGCTAAACCAATAAAAAAAAAAGACCGAAAATTTTGAAAAAAAAATTTTTTTTTTGTTTGTTACAAAACTTTGTAAAAAAGTAAGTTTTCTCTTTCACTGATGGGCACTGATAAGGTGGCACTGATGGGCACTAATATGCAGCACTGATGAGTACACATAGGTGGCACTGATAGGCGACACGGATGGGCACTGATAGGCGCTTATAGGTGGCACGGATGGGCACTGATAGGTGGCATGGATGGGCACTGATAGGTGGCACTATTGTACACTAATTTATGGTATGTATGGATGCCAATCAGTGCCAAACAATAATGCCTGCCAATCGGTGATGCCCATTGTGGGGGGGGGGGGCTGCGCTGATAGACAATCAGCACAGACCCCTCTGTCAGAGGAGCAGCCGATTGGCTCTCCTCTACTCGCGTCTGACGGTGTTGCGGTGTGTCAGACTGACGCTCCACAACAACGATCACCGCGATGCGCGCCCCCGGGGGTTAATATACTGCTGGATGTCATATGTCGTCTGGTCAGAATATTGAAACCACTTTGCCGCCATCATTTTGCTATATGGTGGGCGGTAAGTGGTTAAAATAGCAAACCTGTCGGCCCTGAACATCCTATCCTGTTGGTGCTCTCTGTTACTCCTCTACTCCAGTGTCTGCCATCATAGCAAGTCACTTGCTATGGGGTCACATGTGTGGGCTCGCTCCTGAGCCAGGCTGTGTGCGTCTACAGACACTACACAGCTTGGCTCAGCCTGCCCTCTGCTTTCTGCTCACAGGATCTGATTGGCAGGAGCCAATGTGTCTCCCACTTCTACTGCTTCTCTGTCCTATGAATGCAGGGAGAGAGGGGAGAGCTGCTACACACTGGCACCTCGCTGGGTTGAGTTAGGACAGAGTTAAGTATTGGGGGGGGGGTGTTAGGGCAATACTGCTACTGAGACATTTTTTACCTGAATGCAGGGAATAAATTAAGGCAGGGGTGTCCAACTGTGGCACACGACAGCTATGAATGCAGCCCAATACAAAACTGTAAACTTAAAAATGTGTTTTTTTTTTTTTTTTTATTTGGGAATTTTTTGTAAAAATGCATATACACATACCAAACACATGTGGCTGAAGAAAAATTTAACAGTGTTTTGTTTCTTTACTGGACTTCTCAAAAATATCCCACTCTTCACAATCACACCTTATTTATGTCATCACTCTTCAGGCTGGGTTCACACTAGTCCGTTGCGAATTGCAGCTCCGTTTTCTGTGCGAAGATAAAAATTATTCATTCGGCGCAGAGGCGTATCTAGTGAAAATGGCGCCTATGGCAAACACTGAAATTGCACCCCTGTCAAAACGTTTGAAACACATCTTTCAGATAACCTAAAGGGGGTGTCATTAGAGTCTGAGATGAAAGAAGGGAAAGAAAGAATGATGGAAGGACAGCAGGCCCAGATCCTATACCACATTAGCAATATGTGTATTCCAGAAAGTTTAACAATCAGCAGATAAAGATACTCCAAACACCACCCCCCTAGGCAGATCCCATCAGACAGATACAAGAGATGGTTAGAGAGTGTGCAGACATGATACAAGAGATCAGAGACTGCAGTTTCTGCTGTCCATTTGCCAAGCACAGTTAAGCCTCATGTACACTGCTGCTGCTAAACGGACGTTTAGGAACAGTTGGGCATTTTTTTTCAATTTCTCCTCAACTCTACTCTGTTATCTTATCAGTACATGTACACAGGGTTGTTTCTAGGCAGCTGAGTTTAGAGACCTATTTTGGAAAGCAAAAAAATGAGTTCAGACGCTGAGCTTAGAGGCATTTCAAGTGCTAAATGCGGTAAGTCATGTTTTAGCCGCGTTTCGTTTACAGGTGTTTTTCATTTTTGGCTATTTTGAAAAACGCTTCTAAACGAAAAGGTGGCAAAACGGCCGTTTTAAACGTGGGTTACTATCTGTCAAGTTAAATCATTCAGGAGAGGTGGTAAAAATGTCCCCTGTACATTAAGCCTTAGTAAGACCAGAAATGGTTAATAAGTCTGTGAAGATCCAAGCCTGACCAGCCTAAATTCTGAAAGGCAATATAAAAACAAACAAATCATGCAGAGCACATTGGACTTTGGCACCAAGAGCTCTTTAGAAACAGCTGTAAATCGTCATGAACACCGTCACACTCTTGCGTCTTCCAGAAGTCTAATCATTATCAGTGTGCTCACCCGTTCTGTGTGCAGTGTAAATAAATAGAGAAGAGCAAGGGGAATCATTTCCTAACCAATGTGAGCATTGGTTGATCTGCATATAGGATGGGCGCGAGCTGCTGCTTAGACGTCTGTAGCTGGTATTACGTGTGTGTGACGCAGTGTGAGAGAGAGAGACTCAGCTCTCCTCCATCCTCTTTAGGTGTCACATAAACAATGGGAGCTCCTCCTAGTATTGGCTCTGTAATGAGCTCCCACCTTCTCCTGCCATCACGTTACCTAGCAGAGCTCCATCCCTATCCTCTCCTCTATAATCTCCCTCCTCCAGTCAGCCTGTATTGCTCATCCGTTCTGCTTGATGGTGTCCTTCAGTGCAGCCCACAGCGTCCCCCCTCCTCCCGGGCACGGTGCTGAGGCTCCCGGAGAGCGGATTCCGGATGACGGACACCTCAGGGCTGAGGGAACCAGTAACAGGCAGCGGCCATCTCTCTTGTCATGTGACGACAATCCGCTGACACCTGTGAGGGTTAAGACTTCTGTACCCCGGGCACTGATTGGCTAGGACACTGCGCAGCCCCTGCTATCTTTTTAGCTAGTAGCTGGCTGTTACATCCCTCCCAACATACTGTGTGGGGGGTGGCGATGAGCCGGAGCGGTTCATCTTTTTTAAGGGGGGGGGTGATCAGACAACTCGGCCCAGTCCATCCCTACCTGGGGCAAAAAACGATTTTTTGGGAAACTACCCGGGACAGCCACAGCCAAGGAATGTCCTAGCAAATATGACTGTTGGCAAGTATGCCTTGGTAAGTACCTTGCTGCCCAGCCACTCGAGCGCCCTCTTCAGGTGCCGCCCATGGCACTTGCCATATCTGCCGTACCCTAGATACGCCACTGATTCAGCGGTTCCTCTCCATTGTAGCTATGGATCAGCTGACCTGGGAGAGGAGGGGGAGCATTCCTGCTCAGAACGGAACACATCTGCGAATCAGATGTGTTCCCATTGAAGATTATGTGCCTGCAATTTGCACCACACTGCCTAGAAAAAACACATGATCTTTGTGAAATACGGCATGCAGATGCAACGCGCATATGTGAACCATACCCAATAAAAATTAAATGTTTGCGTGAAATCCGCATCCAATTTGCAATAGTGTGAACCCAGCCTCAGCACCACCTATATATTTGATAGAAACTATTTTCAATAGTGAGTCACACTAAGGACAAAATTAGGATCAAAATATCTGATGCGCACCTTGAGAATTGCTACTCCATCCATCGAACCAGATATTGATGTGTTAGTTTATCAAAAACTGTGTCAAATATCACAATAGTTTTACATTGCACTCTTTTACTTTTAATAAAAAATGACAAAGAAAATTAAGTTTTATTACTCAGGTACATTATCTACAGTGCTGTGAAAAGGTATTTTCCTGATTTTTAATTGGGCTATTTGTCACACTTAAATTATGCAGATCATCAAACAAATTTTAATGTTACACAAAGTGATGATTTGATTTAATAGGGAAAAAAAGCTGTCCAAACCTGCCTGGCCCTATGTGAAAAAAATGCCCCCCCTTCCCCTTTGCTAAGCCATGAATGAAATGTGATTAATCACATTTTTTGGAAAGGTAAATTTAGTTTAAAAGAGTTAAATTTCACTTGCCACACCCAGGTCTGATTACTGCCAGACCTGTTGAATCAAGAAATTACTTAAAGAAAAGCGGTCTGACAAAGTGAAGTTCACAAAAAGATCCCCAAAAACAACACATCATTCTGCGATATACAGTGGGGCAAAAAAGTATTTAGTCAGCCACCAATTGCGCAAGTTCTCCCACTTAAAAAGATGAGAGAGGGCTGTAATTGTCATCATAGGTATACCTCAACTATGAGAGACAAAATGTGGAAACAAATCCAGACAATTACATTGTCTGATTTGGAAAGAATTTATTTGTAAATTATGGTGGAAAATAAGTATTTTGTCAATATCAAAAGTTCATCTCAATACTTTGTTATATATCCTTTGTTGGCAATGACAGAGGTCAAACGTTTTCTGTAAGTCTTCACAAGGTTGTCACACACTGTTGCTGGTATGTTGGCCCATTCCTCCATGCAGATCTCCTCTAGAGCAGTGAAGTTTTGGGGCTGTCGCTGGCCATCATGGACTTTCAACTCCCTCCAGTGGTTTTCTATGGGGTTGAGATATGGAGACTGGCTAGGCCACTCCAGGACCTTGAAATGCTTCTTACGAAGCCACTCCTTCATTGCCTGGGTGGTGTGTTTGGGATCATTGTCATGCTGAAAGACCCAGCCACGTTTCATCTTCAATGCCCTTGCTGATGGGAGGAGGTTTGCACTCAAAATCTCACGATACATGACCCCATTCATTCTTTCATGTACACGGATCAGTCGTCCTGTTCCCTTTGCAGAGAAACAGCCCCAAAGTATGATGTTGCCACCCCATGCTTCACAGTAGGTATGGTGTTCTTTGGTTGCAACTCAGCATTCTCTCTCTTCCAAACACGACGAGTTGTGTTTTTACCAAACAGTTCTACTTTGGTTTCATCTGACATGACATTCTCCCAATCCTCTTCTGGATCATCCAAATGCTCTCTAGCAAACCTCAGACGGGCCCGGACATGTACTGGCTTAAGCAAGGGGACACGTCTGGCACTGCAATAGCTGAGTCCCTGGCGGCGTAGTGTGTTACTGATGGTAGCCTTTGTTACGTTGGTCCCAGCTCTCTGCAGGTCATTCACTATGTCCCCCCGTGTGGTTCTGGGATTTTTGCTCACCGTTCTTGTGATCATTTTGACCCCAAGGAGTGAGATCTTGCGTGGAGCCCCAGATCTAGAGAGATTATTAGTGGTGTGAAGGAATGTGATGTAAATAATAATAATAATAATCTGAAAATGTCTATTTTCTTATGTGTATACATATTTTTCTCCTTACTCATTATATAAGTATACAGGTTTGCACTGTTCCTATATTTTCTCAAGAGGGCGGGTACCCCCTGCATCCCACACATCAGAAGAACGCGGAACTGAAGATAAAACCAAGGATAGCCAGACCTCATTATGAAGATTCTCCATTTTCTTTTTCTATCTTAACCAATGAGATGTACCTATTAGACTAACATAGCAATGACGTATTTGTGTGTATAAAACATTAGCACCGCCTTGAATAAATTAGAAGTGTAAGAAGTAACGGAGCTGAGCGTGTCTCAGAGTGTTTACTTTTATATGCATGCATATCAACACTTTCAAATTAGAGACAGCAGCAGATAACCTTGGGCTCGATTGGAGCTCTTAATCATTTCCATAACAGATGGTGACGAAACCCGGGACCTCAGGCTACAGTCGAAGCCGTACCGCGATAAGCATTTGGGCGTTAACTGATTGATGAGAGTGGGGTTTGCGCAGCCCTAACAGTACCGGTAAGTTTGATTTATATTCTTACCACTGTACGACTTTCTTATCTTTCGGTTGACGGCTGGATTCTGTCGGTATGCTGAGACTGTCTTAGAGGCAGGTATTTCCTCGCCTGAGGTTGTTTTAACGAACCTGCCAATGGGTTTCTGCTGACTGTATTTTTTGTTCACTGTCTGCCATTCTTTGGACTGCGAAACTCAGCAGTCTAAAAGTGCTACATGTGTGAATGGGTAGTCTCATCTCCAGATGAGCTTTCGGCCTCTGGAGGAAACATGAGATTGTTTCCCTTGTAGCAAACGTTTATAGACGGGTTACTCTGGGTTCGACGAACCTTTGAGGGTTATCTCAGCTGCTGGCTTTGCAGTCTAAAAGTGTTACAGAAGTCTCACCCCAAGACGAGTTGTCGGCCTCTTGGTGTAGAGCTGGAAAAAAAAAAAACGTCTATAAACGGGTTTATTTTTGCAGGGTGGTCTGCCCTTGTGGTTATCTTAGCCTGCTGAAATTTTGCAGTTCGAAGAGTGGCAGGTGTAATGTCCTGTCGTGAGTGTATTTGTGGTTTACTGTTTGCTATACACGAGAGGGGTTGGGGTGGGGACTGGTTAAGGTCGGAGGGGGGGCTGCCCGGGGGATCTGTTGGGTCGCGGGCCGTTGCTCCTCACTACCCCTGATGTGTTTGTTCTTGTTCTGAGATTAACCTAGGAGTGCTCCCACCGAAGGAATTTGTTGATAAGAACACTGAGAAAAAATATTAACCCCTTGGTTGTACATATTCTCTTCTCAAGCCGTTAGCCGAGAAACAGAGAGAGAAAAGAAAGTGATATTGTAAAGAAAGTGATATTGTAAAGAAAGTGATATTGCAAAGAAGGAGAGAAGAAGATGTTGAAATAGTTAACAAAGTTGAAAGAAGTGCCGAAAGTTATGTTGCTGAAGAAACAGGGAGAAAAATCCTGTGTGATAAAGAAAATTGGATAAAGGAAGTTAAGAAAGATGGCGATTGTATTATGTATGTGTATCACAGAGCTGATGATATGTTGGAACTTGAAACAAAGGAGGGGAGGGACAGCACTGCCCTCTGTCTAACAACCACTCCTTTCTCACCACCCAAGCACAACCCACTGTGACAACTCAGCCCGGCGGCCATCTTAGTGCACCCATGCCTTCACTTTCTACCCAGCCCAGTGCACTTCCTGCCGGCGGCCATCTTGGTACACCCAGTAAGCTTAAACAGCCTGTACCCATCCCTCCCTGTTTTAAACCAAGATGGTTCATACCACACACCTGTCTTCCCCAATACGGGAGCATCACATTCCCAGGCCGGATATGTTAATGATGAAGAAGCATCTGAGTGGGAAGCCCAACAGCAGGCAGCAAAGCCACCCACTGATTTAACCCCCAATCCGGCTCCAGACTCTCAGTTCCGAGAGGATCTCAAACACATGCTGGCAACCGTAAGGAACAGTGCCTCTTGCCAGCCCCCGCCCCAACAACAGTCTCGGTTACCAGAAGGGGCACCAGTGATGTATGTCGCTTTCACTCTATCCCAAGCAGCGGCCTTAGTGACAAGTCTGCCTGACCCAGAGAAGCAGCCAATTCCCTTCTACCACAGGATAGTGCAGATACAAGAAACTTACTCAGCTGCCTGGAGAGACTTGATCAGCCTATGCCAAATCAAAGCAGGATATGTCTTTTGGCCAGTCATGCAGACGGCCTTCAATGATGCCAGCCTGACAAGTGCCACTTCCTACACCTCAGGAGTGTAGTTCTGTGCACAACTCCACGACTGGGCAAAGGAGAAGTTGATGGATCAGACCACCACAATCCAAGATATTACCCAAGATAAAGGGGAGTCTGTAAAGAAGTATCATGCTAGACTCATAAAGGCACACACACACGTTATCAACTGCTTTTGTTTCAGGGCTCAGAGAGGATATCAGAAAAGGCCTGATGGTGGCCCGCCCTGAATACCATTCAATGAAAATGTCTGATTTATTGTTGGTGACCAGAGGTATAGAAAATCAAAAAGGTAAAAAACCAACGCCCCTCATGGTAACCCATGACGAAGATCCCGCCTACACTAGTCCACCACCACTGCCCAATACCAGGGAAAGGATCACCTGTTACAACTGTGGGAAACGGGGTCACTACAGAAAAGAATGCAGAGCCCCAAGATGTCCCAGACAAAAAACCTACCACTTTCCTCATTGACAGGGGTGCAGCCAAAAGTGTGTTGAGGGCGGTGAACCTGCCTAATAATTCTTTCCTTTCCACTATTGATGTTTCCTGCGTAAGAATGGATGGGGTGCCCCGCTCCAGTCCACTTCCTGATTTGCTTGCCAGATTTGTGGTGTCCTCTACATGTCCCTTGAATCTACTAGGAGCTGATGTGTTGTCCAGACTACAGGCCTCAATCAGGACACGCCTGAAGGGGGGATGAAGTTACATACTCCCCTATCTTTAGAAGACTAATCTGCTTTGTGTTCTCTGCCTCTCCTGATGACACTTAATGAAGCAAAAACTTCAAGTTCAATACTGCAGGAAGTACTTGACAGAATCCCTGCGTGCCTATGGTCCATAGGACCGGAAGACAACGGTCACTTAAAGGTGCCACCAGTTTCAGTCAAGCTAAAAGAGGGCGCTTCATTGCCCCGGAAACCACAATAACCCCAAGAAGAGAATCCTAAAAAGAGAACCAGGTACCTACTGTGGATGCCTTTGACTGCAAAATACCTCACAGAGGTGGACCTTACAAACGTTTTCTTCAGTGTCCACCCTCACCCCTCCTGCTGGTACCTTTTTGCATTCATCCACGGAAAGAAACGGCAACATACCTAAACAGTTGTGCCACAAGGGGCACAGAACTTTCCAAGCCAATTTGCAAAAGCTATGGCTATCATCCTTGACACATGACAAGAGGAACACCCGGAAGTGATTCTCTTCCAACATGTTGAAGACCTTCTCCTTTGTGCAGCTGACTTACCCCCTGTTGAAGTCACCTCAGAAAGCCTGTTGTGCTATCTTGCCAACCAGGGCTGCAGAGCCTCAAAGCCCAAATTGCAGTGGTGCTCAACACCTGTCATTTTCCTTGGACTAATTTCCTAGTGCAGAGCATGGATTCCAGAAGCCTTCCTACTGATGCTCTGCAATCAGACCCTTCCAGATGTCTCCTGAAGAAATATCTAAAGTGCCTTTAAGTGCGCCACCCCCGGCGCTAGGGCTCCCAGCCTACGGCAAAACGCTCAAGTTCTTTGTATCCGAACGTCTGGGACATGCTGCAGGTGTACTCACCCAATCACACGGCATCAGCCTACGCCCCATAGGATATTATTCCTGTCGGCTGGATGCGGTAGCAAGAGGAGGCCTATTGTGTCTGCGAGCTGGATTTGCTACACAAGCCTTGCTTGACAAAACTTTGAACTTGGTCCTCGGACACTGCCTCGTTCTGCTTGCTCCCCATGACGTTGTTGCCATATTCAACCAAGGTCCAGCCGAAACACTTGTCCACTACCAGACACTTGAGACTCCTGTGTTCCCTCCTACTGGACAGCATTACTCTATTAAGTTGTCAAACACTGAACCCTACCACCCTTCTTCCACTTCTCGAGGGGGGAAAGGAGGAGGAGGAGTAGAGTCTTGACTTGTCACCCCATGACCACACAGGACACGCGGTCACCACTGAAAACACCGTTCTACAAGCTGAAGCCTTACCACCGGTGATGTCTACACAAGAGGCAGAGCTGTAAGCACTTACTACAGCATGTAAATGGGCAGAGGGAAAAAGAGCCAACATTCATATGGACTCAAGATATGCTTTCAGCATTGCCCATGATAATGGTGTTATCTAGGACAGAGGATTCCTGATGGCTGCAGGAACACCTGTGAAAACTTGATTGATGCCTTGCTTCTCCCAACCCAAGTGACTATTCTGAGTAAAGCACACGACAAAATGAACTCAAAGGAAGCTTAAGGCAATCATCTAGCCAATTCAGCTGCCAAACAGACAGCTGGTGGTCCACGGGAAGTGGACAGCAGGGTGGTAGAAGAAGACCACCCCGTGCTTACCTTACAGACTTTCCCAGTGGACAGAGTTTATCTAAAAGAACTACAGGAAACAACAAGTCCGGATAAGAAGGAAAGCTGGAAACGGAGAGGAGCAACTCTCGGAAATGGACTATTCGAGTGCAACAAGAAGCCTTGTCTACCCAGGAGTATGTACCCAGCTGTGGTGCAATGGGCACATGGAGCTGCCCACTTGACAAAGACTTTTATGAACTCTCTTATCAACAAGTGTTGCACCAAGAGTTACTCCACTGACCGACAACTTCTGCAGATCATGCATTATCTGCACCAAATGCAACCCAGGATGCACAGAAGAAGCACCTGGCAAAAGCCCTATACCCCATTCCAGAGGATGCAAATTGATCATTCTCAAGTGCCAAGAAGTGGCAGATTCGAAAACGCCCTAGTGGAAGTGGTCACGACTGCCAGGACCACAGCTAAGAAACTACTAAGTGAGATAGTATGTAGATTTGGGGTCCCAGAGGTGATATTGAGAGATCAGGGACCAGCCCTAACAGCAACCCTTACAAAAGAGATTTGGGCAGCACTGGGGGTTCAGTTGGCACTACACATCCCATACCACCCTCAAAGTAGCGGGAAGGTAGAAAGGATGAATGGGACACTAAAAACAGGATGTTAAAGATGGCCCAATAGACTAACATGAGTTGGCCCATTGCCCTGTTCAGTGTCAGACACACCCCCGGGGGAAACATGCCCTATCCCCTTATGAAATTTTGTTTGGTTCAGCTCCCAGACTTGGTTGTTACTTTCCACAACAGTTGCAGTTACAGTCTGATGTGTTGACTAATTATGTAACCACTTTATCACGAGAATTAACCTGAATGCATGTCCAGGTGTTTTCTTCCATTCCAGATCCTGAATTAGATACAGGAACACACCAACTACTGTCTGGAGATCCTTGAGCCAAGTTATGATGGTCCATTCCAAGTTTTGGTGACCACAGCCACCTCAGTCAAGTTGGCCAGGAAGAACACCTGAATGCACGCTTATCACTGCAGGAGAGCGTGTTTTCGAGTGCTGTATATCCTTTTTCTGTTTGATCTAGGGGGGGGGGGGGGGGGGGGCCCAGGGGGTGGCCATCACAAAAATGATAACATAATTACGTTTTGGTGTAACTCTTCAGGTACACATGTGACCACCTTTACCTTAGATTACTGTGACATAGTACCTTGTCCGTTTGACCCTTCATGGTGATGCCATTGGTACAGTGATATCCCTGACGCTAAGGACATATATGTATGCCACACAGACAGTTACTGGGGACAGAGTTGTGGTTTCTGTGGGGGCCAGTGGGTTGGAACACAGGGCCAGACTGGGCGACCACAGAGTGCATTAGACAAAAAAGATGAAAATAGAAAGCCCCCATATCCTAACCAAAGATACCCCTGACACATACACTGACCCAGCACACAGTCAGAGGAGGAAGCGAGCAGCTCTCTCCGGAAGCTTTGACCCTCATGTATACATACATGTCATAAGGGTTACAAGGGGGGTCCCTGATCAGTTTAAAGCCAGGGATCAGCTAAAAGCTGGTTTTGAGTCTTTGATCCCCATAACAACTGTCAGCAAGAATGTAGATTGGATTAACTACATGTCATGGTTATGCAATAGAGTTTGTCGATCAGCATACCTGTCTCCATGTGTTCATACCTAGAGACCAGCTGACCCTCACCTGACTGCTTTTGTAACCTCTCCTCTAAGCATGGCCCCACCCCAGGCCCTATCAGGGAACCCTATATTAACCTGTGCAATGCAAGCCAGCAGTGCTGATCAACCATTGTGTGTTAGCCTCTGTGTGTACTTGCTGTGTTTCATACATCTGATTCCTGTTACCGACTTTGGCGTGTTCCCGACCATCCCTGTTTGCCTGTGACCCTGATGTTCCAGCCTGCTGCCTCCTTCCTCTTCTCCTGTAGTCTACCGTGAGCGTGAGCTGTGAGACCCTGGGGGCCGCGACCTGAAGCCAGACTGCAGCGCAGTCCATCCTTACCATTAAAGGCTCTGGTGAACACCTGCTGGCTCTTAGACTCCGCGCCCTGGGGAATCTATGCTCTAGCTCCCAGTGGGATCTGTGTCAGTGATCCAGTAGACCTGCTTCCCGAACCTCCCAGGGTTCAATCTGCAGCAGTCACCCGTAGGGTCCACTACCTTGCGGTGCACTCCTGATCCCAACGGTGTGCATCTGTCACCCAGCCTCTAGGTGACCTGACACTACACATATTATAACCAACAGAGATTTGTAAATTACACTAAAGATGCCCTCCAGGGAATTGCTGACCAGTTAGCCCCCACTTCCTACATGACATTCCAGGACCTGATGGCCTTAGACATGGTGCTAGTTGGGAAAGGAGGTGTTTTGTAAAATCATAGGAAAAAACGGGAACCTGTTGTACATACATTCCTGATAATACTGGCCCAAATGGTAAGGTTACTCTAGCTATAAAGAAATTAGAAGATCTGTCACTGGAGTTGAAGAAGAACTCAGGTATCACAGACCCATGGGATCAATACTTCAGCTGGATGAGTGGGTGGCAGAAGGTGCTCGTCCAGATAGGGGTAAGGGTATTAATAATCCTGGTTCTTTTAGCCCTGATTGTATGCTGTATTCTACCTTTCGTAAAAAGTTAATGAGCAAGGCTGTAGACAATAGCACACCTACATTTCTCCACCAAGAAGAAGAGGACCCCCTTATGATGGAAGATGACAAACCCTTCACTCCTCTACAGTCACTCCCTGTCCATAATCTCACAATCCTATAGGGTTATAGGGATAGATAGCGCCTGACTGCACCTCTCCAGCTGTATCGAGAAGGGAAGTGAACAGTTGCTGCCCAATTCTATATACAGCCTAAAAGAGTTGCTGAGGAGAAGCGCCAGGCCAAAGTGGGACCTTTAGTATTAGCGACAGAAAAGAGAAAATAGTCATTTTAGGGGGGATTGTGAAGGAATGTGATGTAAATAATAATAATAATAATCTGAAAATCTCTTTTTTCTTATGTGTATACATATTTTTCTCCTTACTCATTATATAAGTATACAGGTTTGCACTGTTCCTATATTTTCTCAAGATGGCGGGTACCCCCTGCATCCCACACATCAGAAGAACGCGGAACTGAAGATAAAACCAAGGATAGCCAGACCTCGTTATGAAGATTCTCCATTTTCTTTTTCTATCTTAACCAATGAGATGTACCTATTAGACTAACATAGCAATGACGTATTTGTGTGTATAAAACATTAGCACCGCCTTGAATAAATTAGAAGTGTAAGAAGTAACGGAGCTGAGCATGTCTCAGAGTGTTTACTTTTATATGCATGCATATCAACACTTTCAAATTAGAGACAGCAGCAGATAACCTTGGGCTCGATTGGAGCTCTTAATCATTTCCATAACAGTGGTATTGTATGTCTTCCATTTTCTAAATATTTCTCCCACAGTTGATTTCTTCACACCAAGCTGCTTGCCTATTGCAGATTCAGTCTTCCCAGCCTGGTGCAGGTCTACAATTTTGTTTCTGGTGTTCCTCGACAGCTCTTTGGTCTTCACCATAGTGGAGTTTGACTGTTTGAGGTTGTGGACAGGTGTCTTTTATACCGATAACAAGTTCAAACAGGTGTCATTAATACAGGTAATGAGTGGAGGACAGAGGAGCATCTTAAAGAAGAAGATACAGGTCTGTGAGAGCCAGAAATCTTGCTTGTTTGTAGGTGACCAAATACTTATTTTCCACCATAATTTGCAAATAAATTCTTTCAAAAATCAGACAATGTGATTGTCTGGATTTGTTTCCACATTTTGTCTGTCATAGTTGAGGTATACCTATGATGACAATTACAGGCCTCTCTCATCTTTTTAAGTGGGAGAACTTGCACAATTGGTGGTTGACTAAATACTTTTTTGCCCCGCTGTAAAGACATTCAAGAACAGATCAGAAACAAAGTAACTGACATGTATCGGTCTAGAAAGGGTTACAAGCATTTGGGACTCCAGCGAACCAAAGTGAGGGCCACTATCTGGAAATGGAGAAAACTTGGAACAGTGGTGAACCTTCCCAGGACACGCTGGCCTACCAAAATTACTCTGAGAGCACAATGATGACTCATCCAGGCAGTCGTAAAAGAACCCAGAACAACATCTAAAGAACTGCAGGCCTCACTTGCCACAGTTAAGGTCAGTGTTCGTGATTCAACAATATGAAGGAGCAAAAATGGCATCCATGAGAGAGTTCCCAGGCCAAAGCCACTGCTGACCAAAAAGAACCAAGACTGGGTTAAAAATGTTATTGGTTCTGATGAAGGAATGTGTACGAGGTAATTGTGTCACTATAGAAGATGACTATGTTTTCTCTGTTTGCTATGTGGGGGAGTTGTGGTGGGAGGGAATGTGGACTGTTTCCTGGGATCCAGATGTACCACTGTATTGGCTGTCTGTGCCATAGCCTACTAATTTCTACTCCCAAATATGGCCCCCTTAACAATCATATCGAGGAACGTCCGGGGACTTAATTCCGGGATAAAACGCTCTCTTGTGTTCAACTTTCTGAAAACCCATCGCCCTGACATATGCATTTTTCAGGAAACCCACCTCACGGGGAGTAGAATCCTTGGGCTTAGAAAGCCGTGGGTGGGGCACTATTATCACGCCACTTACTCCTCCTATGCCAGAGGAGTGAGTGTGCTTATACACAAATCCCTCTCATTTAACTTAATTGATTTGCATCTGGATCCCGGGGGCAAATTTGTAATTGTGCATGCTGTCATTGCAAATATACCTATGGCGGTGGTGGGACTTTATATCCCCCCTCCGGCATCTTTAACAATTTTGAATAAAATCACCCAATGTTTAGCTAACATGTCAGTGAACAATGTGGTGATAGCAGGAGATTTCAATATGCCTCCATGCCCTGCATTAGATAAGTTGACGCCGGGGGGGGCTAGTGACTCCCCGCTGTCTCGATGGGCTGACACCTTCGGACTTACTGATGTCTGGCGGTGGAAGTATCCCCTCCTGAGAAGATATACATGCCAGTCCGCCACCTACATGGCTATGTCCAGGATAGATTTAGTGTTTGCCAGTAGCTCGATTCTGCCAAAAGTCCAGGAAATATCCATTTTACCAAGGGGAATATCTGATCATACTCCTATCCTGCTCCGCTTAAATGTTTGCCAGGCCCCCACCGACTGTCTGTGGCGCCTGTCCCGCTTCTGGATCTCTGATGAGAGAGTAGCCCCGGAGGCGGAGGCACATATTGCTGAGCTCTGGAATGTGAACCCCCCTGCCACTGACCCACCATCTGACTGGGTTCGCTTTCAAAATACAGGTCCGCAGTTATTATCAGCAGAAGATAGGACAGGTTAGGCGACAGGCGGGAGAAGACCTAGTGGTCGCGGAGAGGAGGGCGGTTGAACTCAAACAAACTTATGTGAATACTAGAGATGAGGTGGCACGTAGAGACTTACAGTGCGCCCTCCGAGAGGTAATGTTATTAAGGACCATGTCAGCCAAGAAATTGTTACTACACCAGTCACACCAGTCACCAGTCCCAGTTTTCGAACAGGGTGAGCGGACGGGCCGACTTCTGGCGTGGTTGTCTAGAGAACACTCAGCTATGCCAGGTATTGCTAATATTAAAAACTCTCAAGGCCAGACAATCTCTGATCCTGGAGGTATTAATGCCTGCTTTGCCTCTTTCTATAGAGACCTATACTCCTCCAGGGTTAGATATTCTACAGATGAACTCCAATCTTATTTGGAGGGAGTCCAACTACCTGTGTTGACGGAGGAGGCCCGTGGGAGTCTGGACGCTCCGCTCACTCTCAAGGAACTACAACAGGCTATTGGCTCCATGCAAGCCGGGAAAACACCAGGTGATGACGGTCTGCCGGCGGAGTTCTATAAGGCTCATGTAGATACTTTGACCTGTAGGCTGTTGGAAGTGCTGGAGGCATCATTTGAATCCTCTTCTCTCCCCCCTTCGATGTTAGCAGCAGTCATAGTGGTCATTCACAAACCTGATAAGGACCCAGAGCTGTGTTCCTCATATAGACCCATCTCGCTGCTTAATGTGGATGCGAAGATCCTCGCGAAGGTGCTGGCCAATCATCTCAATAGAGTTATTCTAGCCCTGGTTCACAGAGATCAAAGTGGTTTCATGCCAGGGAAAGGCACAGATATTAATCTGAGAAGACTATACACAGTGTTGGCGGGGGTCTCGGTCGGGGAGGATACTGCGGCAGTTGCCTCATTAGATGTGGAGAAGCCCTTCGACTCGGTGGAGTGGGAATATCTATGGCTAGTTCTTCAAAAATTTGGATTTGGGCCCAGGTTTATAGCCTGGCTGAGGATGCTATATTCGGGCCCCTCGGCCAGAGTCCGTACAGGCGGCATACTCTCACCGGCCTTCCCACTCCACCGAGGAACAAGGCAGGGCTGCCCTCTGTCTCCGGCTCTCTTCGCGTTGACGATTGAGCCATTGGCAGAGTTTCTACGGTCCGCTGAGGAGGTCCGGGGCATTTCTTCCCCCACCCTGATCGAGAAAGTATCTCTATATGCGGATGATATGCTGCTATACTTGCAAGATATCCACCATTCATTACCCGCAGCTTTAGCCATTATAGACAGATTTGGATATTTTTCCGGGATAAGGGTGAATTGGGACAAATCGCTCCTCTTCCCGTTGGCGACGGGAAAACAAATAGTAGCCCCCCAAATTCCTTTACAAATAACGACTAGATTTAAATATCTAGGCATCTATGTTCAGAGTGACCTCCAAAAATATCTAGAAGATAATTTATACCCTGTCCTCCAACAGCTTTCACTCAAATGTGGAGTGTGGAAGAATCTTCCCCTTACTCCGGTCGGTAGAGTCAACCTTATCAAAATTACTTTTCTCCCTAAATTTCTGTACGTGTTCCGACACGCCCCGATTCCTATTCCCAATGCCTTTTTCGCTAAATTAGATTGAATAATTTCTACATTTATTTGGGCGGGTTCGGTTCCCTGTGTGGCTAAATCAAAACTCCAGCTCTCCCTTACTGAGGGGGGATTGTCCTTACCGCATTTTAAGAAATATTACTGGGCTGCACAATTAGTTACTGTAAGATGGTGATTCACTCAAGACAAGTCAAACCCAGCGGTGAACCTAGAGGCGGCCATCTTGGGATCTTATTCAGAACTCAGCAAGCTAGTGTACCGCGGTCCTAAGTATAGCCCACAATTGACTGCTCCCATGAAAACAACAGTATTAGCCTGGAAACAAGTTACCAACTATTTAGTAGAGAGGGGCGCTGTGTCCCCCCCACACTCCACTCTGGGGAAATCCTAATCTGCAACATCTTAGATCTGTTCCGGTCCCTCAAGTCTGGGCTAGGTTTCAGATAACTAAATTAAAGCACATTATATCCAGGGGAAGACTTCTATCTTTAGCGGAGCTCAGGAGGCAGTTTCATCTACTGCCGTGGATGTATTTTAGATATATTCAGCTTAGGCATGCTGTAAAGGCTCAGTTCCCGGCTGGGATTGTTATTGCTGTCAACTCGGTCGAGTCCCTCCTAACGGCGGAAGAGATTGATCGTACATTATCCTCTATATATCTGAGGCTCACGTGCAGGGAGGATGCAAATACAGTTAAGCTCTTTGAGGCCTGGATATACCTGCCCTAACGGAGGAGGACTGGTCGGAGGGTCTACAGCAATGCATCCCACTTATGATATCAGCCAGAGATCGTTTTGTCCAATTAAAATTTTTACATAGAGTATATTATACTCCTGCTAGGCTTTCCAGAATATATCCGGGGGTGACGGAGACGTGCCCCAAATGTAGACAGTTGGTGGGTACCTTTATACATATGGTGTGGGAATGCCCCCTCATTCAGGTATTTTGGCGGGCAGTGATTGCTGATGTGAACAGTGTGGCAGGACTTAATCTGGAGGGAGACCCCTTGATATTTTTACTGGGCATCACTGATAATCTTAAAACGTCTAGACATAATTCACTATTTGTCTTCTATGCGGCTTACTATGCCAAGAAAGCGATACTCTTGAAGTGGATCCCCCTCAATTGTTGACATGGAGGGCGCTTATAAACACGGTCTTGCCCATGTATAAACTTACGTACATGAGTCGGAACTGCCCTCAAAAATTTGAAAAAATATGGGCGCCCTGGGTGCAAGCCAGGCATATCACAGTATAGTTGGATAGATCAGGATACATGGGGTCTGGACTCAGGAGATAAAGGGCACTGGACTATATGGATGGTGGCGGAACATGGCATGAGTTTCTCATGAGGTCTAGGAAAGGTTCAACCTGATGTATGGATTGTGTTCTCTCCCCCCCTCCTCCACTCTCTTTTCGCAATTTCTCCTTATTTTCCTCTTTCACTCTCCTTCGTGTACATGTCTGCACCCCCTTCTCTCCGTCCCCTTCCCTCCTCTCATTTATACTGGTATGAGTACTAAACCAGGCAGATACATCCTATACAGGTGTTGATATACCTATTAAAGTAATGTGGGCATTGTCCTGGTGGGGATTGGGGGAAGGTTTGGGGAGTATTGTGGTAAATGTGTTGTGAGGGGAGAATTTGATTATGATTGATGAACCCAGAAGTATATGAAAGTCATTGTTGATACTGTCATATGAATATTTACTACTGCGATAACTACTGATCTCATGTATAATGTCTAAATACTTCAATAAACATTCCTTCTGTTAAAAAAAAAAAAAAAACAGCACCAACTGGGAGGCTCGTCAGGGGTGTGAACAAGCTACAGCCACATAGCACCAGTGGGAACCATGATCCATGTGTATTCGGTCCCTAAAAAAGGAAGACAAAAACATTTTTCAAATATTTTGGGGGGTGGGGGGAAAGGCAGAAGGAAGAAAAATAGTGGGAAACAGAGCTAGTGGAGAAGAAAGAAAGAGGAAAACTAGTATAGCAATGGGTGGACAACCAGAAGAAACATCATATGACATCAAGCTAGGAACAGGGCCTACCAGTGGCAGGACAAGGTAATTCAGTGCCCACGGTGAAGATGCCAAAATGCGCAAAACATATGTAAGGGTTGTGGAGTGCACCAGTATTACACACACACGCAGCCAATTAGATTGATTGATTAGATCAACTTCTCTTTAACAGGAATTGCCATAGATGGATTGAAACGTATCGGGTCCTTGCTGAACCAGCTGAATTTCCATTCATCTACGGCAAGCCTTAGTAGCTCCTGTGTAAAATCCCTGTTGCTTTCTGATGCCTGGAGTGCTGGGGAATTCACTAAGCCTCCATGTACATGAGTTCTTTAGGACCCATTCATCTGTGGCACAGACATGTGTGTCCTGTGCAGGGGTCTCTTGTGTACTGTGCGCATCCCTATGCCAACAGTCCATTCATTTCAATTCCGACCCACACCTGCATGTCATATTAGGATACAGAGGCTGTCTCCATGCAGCCTCATGTCCCAGTAGATATTAATGGGGTGCTCGCACAAGGATGCACACAATGCCCATGCAACCCCATGCTGATAAAAGACAGCCCTGCATGGGAGCCACATGTCTGCACCTCATGTTAACAGGTCCCTAATAAAAACAGAATGTGAAAGAATAGTTGTCTCCACAGCTATAACTGATATCAAGCCTGAAAATGTTACCTGTTAGCTGAGTAGTGCCAGTCTCAGCAGCACAGAGACAGAGGAGAGACTCACTTTGGCAGTAGGGCTAGAGAGGAGGGGACCTGTGGGAAAGGGCACAGGAGGGGGAGGGGTCACTATACAGAGGAGAAGTGACCTCCACATGGTCCAGAGCAGGAAGGGAAAAAACATGAGGCTAGGGGGCGGAGCTGGTGATGTCACACAGACATCGGGACACTCTGCTGGCTGTTGCAGTGTTATATTCGGCAGCATATACTGTGCTGGGCATGGTAGAATCCACCAGACTGGGCCCTCTACCCACACAAAATCATTGCGCTCAGGGCAGCTGCCCCTCCTGCCCTCCCTAGTACCGGCCCTGGGGCCTACCCCTACTCCGTAAGGAGATCTCACAACTCAGGTGACTACCTGTACATCTTTCAAGAAAGCTATGTTTGGTGGCATTGTTCATATGTATCCAATTTGCGTACCAGAAGTAACTCCATGCCCTCAATGTGATCCTTGTCTGTAACCCACTCAATCAAAGAAGGAACTTGGGTCATTCAGCATTGGTATGCAATAACCATTCTTGCTGCCGTCAAACAATATCTAAGGAGGCCTTTTTTTAAACATTTAAAACAGTCTGGTAGCACAGAGTGCAGTGACATGTGGAGTATTGGGAATAGTCGCCCCTGCAATGGTGGTGTAAAGCCGTAGGATCAGATCCCAAAAATTGTGACTAAGGGGGCATTCCCACCAGACATGTAATAGGGAGCCCCTGGCAGAATGGCCAGTGTCAGCTTAGGTCCGAAACTGACAGATAAATTCGATGCAACAGTGTCAGACAACGGTACCAATATGAGATACGTTTGAAACTCGTCTCTTGGGCCTTAGTCGCCAGGGACAGACGGTGAGCAAGAGTGAACAACTTCTCTCAGTCCGCTGCTGAGTGATTGTTAACCTGTGATCCGCCTGAATTTTTCCGCTGATCAGCTGTCTATATTAGTGTATTTTATGTGTGGCCTGAGACCATTCCTCTTCTTCCAATGTGGCCCTGGAAAGGTCAAAAGGTTTGACACCCCTGCATCAAAGAGGAGCTCAAGGTTCCCCCCCCCCCAAAAATTAAAAGTCAGCAGCTACAAATACTGTAGCTACTGACTTTTAATATTAGGGCACTTATCTGTCCAGGAATTCAGCGGTGTCCTCATCTGAGCCAATTTTTCAATCGGCTATCGGGTGCTGGCGCTGCCATCCTGACTAAAGGAACCGGCTTCACAGCAAGTTGCCTACTGCGCATACGCGAAGCTCGCTATGCCTTGTGAATGGGACGGCTTCAGGGGAAGGAGGAGGAGGGGGCGTACTGAGCTGGAAGTGGGAGTGGGTACCATTCAAAACCAGGTACCCACTTCCCCCTCCCCACAAAAGGTGCCAAATGTGGCAGCAGAGAGGGGAAGGAGGCAGACAAACAGAGCTACCCTTTTGGGTCAAACTCCGCTTTAAAGTAAAACATGTCTTGGCTTTATAACCACTTTAATTACATATTTACAGTAATCTTTAAACTATACATAAACAATTAAAAACAATAGATACTTTTTTCTGTGACCAGCACCTTAGTTACTTTATGCTTACTCACAGTACAGCTCCTATTGCACTATTTGCTCAGTTATTACATTTTGAGGGAGGACAGGTCAAACAGCAAATATATAAATTAAAGGGGTTGTAAAGGTATTTAAAAAAAATAAATAAATAAATAACAAACATGTTATACTTACCTCCACTGTGCAGCTCGTTTTGCACAGAGTGGCCCGAACCTGGTCTTCTGGGGTCCCTCGGCGGCTGTCTCAGTTCCTCCCCGCAAGAACTAAACACCTTCATGTGAGCTCTCTTCATGCAAGCTATAGCCGCCGACTGTATCACTCGGCCCCGCCCCCCGGCACGCCACGTCATTGGATGTGATTGACAGCAGCGGGAGCCAATGGCTGCGATGCTTTCAATCCATCCACTTTGGCAAATCAACGGCCAGGCTGAGCGGTGAAGAGGAAATTGGGGGCGAACACAGCAGGTGAACGGGCTCAGGTAAGTAAAAATGGAGGGGCTGGGGGGGGCGGTATTGTCGGATGTATTTTCACCTTAATGCATAGGATGCATTAAGGTGAAAAACGTGAACCTTTACAACCCCTTTAAACAGAAGCAAATTTCAATGAAAACTGCACGGCAGGCGTTTAACAGATGTAGGAGACACAAATATTGACTTCAGTGAGTTACCGCAGTTTTCCTTGTCACAATACTGATTATATTCTCTGACATGTAATAGGGGGAATTTACAAATATAATGGAAATATGAAAACATGCCACAAAACATCACTGTAAAAGTATTCACTTGTCATTGCAAGGAAAGTATAAGAACATTGCAAACTGGTTATATTCCGTGATATTATTAAGTTATTTATCTGTAAAACAAAATGTTTTGGTTTTAGACCAAAGTTCTTTAACCACTTCCCGCCTGCCGTATGCAGAATGATGGCCACGGGGTGGTTCTGTTATCCTGACTGGGCATCATATGATGTCCAGCAGGATAAGCCGCTCGTGCACACCCCCGGGGGCATGCAGCGCAGTGTTCGGTGGTGCGGTGTGTCGATCTGACACACTGCATCTCCGATCTATGATGTAAGCTCTTTACCACGTGATCAGCTGTGTCCAATCAAAGCTGATAACATGGTAACCAGGAAGTGCCATTAATCAGCTTTCCTCCATTCACACTGACAAGGCGCGGGTAGAGGAGAGCAGATCATCGGTCTTCCTGACAGGGGGGGTCTGCCCTGGTAATCAGTGCATTGATTATCAGTGCAGACCCATCAGCAATGCCCACCAGTGCCCCACAAGTGATGCCCACCTGTACATGTGATGCCAATCAGTTCCCACTTGTACCCACATTTTCTGCCAACCAGTGCCCATAAAGGATGCCAATCAGTGTCCATTAGTAATGCCAGTCAGTGCCCCTCAGTAATGCCTGTCAGTACCTCCTCCTCAGTGATACCTATCATTGCCCATCAGTGCTGCATATCAGTGCCGCCTCATCAGTGCCCATAAGTGAAGGAGAAATCTTTCTTATTTACAAAATGTTATAACAGAAACAAAGTTGTATCCCTTTTTTTATTTGTAGTCCAAAAAATTAACAAGCCAGTGGTAATCAAACACCACCAAAAGTAAGCTCTATTTGTGGGGAAAACAAGATGAAACATGTCATATGGGTACAGTATCGAATGACCGCACAATTGTCATTCAAAATGCAACAATGCTGAAAGCTGGAAATTGGCCTGGGCAGGAAGGGGGTAAAAGTGCCGGTATTGAAGTGGTTAAAAAAAGGCATTAAATTATGTGCAAAAGTTCCAATGCCAGCTGTACAGCAATGATTCTTTATGAAGTCAACATTCAATGGTTATATACAGTACTCATAACAGATTCTAGTGACACCATTCCCATTAGTGATTAAGGGATTAAGATACCCTGAAGGATTCCGCATGCGATATGAAGGTCGCGTGACTCATTTTTGGGGAAATATTGCATGGTATCATAAAAGAGTCAGTTCATCACAGTAAAATAAATACTGCAAAAAAAAAAAAATTAGATAACTCATTAAAGTCAATTCACTAAAGAACACACACTTTCGTTATTTATCACCTGGCAGTAGGCAGTTGGTATTTTAGCAAAGTAGAAAATAACAATGGGAGGAATGCTGCACTGGCCAGGAAGTATACAATGTATCAGTGTGGAAATGTGCTGCCCTGAGCTCAGGAATAAAATACATTGTAACATTTGTAACACACTATATCCCCATCCACGCCCAGCATCATCCATCCCTCTCCACATTATATCCCCATCCACACCCAACATCATCCATCCCTCTCCACAATATATCTCCATCCAAGCCCAGAATCCTGGAGAGGGATGGATGATGCTGGGCGGAGGTGGGGATATATTGTGGAGAGGGATGGATGATGTTGGGTGTGGATGGGGATATATTGTGGAGAGGGATGGATGATGTTGGGTGTGGATGGGGATACATTGTGGAGAGGGATAGATGATGCTGGGCGGAGGTGGGGATATAATGTGGAGAGGGATGGATGATGTTCGGTGTGGATGGGGATACATTGTGGAGAGGGATAGATGATGCTGGGCGGAGGTGGGGATATAATGTGGAGAGGGATGGATGATGTTGGGTGCGGATGGGGATATAATGTGGAGAGGGATGGATGATGCTGGGTGTGGATGGGAATACATTGTGGAGAGGGATGAGAGTTACATAGTGAAGAGGCTCTCCACAATGTAACTCATCCCCACCCAGTCATCCTCATCCCTCTCCACAATTCCACCCCAACATTGCCAGCTTGTCAGCTTCAGGTGTCCGTGTTCCATCTATTGGATTAAGTGTTCTGAAGGATTGACCAAGTCAAAAAAATGAACGAACTTTGTGGGCACAGAATGAGAGAGAATCAGTAAAAAAGAATACATTTTATTACAACATAGTTAAAAAACATATAAACAACATAGAAACAACACCCTGTATGGACACAGTTAGCAGTTACCCAGTAATGCAGTTATAGAGGACTGGACCTATGGTATAAAGACTAATTTAATACTGTATCAAGGGGAAAGAAACATTTCTGATCCAGTAATGCCTCCAAAAACTTGCTCTTCCGTTTTGACAAGCACGTTTTTGGAGGCATTACTGGATCAGAATTTGAGTATTCGTGAAACATATAGAGCATATTGATCCTTGGCTCCCACACATTAAGTTACCCTGCTGTGGCCTTGGTTTACGGTCACTGTGTTTGGGAACATCTTGATATACAGGGTCTTGTATGTGATATTATTGGGTGAATTGTATGGTGTCCCCTGTTTTATACATATGTTTTTTTTAACATTGTTTAACCTCTTGCCCCACGCACAAATACTGCGGCAGGGTGGCTGCTCTGTGCCAGATCCCGTACCTAGTACACGATCTGACACTATTGGGTCTGGGGCACGTGCACCACCTGTGGCCCGCTCCCGGCGGGAGCCAATCAGCGGATCCAGCGAATGCAATGTCTGACTGCCAGGACCCGCTGATCCTTTCGGGAGACAGACAGAACAGCGATCTGCCTAACTAAACAAGGCAGACCGCCGCTCTGTGAGAGGGGAATGTATCGATCCTGTGTTTCTGCTAAGCAGGAACACGGATCTTTACATCCCCCACAGTTAGAAAGCATTCCCTAGGAACACATTTAACCTTTTGATTGCCCCTGATGTTAACCCCTTCCCAGCCAGTGTTATTAGTACAGTGACCGTGTATATTTTTTAGCACTGATCACTGTATTAGGGCCCTTTTACATGTGCGGACCATTCAGATCCGCCTGTCAGTTTTTTCAGCGGACCTGAACGGTCCTTCCATACATCTCTATCGAGCGATGGATGTCAGCGGTGACATGTCCACTGACATCCGATCTGCCCCGATCCGATCCGCAAAATCCAGATGGATGGAAACCCTATTTTCCATCTGTCTGGCGGATCGGATGAAAACGGACAGGTGGTCCATAATCACCCGATCCCCCCATAGAGGAGAGCGGAGATCTGACAGGTCCGTCCCTGCACAGTATGCAGAGATGGACTTGTCATCCACCGGCTCAGTGGGGATCAACGGAGCGATCCCTGCTGAGCAAGCGGATGGCTGAATACGGATCCGCACATGTGAAAGGGGCCTTAGTCATTGGTCCCCAAAAAAGTGTCAGTTAGTGTACGATTTGTCTGCTGCAATATCGCAGTAGTAATAAGGAGAGCCGGCAAAACTGTAATCCTTGAAGTGTTGTTTATTGGTACATCAGAGTGACAATAAAACAATAAAGCTGACGCATTTCGGCGATAGCCTTAGTCGTAGCTACAACTAAGGCTATTGCCGAAACACACCAGCTTTATTGTTTTATTGTCACTCTGATGTACCAATAAACAACACTTCAAGGATTACAGTTTTGCCGGCTCTCCTTATTACTGTTCATTGGAGTGTGTTGGGACACATCGAGCCTCGGCACCTGTGAGTGGACCTGGTGTATGGATTGAGTTGTCCCTGCAGAGAGCGCTGTTACCTTTCTTCTTTTCCATGCAATATCGCAGTCCCGCTATAAGTCGCTGATCGCTGCCATTAATAGTAAAAATAAATAAAAACATCCCATAGTTTGTAGACGCTATAACTTTTGCACAAACCAATCAATATACACTTAATTGGTTTTATTTTACCAAAAATATGTTGCAGAATACATACTGGCCTAAATTGATGAAGAAATCGGATTTTTTACATTTTTTTTAAAATTTGAATGACATGCCAAAAAGAGTGAATGTCTGCAGACACACCCACTAATAGCAGACAGATGTTCTCAGTAATGTGGACAAGCTCGGAGTCCATGTAACTCTCTATCCATACACCCCCATATTATATCTATATATAACACCTGACTGTCCCAGCAGTCACACTGAGCCTTATTCCCCGCACACACAATCGGAAATTCCGCCAGCAAAAGTCCGATATGAGCTTTTGGTCAGAAATTCCGACCGTGTGTATGCCAGCAAAAGATTGAGAGCAGGTTCTCTATTTTCCCTCGAAAAAAGTTCCTATTGGAAATTCTGTTCGTCTGCATGCAATTTCGACACGCAAAAAAATGACGCATGCTCGGAAACAATTCGACGCATGCTCAGAAGCATTGAACTTCATTTTCTCGGCTTGTCGTAGTGTTGTTCTTGACGGTCGAAAGTTCAGAGAACTTTTGTGTGACCGTGTGTATGCAAGAAATAGAAAAAGAATTTCCGATCGTGTGTACGAGACATTACCATACGTCCATACCTGACAACATTTTGAGATGGGAATGAGGGACACCTGCTAACAAACTTATGTAGGCATAAGACACGCCCCCTACCACACCTATTTAAAGGACAATTAACGGCACAGTTAACGGCCCCCAGTGGTGTAGTGGATAGCACTTTTGTCTAGCAGTAAGAAGGGTCGCTGGTTCGAATCCCAACCACAACACTACCTGCCTGGAGTTTGCATGTTCTCCCTGTGCCTGCGTGGGTTTCCTCCGGGTACTCCGGTTTCCTCCCACACTCCAAAGACATGCTGGTAGGTTAATTGGATCCTGTCTAAATTGTCCCTAGTATGTATGAATATGAGTTAGGGACCTTAGATTGTAAGCTCCTTGAGGGTAGGGACAGATGTGAATGTACAATGTATATGTAAAGCGCTGCGTAAATTGACGGCGCTATATAAGTAACTGAAATAAATAAAAAAATTTAAAAAAATTAACCACCCCCCCAAAAAAAAGTTAATTAAATCCACAAGTGCTTTTTTTTTTACCACTACTATGCCTTTATATTGGCTTTTAAAATGTATAAATGCAGTAAGAACGGATTAGCACTGGGAAACACTTTTTGAAAGATAAAAAGTGCTTTTTATACACAACTATATAGATCAGGCCAAAATGAGGGACAAATGAGGAGGACAGAGAGACATTGCAAATCAGGGACATTCCCTCGAAATCAGGGACAGTTGGGAGCTGTGTACGTCTTTGGTGGTGTTCCTTGCCCCGCCCCCTCCCGCACGGCCCCGCCCCCTGGCTCCCACACGGATCCATGCACTTCCTCGGCTCGCTGACAGTTCTAGGCGGACGGTCACGTGGCACGGCGATGCCCGGGTCACATGACCGTGACGTCATGTGTTGGAAGTAGTCGCTACGTACAGTACAGGCAAGATGTGGCTGAGACCGGAGGAGGTTCTGGTGAAGAACGCCTGGAAGCTGTGGGTGACCGAGACCTCCAACCCGTACTTCGTGCTGCAGAGGAGACGGGGCTACGGGGAGGACGGAGGGGGGCTCACAGGTACTCCATCTCCACATCTGGCGGGCTGGGCGACCGGCTGCTGACGTGGTGACTGAGCTGAGCACATCTGTCATTACCGCCCATTGGAAGTTGGTTTCCAGCAGACAGCTGACTGGCCATCATATAGTCCTCATTGTATTGATGTATGAGTGTGTATTACACGAGCCGTGCTCTGGTATGACTGCTCCTGTGGGGGAGGGATGGGGACTGATATTACACCCTCCCCATCCCCCCATCCTTCTGGTTACCTGGATGTCCTGCCGAGTCACTCACCCACAACCACTATGAGGATTGGGGGGCTCCACTCACAGTCACCGATCAGCCAGAACTTTATGACAAAGCTGAGATGCAAATACCCAAAGGAACATATGTTGTGTGCTCAGCAATACAAATGTTGTATAAAGGGAACACAATGAAGTGGTAGTAGACCTGCGGCAGGCGATCCGCAGTTTAATGGAAATATTTGATCAGTCCATAACTGTCAGTTTTGTGGCTGCACAGAGAGAACACAACACAGGTGGCAATGAAGTGTCAGTAAATCGCATGAAGGGGATCAGCAGAACAAAGTGACTATTAATCACTCAGAAAATGTCAGTTTGTGTCTGAATGGAACCACACTTACAAAACCCGGGAGTGATTGTAAATGATCACCTTGTAAAACAACCCAGTCAGTTTAAAATAGAAATGAAAGGCAAAACATTTTTGTATAGATTTAAAAAGTCATTATTAAATACCCCCCATTTTTTTTTTTTTTTTTTTAGAAATGATCACATTCTCTCTGTTCTCAGCTTCATAAGAGCTGGGGGGAAGAGAAGCAGCACACTGAGCGTCCCAGTAAATGGCTGTGCAGCAGGGACGTGTTGATCATTGGAGGAGAGCATACTGACTTCTCAGCATTGCTAGAGAACTGACCACAATGTGCTCTCTTGCTTAGTGTGGTCAGTTTTTACTAGGAAAGCAAAGGGGCTGGCAGAACACCAGGGATTTAACATAAAGGAAGCAATACAAAGAGAACAGGATACATTATCATACAAGTACATGGCACAGCAGACACATATCAGGAATATGAAGTGTTGGGGTAACAACAAGGGAAGAGAAGGTTACACTGCAATTCACAGCTTCTGCAAAGCAGATCTGGGAAGGATCCAAAGCAGCTTGGAAAGGAAAACAGGGTGACCAGAGCCCTGAATTATTAAAACATAACAAAGTTTATTTGTAAACATATCATCACATCAAGGCAAAGAAGCAGTATCTTCCAGAGTAGAAGAGTATTTCCATACAGTACGAGGGGGTTGATTTATTAAAACAGGAGAGTGAAAAACCTGGTGAAGCTGTGCATGGTAGCCAATCCGCTTCTAACTTCAACTTGTTCAGTTAAAGCGGAGTTCAACCCAAAAGGGGAAGCTCCGCTTATTTGCTTCCTCTGCTGCCACATTTGACACCTTTCAAGGGGGAGGAGGGGGTACCTGTTTTTGACAGGTTCCTGGCCCCAGTTTGGCCCCCCTCCTCCTTCCCCCTGCTGCCAGGCTATTCATAAAGCGCGATGAGCTTCGTGCATGCGCAGTAGGGGCTTCACAGACGATTTTCTTTACAAGGAATGGCAGCGGCAGCACCCGAGAGCTGATTGAAAAAATGGGCTGGGGGGCTGACTTCGCTGGATCCCTGGACAGGTAAGTGTCCTAATATTAAAAGTCAGCCCCTACAGTATTTGTAGCTGACTTAATTTTTTGGTGGAGCTCTGCTTTAAGCTTTGACAAAAAAAAAAAAAACTGGAAGCTGATTGGTTTCTATGTAGATCTGCACCACATTTTTCACTCTCCAGTTTTAGTAAATAAACCCCATTGTGAGCAGACAGAGAGACACTGGCGCTGTCCACGTCCCCATCTCAGTGCTGACAGCCTCCTTCTTGCTCTGGGATTGTAACTGAGATCGGGATGTGGGCAGGCACAATGTTTCGGAGGACCCGCCTCCTTTGACACGTGTCCCCTGGAAGGAAATTAACCGACTTTTAAACCAGCAGATGACAGAGGGATTCCTGATTCACTGTTTCAATAATCCCTCTGTCATCTGCTGGTTTAAATGCTGGTTCATTTCCTTCTTGGGCAGGTGAGCAGCAAAGGTAGCGGAGGAGGGTGAAACTGTTGTAATGCTTTGTCAAAACTATGCTGTGGGGTTTAAAGGATTAAAACAGGTGGTCAAGATGCACTTTAGTGACTCCAAACCACTTGAAGAGTGTTTCAATGTGGATGGCTCTTCAGGTGTAAATGGGGCCTTAATGTTTTTATAGCACAGGTGTGAAAAGGGTTAAAAAAACAGATATGACAGAGTCTGTTGCCGGAAGGGCTTGTAAATACTTAATAGACTGTAGTTTTAGTCGCTGAGTGTTAACAGCTTTCGTGGCTGTGTGTTACAGCAGGACTGAAGTAAACACAATTGCTAGTATGTTGTGTTGCTTTTCATTTTATTTTTTTTTGAGTAGAAGAAGCTTTATATATATATATATATATATCCCACTTTCTCATAGCAATTTTTTTTTGGTGCATAGCCTGCAGTGCACATTCTCAGGCCACTCCCAGCAGCTGTAAGATACTGAAATTAAAGCTGAGTATCAGGATACTGAAGGGACCCGCATGTATAAGTAACAAATGGAGAAAAAGGAAGACATCAGATGCAAAATAAGAAGCTGCACAGATGGCAGTGGTGGTGACAGAAAGCATAGACCTGTCATCGCTTGAAGAGGATAAAGCAGTCACACTTGAACAGAGTGTTTTATGGTCATTATTAAGACTTTTATTTGAGAGTTTGTACAGGCATTTTTACATGATTAAGGCTTGAGCGTTTTTTCGTTTTTAGCCAATCGAAAACTACATACTAGGCAAGAAATCACACAAAAAACACACATTTTTGGGTACTCCCATTGACATCTTTTGGGGCCAAAAGGCTTGACTCATAAGAAGCTTATGTACCTTTTCAAGTGACAATCTTTGAGCGACACTACAGTCACGTGTGAACGCGCACCATTGGATAGAATGGAAATCCTGATATCGTGAGGTACTTCTGGTGAAGCTTTAAATTGCTTAAGTGTGAACAGGGCCCAGGAGGTTAGACTGCCAGTATTGCAAGTATGCTGTGCGCTATGACAAGCTGTAGTTGAATACACATACATGCGGCTGTAGATTGTTGGTGTTGTGTGGTCATTAATTGCTGCATAATATGATGGTTACTAAAGCTGACAGTTCTGTTGTTAGCAAAGCTAAAGATGTCTGGTATGGCTGCAACGCACACCTTTCATATCTATCCTAAATTTTTTTATTTTTGTTCAGTTCTGTCCCCTATGGGACAAAGCACATGTATTACTTTGTCCCAAGTTGCTAGGCGCTTTCTAACCCTAAGGCCCCTTTCACACTGGGGCAGTGGGGGGCGTCGGCGGTAAAACAGAGCTATTTTTAGCGCTGTTTTACCGCCGTTTTTGCGGCTGTATTCGGCCGCTAGCGGTGCGGTTTTAACCCCCGCTGGCAGCCGAAAAAGGGTTAAACCCGCTCGTACAGTGCGGCTATAGCCGAGCTGATTTCAATGGGAAGGAGCGGTTTAGGAGCGGTGAACACACCGCTCCTTCACTGCTCCAAAGATGCGGCTCACAGGACTTTTTTTACCGTCCTGCCAGCGCACCGCTTCAGTGTGAAAGCCCTCGGGCTTTCACACTGAACAAACAGCGGAGGCTGTTTAGGGGCGGTTTGCAGGCGGTATTTTTAGCGCAATAACATCTGCAAACCGCCCCAGTGTGAAAGGGGCCTAATTATGAGGTCCAAACTGCACCCCCTTCCCTCCTGCTGCAGCCCATCCATTAACAGACAGGAAGGTGGCAGCCGTTTCATGACAGGTCTGCTCTGAACACTTTGCAGAGACAAGCAGCGGCAAGTGGAATGCAGAGGGAGGGGGGATGTGTTGTCTTCTGCATTGCTCTTGCCTCAGTCTGCTTGTCTCTGGAAAGTGCTCAGAGCCGAGACAAGCTTTGGGAGTGGTGAGGAGAGCGCGCTATGTCAGCTATAATCATCAGCCGGACCGTGGGTTGAGAGACGCAGGCTTCCACATACATTTTGAATCTGTTGCAGTGCTGTGTGTTTACATATTGGTTGAATCTGGTGCAGATTGTAGCACCAATATATGAGTGCATATTTTATAACCTTTTTTTTAATAAATTAATGTTGTAGAATTATTATGCTATGTGGATTTTTGTTTTATATTTAACTGCATCACTTGCGCTATAAGAAAAGACAATGAGGGCCCATTCACATGTGGCGATTTGAAATTGAGAAATTGTGGGGAAAATTGCCACAATTCTGCTCTCAATTCCAAATTATGTGTCAATCGCAGCAAAGTGCATGTTTGGATGCCATTATATCAGTTGTCACGTGACAGGATCACATGGCAAACTACCTTTAAAAATCGTATGAAGTGTTGTATGAATTGGCTGGCCCTATGCGATATGCAGAATCACGTGACAATCGTACTTTAAAAGTCACGTATTGGGAACTATCCCCCCCCCCCCCACAGGTTATGTGAACAGGGCCTGCAGAGAGGAGAAAAGAGATACTGCAGCCATCTAGGAGAGTGTGTACATTTGTTTTTTGTGTAAACCCACGCTTCTTTTTTAACAATTGCAAACATTTTATGTTTCATTTAATTTGAGAAGATTGCTACTAATGTTGCAGCTGGACACATAACCATTTTACATACAAGAGAAACAATTTTTTAATGAATATTTGTGGGATGGAAGAGACTATTATATATGTATTTTTTTTTGGGTTTGGGAAATATCGTTTTTAAAGTGATACGAGTCTTTTTTTTTTTTTTTCTTTAAAAATAACAAACATGGCATACGTACTTGCTCTGTACAGTGGTTTTGCACAGAGCAGCCTGGATCCTCTTCTTGGGTCCCTCTTCGGTGCTCATGGCCTCTCCCCCCCTGTCGAGTGTCCCCCACAGCAAGCAGCTTGCTATGGGGGGCAGCTGAGCTGCAGCTCCGTGTGTCCATTCAGACACGGAGCCCCTGTTTGGCTCCACCCCTCTCTCCTGATTGGCTAACTTAATTTAATTGATAGCAGCGGGAGCCAATGGCACCGCTGCTGTGTATCAGTCAATCAGGAGGGAGAGTCCCAGACGGCCGAGACACAGCCTCAGGTAAATATTAAGGGGTGCTAGGTTGTCTGCTGCACGTAGAAAGCTTTTTATCTTAATACATAGAATGCTTTAAGATAAAAAAAAAACCTTCTGCCTTTAGAATCACTTTAAGGTTGCATGTTAAATGGATACTAAACAATATCCATATTCTCCCAAGACAATCCATACACATCCACTAAAAGTGGTTGAAAAGGCTTAAGGTGTTTTACCCTCATACATTCTATGCATGAAGGTAAAAAACCTTCTGCATTTAGCAGCCCCCCCTAATATTACATGAGCTCAATTGTCATCCAGCGATGTGCACAAGAGCATCAGGGTCTCTGCCTCCTCATTGGCTGAGACAGCAGCGGGAGCCATTAGTTCCCTCTACTGTCAATCACAGCCAGTGAGCCAATGAAGAGAGAGCCGGGACAGGGCTGAGCTGCACTATGTGTCTGAATGGACAGAGTGAGTCTGCTCTGGTGCCCCCATAGCAAGCTTCTTGCAGGAGGGAGGGGCTAGAAGTGCTGGTGGGGGACCCGAGAAGAGGAGGATCCGGGCTGCTCTGCACAAAACCAACTGCACAGAGCAGGTAAGTATAACATGTTTGTTACAGTATTTTAAAAGAAAAAACTAAGCCTTTAATATCCTTTTAATAGTCCTGTTATCTATTTTTCATGAACTAATTTCTTACTGTTTTCTGCCTCCATGAGCTCCTGAACCTTTCCTTTTTCCTTTTTCTTTAGTTTTTTGGAATGAGCAGTACATGTTAGTTGTGGTCATGTGTACTTCTCTATACACACACACTACAAATCTCATAGGCCATCTTAGAAGAGAGGGTGGCTACATTTCTACATACAGTAGGATCATGGAGAACAAACACAACCACCGTCTTAAAGTGTTTCTAAAGGCTGATGGTTTTTTTACCCTCATGCATTTTATGCATGAAGGTAAAAAAAACCCTTTTATGTGCAGCAGCCCCCCCCCCCCCATCTTACCTGAGCCCCCTCCAATCCAGCACTGTTCATGATAGCCTTGACTGTATAGGGACTCTCCCTCCTCATTAGCTGAGACAGCAGTGGGAGTCCATTGTCTCCTCCCTGTCAATCTCAGCCAGTGAGCCAACGAGGAGAGAGCGGTGGGCGAGGTTGGATGCATAGAGCAGCGGCTCGGGAGCGAGCACGCAGCGGTGCTCCCAGGGCAATTGGCTTTTTCTGGGGGCACTGCTTGAGATGGAGGAGCCAAGAGTGCCAGCGGGGGACCCAAAAATAAGAGGATCGGGGCTGTGTGCAAAACCATTGCACAGAGCAGATAAATATAAAATGTTATTTAGAAAAAAAAACAATGACGCTTTAATAATACTTTAACATTAAGTCAGATTAGAACAGTAACAACAAAGGAGATTTGAAGGAGGCTGAGAGCAACAGAAGGTACTTTGAGTTAAGAACACACACTTGAATATAGTTTTTTTTTTTTTTTCAGTGTCACTTATGGGAAAAAAAACACACACTCACCTGTCCCAGGATCCAGCGGTGTGCTCACCCCAGTCGGTCTTACCTGCTGTCTTCGGTCCCCGGCGTTGGCATCTTCACTATGGGCATCCGGCTCTGACAGCTTGCAGCTTCAAAGCTGGGTCCCCACTGCACACTGTGAATGGTGGATGCAGTCTTCTGGGACCTGTCAGTGTCCCAGGAGGCTGCAGGGAGGTGGGAGGGAGGAAAACTTCCATTCCCGAGCGCCGCGGTGCTCGGAATGGAAGTGAGATAAGTTTTTATTTTACTTATTTTATCTTTTATGTAAATTATGGTGGTATTGTACTTCACAAACTAGCATTCAAAAGTGAGAAAAATAAAGAAACAGCGTGAATTACTGTGAACATACAAAGATATTCATGATTGCATATGATTATGATTACTTTATCACAAAATATTGACAAGGGATGCTTGTAATAATTTCTCATCCCAGCCAACACATAGGGGTGTCTTTATTTCCATTGTAAGATGGGTGGGTGGTTCATGTTTAAAGTACAGGCTGGCATGTGTTGTGTCTACAGAGATACAGAAACAGTAGGGCTCTGGTGGTGTTTGGCAGGCATGAAAAGATGACGTGCCAGCTTTGCTATGGCATATTTTTTGTAATACAAATTTGACTAATTTGTATTAAATACCTCTCTGTTAGAGAAAACATTTCTTTGCTGTTGTTACAATGCCAGTGACATCGCTTAACTACTTTAAAAGATCTAGCTGTAAACATTGGCAAAGTAACTTTTTAAATTGCCGCACTTTGTAGTATTTCTCTCCGTGGTGGCTGGTGAAGTTTTAGGATGGGGGCGCCAGACCCCGTCCCTCCTTTTTGACCACTCCTGCTTCTCATAAGCCCCACCCCTTATAGAATGCACCCATTCCACCCCATGTTTTCCACTAGCTTCCACCCATAGTGTCAGGTGTATTTAGCTCTGCATCACAGGACAGAGTATACAGCCCCAGCATCACAGGACAGAGTATACAGCCCCAGCATCACAGGACGGAGTATACAGCCCCAGCATCACAGGACGGAGTATACAGCCCCAGCATCACAGGACGGAGTATACAGCCCCAGCATCACAGGACGGAGTATACAGCCCCAGCATCACAGGACGGAGTATACAGCCCCAGCATCACAGGACGGAGTATACAGCCCCAGCATCACAGGACGGAGTATACAGCCCCAGCATCACAGGACGGAGTATACAGCCCCAGCATCACAGGACGGAGTATACAGCCCCAGCATCACAGGACGGAGTATACAGCCCCAGCATCACAGGACGGAGTATACAGCCCCAGCATCACAGGACGGAGTATACAGCCCCAGCATCACAGGACGGAGTATACAGCCCCAGCATCACAGGACGGAGTATACAGCCCCAGCATCACAGGACGGAGTATACAGCCCCAGCATCACAGGACGGAGTATACAGCCCCAGCATCACAGGACGGAGTATACAGCCCCAGCATCACAGGACGGAGTATACAGCCCCAGCATCACAGGACGGAGTATACAGCCCCAGCATCACAGGACGGAGTATACAGCCCCAGCATCACAGGACGGAGTATACAGCCCCAGCATCACAGGACGGAGTATACAGCCCCAGCATCACAGGACGGAGTATACAGCCCCAGCATCACAGGACGGAGTATACAGCCCCAGCATCACAGGACGGAGTATACAGCCCCAGCATCACAGGACGGAGTATACAGCCCCAGCATCACAGGACGGAGTATACAGCCCCAGCATCACAGGACGGAGTATACAGCCCCAGCATCACAGGACGGAGTATACAGCCCCAGCATCACAGGACGGAGTATACAGCCCCAGCATCACAGGACGGAGTATACAGCCCCAGCACCACAGGACGGAGTATACAGCCCCAGCACCACAGGACGGAGTATACAGCCCCAGCACCACAGGACAGAGTATACAGCCCCAGCACCACAGGACAGAGTATACAGCCCCAGCACCACAGGACAGAGTATACAGCCCCAGCACCACAGGACAGAGTATACAGCCCCAGCACCACAGGACAGAGTATACAGCCCCAGCACCACAGGACAGAGTATACAGCCCCAGCACCACAGGACAGAGTATACAGCCCCAGCACCACAGGACAGAGTATACAGCCCCAGCACCACAGGACAGAGTATACAGCCCCAGCACCACAGGACAGAGTATACAGCCCCAGCACCACAGGACAGAGTATACAGCCCCAGCACCACAGGACAGAGTATACAGAATATTTGTTACAAAAGCAAAGAAAGAGTGATCTCCACCTTTAGTGTTTTAGTTACAATGTTGGCATTTGGCTGTTGGTTTATTTCATTTTTACAAGGATCTGTAATCCTTTGCTGTTGTAGGGATGTCAGTAACTGGTTTTCAAACTCTGTACAGACGTCTGAGAAAAGCCAAGTTACTTTGTGTTTTTCTGGGGGAGTGGAGTCTTTTTTTTTTTTTTTTTTTTTTTTTTAGCATGATCAAATTATATTGCTAATAGCAAAAGAAATCATCTCCTAGAGCAAATCATTAAAAAAATAAATAAATAAATAAAGCTGCATGCACAACGATCAGGCATATTTCCATGATTTCCAGGCAGTGCTGAGCTGAAAAGATATTTATATTGGGTTAAAGCGTGCCAGCCTTATCCTGCTTCTGCACTTTGCTATTGGTCAAGTCCTAATAGTGATGGGCTGATGATATGAATGTATCTTATGTCTGTGAGCACCAGTAGATTGTGCCACAAGTTTAAATACAATGTTCAAAGGGAACAATTATATATATTTTTTTAATACATTTTCTTTTTGTTAAAGTTTAGAATAAAATAATTTTATATATATTTTTTTTCAATCCAATAACACGAATGGCTCTAAATTTTTGAAGTGATTTACTGCTATACCATTAATTGAGTTATTGCGCTGCATACTAGTACATTGTGAAAGACTTACCTTAAAACAAAGCCCTCCATTGGCATGCTGTCACCGCTGCAGAATCTTCCATCTTTACCTGGTCTTCCTTCTGGGTTCGGGGACTCTGGCCTTCTGATTGGCCGAGCTGCGATGACAGCATGTGCGGGAGTCATGGCTGCAGCCCATAGCCTAGAAGGAACAGCACGAGTAGGCTGTTCCTTTGGAGCGCATGCGTTCGAGATGTCACCGGCTGCTGCTCGCTAGAATATCTCCTAAACCGTTCATGTTTAGAAGATATTCATTACTTACAGGTAAGCTTTATTATAATCTTACCTGTAGGTAAAAATAACAACAATAATAATAATAAAAAAGGTAAAGTAGGGACAATGTTCTTTTGGCCATAGTTTTTCTGTGAGTCACAGGGATTCACTTAGCTCTGCACTGCTGTGACTCGGAGTCAGCCAACAGCGGGCTTTAGAAGATACCTGGTCCAGGTTCTGCAGGGATCCCGACAATCATGTTGGCATCCACCCAGATTCCTGACCAGCAGCTGGCTCAGCCCTTCAGTGCGACGCTGAGAGCCTGAGCCAGCTGCTTCCACCACATACACAGGCTGACACTCCAGCACAGAGTGGATTGATGCTACATCCCCCTAGGTGATTATGTTTTTTTTTTTTTTTTTTTTTAAACCTGCACTTTTTCTTTTAAATATACATTTAGGCACACCCTTTCATGAAATAATGTTTATACTTGAAGAGGTTTTTAGTTTTCATCTTTTAACGTAGTTCTTGCTAGCTCTAAAAATTAATAGCTTGCTTTTTATTTTCACCTAGGTCTTCTTGTGGGAACTCTTGATGCAGTTTTAGATTCCACTGCTAAAGTAGCGCCATTCAGGATTCTTCACCAAACCCCTGACTCTCAGGTCTACTGGTCCATTGCTTGTGGTGAGTACATGTCCGCATCGTGTCAGGAAAGACGTATAAAAACTGCAATCGCTGACTTCCTTCTATAAAGGCTGATTTCCTGGCTGTCCTGTTGACCCCTGGCTAAATTACCCAGAGTCTTTTTCTCAAATATCTTGAGTCGGTGACCATGAATAAATTTGCAGTTGTGGGGTTTTCACTTCACTTGCTGCATGTTTGTTCCAGGTCAGTGACTTAAAATAAAGGGATTAGCAAGGAAAGATGTTATATATTTTTTTATGACAGGTTTCTTTTACTACTCTTCAGCACCCATAAAGTAAACTGAAGGTATTGGTGTGGTGATCTACAACAAAGTACCAGTTAGATTTTCTTTTTTTAAGTCTTTCTTAAAGAAGAATTAAACTCTCCTATTTACAGACAAGGAAGCTGCTATCTTAGTCTGTTTGATTTGCAGTTGCCACAGTGCTCTACACAATATCAGCTATGACACCAGCCATTTGATGGCTCGCCAGTTTGGTTGACAGCTGACATAAGCACAGTATCTGTAAGGTTTGGTTCACACCTATGCGTTTTGCAGTGCGTTTGCAGAAATACACCACAGCCTATTTAACATTTAGTTCTTATAGGTCACTCTCACATCTGTGCAGTTTCTACCAGTGTGTTTTTTGGAAAGGTGCAGGGACTTTTTAACTTTCAGCATGGTGCATTTTTGGCTCCATAGACTTAAATAGAATTACATCAAAAACGCATGAAAAATGCATGTTTACATATGTTTTTTGGTGTGTTTTCCTGCATGACAACAGACGCCTCCTCCTTGCAAAATGAACATATCCTAAAAGTGCAAAACATATTAAAAACTTGCCTTAAAATGGGCCTCAAAAGCACATCTTCCGCAGATGCATAGATGTGAACCTAGCCTTACAGTTATTATTCAGGGCATGCCTTAAATGTAACATTTTTGGTAAACAGGTAAAGTGGGTGTAAATAAGCCCTCACAATATACTCAGTGAAGTGACCATCTTCCGATGTTACACAGAGATGAAACAAATCCTCCTACATACGTTGTACCTGATAATCTGCAGTCATTTGTCCTGTACAGCCTTCAACACAAAGATCAGCAAAGATCTGGCTGGATCTCTGGGCAGCAGAAAGCGGGGATGGGGATCTGAATTCACACACTGTACAGCTCAGAGAGAAGAACTCTGAGCCTGACTGGAGGGAAGAGACACACCCCACCTCACTCTACAGAACAAGCATAGCTGTGAATATTAGTCACAGGCTGTGTACTGATGTTCTCCTGTCCTGACGCTTTTTTTCTCTTGGTGCCTGGAAAAGCTGTCAGAAGTGGCTTATGCCCATAACAGAAGAACAAGGCAACAGAGACAAATTAAACTCAGAGCTTTGTAGAGAGACAAGTACACAGCATAGAAGGATTTGCTTTGTTCATATTTCATTTCTAATGTTTATAACCAGGGCTGCTGTTGGAAACCACAGAGCCCCATACAGCCAACCTGACAGCCCCCCCCCAAAAAAAATACAGTTTACTAGGCTTCAGTTATGAATGAACACAGTGAGTGATCAGTACGGATCGCTCACTGTGTTCATTTAGGAAAGGCAGGGGCTGGTAAATATGACATATTTACCATACCTTTCCCTCACTCTCCACCCTGAAGGATACCATTGTATGCTTGCAACTGCCAGCTGGAAGGAGAGGAGAGAAGCCAGCAGCATTGTGGGGGTAAGGGGGCCTGGGGCGAAGTGTAAATGTATGGTGCACAGAGTGGGTAATCAGTGCGGCAGTGGGGCAATTACTGGAACCTCTCCCCTGTATGGCTCTCTGCAGCAGCTGAAATCCGGCAGGAGAGAGAAGAGAAGATGCCACCTTTCAGCTGCTGCAGAGACAGCCATACAGGCGATTGTTTGCAGTAATTCTCCCAACCCCCCCACCGCGCCAATCACCCTCCCTGCCCATATCTGATTCACCCTGCTGCCTGGGCTCCGTACAGGAGGACTGGTGGTACCCCCCTTATACCCAGCCCTGTGTACAACCACTTTAAAGCAGTGGATTTAGTTCTGCTTTAGGTGCCCGCCCATTCATGTGTTCCTAAATCTTGATGGGACCGACTTAGAAAAAATGGCTGAAAGCAGACTGGAAGAACAACTTGGCTATTGTCCATATTAGGCTGTATGGTTTCTTCTTTGAGATGATGGAACAGAGCTGTGATAATTATGGTTGACCATTCTCTATGCAAGTTTTGCCACACCATTTATTTTTTTTAGCTTCCCAAAGATTGACGGAAATTAGTTTTTTGCATTTTTTTTCTGATATGGCATTTGCTTTACTGCACTTGACCCTGTGGCTTCAAGTGTAATGGCAAAACCTTTTTTTTTTTTTTTTTCATTTTGGATAGAGTAATGGAGGGTTATAACCCCTGTCAGTTTATTTTCTTTCCTCTTTTTGCCATCTGTGTCCCATTGGAGATATCCCTTTACTTCCTGTCCCATAGCCAAAACAAAAAGTTTTGCCTTTTGGTTACACTTTAATTACAGAACAACAGACACATAACAAAAATGCAACAAGGACTCCTGATTTTTCTTCCACTCTCTAAAGCTTTTAGGAGCTTTTTCCGATGTCAAGCTCTTTGGGCGTTAATTCATTTCATTGGCCAAAATAAATAATTTATTCTGGCCTTTGAAATTAATTAATGCTCAAACGCTAAATGCGCCTTTTAGCAGCTTTTAGTAGTGTCAAGCATTTTTTCTGCCTAAATTCTGCTGATCCTGGGCACACTGGCAGTGAGATTTTTTTCCTGCCTCAAAACTCTCCTGCCACTAAATGCTGCTAAAAGTCTATGGGGGCTATTCACAAAAGGCAAGTTCACTTTGTACTGCTAGTGCACTTGGAAGTGCAGTTGCTGTAAATCTGAGGGGTAGATCTGAAATGAGGGGAAGCTCTGCTGATTTTATCATTCAATCATGTGCAAGCTAAAATGCTGTTTTTTATTTTCCTTGCATGTCCCCCTCAGATTTACAGCGACTGAACTTGTAGTGCAAAGTGGATTTGCCTTTAGTAAAAAAACCCTATGTGTGCATAGACATATAGGCTTACATGCAGGGCAGTTTAGAAGCAGCTATAAAAACATCCTGTGTGCATGAGGCAAAGGAAACTTCATCTAGAACTGAACTATTAGATTAGGGCAACAGTTTCATTCGTTCTAGGTGAACTGAAAAGGAGTTGAAAAACTGTCTTTTCAGCTTCTGCAGCTGATGAAGGACACATGGAAGTTGATTTACTAAAGGCAAATAGACTGTGCACTGTTGAAAGTGCAGTTACACTCTGCAAGTGCAGTTTCTCCAGAGCTTAGTAAATGAGGTAAAGCTTCACTTTACAAAGAACAACCAATCACATGCAAGGAAAAAAATGCATTTTTGTTTGCAGATGATTGGATGATGGAAGCCAGCAGAGCTCTCCCTCATTTACAAAGCTCTGAAGCAAGTGCACTTTCAAAAGTGCACAGTAAATTTGACTTTAGTAAATCAACCCCTTGATGTCTCACAAACATTCCTTACTATTTTTGTAACTCACCTCTCCCCTTTTTTTTTTTTTTTTCTTTTAAAAGGCTGCAGTTTTTAAATGAGTAATTGCTTAGTGTTTTCCTGCTCTACCCGGTATGTGCTATTACTCTCAGGCACACAGCACCTTTTAAAACTGTTTGTAAGTTCACGATTAAAATGCACTTTTACTTGTTAGAGTAGATGCATACATGGTCCCTAAAATGTTGTATGACAGAATACAGATTTCAAAATGGTTAAGATGATTACCATATGACAGGTATACCCCCTGGAAGACACAGAGGATGAATACATATTATGGAGAGATTTAACCAGTTTTGGACACTGGACATACTACAGGCATCCAAAACAACTTCATCAAAGCACACAGGACATGTGTAGTATGTTCTGTCCTTTTGCTGCTCCCAACCATCCCTTCTCTCCTCTTTACACTTACCAACTATTCACGACTGTCAAAATGAGAGTCAGGAGTTACATAAATATAGCAGCTTGTAGACCCCTTTCACACTGGGGCGGTTTGCAGGCGGTATTGCGCTAAAAATACCGCCTGCAAACCGCCCCTAAACAGTCTCCGCTGTTTGTTCAGTGTGAAAGCCCGAGGGCTTTCACACTGAAGCGGTGCGCTGGCAGGACGGTGAAAAAAGTCCTGCAAACCGCTTCTTTGGAGCAGTGAAGGAGCGGTGTATTCACCGCTTCTAAACCGCTCCTGCCCATTGAAATCAATGGGACAGCGCGGCTATACCGCGGCTATAGCCGCGCTGTACGAGGGATTTTAACCCTTTTTCGGCCGCCAGAGGGGGTTAAAACCGCACCGCTAGCGGCCGAATACAGCTGCAAGAAGGACGGTACAGCAGCGCTAAAAATAGCGCTGTTGTACCGCCGACGCCCCCACCGCCCCAGTGTGAAAGGGGCCTAATAGTAATAATGTTTTTTCCTTGTCAAAAGAAGTTTATTGAGTATACAATGTTATAAAGATACATAAAGATACATAAAGTAAGTTTACAAGGATCTATAAAGTAAGCTCATTGTTTTACAGTAGGGTTTATATAGGTAAATATCATGAAATTTCAAATATTAAACATTGGGTTCACGTAAACCTAAATTAAAGATATATATAATTTCCTTAGTTACTTTTGTAGGTATTTAAATGATTTATACCTACTATACATATTGTTTACAAGTAGAGTGTATATAGGTCAAATAAATTCTGATAATGAGCTTTAATCGTAAGGTGGAGAAAAGGAAAGAGAAAGAAGAAAAAGGGTTGAAAGGTAGAGGTATGGTCCACAAGGTTGTCCCGCTCGTCAGTTTATTATTCTTTTTAGTTCTCTTTGAAGCCTTAGAATGGGTGTCTCTGTAAGTCATTTAATCTGTTACCATGGCAACAGGACAGAGTCATTGAAATTTGACAGGAACTGTTGTTTTATCCAAGGATGCCAAAGTTTTTCAAATTTTGGAATTTGATTTTGATCGATGGCTACCATCTTAGCATGGGACATTGTATTATTCATTCTGTGAATTGTTTCTGCTAGTACCAATGTAGGAGATTTCCATGCCTTGGCCACTGTTTGTTTTGCAGCCGTTATTAGTTGGATCATAAGTTTGAATTGAGAGAGTGTTAACAATTCCGGTTTTAGATTAAGTAAAGTTAAATATGGATCTGGTTGTATTATTTTTTTAAATATTTTAGATGCAATCACGAAGACTTCCTTCCAGAAGGTTTGGATTACTGGGCACGTCCACCATATGTGTAAATATGTGCCTATATCTGGGCATCCTCGAAAACAAAGAGTTGAGGTATTAGGTGAATATTTTGCCACTCTAGCGGGTACAAGGTACCAGCGAGTTAGGACTTTATAATTTGTCTCCAGTGCCAAGATGTTGGGTGAAGATGACTTAGATGTGAGCCATATATTAGACCAGTCCGTGTCTTCTAAAGTTCGTCCCAGGTCCTCCTCCCACCTCTGAACGTAAGAGGGTCTATTAAGATTTGCTACTCCATATAATTGATTATAAAGTGATGAAATTGTACCTTTAGCAAATGGATCTTTTGTACAGATTGATTCAAAAATGGATAATTGGGATAATGGTGTATCCCCCTTTAGGAATGGTGTATAGAAATTTTTGATTTGGAGATATCTAAATATCTCAGAGTTTGGTAGATCATATTTTTCTCTAAGCGATGGGAATGAAAGGAATGATTTAGATGCTATGAAGTCATTTAGTGTCTGAATGCCTGATGTTGTCCAAGCTTTAAAAGAATTTGGGTAGATCCATGCCGGATAAAAGGCCGGATTTCTGATAAAAGAAAGGAGAGGATTGTGTAGAGATTGTAACTGATATTTGGTTTTTAGTTTATCCCAGAGAGATAAGAAGTGTTTAGTTATGGGATTATGAATTTTAAAGCGGTCTTTAGGATCAAGCCATAATAAATTTGATATTAATAGAGGGTCTTGATATAGAGGGTATTTGATATTAATAGAGGGATTTCCTGTTTTGCATGGTATTTGGACAAACTGGCCAAATGTGCTGCTCTGTAGTAGTTAGTAAAATTAGGGTATCCCAGGCCTCCTTTATTTTTGGGAAGATGTAGTGTGTGTATAGGTATACGTGGTTTAGAAGAGCCCCATATAAACGAAGTTGCTCTTTTTTGTACTATTCTCAAAAAATAGGAAGGAATTGGAATAGGGAGGACTCTGAATAGATAAAGCAATTTGGGTAGAATAGTCATTTTGATTGCATTAATCTTCCCTATCCAGGATAAAGGAAGTTGTGACCATTGTTTTATTAGATTTGTGATCTGTCTTAATACAGGAGGATAAGTGGTTGAGAATAAGTCAGAATGAGATGCTGTTAAATGAATTCCAAGATATGGGATTGATTTTTCTGCCCATGTGAATGGGAGTGCAGCCCTAGCCGGGATCAATTCCATGTTTGTGAGTGAAATATTAAGCACTAGGCATTTCTTAGGATTAATCATAAGGCCGGATAGGGCTGCAAATCCATCAAGAGCTGGTATTAAGTTAGGACCAGAGACCTGTGGTGATGATAGAAAAAGTAATATATCGTCTGCAAATATACATAATTTGTGTGTAATACCTCCTACTTCAATGCCAGTTATAGTTTGGTTTGTTCTGATGTATTGGGCCATGGGTTCGAGTATAAGGGCAAATAATAAGGGAGATAATGGGCAACCCTGTCGGGTACCTCTTTCGATATTAAAGGCTTCAGATTTGTATCCAGCATATTTTATATAGGCTTTGGGTTTATTATATAATGCTTTGATCCATGTTAAAAAGTGGGGTCCAAAACCCCATTTTTGTAATGAATATTGCATATATTGCCAGGATACTGTGTCAAATGCCCTCTTAATATCGAGAGATAGAAAACATAAAGGGATTTTACGTTTTTTAGCAATATGTGCCAATAACACTGCCCTGCGTATATTATCGCCTGCCTGTCTATTTGGCATGAAGCCTACTTGATCTCTATGTATTAATTTTCCTATAATGCTATTGAGGCGTTTTGCTATTATTTTTGCTAATAATTTAATATCGAGGTTTAACAGAGAGATAGGCCGATAATTCACACAGGAAGTATCATCAGAAAGGGGTTTTGGGATCATACAAACAATTGCCATTAGTGTTTCTTGCCGAAAAGAATGTCCATCTAGAAGTTTGTTAAAAGTTTCAGTGAGAATGGGAGAGAGTATTTCTGAGAATGTTTTATAGTATAAAGCCGAGTAGCCGTCTGGGCCTGGTCTTTTGTTAAGTTTTAGGTCTTTTATGGCGTTAGCAACTTCATCTATAGTTATAGGCTCATCCAAACTGCTTTTTTGATTCTGAGATAACTCAGGTAAGGTTATTTTTGAGAAGAAGGATTCAGCTTCTGTAGGATTAAATTCATTGTTTGTCTTGTATAAAGTTGCGAGATGTGAGTGAAATTTATGGACTATTTTAACTGGATTACAAGTGTAAACATTTTTTGATAATTTCAAACGTATTGGTTTGAAAGATTTGTTAGTTGAATTTAATGCCCGAGCCAAATATGTACCTGGTTTGTTTGTATTCATGTAGAAATTGTGTTTGGAGCGTTTGAGGGATTTATCAACTGACTCAGTGAGAAATAGATCGTATTCCAATCTAGATTTTTCCAGATGAGATTTTGTACTCTGAGATGGATTATCTTGAAATGATATGTAGGCTGCATTAAAATTGAGTTCTAGTTTTTTTGCTAGATTTTTGCGTTCCCGTTTAAATAGTGCCATTTGTGTTTGTATTGTACCACGCAAGACAGGCTTATGAGCTTCCCACAGTGTTATTGGGGAGATGTCTGTTGTATTATTAATTGATATGTATTCCTTTAAAGCTTGTTCAATGGCCATCTGATGTAGTGGGTGTTTGAGCATTATGTCTGGTAAGTACCACGTTGGGTCATGCGCTTTTGGTATGGCTGAGGCTATAGTAGTGTATACTGCATTATGGTCAGACCACGGAATCGGAATTATATCTGATGCAATAATTTCTGGTATCATTCCTATTGTTAGAAAAATATGATCTATTCTGGTGAAGGTTTGATGAGGGTGCGAGAAATAAGTGAATTTCTTTTTCATTGGGTTACTTTCTCTCCATGAATCTACCAGATTGTATTTGGAAAGAAGTTGAGAAAAAGGTAATCTAGAGGTTATTTTGGATGGTGTAAAAGGTGATTTATCTAGAAATGGGAGGAGGACCTGGTTCGAATCCCCACACATTATCACTGTTCATATTTTGTGTGTATTAATCACTTGTAATATATGTGAGAGGAATGGTGTAGGTTGTTTGTTAGGAGCGTAGTAGGAAATCACTGTGATTGCTGTATCCATTATATAACCCATGAGTATCAGGTATCTACCTTCTGGGTCTTTAATTTCTGATGATAAGGTGAATGGTGTGGATCGGTGAAATGCAATTAGAGTTCCCCTTTGCTTGGTACAGGCAGAAGCCGTGTAAATTTGTTGATAAAAAGGAGAAATATATTTTGGAGTAGAATCTTTGGTGAAGTGTGTTTCTTGGAGGCATACTATGTGAGCCTTCTTGTTATGGAAAGTACGGAAGGCTTTGGTCCTTTTTTGAGGGACATTTATTCCCTGAACATTCAGGGAAAGTATATTCAGTGGTGCCATGGCAATAGATCAAATAGTTTTGACTTACTTTTTGTTATGCAGAGCTGACTGCGCAGATCAACCTGTGTGGACTGAAGAGATGAATAGATAGAAAAGAAACCAGTGAATTCTGGAGTAAAGAGTAAACAAAAAACATATGAGATTAGATGATACATTGTATAAATTATTTTTTGCAAGTAATCACAATTTACCCGTGAAAGAGAATAAATATCTCTCTCAGGGGAATAAGTGCCTTCGTCACACTCCCACATAATATGGTTGGGAGAATGAGGAGGGCTAATGGGGGTACACGGATCTTCCGCTTACAGGAGAGAAGTGCTATGTCAAAAGACATCAAAATGATGTTTCATTAATTGGAGTGCAGAATATAGTTTTTGTTGAAATTATTTATTCCAGGGTGGTTGTATATGGTTAGTCTTGCCCTAGGCTAAATAATTCAGTTAGAAAGGTACTGTTAATAACTTTGGTATTGATGAAGATAGTTTGAATTATTTTGGGATTTTAACCCTTTTAGAGTAAACAATTACATATTTTATTCATATGTAACTGTTTAGATATGTTAACTCATAAAATTGAGATTGTATTGCTTCAGATTAGAATAAACAAAAACATAATTCTAGGAACTAGTTAGGTAATAATATATTTGTTTTAAGAAAAGAAAGAAAAAGCTTCCATTACTTCTGGATTATTGAACATATTTGTCCTAAAAAGTAATAAATCTATTGTTATTACCTGATAATATATAACTGAGCAAGAATTTCCTTATTTCACTTATATATTCTAAGGCTATATGAATCAGAAGTAATAAGAAATATAACTGGAATGTGACATGATCCCACACAGTGTGTGACATCAGAATGCAGTTACATTCAGTTATAAATATAGTTTTTTTATAGAGAACCATCTCTTAGTATAATAAATGAAGAGATATCAGGAATTAGGATGTCAGTCCATTGAATCTTCTTGGTCCATGGATGATGTGGCATAACGGCCTCTTTTGTGAGAATGATGATTCCCATTTTGTTCTGAAATTTTCTGGGTGCTGCCTGAAGGTGAAGATGACGCCATTCTTCTGCATGTGGGAGTGTTGCTGCTTGTGGGTTCTGTCAGATTTAATTTTAAAAGGGTTTGTTGTAGTTCATCTGCTGATCTGCTTCTGTAAATTGTACCTTGGTAGTTAAATCTGACTGAAAAGGGGAAGCCCCATTGATACATAATGTTGTGGCGTTGCAGTTCCATTAGTTGGGGTTTCATGGATCGTCTTTTAGTAATAGTAAGTTGGGATACGTCAGCAAAAATTTGATAATTGTGTCCTTGAAAATTAAGTTCCTTTTTTTCTCTTGCAGCAATTAGTATTTGTTCTTTCGTTCTGTAATAATGAAATTTTGTGATTATATCACGTGGGGGTCCATCTTTCTTTTTGGCTGTGAGGGCTCTGTGTACTCTGTCCAGTTCTAAACGTTCAATAGGGATATCTGGCTTTAGTTCTTGTAATAGAGCAGTAATAGTAGATTGCAGGTCTGTCACAGTTTCAGGTATTCCCCTTATGCGCAAGTTTGAACGTCTGGCTCTATTTTCGTAATCTTCGAGCTTAGTTTGAAGTATTAAATTCTCTTTTTTTAATTGTTCCAATTCTGTTATATTTTCTTGGGTTGTAATTTCAATTTCATCCATTTTTATTTCTAAGGCTGCGGTGCGGTTTCCCAGCTCTCTTATTTCTTTGGTTAGGCTTTTTGTTATTTGGTCTGAGGTTTGTTTTAAAGCCTTATGAAGCATCTTTTCAAATTGTAATAATATTACTGGGGATACTGAGGAGGCTTGTGGAGAAGTTTGTGAGAGGATTTGTTCTGTATCTGACTCAAATGGAGAGTCTTGCTGTGACATTTTCTGTCTGTGAGAGCGCCCTGATGCTGTATCTTGTGAGGTGACTGGAGCTGCTTCAGCTGCAGTGAGTGCCTGTGAGCTCTTTGTGAGGTGATTTTTATTTCTGCCACGGTTTCCTCCCAGTACCATATTTCCTGCCCAAACTTTCACAGTTTGTTCCCTGGGGCAAAAAGGTTCAAATGGATACCTTTTGAGCCTGCAGGCTCTGCTTTGTCCTTCTCTTCTCTCCTCAGCGGTGTGGAGCTCTAACAATGCATGTCTGCTCTGCTAGGCTCCGCCTCCTGCCCTGTAATAATGTTTTTTAAACACTGAGGCAAGATAGAGAGATACAAAGTTAAGATTGTTGCTTTTGTAGCTATTCAGTTCCGTTCATCTGCAGAACGGAACAGATTCGCAGCAATATCACAGTTCTGCTATAAGTTGCTGATCACTGCCATTACTAGTAAAAAAAAAAAATAATAAAAAAAAATAAACAAAAATTCCAGTATATATCCCATAGTTTGTAGACGCTTGTTGTGCAAACCAATCAATATATGTTTAATGGGATTTAAAAAAAATTTTTTTTTACTTGGATGCGTTTTATAGCAGAAAATAAAAGTTGTGTTTTTTTAAATTTTTTTTGTTTGTTTATAGCATAAAAAATGCAGTGGTGATCAAATACCACCAAAAGAAAGCTCTATTAGTGGGGAAAAAGGACATAAATTTCGTTTGGGTACAGCGTTGCATGACCACGCAATTGTCAATTAAAGTAACTCTGTGCCGTAACACAAAAAATGGCCTGGTCATGAAGGGGGATACGTCTTCTGGAGGTCAAGTGGTGAAGTTTTATTTAATTTGTAAATAACTTTGCAATGCCTTGTACCAGAATTGTAATTTTAGTGTCTTTTTAAATGAGGAAAATTAAAGATTAAAATGTATACTTTTTATCTACAGCAATGCTACAGTGCTATAAAGTAAAAATTATAAAAATATGAAAAAAGTTTTTTTTTTTTTTTTTGTTTAATTTATTGTTCCTGGAATGCATATAGAATAATTATTACAAAGCAATATCACCAAAAGTAGTTTTTTTGTCCTAAAAAAGACATTATAAATATTACTTTTTCATAAGTTTTGACAAAGTTGTTGCCGAATCAATCAATAGACCCGTAACAGAAATGGAAAATTTGCTCCAGTCCATAGTTTTTGTATAGGTGTGAGAGGAGAAGTGGTTACTATTCTGAACACATTGCCCTGTAATAAATACTGCTGCAGATTTTTCAAGTGCTCTTGCCATGACCTTTGTGAAAGGAGAAGGCCTCAGCAGCATAGGGAGAATATACACTGAATGATTTATTCCTGTTTGTCACAGCATCATTTCACGTCTCCCTTCAGAGGAATCCATTTCAGTGTACAGTTTCATGAATTGTTTCTGGGATGCTCTTACAGTATAGAAAAAATTCTTCATATAATTCTTGGCACTTGCACTGGTCTTCCCTCTGCAGAACTCACCTACACATTGCAGCATCTAGTCCTGCTTGCTGTTGAAAAGCATCTTCTTAGATGTGAGTGGGTGGGGGTTTCTTCTAATAAAGGAATGCTGAAATGAATCTTCCCTGTAGTATCCTTAATTGTTTCAGCTTGATTTACAGTGTATCTATTTACATGGGGTATAATATGAGCCACTTTACATTAGGCTGGACACCCTTACTCAGTAACAGGTTTAAAGGGTCGGTAACTTTACAGGTTACTTTTCTGTGTAAGTTTTGTTAATAACATTCACAGATATGTCTGCATAAATGCTGATATTATAGATAAGGTGTTATAGCTTATAATTGACACTTCTTTACTGTTCAGTTAAAGCAGAAGTATAGCCAAAGCTATTTTGGCTATACTTCTATAGATGACAGGAGTGCAGTTTGTTCTGCACGCCTGTGATCCGTTTTTAACAGATAGTGGGCTGAAGCCCGCTGTTGGCTGATGTCACAGAGCTGGTCCAGGCTCTGAAAAGATCCAACCATATGGTCTGGATTCACCCATAAGCCTGGACCGACAGCTAGCTCTGCCTCTCAGTGATTTGCTGAGAGCCTGAGCCAGCCCCTCCCACCCCCTCCACAACCCAGAGCTTCAGTGAGCGTGGGGGTGGCTGAGCAAAGAGCTAGTGACTGACCGTCCCGGCACTCTGGTCACAGAATGCTGAGACTTGAGCGATCAGCAGTCTTTGATTGCTCAGTTCTCAGTGCAGAGCCGGCAGGGGAGCAGGGGACAGATGCACCATCGGATCAATGCTGCATCCACCTAGTTGTGTATAAATGGTTTTCTTTTCTTGCGTTTTTTTTTTTTTTTTTAAGTCCATACTTTTCTTTTAAATGCCCTACGTTATACTTTTAAAGACAATTTACTTTAAAGCATCTTCATGTCTACTAGTCTGTGATTTGTGCATATTTAAATATTGGCAACTTAATTCTCCACTATGTTCTGAAGGATTGGACTCATCAGTGGTTTTTACCTATTATTGAAAGATTCGTAAATGTTCCCTAAATTTGGTAACATGTGGCTCTGTTCACTAAATATCAATATATTTTTAGTAACGCATAATGCATCATCTGAGGTTTTAATCAGAGATAGTGACTTTTTCCTTCTGTGCTTTCCCATAGGAATCCTTTGCCAAGGGTGAACTCTATATTAAATGTATATTTGTAAAATTATATAATATATAAACACACACACATGATAATTCTAGCACACAATACACAAGAGACCCTGACACCAAATAAAAAAAAAATGCAAGTAAAAAGCACAGAAATATCAAGTATTTTTATTTAAATGAACATCAAAACTCACACAGGTATGTCTTCCCATGCAAGGGGTTCCTCACCATCACTGCAAAGACATAACATTCAGCCTCCTGGCTCTCCTGTGGCAGCCTCTTCAGGGTCCCCCCTGAACATGAGTACCTTGTCCTCCTGACAATGAAATACATCCCAGTGTTTATGCACAGACGCTGCACCTCAGCTCTGCTCAGGACAGCATGGTGCATAGCAGCATCTCTCATGGCTCCCTTCACACATTGACCTTCTCATATGGGTAGGTGGGGCTCTAAGCTCTATCTCTCATATGAATGCAGCACACACCATTAGTGTGCTTGCTACCCAGAAAACCTGGCGTAAACCTCCATTTTACAGAGTAGCATGGGGTCACCCTGCTACAGTATATATACATATATCTATCTCCATTACAGTTTCCCTTTTAAGAATTAGCACCATTTGGAATTTAGTAATATTAATTAGTAATAAGTACTAATGAATATGACAGTGATTGGCTGTCTATCTTAGCCAATAATATGAGAGTGTTGGTTAATAAAGTGACAAAGGTGCACAGGTATCAGATCAGCAATGTGTAAAGTGAAATATGAGCCTTGGCCTTTATCTATACTATTGTAATTTAGTTATATGCATTTTAACCCCACTCCCAAAGTGAACTACTAAAGGGGTTATCTATATCCACTAACAGTTTAATTGCATAATCTGGAAAGCTTCTTAACACTGCAGCCTGTCTGCCACTCAGTATTGCAATCATGAATTTAGCAGGCCGGTAAAGGAGACTTGGTGAACTCTATTTTACTAATCTCCTGAATGAACTGAACCAGGATTTACTTAATACTAAGCATCTATTGGTAAAAGATCAGAATGCCCGTTCTTAGCTAGATAGAGATCAGCAACTCTTTTGTCACCTGTCTCCATCTACAGGGCACAGTGCAGGCATTGGGGATCTGTTAATATTGATATCTCAAGTAAAAGTACCTGTCGCCACCTGTAAGGAATCTATATTCTAATTGCTAAATGTTTTCTGATATACCGTACCTGTGAATGAGATCAACTTAAATTAAGTAACCTTTCAGTGTTCTTTAAATGTGTAGTACTGTATACTTTGTATATGCCAGTCAATCGCTGTATGTATTTTAATTGTCTTTAGCCCCTTGCCCACTTCTTTCACAAACTTATTTTATTAGTAGAAAAAAAAAATTCAACAGATTAGCTTGACGCTGTATTGGTATTAATCAAAGTTTACAGACTGTCCGGAGCCTGGCGAATGCCCCCTGCGGATCAATGTAGCCAAAATGACTAGCAGTTTTCTTTGAAGCCTTAGGATGATGGCAATCTGTTTACTCTAATGGAAACTTTTATTGGCATCTAGGTGTCACTTCGATCCTAGAAAAAACTATCTCTATCCTTTTCAATTGCTAATGAAAGAACATATGTGCATGACTGACATAGAATACTATATTTTTAATAACCCAGAATTAAACTACATCTACAATTACACTACTTCTACAGATCACACCACATCTTGTTAAGGCAAAACTATCCTACGCTTACATTTTCGTCACATGAGTAATCAAAAAAAAAAAAAAAGGGTCCATACGTACATAGATGAACTGTATACAAGTTGCGAAATTTTATTATACATAAAAAAAAAAAAAAAGTGTTTGAACAAAAGGTGGGGAATAAGAGGGAAAGAAGAGAGAAAAGAAAAAGGAGAAAGAGAGTCCAACGGGGTTGCAGCAGTAGACTATTAAATTGAAAGAAGTATATTATCAAACCTGGAAGGTTGGTTGCATGTTATCCATGGCTTCCAGACCCTGAGAAATTTATTGAGACTGTCTGAGGCAAGGGCCATCAGTTTCTCATTGATTGATCATGATGTCATTCATGTGATTTTTTTTTTTTTTTTTTTCTTAACTGCTTTAAAGCTAAACACAGTTTCCCAAGCTCTCGCAATGGTCAACTTAGTTGCCGTAAAAAGGTGCAGAGCCAATTACCAATCCTTGAAGGCGTTCCAGGATTGGTTTGCAAAGAAGGGCCTCATAGGGGTCCCTTTTAAGATTGATATGAAACATGTTATGAAGAAGGGTATAAACTGTGACCCATAGTCTACATACCTTAGGACATTCCCACCAAATATGGGCCATAGTTCCCTCCTGTGAGCAACCCTGGAAACAAAGAGGGGACTAGGATAGAATGAAGTGAGATAGTCTAACTGGTGTATAGTACCATCTATAGAACACCTTGTAGGCATTCTCCAAAATGAGGACATTCTTGGAGCTCTTAGAAAGGGCTATTGTCATGATCTGCCAATCCTCTGGATCTAAATGTCTTCCCAAATCCTTCTCCCATTTGGAGGTGGTAGGATTTCATTGGATTTCCTGAATGAATGAATGGTTTCCTGAATGAAATAATTGAGTAAAGTAAATATATTAATCCCGGAGAATGGGGTCGTGCCCTGCAGAGACTTTCAAAAGGGGTCAATGTATATGGAGTGGGTCGGGCTTTTATATGTTTTTGGAGGAAGTGTCTAATTTGTAGGTAACTATAGTTCCTGTACGTGAATATCATGGGAAGATCTAAGGGCTTCAAAAGTTGAACAGGGAATGAATGTCAGTAAACCCATTTTCTTATCGTACATCACGGGACATAGAGCCATAGTAGTTACTATGTGGGTTATAGGCCACCTTCAGATGATGCACACTGACAGGCCCTAAAACAAAAAGTGCACTCCCTATATAACCCCTCCCACTACTGGGAGTACCTCAGTTTTGTAGCAAAGCAATACACGAGTAAAGATGTGCTGTGCTGAACTCCACTGGAGCAATCCCTGCTGGGGCTAGCCATGCTGCCGGATCCATTTGAAGTGTCTTTTAGTCCGAATCGAACGGTACCCCGCCTCGTATCCGAAGAAACAAGGTTTTGCCTGTAAACGTTTCTCTTTTAGAGAGCTGGACCCCGGGATCCAGTACTTTTGGTAGTAAGGCCATAAAGTTTTACTGGCGGTGGTGCTATTGGGTCCAGGATTGTGGGTTTCCCTGAGGATCCCCAGCTCCTGAAGGTTTAACGGAACCCACCGTGAAGGGTAAATATTGGGTCTGTTGGTTTTACCATAGAAAACTCTGCGGCGGGAAAGGTAAGTGGAGTTTTCTAAGAATTTTTTTTTTTAATTTTCTTATGAATGTCTCCTTTTAAATTTAGTAAATGTTGTCATGCCTATGTGTCGCCACTGGGGGCTGTATAGAGCACTTACCTTCTCACGCTACCTCAGAGACTTCACGTTGTGTCCGGAACAAGCAGTCTTCCTTTCCTCCAGCAGACCTCCGGTAAGTCTGGGGGGGAGCTTTCCTCCCCACCAGATGCCCCCATGTGTTGTTTTTTTCTCCCCCTCTTCACGGGGAAGAAGCGCAAAAAAAAGCGCGAACTGCATGCCGCTCCACCCCACTTTACTCGGCGGCTTCCAGGCCCTCCCTTCACCATTTTCTTCCCCTCACTGCTGATCCCATAGGATCGGAAGCCCGCTCTCGCGCGGGAAAGGCTTTTTCAAAGGAGAGGGGCTGTAGGAGATGGCAGGGGTGGGGCTTAGCGCGGCGTTGGCGTCCTCCAACGCCCAGCGCGGCAAAAAGTGTTTAAAAGGCACCTTTGTTGCTGCTGCAGGCTGCGGTGGGACACAAGAGCAAAGGTGGCATGAAAGAGGTTGGTGACACAGGCATTCCTTTTGACACATTTACTACTGCATCAGGCTGACCATTAATAGCAGCGACAGGGCTGGACTATTGCTCAAGCAGTGGATGCGTTCCTTCTGGTAGTACCTCTGCTTTATGAATCGGGCTATGGTTGGAAGGGGGGGTAAAAACACCTCAAAAAAGGGCTAGAGAGAGAGAGATGATGAACTTCTCTCAGGGGACCAGGAAGAGGCTGGTGACTCTTCTTCTGAAGAACCTAATACGGAAGGATCAGGTTCACGAGAAAGGTTGTTGGTACAATCTCTCACTGAATTGGTCCTCTCCACATTTTTGCTGCCAGTAGCGGAGTCAGTCGATGAGCCCACTTCTGGTTTGGGTTCACTAAAGCCTCCCCAAACTGTTTATGCTTTTCCTATCCATTCATGGCTAAAAAAGCTTATGTATTCTGAGTGGGAGCACCCAGATAAATAGTTTTATCCTATGGAGGAAGAGTTTAATAAGAAATGGATTCCAGCAATTGACGCTGCTATATCCTCTGTGAACAAAAACCTGACTTATCCTGTAGACAATGCTCAAATGCTGAAGGATCCAACAGATAAGAAGTTGGAATTCCTTTTTAAAAACTATATTTCGCTCGCAGGTTCAGTGGTTCAGCCTGCGTTGGCAGCGATCGGAGTATCTCAGTCCCTAAAGAACCAGTTTATAGAGGTACTCAAAATTATTACTGATAAGCAGGCCCAACATTTGGCCCGGATATCAGAGGCATTGTGTTTTACAGTAGACGCTATGAAAGATTCTATTCTCCAGGCCTCATAGCTTGTGCTAGGGCTGGTACATGTGCGTAGAATCTTATGGTTGAAAAATTGGTCAGCCGAAGGGCCATGCAAAAAGCTCTTGGCCAGTTTCCCATTTCACGGTGAACGGTTATTTGGAGACGATCTGGATAAATGCATCCAAAGAATTTCTAATGGGAAAAGATCCCTTTTACTGGTTAAGAAGAAGTTTAAGTGTTTTTCTTTTAGACAAGCTTCTTCTCCAGTGCCAGGAGCATCAGCCTCCAGGCAGTCACGACGGCCTCCTCCGTCAGGTTCAAGAGGTAAACCTCAGGGTCAATCCCAGGGTCAAAAGAGGCCCTGGGGGAGGAAACCCACTAAACAAAACACTAAAAACTCCTTATGAAGGGGCGCCCCACTCGCTCGAGTGGGGGAAAGACTTCTGCAGTTTTCAAGGGTCTGGCAGGAACAATGTCAAGACAGATGGGTGGCTTCCTCAATTTCTCTAGGTTGCAAACTATAGTTCCAGGAATTCCCGTCTCCTCCTTTTCTCAGATCAAACGTTCCCAGAGATCCAGTAAAAAAGAAGTCTCTCTTTCTAGCTTTGAATCACCTCTTGTCTCAAAGAGTGATATCGGTGGTCCCCTTGGAAGAGCAAGGATTAGGGTTTTATTCAAACCTTTTCACGGTACCAAAACCAAACGGGGATGTCGGACCCAGTTTGGATCTCAAAGATCTAAACTGATTTTCGAATATCCGCTCTTTTCGCATGGAGTCAATCCGATCAGTAGTCACCATCCTACAAGGTGGAGAACTTCTGGCGTCAATCTCCATGTGCCGATTTTCGCCACTCACAAGAAATATTTACGCTTCAAGGTGGAAAATCTTAATTTTCAGTTCGTAGCTCTGCCCTTTGGTCTAGCTATTGCACCTCAAGTGTTTACAAAGGTCCTGGCTCCTCCTTTAGCCAGATTAAGGGCTCAAGGTATAACGATACTAGCCTACTTGGACGATCTACTCTACACAGCCGCAAACATGAATCACGCCTTGTAATGCGTGTGAAATATTAAATAAATAAATATGATGCGCTAGAGTTACAGTACATATACAACAGAGTATAAAATAATTTAACCCCAATATGTGCTATATCCCCCAAGGTAAACAAACTTAGTGTGCACAAATAAACCGTGCAGTGAACATGTGAAATGGTAATATCAACAAATAAATGCTCCAAAATGAATAAGTGCAAACCAGGTGCTAAAGGTGCAACAAACATATAAAGTAATAAGATAAATAGCGTTACTTCATAAATGGTTCGTATAGGCAAACAAATGCTGAAAAATAACATGTGCCAGCCAAAAAGTGCAGTGTGTCACACAATACATATACTTAATCGTCCACCATAAATTAGACCTATATTAAACACAAAAGTCCTTAATGAAAGTGATGACAACTGTGCTTCAGTGATGAGGTATTCAAACGTGCTGTGATTCCATGTGCCACATATCATGCGATGGTGAAACAAAAGGTGACCCCCCCCCCCCCAAGGTAAAGCGCTCACCTTAGGGAATGTGACTAAGTCGCTAGACAGAGTCAGGAAACGCTTTTGAGCCACCCAGGGCTCAGTATGGATCACAGGAAAACAGGCTCCAACATAGGCTCAAAGCAAAAAGAGAAAGGAACCATATGGTGTGATAACGTTTAAAAAGTGTTTATTTTCAAGGTCAGATAAAAACTCTCCCCCAGAAGGGGGTACTCACATTTTGAGGGTGCGTCAGTGCACCACTCAGAAGAGGCATATAACCTGGATAAAACAATGAGGTAATAGATGTAGCAGTCTATTATTTTTTTATACTCTGTTGTATATGTACTGTATCTCTGTGTGCCAGGATTAGGTCATGGTTAGCACACTCTAGCGCATCATATTTATTTATTTACCTGGAATACCTAGGTTGGATTCTCAACCTAGAAAAATCCTGCTTAAAACCATCAAGGGGATTGCAGTACTTGGGGGCTGATCATAGATACAGTTCAGAAGAGGGTGTTTTTGCCCCAGAAAAGGATCAGTTCCATATGGGAACTGATTCAGATGGTCAAAACAAAGAAGAATCCCTCTATTCGACTTTGCATGAAATTGTTGGGAAAGATGGTGGCTTCTTTCGAGGCCGTTCCTTATGCACAGTTTCATTCAAGACTGCTGCAAAACAGTATCCTGTCAACTTGGAACAAGAAGGTCCAAGCTCTGGACTACCTAATGCGTTTATCCCCCAAAGTGCGTCAGAGCCTCAATTGGTGGTTGATATCGAAGAAACTTCAAAAAGGAAAACCCTTTCTACCAGTTACCTGGAAGGTGGTAACAACAGATGCCAGCCTTCTTGGCTGGGGAGCATTCCTGGAAGAAGCGTCTGTCCAAGGGAAATGGTCCAAATCAGAAATGACCTTGCCCATCAATATCCTAGAGATTCAGGCAGTACGCCAGGCCCTCAAGGCCTGGACGCTCAGACTACGGAATTGTCCTGTCAGAATCCAATCCGACAATGCCACAGCAGTGGCCTATATCAATCACCGAGAAGTTGTGCGGCCCAAAGAGAGGTGAATCATATCCTATCTTGGGCAGAAGACAACATTCCTTGTCTGTCAGCAATTTTCATTCCAGGGATAGAGAATTGGCAGGCGGACTACTTGAGTCACCAACAGTTGTTCCCGGGGGAATGGTCTCTTCACCCCGATATCTTTCTGTCAATATGTCATAGATGGGGAATTCCGGATCTGTTTGCGTCGAGGTTCAACAAGATCGACAACTTTGTGTCAAGGACAAGGGATCCGATGGTATGCCGGACAGATGCCTTGGTTTTTCCATGGGATTAGTTTTTACTGATCTATGCGTTCCCTGTTCTGCTGCTTCCGCGCCTTCTTCGCAGGATCAAGCAGGAAGGGAAGGAGGTGATTCTTGTGGCCCAGAAGATCTTGGTTTGCAGAGATCATAAAGATGGCGGTAGGGGACCCATGGACTCTACCACTATGGCCAGACCTTCTCTCACAAGGTTCGGTATTCCATCCTACCTTACAAACTCTAAATTTAACAGTCTGGCTATTGAGACCCACATTCTGAAAGATCATGGGCTGTCAGGTTCAGTAGTTTCTACTTTTGTTAATACTAGGAAGCCGGCCTCCAGAATCATATACTTTAGAGTCTGGAAGGCATATGTCTCCTGGTGTGAATCCAGGGTTTGGCACCCCAGGAAATATGTCATAGGTAGGATCCTTGAAGTTCTGCAGATGGGATTGGAAATGAAGCTGGCCTTGAGTACTATCAAAGGCCAGGTGTCGGCCTTATCGGTGATTTTTCTACGACCACTTGCTTCACACTCTCTAGTTCGTAACTTTATTCAGGACTTAACACAGATTAATCCTCCAGTTAGGTCACCCCTGATCCCTTGGGACTTGAATTTAGTCCTGTCAGCATTACAGAAACAGCCTTTTGAGCCAATATGAGATATTCCCTTGGTCCTCTTGATGAGGAAAATAATTTTCTTGGTTGCCATATCTTCTGCAAGAAGAATATCAGAGTTAGCTGCTCTTTCTTGTAAAGAGCTATGTTTGATTATTCATAAGGATAAGGTTGTATTGCGGCCTCATCCTAATTTCCTACCGAAGGTAGTGTCAGGTTTTCATTTAAACCAGGATATTGTTACATAGTAGGGGAGGTTGAAAAAAGACACAAGTCCATCAAGTCCAACCTATGTGTGTGATTATATGTCAGTATTACATTGTATATCCCTGTAGGTTGTGGTCATTCAGATGCTTATCTAATAGTTTCTTGAAACTATCGATGCCCCCCGCTGAGACCACAGCCTGTGGAAGGGAATTCCACATCCTTGCCGCTCTTACAGTAAAGAACCCTCTACGTAGTTTAAGGTTAAACCTCTTTTCTTCTAATTTAATGAGTGGCCACGAGTCTTGTTAAACTCTCTTCTGCGAAAAAGTTTTATTCCTATTGTGGGGTCACCAGTACGGTATTTGTATATTGAAATCATATCCCCTCTCAATCGTCTCTTCTCTTCTCCAGAGAGAATACGTTCAGTGCTCGCAACCTTTCCTCATAACTAATATCCTCCAGACCCTTTATTAGCTTTGTTGCCCTTCTTTGTACTCGCTCCATTTCCAGTACATCCTTCTTGAGGACTGCTGCCCAGAACTGGACAGCATACTCTAGGTGCGGCCGGACCAGAGTCTTGTAGAGCGGGAGAATTATCGTTTTATCTCTGGAGTTGATCCCCTTTTTAATGCATGCCAATATTGCTTTGTTAGCAGCAGTTTGGCATTGCATGTTAGCATCATCTACTCGGACCCCCAGGTCCTTTTTCCATCCTAGATTCCCCCAGAGGTTCTCCCCCCAGTGTGTAGATTGCATTCATATTTTTGCCACCCAAATGCATTATTTTACATTTTTCTACATTGAACCTCATTTGCCATGTAGTTGCCCACCCCATTAATTTGTTCAGATCTTTTTGCAAGGTTTCCACATCCTGCGGAGAAGTTATTGCCCTGCTTAGCTTAGTATTGTCTGCAAATACAGAAATTGAACTGTTTACCCCATCCTCCAGGTCGTTTATGAACATATTAAATAGGATTGGTCCCAGCATAGAACCCTGGGGGACCCCACTACCCACCCCTAACCATTCCGAGTACTCCCCATTTATCATCACCCTCTGAACTCTCCCCTGTAGCCAGTTTTCAATCCATGTACTTACCCTATGGTCCATGCCAATGGACCTTATTTTGTACAGTAAATGTTTATGGGGAACTGTGTCAAATGCTTTTGCAAAATCCAGATACACCACGTCTACGGGCCTTCCTTTATCTAGCTGGCAACTCACCTCCTCATAGAAGGTTAGTAGATTGGTTTGGCAAGAACGATTCTATATGAATCCATGCTGATTATTGCTAATACCGTTCTCATTACTAAAATCTTGTTTAAAGTCCCTTATTATCCCCTCCAAGGGTTTACATCATATTGATGTAAGGCTAACTGGTCTGTAATACCCAGGGATGTATTTTGGGCCCTTTTTAAATATTGGTGCTACATTGGCTTTTCTCCTGCTAGTACCAATACAGTCAGTAGACTGTCTGTAACAATTAGGAACAACTGTCTGGCAATCACTTGACTGAGTTCCTGAAGTACCCTCGGGTACAACCCATCTGGTCCCGGTGATTTATTAATGTTAAGTTTCTCAAGTCTAATTTTAATTCTGTCCTCTGTTAACCAAGGAGGTGCTTCCTGTGATGTGTCCTGAGGATAAACACTGCAGTTTTGGTTACTGAAGCCCCCTGATTCCCTCGTGAAGACTGAGGAGAAGAATAAATTCAATACCTTCGCCATCTCCCCATCCTTTGTAACCAGATACCCTTCCTCATTCTTTATGGGGCCAATATGGTCTGTCCTCCTTTTTTACTGTTTACATACTTAACTGCTTCAATACAGTGCATTTTCACCCCCTTCCTGCCCAAGCCATTTTTCAGCTTTCAGCACTGTCGCACTTTGAATGACAATTGCGCAGTCATACAACACTGTACCCAAATGAAATTGTTATCATTTTTTCCCCACAAATAGAGCTTTCTTTTGGTGGTATTTGATCACCTCTGCGGTTTATATTTTTAGCGCTATAAACAAAAGAAGAGTGACAAGTTTAAAAAAAAACACAATATTTTTTACTTTTTGCGATAATAAATATCCAATTTTTTTTTTTCTTTAAAACAAATTTTTTCCTCAGTTTAGGCCGATATGTATTCTTCTACATATTTTTGGTAAAAAAAATCGCAAACGTATAGTGATTGGTTTGCACAGAAGTTATAGCTTCTACAAAATAGGAGATAGATTTATAGCATTTTTATTTTTTATTTTACTAGTAATGGCGGTGATCTGCGATTTTTATCGTGACTGCGATATTGCGGCAGACATATCGGACACTTTTGACACATTTTTGGGACCATTCACATTTATACAGCGATCCGTGCTATAAAAATGCACTGATTACTGTATAAATATGACTGGCAGGGAAGGGGTTAACACTAGGTGGTAATCGAGGGGTTAACTGTGTTTGCTAGGGAGTGTTTCTAACTGTAGGGGGAAGGGACTTACTAGGGGAGGAGACCGATCGGTGTTCCTCTGTACTGGGAACATACAATCGGTCTCCTCTCCTATGACAGGACCGTGGATCTGTGTGTTTACACACACAGATCCACGGTCCTGCTGTGTTACCGGCAATCACAGGTGCCCAGTGACACGGCGGGCGCGCACGATTGCCGTCAGCGTCGCGCGCGCCCCCTGGTGGGCCAGGAAAGCGAGGCCGTCATATGACGCCCGCCCGCAACGAGAGCTGCGCTGCCTGGCTGTCAATTGACAGCCGGCGGTCAGCAAGCAGTTAAAGAATTTCTTGGGATTTTTTTGCTCTCCTCCCCTATGTGTCTTTCATGTTCTGTCTTAGCCGTCCTTATTGCACCCTTACATTTCATGTTGCATTCTTTATAAAGTCTGAATGCTGATGATGATCTCTCAACCTTGTATTTTTTTGAAGGCCTTCTCCTTTGCTTTTATATGTATTTTTACATTGGAGTTAAGCCATCCAAGACTTTTGTTCACTCTTTTAAATTTATTACCCAATGGGATGCATTGGCTAATGCCCTTATTTAATATACTCTTAAAGCAAACCCATCTCTCCTCCGTGTTCTTTGTTCCTAAGATTATATCCCAATCTATGCCTTCTAGCAAGGTTCGTAGTTTAGGGAAGTTGGCTCTTTTGAAATTCAGTGTCTTTGTATTCCCTTTATGTTTCCTATTTGTGTGATTTATACTGAAACGAATTGACCTGTGATTGCTGTTACCTAAATTGGCCCGTATTTCCACATCTGTGATCAGGTCTGTATTGTTGGTAATCAGTAGATCCAGTAATGCTTTATTTTTAGTTGGTGTGTCTACCATCTGACCCATAAAACTGTCCTGCAAGACATTAAGGAACTGGCGAGCCTTAGATAAATGCGCGGCTCCCTCCACCCAGTCTGTCTGGATAATTAAAATCCCCCATTATGATAACACTTCACATCCTTGCTGCTAATCCAAATTGAGAAAGGAGATCTGTCTCCACTAACTCCCTCAGGTTAGGGGGCCTATAGCATACTCCTGGTATTATTTTCACCTTAGCTTCATCCCTTTGGAGCTCTACCCATAGGGATTCCACCTCCTCCCTAGCTCCCTTAGTGATGTCATCTCTCACATTCACTTGTACATTATTCTTGATATATAGGCATACCCCTCCCCCTTTTTTACCCTCTCTATCCTTGCAATAAAGGGTATACCCTTGAATTTTTGCCAGCCAATCATGAGAGCTGTTGAACCAGGTTTCTGAAATCCCCACAAAATCCAAATCCTTCTCGTACAACAGTATCTCTTGTAAACCCATCTTGTCCGCCAGGCTCCTGGCATTGGTGAACATGCCACGTAGTTTAGACCGGTCCCATATTATCCTCGTATTGGGTGTTCCGAGATTGCAACTAGGCCTTGCTACTATACTTACCTTAAATTTTTGTGCTTTGGTCAAACTACCACTAATTCCCCCAATACTGCCCTCTGAAATATGTTCCGCGCTGACTATCTCTACCTCTGAACCCTCCCCCCCATCACCTAGTTTAAAAACCCCTCTAACTTTTTGGCCATCTTCATTCCCAGCTGATCTGCACCCTCCTCATTTAGGTGCAGTCTGTCCCTTCATTTTTTCCAGAACCTCGTTCTGTGGAAGAAAGGTCACTACATTCGGTCAAGGTCTATTTAAAGGTGACCGCTCAGATTCGAAAAAAAGATGTTTTTTTTGTGTTGCTAGACGGTCCTAAAAGAGGACAGGCAATGTCAAGTGGGGGGTAAGTGGGGGGATATTAAACCTGATGAAAATTTAATGGAGTCCCACAAGTGGAGAGAATGGGTCAAACACGGCCCGAACCTGGTCGGCCGATGTATAGGGGGAACCAGGGTAAAGAGGAAACAGGAATAGGGTGGAATTCAACCAAGTCAATAGTGGCTCATAGTGGCATTTGGTATGTGTCATGGAGGTGAGATAATGGGGCTATGTTTGCTGCCGTATATTATGGTTGTAGATTGGGGACTGAAAAGCCCCCATAGATCCTCCGAACATATAAGACCCATTTATTGATTTGGGGCCGAGTGGGGCCCCAGATAAATTTCAAGAGTTTGCATTGGTGAATTCACAATATATACGAGGCAGCAATTGGGACTGGCAATACTCAAAAGCAGGTTTGGAAGATAAGACTAAGGATGAGCTCCGGCGTGTTCGCATGGCGCACGTGCCGAGCCCGCCAGGAAGTCGGCACGGCGCAGCGCTAATCACAGGCAGGGAGACATTTCCCGATCTCTGCAGCCGCACATCGGGAAATGTCTCCCTGCTTGTGATTAGCGCTGCCCCGTGCCGACTTCCTGGCGGGCTCGGCACGTGCGCCATGCGAACACGCCGGAGCTCATCCCTAGATAAGACGTACGAGCTGCAGAGATCCTGCCAAACCAGGATAACGGGAGGTGAGACCAGGAGGAGAGCACGACAGTAAGTTTTTTAAAAAGAGGGGGGTACTTGGCTTGGTATACTTTGGTATACCCAAATAAGGCAATGAGGAAAGCCACTGAAACGGAAAGGTAGTTTTCAGAGAAGCCAGTTCAGAAGGGAAAAGATTTACTGACATCGCCTTAGACTTTGTAGGATTAACATTCAGGGCTGAGAGAGAGACGCAAAAGCATCCAAAAGGGGTAATAAGTTAGGCGACAAGATTTTGGGTGTTGTCAGAGTCAGGAGAATGTCGTCTGCAAATGAGATCTTATGGGCAGAACCCGCGACCTCAAAGCCTTTTATATCTGGATGTGAACGAATTGCCTCTGCCAAAGACTCCATAACCAAGACAAACAGGAGCGGCGAAAGTGAGCAGCCCTGTCGAGTTTCCCTCCTGATAGGGAAGATAGAAGATTCAAACCCATAATATTTAATTTTAGTCTGGGGGGGCATCGTAGAGTGCTGCCAGCCAACTTAAAAAAGAGGTACCAAAACCATAGTGACGGAGTACAATCATAAGATAAGACCATGACAGAGTGTTGAAAGCCTTGTTCACATTCAGCGACAAAAGCATTGTTTCCAGAGAGCGGCTATGGGCAAGGTGCTGCAATTGTATAATTCTCCTAATGGCGTCCCCCGCCTGTCTTTGTGGTACAAATCTGACTTGGTCTTTTTTAAGGGGGGGGAGTAAAGATTTTAAATGATTAGCCAAAATTTTGGTGAGAATTTTCATATCCATATTAATAAGGGAGAGATAGGTCTGAAGTTGGCCCAAGAGGAATGATCACGGTCAGGTTTTGGCAACATCACTATATTAGCTATCAGGAGAAAAATTCTGACAATTTTTAACTGAGTTATACATAGTCGTCAAGGGGAAGGCCAACACGTCTGCTAGTTTTCTCTAGTAGAGTGCTGTAAATCTGTTCGGACCCGGCCTTTTACCCACTTTTAGTTCTTTAATGCATTGCCGGACTTCAGGTTCTTGAATATCACGATCCATAAGATCCATGTGCACCGTAGATAATATCGTTGAAAAGCGCTGTAAGAAATGTTTTATATCCTGGTCATTCTTGAGATTGTGGGCTGAATATAAAGTAGTAAGTCTATGACGGATCTTGTCCAGTATCTGAACTGGGTTGCTAGTAACCTCTTGACCAGCATCGCATTTGGTTTGTTTGCTTTGGCATACCAATTCTGACAAGACCAGTGCAGAGCGCGTTCCACCTGATCGGTAAGATCCATACCAGACCCTTATCTTAGCACGCAGCCCGGAAGGTCGGGGAAGGGGGTCAAGCGAGCGGGGACTTATCGGAATCTGGAAGCCCCCTTTAACCCCAGATCCCAGGGTTAAACCCCCTACTAGGGCTGGGAGTTTTTCCACAAAAAAATCTGCGATTTTCTTAAAAAAAACTCGATTCACGATTCAAATCGAGTTTTTTTTTTGGACACCGCGCCGGTCCTGAAGAGCTGCGGGCAGGAGTCTTTAGGCGAGGCCGCGACTTCGGCCTAGTCCGCAGTGTCCGGCCTCGCGGACTAGGCTGAAGCTGCGGCCTCACCAAAAAACTCCTGCCCACAGCTCCTCAGGACCGGCGCGGTGTCAGCGCCGGTCCTGGGGAGCTGCAGGCAGGAGTTTTTAGGCGAGGCCATGGCTTCGCCTAAAAACTCCTGCCCACAGCTCTTAAGGACCGACGCGGTGAAAAAAAAAAATATAAAAAAAACGATTTGCTTACATTTTGAATCGATTTGACCTCTCAACTCGATTCAAGATTTAAATCAATTTTTTTCCCCAGCCCTACCCCCTACCCATTAACCTAAAAAAAAAAAAAAAAAGTGTCAAAAATAAAAACGCTACACAGGTTTTTAAAGTATTTTGAGGCAGCTCCAGCTCTTCTCCCTCTTCTGGTGACGTCTTTTCCCTCTGCTGGTCCTTCTCCCCTCCAGTTCTTCTCCTCTCTGCACTCCCCTCTCTCTCCGCTATCTTCTTGCTCTTTTGCAGGGTCTTCTCCCTCTGTTGTTCTTCCAATGGTGACTCGACGCGATCTCCTGGTGTAATGCTGGGTACGCCGTATGCAATGACTTATATCGGCATGGGGCAGGGCAACCCAATTACGTAATTTGGTGGCTACGCCCCTTGTCACGTCATCGCCCCATCATGCCTCGTACAGAGAACATTTGTTCCATCGACACACAATCCTTCACTAATTTATGGACAGACCAGTCAACAATTCTAGACAGAAAACAGGCCCAGTAGTACTGTTTGATATGTGGGAGGCCAATACCCCCTTTGTGTTTAAAGAAAGTCAGGCAGGCAAAGCTGTGTCTGTGGGTTTTCCCTTGGCAGAGATACAGGCACCGCTTGGAGTATGTATACCTGTTGAAGCAATATATTAATTTTTAATATGGCTGCTCTTTCAAGCCAAGAATAACACACTTTGTCCCAGGCTTTAAGATCTTGATTAATTTGGGCTAACAGGGGTTGGTACTGTTTGACTGAGCAGATGATAGCTGGATCTTCAAATAAGTAATGGCGTCTTCTTTCCTGAAAAGGGATGCTGACGCTTATAATAAGACACCTCATTGGCTGGCAAAGATATATTGAGTGTGTTCGATTCAGAGAGTTGTTAACGTTTAAATTGGAAAGGGACTTGAAATAGTCCAATAAAGCAGGCAGGGAAGACCGCAGTTTAGTCAAGGACAGCAAAACATTGTCAGCAAAGGTTTACAACTTATATTCTTTCCCCTCCATCTGTACTCTCTTGGGCACCAAATTGGCTTTGAGTTTCCTGGGAAAGGGTTACAAAATAATAATAAACATTATAGGCAATAGGGGGCACCCTGTCTCATTCCAAAATGGATCCAGAAGGCATCTGACAAGTGGCCGTTGACTCTTACTTTGGAATGCAGAGAGGCGTACAGGGATAATATCTGAGAGCAGAAGCCCAAGGAGTGCAGGGCCATCCCGTAAAATCCCAGGCTACCCTGTCAAATGCCTTCTCCGTATTCAATGAGAGAAAGAAGACCCTCTGTCTCTTAGCTGTCAACCAATGGTATACAACACTTTCAGGGTGTTATCACAGGCTTCCCTACCCGAGACAAATCCCACTTGGTTTAGGGAGATCCATATAGGCAAAAATGTAAGCCATCTGTTGGCTAGGGTCCTGGTATATAGTTTGACATCAATGTTGATCAATGAGATGGGTCTATAGCTTTCTGTGTGGGTCACATCCTTGCCTGTTGTTGTGCATCGGGCTAATGTGTGCTTCCAACAATGAAGGGGAAGCAGAAGATACAATTAGGGTGTTAAAGGCCAATAGGAAGCATTTTTCACTGAAGGGTGATGTGTAATCCACAAATCATAAAGTGTAAGGTTGGCCAAGTTTTAATGCAATTACCTGTAAGGCAAAGCCAAGGACCCTGTCAAGGTATCTGGTAAAGGGGTAAGAAGAACATTGAAGTCACCACCTACATCTAGAAGGCCCTCCTTGAACTCTGCCAATTGTTCACAAGCCTCTCTGAAAAAGCCCACCTGTCCTTCATTTGGACAGTAGATATTGGCCTAAGTCACTGGTCTGGAGCCCTATTTGCCCTTTAAAAATAGTAAACGGCCATCCCGGTCAGCTTTCTGGGCCAAAAGTGAGAACTGAAAGTGTGCATAGTAAAGAGTATCAAAGCCCTTCGGATTTAGAGGAACGGTTAGTGACATGATAGACTGTAGGGTATCTGTGAAGAAATCGTTTGGGAACGCAGTCAGATCTAAATTGCTTTTCCTGGAGAAACACATCTGTGCCCTGTGCTTATGGAACTGAGATCTTTTTTAGGGACATTAAAACCTTCAGCATTAAGAGAGAAGATCTTAACAGTAGATTGATGGGCTGCTGTTGTACACTGAGATTTCACAGCGGCCATGTGTAGGAAATACAGAAAGTCCCCAGTGCGACAAGAGAAATGAGCTCTGCTAAACAAGTGCAAAAAGGGAAAAGGAATGGGAGGAAGGAAAAAAGAAAAAGGAAAACCGCAAGAAAAGATACCGATACAATAAAGATGCCTACTGTAAGGTAATGATTCCTTCTGTATGGGCACATGCAGGACTCTCAGCTTCAAAGGGGAATCCACATAACAAGGTATTTATGAAAGGTTTGCCCAGAATAAACATAGGAGTAAAGCCTCATGCACCCTGGATGTTTTTACAGTTGCTGTTTTTGGCGTCAGACTTTTTTTTTCTACAGTCCATAAACTCCCCATCATGTTATCTTATGTGTCCATGCCCACATAGGCTGTTATCAACTGTTTTTGGGCTGTAAAAAAAACCCCAAAACTAGTGCGCTCTTAGAAGAGTTTTGCAGCTGTAAAAACGCTCTCACATCAAAATACGCCCATAAACTCACCTGCGTTTTTTTAATGTTTTGATCCCATTGATTTAAAAAAAAAAAAAAAGCTATTGCAAAAATGCTGAAATTTTTTTGAGAAACCCACTGCAAAGCTACTGACATTTTTATAAAGTTATTATGACATCCAGTGTGCATGAGGCCTAAGACACATGAAGTGGAAGCTAGCATTGCAGTTCGACACCCTTTACCAGTTAGGCCTCATGTACACTGGATGTTTTTACAGTTGCTGTTTTTGGCTTCAGACGTTTTTTCTACAGTCAGTAAACTCCCGAGCATGTTATCCTATGTCTCCATGAACATATAGGCTGTTATCGGCAGTTTTTGGCTGGGGCGTTTTCTAGTGGGTTTTGAGAGGAGATTTTCAGCTGTAAAAACGCTTTAACTCTGAAAAAAGCCGAAAACAGCTTAATAATGGCTATTCTGCGTTCATCAGCGTTTTTGAGCCATAAGCTTTTATGGGCGTATAGTTTTGCTAAAAAACACTACTACAAAATGCTGAAAAACTCACTCTATGGTTACAGCTTTCTACAACGTTACTGCTTTTTTTTTTTTTAACGTCCAGTGTGCATGAAACCTTATAGTTACTGTATATCATCATGTCCATGAAAAGAGCGGCAGGCACCAGACCCTCCAGCAAAAAGTCCTGCATAAAAGCCATCCCATTTGCTGGTTAACTATGTGTATAGGGCACCTCTAGTAACCTCACCTCCACAATATCCAGGAAGATTAAGTATACATGACCGCCGCACGCCGATGTATGTCGGCAGAATGGCACGGGTGCGCAAAAGGGCGTACCTGTAAGTCCCTTCGTAATCCTGGGCATGCGTATGGGAGCGTGCCCGTGGGTCCTGCGGACTCGATGTCTGCCCGTGGCTCCCGATGTGCAGAGGCAGAAAGGGGAATTGCCTATGTAAACAAGGCATTTCCCTGTTCTGCCTAGTGGCATGACAGGGATCTACTGCTCCCTGTCATCGGGAGCAGTGATTTCTGTCATGTCCTAGGTACCCCACCCCCCCTACAGTTAGAACACGCTGAGGGAACACATTTAACCCCTTGATCGCCCCCCAGTGTTTAACCCCTTCCCTGCCAGTGACATTTACACAGTAATCAGTGGCTATTTTTAGCTCTGATCGCTGTATAAATGTCAATGGTGTCAAAAGTGTCCGATATGTCTGCCGCAATGTCGCAGTCCCGATAAAAATCGGTGATCACAGCCATTACTAATAAAAAAAAAATTATAATAGAAATGCCATTAGAGTACATCATATTTGGGGGCATGACCGGATGGACGGATGTGTGCCGGGAGGTAGCATGGACTGAGTCAGAGAGTGGCCCTGTGTGCTCTCCTCCACCCTCGCTCCCCCTTCTCCCTTCTCCCTCGGACACACGGGCAATACACCCGGCGGCGTATAATCGGCGGTGCGAGCTCCCTTTGGCAGAGTATGCTCGGTGGATGGCCGCGGTTGAAGGACGTGGAGAGGAGGTCGGGAACCCCACGGCTGGAATGCAGAAGGAAATCCTCAGGGATGACGTCACTCCCAGCACGCCGATGAGAGGTACTCTGTAAGCGGGTCTAGCGAGGGACGTTCTGGCTGATTATGTCCAGTGGCCCTTACCCGTCTATAAGCACAAAGCCAGCTGCGGAATCGGAGGTCCCAGGAGTGGGTATAGTAAGCGGACACCAGCCTGCATATGCATATGACACCTTAGAAATTCTGGTTGCCAATGGATGAGAACAGTTCCTGGTAAAGTGACAGTATACCTCTGTAAAGTATAAGCTTACTATCTATGTCAGTGCCCTGCCTCATTAGCTTTGATTGTTCTAGAGGTCTTGGAAGCAGAAAAAAATCATCGCATAGAGTAAGGCCTCTTTCACACGGATGATCCGTATGTCCGTTTTTCATCCATCCGTTTTCGGATGAAAAACGGACATACAGTCATCCCTATGGAGCGTCGGATGTCAGCGGTGACATGTCCGCTGACATCCGACCCCGCTCCGATCCGAAAAGTGTAACGGAGGAAAAACCTACTTTTCCCTCCGTTTTCGGATCGGATCGGATGACGACGGACACTACGGACCGTCATCATCCGATCCCCCATAGGGGAGAGCGGCGCTCTGACAGGTCCGTCGCTGCACAGCGTGCAGCGATGCACCTGTCATCTTCCTGCTCAGCGGGGATCGGCGGAGCGATCCCCGCTGAGCCAGCGTGTGTTCACGGGGCGGATCATGACTGATCTGCCCCGTGTGAAAGAGGCCTAAAGGAGGAGGAGGAAGGGAAGGGGAAAGAGAAAAGAGAAACACTGATTGTGAATTGGCTGGCGGTCCTGGACTTTATTTTTTTCAGTAGTTGTGGGGGCTGCAGGGGTGGGTGAGAGAAGGGATACCCTTAGGTGCGTACCCTGCTTGCCCTGCACTACTGGAGCTTGATATGGCTTTACTAATCACCCCTTGCGTCTAGTCAGTGGTGCCCTGATAGCAGTGGGCCATATAAGGGGGTCTTATATCCTGACTCATAACCTGTGCTAACCGTGTGACTGGTTGGGGGAAGCAGCCCTGACTACTGACTCAGCAGGGGTTTATGAGTGGTGGGTACCAGCCTGTACCGGCTCATCCTAACTTCTAACTTGCCGGGGTGCCCCACCTGTGTGGATAGGTATATAGCTCTTTTTTTTTTTTTTTTTTTCTCCTCTCTTTTTCTTCTTGTTAAGAAACGCACAATGCAGAACCTGCGATCTGCCAAAGACAAAACCCCGCAATTCTCAGCGTCAGCAGCTGCAAAATTAGAGCAATATGCTCATGCTTCAGCTGTGACCCCTCCAAAGAGCAGGGAGGGATCCCCGATAGGAAAAGCCAAGGTCAGCAACCAGCTATGCCAATAGGTGGGTCGCAGGCGACTCAATTACCTAAAACCCATAATCCAAAAGGACTGGGGCCAAATGATCAAAATATAAGGACGGAGACTAGTACTGATGCAACTTTACCTTCAGAGAAAGAACCAACACTTAAGGATGTCTTTATGGCAGTAGGGGTGTGTAACTCCTCGCTTAAGGAACTCTGTGACCAGATGAGGGGAGTAAAAGCGGACCTATTATTGGTCAGGCAAGACCTTCAGAAAACCTCTGAGAGAACAACAGCCCTGGAAGAAAGAGTAGGCCTGCTGGAGGACGATGTACATCCCCTGATCAAAGAAATGAAACTACTGAAGGAGCAGTAGTTTATCCAAACAAGCTTCAAAATTAGATGAAATGGAGAACAGGAGCCGAAGGGATAATGTGAGATTGGTGGGACTCCCGGAAAAAAGCGAGGGTTCTGACCCCCCTGAATTTATTGAAAAGTGGCTGGTGGATTTATTTGGTAGAGAATCATTTTCTACTTCTTTTTCAGTTATAAGGGCCCATAGGGTCCCCTTCAGAGCTCCTCCAGCAGGGGGACTTCCCAGACCTCTGCTCATAAGGTTTCTTAACTATAGAGACAAAGTAGTACTGCTTCGGAAAGTTAGAGAGGCAGGGACTGTTTTTTTCAAGGAGGTTAGAGTTTCTTTTTATGCCGACTTTTCACCGGACTTGCAGAAAAGAAGGGCAGAGTTCATCCAATCAAAGCGTACCTTACAAAAATTTAATCTCCCTTATGCCCTTCTGTATCCGGCAAAATTACGTGTATCAGCTTTGGGGGAACTTTGTTTTTTGATTCCCCTCTTGGGGTGGAGAAGTGGTTGGAGGAGAATAGAGAAAAATTTACAAATCCAGTATAAGGGGTTTGGGAGTCATAGATGGTTTAAGAAATTTCTTTGATATGTGGGTGGGGGGAGGAGGGCTGCACAGTTGTTGGAGAGGAGAAGTGAATGGGGAAGGAGCATGAGATGAAGTGGATGGTAGTAGCTGGAGTTAGTTGGGTAATGGTCACGGTTAACCCCCAGGGGGTTCACCTAGGTAGGTGGTGGGGAGGTGGGAGGGGGGGTGGAGGAGGGAGGGGAGGGGGATGGGGGGGCAGGGGGGATGGGGGGGGGTAGCTTGCTTGAAAAAACCTACACAGAAAATCTATACACTAGTGGTAAACACCCGGGCTGAAACCAGGGATTCACATTTAGATATACACCTAGACACAATGACAGGAAACTGGCTCTTTTGAGTATTTATGCACATGTTTAAAGTTCAAGAATATATTAAGGTGGAATTATTACGTTTTTTTTTCTTTTTTTCTTTCTTTCCTCCTTTCTTTTTGGTTTCTACATGTGGTGCGCATGGTGTAAAACACACTTAATAGTAATTAAGTTAAGTCCATGCAGTAGGTTCTGTAAGGGCTACTTCCTGATCCTCCACCATTTCTTTTTAAATAGCGTCGGATGCATGCTGGAATGGTGAAAGTTGGTTCCTGGAATGTTAGAGGATTAGGGACCCCCCTTAAAAAACTGGCTGTGTTCTCTGTGCTGGAGAGTTATGGGGTAGACCTGGTCTGCCTGCAGGAAACCCATCTCACCAGGGATACAATACAATCTTTACAGATGCATAAATTTCAACACCAATATCATGCGGTTCACTCTTCTTATAGTAGAGGGGTGAGTATCTTGGTGAGAACTGGGGTTAAATTTTCCTGCAGGAAAGCCAAGATTGATGAAATGGGTCGATATATTTTTTTTTTGCTCTATCAATGGCGTCATGTATGTACTGGCAAACATATACATCCTCCCCCCCCCTTTTAATCTAGACGTCATGCTTAAGTTGAATGAATTCCTGATAGATAAAAAGGAAGTCCCTATCATAGCAATGGGAGACTTTAACGAGGATCTAGACAGAAAGTTGGACCGCTTCCCGATGAGAATCTTCACGGAATATACCGCTAAGAGTCGTCTGAGTCAGTTCATAGACGAAGTGGGGCTGGTGGACTTATGGCGGGTGCGGAACCCGGGGGTGCTCCAATACTCATGTAGCTCAGCGTCACACTCGACCCTCTCGAGGATAGACATGGCTCTGGGGAATGATAGAACACTTCAGCTAATAAGTAAGATTACGTATGGGCCAAGAGGGGTCTCAGACCATTCTCCCATGGTAATCTCACTGAAGGTGGGGGGACATAGTCCACGGAAGGAATGGAGAATAGGCCCGCACTGGTTTGAGGTAATCAGAAATGGGAATGGAATTCTATCTGTACTGAGGGAATTTGTAGGCTTCAACCAGGGAACAGTGACACCTGTCGTACTCTGGGATGCTTGCAAAGCCTTCTTTAGGGGGGTTTTAATACAGCAGATGGCCAAATTTAACAAAGAAGAGAAGCGGGAGGTAGAGAACTCATTAAGGGATGCAATGGAGGCTGAAAACAACTTTATAAGAGATCCAACCCCTGAAAAGGAAAAGATTTGGCAAGAGAAACAACGGGGCTACAAACAGATTACTATGCAGAAGGCTGAGACCAGGCGGCTCCTTCAGTGTCAGGTATCCTCGGTGGAGGGTGAGAGAGTGGGAAGAGTGTTAGCTCAGTTGGTGAAATCCAATAAGGCCCCATCAACAGTCCTCGCTATTAGAGCGCAAGATGGAGAGATCCTTTCGAGTTCCCCAAAAATAGTGCAAACCTTTAGAGACTATTATAAAAAGTTGTACACTTCTCAGAAAAAAAATAAAAAGATAGGGATGGAGGTCTTCTTGGGGAAGCTATCAGTTCCAACCCTATCGCAGGAGGAAAGGGATTGGTTGGAATCCCCAATAACAACTACAGAATTACAACAAGCAATTAAAAGCATGGCGAGTCTTAAATCGCCAGGCCCCGATGGAATACCAATTGAGGCCTACAGGCATTTTGGGGAGGTGCTAGTCCCTGAACTACTGAAGGCTCTGGGGATGCCCATGAGGGGGGGCGTCTGCCTGCATCAATGCTAGAAGCAACAATCATAGTCCTGCAGAAAGAGGGGAAAGACACCCTTGACGTGTCTGCTTATAGGCCAATTTCCCTAATTTGCTAAAATCCTGGCCAAGGTCCTGGCTGCCAGATTGAGCAGAGTCATACATAAATTAATACATGAGGACCAGGCGGGATTTATGGCCAAAAGATCAACAAGCCTAAACATTAGACGGGCCTTCTTGAACTTACAGTCTCCTATGGAAAATGAGAGTTCAAGAGCCTTGTTGACCCTAGATATTTCCAAAGCTTTCGATAGTGTGGAGTGGGACTACATGTGGTATGTGCTGGAAAAGTTTGGTTTTGGTCCATCATTTATCAGATGGATTAAGATGCTTTATAACAGCCCTAAGGCAAAAGTAAAAATAAACAATGAGTTCTCAGAATGGTTGGTGCTAGAGAGGGGGACAAGACAGGGGTGCCCTCTGTCCCCCTTGCTTTTTGCTCTGGTAATGGAGCCCCTGGCTATGTCCATTAGAGTGAGTCATGAGATAAAGGGATTCCAGAGGGGGTCGATGGAGGAAAGAATTGCGCTATACGCAGACGATATTCTGTTATTTTTAGATGATAGTAAGAGTTCAGTGGCAGGTGTAATGAGAATAATGGAGGAATTTGGTAGCTTTTCCGGTTTGGAAATAAATAAATAAACAGCACCAACTGTACCTGGATTACCCCAGGTGGCAACTGTGGAAGCACTGAAGTACTTGGGAATTGTCCTGACGAAGGACCCCAAACAATATACTAGTAAGAACTTAGTACCTCTTTTGGATAAATTTAAACAAAAGATAAGCATTTGGAGTGGCCTCCCCTTATCAGTAGCAGGAAGATGCAGCCTGATAAAAATGATCTGGATGCCTCAGCTGCTGTACGTGCTGCATAACTCCCCAGTTTGGATCAGTAAGAGTTGGTTTAGGAAAATAGAGACCCTTTTTAGGGATTTGATATGGAAAGGTGGGCAGGCTAGGATACGGCTGCAAGTTCTCCAGCTTCCCTCTAAAGAGGGGGGATTTGCTCTTCCTCACCCGGAGCGTTATTTCCTCGCATCCCAACTACAGCACTTAATGGGCTGGGGAACCCCAGAGGATGGCACTCCGAATGGCAGGTTAATTCTGTTAAGTGCTCGGCACAATACGTTTATTGAGGCATTGGAGGCGGATATGTTCTACCATGAATTCCCGACAATTAGGTTGCTAATCAAGCTTTGGAAGTCTGTTAAGAAATTAATGGGGTACGAGGGATTCACAGATTACACCCCTATCTGGAATAATCGGAATCTACAGGAAATTCTAAAAATTGGAAAGAGTAGAGGGTGGGAGGCCAGAGGTATTAAAAAGTTAAGACAGCTTTACTCAGGTAATACTCTTAAAGAATTTCCCGAGCTGATTAGGGAATTTGAGATTCCTCAGAGCTCCCTGTTCCTCTACCGGCAGATAGAACATGCCCTTAGGGCTCAGTTTGGCGATCAGCCCCCGGGCTGGGTGGAAATGCCCCTTGCTCGTCAGTTATTACAAGTAGTACCCACTAGGGGGCTGATAACTAAAATTTATGATCAACTAAGTAACTCAGAGAATAGAATGGGGATACTTCAGAAGGTAAGAGCCAAATGGGAAGAGGAACTGGGGGCAATTTCTAAGGAACAATGGAGGAGAATATTTGAGATGGCGCCTCTGGTGTCAGTCTCCCCCTCGCAGAAGATATCTCATCTGATGCTGCTTAATACGGCCTATTATACTCCAAAACTGCTCTTTAGGTTTGGTAGAAGGCCTAATGATGGTTGTCCTAGGTGCCAGGAGTCTGGGGATCTCATCCATCTACTTTGGAGATGTCCCAGGCTATTTCGATACTGGGAGGGAGTGGTTAGCAATCTGGGAGATATATACGGTACGTCAGTAGAGAGGGAAGCGGTGGAATGTATTCTGGGATATAGAAGGGTAGAGGGGGAGAGGAGGTGTACCACCCAGGCAATCCTGAGATGTTTATTCCAGGCTAGGAAAATGATAATGCTAAGGTGGCAATCAAAGGACCCCCCGACAGTGAATGATTGGATAGGTACACTGGATGCCTCTATTGGTAGGGAGAGATTGGAGTATATTAAAAGGGGAAATCTCCAGGAATTTGACAAAATGTGGAAGCCATGGATAGATAAGGTAGCTTGTTTAAGGGGAAAGCTTGAAGTGTAAGGGTTTAGGTTAATAGCACAGATTTATATGCACTAGTGAAATATAGAATCGGTTGACTACACGAAGGAATTTTTTAGGACGACTGGTGTATTAATTTAGGTAGAAAACACTAAACTTGGTGTATAGGTAGGATTTTGTATAGAAAGGGTATGGGAAGGGAGGGGGGTAGGAGTAGGGGAATGGGAAGAAGGGGGGGGGGGTTTATCATAAATATTTAATTGTTCACTATTGGCCCTAATATGGGGCTATGGGTGTGGGGACCCCATTAGCCCAGCTTCTTTTAGGTGGTCTTCTCTTAGTTCTCCTCTATGGGTTTTTCTCTTTTATTTTCTTTATTTTCTTGTCCTTTTATATTTCTGGGTTATGTGTCCTTTTGATACGCGGGGCTGTGAGTGTTGATGCCACCCAGGGTATCCCTGGGTGGGAGAAATAGGATTTATATAACCTCTTCAGCTCGAGTGGGGCTGTTTAAGCAGCCGAGAATAAGAAGGATAAGAACTCTGCTAGTGGAAAACTTAATAAAGCTGTATGTAACTTTTTTTATAGTTGATAAAAGTAAGCAAAAAGAAAAGAAAACCACAATGATGTGAAACTAAGTTGGCGACAATAAATGATTATTACGCTGATTAGGCCAGTTGGTGGTGTTCGCTGATGTGGAAAAAAAAAAAAAAAACTTTTGTGCAAACCAATCAATATACACTTATTGCGATTTTTTTTTTTTTTTTTTTACCAAAAATATGTAGAAGAATACATAGCGGCCTAAACTGAGAAATTTAGTTTTTTTATATATTTTTTAGGGATATTTATTTTAGTAAAAAATATAGCTTTATTTTCAAAATTGTCAGTCTTTTTTTGTTTATAGCGCAAAAAAAAACAAGCAGAGATGATCAAATACTACCAAATGAAAGCTCTGTTTGTGGGAAAAAAGTACATTAATTTTGTTTGGGTGCAACGTCGCGCAGTTGTCAGTTAAAGCGATGCAGTGCTGAATCGAAAAAAATGCTCTGATCATTAAGGGGATAAAAAATGTGGGGAGTCGACCAAGTTGCATATATTATACCTGGAAGAATGGCACATGTATAGGTGAGCTAGGAATGCAGTTAAACAGTCGTCACCCAGTTTTAGTTATAAAGTTACTGGCGTGAGAGGAGAGGCAGGGTCCAGACCCTCCAGCAAAAAGTCCCTTGCAGAAACTGGCTCATTTGCGAGTGTCCTATGTGTATCAGGTGCCTTAAAAAGCCTCTCACGCAGTCCCACAACATAGAACCAGCGGTCAGCACATTGCTGATGCCGCGCAGGGTAGGGCTTAGTTCACAAAGTCTGTTTTCAAAACATAGACAAGGAGCTGAGTAATACCTCCACAAAATCAAAGGGGGGAGGCGGGGGGGCAGACAGACATCTATCTAACTACTGCAAAGAACCAGTGAATGAATTTGTTTGCACCAGGAGAACAAATCTGCATCCTAGTAGCAGCTAATAGGTGCAGCAGGGTACTCACCAGGACTATGGAGGAGACCCCTCTGAATTCCTTCAAACGGAGATGGTTAAATATTTTAAGCATTAACAGACTGAATGGCTTTGGGTCAGGCCCTGTCGATCCCTTCTCTCAACATGATCTTGGAATGATACTTGGTAGATCCCTGGATAAGAGCGTTTGTTAAAGTGATTGTAAAGTGTTAAGATTTTTGTTATCAAAATAACAACCATGTCATACTTACCTGCTCTGTACAATGGTTTTGCCACTTCTTCTGGGGTCCCCTGCTGGTGCTCCTGGCTCCTTCCCCACCGATTGGCCCCATAGAAACCTGCTTCCTATTAGGACATTCGTACATGCTCGAGCCCCAGCCCCACTCTCTGCTCACAGGTTTTGACTGACACCAGCAGGAGCCAATGGCTCCCAGTGATCCCAGCCAAGCCTGCAGGATGGGCGAAAAGAGAGGAGCTGCTGCTGATGTGCACAACGCTGGATGGAGATCAGGCTTAGGTAAGTATTTAGGGAGGGATGCAGGGGAGCTAAAGTTTTTATTTTTATTTTAAAGGATAAGTTCACCTTTCATAACATGTTACACCTATTGTCAAAGTGTAACGTGTTATAAAAGGACCAGCCCCCCGCTTTGACAGCTAGTACGGCGCTGTGGTAATTCATTGATTCTTCCTGTCAGCGTGTATCGGCTTGCTTGTATGAGGTGCGAGCAAACAGATGCACTGACGGGTCTGCAGGAGACCTGCGTGGCATCAGCAGTGTGCTGATCGCTGGTGCAGTGGTTTACAGGCTCCTGCAAATAAATTTAAAAATTCAAATTTTTTTTTACCTGGAAAGAAACGTGCATTTATTATTTTTTGTCAAAAGGTGAACTTATCCTTTATAATGCAGAAAATTACCTTTTCAACCACTCTAAATCATCTCAGGGAATATAGTTGACCCTGAATGAGTCGACTTAGTATGGTATAGTATAAAACTATGGAACTGCTTAGATATTGAGGAAGGGAGGAGCCAGGTTGTGTCCCAGTACCTTAAAAATTTTATTTAGACTAGGTTAGAACAAACAAGAGCAGGCTAAGATGAGTGCTGAACTAAAGGCAAAAGAAGTAAATACAAAAGTGCAAACAATTTAACCATCAAATATGCCTTTAAGAACACTCCTGCAGTCCAGTAGTCCTTCCCCCCCCCAGCAATGGAATATGGAGCACCCCATTTACCCCTTTGGTGTCAGCTAGCTGGTTACGAGCTAGATGAAGCTACTACCGCAGAGCCCTATAGCCTTAGGCAGGCCAAAAGCACATAAGTAGGAAGGGGGAAAGGGAAAGGCCCCGTGCTGCCATCGTAACAGACTTGGCCAGCAGTAAGGATCGAGTAGATCTGTAATTCGTTCTGCGAATGGGGGGTTCTTGAAGATTGCACATATGTGCCAACCTTGCCCATGGTGAGTAGTCCCAGGTAAAGTTGTGGATTCCCCTCATGTCTTTAAAATGCAGCCATCTTCTTCAAGCACCAAACTATGCCCCTGTTCATCTCTGTTTTACTATAATTTATCTACGTATTAATTATAACCTACTTCAGTAACCACCGCATGAAAATGAGATTTGTGTTCAGTCCACTGCAGGGTTTGACCCGAACCTTGAATGGTCGACATTTATGAACTGGCAAACAATTTGGTTGGTTCATGACCCAAAACATCCAGTTGCAAAACAGTATGGAGTAATTAATTTATTGGTGGTATAAGGACAAGGACTCATCCCCAGAATGCTGGCCAGTTGGTTGTGGGGGAATTGCCATAATCTGGAAGCCCCCTCTAAAGATAAGGGGGGCCAGGTACCTCCCCACATGTGAATGTGTATCCTTGTTTACTCATTCACAAAAACAATTGAGAACTAAATTAAGACACCACACGCCTTTGTAATAATAGCTGTAACTACCTAGGTCTGTCGGGACAACAAACATTGCAGGATTTTATGTATCGACTTATTGCAGCCAAATAAAAATTAATTTTTGGCAACCTCATTCTTTTTTTTTTTTTTTTTTTTTTAAGGGGCTAGCCGAGATGAGATTTTAAAACACTGGCAATGGCTGGAACAGAATGTTATGAAGACGTTGTCAGTATTTGACTCAAGTGATGACATAACCAGTTTTGTGCAAGGCAAAATCAGGGTAGGTATAGTTTTAATTCATATTTGTTCCAATACAATTACTAGAGGTTACTGCTTGCATATGTATCACACAGTACAGACCACAATGAAGTCGAATAATTATGCTTTTGTTTTCTTTTGTGTTTAGAGTATCTTTTGCAATATTATGCCGATAACCTTTTGCAAATAACCTCAATAATGGTTAACAGTGAATTTAAAGAAACCCTTTCCTTTACCATTGAGTATAGAAACCGCAGTAAGATATGAACTGTTTAGCTTATAAACAACTCATTGGTGCATAGTCGTTAAACAGAAACTGCTCCAATCCACTCCCTGAGATCCAACTGAGTGTCACCAAGCTTGCCTTTCACATAGCATGAAGAATGTAAAGTCAGGCAATCAATCATAGACCACACTTCAATGACTCTTTACCCTTCCTATGGCAATCATGCTTTACTACCTTCTGCATACCTCATCAACCAAGGAAAGTGTTTAGAGCTGGGAGTGAGGGATAAGCTGTTCACTTGGCAGAAAGTCAATATTTGCATATCAGTAAGGGTCATTGTTGATGGGCTTTCACTATCTCTCCCCAAAAGTCTATAGAAAATTAGCTTGAACCAGGCCAAATGCAGGTCAATTTCAGATCAAATGCATCTGCAATATATTCAATATATGTCAACTGATGTTTCTCAAATTGATGTCAAAAGAATGCTGCTGTTGTCCATTAGGGCCTGTCGACACAGACCCTAGCAGTGGTAAGTCTGCTTAGTCTAAAAATTTGGGGGAAAGGGATGCACATGAAACATCTGATTACGAAAGTTCCACTATGTTTACAAGTTTTTGGGAATGGAAAAGTTTACTTTCAATCAGGGCAATGTAGATGTATTAAAAAAAAGGATTAAAAAAAAATAGGATTTAAAGAAGGTAAAAATAGGCTTTCAAATTTGGGAAATGTCCAAATGCAATTTACGGTTTATCCTCCAGGGGCTCATTGCTGAAGAAGGAAAGAACTCGTTTGTAAAAGAAGAGGATCCTGAAAAATTTCGGGAAGCGCTGATGAAGTTTGAAAAATGCTTTGGATTGCCAGACCAGGAGAAGCTGGTGACTTACTACTCATGCAGTTACTGGAGAGGGAGAGTACCTTGTCAGGGATGGTTGTACCTCAGTACCAACTTCCTAAGCTTCTACTCCTTTCTGCTTGGAGCCGAGAGTAAGTACTTAAACTAAGAAAGAACAAGCTGCTAACTGATTTAGTGTGGATTTGTTGGGAAGCTTGTAGTACGTGTGTAGTAGTAACATGTTTATAAGCTAGATAGCTCATAAAATTAAGAGTAGTTGTTATAGAAAAAGGTGCAATTTTCTAGAATTACTATGCTGTTGTCTTGGATTTCTCCAGTGAGAACCTCACCTGCTGTACTTATTCAGGTAAAGAGAAGATAGAACTGTTTTTAGAGCAATTTTACAAGTTTTTAAAAATGTTGTTAACACCTGAAATAGTTAAAAAAAGGTAGAATTTTTTAATTTTTTAAAATAATTCTGCATTTATAATTCTGTGTGCCGTCACAAGGTGGCAATGCCACTATCTACCCCATACTCATTACCATACGGGGGGGGGGGGGGGGGGGGCTGGGACCTGGGGACCCCCTTGTTAATTTATAGCAATGAATCGCTGTATGAATGTCAATAGTCTCAAAAAAGTGTCAAAAGTGTCCGATTTGTCCATTGCAATGTCTCAGTCCTGTTAAAAATCGCAGATCACCGCCATTACTAGTAAAAAAAAAATAAAAATAATAAAAATGCTTAAATCTATCCCCTATTTTGTAGACGCTATAACTTTTGCGCAAACCAATCAATATATGCTTATTGCAATTTTTTTTTAACCAAAAATATGTAGAAGGATATATGTCGGCCTAAACTGAAATTTTTTTTTTTGGATATTTATTATAGCAAAAAGTACAAAATATTGTGTTTTTTTTTTTTTTTTTATAAATTGTCGCTCTTTTTTTGTTTATAGCGCAAACAATAAAAACCACAGAGGTAATCAAATACCACCAAAAGAAAGCCCTATTTGTGGTGAAAAAAGGACATACATTTTGTTTGGGTACAACGTCGCACGACCGCACAATTGTCAGTTAAAGCAACGTAGTGCCATATTGCAAAAAATAGACTGGTCTTTAAGGGGGAAAATATTCCGGGGGATAAAGTAAAATCTTAATACATTTGAAAGGCAACAAAGCACAAATAATTGCCTCTAAAAACCTTCTGGAAATACAAGTAAAAAAACTCCAATACATTGCCCATTTTAATAATATTTTACTTAAAGTGCCGTCATTTAAAACAAAAAGGAAAATTATGTTCAAAGTTGTTTCCCCAACTTGTTTGACCAAGAAGTGCTATGAATGTATATTGCAGCTACTGTCCCAGCTTTTATCTCTGGGGGAAATATTCTAATAATCATTACAATGATCCTGGAGATGGGGGTGTGGTGGAATTGTATCACAGGATCAATTACAGGACAAATATTACAGAAATTACTTTAAGAAGATGGATCAGGTTCTTGAAAGTAAAACACGCTTTATCCACTTCATGCAAAACTACGTACCCGTACGTCAGTATTTTGACGCTAAATACCGGGGTTATGGAAGCAGCTAGCCTCAAGAAAGGGAAGGCCGTGTGTTTCTCTTTAAGTTAAAAGTGGTCTCCGAGCCAGATTCGCCACAAGATCACTTTTATCGGCGGCGGGAGAGGTGTCCATCCGCCGCACTCCGGCCGTCTCCACTGCTTACCGGGCATGCCGGTAGCAGCAGAGATGATCGCATCCTCTCCTGTGGATGCCTGGCTACCGACTAAGGGAAAGATGGTCGCCGCTCGGCTCCATGGCATGGAAGGGCGGAAGCGACGTCAAACATCACTTCCGCTCTTAAAGGAGAATTCATTTTTTTTTTTTATTGCATTTTAGTGTAAATATGAGATCTAAGGTCTTTTTGACCCCAGATCAAACATTTAAGAGGTCCTGTCATGCTTTTTTTCCATATTAAAAGTAAAATAAATAAGAAAAACATTTTTTTGTTTTTTAAGTGCCCTTTCCAGACAAGCTTGCGCGCAGAAGCGAACTCATACGTGATTAGCGCCCGCATATGAAAACGGTGTTCAAAACACACATGAGGTATCGCCGCGATTGTTGGAGGGAGAGCAATAATTCTACCCCTAGACCTCTGTAACTCAAAACTGATAACCTGTAGAAATTTTTAAACATCTCCTATGGAGATTTTTAAGGGTAAAAGTTTGTCGCCATTCCACGAGCGGGCACAATTTTGAAGCATGACATGTTGGGTATCAATTTACTCAGCGTAACATTATCTTTCACAATATAAAAAAAAAAATGGACTAACTTTACCTTTCGTCTTATTTTTTAATTTAAAAAAGTGTATTTTTTCCGAAAAAAGTACGCTTGTAAGACCACTGCACAAATACGGTGTGACAGTGTATTGCAACGACCACTATTTTATTCTCTAGGGTGTTAGAACCCCCAAACATATATTCTTTTTTACTAAGTAATTTTCTAGCAAAAATAAATGATTTTAACTTAAACAACAAGTGTAAAAAAAGAGGCTCAGTGGTTAATGTGCATCTAAAGCTCAAACTTTTTCTTTTTTCATTTTTGATAGTGTAGGGCAGTGTTTCTCAACCTTTTTACACTCAAGGCACCATTTCAAATTATGGACAATAATTTGTTCTAATAATTTTACATAATGCAGCAACATCCACACGTAGGACACCAATGTTAGGGGTGATTTTTTTTTTCTTCCAAACCAAATACACTTTTGCACACTGGTACTGACTAGTATCCCAATGTTTCTCTTCTTCTCCAATTTCTCTCCATCAGTCAACTAATGTGACCCCAATGCTGAGGAAGAGAGGCAGAGGAGGGTCAAACAAGGATGCTGTGGAGGCGACAGACATCCGCCTTGTCAACTGTTTAAATCATTGGTTGTTAGGATGCCAGGATCTAGAAAGTCGTAATGGTGCATAATAAAAACCTGTGACTTTGTGTAACTAAAATTCAGGCTTCATCCACCTGCTGGCTTGTATACAATTTTTGATCAATTTTTAGGCATTTTGCCAAGGTACCCTGGTTGAAAAAGACTGGTGTAGGGAATTAATAAAACCCTTGTCAGATTTTTTTATGCTGCCTGGTCCTAGTACGAATATTTCTCTTTACTTTCTGCCTTGTACGTACAACAGGGCGTGAGGATAATACTTTCCAAACAGTTATTTGGGATTTTTCCTGACATTCTGTCTCAGATATAGCAGTCAACAGGACAAATAGAAAAGGTGATTCTCCATAGTTTGGATTCTAACCCCTACAAAAACTTTGTTTGGCTTTTCGATACACATGTAGTCTTTTATATATTTGTTTTAACCACTTGCCCACTGGGGACCTAAACCCCCTTCATAACCAGACCAATTTTTATCTTTCAGTGTTCTCACATTTTGAATGACAATTACTCAGTCATGCATCACTGTACTTTTTTTCACACAATTAGAGCTTTCTTTTGGTGGTTTTTAATCACAACAGAGTTTTTTTTTTTTTTTATTTTGTGCTATAAATGAAAAAAGACCAAAAGTCTAAAAAAAATTCATTTTTCTTCGTTTCTGTTATAAATTTTTGCAAACTAGCAATTTTTCTTCATACGTTTTGGCCAAAATTTATACTGCTACATATCTTTGCTAAAAATAACAGAAATCAGTGGATATTATTTGGTCTATGTGAAAGTTTACAAGCTATGGTACCAATCGCTGAAAATTGATCACACCTTATCACACCTGATGGCCTAATTTCTTGAGGCCCTGAAATATCAGGACAGTACAAATACCCCCCCAAATGACCCCTTTTTGGAAAGTAGACATTCCAAGGTATTTAGTAAGAGGAATTGTGAGTTTTTTGAAGTTGTATTTTTTTTCCCACAATTCTTTGCAAAATGAAGATTTTTTTTTTTAATTTTTTTTTTTTCTCAAAATTGTCATAACAAATTATTTCTCACACACAGTATATGCATACTTCCCATTACACCCCAAAACACATTCTGCTGCTCCTCCTGAGTATGGCAATACCACATGTGTGAGACTTTCACAGCCTGATCACATACATAGGCCCAACATGCAAGGAGCACCGTCAGGCATTCTAGGAGCATAAATTACACATTTGATTTCTTCACTACCACTTTTAAAGGCCCTGGAGCACCAGGACAATGGAAACGCCCAAAAAATGACCCCATTTTGGAAAGTAAACACCCCAGCGTATAATCTATGAGGCATAATGAGTCTTTAGAACATGTAATTTTTTTCCACAAGTTTTTGGAAAATGTGTAAAGAAATTGAAAATGCATTTTCTTTTTTTTTTCTTTTTTTTTTTTTTTTTTTTATACAAAGTTGTCCGTGTATGAGATATTTCTAACACATAGCATGTACATTACACCCCAAAATATATTCTGCTACTGCTCCTGAGTATGGCGATACCCCATGTGTAAGACTTTTCCACAGCCTGACCACATAGAGGCCTAACATGCAGGGAGCACCGTCGGATGTTCTAGGTACATACATTTCAAATCTAATTTGACTACCTATTACACTTTTGTGAGGCACTGTAGTGGCATGAATGTGACATGGATGAGCACTGTAGTGGCATGGATGTGGCACGGATGAGCACTGATTTGGCATTGATGTGGCACAGATGAGCACTGATTTGGCATTGATGTGGCACAGATAAGTACTGATGTGGCACGGATGAGCACTGATGTGACACAACTGGCCATGGATGAGCATGAATGAGGCTCAAAACAGAGAGGATATAAGGGCTCTCTGGTGGAGGTGGATAGCTGGTCAGAGGGATGATAGTGACCAGATGGCACTTCTGGCAGCACTTTGGTTAGAGGAGAAGCAGCTCTGAAAATATAAAAAGGAAAAGAAAGGTGCCTCTAAGTGCAGTATGCAAAATTTAATACAGTGCAAAAAGGGTTAAAAGCACTTACAAGATTGTTGAGTGTTAAAAAACATGATAAAATCAGGAGTCCTCATCTGTGGCATGTGTCCATCCTCGGCATGGTGGTAGAGAGCAGCGTAGAGCCGTCCAGCAGCTGTAAAGCATTCTCGTACATGCTGGAGAGAGGAGGCAGCAGGGAAGCTGAGCACAGATGGGCATGGATGAGCACGGATGGGCACAGCTGGGCATGGCTGAGCAAGGATGAGCATGGCGGGATGGATGAGCCAGAAGGGGCACAGATCAGTGCTGTGGGCACTTCACATCCAGCCCACAAGTGCAGTTGCACCTGGCTCCCTCCTCTCCATGCACACTGTACCGATCGGTGTGAGGAGAGGGAGGAGCTGAACTGGACATGCGCCGGTTTGTTGACAAGTGACCGCTCCGTCATTGGACGGAACGATCAGGTGGTAAAGGGCCGCTGTCATTGGCCCTTTAACCTGATCTGTGACGCGCCGGGTAACAGACATTCCTGGGTGCACTCCCGGGAATGGGAGGCCACATATGACAGCCTCACAGAGTTATCCGACCACGCTGTAGCCATCATTTGGCTATGGCCCAGTCAGCAACTGGTTAAAGCGGGTTAGAATTAATGTTTAGGGGTTGTTTTAATGTTTAGGATGCAATGAAAAATCTTCTGAATGCAGTTACCCTTTCCCAGTCCCCCACTTATACATACCTAAACCCGATCATGATCCAGCTTTGTGCACGAGAGCAGCGCCTCTCTCTGCTCTCTCCTTCCTCATAGACTCAGAGACAGCAGCTAGAGCCATTGGCTTCTGCTGCTGTCAATCACAGCCAGTGAGGAGGGAGTGGGGGGCAGAGCCAACCTGTGCTCTTGTGTCAATGGTGGCTTGCTATGGTGGGCACTTGGCAGGGGGGAGGAGCCAGGAGCAGGTGACCTGAGAAGAGGAGGATTGAGGCTGCTTTGTGCAAAACCATTGCACAGAACAGGTAAGTAGGACATGTTTGTTTTTTTGTTTTTTAATTATGAGTTTACAAACACTTTAAGTTGCTGAATGCAGTCCATTTTCATCTTGCAAAAATTGAGGCACTTATAACCATACTGATGGCATTTTATATTCATTCATGCTTTAATATATTCCCTGCTAGGTACATATTACACAGTGTGGTGTGATATCTTCTCTGTCTGATATAAAAATTGTACTTTTGGGTAAAAAACTAAAAAATCCATAACAATGAGTAATGTATATGTAAAAAAATGTAAGCTGTTCATATTTATGTGTATTGTTCTACTCCAGTTAAACTGATCATCTCATGGGATGAGATCTCCAGACTGGAGAAGACCTCTACAGTTCTGCTCACAGAGAGTATCCATGTTTGCTCTCAGGGGGAGGACCATTATTTCTCTATGCTTTTGCACATTAATGAAACATTCCTCCTAATGGAACAACTGGCTAGCTATGCTATCCGAAGACTTTTTGATAAAGAAACATTTGAAAATGATCCAATACTGAATGATCCTCTGCAAATCACAAAAAGGTAAGCATTTACATTAAGTACATCTACATGGGGACCTGTAACTTTTAAACTAGCTTTGAGTCTCTAATTTCTTCCTCCTATTGTTTGCAGTGTTGCATTGTTTGATGCTAATCTTGGAATGAGTGTATTAAAGTGGTTGTAAAGGCTTCAGATATTTTTACCTTAATACATTCTTTGCATTAAAGTGTTACTAAACACACAACAGTAAAATCGGTCTGTAAAGTATGCTTGTTATACTCACTGTGGAACCTAAGAGGTTAATCCTCCACATTGTGAAAAAAGGCTGTTTGATCCTGTCTTTGATCTTCCCCTTCTTTTACTATCCCCAATCAATCTGCTGATAGTACAGAGCCTTGGAGGCACTCTGCACATGCTCTGGTGTCTATTGCTAGAAAGTTTTTCTTTTTTTATTTGGGTAGGTGTGTGTGATTAGCACTCAGCACTGTCCAGACAGAGGGTTAGGGGTCATGTACCTCATAGGAGAGTGAAAGGAGAATAAAAACTCCTTCTACAAGCTTTAACCAGTGCTCAGCCAGGTACTGATAGAAATCACAAGACTGCTATATACTGCTGATGAAAAAAGGAATTTAGCAGTTTATGTTCATTAAAATAATTGCATTTCCATGTTCTGTGTAGTGTGGGAAACCAGATATAATGAACGCAGGGTCCTGGGCTTAGTAACACTTTAAGGTAAAAAAAAACCTTTTATGTGCAGCTGTCACCTCCCAAATACCTGAGCCTGATCTTGATCCAGCTCTGTGCCCAAGAGCAGCGGCACTATTGTCTCTCTCCTTCCTCATTGGCCATGGGCTCCTGCTGCTGTCAATCAAATGCAGTGACAAGGGAGCGGGGGCTGGGCCGAGTCGCACTGTTGTGTCTCAATAGACATACATGCCTCTTCCCATGATCGTGCCTGCACGTGTTCCACCATAGGCAGTGCCTTCCTATGGTGGCACACGAAGGAGAGTAGGAGCCAAGATCACTGGCGGGGAACCCTGAAAGGGGGAATTGAGGCCGCTATGTGCCAAAAAATTGCACAGAGCAGGTAAGTATAACATGTTTGGTTTTTTTTGTTTGTTTTTTTAAAATAATCACTTTATTTTTTTTAATCCTTCTGTAGTGCTCTCTTGTTGCTTTATAATGTGATAATGGCTTATTTAAAAATAAAAGAAAAAAAGTGTGATTAAAAAAAAGAGTGGTAAAGGGCAGCAGAAATCTAACCTAGCATACAGGGATCAGTGAAATAGAAAAGTGAGTGAAAGCTGTAAAACCTACTTGCTTTCAGTTTCTCATATTTACCTTTGAAAATACTTTAACCTGAGACACTCACAGAAGTTGCATCTTAGTCACCTCAGAGGCAAATTGTGACAATAGTGAAGTCTGTTGAATCTCTTCAATATGTGGAGTAAATAGGGACGTGGTACTACAATGCCCCTCACATTTTCCCCAAATATCAACAGTAACAACACAGTCAGATGGAAGATCTGACGCATTAAACCTCTTCAAATGACTATTGGCAACTTTGTTGTAATTGACCAATTCTTATATAGTCTGAATTGCAGTTTGAGGAATACACATATGTGAGGCTGGGTTAATGACCTATAACTGAACTCTGCAAAGTTAGAGGAGTTCCAGGCTCCCCCCAAAAAATGAAAACTCAGCAGTTACAAATACTGTAGCTGTTGACTTTTAATATAAGGACACTTACCTGTCCAGGGATCCAACAATGTCCTCACCCAAGCCAATGCTTCAATCGGCTTCGAGTGCAGGTGCTGACATCGTAAGGAGAACAGGAAGTGAAGCCTTGCGACTTCACAGCTGGTTTCCTACTGCACATGCCCTTTGTGAATGCTCTTGTAGTCTTCTGGGATCTGTGATGTGTCTTAGAAGGCTGAAAGGGAAGGAGAGGGGCTAAATCCTGGCTCAGTGCATCTGACCATAAGTGGAAGCGGATACCTGTCAAAAACAGGTACCTGCTCCCCCCCCCAAAAAAAAAAATGCCAAATGTGGCAGTGAAGTGGTGTGAAGGAAAATGATAAATGGTTTTCAGTTCTTTTTACAAATATGTGAAAAGTGTGGTGTGCATTTGTATTCAGCCCCCTTTACTCTGATACCCCTAACTAAAATCTAGTTGAACCAATTGCCTTCAGAAGTCGCCTAATTAGTAAATAGAGTCCACCTGTGTGTAATTTAATCTCCGTATAAAACAGCTGTTCTGTGAAGCCCTCATAGGTTTGTTAGAGAACCTTAGTGAACAAACAGCATCCTGAAGGCCAGGTACCACACCAGACAGGTCAGGGATAAAGTTGTGGAGAAGTTTTAAAGCAGAGTTAGGTTATAAGAAAATATCCCAAGCTTCAAGCATCTTACTGAGCACTGTTCAATCCATCGTCCGAAAATGGAAAGAGTATGGCACAACTGCAAATCTACCAAAACCTGGCCGACTGCCTAAACTGACAGGCCGGGCAAGGAGAGCATTAATCATAGAAGTTGCCAAGAGGCCCATGGTAACTCTGGAGGAGCTGCAGAGATCCACAGCTCAGGTGGGAGAATCTGTCCTTTATGGAAGAGTGGCCATTGTTGAAAGAAAGCCATAAGAAGTCCCATTTGCAGTTTGCGAGAAGCCATGTGAGGGACACAGCAAACATGTGGAAGAAGGTACTCTGGTCAGATAAGACCAAAATTTTACTTTTTGACCTAAAAGCAAAACTCTATGTTTGGCGGAAAACTAACACTGCACATTACCCTGAACACACCATCCCCACCGTGAAACATGTTTGTGACAGCATTATGTTGTGGGGATGCTTTTCTTCAGCAGGAACAGGGAAGCTGGTCAGAGTTAATGGGAAGATAGATGGAGCTAAATACAGGGCAATCTTAGAAGAAAACCTGTTAGAGTCTGCAAAAGACTTGACTTAGCCGGAGGTTCACCTTCCAGCAGGACAACGACCCTAAACATACAGCCAGAGCTATAATAGAATGGTTTAGACCAAAGCATATTCATATGGTAGAATGGCCCAGTCAAAGTCCAGATCTAAATCCAGTTGAGAATCTGTAGCAAGACTTAAAAATTTATGTTCACAGACGCTCTCAATCCAATCTGACAGAGCTTGAGCTCTTTTGCAAAGAAGAATGGGCAAAAATGTCACTCTAGATGTGCAAAGCTGGTAGACACATGCCCAAAAAGACTTCCAGCTGTAACTGCAGCGAAAGGTTGTTCTATAAAGTATTGACTCAGGGGGGCTGAATACAAATGCACGCCACACTTTTGACAAATTTATTTGCAACAAAATATTGAAAACCATTATCATTTTCCTTCCACTTCACAATTATGTGTCACTTTGTGTTGGTCTATCACATAATATCCCAATAAAATACATTTATGTTTTTGGTTGTAACGTGACAAAATGTGGAAAATTTCAAGGGGTATGAATGCTTTTTCAAGGCACTGTAATACACAGTTTTTGGCAAAATATAAAATATGGGGTTCAGTTGCGTAAATAGAAACCAGACATGTCAAGTCTTAAATTTGCATGTACCCGTGATATCTCAGAAAACTATGGTACCCAAAATTCCCCATGGGTGACATTTTAAAAACTTTTACATCTCATTATTTTAGCGCTAACCTTGAATTATGGCCCTAGCAGTATAGCACTTAGATCAACATTTGTGGCAGTACCTCACTTATGGTCCAGTTATGGTTTACATATACCGCAACGTGTAAAGCTTTGTCTTATGTAAACATAGATGTAAAGTTTTATCCGCTGGGCATAAAAAAACATTCGGGCACACCAAAACAAACCAAACAATGGGTTAATTTGGCACGCTCTGGGTGAGGTTATATAGAAAAGATTAGGGGATGGAACTGGGTCATAGGGCAATAATTCAAATATTCAAGTCCATGACATATTGTCAATGTAAATTGTTAGGAACGCTTTCCCAAAAGGCTGCCAGCTTACAGGTAGAAGTAACTCTGGAACATAAAAACAGGAACAAAGCAGTGCCTTCTAAGTGTAGCAATTAGAACATTTAATGGTTAAAAACCATAATGGAAACACTCACAAATGAGCGATAACAAACAGCATGCACCAGGCAGTCCCTGGGACAGCACGGATGATATCAATACCCATGCTGTTTATTATCACTCGTTTGTGAGTGTTTCCAGTATGGTCTTTTAACTATTAAATGTTCTAATTGCTACACTTAGAAGGCGCTGCTTTGTCCCTGTTTATACACCAAAACAAACCCCTTGGGTCTTTTGATTTGGTTGGATAATTCTTTACCGCCCTTCCTGGAGAAAGAAAAGATTGCTGCATAGTAGCTGCAGACTCTATTTTTTCTATTAAAACTACAAAAGTTTACTAAGAGTCATGATAATGGCCAGTGATTCCTGCAACAGCAGATCAGACTAAAATTGGCCATACATGGATCAAAATTCACAGGGTTCAGGCACTGGCTGAATTTCGATCCACTGGTAGACAGAGAAGTTTTACAGAAGTTGACCTACTGATCGACTTCAGTACATCTGCTCTGTCACATTTTCCCTGCTTGATCAGTGCTGCAGGCTGTAGCCTGCAATGATGATCAGTGTTTTCTGATGGTGGGGAGGTCTTCCTGCTGTCATAATACAATATCTTAGCAGAGAGGGTTTTTTTTTTTCGCTCAGCCTGCCGGTTGAAAAAAAAACGACTCCTCTATGGGATGCCTTAACCCTTTCGCTGCCAGATCCTGTGCTCCATTTTGTACACTCAGGTGGCCAGACCATTTTTGCAATTTTTCCTTTTTCCTTATTTTTCACTTCTAGCTTTCAGAATTTGTGAAAGACCCCCCAAACCATATATTTTCTGAAAGCTCATGATCAATAGAATAAAAAGAAGGTGCTACTGATTTTTTAGACCCCGCAATATTTGCGCAAATGTTTATCAGACTAATATATTTGCAAAAAATACACTAAAGCAATTATTAGCAGATAAAAACACAGCAAATTTTACAAAATTCCTACTAAATATAAAAGCTTAACCTGTATTGAGTTAATAAATAACAAATATTTGTAACTTTTAAAGTGCGCCTTTTTGCGAAATGGTGAAAATTTAACAGACGCAAAAGTGTAAAAATCTGAAGGTTTTCATTTTTCCCTTACATATATTTTCTGAAAGCATATGACCTCTAGAATAAAAAGAAGGTGATACTGATTTTTTTTATACCCCACGGTATTTGCGCAAATGTTTATCAAACCAATATATTGGCAAAAAATACACTAAAACCATTATTAGCAGATAAAAACACAGCTAATCTTACAAATTTCCTGCTAAATCCCTACTAAATATAAAAGCTTAACCTACATGGAGTTAATAAATTAACAAATATTTGTAAATTTTAAATTGCGCTTTTTTGCAAAATGGTGAAAATCGAATGTACCCAAAAATTTCTCTAAAAATCTGGAGGTTTTCATTTTTCACTTACAGCTTTCAGAATTTGAAAAGATCCCTCAAACTAGACATTTTCTAAAAGCACATGACCTGTAGAATAGAAGTGCTACTGATTTTTTGGACCCGGCAATAATTGCGCAAATGTTCATCATATCGCTATTTTCACTAAAAATACACTAAAATCATTAATATTGCACATAAACGTAACTTTACTAAATTGCTAAATTAGTACTCAAGCCTCGTTCTCATGTGGCATACTAAATTGTATGCCTATGGAGGGCCATGTTTACCCACACAGGGATGCACAGGTGTTCCTTGCATCCCCGTACAGGCAGTCCCATATATGTCAATTGGGAAGCACCTGCTGCATAGGCATGGCTGCTGTTGCCAATCTGACACCTTGTGGGTGTGGGTACATGACCCCGAACGCAGGAAGTGTGAGCTCAGGGACATACACGCGGATCTACATGGATGTAAAATTGGGAGCAGCGGCTCTGTTCGTGCAGTTGCTACATCCCAAACGACATCAATGGGACTGCCTGCACAGAGATGCATAGTACGCTGTGTATGTCCTGTGTGAACAAGACCTTAGGCCCCTTTCACACAAGCACACCGATTGGGTCTGCCTGTCCGTTTTTCAGGCAGGCCCAATCAGACCACCGATTGTTCTCTATGAAGAGACTGATGTAAATGGACATGTGTTAGTTTTTCCCTGCCTGCATCCGATCCAGCCTGCTAAAAACAGACGGATGGGGATTCCTTTCCCTATCCATCTAGCAGATCAGATCAGATGGTATCCGATGGAACTGGACAGGCGATCCGTTTCCATCCGACCATCCCATAGAGAATAGCGAGCTGTGTCCGTGTCCGCTCCGCTGACCTGTCATCCGTCTGCTCAGCAGGGATCAGCAGACAGATCCCCGCTGAGCAGACGGATCTGGTGATAGAGTTCGCTCCATGTGAAAGGGGTCTAACCATGAGCGGCAGGTCCATTAGGGGCGCTGGGGCACCGGAATCATACGTTTGTATGAGTTTTTTTTTTTCGAGCCACATGATTAGAGCCTGAGGCTCTAATTAACTTGAAAAAGATTGGGCTTGGGGAGCAGAGCATTGCACCCCGAACCCACCCACTTGTGACAATAGCGAATTAATATTTGCTATCGTCTTCTGACTTCTCCTCCTGGCCAATCAGGACGGCTCAGGTTGGCCAGGAGGAGAAGCTGAGGTTTCTGTGGAGAGGTAAGTGCGGGGGGAGGGACGACCGTCACCGTGGAGGGGTGAGTGCGGGCGGACCTGTCTTACTCTGTTTTTTTTTTTTTTTTCTTTGTTATCGCTGCATGCGCCCTCTCTTCTTCAGTGCTTTGGGGTGAAGGAGATAGGAGAGGAGAGTGGGTGGGGGCAGTTTTAGATGGAAGGGTGCAGCGGGGGTGGAGAGGCAGGGGACAGGCAAGCAGCGGGGTGGGGGGGTCATGTTAAGGGTTAATAACGCTGATCAGCGGGTTGTAATCCGCTGATCAAAGTTATAAAATTGTTTATCAGAGTCTGCTGAACAATTCTGATATAAGAATAATATATATTAGATTATAAGATATTGAAGTGACCATAAAGCTTATAGGAGAGGATGAAAAGGGAGGTCCGTACTGACTTGGCCACCTGCGGGCACTTCTGTAGGTCCGTACGGTGTACGGACTTGGCAGTGAAAGGGTTTTGAGCTTGGTTCAGTACTGAGACCAGGTGGATTCCAACTAATCGGACACAGATACTTTTTTTTTATAGAGGAATGGTTGGAACCAAGTTTCACCTCTGCAAATCTGTTATCTTACTAAGCGGTAAGACAGTAAAACTCAATCATGTCTGTCAGCTAAAGAGTATCAGAAAAAAGAATTTGTGTTTATCCATTATAGGCATGGAGAGCCTTATCTACCTACTAACCAGGATGATCAAATAACACGCTCTTTTGATATTCCCCACTAGAGGTCTGGAAAGCCGTGCACACAGTGAGCGTTTTACTACATACTTTCGACTGCCAAGAGAAGAGACATTGAAAGAGGTGCATGAATGTTTCTTATGGATACCCTTCAGCCACCTAAATACCGTGGGGAAGATGTGTGTTTCCGAGAACTACATTTGCTACGCTAGCCATGATAGCAGCCTTTATAGCACAATCATACCCTTACGAGAGGTAATATCAATTTGCAGAAATCTTGCTACAGTGATAAAATAAAAGCTATAATGGGTAAAACGGTCATTAAAATTGTTTTCTTTTCATACATCATGGGACACAGAGTTAGGCTAATATTCATTACCTACTGGGTTATACTTCATCTCCAGGTGAATGGACACTGGTAGACCAAAGGTCTTTAGACAGGAAGTGATCCCCTATATAGCCCCTCCCATACAGGAAGTACTTCAGGTTTTGTAGCAAGCACTGAATCCTCAAAAAAGGAGGGGAGCGACCTCTGTGTCCCATGATGTACCCTAAGAAAAGGATTTTACAGGTAAGTATGACGAAAAAATCCTGTTTTCTTTTTCATACATCATCAGTTTTTTACCAGTGTCTGCAAGGTGGATGGCACGGTTGTCTGAGCTCCAGGTCTCTAGGAAGGCTGAAGATTGGGCTCTTAGTTTCTAAGCTGCCCTGTGCCTGGATGGGTAAGTGAAACCCCTTTATTATTGTTGGGTGTTCCAGTGATTGTAACAATCAGTCATGCTAGGGCCGCTAATGCCGCTGGGCTCAGCAGTTTGTTTGGCGGGCATGGCACATGCGGCTTCGCCGCACATGCGCCGTAGCCTTTATCTGGGCACATGAAGATTCACATCATAGGTGAATACGGCTACCCCCGTTCGCTGGGAACGCATGAGTGCACACGCATGCACAGAACGTTCCGACGCACAGTCAGCTTTTTTAAGCTGTGTATGCCAAGCATGCGGTGCTTCCAGAAGGCAGCTGTGGGACACAGAGCAGGCTCTGAACCAGGCATTTGCAGCGGTTCATTTCTCCTTACCCGGGTCACGTGAGTCACCAGGTGTTGCTTGGCAGGCTAAAGGTGCTTAGCAGGATTGTTGCATAGGGGCTTGCGAGCCCTATTAAAGGGTCTCCCTTCTGAGATGTGTTTAATATAACACCCAGGTACTCTCTTTTTGTGGTTAGTAAATGTCTTCCAAAAAGAGGAGTGGGACAGGAAAGGGCACACCTATGCTGTCAGTAGTTCCTGATGAACCTAGTCGTATCCCTAGTGTTGTATCCCCTGAAGAACCAGAGGCTTCTGGGCAATCTGAGCCACTGTGCCTATCTGGTATTGTGCCTACAGTCAACGCTGATGCTTCGCCCTTTATCTCCAAGGATGAACTGTCCTTGGCCCTAGCCGGGTTAGAGCACAGGATTACTTGCAGATATCCAGTTGATGTCTGCCTCTCAGTCGCAGAGGCTTTTGATCCACTCTCTTACCGAGATGGTTTGTTTTGCCTTTAAGTTGCCTCTTACAGAGGTTACGGAACCCCCCTGGACCTCTTTGGGGTCCCTGAGGTCTCTTCAGGCTGCACAGACTTTCTCCTTACACCCTTTGTTGGAACAGGCAGTGTAAGCTGATTGGCAACATCCTGACAGGATTTCTGTTCCCCCTAAGAGGTTTTCCCTTCTATATACCATGGATGAAAGGTTTGTTAAAAAGTGGAGCATACCAGCCGTAGATGTAGCAGTTTCTTCCTTAAACAAGAACTTAACTTGTTCGGTAGATAACGCACAGGGCTTGAAAGACCCTGTTGATGAGAAATTGGAATCATTATTAAAAGCTTCCTTTTCTTTGGCCAGTTCAGCTATTCAGCCAGCTGTTGCAGCAATTGGTATCTGCCAGTCCATAAAGGATCAGGTCAGACGGCCTGACAGGCCTAACCGGGAGGATGACCTGGCTGCAAATAAAACAGATATTCCTCGAGCACTGTGTTTTGCTGTTGACACCTTAAAGGATTCAAAACAGCAGGTTTCTCGTTTGGGTCTCTTGTCTGTACATATGCGCAGACTTTTGTGGCTTAAGAACTGGTCAGCCGAGCTTCTTTGTAAAAAGTTATTGGCGGGTTTCCCCTTTCATGGGGAATGTTTATTTGGTGATTATTTGGACAAATATTTCCAAAAGATTTCCAGAGGGAAGAGTTCTCTACTTCCTGTGAAGAAAAACACCAGGTGTCCCTCGTTTAAAACCTCAGGGACTGCTTCCTCAAGTGTCTCAGTGCCAAGGCAGTTCTGCCGCCAACAGGCGCTAGAGCCAGGGGCAAGCTGCACGGCCAGGGCCAGAAAAAACCCTGGGTCCAAAACTCTTCTAAACCCAACACCAAGCCCTCCTTTTGAGGGGACGCCCCCACTCTATCGGGTGGGGGGATGGCTGCTGCACTTTGCGGATATTTGGAGAACAATAGTTCAGGACGAGTGGGTCACCTCAAACATATCCCGTGGTTACAAGCTGGAGTTGCGGAGGGTTCCCCCTCAGAGGTTTCTACGGGCACTACATCATTTAGTGCATCAAGGAGTGATTGTAGAGATCCTGTACCCGAAAGGCGCGGGGGCTTTTACTCAAACCTGTTTACGGTTCAAAAACCAAACAGGCATACATGGCCCATTTTGGACCTAAGATCCCTGAACCAGTATCTACTGATCCAGTCCTTTCGGATGGAGTCTGTCCGCTCAGTAGTAGCCTCACTCCAGATGGGAGACTTTCTAGCCTCCATCGATATAAAAGATGCGTATTTACATGTACCTATCTTTCAGCCTTATCAGAGGTTCCTGCGATTTGCAGTAAAGGAACGTCATTTTCAGTTTGTGGCTCCACCCTTTGGGCTTGCTACAGATCCCCGGGAGTTCACAAAGGTCCTAGCACCAGTACTGGGTCTTTTAAGGGCCCAAGGGATCCTGGTGCTCGGTTATTTGGACGACCTCCTGCTCAGAGATCACTCGCTACAGGCTCTAGAGCAGAGCATAACATATACAGTGCGGTATTTGGAAAGCTTAGGCTGGATCATAAATACAGAAAAGTCAACCTTGAGACCAGCTCAAAGTCTAGAGTATTTAGGTATGTTCCTAGATACGGTCCAAGCAAGGGTATTTTTGCCACCCATAAGGATCTGTGTCCTGAAGGATCAGGTGCGTCAGTAAGAGGCACCAGACAACCCTCCATTCGACTCTGTATGAATCTTCTAGGGAGGATGGTGTCCTCCTTTGAGGCAGCGCCCTATGCCCAGTTCAATTCCAGGCCTTTACAACAAGACATCGTGTTGGCTTGGAACAGAAGAGGACAAGCCCTGGATTATCCAGTTCTTATCTCCTTGGGCACACTTAAGCCTAAACTGGTGGTTGCAGGATCAGAACCTGCGAAAGGGAAAATCCTTCCGGTAACTTGTGTTACAGAAGCAACCATTTGAACATATCAAGGAAATTCCATTAGACTTGCTGTCATGCAAGCTAGCTTTCCTGATGGCCATCACCTCGGCTAGAAGGGTGTCGTAGTAGGCGGCCCTTTCGTGCAGGGAACCATACTTGATCCTTCGCCATCCTTTTTGCCAAAGGTGGTGTCAGCCTTTCATTTAATTTAGGATATTATTTTGCCTTCTTTTTTCTCTTGTTCGGCAGAAGAGAGACGACTGCATTCCTTGGACATTGTCTGGGCATTCAAGGTTTATTTGTCTAGATCTGCGGATAATCGAGGATTAGACTCCTTTTTTGTTTTACCGAAAGGACCCAAGAAGAGGCAGGCAGCTTCCAAAGTTTCCATTGCCAGTTGGGTCCACCAATTGGTCTTTCAGGCTTATGGTCTGAAACGTAAAGCTCCTCCCTTTAGGGTGAGAGCTCATTCTACCAGGGGTGTAGGAACCTCCTGGGCTTTTCACCATGCATTATCTGTGGCTCAGATTTGTAAGGCTGCTACCTGGTCTTCAGTGCATACGTTCACAAAATTTTATCAAGTGGATGTTCGAGCAGCCAATTTGGCTTTAGGCCGCAGTGTACTGCGGGCTGCCCTATAAGGTCTGATGGCTATTGTCTGGCAGGGTGTGTCCCTCCCCTCAAGGCTATTGCTCTGGAACGTCCCAGTAGGTAATGAATATTAGCCTAACTCTATGTCCGGTGATGTATGAAAAAGAAAATAGGTCCTGGCCACTCGCCTCAACTCCTTTCTTCCACGTTTGATTAAGAAGGACCAGGTGGCCTTTGTCCCCAGGAGACAAGCAAGTGACGCTATAAGACGTCTTCTTCAAATACAACACATTGTTCATAGCAGGTCCTTAGAAACAATGTTTTTGTCATTAGACATCAAAAAAGCCTTTGACACCCTGTCCTGGCCTTACCTGACCCAAGTACTTAAACATTCTGGATTTGGCACCTCCTTTATGAGCTGGGTTTCAGCTATTTATGACTCCCCCCAAGCCAAAGTGAAATATTATGGATTCGAATCACTTACCTCTCCTATTAGTAGGGGTACCCGCCAGGGATGTCCACTTTCCCCACTTTTATTTATTTTAGCACTTGAACCCTTGGCAGAAGCCATTAGATCCCATCCAGATATAGCGGGAGTTGAAATAGCGGGTATTTCGCATAAGTTGTCGATGTTTGCAGATGACATCCTATTGACCATCACTAAACCCAGAATTACTCTTCCTAACCTGCTATCTCTTTTGGATACCTTTGCCACGTTCTCTGGCTTATCAGTCAACCCCGCTAAATCTAAAGCGATGTCAGTTAATCTCTCGCCCTCTGAATTAGGAACCCTGCAGTCAAACTTCTCCTTTCAATGGTTAAATTCTCTACCTTACCTTGGGATTCGGCTTACCCCAAGATATTCGGGCCTATACCAAGCTAATTTTCCCCCATTGTTTAGGAAGCTGGTGGGTATGCTCTCCTCTTGGTCCACCCTCCCGTTATCTTGGTTTGGCAGGATTACAACTGTCCGTATGACATACCTCCCAAAACTGCTCTATTATTTTCGGGTCTTGCCGGTCCAGGTCCCCTCTCATATCCTCCGTATACATTGGCGCAAAATTATGCAGTTTATTTGGGGCCCCACGAGACCCAGGATTAAGAGACAGGTGCTTTCCCAATTTACAGGCTTACTATACAGCAGCGTCCATTGCCCCATTATCCCATCTTCATGAGAAATATCAAATGCCGTTGTGGGCCACTATGGACCTGGTGGACTCTCATCCGATACCCTTAGCCTCCCTCCCATGGCTCCCCCAAGCACACCGCCCAATTACTGTTGGTCCGTGTTTGGCCCACTCTCTACGGTTATGGGACACGGTCAAATACTCTGCGGGTCTAATTTCCCCTCATCTCCCCCTACTTCACCTTCTTCAGTGTCCACTGTTCCCACCTGGGTGTGACAACTCGCGGCAATTCGAATGGTGGACTGAAAATGGCTTTGTAGATGTCCATTCCATGCTTACCCCTACTAGAATTATATCCTTTGCAGCCTTGCGTTCTTCCCATGACGTCCCTCTTAGGGAGCACTATAGATACACAAAACTCAGACATTTTCTCCAATCTCTCATAAAATTTCAATCTACCCCTTACACTTTCACCCCCTTTGAAAGCCTTTGCAGATCAAGACCTCAATCCCCGGGTCTGATTTCTTTACTATATCTTATTCCCCTTTATGCTTCCTTGGGTGTGCTCAGGAGGGAACGATGGCACACATTTGGTGGAAATGCCCCAGGGTATGCAGACTGTGGGTCAGAGTCTATGCACTTCTTCGAAACCTCTTTAACACTAATATAAAGAAATATCCTTATGAGGCCCTTTTGGGGAAACCAGTCACTGAATTGCTACGACCAGAATGCCAACTGGCATCTCATATATTTACTGCAACTAAATTGCAAAGGCTTGGACATCTCCGGCCCTCAGCTTCGAATCGGTTAAAAATCGCATTAATGATATTGTGGTTAATGAGAAACTGACGGCTGTGTTATCAGATACACACGGCAAATTTCTCCGGACATGGCAACCATGGGTGGTACATACCTATCCCTCTCCTTTTGATTCGGCACTACTCTCTCTTTAATGGATCTCCACCCCCTCACCCCGTGGACTGTATGGGAGGGGTTATATAGGGGATCACTTCCTGTCTAAAGACCTTTGGTCTACCAGTGTCCATTCACCTGGAGATGAATTATAACCCAGTAGGTAATGAATATTAGCCTAACTCTGTGTCTCATGATGTACTCAAAGAAAAGGATTTTACAGGTAAGTATGACGAAAAAATCCTTTCAGGTTTTTTTATTTTTTTTTTCACTGAATGCAAGCCTTTTGAAACTCTTCAGGACAGCATGCTAGTAGCATTTTAATAGTGATTTATAGGCTTCTTAATGCTGTCCTTTAAGAAGACTAATGTACACAAGTCTGTAGTAATGCCTGAGTGCAATTAACATATTCAAGGGTTTAAAGCAAACATGTTGCAGTCTTGGGCAATATAAAATGAAAATGTAAATAATGTAAATAATAATGCAATCGGACCCTGCATTTCTAAAAAAAAAAACTCATGGGTTTAGTATTAGAGGTACATTTAGTTATATGTAAATCTCAACTTTTCTTGTTGGGTAAAGAGGTTGCCCATCACAATAATGGACCAATTGAAAGGATTGGTGAGGGGGCAGGACTAAGTGTGGCTATTACAGGAAAAGTCAGGATTTGCATATCAGTTCAGTTGCACATATCTGATGTACTGATCTTTTTTTATATGCTTTTTGTCTGACCGTAACTTGTTTTTATTACCCAGGTTTGTGACTAATTTACATAAGGATGCTTATTACACAACCGCTATGGCTTATTTAGATAAAATATAATCAGCTTATGACTATATAAGGGGTATATCAAATGGGTTCTAAAGCTGGCCATATACTATTCGACTTTTTTTTTTATATACAGCTTGCTGGCTAAACAAAAGAAACCGGACTCCATCATCCACACAAACAACATGGATGAATAAATCCCCTCTGCCTGGCTATTGTATTCTGACAGCTGCTAATGCTGGCTGTCAGAATGCCCCAACAGTGCCTGCAGCTGCTTCAGGCATTGTTCGGCCGAAACTTTTTGGCCGCTTTCTTTGACAAAAGTCGATTGAGTATTTGACTTTTGTTGAGCCGGCAGGGTCACCCACTAATAAAATTTCAATCAATTCTTTTGATTTGGCCAGAATTAAAACATATGGCCAGCTCTAGCTTGGATTTCCCTTATTTCCCCAATGAAGTACAGAGAGAAAAAAACATGTCAGGGCTTTAAGCACATTTGAAATAGTGTGCTATTGTACTGATTTATTGTTTACCTTGATTTTTAATGTTTTACATTAAAGATTGTACTTATATTTGCAGATTATTGGATTAGAAAAGTCTGATGTGATATCAAGGGCCATTACCATTAGCACAAAAGGGAAGAATATATTTCGTTTCACCGATGTTAGAGACTTTGAATCCTTGGTGGCAAGACTGAGATCCAGATGTGCAATAACAAGTCCCCAGCACACAGTTTACACTGAGGTGAGTTTAAAAAAAAAACAAAAAAAAAACTTGCACTATTTTTTGTTCTAAGAAGCGTTAATTAAGTGTTTGGATTGTAATAAATAATGACGTATGAAGATAGTGTGTTGTTAAAAAGTAGATGGAATCCACTAACCAGAAGACGAAGTGGGGGCTGGTGAAACTAGTTATGATCTGAACACTTGTTCATGGTGGTAACTGTACAGAAGTTTTGCACACGATGCATGGTTTCCCTTGTGGAGTAAAAGATTTTGAAACCTCATTCTCCACCAGTCCTAGTCATTAGTTCTTGCAAAGTTCATGCTTTTTTACTGGACACCCATAGAACACTTTCAGGCAGCAGGATAAACAATATTTTACTAATGCTAACGCAGCAACCTTGCCAGAAAGTTAAGGTCGCCAGCCACATTCAAACTTCTAAGGCAAGTTTGATTCTGATTGGTGGCTGTGAGGAAATTCTTAGAGACATCATTTTTTTTTCAACATAGTGTGTTCCAGGATCAGACAAAAAGGATGGATTAAATGCAGTATAGCAATGCTTCGTAAAAAAACGTAACTGTTCCCAGTATGTGTTTCAAGGCTGAATTTTAAGTCAAGTGTAGTTTTAATGCTACCTTCTTTTGAGACAGCAGTGTTTTTAAGCACAATGTTATAATACTGAATGTACTTTTGTAGCACGTAGCACTGCTTGAGCTGTGACTCCATGATATATGGTATGTTTTATGATTGTTTCAATATAAGTATATATACAGTGTCATTTTTCAGACTAGCTACAGTCACAATGCAGCAGAGTTCCCAGAAGAGCATCCAATGGTGGGTCCAAAAGGCACCAGCAAGACTGTGAGCACAGAAGCCTTAATGACTGTGTTTCATCCTCAGGATGCAGAGAACCTTGATCCAATAATGGTACAGAAATATTTACATGACCTGTTTTTGTTGTGAATTCAAGTCACCAATATTGTACATTACTTGTGGTCCCTTGGCCTATTCTTCACCAGTAAATTGGTTGTATATGATGGAGTATGATCACAGTGTTTGTAGCATGACCACTGTAAAACAACTTTTCCTTTTCCCCTTTTCATACATCATGGAACACAGAGTTAGGCTAATATTCATCACCTGCTGGGTAATACTTCATCTCCAAGTGAATGGACACTGGTAGACCAAAGGTCTTTCGACAGGCAGTGATCCCCTATATAACCCCTCCCATACAGGAAGTACTTACATTTATTACTAGTGTCTGCAAGGTGGATGGCACAGTTGCTTGAGCTCTCTGAGCTCCGGGTCTCTAGTCCCACAAATGGTTCTTAAATGAATCAAGGGATTGACCGATCGGATCCATTTGACACAGGCTTTATATGTTTACATAAATGGTACTCGAGCCTCGCAAAGAAGACTCAAGATCCTGGTTTTGCCTGTAATGCGGGCGCTGCACCCTGCGAAGTGGAATCCTGGACACTACAGCGCTAAGGCATTCATGCAGGGTGCTGTACAGGTCCAAGGGAGTGGACCCTAAAACATGAAAAGGGTACCCAGTCCTTGAAGGTCCTCAAGTGACAGGAACCTTCCGTGAAGGGTGACGATTGGGCTCTTAGTTTCTAAGCTGCCCTGCGCCTGTATGGGTAAGTGAAACCCCTTTATTATTATTGTGGGTTGTCCCAGTGATTGTAACAATCAGTTAAGCTAGCTAGAGGCTGTACACCTGTGTGCAGTGACCATACGGGGCAGTTTTGGGCTAGCTGTGGGTGTTTGCAAAGTGTACCTTTTTTGCTTATGTCTGTCTGTCTTCTAACTGTATGATATCGCTCAACTGTGCGCCATTTTCCCTTGTTTGCCATGGCGCACGGCGCACAGCCAGCTTATTTAAGCTGTGTATGCCAAGCATTCGGTGCTTATAGAAGGCAGCTGTGGGACACAGAGCAGGCTCTGAACAAGGCATTTGCACCGGTTCATTTCTCCTTACCTGGGTCACGTGAGTTACCAAGTGTTGCTTGGCAAGCTAAAGGTGCTTAGCATGATTGTTGCATAGGGGCTTGGTGAGCCCTATTAAAGGGTCTCCCTTCTGAGATGTGTTAATACTACACCCAGGTACTCCCTTTTTGTGGCTAGTAAATGTCTTCAAAAAAGAGGAGCGGGACTAAAACTACAGGGAAGGACACACCTACGTCATCAGTAGTTCCTGATGAACCTAGTCGTATCCCTAGTGTGGGCAACCTGAGCCACTGTGCCTATCTGGTATTGTGCCTACAGTCAACGCTGCTGCCTCACCCTTTTATCACTAAGGATGAACTGTCCTCAGCCCTAGCCGGGTTAGAGCACAGGATTGCTGGCATGATTTCCTCCATCCCGCAGGGTGGCAAGAAGCGTGACAGATCCCCCTCCCCGGAGCCTCCTAGTCTGGAGCAGAAATGGGTTGAGGATAGAGAAGAGCTTAAAGCTCAGGATTCTGTGGATGGCCTAGTGGATGAGTCTGCTTCCGAGCAATCTGGACAAGATTTCCAGTTGGTGTCTACCTCTCGTTTACAGAGGCTTTCGATCCTGGCTCTTCCCGAAATGGCTTGTTCTGCCTTTAAGTTGCCTCTTGCAGGGGTTACTGAGCCTCCCTGGTCCTCTTTGGGATCCATGTGGCCTCCTCAGGCCACACAGGCTTTCCCCTTACACCTCTGTTGGAACGGGCGGTGTATGCTGATTGGGAACATCCTGACAGGATTTTTGTTCCTCCTAAGAGGTTTTCCCTTTTATATCCCATGGATGAAAAGTTTGTTAAGAAATGGCGCATGCCAGCCATAGATGCAGCAAGTCTCTTCCTTAAACAAGAACTTGACTTGTCCGGTAGATAACGCACAGGGCTTGAAAGACCCTGTTGACAAGAAATTGGAGCCATTATTAAAGGCTTCCTTTTCTTTGGCCAGTTCAGCTATTCAGCTAGCTGTTGCAGCAATTGGTATCTGCCAGTCCGTAAAGGATCAGATCAGACCGCCTGACAGGCCTAACCAGGAGGATGATCTGCCTGAAAATGAGGCAGATATTCCTCGAGTGCTGTTTTTTCTGTTGACGCCTTAAAGGATTCAATACAGCAGGTTTCTCGTTTGGCTCTCTTGTGTGTACATATGTGCAGACTTTTGTGGCTTAAGAACTGGTCAGCCGAGCTTCCTTGTAAAATGTTATTGGCGGGTTTCTCCTTTCATGGGGAACGTTTATTTGGTGACCACTTGGACAAATATATCCAAAAGATTTCCAGAGGGAAGAGTTCTCTACTTCCTATGAAGAAAAGCACCAGGCGTCCCTCGTTTAAAACCTCAGGGACTGCTTCCTCAAGTGTCTCAGTGCCAAGGCAGTTCTGCCGCCAACAGGGTGCTAGAGCCAGGGGCAAGCCGCACGGCCAGGGCCAGAAAAAGCCCTGGGTCCAAAATTCTTCTAAACCCAGCACCAAGCCCTCCTTTGGAGGGGACGCTCCCACTCCATCGGGTGGGGGGAAGGCTGCTGCACTTTGCAGACATTTGGAGAACAATAGTTCAGGATGAGTGGGTAACCTCAACTATATCCCACAGTTAGAAGCTGTAGTTACGGGGGGGGTTCCCCCTCAGAGGTTTTTTTTAAGCAAAAAGAGACTTATTGCTTCAGGCACTACATCATTTACTGCATCAAGGAGTGATTGTAGAGGTTCTTGTGCCCGAAAGGGGCACGGGGTTTTACTCAAACCTATTTATGGTTCAAAAACCAAACAGGGACACAAGGCCCATTTTGGACCCAAGATCCCTGAACCAGTATCTACTGATCCAGTCCTTTCAGATGGACTCTGTCCGCTCAGTAGTAGCTTCACTCCAGATTGGGAGACTTTCTAGCCTCCATCGATATGAAAGACACGTATTTACACGTACCTATCTTTCAGCCTCATCAGAGGTTCCTGCGATTTTGCAGTAGAGGAACATCATTTTCAGTTTGTGGCTTTACCCTTCGGGCTTGCTGCTTCCAGTACTGGGTCTTTTAAGGGCCCAAGGGATCCTGGTGCTCAGGTATCTGGATGACCTCCTGATCAGAGATCACTCGCTACAGGCTCTAGAACAGAGCATAACATGCACAGTGCGGTATTTGGAAAGCTTAGGCTGGATCATAAATACTGAAAAGTCAACCTTGAGACCAGCTCAAAGTCTAAAGTATTTAGGCCTGATCCTAGATACGGTCCAAGCAAGAGTATTCTTGCCACCCGCAAGGATTTGTGCCCTGAAGGATCATGTGAGTTAGATAAGGGTCACCAGACAACCCTCCATTCGGCTCTGTATGAGTTTTCCAGGGAGGATGGTATACTCCTTTGAGGCGGTGCCCTATGCACAGTTCCATTCCAGGCCTCTACAACAAGACATCTTGTTGGCTTGGAACAGGAGAGGACAAGCCCTGGATTATCCAGTGTTCTTATCTCCTCGGGCACGCTTAAGCCTAAGCTGGTGGTTGCAGGATCGGAACCTGCGAAAGGGAAGATCCTTCCTCCCGGTAACTTGGAGTGTACTGACTACAGATGCCAGTCTCTCAGGCTGGGGAGCGACCCTAAAGGGGCTCACAGCTCAAAGGATATGGTCAGGGACAACAGATCCTGCCCATCAACGTCCTGGAATTACGTGCAGTACGACTGGCCCTACAGTCTTGGACGGTGGAGCTTCAGGACTGCCCTATCAGGATTCAGACCGACAATGCCACTGCTGTGGTCTATATAAACCACCGAGGCTGTACCAGGAGTTGTTCAGCTCTGAAGGAGGTGAACCACATACTAGATGGGCAGAGGGACATGTGCCGATTCTATCGGCAGTCCATATCCTGAGAGTAGAGAACTGGAAGGCAGATTATCTCAGCCGCCAGCAGATCTGCCTGGGGGAATGGTCCCTACACCCTGGGGTGTTCCAAGAAATTTGCCAATGTTGGGGATGGCCAGAGGTCGACCTACTGGCATCCAGGTTCAACAACAAACTACAGCAGTTTGTGTCCCGAACAAGACATCCTCTGGCAATCAGAGCAGATGCTCTGCTAGTTCCATGGAGCCAGTACTCCCTGGTTTATGCTTTCCCTCCGATCCCTCTTCTTCCACATTTGTTGCGCAGGATTCGAGGAGAGGTTGTTCCCGTCATTCTGGTGGCACAAGCCTGGCCCAGAAGGCCCTGGTTCCTGGAGATTGTGAGACTGACAATAGATGGGCCATGGAAACTTTCACGGCGCCCCGATCTACTGTCTCAAGGTCCTATATTCCACCCCAATTTACAGTCTCTAAATGTGACAGCATGGCTATTGAAGCCAGGGTGTTTAAAGGACTGTGGCATCTCGGGACCAGTGGTGTCTACCCTAGTGAATGCTAGAAAAGCTGTCACTAGGAATATCTATCATAAGGTCTGGAAGACTTATTGCTTGGTGTGAAGCCAAAAAATGGCATCCTCGGAAATATGTGATTGGGAGAATTCTCTCTTTTCTACAGTCAGCTGTGGAAATCAAACTGGCTTTGAGTACAATCAGAGGTCAAGTTTTGGCCCTATCAGTATTCTTCCAAAGGCCTTTAGCCTCCCATTCACTGGTCCGAACCTTTATTCAGGGGGCAACTCGCTTGCTTCCCCCATTAGGTCACCTATGTGTCCTTGGGACTTGAACTTGGTGCTGTCTGTGTTACAGAAACAACCATTTGAACCTATCGGGAAATACCATTAGACTTGCTGTCAGGCAAGCTAGCCTTCTTGATGGCTATCACCTCGGCTAGAATTGTGTCGGAGTTGGCTGGCCTTTTATGCAGGGAACCGTACTTGCTCCTCCACCACGACAGGGTCATGTTATGTTCTGTTTCATCCTTTTTGCCAAAAGTGGTGTCGGCCTTTCATTTAAATCAGGACATTTTTTTTGCCATCTTTTTTCTCTCAGCCTCATTCAACAGAAGAGAGACGACTGCATTCTTTGGACGTTGTCTGGGCAGACAAGGTTTATTTGTCTAGATCTGCAAGGATACGAGGTTCAGACTCCTTTTCTGTTTTACCAAAAGGACTCAAGAAGGGGCAGGCAGCTTGCAAAGCTTCCATTGCCAATTGGGTCCGTCAATTGGTCATTCAGGCCTATGGTTTGAAACGTAAAGCTCCTCCCTTTAGGGTGAGAGCTCATTCAACCGGGGGGAATTAGGAACTTGGCCTTTTGGCCATCAGGTATCTGTGGCTCATATTTGTAAGGCTGCTACCTGGTCTTCAGTGCATAAGTTCACAAAATGTTATCAAGTGGATGTTCAAGCAGCCGAGGATTCGGCTTTTAGCTGCAGTGTACTGCGGGCTGCCGTATAAGGTCTAATGGCTACTGTTTGGCAGGGTGTCTCCCTCCCCTCAAGGCTATTGTTCTGGGATGTCCCAGCACGTAATGAATATTAGCTTAACTCTATGTCCCATGATGTATGAAAAAGAAAATAGGATTTTTTCGTCATACTTACCTGTAAAATCCTTTTCTTTGAGTACATCATGGGACACAGAGGTTCCTCCCCTCTTTTTGAGGATTCAGTGCTTGCTACAAAACTGAAGTACTTCCTGTATAGGACGGGTTATATAGGGGATCACTTCCTGTCTAAAGACCTTTGGTCTACCAAAGTCCATTCACCTGGAGATGAAGTATAACCCAGCAGGTAATGAATATTAGCCTAACTCTGTGTCCCATAATGTACTCAAAGAAAGGGATTTTACAGGTAAGTATGACGAAAAAATCCTATTTTATGGATATCACTGCTAGCTAGGGATGACAAAACTAGACCTACTATGTATACCCATTTTTTAATGGATATTTGACTTTCCACTTGCAACATGAACATGTTACATGGTCTGAAGTATTCTTTTGAAAACTGGCCGTATAAGTTGTCTACCTGCAGATTTTCTATTTATTTCTTTACACCCATGGACAGTTACCTGTGCATTTGTTTTTGGAATTATAGAAAATATTTGACTATATGCTAATATTCACATATTTCTGTCTGTAGACTCTGTACTTGAAATCAATATGTGTATGAAAAAAATTACAGTTTGGGATTCTTCTTTCAGAAATGTTAGTGATATGGATGCTGCTTAGAAACTGCATCAAAAATAATATATATAATGTTATATTTTTTCACAGCTGAAAGAAAAAATGAAGGAGCAGTCTTGGAGTATTCTGTTCACCGAATGTGGTCGTGGCATTAGCATGTTTCGTACGAAAAGAACCAGAAATCTAGTTGTTAGGGGGATTCCTGAAACTTTGAGAGGAGAACTTTGGTTACTTTTCTCTGGTAAAGGTTACCTTTTAAATGTCACTGTAATGTGTTAGCGGTGTAGAACTATACATTATTTTGTTAATATTGCTTGATTTTTGCTGAAAATGGTAAAAATGTTTGTAATTAACTTGTAATTACATATTCTTCTAATGAGAATTAATACATGCGCATACATTAGATGTGTAAGAGCCTTTCTTCACTACCTGTAGGTTAATTGAATACAATCCTAAAAAGGGAATTTACCCCCAAGAGTGGAGTGGCTTTCATGCAGCAAACAACAATGCAGATGTTCTATGGTTTAAAGGTAGCTTTAATTAAACATGGGACATTAGAGTAAAAAAACATGAACTGTGTACATAGTGTTATAAAAAGCACAGGAGCATGTACAGAGCTATACATGGATCGTGCACTACAAAAGCGCTTGGATGGTGCTGACACGTTTTGACCCCATCGGGTCTTCTTCAGAGGAGATGCATGCGCTCTGGGAGAATTTTGTATACATAAAGAAATAATACCAATATGGTTGTGTACAGTTGTATATAATGAGCACAGTTATATGTAATGAGAGTTATTAAACATAATTACCATAGGTATGTGTATAGCCGCGTCTCCTGAGCCTACGATTTTCAGAGCAGCCTCTACTATCCGGTCCCAACACCAGGGCCCCCCCCCCCCGGTCTGCCAGCACCCCAGGAGAGGGAGCCAAGCAGAAGCTGCGCGACTTGCGATGACTTACATCTAGGAAGAACCCCCGCATTTGGCAAGGGGCATATGGATCAGCAGCGCCTGTGGCCTAAACATCCATCAGCAACATCAGTGGAAGCATCCAGAGAGAATAGTGTCATCAATTTATATAAACGCTGTATAAATCGAGTGATAATGATATTAATAATATCATAAGGTTTTTTAAGGCTATTTGGCCCAAATTTTAACAAAATTAAAATATCTTTGTAAATTCTAATCGAAGATTATAAAGCATGTATCGATATATGAGCACTGTAAACTAAAAAAAGGAGATTGGGGAATAAAGGAAATGACCAGTTGGGAAGCACGAAAGGGTGGGAGAGACAAAGAAAAAAAAAGGAAAAAAGAAAAAGAGAAAGAGGCAAAGGAGGAAAAGGAGGAAGGAAGTAAGGGGGGAAGGGGAGGGGGGGAGAGGGGGGGAAGGGGAGGGGGGGAGAGGGGGGGAAAGGGGGGGGGGAGGGGGGGAAAGGGGGGGGGAGGAGGAGGAGGGGGGGAAAGGAAAGGGGGGGAAGGAGGAGGGGGGGAAAGGAAAGGGGGGGGGAGAAAGGGGGGGGAGGAGGGGGGGGAGGAGGAGGGGGAGAAAGGGGGGGGAGAAAGGGGGGGGAGGAGGGGGGGGGAGGAGGAGGGGGAGAAAGGGGGGGGAGGAGGGGGGGAGGAGGGGGGGAGAAAGGGGGGGGAGGAGGGGGGGAGGAGGGGGGGAGAAAGGGGGGGGAGGAGGGGGGGAGAAAGGGGGGGAGGAGGGGGGGAGAAAGGGGGGGGAGGAGGAGGGGGAGAAAGGGGGGGAGGAGGGGGGGAGAAAGGGGGGGGAGGAGGAGGGGGAGAAGGGGGGGGGGAGTGTGGAGACTGGTGAGGAATGAAGTAAATGGTGAGGGAAGAAAACGAGGGTGGGGGGAGAACGGGGGGGGGGGGGAGAAACACAACGATAGGGGGGGGGTAAAAGAGGGGGAGGTTCTGCCTAGGCCTAGGCCTAGGACATGACAGAGAAAAAAAAGGGAGAGGAGAACAAAAAGGAAAACAGCTCAGGGGAAAAGAAGTAGAGGAGGAAGAAAGAGGGACTGGGTCAGCAGAAACGAGAGGATGCAAGTGTGTGGAGGTTGTGCTGAAAGAAAAAAGGCATAATAATGCGTGCAAAAACTGAGGAGAGTGAGTGAGTGAAAAAGAGACTGCTGGAAAAAAGGAAGGAGAAAGGGGTGTGCATTATAGATAGTATGAACAGTGTGTGAATAAAGGAGCAAATAACAATGTGAGAAAATGCAACAATAATTATCAGGGAATCATGAGATGCCAAAGTGTGGATTTTTTAAAAGTGGTTTACCTGGGAGTGCCGAACATATAGCAGCACACCAGTGTGCGGAAAGCAGTCTGTGAGGATTGCACCAAAGGAGTATATAATAGCTGTGTGTGAGATTGTAAAGCATGTTACAATCAAACTGACAAAGCAAGGAATAGTCTGGTATAGCGAATGGGAAAGTACCTGTGTTTCAGGAGCCCCTGTGAGGATAGTGCTTCCTGCTGGAACTAAGGATGTTCAATGCAGATCCCTGTATGGGACCTGCTCTCTTTAAATGTAAAGGACTCTAACACTGATTGACTGCTGATGATGACCACAGGCGTGTGCTAGCTACCTCCACCCTACTCACCTGTGCGGGGATAGTGCTGACTGTCAGCACTCCATGTGTAAGTCACCCGGCATTCCGAAGGACGCTGTCCCGGCTCCGCCGTCCTTACCGACGTAATAACGTGGCGTCGTGACATCACGTGCATGCGCGCGCACCGGATACGGCGCCCGGAAGGATTCAGAATGACGCTGGCAGGGGGAATTCAAGTCCCAGAGGGTCCAGCCCTCTAGTGGTCGTGTAGATATGCGTAGGGCCCTACGCCTGTCTCCCCCTGCCAGGAAGAGGCACAGTAATGCAACCGCTACTCCCTGAGGGGGAGACGGCTGGACCGGTAGCCCAGGTCCGGACCTGAGTGGAAAAAGACATAAAAAAACATACATCGTAGTAAGTTGGATTTCAAAGTGTACTTAGGACACTGAATACCAGCCCGTGTGCGGATGAAATCATTATATTTTAACAACAATTGTAACTGCATACCATAATAGGCGTGGGATGGAAAATATTTTTACGGGAACTGAGAACTTATTAGCATAAAATCAAAAAGTCCATAAGTTGTTCACACATCATCTATTCCTATTACAAAATTAATTATACTGTTCTTACACCTCCCTTGAGAGATGCATACAATGAAAACCATATTTTAATTGAAACATTATATGAACAGAAAATACATTGAGTACAAATCACATGGGGGAAAGCAGGGAAGCATATTGGATGCGATACGATAAATGCGATGCAGTAAGCACAGGGAGTACCACCATTCCTACAATGTTAGTAGCCAGCAACATGTGGGCCAGACTTCCCCATATTTTGTGTGTCTTGCCTAAGGAAAAACCTGTGATCTGTGCTTCAATATATTTCTTGAAGGTTTTAATGTGCCAAAGCAGGGCCGATTTCTTTTCCAAAACCTTGGTAAGTTTCTGGAACAGGGAGGAGACAGATAGATCTCTCTGTTCTCCCTGTTCAAAAGTGGACTCGTAATTTTGCATCAAAGCATCCCATTCATCACCCACAAATTGACTCATTGTGTGTACAGTAATTTCTAAAAATTCTTTTGGTAGGAAAAGTAATAAAAACAGACAAAGTATGGCATTATTTCTTTATGTATACAAAATTCTCCCACAGCGCATGCATCTCCTCTGAAGAAGACCCGATGGGGTCGAAACGCGTCAGCACCATCCAAGCGCTTTTGTAGTGCACGATTCATGTATAGCTCTGTACATGCTCCTGTGCTTTTTATAACACTATGTACACAGTTCATGTTTTTTTTACTCTAATGTCCCATGTTTAATTAAAGCTACCTTTAAACCATAGAACATCTGCATTGTTGTTTGCTGCCTGAAAGCCCCTCCACTCTTGGGGGTAAATTCCCTTTTTTTGAAATCACTTTGGGGTGTGCAGCCTTCCTTTCCCAGGTGTCTCCCTTCTTTTTGAATGGAATACAATCCTTAAACTTTTCTTGCATACTTGGTGAGCATATGAAGACATGAGCAACTGTAGACAATGATCTAATAGGGACAAGTGTATAAATATTAGTACCCTATATATTAATCCAAAGCTGGCCACACAACATTTATTTTTCTTCTCAGTCAACAATGCTTAACATCAACAATGTAGTGAGAGCATCCACTAACTGAATGACATTTACTTGTAGGTTCTACCTATAGAGTTGTTGGTAAATTTTGTATGTTACCTCAACATTTCATATTCCTGATATGTGTCTGTTGTACCATGTACTTTTTTAAAAAGTATCCTTTACTCTTTGCATTTTTTCATTTGTGTGAAATAGCTGGTGATCCTACCAAGTGCCTCTGCTTTCCTTTTTCACACTGACCACACTAGACACGGTAGCACATCCATCCCAGTGTGGTCAGTTTTCTTCTTTGCATTTTAATTGAGAGCACCACCTGCCTATCCTCCAATGGGCAAGACTTGTGCCGACATGCCCCCATGCACAGCTCTTCGCTGGGAAGATTAGTGCACTGCTGTTTCTCTATCTCCTGCTGACACAACAAAAGTCCATATAATCATTAATGTAATAGTCCCATAGTCCCATATAACTTGTGATATACATCACTCCCAAGTAAGTGCTGCAAAGACGTGCAAGCAGGAACACCTCCACCATGGTAAACCCTTATGGACAAACTCTTACCTCTATATTGACCCACATAACAAAGGTCAATAAGAGCTTCTTTCCTTCATAAATCAGATCTTCACTGCATCTGAGCACCAAAAACACAATTTAATTCAATTTTAACTGCTTGCAGACCAGCCACCATCATTATTCTGTGGCAGGTTGGTATGGCTGCGCGAATCGCTGTAGTGGTACGTTGGCCATGAGCGATAGGCGGAGCACGACTCCGTCACAACGCTGGAGCCGATGTGTGTGGCCACCCGCGATCACAGAGAACCAGAACGGGGATCTGTGTATGTAAACAAACAGATCCCCGTTCTGACGGGGAAGAGAGAGATCTGCTGTTTCTAGTGATCAGGAAAAGTGATCTCTCCTCCTCCAGTCAGTACACTCCCCCCACAGTTAGAAACACCTCCCTAGGGAACACTTAATCCCTTGATCGTCCCCTAGTGTTAACCCCTTCACTGTCATTGTCATTTGTAATGACAGTTGTAAAAATATAATAATCAATGTAAGTTATTTGTCTAAAGAACTGCCCCCCCAAACCAACAGTAATTGTGATCTAATCCAAACCAATTATTCACACACTGCATGCAGATAATCACGTACACAAGGTTTTCAGTATTCTTCCTATCATATAGCTGCTTCGACCTTGTGCACTGAAAGGGTACACTGTAAAGATCATATAATATAAAGCTGTATTAATATTACTTATTGGCAGGTGCAGTTAATGACATGGCAGCTAACCCAGGCTACTACCCGGAAATTGTGGAAAAGTCTCTTGGCACATGCACTTTGGCAACTGATGAAATTGAGCGAGACTTGCGCAGATCACTTCCAGAACATCCAGCGTTTCAAAGTGACACTGGCATCTCTGCATTGCGAAGAGTGCTGACAGCATATGCATACAGAAACCCCAAAATTGGATATTGTCAGGTTAGCTTCTTTTCCCATACATTCTCTAGAGTTGTGCATGAGTATTGTTTTTTTTTGTTTTTGTTTTTTTGTTTTTTCTCTTCAAGGCTAATTTACTATGTGCTATGAAGATCTATGAGTGCTAATCCTGAATGGTATGATATATCTGCCAACAAATACTAAAGTCCACAGTTTTAAGGTGTGTTGTATCTTATGAACAGTGTTGCCAACCTACCAGATTGAAATTTACTGACACGACACCCAAAATTTCCTGGCACAGTGCCGTTTTTCCTGGCATATTTAAAAGTTACAAAATGACAGTTTTAAGTGCAAATTTCAGTATATATTCTACAAACAAGTACAATATGCAATTAGCAAAGTGATTTAGGGTAGATATTAAGGCAAAAATATATTACTTATTTTATTTTCAATATAGTAAATAAGTAGCTCAGGGACAGGAATCGAGAGGGCAAATCATGAAATTGATTCTCACAGTTACACTAGCAGCACAGATGATGATGGCACCTCACCAACATGACGCGTCCCCTCCTGAATCACAGTGACCCTTTCTCTCCATGCCAGGTGGTCCCTTCTGTCCACTCCCGGCTTGCCTTCCTCCCGTTCTGCAGACCTGCACATGAGGCTCCGGCTGCTCCGTTCCTTTGCACCATGACTTCAAGCGACACACTGCTGGCACTGTCCAAACACACTGTAGCAGGCACTCGGATGGTCTCGGCCAAACGTCACATCCATATTTTTTACTGGCAACTTTTTTCTTTCACTGGCATTTACTGGCAGGAGAAAAGTGCTCATTTTTTACTGGCTGCCAGTAAAAATACTGGCGGTTGGCAACACTGCTTATGAATTGTTTATAAAGTGGAGGCAGGAGGTGCAGGAACCTGGCATCTACTGGCATTTAAAAAAAAAATCATAGCAGACACACTGTTGTAAATGAAATGGCTAGCTATTTTAATGTTCAACTCTTGGCTGATTTATGCATAGTGTCATTCAGCCCATTTCCTATGAGCACAGAGAGTCAAGGGCCCACTTTGGACTTAACAGGAGAATATTGCAGAGAGCAGCACCATCAATGCATGGCACTCATCTCTGCAGCATTTAGGATTCCGCCACTGCAGGAGCAAGAAGAGAGTGAAGAGGACCTGTGATGTTACCAGGCACTCTAGAAATAGGGTAAGTATATTACATTTTCTCGAATCGTCTTCCAGGGCAGCATCCGAGAGATAGGCTCCTCCTCCCTAAAACAGGAAACGCATTAGTCCACCATTATAAATTTCACACTCTTACCTGTGTGCCTCAGTTGTTTGTGTTTCCTCCGGACCCACAGGAGCTGCAAGAACGTTTGTTATTTTATTTTCACCTGTCTCTGTGCTTGTTGCAGGAGACCCCCTGCCAGCATCCCATACAGCCCAAGGGGCTTTGGGAGGGCGAGCAGGCGCAGCACTGGGCAACATTGCTCAAAGCCTGAGATTTCGCCCCTACTGAGGGGTCTGCAATCATCCCCCCAGGCTGCAGGAGGACTCTGTCATCCCCACCCCATGCCGCTGTTTAGGCCTGTGTATGCTTCCGCAAGCACCCCCCTCTGGCTTTCCGCAGAATCTGGAGCCCGCCAGGGGGGATGGATACATGCATAGATGGGCGCGCCCCCCCCCCCCCACCGCCGCCGCCGACCGCTGCCGAAATCCTCAGCAGCAGAGGGTCTAGCAGGGAGGGGTTTGCACCTTCTAAATTAGGTCCCTGGTGGCTGCGGCTGTCCCCCCAAACGAATCCGCCGCTCTCCGGGCGGCGCAGCAGCGTCCTCACCGAGGCCGCTACAGGAAGTCGGGGGTGTACCAAGATGGCGCGAGGAAGTTCCGCTTCCGGGTTGGCGGCCATTTTCCCGTAGTCTATCTACTGCGGAGATAGAGCAGGGACTCCTAGGGGCGGGAAGTTTAAAAAAAAAAAAAAAGAGAAAACAGAATACAAATAGCAAATTTGTTCAATGCTACCCTTCACTACCAGCACAGTTACTCTACAATACAGCGGCATGTGCAGGTGTGTCCACCAACCTACACGGGGTCAGCCGGGGGCGGGGCTGGAGCTTATGCAGGAAGCAGATAAAAAGGCCTCTAAGCAGAGGATCCTGGTGGCTGATCATGTCTGACGCTTCCCCACCCTGCCCTGCAGATCCTGCAAATCAGGACAGCTCCAAGGTAAGCCAGAATATTCTTGAATTATCTCTGTCTTAACCTCTTTACTGCCTATCTACAGGCAGTTCCTTTGACTCACGGGGTTTTTCTTTGTTGTTCTCTATGCTCGCTTGCAGGCAAAGACCCCTGAGGAAAGGAAGGCTAAAGGCAAAACACGTGCCTCATGCAGCCACAGGCTTTCCCCAGATTGGAAAAAGCCCCTGTGTCAGAAATGCTTAGACAAAATGGTGGCAAAAGAATCCACAGGGATTTTTGAAAGACCTGCTCAATTCTTTTAAGAAAGAAATTCAGAGCACCATGGCACCACTACGCTCAGCTATAGAGAAATTAGAAACGCCAGCAAGTGTCGCTCAGGCCAGTATCCCATCTACCAGCGGAACACACATTCCAAGGGAGAACAAGGTACAGGCAGAACAAGAGGTGGATTCAGATGAATCTGAACAATCTGAATCAGAAGACGGTATCTGTTCAGACTCAGAGGAGGAAGATGACACGACAGACTGCAACCTGTTTCCTTCTGAGGACACAGACAGTCTTCTCAAAGCCATCACTGACACTCTAGGCATTAAAGAACAGAAAACCGCAGAACTCACTATGCATGACAGAATGTACAAAGGGCTCCAGCCCAAGAAGCCAAGAATGTTCCCGGTACACCAAACACTTAAAGACATAGTCAAAAAGGAATGGGAAGACCCAGAGAAAAAGCTTTTCATCCCCGCCACAATCAAACGCAGATACCCGTTTGCGGAAGCAGACACCAAAACCTGGGCTAAATGCCCCAAGGTGGATGCCTCTCTGGCAAAAATCACGAACAAATCGGACTTGGCTTTTGATGACGCAGGTACCCTCAGCGACCCCATGGACAAGAAAATAGAAGCTCTCCTGAAAAGGGCATGGGAAGCAGGGGCGGCAAACCTAAATCCGGCTATTGCTTCCACCTGCACAGCCCGAACCTTGCTAATCTGGCTAACCCAGCTGCAAGATCTATTGGAGAACGACACACCCAGGGAGGAACTAATTAAAACCATCCCCACACTAACTAGAGCGGCAGCTTTCTTGGCAGATGCTTCAGCAGAAACTGTCAGAATATCCTCTAGGACCACGGCACTACTAAACTCGGCCCGCAGAGCCCTGTGGTTAAAATCCTGGGGGGGGGATGCACCTTCCAAGAACCGTTTATGTGGCATACCATTCACTGGAGACCTACTGTTTGGTCCCGAACTAGAAACAGTCCTGGATAGGACTGCAGCAAAAAATAAGGGGTTCCCTCAAACCAAGAAGAGACAAGGGAAGGCGCCCTTTCGGCATTTCAAGAAATTCAATAAGCCAGGGGCAAAAAAGCACTGGGGTCAACAAAACAAGAAAGGCAAAAGTGAATTCATCCTCAAGCCTAATACCCAAAAGAACAAAAAACAATGACTGCCTTCAGGTGGGGGCAGATTGGCGGCTTTCTCCAACCAATGGGAGGAGATAACAGAAAACAAATTCATACTGCGCACCATAACGGATGGTTACGCAATAGAATTCTCCAACCGCCCCCCAACCAAATACTTAGCGACCATGCTACCCAAGGACAGCAATCAAGCAAAGGTGTTTCTAGAATCCCTACAGAAACTATTAGATCAGAAGGTGATTTGTCACGTTCCCCAAGAGGAGGAACAAAAGGGCTTCTACTCACACATCTTCGCAAAAAGAAAACCATCAGGCAAACTAAGGCTGATACTAAACCTCAAACCACTCAACCGAGGAATAAGATACAAGAGATTCAGAATGGAATCTATCTATTCAATCAGGAACATCCTACCGCAGGAGACATTCATGGCAACACTAGACTTACAGGATGCCTACCTACATGTCCCCATAAGGAAGGATCACCAAAAGTTTCTAAGGTTCGCAATCCAGGGGCCAGCAGCTACGCTGCACCTACAGTACACAGCTCTCCCCTTCGGAATCTCCTCGGCTCCAAGAATATTCTCAAAAATAATGGCGGAAGCACTAAAAGGTCTAAGACAGGAGGGTATTGGAATAATACCATACTTAGACGACCTCCTGTTCTTTGCGGACTCAGCAGCAATCCTAGAAAACAACCTGCGCAAGAGTATGATCTATCTGCAAAACCTGGGATGGTTAATAAACGCAGAGAAATCGCAAATGATCCCAAGCCAGAGAGTAGTGTACCTGGGATACGTGCTGGACTCCAGACTGTCAAAAATTTTCCTAACAAAGGAAAAAGACGTAAAAATGACACAAGCAATTACGTCCCTGCTAAGGAACCATTCCACAACGATCAGGCACGGAATGTCCATACTAGGACTGATGACGTCTTCCATTCCAGCCATCACCTGGGCATAAATTCACATGCGACCCTTACAGAACTACATTCTGTCCCAATGGGATGGCAGGCAAGCATCCCTAGAAAAATCCATTCCCGTCCCCGCCACAGTCAAACAAACACTCTACTGGTGGCTCAACCCACTTCGGGTCATCGAGGGGCGCAGATGGGCTCAAGTCAATCCAGTCAGCATCACCACTGATGCAAGCGCCCTAGGATGGGGAGCCCACATGGAAGGGCGGTTCTCGCAAGGGAAATGGACACCCAAATGGGCACAAGCCTCCTCAAACTTGAGAGAGCTGAAAGCTGTGGGGGAAGCGCTAAAAACCTTCAAGCCAGCATTACAGGGGAAGGATGTAAAGATACAATCAGACAACGCAACGACAGTCGCATACCTAAACAGACAAGGGGGCACAAAATCCCAAAATCTGATGAGACTGACACAATCTATCCTACTGAGGACAGAAGTGAACATAAGATCGATATCCGGTATTCATCTAAAAGGAACAGACAATACAGTGGCAGATTTCCTGAGCCGGAAAACGATAAAACACACGGAATGGTCACTAAACCAAACAACCTTCACTCAAATCACCCAGAAGTGGGGAATACCCGAAGTAGACCTATTTGCTTCCAGGGCGAACGCAAAATCTCTGATATTTTTCTCCCTGGACCCTACAGATGGCAACAGCGGGGTGGATGCTTTCAACCAAAACTGGAAATGGCATCTGTGCTATGCATTCCCTCCAACTGCCATAATCCCAAAAGTAATCCAAAAAATCAAGGCAGAGAAAACAACAGTAATACGAATAGCACCACACTGGCCCCAGAGAGCATGGTTCAGTCATTTAAAAAATCTCAGCATACAACCTCAGCTGACACTGACGGACCGCCCGGATCTACTGTCACAAGGCCCAGTCAACCATCCGAACCACAAAATCTTGAAGCTCTCGGCTTGGTTACTGAGAGGGTAAAACTCCAGAACAAAGGCCTGTCGGACAGAGTAATCAACACCATCTTAAACAGCAGAAAGCCGGTAACGAGAGCCATCTATGAGAAAATAAGGAAAAAATTTGTTTCTTGGTACGAAGACAGACCAATCTCCAACGGTGGGATAATTCCAATAGTTTTGGACTTCCTACAAGATGGTGCAGACAAAAACATATCACCAAGTACCCTGAAAGTACAAGTTGCAGCACTTTCCTCGGTCATGGATACTAGACTAGCGGAAGACCCGCTGATAAGACGATTCCTCATAGCTCTTAAAAGATCCAAACCAGCCAAATTGTACAAAACTCCCACCTGGGACATGGGCACAGTACTTAAGGGCTTTCTCTCTCCTCCGTTTGAACCTATCGAGGACAGCTCAGACAAAAACCTCACGTTAAAAACTGCGCTCCTTCTGGCCTTAGTATCCGCCAGAAGAGTGAGTGAGATCCAAGCTCTATCTTCAATAGAACCATACTGTCTAATACATCTGGACAAGATAATTCTCTCTCCAGATCCGGCCTTTCTACCCAAGGTCTCTTCTACATTTCACAGAACCCAAAACATCGTCATACCCTCACTTCCAACAACCATGGATAGTAGGAAAAGAAACATTTACAGCAAACTTGATGTAAGGAACACGCTCATAGCGTATCTCGAAAGAACAAAAGAATGGCGTAGAACGACCTCCCTCTTCATCCTCTATGCAGGAATCAACAGAGGGAAACCAGCTTCAAAAAGCACCATCAGCAGATGGATAAGGATGGCCATACAGATTACCTATAAGGCACAGAATCTCACTCCACCTAGTGAAATCAGAGCGCACTCAACTAGAGCCTGGGCAACCTCGGCCGCAGAGAAAGCAGGGGCAACTCCGGAGCAGATCTGCAGGGCAGCGACATGGTCGAGCTTCAGTACTTTCGCTAAGCACTACCGCATAGACCAGCTGTCTGACCAAGACCAAGCATTTGGTCGTAAAGTGCTCCAGTCTCTAACCCCACCCTAGTAAGTATTGCTTGATATATCCTCTCGGATGCTGCCCTGGAAGACGATTCGAGAAAACAGAGTTAGGTACCTGGTAACTCTTTTTCTAAGAAGTCTTCCAGGGCAGCACTAGTTCCCACCCTTGAAACAACAAAAACCAGGTACAGAGGGGGAGCTTGCAGCTTACAGGGAATTCCTTCGGTGCTTTAACATAACTGAGGCACACAGGTAAGAGTGTGAAATTTATAATGGTGGACTAATGTGTTTCCTGTTTTAGGGAGGAGGAGCCTATCTCTCGGATGCTGCCCTGGAAGACTTCTTAGAAAAAGAGTTACCAGGTACCTAACTCTGTTTTTTATAAGGATACAGGTGCTTTAAAGGGGGTGGGAGACTAAAAACACAACATATACAATTACTTATACTTCTTTTATGTAAACATATTTTTTTTTGTAAATTTTAGTCAATATATGTTTGGATTAAATGTTTTTTTCTTATTTTTTAGTATGTATCTGTAATTCAGCTTCAAAGCATCATAACGTTTAACCTACCTTGGAATAAGGCCAGTCATGCCTTGTTTTTTGCTGATTAGTTGTAGTAGTTGCTCAGTTGCTACCATTTTGTTCAGCACTGATAATTCAGCTTGATAAACAAGATAAGAGGCAGCGTTAAATCTCCAAAGGATAAAAATCCTAAAAATCAATAATGTGTTCTAAATAAACTGTGCGTCTAGTGTTACTTCTGACTAAACGCTTAGGGTGGGGCCAGGACTTGATGAAGTCATCACGCATGTCGACTTAGCCAGTTGCAACCACAACTGGTTTATACTCTTGTATAGCGCTTGGAAATGCCTTTTAAATCTGAGTGGTTTTAATTTTTAATTGCTTTTATTAATAAAGTGGGTTTGCAGATTCACACTATTGCGGGCTTGTTTTCTTTACCCATATATGGTTGCCATAAATGAGAGTTGGAGATAAACATTTGAAGTGCCAGGGAGGAGTTGCACTGTATGGCAGGTTCAAACATGCTTATCATGACCACTCTGTAATCAAGGTCATGGCGGTGGGGTAAGCGTCTTTTCACTGGGGTACTATGGATCACTTTACAATGGGAGAGAGGATTGCTTTGAATATTTTATGTTGGATCAACATTTTTATAGAAGTTATGGACTTATCTTTCACTTTGCCACTTATGCAAATGCACAACTTGGACTTTAAATATTTTCACTTTCTTGCTATTTGGAGCTATAGTGGCACATTGGTGCTGTTTTAAAAAAAAATACAACAAAAGGCAGGCATTGCAGAGAGAGGGGAGACGCCACTCAGATTAATACACTCTTAAATACATGGTGTACGCAGGAAGACAGGCACTATCTGGTGTTACCCATTGACTTTGGAACCTTATTGAAAGCCTTGGTTAGCCCCTTTCCTGTTTTCCGTCAGAGTATATACCGGTGAATAGAAATATCCGTACCTGACCGCTGGAACTCAGCTGCTGCTGCTCATCTGTCATTAAACAGATCTGGGTATTTAGTGTTCTATACCTACATTGATCCTAAGCTGGCGTTTATCTGCACCCCCATCATGACAGTTGCCTCACTTGCTCTCGACATGGAGCCACTCTGATTGAGAAACTATTTTTGACCGTACTTATCTTTACTCTCTACCCCTGACGAAGGTGCTAAACTGGAAACGCGTCGGGTACCAGGGAATACCATCCACTGGAGAGTACTAGTGTCATTTTATATGTACTGTTGTATTTTGTTTTCTGTTATGTTGGTCACATCATACAATATTAGACACCAAATGTCTTTTAATGTTTGATCATTTGTTTGATCTGGATTAACTTGTTTTATGCAATAAAATACATTTTTCTTGTATGCATCAGTGTCTGTGGCCTTTAAAGTCCCACTCAAGGGGGAATAGTTATTTTGTTGTACACATTTTAGGGATGTGACCACTACACTGATCTTTTTGACATGGTGGAAGCCTCTATTCTCTTTAAAAAAAAATACATTATTAATTCTTTAATCGTACATCACGGGACACAGGGCCATAGTAATTACTATGTGGTTATAGTCCACCTTCAGGTGCTGGACACTAGCACACCCTAAACAGGAAGTTGCCTTCCTATATAACCCCTCCTATAATGGAAGCATCTCAGTTTTTTCGCCAGTTTCTAAGGTGTTGGTCACTTGTGAAGATGTGCTGTGCTGAGCTCCACTGGAGCAATTCTTGCTGTGGCTAGCTATACAGCTGGATTCGTTCAAAGTGTCTTTTAGGCCAAATTGAATGGTACCCGGGCCTCGTGTCCGAAGAAACGGGTTCTTTGCTTGTAAACGCTTCTCTTTTTAGAGAGCTGGACCCCGGGATCCAGTACTTTTGGTATTAAGGCCATAAAGTTTTACTGGCGGGGTGCTATTACAGGTCCAGGATTGTGGGTTCCGCGAGGGTCCCCAGTTCCTGAAGGTTTGTTAACGGAACATACAGTGAAGGGTGAAGATTAAGTCTGTTGGTTTTACCACAGAAAACCCTGCGGCAAAAAAGGTAAGTGGAGTTTTCTAAGGAATTTTTAAATTTTCTTATGAAATGTCTCCTTTAAAGTGGAGTTCCACACAAAAATGGAACTTCCGCTTTTCGGAACCCTTCCCCCCTCCGGTGTCACATTTGGCACCTTTCAGGGGGGATGGGGGTACAGATACCTGTCTAAGACAGGTATTTGCACCCACTTCCTGGCATAGACTCCCACGGGAGTCTACGCCTCTTCCCGTCCCTCCTCAGCGCGACTCGCGCATGTGCAGCAGGGAACCGGGAAGTGAAGCCACAACGCTTCACTTCCTGATTCCCTCACCCAGGATGGCGGCGGCAGCTGCCGAGAGTCGAACGAGTGATCGGCGTTGGCTGCCAACATCACTGGACCCTGGGACAGGTAAGTGTCCATTTATTAAAAGTCAGCAGCTGCAGTATTTGTAGTTGCTGGCTTTTAATATTTTTTTTTTTTTAGGTGGACTCCCGCTTTAAAGTAAATGTTGTCATGCCTAAGTGTCGCGACTGGGGACTGTATGGAGCACGTGCTTTCTCATGCTTTGCTCAGAGATAAGCTAAGATAAAAAAAAAAGCCGATCACCGGCTTATGTTAAAGGGACATCGGTCCCGAAGAGGAAGGAGGCACATATGCCTCATCTGTGCCTGCCAGTGCCACCTATCAATGCCCACAAGTGGCACCTATCAATGCCCACCAGTGGTGCCAATCAGTGCCACCTAGCAGTGCTGCCATCAGTGTCCATCACTGCCACCCATCAGTGCCCATCACTGTCACCTATCGGCGCCCATCAGTGCCACCTCATCAGCGTACATCAATGAAGGAGAAAAATTGCCTGTTTGCAAAATGTTATAACAAAATATAAAAAAAAAATATAAATTTTTTAAAAATTCGGTCTTTTTCAATTTTTTTTAACAAAAACTAAAAGCTGCAGAGGTTATCAAATACCACCAAAAGAAAGCTCTATTTGTGGGAAAAAAATGATAAAAATTTCATTTGATTACAGTGTTGTATGACCGTGCAATTGTCCTTCAAAGTGCGACAGCGCTAAAAGCTGAAAATTGGCCTGGACAGGAGGGGGGTTTAAGTGCCCAGTAAACAAGTGGTTAATCACATCCCAGTATGGGTCAAAATGCAACAGGTTCTCTTCCATTGCCCAGGACCCTCAAACTGAGGAACTAGGGGCGGGAGAAGACGAACTCAGGGGACCGTGGTGAGGCTGATGACTCCTCTTCTGAGGTGTCAAATGTGGGAGAATCAGCTGTTTCAATCTTAAGATTGATGGTGCAGTTTCTTGCTAAATGGTCCGCTCCACATTTATGTACCCTTAACTGAGTGTTTGGGTTCGCTAAAGCCTCCTCAAGCTGTGCATGCCTTTTTCTTTCCATTTATTGTTGGAAAAGCTTTTTTGTATCTGAGAGGATCACCCAGATAAGCATTATTTTCCTTGCTAAAAGGTTTTCACACTTCACTAAATTCACTAAGTAGGGTATACCAGCAATTAATGCTGTTATATCCTCTGTGAATAAGAGTTTGACTTGTCCGGCAGACAATGCTCAAATGCTTAGGGATCCAACGGATAAAAAGTTGGAGTTTCTATTAAAAAAAACAAACACTTTTTTCTCTGGCAGATTGAGTGTCTCAGCCTGCGCTGACAGTAATTGCTTAATCGTTGAGAGACCAGTTTAAACAGGTGTTCAAGGTTATCCTGCTCAGCAGGCCCAGGATCTGGCAGCTTTATGTTTGCAATAGTTGCTTTGAAAGATTCTATCCTTCGGCCTTGCAGCCTTCGCTAAGCACCATGCAGAAGCTCCTGGCTAGTGTTCCTTTTGCGGTGAAACAGCTATTTGGGGATGTTTTGGATAATACTGTGCCAGGGGCATCAGCCTCCAGGCAGTCACGACGGCTTCCGTCAGGTTCAAAGGGTAATCCTCAGGGTTAACCCCAGGGACAAAAGAGGTCTTGAGGGAGGAAACCTACAAGATACTGAAGCCTCCTTATGAGGAGGCGCCCCCGTTCGCCCAATAGGGGGAATTCTTCTGCAGTTCTCAAGGATCTGGCAGGAAGAGTGTCAAGACGAATGGGGGACTTCCTCAATAGCTCCAAGATACAAACTGGAGTTCCAAGAGTTCCTGTCTCCTTATTTTTCTCAGATCAAACATTCCTAAGGATCCAGAGAAAAAAGTCTTTCTCTCAAGCATTGGACCATCTTTTGGCAAAAAAGTGATCATGGTGGCCCCCATGTAAGAGCAGAGGTTGGGGTTTGGTCAAATCCAAATGGACATTCTGGATCTCAAAAATCTAAATTCAATTCCTGAATATAACCACTCCTTTTTCGCATGGAGTCAATCCAATCAGTTATCTCCATCCTACAAGGAGGAGAACTTCTGGCATCAATCGATGTCAAAGATGCATACCTCCATATGCCTCGCTCACTAGTAATATCTACTTTTCAAGGGGGAAAATCTTCATTTTCAGTGTGTAGCTCTGCTTTCCAGTCTAGCTACTGCACCTTGGGTGTTTACAAAGGTTCTTGCCCTTCTTCAAGCTAGATTAAGGGCCCAAAGTATAACGATTATGGCTTACCTGGCCGATCTGTTCTTGATAGTCCAGTCGGTAGCCCGCTTAGACCAAAGTATGGTCACCACATTCAACTACCTGGAATATCTAGGTCAGTTTCTCAGTCTAGGAGAAATCTTCTTTAAAACCATGAAAAGGGCTAAGATACTTGGGTCTGATCATAGGTACACCCAGAAAAGGGTATTCTTGCCCCAGGCAAAGATCAGTGCCATAAAGGAACTGATTTAGGTGGTCGAAGCAAGATGAAGTCTTTCTGTTCAACTTTGCATGGGGTTGTTGGGAAAGATGATGGCTTCATTCAAGGCCATTCATTATGCTCAGTTTCATTCGAGACTGCTGCAAAACATCATCATATTGGCTTGGAACAAAGGGTTCAAGCTCTAGATTCCCAGTGTGTCTGACTCCAAAGCCTATGGCCACATCACCCTGAAAGCGCCCGATCTCATCTGATCTTGGAGGCTAAGCAGGGTCGGGCCTGGTTAGCACCCGGATGGACCACCTGAAAATACCAGGTACTGTAAGCTGGGTACGCCGGAGCCTCAGTTTATGGTTAATATCCAAAAATCAGCAAAGGGGAAAATCCTTTCTTCAGTTACCATGGAAATGGCCCAGATCAGAAATGATCTTGCCCCATTATCATTCTATCATTCAGGCAGAGCACTTGGTTCTGAGGGCCTGAACGTTCAGTTTACGGTATTGTCCTGCCAGGATTCAATCCGACTATGCCACAGCAATGGCCTATATTAATCACCAAGGGGCACAAGAAGTTGTGCGGCCCAGAGAAAGGTGAATCATATCCTATCAGTGGTCTTCATTCTAGGAATAGAAAATTGACAGGCAGACTACTTGAGTCGCCAGCAGGTCCCAGGAAAATGGTTCCTTCACCCTGATATCGTCCTGTCAATATGTCAAAGATGGGGGATCCCAGACATAGATCTGTTCTATCAGGACGTCCAGGTTCAACAAAGTAATCGACAACTTTGTGTCAAAAACAAAGGATCCGCTAGCATGGGGAACAGATGCCTTGCTATTCCCGTGGAATCGGTTCTCACTGATTTATGCATTCCCTCCTGTTTTGCCTGCGTCCACAACCTCTTCGCAGGATCAAGCAGGAAGGGAAGTCAGTGATTCTTGTGGCCTCCACCGGGTCCCAGGAAATCTTGGTATGCAGGGATCATAAAGATGACAGTAGGGGACCCATAGACCCTACCGCCACGGCCAGACCTTCTTTCTCAAGGTCCGGTATTCCATCCTACTTTACAAACGCTAAATTTAACGGTTTGGCTATTGAGACCCACATTCTGAAAGATCGTGGGCTGTTAGCTTCAGTAGTTTCTACTCGGTTAATGCTAGGAAGCCAGCCTCCAGAGTCATATACTATAGAGCATAGGTGTCGCCAGGGGGTGGCTATCGAGGCTGGAGCCCCGAATCTGGAGCCCATAGCCCCGAGTCTCTTGCCGCAGGTTCTGGCTCCTTAGGACCTGCAGCAGTGTGATCATCCAGCACAGCCAGGGATTGGTGGACAAGCTGGCTGGATGTACACTGTGCAGTCAGGAAGGAAGACTTCACCTGTCAAATCGAGAGTGTGATGTCGGGTATGGGCGGGACTGCTACCCAGACCCACCCCTCTGTCATCCAACCAGTGCAGAGCTGGCGTTCCATACATTGCTGGCCGGGACAAAGTTGCAGAGGGTCAGGATCATGGGTGTAGCGTTTGGAGTTGCAACTTGCCCATGCTTCAGGGGGAGGCGTGTGGCTCCCAGTTACATTTAGTTTTATGTCACTGGCTCGCTGCTGTGTGTGGGCAGGGGGGCTGGTATGTTATAGGACAGACCACTCCCCTCCCCTGCACACAGGTGCTGTTGGAACGCAGCTGAGTGGAGGAGGCGGGTCTTCTGACAGTCCTCTGCCCTACTGACACCGTCCTCTGCCCTACTGACGCAGTCCTCTGCCCTACTGACGCAGTCCTCTGCCCTACTGACGCAGTCCTCTGCCCTACTGACGCCGTCCACTGCTCTACTGACTGCCATCCACTGCTCTACTGACGTCGTCCACTGCTCTACTGACGCCGTCCACTGCTCTACTGACGCCGTCCACTGCTCTACTGACGCCGTCCACTGCCCTACTGACGCCGTCCACTGCCCTACTGACGCCGTCCACTGCCCTACTGACGCCGTCCACTGCCCTACTGACGCCGTCCACTGCCCTACTGACGCCGTCCACTGCCCTACTGACGCCGTTTACTCCCCTTCTGACAAAAGGGCGCCAAACCCCGGTGATCTTTTTCATTTTGTTCAGATTGATCTGTTGCCTACCCCTGCTCCAGAGTAGTCAAAAGATTTTGGAGAAACTGTCCACATTTTGACATACTGTTACTCCAAATTCTTTTGAATGATCCTCTCAATATATAAATAAAGATCTGAAATGATTCTTTAGCCACGTGTATCTTGGCATGTGTTGGAAGTGGCAGGTGGTAGTGGGGGGGGGGGGGGGGGGGGGGCAGGTCAACTTTTGCATTAACCTTTTGTTTAACCATGTCCATTAAGCCCCTCCCACTGTTAAGTTTTAAGTACTTATGCTGTAGTGCGTGTAGCACGTTCACGTACTATGCCGCCGGTCGCTTCCTCCCTCTAGTGTCCCTCATTCTGAAGTTCAAAAGTTGGGAGGTATGCCGCAGGGTCGCGGCTGCGGCGGGCTGCATTAGAGGTGGAGGAGAGAGACGAGCAGGCGGATGAGCAGAGATGACATAATTTCTCTCCGCCCGCTCCACCACTCTTCCGACCTCACAGCCAGGCCACTTCAATGTGGGAGCGATGTGCGGCAGGGAGCAGAGAAATGACATCTCTCACTGCCCACCACACATCAGCGCTCTTCCGCCCTCACAGCACGGGCCTCTTAAATGTCGGAGGTGCAGCAGGGAGCAGAGAGATGACAACATCTCTCACTGCCCGCCCCGCATCACCGCTCTCCTGCCCTCACTAAATGGACCAGTGCTGCCAGCCTGCCACCAATGCAGTGACAATGCACATTTGGTGGCACTGGCTGGCATGGCAAGTGTCAATCCACATCAGTTGGGAAGTGACAACCCACATCTAGTGACAGGTGACGTGGCAATTGACAGTCTGCAAATGGTGGCAGGTGACGTGGCAAGTGACAATCCTCATCAGGTGGCAGGTGACGTGGCAAGTGACAATCCTCATCAGGTGACAGGTGACGTGGCAAGTGACAATCCTCATCAGGTGGCAAGTGACAATATGCAAATGGTGGCAAGTGACGTGGCAAGTGACAATCTGCAAATAGTGGCAAGTGACGTGGCAAGTGACAATCTGCAAATGGTGGCAGGTGATGTGGCAAGTGTCAATCTGAAAATTGTGGCAGGTGACATGGCAAGTGACAATGTGCAAATGGTGGCAGGTGACGTGGCAAGTGACAATCTGCAAATGGTGGCAGGTGACGTGGCAAGTGACAATCCACATCTGGTGTCAGGCGACATGGCAAGTGACAATCCACATCTAATGGCAGGTGACGGTGACAAGTTAAAAAGCTGCATCTGGTGACAGGCGACAGTGGCAAGTGACATGATGCATCTGGTGGCAGGAGATATGGCAAGTGACACGCCCAGGGCTCCCACTGATTCTGCATTATGGTGAGTTGAACCACTTCATTATATATTAGAATGTAACAATAGAAACAATGCGCTTTGATCACTCTGACACCATATCACCCATGGTGCCATGATGATTGAAACGCCAACACCAGCCTTTGCCGTGAAAAATTGCTTACCACCGGCTTGCCCCCCCCCCTGGGCCTGCAAAAAGGTAAGTGACCGCTGCTATGGACTCTAGCCCCAGATCTTTTGCAGATCTAGCAACGCCCCTGCTATAGAGTCTGGAAGGCATATGTCTCCTAGTGTGAAAATGTCATAGGTAGGATCCTTGAATTCCTACAGATAGGATTAGGAATGAAGGTGGCCTTGAGTACACTCTGAAGAAACGTGGGCTGTCAGGTTCACTGGTTTCTATCTTGATTAATGCAAGGGAGCCGGCCTCCATAATTATATATTATGGAATCTGGGAAGCATATGTCTCCTGGTGTGAAACCAGGGGTTGCACCCCAGGAAATAGGTCAAAGGTAGAATTCTTGACTTTCTGCAGATGGGGTGAGAAATAAAGCTGGCCTTGAGTGCTTTCTAAGGACAGGTCTCGGCCTTATCGGTATTATTCCAATGACCACTTGCTTTGCTTTCTTTGGTTCGTAACTTTATTCAGGGGTAACACGGCTTAACCCCTGGTTAGGTCACCCCTGAACCCTTGGGACTTGAATTTAGTATTTGGCGGCATTACAAAACAGCCCTTTTTTGGACCGATATGACATATTCCCTTGGTCCTTTTTTGACAAGGAAACTATTTTTTCTGGTAACCATATCTGCTGCAAGAAGGGTATCAGAATTGGCTGCTTTTTCTTGTAAAGAGCCATATTATTATTGTTCACAAGATAAGGTAGTATGGCGTCCTCATCCTCACTTTTTACCGAAGGTAGTATCAGGTTTTTATCTAAACCAGGATATTATTCTATCTTCATTTTTTCCAGAACTCAGTTCTATGGAAGAGAAATCACTACATTCTCTTGATGTGGTGAGAGCAGTCTACTTAGTTGACTGCTCAGCTTCGGAAAATGGATGTTTTGTTCGTATTGCCTGAAGGTCCTAAAAGAGGATAGGCAGCATGGAAATCTACTATTCTAAATGGATTCGACAAGTAATCGCTCTAGCTTATGGTTTAACCACTTCTGGACCGCCACACGCCGATGTACGTCCCTACTTTGGGGACGGATATCGTTGTTATGGCAGCAGCTAGCCGGTAAGCCTGTGGGGGGGGGGGGGGTTCCTTCTCCCCACCAGACGCCCCCCGTGCTGGTTTTCTTCCCCTCTTCAGTGGGGAAAGAGCGCTGCAAGATTTGAAAAAAAAAAACAAAATGTATTCTGAGTGGGAACACCCAGATAAACAGTTTTTTCCTCCGAAAAAGTTTTCAATACTTTATCCTATGGAGGAAGAGTTTTATAATGGGGAATTCCAGCAATTGATGCTGCTATATCCTCTGTAAACAACATCATGACTTGTCCAGTAGACGATGCTCATATGCTACAGGTTCCAACAGATAAGAAGTTGGAGTTCCTTTTAAAAAAAAAAAAAAAACTATATTTCGCTTTGTTCAGTCAGCACTGGCAGCGATCGGAGTATCTCAGTCCTTATAGGACCAGTTTATAGAGGTGCTCAAAGTTATTCCTGATCAGCAGGCCCAGGATTTGGCTGGGATATCAGAAGCGTTGTGTTTTACAGTAGACGCTATGAAAGATTCTATTCTCCAGGCCTCACGGCTCATGCTAGGGCTGGTACATGTGCATAGAATCCTATGGTTGAAAAATTGGTCAGCTGAAGCACCATGCAAAAAGCTCTTGGCTAGTTTCCCTTTTTATGGTGAACAGTTATTTGGAGACGATCCGGATAGGTCTGGCAGGAACAATGTCAGGACAGATGGATGGCTGCCTCAATTTCTTTAGGTTACAAACTAGAGTTACGAGAGTTCCTGTCTCCTTGTTTTCTCAGATCAAACGTTCCCAGAGATCCAGTGAAAAAAGTCTCTTTCTAGCTTTGGATCATCTCTTGTCTCAAAGAGTGATATCAATGGTCCCCTTGGAAGAAGCCAGGTTTAGGGCTTTATTCAAACCTGTTCACGGTTCCAAAACCAAACGGGGATGTCAGACCCATTTTAGGTATCAAAGATCTAAACCGTTTTTTGAATATCCATTCTTTACGCATGGAGTCAATCCGATCAGTAGTCTCCATCCTACAAGGGGGAGAACTCCTGGCATCAATTGACATCAAGGATGCTTATCTCCATGTGCCAATTTTCACCGCTCACCAGAAATTTCTATGCTTCGAGGTAGAAAATCTTCATTTTCAGTTTGTAGCTCTGCCTTTTGGTCTAGCTACTGCGCCTCAAGTGTTTGCAAAGGTCCTGGCTTCACCTTTGGCCAGGTTAAGGGCTCAAGGTATAACAATACTAGCCTACTTAGACGATCTTCTCTTAATAGATCAATCGGTAGCCCGCTTAAACCAAACTTTGGTCACCACAGTCAGCTACCTGGAATACCTAGGTTGGATTCTCAACCTGGAGAAATCCTCCTTTAAAACCATTAAGGAGATTGCAGTACTTGGGGCTGATCATAGATACAGCTCAGAAGAGAGTGTTTTTTTGCCCTCGGAAAGGATCAGTTCCATAAGGGAACTGATTCAGTTGGTCAAAACAAAGAAGAATCACTCCTTATGCGCAGTTTCATTCAAGACTGTTGACAGTATCGTGTCAACTTGGAACAAAAGGGTCCAAGCTCTGGACTTTCCAATGCATTTATCCCCTGATGTGTGTCAGAGCCTCAATTGGTGGTTGATATCCAAGAATCTTCAGAAAGGAAAAATCCTTTCTACCAGTTACCTGGAAGGTGGTAACAACAGATGCCAGCCTTCTGGGCTGAGGAGCAGTCCTGGAAGAAGCATCTGTCCAGAGGAAATAGTTCAAATCAGAGATGACCTTGCCCATCAATATTCTAGAGATTCGGGCAGTATGCCTGGCCCTCGAGGCCTGGATGCCCAGACTACGGAATTGTCCTGTCAGGATCCAATCCAACAATGCCACAGCTGTGGCCTATATCAATCGCCAAGGGGGCACGAGAAGTCGTGCGGCCCAGAAAGAGGTGAATCATATTCTATCTTGGGCAGAAAACAACATTCCTTGCCTATCAGCAAATTTTCATTCCAGGGATAGAGAATTGACAGGCGGACTACTTGAGTCACCAACAGTTGTTCCTGGGGGAATGGTCTCTTCACCCCGACATCTTTCTGTCAATATGTCAAAGATGGGGAATTCCGTATCTGGATCTGTTTGCGTCCAGGTTCAACAACAAGATTGACAACTTAGTGTCAAGGACAAGGGATCCGATGGCATAAGGAACAGATGCCTTGGTTTTTCCGTGGGATCAGTTTTTTACTGATCTATGCGTACCCTCCTGTTCTGCTGCTTCCGTGCCTTCTCGCAGGATCAAGCAAGAAGGGAAGGAGGTGATTCTTGTGGCCCAGGAGATCTTGGTTTGCCGAGATCGTAAAGATGACAGTAAGGGACCCTTGGACGCAAGGTCCGGTATTCCATCCTACCTTACAAGCGCAAAAATTTGCGGTTTGGCTATTGAGACCCACATTCTGAAAGATTGTGGGCTGTTAGCTTCAGTAGTTTCTACTTGGTTAATGCTAGGAAGCCGGCCTCCAGAGTCATATACTATAGTGTCTGGAAGGCATATATCTCCTAGTGTGAATCCAGGGGTTGGCACCCCAGGAAATATGTCATAGGTAGGATCCTTGAATTCCTACAGATAGGATTAGTAATGAAGCTGGCCTTGAGTACTATCAAAGGTCGGATGTCGGCCTTATCGGTCTTTTTTCAACGGCCACTTGCTTCACTCTCTCTGGTTCGTAACTTTGTTCAGGGGGTAACGCGGATTAATCCTCCAGTTTGGTCACCCCTGAACCCTTGGGACTTAATTTTAGTCCTGTCGGCTTACAGAAGCAGACTTTTCAGCCAATACTAGATATTCCCTTGGTCCTCTTGACGGGGGAAAAAATAATTTTCTTGGTTTCCATATCTTCTACAAGAAGAATATCAGAGTGGGCTGCTCTTTCTTGTAAAGAGCCATATTGGTTTATTCATAAGGATGAGGTTTTATTGCGGCCTCGTCCTGAATTCCTACCGAAGGTAGTATTGGGTTTTCATTTAAACCAGGATATTGTTCCGCCTTTATTTTTTTCCAGAACCTCGTTTCTGTGGAAGAAAGGTCACTACATTCTCTTGATGTGGTAAGAGCGGTCAAGGTCTATTGAAAGTGACCGCTCAGATTCATAAAACAGATGTTTTGTTTGTGTTGCCAGACGTTCCTAAAAGAGGACAGGCAGCGTAGAAATCTACCATTTCTAAATGGATTTGTCAAGTGATTGTTCAAGCTTATGGTTTAAAGAGGAAAATTCCTCCTTTTCATATTAAATCGCACTCCACCAGAGCTGTTAGAGCTTCTTGGGCAGTGCATCACCAAGCCTCCATGGCACAGATCTGCAAGGCCGCAACTTGGTCTTCAGTCCATACATTTACCAGATTCTATCAAGTAGATGTAAAAGGCATGAGGATATCGCCTTTGGGCGCAGTGTACTGCAGGCTGCAGTATGAGTCCTTTAGTCTCTTAGTGCCCTACTTTTATTGTGTCTCCCTCCCTTCAGTTGGCATTGCTATGGGACATCCCACATAGTAACTACTATGGCTCTGTGTCCTGTGATGTATGATAAGAAATAGGATTTTTATAACAGCTTACCTGTAAAATCCTTTTTTTTTGAGGTACATCATGGGACACAGAGGTCCATTCTTGGTACACGTGTATTGCTTTGCTACAAAACTGAGGTACGCCCACCAGTGGGAGGGGTTATATAGGGAGTGCACTTTTTAATTTAGGGCGTGCCAGTGTCCATCACCTGAAGTTGGCCTATAACCCACATAGTAAATACTATGGCTCTGTGTCCCATGATGTACCTCAAAGAAAAGGATTTTACAGGTAAGCTGTTATAAAAATCCTATTTTTTATAACTGCTTACTTGTAAAATCCTTTTCTTTTGAAGTACATCACGGGACATAGAGGTCCCGCCCCTCTTTCTAGTATACACGGCAAACTCCTGTAACAGCTTGTAAACGCGTTTAGCCACATTTTGTTTACAATTTTTGACTATTTGAAAAAAAAACAAAAAACACTTTTAAACGCAAACGCAGCTAAACATGGCAAAACTGACGTTTTTAAACGTCTGTTACTATCTGTCAAGTTAAATCGTTCATGAGAGGTTGTAAAACGTCCTGTGTACATTAAGCCTAAATGCTCCGTTTATTTATGACACATTATTGATTTCGAGGATTTATTTCTATGCTTTGGAGATTTAGCGGTGCTTCTTAGCTAGTTTGTTTGGCATTTATGTTTATCAGAACATATGGTGTGCTGCTCTGTACCATAAATGCTTCTCAGTTGTTAGTAGTGCGGTCTTCTTTTTTTCTATTTTGAATTCAGGTTGATAGTTCAGAACAGTATATTGAGATATCAGCCACCTCTATTAATTTCCAATGATGATTGCTCACATGTTTAGATTAGGTTACATCTCCAACAGATTGAGTTATGTTTTCTTCAGCTGATGCTTGTCAGCCGGATTGTCAGAACAATTGGCAGCAAATGTAAAACATGATTATTTCATCTGCTTGTGTTTTCCCAGGCAATGAATATCCTCACTTCTGTCCTACTTCTGTATGCCAAAGAGGAGGAGGCATTTTGGCTGCTAGTGGCTGTGTGTGAACGAATGCTGCCAGATTACTTCAACAGGAGAATTATAGGTGAGCTTTGTCTTTGTGTGTTATGTGTGAGCAGATAATTTTTTATGTCTGGTGCAAAGCTGAAAAAGTGTTGCTGAAAAGGTTTTATATTATCACATAGAAGTAATTGATTTCTGCAGATTTTAAGACATATCACCACAGCGGAGACAGCGCTCATCATTCTATACAGTAGAGGGAGAGGAGCCTTTTAGCTGGAAGCTCCTGTGTATGTGATCAAAGGGCAACATGTAAACAGGACTGTGGGCAGCATCCAGTACCATCTACCAATAACTTGGGTTTGCAACCACCTACACTACTCCATAGTTATGTCCTGAATAGGCACTAGACCTTCTGCTGGACTGAAGCATTAGAACAGCCTTTCTCAACCATGTGCATTTATTAGTTTTTTTTTTTTTTTTCAACAGGAGCCTACAAAGTATTGCACCTGTTGACAGCAGGCTCCCTACAGCTTTCAGCATGTATCTCTGTACGGGCTGTCACTTTGCAAGCTGGAGAGAGTGTGAATGTAGTACGAGCGTGTAGTTTTCTTTATCATACATCATAGGACACAGAGCACTATAGTAATCACTATGTGGGTATATAGGCACCTTCAGGTGATGGACACTGGTATACCCAATACAGGAAGTTCACTCCCTCTATAACCCCTCCTCCTACCAGGAGTACCTCAGTTTTTTCGCCAGTGTCTAAGGTGTTGGTCACGAGTGAAGATGTTCTCTGAGGAGCTCCAGGAGGGATCCTTGCTGGATTTGAATAGCCTCCATAGACCGGATCCATCCAAAGTGCCACAGAGGCCAAAGTGTATGGTACCCGGGCCTCGTATCCGAAGCATGATGTTTTGCCTGTAACACCTCTCTTTGCAGGGCTGGACCCGGGACCCAGAGCTTTGGTCATGCTACATTACCTAAAGTTTTTCCTGGCGGGGTGCTTTTACAGGTCCAAGGGAGTGGAGCCCTGACAAAAAGGGACCCGGTCCTTGAAGGTTTGCTAAACGTAGCCCGCCATGATGGGTGAAGGTTGGATCGGTCTGTTAAACCAGCAAATCCTGCGGCGGGGATAAGGTAAGGGAAGAAACCTAGGAACTAAAAAGTCCACCTAAGGTTTTCTTCTTTAGGGAAAAATGTTGTCATGCCTTGAATCTCCACTAGAGGGAGTATATGCACATACCTTAATCTGTTGTCTTCACTTCAGCTCAGTGTCAATCTGTGTGTGGCCGCAGCAGCTTGCACAGGGGGATTCCTCTTAAGGTAAGAGATCTGCCATGCTTTTCTGCCCCCTGAAGGGACCAGAAGGGTTAGGGAATCAGCAGTTGTACCCCCCATGCAATAACCCCCCCTCCGCGGGGGGTGTGGAGGTCCCGAGTTTTGCTCCATATGTTTTTTTCCTGCCTCCTTGGGCTCTGCCCCTCCCTCCCCCCCTTGTGTTGGGTCTGCGGATCCAAAAGCCGCCCGCGTGGGAACATTTTTCAAACGAAAAGGAGGGGGGCGGGTTAACGAAGGGAGTGGAGCCTAGGCGCAGTGCCGTGTAGTATCCTTGAGGATGCACGGCACAGGCTTAAGGATCAGCTGGAGCAGTCTCTCCTCGGCTGATAGCGAGGAGGAGCAAGCAGCCTACACTTGGGGCATAGGAGCGGTGGGGCGCGTAAGGGCTGCAAGTGGCATTCCTAATGCGGGTAGGACATTTTTCCCAGCGCTATGCTGAACTTAAATAGCGGGATTATACTGTCAGACTATGTTCAGCAATTAGTGCAATTAAATAGTGCCTCTGCTTTTGTGCTTAGGAATATGTGTACCAAAAAAGACACCACAAAAACCAAAAAGGTACCAAAGGTTTCACCCCCAGGCGCTAGGAACTCCAGTTGTGTCTCTACACTGTCATCCTTGCCTGAAATACCAATTATGTAAGCCAGGGTGAGTCATTGGAACAAATTGGTGGTGCAGCTGCTTCTCTCATCTCAGCCCCTGTATACGTGAATGAAGATGCCGTTTCTTCCTCCCTGCAGGGCCTAGAAGGAAGATTAGTGGCTATAATTGCATCCTCCATTCAAATGGATAGGAAGCGTGTTAGATCCCCCCCCCCACACACACACACACACCTTAGACCCTTTGCAAGGGGAACAGTGGGTACAGGATGAGGTGTTACCCTCAGGCGATTAGGAGGAAAGACAAACCGATGACTTCTCTGCGGAGGAAACAACAGTAGATGAACCCTTTTCAGCCTCGCAATCTGAGAAGTTGCTGATACAATCTCTTACGGAGATGGTTCATTCTACTTTCATGCTACCCCTAACGGAGTCTGCTGAAAGTTCGGTTTCTTCCTTGGGTTCCTTAAAACCTTCACAGCCTTTGCATGCGTTTCCTGCCCATGCATTACTAGAACAGCTTATTTATGCTGAATGGGATCACCCGGATAAGCATTTTCTCCCTCCAAAGAGATTCTCAGTTCTCTATTCCATGGAGGAGAAATTCACCAAAAAATAGAATGTACCAGCAGTATTCCAGTGTGAATAAAAGTCTAACTTGCCCAGTAGACAATGCACAAATGCTTAAGGATCCAACAGATAAAAGGTTGGAATTCCTGTTAAAGTCCTCTTTTTCTTTGGCAGGTACCGTTACTCAGCCTGCAGTCTCTGCAATAGGCATCTGTCAATCCCTAAAGGACCAATTTAGACAGGCCATTAAAGAGGTTCCTGCACAACAAGCCCGGGATTTGGCCAAACTACCAAAAGCATAATGTTTTGCCATAGACGCCATTAAAGATTCTATTCGCCAGGCTTCCCGCCTTGCGTTTGTGCTAGTACACATTCGTAGAATCCTGTGGTTAAAAAATTGGTCAGCCGAAACACCATGCAAAAAGCTCCTAACTGGTTTTCCTTTTCATGGGGATCGGCTATTTGAGGATAATTTGGACAAATACATCCAAACGATTTCCAGTGGGAAAAATACTCTTTTGCCAGTCAAAGGAAAGTATAAACGCCCTCCATTTAAGCGGGCTCTTTCTCCTGCGCCAGGGGCTTCCGCCTACAGGGAGTGGCGATGGCCTCCGCCGTCAGACTCTAGAGGAAATCCTCAGGGTCAGGCTCAAAAGAAGTCCTGGGGCCGGAAACCTGCAAAATAGAATTCTAAAGCCTCATTACGAAGAGGCCCCCCCCCCCCCCCCCCCGCCATGGTGGGGGGCAGACTTCTGCAGTTTTCAGAAGTCTGACAAGAGGAAACTCAGGACAGTTGGGTCATCTCCACGGTAACTCTGGGGTACAAACTGGAATTTCGGGACTTTCCACTGTCTCGTTTCCTGAGGTCAAACATTCCCAAAGATCCAGGGAAAAGACCATCTCTGTTTCGGGCACTAGACCGATTAATGGCTCAGGGGGGGAATCCTACAAATCCCCACAGAAGAGCAAGGTTTGGGGTTTTATTCAAACCTCTTTATGGTACCAAAACCGAATGGTGATGTCAGACCCGTTCTAGATCTAAAAAATCTAAATCAGTTCCTGAAGATCCGCTTCTTTCGCATGGAGTCGACCAGGTCAGTGGTTTCTATCCTACAAGGAGGAGAACTTCTGGCATCTATCGACATCAGGGATGCATACCTGCATGTCCCTATATTTCCCGCTCACCAAAGGTTTCTGCGGTTCGAAGTAGAACAACAGCATTTTCAGTTTGTAGCCTTGCCCTTCGGGCTAGCTACAGCACCCTGGGTGTTCACAAAAGTGCTGGCCCCACCTCTAGACAATCTATTGCTAATAGACCAGTCAGTGGCTCGTTTGGAGCAAAGTGTAAGCATTATATAACCAGTTACCTGCAAAGTCTAGGCTGGATTTTCAACCTAGCGAAGTCTTCCTTAAAACTGCTAAAAAGGCTGGAGTACTTGGGTCTGATCATAGATACAGCCCAGAAAAGGGTGTTCTTGCCACAGGCAAAGATCAACTCCACAAGAGAGCTAGTGCGGATGGTCAGGTCAAAAGGAGATCCCTCCATTTGCCTTTGCATAAGTTTTTTAGGAAAGATGGTGGCTTCATTCGAAGCAGTTCCCTATGCCCAGTTCCATTCAAGACTGTTGCAAAACAGTATCCTGTCTGCTTGGAACAAAATGATTCAAGCTTTAGACTTGCCAATGCGGCTGTCCCCAAGGGTGTCCCAAAGCTTCAGTTGGGGGTTACTAACCCAGAATCTGCTGAAAGGAAAATCCTTCAGACCAATAATCTGGAAGGTGTTAACGACAGACGCCAGCCTTTCAGGCTGGGGAGCAGTAATAGAGAAGACATCTGTCCAAGGACAGTGGTCAAGAACCGAGAAAGCCTTGCCCATCAACATCCTAGAGATTCAGGCAGTGCATCTGGATTTGAAGGCCTGGACTTTAAGGTTACGGGATTGTCCTGTCAAGATCCAATCCGACAATGCCACAGCTGTGGCTTTATCAATCACCAAGGGGGCACGAGAAGTCGTGCGGCCCAGAAACCAAGAGTCTCGCAGCGCAGACAGAGGTGAACCATATTCTAACTTGGGCAGAAAGGAATGTTCCTTGCCTATCAGCAGTCTTTATTCCGGGAGTAGAGAATTGGCAGGCGTACTACTTGTGTCGCCAGCTGTTATTCCCAAGGGAATGGTCTCTTCACCCCAACATTTTTTGGGCTGTTTGCCAGAAATGGGGGACTCTGGACGTAGATCTTCTGGCGTCCAGGTTCAACATGAAGTTAGTCAACATTGTGTCCAGAACAAGGGATCCACTCGCATGCGGAACAGATGCGTTGGTGAACCCGTGAGATCAGTTCTCACTGATTTATGCATTCCCCCCCTATTCAGTTGCTGCCACAACTTCTTTGCAGGATCAAGGTGGAAAGAAAGCCGGTAATTCTGGTAGCCCCAGCGTGGCCCAGAAGGTCCTGGTATGCAGTAATCGTTAAGATGGCAGTGGAGGATCCATGGTCCCTTCCACTACGGCTAGACCTATTCTCACAGGGGCCGATATTCCATCCTACCTTGCGAACACTAAATTTAACGGCTTGGCTATTGAAACCCACATTCTGAAGAAACGTGGGCTTTCTGGGTCAGTTATCTCTATCTTGATTAATGCAAGGAAGCCAGCTTCCAGAACTATATATTATAGAGTCTGGAGGTTTTATGTTTCCTGGTGTGAATCCAAGGGTTGGCACCCTCAGGGGTATATCATAGGCAGAATTCTTGCCTTTCTACAATTAGGGGTAGAGATGAAGTTGGCCTTGAGTACTATTAAGGGCCAGGTCTCAGCTTTATCGGTCTTGCTTCAAAGACCGCTTGCTACACATTCGTTAGTCCGGGTTTTATGCAAGGGGTGATGCGGCTTAATCTGCCAGTCAGACCTCCTTTGAACCCTTGGGACTTGAACTTAGCTTTGTCAGTGTTACAAAAACAGCCATTCGAACCAATACAACATATTCCCTTAGTCCTTCTGACAAGGAAGTTAGTGTTCTTGGTTGCTATATCCTCAGCAACGAGGGTTTTGGAACTGGCTGCTCTTTCTTGTAAAGAGCCATACTTGATTATTCATGAGGACAGAGTGGTGTTGCACCCTCATCCAGGTTTTTTACCAAAAGTGGTCTCAGGCTTCCACCTGAACCAAGACATTATCCTGCCATCGTTTTTTCCAAAACCATGTTCCAGGGAAGAGAAGTCACTACATTGTCTCGATGTGGTGAGAGCAGTCAAAGTCTATTTAAAGACGGCTGCTCAGATCCGGAAGACTGATGTCTTATTTATACTGCCAGAAGGTCCTAAGAAAGGACAGGCAGTGTCAAAATCCACTGTCGCTAAGTGTATTTGGCAAGTTATAATTCAGTCTTATGATTTAAGGGGTAAGATTCCACCTTTTTAAAGTCAAAGCGCACTCTACCAGGGCAGTTAGTGCTTCTTGGGCAGTGCGTCACCAGGCCTCCATGGCTCAGATCTGTCAGGCCGCAACATGGTCTTCAGTACATACATTCACCAAGTTTTATCAGGTGGATGTGAGGAGGTATGAGGATATCGCCTTCGGGCGCAGGGTCATTTGGGTAGTTTCTGTTGTCATTATGATTTAAAAAGAGTAAACACAGTTGATTGATAAGAAAATGGCTTCAGCCAAACACTAACCATGAGTGAAAGAAATGTTTTTGTGTTATTCATATTCTCTGAAAAATGGGCAAAAATCATAAATTCTACCAGGGTATGTAAACTTATGAGCACAACTGTATGTATTCTCCCCAGTCTGGATTGTTCTTGACTGGGGTTCTTGATTGTTCTGCAAAATAGAGAAGAAAACGGTGATTCTTATCTTATTACATCATACTTGCCTAGAGGAACCTGGTACACAGACATACTCAAATTTCTAGCAGACGACCTTAGGCCTCTTCCAAACCAGCAGACCTGTTGTCTCAAGGCCCGCTGCTACATTCAGCTTCTTAGTCACTGGCATTAATGGCATTGCTGTTGAAACCCAGGTTTTAAAGGATTAGGGTATATCTGACTCACTACAGGTACTACTGTACCTGGAAATCCTTTTTTTTCTGCCTGGTGTGAAGACAGGCATTTCAACCCTAGCGATTACTCAGTACTTCACATTCTGGCCTTCCTGTGATTGGGATTTACCAATATTTAGCCTTAAGTGCTCCTAAGGGACAGGTTTCAGCCTTGTCCATTTTCTTTCTGGAACCTTGGGCTTCATTTTTTTTTTTTTTTTTTTTTGATCAAACCTTTTTTGAAGATTTCTCCTGGATCAAACCTGATTGCAGCACTCTGCACTCTACTCTGTGCTGCAATCGGGTTTCATTTTGGTTCTCTCTGCCCTGCAGAAACCGCCCTTTGAACTTTTTAGGGAACTCCCCTTGGATGCTTTTTACTGCAAAGTGCCCTTCTTAGTGGCTATCCCATCTGTCAGACATGTTTCAGAGCTAGCGACTCTCTTTTAAGAAGCCATTCCTTATTCTTCACAAGGATAAAGTGATCTTATTTACAAGACCCTCCTTTCGACCTAGATGGTATCAGCTCTCTACATCAATGAGGACATTGTCCTTCTTTCCTTCCTTGTGCCCTGCCCCTAAGCTTCCTGAAGAAACTGCTCTCCATTGTCTGGATGTGATCAGAGCTATCAGAGTCTATTTGAAAGCCACAGCCTCTATCCAGAAACAAGACACTTTTTGTCTTGCCAACAGGATCTCGAAACTTTTACAAGCTGCATAAGACAACTAGTTTTAGGAGCTTACACTCCAAAAGATAAAGTATCTCCAGTATTCGTATGTGCTCAGCTCATCAAATCAATGGAAGTTTCCTGGAAAATCCAAAATCAAGCGTCTGTTCCGCAGCTTTGTAAGGCTACCACCTGGTCTTCAGTTCATACTATCTCCAGATGTCCAGGCTTCTGTAGAGGCAGCCTTCAGCTGCAAGGTTCCTTCAGCAGCACTCTTAGTCGGGTCTTTGACCCTTGCCTACTATGTTGAGCCGCTGGCACAGTTGTATTTCCCTTGTTGTTGCCCACGCCTATGATTCATTGCTTGGGAATGTCCCAGGATCTAATGAATATCCAGCTTGTGTCCTGTTCTGTTTGTTTAAGATGAAATGAATGTCCTGTATTGTACAAAAGGTTTGTACACCTACACTGTATTGCAGGATTGGAGCAGCCCCCTTGGACTTTTTAGGCAGAAATGGTCATAAAGATAATTTTATCTGTATTGTTTTTGCACATGCTGAGGACATTTTTTGCAGCATGTAGTTTATATGCATGTTGATATGTGATATTTGATGGTCACTAGGTAACATTGGCACATTGCACATTTTTTAATATTTGTCATATTTTATATTTTTTAGCACTAGCACTTTAAACAGTTTTTTGGAATATTATTTTGTCACTAGTAAACACTAAGTGGACAGTATATTTTTTGATACAGAAAAGCACGCTACATAGGATAGATATCCTATTTTTGCATATTTCAGCAGTGGTATCATACACAGAAGTTAGAGCAATCCACTTTTATATTATATTGATACTCTACCATTTTTGTGTAGGCTTACATGATTGCAGCAAACTAGTATATTTTTAGTTTTGCGCTGGTAGCATATCTGGTCGGATTACAGACAGGGTGAATGTTGCATAGAAAAAAGATAGGGCAATCCGGTATCTCATCACCCCACCATAGAGTACATTACCTTTCAACACACCAGTGCAGATAACCACACCATGGCAGCAATGCTCAATCAGAGACATGCCTGTCAGGTAGGAATGTCTGCTTATATAGGGAGTATTCCTCAGGGAGAGCCGATAAGCCATGGGGAGGAGGTGCTGGAACCCTGACATCAAAGACGCCGCCAATCAGGGCAGCTCAGGACACGGCGGCTCTCTGACACAAGGGCGCGCGGCGCAGCCCCACCCATCGAGCGAGATAACGTCACATGTCATAGCGTCACTGGCACAAAGAATTCCCCAGCAGCATCATATGATGCAGTGGGAGTGGGTAGGAGCTCCATCCCGCGAAAAGGCTATGTGAATAGCAGGAAGTGTTAACCCCAAGTGCCGTCCACCGGCCACAAGCGGGTGGAGCCTACCTGCCGGGTTGGTGTAAGCAGAAGACTCCACAGGGGACACGCACATCGCCATCTTGCTGATCTGCAGGCCACAACAGTCACAGTGGGCAACTCGCATGACCCTGACACAAAACCAGGGAGAAAGGGCTTGAAGTTATATGCCTCATTCAAGCCTAGTGGCAGGGTGGCCTTGATATTGAAAATCCATCTAAGTTCACATTGTAGAAGTTGCTTTTTGAGATTGCCACCTCTGTGGCTAGGATGTAGGCGATCCAAGGCCAGAAAATGTACCTTAGGGATAGACACATCATGGACTGAGGCCATGTGTCGACCAATGGGTGTGTCAGGATCACGTTTGCGTATATTTAATATATTGCAATAATATTATAAATGAGGTAGAGAGCGGTCGCAGTTAGCTGCCTCTGTCGACCTGCATCTCAATACCCCATAACAGGGACAACAACCCCTAAAGAGGGGGAAGGGGGGGGACTATTGCGGTACTAATAAAGTGAAAATTACAGTACACAAAGGTAGAGAAAGAGGGCAATAAGGTAGTATAAAAATTCCATTTTAATAGAAAACATAATTAAAAAATTGTAACAATATCACATAACAGTTGTAATTTAAAAATGGAAGCAGTCAATACAACCAATTGGATTACAACCCATAGTGTTAGTAGACACAAATAGAGCTTGAATTCTCGACCGGTTTCGCGGTTTTACCGCTTCCTCAGGAGAGCAATATCTGTAGTGCAACATATAATAATTGTAATGAGTATAGCACACAGAAAAAATTTTTTTTTTTTTTTTTTTTTTCTCATAATAACATTATTAATGCAGCACAAATATTTAGAGAAAATGTTACACAATTATGTACAATTAGGTAGAAAAAGAATGAGCTCACCCGTTCTACGGCTCCCGGTGGGTGTACACGGCCTCAACCGATTCCCCCCGTGGCGGACACAGGGGATGACTACACAGCCTCTGAATGGATAAATAGGATGGTAAGATAAAGGGATATGGACTGGAGAATTAATTAGGAGGGAGTATGAGGTGAGGAAGTGCCATTAGTGTGCCTCTAGGATTAGAAACGTGTGCAGGAGAGGGGGCCAAGGAAATGTTGAGGAAATGGGTAGGAGGTGAATGGACAAAGGGGAAGGGGAGGAAAGGGGAAAAAAAGGGGGGGAGGGGGGGGGGGGAAAGGGAAAATTAGGGGAAGAAGGAGGGGGGGGGGGAAGGGGGGAGAGAGGAGAGAAGAGGGAGAAGGGGGGGGGGGGAAGGCAAGGAGGGGGGGAGGGGGGAAGGGGAGGGAAGGAAGGGGGGAGGGGGAAAAAAGGAAGGAAGGGGAGGAAAAAAGGGGGGGGGAGGGGAAGGGAAGGGGGGAGGGGGGGGAAAGGGAAACGGGGGAGGGGGAAAAGGGAGGGAGGAGGGGAGAGGGGGGCAGGGAGGGAGAGGGAAGGGAAAAGGGGGGGGGGTTGGGGGTCGGGGGCGGGGGAGGGAGAGTGGGGGGGAGGAGGGGAAGGAGGGATGGGGAAGAAGGGAGTGGGGGGGGGGAAAAATAGGGGGGGGGGAGGGGGGGGGAAAAGCAGTAGGGTAAATAAAGTGGAACAGGCGGAAAGTTAGGAAAGGATTGCACACAGAGTATAAAAATGGCACTCACCCCTAGGGTACTGATGTGTTGAAACACATGGGTTTAAGATACAATTTTTAAGGTAAACAGCAAAAGGGCCAGCAGCTATTAGACGATAACAAGGATCCCCCAGAACGGCTGTGATAGGGATGTACACTGGTAGCGATTACCATGACAACTGTAACAGTAATGGTCATGGGATTAAAAGCAGGGTATACTAAATAAGGGTAAAATGTGCAGGAAGGAAATCTACCTGCAAGCAGGGCAGGTGGGGGAGGGGGGGGGGGGGGCGGCAGCACTTACCAGCAATAGGGGTCCTAAATGCATCCTCATCCAGGGGCTGTAGGCTCACATAGCGGCCATGAATGGCCGCTATAAGAGCACCCCAACCCGGAAGTCAGGGACGGCGTGGGAGGCGGTCCCTGACGTCACCGGGTCTGCCCGTCCGCACTGCGCAGGTGCAGTGTGACGTGCTACTGCGCAAGCGCGCGCTCCAGTAAAGGGGAATCAAGTTCCCAAACAAAGAGACGCAAGCAGCTTTACGGCTGCCAGGGCGGGCATGTGTCCGCCGCCCAGAGGAGACCGAAGGCATAGCAGAGCCACAGGGAACCAACGGGGAAGGTCATTCTTCTTACACAGCAAACAAGTACAGAAGTGTGGTACACAGTGAATATATAAAAGGAAAAAATGTAAAAATTATACAGTTAAACAACAAACAGTCAGTAATAACAATCCAGAGAGGTTAGCCTACAGTGGACAGATATCATGGAAATGTTGGAACCCAATAGTACGAAATCAGGGAGGGAGGGGGGGGGGAAAGAAGGGAAAGGAAGAGGGGGAAAAAAAAAAAAAAGGGGGGAGGGGGAAAAAAGAGGGGGGGGGAAAGGGAAGAAAAGGGGAGAGGGGGGGGGAAGGGGGGGGAAAAAAGGGGAAAAGGGGAAAGAAGAAAGAAAGGGAAAGGAAGGGGGGGGGGGGGGAGGGGGAAAGGGAAGGGGATGTGAGGACCTCATAAAAAGGGCCTATAGGACACAGATTCATTTAGACCGGGGGGAACAGTGGCGTTGAGTCGCTCAATCCACAGGGATTCTCTCTGGAGTATTGAGCGATCCCAATCGCCACCCCTGGGGTTGGGTTTAACGACCTCCAGTACTAGGAATTTCACCACAGAATTGTTAAATCTATGGTGTAGGCCGATATGTCGGCCGATAGTTGTTAGTTTGCCATTTTCTGAGTCATACAAGTGGTCCCCAATTCTCTGCCTGAGTTCCCTAATCGTTTTGCCCACATAAAAGGCTTTGCAGACACAGTTCATGAGGTAAACTACCCCTCTTGTACTGCAATCGGCGTAGGTCCGTGGGACCAGAATCTCGCCGTTGGGTAAAGTCACGGTTCTGCTTTCAGAGATCCAGGGGCACCTGGGGCACTCTCCACATTGGAAGGTACCGTTTGGACCATTCCTGGTAGATCTGGTGGGGTTATAGTGGCTGGCAGTTAATTGGTCACGTAGGGACCGTGCTCTGCGAAAGACCATTTCCGGTGTATGTCTAACGTATTTGGTTAATATATGATGGTCAGCCAACAGGTGCCAATGTTTTATTAAAATGTTACGGAGTATACTGTGGTGTGCAGAATAAGTCGTGATCAGTTTTACAGTTTCTGAGGGGGAAGAAGGTTTATTATTTTTAGAGTTTTTGAAAAGTAAGGAATTCTGTGGGCGTGCTAGGGACTTGTTAAATGCTTTACGCAAGTTGGTGGAAGAATAACCTCGTTGTAAAAGACGTTCGCGTAATGCTTTAGCTTGGCGTAAGAAATCGCTGTGGTGTGTGCAATTCCTGCGTAGCCGCAAATATTGGGCATACGGAATACTCCGTACCAAAGAGTTTGGGTGGGCACTAGTGGCAAACAACAGAGTGTTTCCAGCTGTGGGTTTCCTATAAAGGTCGGTGCCCAGCGTTCCATCGGGTTGTTTAATGATGAGTAGGTCGAGGAAGGGGATTTGCTCAGGTTCAATTTTAAAGGTAAATTTAAGATTAAGGTCATTATTATCCAACAAATGTAAAAATTGTAATAGTTTGGCCCTGGGACCAGTCCACACCAGGAACAGGTCATCGATAAAACGGTACCAAAGGAGAATATTATCCAAAAATTCTGCATATTGGTCGTGGGCATGGATGTGTCGCTCCCAGCCGCCTAAATATAGGTTTGCATAGGCTGGGGCACATGACGTCCCCATTGCGACACCTTGTATTTGTAAGAATAATTGATCATTGAAAACAAAATGGTTTTTGGTTAGTATGAAATACAACAGTGTCAGTATGAACTGGTTCAAGGGCCAAGTAGTCATATCTTGTTCGGCCAAGAAGGAACCAGCCATCCGTACACCCTGCTCGTGGGGGATACTAGAGTACAGGGCCTCAATATCAACAGCCACGAGCAGGGCGTCCGGAGGGATCTGGATTCCCTCAAGGCGCTGCAGTAAGTCAGTAGTGTCCCTAATATAGGACGGGAGGCTGCGAACGTGAGGCATCAAAAAAGCATCAACGAACTTGCTCGCATTGTCCGTTAGGGAGCCTATCCCAGACACTATGGGTCTTCCCGGTGGAAAGCGTGCCACTTTGTGGGTCTTGGGTAGGGAATAAAAGGTAGGTGTGCAGGGAAATTTGGGGACCAGGAACTCCAAGGTGTCTTTGTCAATGAGGCCTATAATATAGGCCTCAGTGCAAAGAGCCCGGAGTTCCTGTGCAAAGGAAGATATATAGGAAGGAGGGATGGGTCTGTACCATTGTTTGTTGTTGAGGATAGCAAGGCACATGGCTTCATATTGGTGATTAGTCATCAGGACAATGTTGCCGCCCTTGTCTGATTGTTTAATTACAACATCGGAACGTTGCTGCAGAGATCGAAGAGCTCGAATCTGACTGGGGTCAAGGTTTGAAGGATAGTCGGGCCATTTTTGTTTCTTGAGGTCACTGATAGTGGCACGCAAGAAAGCCCAGATCTCGGGGCAGGTATTGAGATCGGGGAATCTCCGGGATCGTAAGCGGAAAGGCTTGATTGGAGGGGTTGGTTTAGTGATCATTAAGGAACCAGATGTGTTAGGTGCAGGGAGGGTCGATGGGGATATGCCTGCTCCACATGTACTTGAAGGGGCCACATCGGGGACCCCCGGGTCTTGTGAGGACCCGGGGTCTCCGGTGTCGCCTTCCTCGTACAGGAGCATCAGGTCGCGAAGCGCCCTAAACTCCTCCATGGAGAAGCCCTTGGTGCGCTCCGCGAGCTCACGCTCCAGTCCTAGGTTGACGCGATCCTTATCATAGATGAATTTAAATGTTAAATTGCGTGCAAACAGATACAAATCTTTAATTGTTTCAGTGACCTTGAGTGCATCAAGAGGACAAAATCCCAGACCTAATTGTAACAGCGAGATCTCCTCGCTACTGAAAGAAAAAGGGGTAAGGTTTATGACGTTGTGGTCGGTGTGATCTGGGGGGGGAGGTTTTGTTGGGACAGTGAGGGTTTTAGGACGTACGCATCCAGATTGCTCTGTTGTTTTTTCAGATCTAAAAAAATCGCATCCTCATTAATTTTCGTGTATTTATTAGTCAGTAAGGTAGAGTTGAGAATTTTGGGGATTGTGCCATGCAACGTAGAGTGACCAGTGGCCCCTTCTACGGGGATATTAGTATCATGTGGGGTTTGAGTGGAGGGTGTTTGAGTGGGTCTTGGGCCTTTAGGGCCTTTTTTATCTTTTTTGGGGTTTGTTGGTGGGGTGTTGCCCCCGAAACGAAGTCTCTTGCGTGAAGAATTAAGTGCAGAAGAAGTGTTGGGTTGGGTGGTGCTAAGGGAGGATACAGTGGAGGATAGAGATGAATCTGATTCGATGTCAGTAGTATAGTTCCTATTAGTTCGGGGAGGGCCTCGTCTACCCCGGCCTCTCCCTGGCCAGTGGTAGGCCAGGCCCTCGGTGAAGGCAGCTTTGTCCTTCCCAAATTTGATCTGTTTTTTGATGATAATATCTTTATTCATAATTTCCAAGCGTTCTCTAAGTTCTTTCCACTTGGTTTTGAAACCCGTATTCTCAGTCAGGTGGGAGTATTCGATATTGAGTCGTTCGATGTCACTATCAAGTGAGGTCATATCAAGGGTATATTGGGTAATCAATAGTCCGATTAGCTCAAGACTGTTTTTAGTTAGGATATCCTCCCATGTTTTTTTAAAATCCACTGACGGGTCTTTAAGAGTGGGGAAGATCTGGCCCCTTAAGCCTAGGGGACAAATTCTTTCACTCACATAGAGTTTAAAGTATTCAATATGCCAGTGTAGATGTGATTTACGTTTAAGGAGTTTGGACATTCGTGTAAAAAATGTTGAAATATCATCATCAATTTTATGTTCATTTAAGCATGCAGTTTTGATATTGGACATAAAGCCTGACCAATCTGTGCCTAAAACATCCATAATGTACCTGACCACCAGCGGCGCCCCCTAGCAAGTGTTGAACTGACCGGATGTCAAAGCTAGAAATCACAAGCAGTAAGAGTTAGACAAATACAATTGAATAGATAAAGACGCTACTACATGTGTGTCGATGGGTGTTGCTGTTCACCCAGGGGCACAAAAAGTGTGGGTGTGTTATCCACCCTATGTATACTATAAAGAAGGAGAAGCGTTCAAATCAAAAAGGGTAAAAGACCAGATAAAAGTACCATCATCCCAAATGACTATTGCAATAATATTATAAATGAGGTAGAGAGCGGTCGCAGTTAGCTGCCTCTGTCGACCTGCATCTCAATACCCCATAACAGGGACAACAACCCCTAAAGAGGGGGAAGGGGGGGGACTATTGCGGTACTAATAAAGTGAAAATTACAGTACACAAAGGTAGAGAAAGTGGGCAATAAGGTAGTATAAAAATTCCATTTTAATAGAAAACATAATTAAAAAATTGTAACAATATCACATAACAGTTGTAATTTAAAAATGGAAGCAGTCAATACAACCAATTGGATTACAACCCATAGTGTTAGTAGACACAAATAGAGCTTGAATTCTCGACCGGTTTCGCGGTTTTACCGCTTCCTCAGGAGAGCAATATCTGTAGTGCAACATATAATAATTGTAATGAGTATAGCACACAGAAAAAAATTTTTTTTTCTCATAATAACATTATTAATGCAGCACAAATATTTAGAGAAAATGTTACACAATTATGTACAATTAGGTAGAAAAAGAATGAGCTCACCCGTTCTACGGCTCCCGGTGGGTGTACACGGCCTCAACCGATTCCCCCCGTGGCGGACACAGGGGATGACTACACAGCCTCTGAATGGATAAATAGGATGGTAAGATAGGAACTATACTACTGACATCGAATCAGATTCATCTCTATCCTCCACTGTATCCTCCCTTAGCACCACCCAACCCAACACTTCTTCTGCACTTAATTCTTCACGCAAGAGACTTCGTTTCGGGGGCAACACCCCACCAACAAACCCCAAAAAAGATAAAAAAGGCCCTAAAGGCCCAAGACCCACTCAAACACCCTCCACTCAAACCCCACATGATACTAATATCCCCGTAGAAGGGGCCACTGGTCACTCTACGTTGCATGGCACAATCCCCAAAATTCTCAACTCTACCTTACTGACTAATAAATACACGAAAATTAATGAGGATGCGATTTTTTTAGATCTGAAAAAACAACAGAGCAATCTGGATGCGTACGTCCTAAAACCCTCACTGTCCCAACAAAACCTTCCCCCCCAGATCACACCGACCACAACGTCATAAACCTTACCCCTTTTTCTTTCAGTAGCGAGGAGATCTCGCTGTTACAATTAGGTCTGGGATTTTGTCCTCTTGATGCACTCAAGGTCACTGAAACAATTAAAGATTTGTATCTGTTTGCACGCAATTTAACATTTAAATTCATCTATGATAAGGATCGCGTCAACCTAGGACTGGAGCGTGAGCTCGCGGAGCGCACCAAGGGCTTCTCCATGGAGGAGTTTAGGGCGCTTCACGACCTGATGCTCCTGTACGAGGAAGGCGACACCGGAGACCCCGGGTCCTCACAAGACCCGGGGGTCCCCGATGTGGCCCCTTCAAGTACATGTGGAGCAGGCATATCCCCATCGACCCTCCCTGCACCTAACACATCTGGTTCCTTAATGATCACTAAACCAACCCCTCCAATCAAGCCTTTCCGCTTACGATCCCGGAGATTCCCCGATCTCAATACCTGCCCCGAGATCTGGGCTTTCTTGCGTGCCACTATCAGTGACCTCAAGAAACAAAAATGGCCCGACTATCCTTCAAACCTTGACCCCAGTCAGATTCGAGCTCTTCGATCTCTGCAGCAACGTTCCGATGTTGTAATTAAACAATCAGACAAGGGCGGCAACATTGTCCTGATGACTAATCACCAATATGAAGCCATGTGCCTTGCTATCCTCAACAACAAACAATGGTACAGACCCATCCCTCCTTCCTATATATCTTCCTTTGCACAGGAACTCCGGGCTCTTTGCACTGAGGCCTATATTATAGGCCTCATTGACAAAGACACCTTGGAGTTCCTGGTCCCCAAATTTCCCTGCACACCTACCTTTTATTCCCTACCCAAGACCCACAAAGTGGCACGCTTTCCACCGGGAAGACCCATAGTGTCTGGGATAGGCTCCCTAACGGACAATGCGAGCAAGTTCGTTGATGCTTTTTTGATGCCTCACGTTCGCAGCCTCCCGTCCTATATTAGGGACACTACTGACTTACTGCAGCGCCTTGAGGGAATCCAGATCCCTCCGGACGCCCTGCTCGTGGCTGTTGATATTGAGGCCCTGTACTCTAGTATCCCCCACGAGCAGGGTGTACGGATGGCTGGTTCCTTCTTGGCCGAACAAGATATGACTACTTGGCCCTTGAACCAGTTCATACTGACACTGTTGTATTTCATACTAACCAAAAACCATTTTGTTTTCAATGATCAATTATTCTTACAAATACAAGGTGTCGCAATGGGGACGTCATGTGCCCCAGCCTATGCAAACCTATATTTAGGCGGCTGGGAGCGACACATCCATGCCCACGACCAATATGCAGAATTTTTGGATAATATTCTCCTTTGGTACCGTTTTATCGATGACCTGTTCCTGGTGTGGACTGGTCCCAGGGCCAAACTATTACAATTTTTACATTTGTTGGATAATAATGACCTTAATCTTAAATTTACCTTTAAAATTGAACCTGAGCAAATCCCCTTCCTCGACCTACTCATCATTAAACAACCCGATGGAACGCTGGGCACCGACCTTTATAGGAAACCCACAGCTGGAAACACTCTGTTGTTTGCCACTAGTGCCCACCCAAACTCTTTGGTACGGAGTATTCCGTATGCCCAATATTTGCGGCTACGCAGGAATTGCACACACCACAGCGATTTCTTACGCCAAGCTAAAGCATTACGCGAACGTCTTTTACAACGAGGTTATTCTTCCACCAACTTGCGTAAAGCATTTAACAAGTCCCTAGCACGCCCACGGAATTCCTTACTTTTCAAAAACTCTAAAAATAATAAACCTTCTTCCCCCTCAGAAACTGTAAAACTGATCACGACTTATTCTGCACACCACAGTATACTCCGTAACATTTTAATAAAACATTGGCACCTGTTGGCTGACCATCATATATTAACCAAATACGTTAGACATACACCGGAAATGGTCTTTCGCAGAGCACGGTCCCTACGTGACCAATTAACTGCCAGCCACTATAACCCCACCAGATCTACCAGGAATGGTCCAAACGGTACCTTCCAATGTGGAGAGTGCCCCAGGTGCCCCTGGATCTCTGAAAGCAGAACCGTGACTTTACCCAACGGCGAGATTCTGGTCCCACGGACCTACGCCGATTGCAGTACAAGAGGGGTAGTTTACCTCATGAACTGTGTCTGCAAAGCCTTTTATGTGGGCAAAACGATTAGGGAACTCAGGCAGAGAATTGGGGACCACTTGTATGACTCAGAAAATGGCAAACTAACAACTATCGGCCGACATATCGGCCTACACCATAGATTTAACAATTCTGTGGTGAAATTCCTAGTACTGGAGGTCGTTAAACCCAACCCCAGGGGTGGCGATTGGGATCGCTCAATACTCCAGAGAGAATCCCTGTGGATTGAGCGACTCAACGCCACTGTTCCCCCCGGTCTAAATGAATCTGTGTCCTATAGGCCCTTTTTATGAGGTCCTCATGTGTCCCTGGTCCTCACATCCCCTTCCCTTTCCCCCTCCCCCCCCCCCCTTCCTTTCCCTTTCTTTCTTCTTTCCCCTTTTCCCCTTTTTTCCCCCCCCTTCCCCCCCCTCTCTCCCCTTTTCTTCCTTTCCCCCCCCCCCTCTTTTTTCCCCCTCCCCCCTTTTTTTTTTTTTTTTTTTTCCCCCTCTTCCTTTCCCTTCTCCCCCCCCCCCCCCCCCCCTCCCTGATTTCGTACTATTGGGTTCCAACATTGCCATGATATCTGTCCACTGTAGGCTAACCTCTCTGGATTGTTATTACTGACTGTTTGTTGTTTAACTGTATAATTTTTACATTTTTTCCTTTTATATATTCACTGTGTACCACACTTCTGTACTTGTTTGCTGTGTAAGAAGAATGACCTTCCCCGTTGGTTCCCTGTGGCTCTGCTATGCCTTCGGTCTCCTCTGGGCGGCGGACACATGCTCGCCCTGGCAGCCGTAAAGCTGCTTGCGTCTCTTTGTTTGGGAACTTGATTCCCCTTTACTGGAGCGCGCGCTTGCGCAGTAGCACGTCACACTGCACCTGCGCAGTGCGGACGGGCAGACCCGGTGACGTCAGGGACCGCCTCCCACGCCGTCCCTGACTTCCGGGTTGGGGTGCTCTTATAGCGGCCATTCATGGCCGCTATGTGAGCCTACAGCCCCTGGATGAGGATGCATTTAGGACCCCTATTGCTGGTAAGTGCTGCCGCCCCCCCCCCCCCCTCCCCCACCTGCCCTGCTTGCAGGTAGATTTCCTTCCTGCACATTTTACCCTTATTTAGTATACCCTGCTTTTAATCCCATGACCATTACTGTTACAGTTGTCATGGTAATCGCTACCAGTGTACATCCCTATCACAGCCGTTCTGGGGGATCCTTGTTATCGTCTAATAGCTGCTGGCCCTTTTGCTGTTTACCTTAAAAATTGTATCTTAAACCCATGTGTTTCAACACATCAGTACCCTAGGGGTGAGTGCCATTTTTATACTCTGTGTGCAATCCTTTCCTAACTTTCCGCCTGTTCCACTTTATTTACCCTACTGCTTCCCCCCCCCCTCCCCCCCCTCCCCCCCCTCCATTTCCCCCCCCCCCACTCCCTTCTTCCCCATCCCTCCTTCCCCTCCTCCCCCCCACTCTCCCTCCCCCGCCCCCGACCCCCACCGGGAGCCGTAGAACAGGTGAGCTCATTCTTTTTCTACCTAATTGTACATAATTGTGTAACATTTTCTCTAAATATTTGTGCTGCATTAATAATGTTATTATGAGAAAAAAAAAAAAAAAAAAAAAATTTTTTTCTGTGTGCTATACTCATTACAATTATTATATGTTGCACTACAGATATTGCTCTCCTGAGGAAGCGGTAAAACCGCGAAACCGGTCGAGAATTCAAGCTCTATTTGTGTCTACTAACACTATGGGTTGTAATCCAATTGGTTGTATTGACTGCTTCCATTTTTAAATTACAACTGTTATGTGATATTGTTACAATTTTTTAATTATGTTTTCTATTAAAATGGAATTTTTATACTACCTTATTGCCCTCTTTCTCTACCTTTGTGTACTGTAATTTTCACTTTATTAGTACCGCAATAGTCCCCCCCCTTCCCCCTCTTTAGGGGTTGTTGTCCCTGTTATGGGGTATTGAGATGCAGGTCGACAGAGGCAGCTAACTGCGACCGCTCTCTACCTCATTTATAATATTATTGCAATAGTCATTTGGGATGATGGTACTTTTATCTGGTCTTTTACCCTTTTTGATTTGAACGCTTCTCCTTCTTTATAGTATATTTAATATATGTTGATATATGCGTTTCCAGAATTAATTTATAGTTTTCCCGACCTAGTAACATCGAGTCGCAAGAGAGTAGATATACCACGCTGGGGATCCTGCAATTTACATAATGTTTAGGGTGAAAAGTGTGCCCATTGAGTAACCAAATATTTTTGCGTCTGTCCATATATGGACAGTAGGCAGATCCCCCGCAGGGGAAAGTGCCAAAAGTTTTACATGTCACCTCTTGAAACCCTATATTCACTTGAAAAGGAAGAGGAACAATATTTCACTAAACCAGGAATGAAAACAATATTAGAGCAGCTAACGCTCAAACAAAGTTCAAAGCAATATCCAAAAATTATGTGTAGTGCTCGCAAATGAAACCATGTGAGTGTAAACATATGATCAAGTGACCAAAAACTTAGGTGCACATAAATACAAGTACTGATAATAGAAAATAGCCAACACTCATGAAATACGGATAAATATAAACACAATCTATGCACAAAAATATAATAATGTGAAATTGTGAAAAAAATTCAAGCACAAATTGTGCTAGTAAGACACAATAGGATGTCAGACACAGTCCAGAAAACAGGTGCATGAGAAGTGGAAAGAGTTCTTTTTCCCCCGTTTCCAGATAAGCTTGTTGATATACAATCCAGATGGACCAGTTGGTATACCTATGGACACTTTCAACAAAATTCACAGATAAGAGGTAGGGTACTCTTACCAGCTATGGTGGACACACATACCGTACAGCAGTGAGTCAAACAAGCTCATAATCCTTGGTTCCTGGAGGTGCCACGCTGGATACGATGAACAGTATACGGCTCCAAATCGTGAGGCCGAACAGCAACGGACACCCGACAGTCAGTTAGATCCAGGTCAATCCGAGGGATGATGGTAGATGAATAATCAACAGGGCCCAAATATAAAATGAAAAGGAAAAACGTGCTCCATATGGTGCAGGTCAACCAAATATGGTTTAACCACTTCCTTACCAGGCCAATTCTGACATTTCTCTCCTACATGTAAAAATCATCATTTTTTTGCTAGAAAATTACATAGAACCCCCAAACATTATATATGTTTTTTTAGCAAAGACCCCAGAGAATACAATGGCGGTTGGTACAACTTTTTATCTCACACGGTATTTGCGCAGGAATTTTTCGAGCGTGTTTTTTTTGGGGAAAAAAACAGCTTTGTGTTTTAAAAAAAACAAAACCGTAAACTTAGCCCAATGTTTTTGCATATTGTGAAAGATGAAGTTACGCCGAGTAAATAGATAGCTAACATGTCACGCTTCAAAATTGCACACGCTCGTAGAATGGCGCCAATGTTCGGTACTTAAAAATCCCCATAGGCGACGCTTGAAATTTTTTTACTGGTTACGTGTTTTGAGTTACAGAGGAGGTCTAGTGACAAAATGATTGCTCTTGCTCCAACGTTCGTGGCGATACCTCACATGTATGGTTTGAACACCGTTTTCATATGTGGGCGGGACTTACGTATGCGTTCGCTTCTACGTGCGAGCACATGGGGACAACAGCGCTTTAAATTTTTTTTTTTTTTTTTTTTTTTTTTATTGATAATTATATTTTGTTTTTTTTTTATTTTGACACTTTTTTGAAAAAAAAAACATTTTTGATCACTTTTATTCCTATTACAAGGAATGTAAACATCCCTTGTAATAGGAATATAACATAACAGGTCCTCTTAATAGTGAGATATGGGGTCAATAAGACCCCATATCTCGCCACTAGTCTGGGAAGCCTAAAAAAAATAAATAAAACGATCACCGCTTCCCAGCCATTTTTTTGAATGGAGAGGCCGGGCGTGACGTCATAACATCGCGCCCGGCCTCCGATGATCATAGAGACTCCGGTGACCATCTGGTCCGCGGGAAAGCTCTATGATCTACATCCGGCGCCGGCGGATCCGCTCTCCGCCTCACCGATCGTAACGGTGAGTCGAAGCAAGCACGGGAGGGCGGGGTGTCCCCTCTCGCCTCCCATAGGAACGATCAAGCGGCGGAACGGCCGCTATGATCATTCCTATGGTGTAGATATTCGCCAGCTGAAAACGGCAATATCTGAATGATGTCTAACTACAGGCATCATTCAGATATACCCGCCCAAAGCCCAGGACGTCATATGACGTGTGCGGGCGGGAAGTGGTTAATCAAGCATAGAAAAATCTTACAGCGACATGCAAGATGAAAAATATAAAAGTGATCACAAAATAGGATACAAAATATATATAAAAGCAATGTGGGAGGCAAAAAGTACTTGTGCACCTAAGTTTTTGCTCAATTGATCATATGTTTCCACTCACATGGTTTCATTTGCAAGCGCTATATTCACTTGATACCAGCTTGTCATCCACAGAGGGGGCTCTCCTGTAGACAACAGCTGGTACCTCCGACACAAAAGGAGCAAACAAAGGATCCATAACAAGCAGATGCCAATACTTGTTTAGGATACGTCTAATTTGTATGTATTGTGTAGAGTAGGTAGCGATGACACGTATTGTGTCATCATTTACAAGTTTTTTAGGGGTGGAAAGCAATTCTCGACAAGATAGCTTAATTGTTTTCTGATACGCCATTTTGAGGGAGGACTTGGAGTGTCCTCGCTTAAGGAGTCTGGTCCTCAGGACATTGGCTTCCTTTTGAAATCTGATATTGTCTAAACAATTACGGCGAGCCCTTAAGTACTGGCTGTAAGGGATAGATGCCATCAATGGCTTGGGGTGGAAGCTCGAGGCGTGCAATAGCGAGTTACCTGCCGTGGGTTTGCAGTAAAGCTCGCTAGATAAACTGTCGTTGATTTGTTTTTGAATGGATACATCCAAGAAAGTGATTTCACTCATAATGGACTACCTTTTATGTCGACACTTCAAACCGAATTTGAGTAAAAAGAATGTCTTGAATCTGAAATTGCATTTGGTTTTTTACATTATATATAAGCCAAATTTTAGAGAAAAAAATCTTTTACATTGACATATAAAATCATTTGAGCATTATATATCTGAAAATTTGAATCCCTTTGGACTTACGGTCCAAATATTTCCCTCATTTGATAATATTGATCCCATGTTTAAAAATGCTTGGGAAAATAATCTCAAACAATGCTCTGAAACCATGATGTCCTTGCTGATTGGGGAATATTGAAAACATATAGCTGATTTAGATGTTAAAATGAAGAAAATACAAAACCAAATTACACCTCTGCAAACCCAAATCTCTATGCTGATTTTGAGGTTCAACTTAAAAGTCACTTGGAAAAATTCAATAAAGATATCCTTATCAGAAAGGACAAAAAGTTTCAGAGAGATAAAATGGCATTTCAGGATGGATAATCCAGTTTATACCCTTCACCCAGCTCCAATACCAATGAAGCTACCTTTCTAAAAATGGTATCTGCTGATATCCAAAAATTGAAGGATCATTCCAAATCATGCTCTAATTTGAGTATTGATGAGAAAATGGCCCTGGATGCTTTGGCTCGTAACCACGACATTGTCATTAAACCCTCTGACAAGGGTGGCAATGTTGTGGTTATGGACAATGCCCAGTATACTAAAATGTGCACAAGAATACTTTACAATCTTGAATGGTATCACCCTATCTCAAATTTGGTGTTCGCTAAGTTTACTAAGGAATTCTACCTTATGGTTGATGAAGCTTTTTACTTAAATATTATCTTGAAACAAATCTGGGAATTAATTTGCATTGATTTCCCTAGGGAAGCCACCTTTTATGCGCTACCAAAGCTACATAAACACTCTAAGAACCCTCCCGCTAGACCAATCGTATGTGGATGTGGCAACCTTACGGTAAAGCTCAGCCGTGTAGTTTATAATCCATTTAAAACCATTTGTGTTATGTATACCATCGTATGTACGTGATACTATTCACTTATTACAGATCCTTCAAGATATCAATATCAGTGACAACACACAACTAGTGGCTATAGACGTTGAGGCTTTGTATTGCACAATTCCTCATGGTAAGGGCCTCGCAGTGATACGCCATGTTCTTTTTTCAATCTAATCAATATGAACCCCAATACAATGAATTCATATTGATGTCACTGGAGTTCATACTTCAACACAATATGCTTTCCTTCAACGGCTCCCACTTCCTCCAGGTACAGGGCGTGGTTATGGGGACCTGCTGTGCCCCATCCTACACCAACTTGTACCTGGGGGAGTGGGAACGTCAGTTGTTGGCAGGCGACACGCTGTCTATGTACATGAGCCATGTTATAGCATGGCATCGTTACATAGACGACCTTCTCATATTCTGGGATGATTCGAACCATCTTCTATATGTATTTATCAATACCAATGATTTCAATTTCGCTTTCTTGGATGTATCCATTCAAAAGCAAATCAACGGCAGTTTATCTAGCGAGCTTTACCGCAAACCCACGGCGGGTAACTCGCTATTGCACGCCTCGAGCTTCCACCCCAAGCCATTGATGGCATCTATCCCTTACAGCCAGTACCTAAGGGCTTGCCGTAATTGTTTAGACAATATCAGATTTCAAAAGAAAGCTGATGTCCTGAGGACCAGACTCCTTGAGCGAGGATGCTCCAAGTCCTCCCCCCAAAAAGGCGTATCAGAAAACAATTAAGCTAGCTCATCGAGAATTGCTTTCCACCCCTAAACAACTTGTAAATGATGACACAACACGTGTTATCAGTACCTACTCTACATAATACAAACAAATTAGATGTAGCCTAAACAAGTATTGGCATCTGCTTGTTATGGGTCCTTTGCTTGCTCCTTTTGTGTCGGAGGTACCAGTTGTCGCCTATAGGAGGGTCCCCTCTGTGGGCGGCAAGCTGGTATCAAGTGAATATTATAGGGCCTCAAGAGGTGACTTGTAAAACTTTCCCCTGCAGGGGGAGGTGCCTACTGTCGATATATGGACAGACGCAAAAATATTTAGTTACCCAATGGGCACACTTTTCATCCTAAACATGTAAATTGCAGGACCCCCACCATGGTATATCTACTCTCTTGCGACTGTGGATGTTACTATGTCAGGAAAACTATAAGCGTCTATACCCAAGGTACATTTTCTGGCCTTGGATCGCCTACATCCTAGCCACAGAGGTGGCGACCTCAATAAGCAACTTCTACAATGTGAACTTAGATGGATGTTCAACCGCAAGGCCGCCCTGCCACCAGGCTTGAATGAGGCATATAGCTTCAAGCCCTTCCTCCCTGGTTTTGTGTCAGGGGGATGCGAGTTGAACTTCTAATTTCTGGTATTGAGAGTCTTGAACTCCAGAGGAATTAATGCTTTGCGACATTGCTGTGTGCCCCTATGCCATGCCATCCTGTAACCCCCATGCTAAATATAATACCATATACAGAATTCTTTAATAATTAATCTTTAATTTTAGATCTGCTTGTCCCTGGTACTCCATTATCCTTGGCTATTTTCTTTCCCATTATATTTTATATTTTTTCTTCCTTTCCCTGTTTGCTTTTTCCTATGTATATAATTTTTGTTTAAGCGATCCCTGTTTTTTGTTCTTGTATGTTTCTCCATTGTGGTTTTTGAATCATTTATTGCCCACTGTGACTGTCGTGGCCCGCGGATCCGCTAGAGGGCGATGTGCGTGTCCCCTGTGGAGTCTTCTGCTTACACTTCTGCGGGTAGACTCCACAGGCTTGTGCCCAGTGGACGGCGCTGGTGGTTTGCATTTCCTGCTGTCTACATGGCCTTTTTGCGTGGGGGGGGCTCCCACCCCCACCACGTCTTGACGCTGCTGGGGAATTCTTTACGCTCTGATGCGTGACGTTATCCCGCTCGATGGGCAGGGCTGCACCACGCACCCTTGCATCAGAGAACCGCCTTGTCCTGAGCCACCCTGATTGGCGGTGTCTTTAATGTCAGGGTTCCAGCACCTCCTCCCCATGGCTTATTAGCTCTCCCTGAGGAATACTGCCTATATAAGCAGACACATCTGACAGGCATGTCTCTGAGCATTGCTGCCATGGTGTGGTTATCTGCATTGGTGTGTTGAAAGGTAATGTACTCTATGGTGGGATGATGAGATACCTGATTCCCCTATCTTATTTCTATGCAACATTCACCCTGTCTGCTGATATTTAAGTTTAGCAAGCATGTGTTAATAAGCTCTTCGAATTGCTCTTTTTGCTTTAGATATTGATACCTTTTTGGCTGGTGTAGCCTACAAGGCGTTTCTTGTGGATGTTTGCAGCTTGCTCATCCTGGGATACACGCCCACCCATCTACTCTGTGGACTGCTTCAGTCACTTTGGGAGTCCCCATTGATTTTATTCCTTGTGTTTTCTTTTTTTTTTGTACTGTGGATAATCATGTGAGTATTAGAATGGTCACATATATTATATACCACATTTAAAATCTTATATTGCTTGCTATGTTCACATCGTGTTTTACAGTGTGATTATCATGCGACTATGTTTACATTGCAGACAATGAGAATTAAAGTCACCCAGACATAATCTTCCCTGGTGAAGGAATACACATTGTTCATTCCTAAACATGTTGGGCTATACGCAAGAAATCCCTATTGACTGACCACAGCTCGTCTCTGGCAGCACAGGGCATACTTGCCTTTTGTTGGGTTTGACAAATATGTTTTGATGTAACACCATTTTTTCTAATTGTGTACTGTGTGTTTTACATAGTTTGCCTTGTTATCTATGTCTATATATAAACAAGTTTTTATGTTTTGTATTAATAAAAGTGGCATTATGTTGCCTTTCTATAAAAAAAATTTTATGACCATTTCTGCCTAAAAAGTCCAAGGGGGCTGCTCCAATCCTGCACTACGGTTTAGGTGTACAAACCTTTTGTACAATAATGGATATAGGCTTTATATTCATAGACCCTGGTTTATAGGCTGCTACCGTCAGGTGATTGGAAACTGGCAAAGCTTTAGAACATGCCCCCTGGGTGTACACCTATAACCTTACCCCACTCTGTGAGACCACAGGTGTACAAACCTTTTGTATGTTTAGGATGTTGGCAGTCCAAACACGAATATATCCCATTTCCTCTTTCCCCCTGTATTGTACAAGAAATTGAATTTACGGTTAAAGGGGTTGTAAACACTCAAGGTTTTTCACCTTAATGCATTCTATGCATTAAGGTGAAAACCTCCTGTAATGCAGCAGCCCCCCAGAGCCCCCCTTTTACTTGACCTGAACCTGGTCTTTCCAGCGATGGAGACAAGCACATCAGCTCCAGCTGGTGTCTTGTGTCCTGATTGGATAGATTGACAGCAGTGCAGCCATTTGCTCTTGCTGCTCTCAATCAAATCCAGTGAGCACGGGGGTGGGGACGAGTCCCGCTGTCTATGTCAATGGACGCAGCAGCAGGACACAGGAGCGCGCCCGCACGAGTGCCCCAAGGGAGAGCGGCTCTCCAACTGGGCACTCGAGAAGAGGAGGAGCCAGGAGTGCCGCTGAGGGACCCCAGAAGAGGAGGATCAGGGCCACTCTGTGCAAGACCAACTGCACGGAGGAGGTAAGTATGATATGTTTGTTTTTTGTTTTTTTTAAACGAACCTTTACATATTCTTTAAGTCAGAATTCCTTTTTTCCTTTTCGTGGGTAATGTAACATGTAACAAATCTGTAAGACTGATGCTTACATGCCTGCGTCAGCCATTTTCACAGGTTACATTACATGCACATGTAACATGTGTTTTTTATGTATATTATTGTAGCCACTTCATAACATTTAGTCTTCCAGATTTACTTTAGTGAGGTTTGTGTTAAGTGTATGACAATACTAACATATAAGTAAAGTTGTATCTGTTTTTATTACTTTTGTTTTCTTAACTAGTATTAACAAATGTTCGTTATTATCTAGGTGCCTTGGTGGATCAGGCAGTATTTGAAGAACTTATCAGGGATTATTTGCCCCAGTTGACTGATCACATGATGGACATGACCTTTTTCTCATCTGTGTCCCTCTCATGGTTTCTTACCCTGTTTATTAGTGTTCTACCTATTGAGAGTGCTGTCAATGTGGTGGACTGTTTCTTTTATGATGGGATCAAAGCCATCCTTCAGCTGGGGCTGACTGTTCTGCACTTTAACATCGACAAGCTGCTGGTCTGTAAAGATGATGCGGAGGCTGTCACTATACTTAATCGGTATGAATGTCATAAATCATTATTATAAATGCTTAAAGCATATCTAAAGCGAATGACAAAAATGTTAATATATTGCAGCATAGCAGTCCTTGTGGATGTGGGCATGAATTTTAATTTTTCAGGCTTAAGCTGGCCATACGCTGATGGTGCTGGGTGTTTTTTTTTTTTCATTCAGCCTGCAGTCTGAATGAAAAAAATGAACTGCCACACTCTATAATGCGAATGAACAAATCTCCTGCTGTGGCTATTGTATTTTGACAGCAGGGCCCACAATCTGTCAAAATACCCATACAGTGATTGCATCTGATTGGATCTAAAATTTTCCTGCAGGCTCCTACGACGACGTGGGGCTGGCAGGTTTACAGAAGGTACAACCATTCTTCTTTTTCTTTTGTAAAGAGGTACAAAGGCACACATGTTTGGAGTCCACCTGGGGCGATAACCCCCTTCCATAGATGCAATGAAGAAATGAGTTTAGGCATAGAAGGATGGATATCCTGTTTGCGGGTTTACCAGGTGAAAATAAATTAAAAAAAGCCTGAAAAAAGAAAACTAATGCAGCCACCTCAGGACTTGTAAAATATAATATATAACTATTTTGTATTTGAGTTTAAATACTTTTTAAAGTTGGTGTGAACGTGGCTGCTAAATACTTGTTGGCCATTAAAATGGAGCATTTTTCTTAAAGTGATTGTAAAGTGTTTTTGTTTTTTTTTTTTAAATAATAAACATGTCATATCTACCTGCTCTGTGCAGTGGTTTTGCACAGAGCAGCCCTGATCCTCCTCTTCTGGGATTCCCCAGCGGTGCTCTCGGCTCCTCCTCTTTTCCTGTGTGTCACTTCCTATGGAGGCACTCATGCGGGCTTGCTCCCAAGCCATGCACTGTGTGTCTAGTGACACACAGTTCAGCTTGGCCCCGCTCCCACCATCACTGGATTTAATTTACAGCAGCAGGTGCCAATGGCTCCCACTGCTGTCACTAAATCCAGTGAGGAGAGAGAGCAGCACCGCTGGGCACAGCGCTGGATCGAGATCAGGCTCGGGTAAGTATTTGGTGGGGCTGGAAGGTTAATACCTTAATACAGATAGAAGGTTTTTACCTGAATACAGAGAATGTATTGGGTAAAAACCTTCAGCCTTTACAACCGCTTTAAGGCTCGGATAATTGTGTTAATGCACACACATTAATGTAGTTTGTTATTTATTTTTTCACACTATTGTGTGGTGCATTATACAGCCAAAATGAATGGCCTTGCAGCATACCTCATCGACAATGACACGGACCCGCTTTTCTGGTGTGACACCGCAGTACAAATTATAGCATTGCTGGGCTGCAGTGCATGTCTGTCAGCAAGATGCATTGATGTAATAGAATTGCATCACACAAATGCAAGTAATACACATGTTCCTGCAATGCATTCATATGAACCAAACCTAAATGCTCTTATCTGGTTGTTCTTAAAGTTGCCTCACTGTGGGGATTCTGTGTGGTGACTGAAAAGAAAGTGTAGGAAGATCTTTGAAAGTGGAATGCAAACAGAAATAAAAATATTTTTTTTTGTGTGTATAGTGCTTTCAAAAGAATACAGTATAGACAATATGACATAAAAAGCTTAATGTACCAAAGCAAAATAGAAGAATATGTTCACCTATTGTCATAGAAAAGGGTAAGTAAATTATAGCCCAGAGAGCCTTACTTTTAAAGCTAAACTCAAGGAAGCCCAAAAATCCTCCCTTGCAGTGGGCTGATGCCATACTGTAAGGGTAAACTGCTCATTAAGGTCTAGTGACATTGTAAAGCGCTTTTAGTTGCCCCATCCTCCGCTTCTTTAGGTTCCAATGTGTTTCTAGAGCAGTCCCCACAGCCTCTTCCCTATTCTCCCACAGTCTAAGGTCCTCTGATGTCATCAAGACCAATGTAGGGACATCGAGGGGCAGTCAAGTGCCAAAGCATTGGAAATTGTCATCTGGCAAACCAGGTAATTAAAACGTATTTTCGCGGCCCCCAAACATATACAAGTAGTTACCCTTTATAGTCTGGGTACAGCCCCACTGAAAGGGAGGGTTTGTAGGTTTCTTGGAGTTGGGTGTTAATTGTTTTTATACATGTGGCCTTTCATTACTTAACCCCCTCAACTTAACATTTGAATTGGGTGCCTCTTCACTGAGCGCATGTATTTATATCAACATCTATATTGTACAGAAGGAACAGCTTTTAGTTGCTCTCTGTGTCCAAAGTGTTTTTTTTTTCTAGTGTTTAGCAGTCATTCTTTCTTTTCTTATTGTTGCTGCCTGTGTGAGAGTATCATCAGGTCTGCATGGGAGCCAAGGCTGTATCTGGTTGGCCTCTGTTTAGAATCATACGGGACCTCAGCCCATCATTTCTGATGGCAGCCTTGGGGATCCTGTTGGAAGCCTTACTGGATTGCACTGGTTCCTGAGTGGGAGTGGAGGGGACCGGGGTGGGGACTCTCAAAACTCTCCGCAAAGAGAAATCATGCATTGTGTGCGTTTGTGGCAGGCCCTGCCTAGCCAATCAGTGTTGGAGCTTCTTGTCTTCTGGAGAGCTGAGGCCCCTTGATTACCTCCCCTTCCTAAATCTACGAATTCCTGGATCGTGCTGCTTGCTATATAGCATTTCTAATTGCGAACCTGAAGATCATTCATTCCCCATGCCCAGCTCTTTGTATTTAGTTGGTATCTCCCCATGTCCATTTGTCACTTGCCTCTAGCTAGCTACCTTTCTGTGCCATTTCCTCTCCTCCTCTTCTTATGCTGATTTGCATACCTTGCTGGTTGACCAGAGATGGAGTAGGGCAGGGGCAGTGCTCTACTGAACAGGGGAAGAGCCAGGGGAGTGACCACTGCACACAGGCACTTACTTGATATGGTCCTATATTTTTTTTCTTCTTCCCATACCCACCTAGTGGTGGTTTTTATTAAGCCATGGTGAGTGTTGGAACATCATTTTACAGTTTTGAACTGAATGTGAAATGCCTCGGGTGAAGTCATTGAGCTGATTTAGAATTTTTGAATATTATAAGTAAGATTGCTTATGAAAATAACATTCAATTTTCTGCAGGTTTTTTGATAATGTTATCAACAAGGACAGCCCTCTTCCTTCATCTGTGCAGCAAGCATCTTCTGCCTGTGAACGAAAAGGCAAAGTGGATATCACAGACCTTATTAGGGAGTCTCACGAGGTATGTTTTCTTCAATTTATTGGCGAACAAATGTCATTGTTGATACATTTATTAAGGTATGAACCTGCCATTAACAGCATGGTTTTGACCAGTGGTAAACATTTTTTACTTTTGTAGAGGTTTGGAGCTATTCGTTATGAGGATGTAGAAAGCATGCGCACCAGAAACTGCCTATATGTCATCCAGACTTTAGAAATGACAACTAAACAAAATGTGGTATGTACTGTATATGCTTAGCACAAGTAATAAAGAGCTTTGTACATTTGTGGTAAAAAATGTAATTAGGTGATGTGTTCATAAACTCATAGATGCACTTTAAAGTTTAAAGGTCCAGGTTTAACAAAACACTCAGGTCTTCTATGTGTGTTGTAAATATTTTAGAACCTTTTTTTTTATAAATTCTTACATGATTTTCGTTCTGGAGATATTGAAGTTTATTTAAGGATTGATAGTAATTTTGTTTTAATATGTATGTAAGTATGTGTGTGTGTATGTGTGTGTGTGTATATATATATATATATATATATATATATATATATATATATATATATATATATATACAAAAAATAGAAAATGACTGCGCCACCCAATACGCTACGCTGCTGACACTACAGTTGGACAAATTGTGTAAGGGAAAGTGGGATAAAGTACAGCGCTAAATGATTGTGCAAACAATAAAATAACAGTACAATATTATGCTAAGATCCAGTGTTTGGCACCTGCAAAACAGAAATAATGTACAAAACAGTGAAAACTCCTAATGTCCATCAAACTTAATCGAAGGAAAACGCGTGCGAGTCCAACCAAGTGTGAATGAACTTTGGGTAAAAAGTTTTCCTTCGATTCAGTTTGATGGACATTAGGTGTTTTTACTGTTTTAGGCCAGTGCAATCCCTTTATAGCTAAACATACATACGTCTTTCTATTTTCCTCACTAATTACTTATCTGCCTACCCTAGTCAGTCAAACAAAAGGAACCAGGAAGATGAATTGTGAGAGTGCTCATTGACTACAATCTATCTGCCACGGTAGAAGATGGTAGTTGTAGTTCATGCATTCACAGATCACTTGTAAATGAATGATGCAGAGAATCCCCAACCCACTGTCATAGGAGGGGATCGGAGGGGCGCAGGCAGATCCTCTTTGGTAACATGTACATGTTACACCCTAAATACAGGTGTAACATGTAACGTATTACTAAAGGTGAACTTGTCCTTTAAACTGCTTTGGAAGAAACAGGACATTTAGTGCAGATTAGCAGAAAACATAATAAAACAAGATCATTTTTCTTTCTGCAAAATTGCTGCAAGCACTAATTAGGAAAAGTCTCTTACTGATTAGAAATTTAACATGGCAAAAATGTATAAAAAACATGATTTTTTTCCCTACAGGTTCGAGTTGTGTTGCAGGATGTCAAATTCAGTTCTGCTGACTTAGAGGAGCTCTATTATTTATTTAAGGTATTTCCAGAAAAAATACTTTTAGCTGTGTCAAGTATTTATTTTAAAATTACATTGTAAGGTATTAATTTTAATTTCTGTTTTTCTTTTTTTTACAAAAAATCTTATTTAATAAGACAAATAGTTTTCTGAAAAGGGAAACAAGCATCCAATGAGAAATAACCTTTCTTTGGTCAAACTATGGTAAAGAGAAATCTGATTGGGTATTCATTAGGTGGATGGTGGCCACCAATTTTGTTCCTCCCTTTCAGAAAGTTTTTTATGGTGTAATAGGGAAAATAGCAGTTCTTCTTATGACAGTGACCTTTTTAGTAGATTTGGGACTGGTCTTTCAGAAGTAAACATTGTACAAATATGGTCGAAATAGGATGTCCTTTTTTGGAGAAATTGGGATAAGGTTAATGGTTCCAAATCTGGGATTTTAAAAAGTTGGAATGTACGGCCTAAGGTGACACAAAATATTGTGCACTACAAAATGCCATGCAGTAAACCATACAACCAATATGTGTGTTTTTTTTTTGTGTGCGTGTGTGTGTGTGCGCGTCATCATAACAGCCGGGTCGAATTTATTTAGCTAATATTAACTAATTAATGGTGACTGTGTTATTCCAAACTAGATTAAGTAATCAGGTGTGATTTTTCTATATTAATTCACTTATCTGTTGTTTATATGAAACTTTTAATTAAAGTTCCACTAAATGATATCCTAATTTTTCAAAGACATACACATCCACTACTTAATGGCCCTATAGTCTATTTTCCAATAAATTGTTTCTTACTGTGTTTTTCTGCCTCCTTATAACATTCCCTGTCATCCCCCACACCTCTCCTTTTCCCACCTCACTTCTGTTTAAAAAAAAAAAGTAGTGTTTTAGCTGTTGCCATGTGCACTGCTGTATGCACGCTACACTTCCCATAGTCCCTAGTCCATCTCAGAGCAACCAAGAGAAGGTGGCTATATTCCTGCATACAGTGGGATCATGGAGACCAAACATATTCTCCATCAGCAGAAAAAAAGATACTCTTTTATGCTGCGTACACACGACAGGTTTTGCCGTCGGAATAAACGCCGAAGGTTTCTCTGATGAAACTCCGACGGAATCCCGCTTAAGCGGTCTTGCCTACACACGGTCACGCCAAAGTCCGACCGTCTAGAACGCGGTGACGTACAACACGTACAACGGGACTGGCAAAAGGAAGTGCAGTAGCCAATAGCTTCCGTCTCGTACTTGCTTCACAGCATGCGTCATTTTTGGCCTGTCGGAACATCAGACTAGCGGGTTTCCCGATAGGAATTGGTTCCATCAGAAATATTTAGAACATGTTCCGTTTCAGTCAGACGAGACATACACACGGTCGGAATAGACGATGAAGAGCTTCCGTCAGACAATTTCTGTTGGACATTCCGCTCGTGTGTACGCGGCTTTAGCGTTAAAGGAGTTGTAAAGGCAGAAGGTTTTTGATCTTAATGCATTCTATGCATTAAGATAAAAAAAACCTCTGTGTGTAGCAGCCCCCCCAGCACCCACCAGTTACTTACCTGAGCCCCATCTCTCTCCAGCGATGTCCATGATCCCCTCAGCCATCCAGGACACTCCTGTTTGGCTGAGACAGAGCAGCATCGCCATTGTCTCCTATGGCTGTCAATCAAAGTTAGTCAGCCAATCAGGGGAGAGAGTGGGCGTGGCCAGGTTGGGGCTCTGTGTCTGAATGGATACACAAAGCTCTGACTCGGCTTGGGTGCCCCCTGTGGCAAGCTGCTGGCTGAGGGGCACTCAAAGGAGGGAGAGGCTAGTAGCAGCGAAGAGGGACCCGAGATGAGGAGGATCCAGGCTCTGTGCAAAACCAACTGCACAGTGGAGGTAAGTATAACATGTTTGTTGTTTAACCACTTGCCGCCCGCCATATAGCAGAATGACGGCGGCAAAGTGGTTTCAATACCCTGACTGGGTGTCATATGACGTCCGCAGGATATTGAACTGCTGCGCGCCCCCGGGGGCACGCATCGCGGCGATAGTTTTTGCGGGGTGTCAGTCTGACACCCCGCAACACCGATCTAGGTAAAGAGTCTCTGACGGAGTCCGTGTCCAATCATGGCTGATCACGATGTAAATAGGAAGAGCCAGAGATCGGCTTTTCCTCATTTGCGTCTGACAGACGCAAGTAGAGGAGAGCCGATCAGCTGCTCTCCTGACGGGGGGTCTATGCTGATTGATTAGCACAACCCCCCCTCGGATCCTACCCAGGACCACCAGGGAATCCGCCAAGACCACCAGGGAATCCGCCCAGGACCACCAGGGAAGCCCCCCAGACCCCCAGGGAAATACTAATCTGTGTCCAGGCAGCTGCAAATCAGTGCCCACTCACAATGCCTACCACTGCCAGTGCCACCAGGGATGCCTATCAGTGCCACGTATCAGTGCCCAGCAGTGCCGCCTATCAGTGCCACCCATAAGAACCCATCTTTGCAGCCTTTCAGTGCCCATCAGTGTCGACTATCAGTGCCCACCAGTGCCACCCATGAGTGCCCATCAGTGCCGCCTATCAATGCCCATCAGTGCTGCATATCGGTGCCATCCATCAGTGCCCATCGTCGGTGCCGCCTTATCAGTGTCCATCAGTGAAAGAGAAAACTTATTTATTTACAAAATTTTTTAACAGAAACAAAAGCAAAACTTTTATTTTTTTTTTTCAAAATTTTTGGTCTTTTTTTATTTAATTAGCACTGAAAAGCTGATATTGGTCTGGGCAGGAAGGTGTATAAGTGCCCTGTATGGAAGTGGTTTAAAAAAAAAAAAAACGAGACTTTACAATCACTTTAAGAATACCTACTTGTGTAGAATATATTTTTTTAAACCAGTGTTTAATGTCACTTTAACCACTTGCTGATTGCCCTATTGCAATTTTACTGTTACGGGGTGGCAGCTGTGTTCCGGATCAGGCATATATACATAATCCTGTACTTCCATCTGCAGGGGGCACACGCGCAGAAGAAGTCGATCTGCAGGTATGGGCACTCGATGTCCGCCGTTACCCGATGATTGTTGGGCATAGACTCAGAACGGAGTTCTGCCTATGTAACCAAGGCAGAGTTCTGTTCTGATGAGGAAGGGATGGATTCTGTGTTCCTGCAAAGCAGGGACTCAGATCCATCTCTTTTTCGCTAGTAAAAACAGTATACATTGTAAGCACAATTACTGGCTAGGAACACAGTTAACCCTTTGATCGCCCTAGATGTTTAATCCCTTCCCAGCCAGTATCATTAGAACAGAGACCGTGCATATTTTTTGGCACTGATCACTGTATTAGTTTCACTGGTTGCCGGAAAGTGTCAGTGTCTAATTGTCCACTGCAATATCCCAGTCCCGCTATATGTCGCTGATCACCGCCATTACCAGTACATGTATTAAAAAAAAATCCAGTATATATGCCATAGTTTGTAGACGCTATAACGTTTACGTAAACCAATCAATACACATTTATTTATTTTTTACCAAAAACATGTAGCAGAATACATATTGGCCTACATTTATGAAAAAAATAGATTTCTTTATCGTACATCATGGGACACAGAGCCTTACGTAATTACTTAATGGGTTATAGGCCACCTTCAGGTGTTGACTCTGGTAAACCCAATCAAAGGAAGTTTACTCCCCTATATAACCCCTCCTTCCAGGAGCACATCAGTTTTTTCATCAGTGTCTAAGGTGTTGGTCACGAGTGAAGAAGTGCTCTGAGGAGCTCCAGGAGGGACCCGTGCTGAATTTAAATTCTTCCATAAAAAGAAGCCAGATCCATCCAGAAGTGGCACTGAGGCCTAAAGTGGATGGTACCTGGGACCTCGTATCCGAAGCACGAGGTTTTGCCTGTAATGCCTCTCTTTGTAGGGCTGGACCCCAGGAACCCAGGGCTTAGGTCTTGTTACATTACCTCAAGCTTCCTGATGGGGTCCTTATACAAGGCCCAAAGCAGTTAGACCCCGTATTTACGGACCCAGTCTTTGAAGGTTTGCTAAACGTACCCGCCGTGATGGGTAAAAGTTGGATTTTCTGTTAATTCAGCAAAATCCTGCGGCGACGACAAGGTAAGGGAAGAAAACTTAGATATTAAAAACATCTATGCATTTCTTTCATTAAGGAAAATATGTTGTCATGCCTTAAAATCTCCACTAGATGGAGTCTATGCACATACCTTACTCTGTTGTCTCACTGTTTGCTCAGTTACGTGTCTGGCTGCTCAGTGTGTGGAAGAAGATTTTTTTGCAAGGTAAAAAATCTACAAAAAATGTCTTGTTTACTTCCCCTGATGGGACCAGAGGGTTAGGGGGACAGCAGCGCTGCACCCCCCTTACATTACCCCCCCCCCCCCGTCATGGGGGATGCGGAAGGTCCCGCTGTTTTATTGCTAATGTCTGTTACTGTGGCTGTATTTTTCACATGTCTGTGCCTCACTGCAGGAGGCTCTGCCACCTCTCCCCCCCTCCCCACGCCGCGCTCAGGCGCCGCAGACATTTTAAATAAAAAAGGGGGCGGAATTTTTTCGGAGGGGGCGGGGCCTAACACAGGTGCCGTGAAACGTCCACGGGGACGCACGGCAGGCTAATAGCAGATAATTATACAGCTGTGTCAGTCTCTCCTCTGCTGATGAGGAGGAAACAAGCTGCCTGCAGGGACACACGAGCTGTGGGACACGTATGGGTTGCAAAACTGGCATTCCTGGTACAGGAACGACACTCTTTTCCAGCACTTGGCTGAACTGTATAGCAGCTTTAAAAAGTCATGACTATTTAAAGCGATTTAGTGCGATGTGTATAGCGCCTCTGCTTTTTTGTACTTAGGACTATGCCTGCCAAAAAAGACACCACAAAAGCCAAAAGAGTAAAGGTTTCACCCCCAGGCATTGGGATTTCCAGCTGTATTTTCCATGCTGTCATCCTCGCCTGAATTACCAATTATGGCAAGCCAGGGTGAGCCATTGGAGCAAATTGATGGTGCAGCTGCCTCTCACATCTCAGCACCTGTATACGTGACTAAAGATGACCTTTCCTCCTCCCTTCAGGATCTGGAAGAAAGATTAGCGGCTTTAATCGCATCCTCCATTCAAATGGATAGGAAGCGTACTCGGTCCCCCTCCCCCGCTTCAGCTTTGCAAGGGGAACAGTGGGCACACTATGAGGTTTTACCCTCAATTGATCAGGAAAAGAAACAAACCGATGATTCTTCTGCTGAGGAAACAATGGTAGATGAACCTTTTTCAGCTTCTCAATCTGAAAAATTGCTGATACAATCTCTTACAGAAATGGTTCGTTCCACTTTCATGCTGCCTCTAGCAGAGTCTCATGAAAACTTAGCTTCTTCCTTAGGTTCTTTTAAAACCTTCCCATCCTTAGCATGCGTTTCCTGCACATGCATTGACTTATTTTTTCGGAATGGGATAAACTGGATTAACATTTTCTCCCTCCTAAGAGGTTTTCAATTCTCTATCCTCTGGATGAGAAATTCTCCAAAAGATGGAAAGTACCAGCAATTGACGCTGCGATTTCCTATGTGAATAATAACTTAACTTGTCCTGTAGACAATGCACAGATGCTTAAGGATAGAACAGATAAGAAGTTGGAATCCCTGCTAAGATCTGCTTTTTCAATAGCAGGTGCTGTCACTCAGCCCGCAGTCACCGCGATAGGCGTCTGCCAATCCCTAAAGGACCAATTTAAATAGGCCCTTAGAAAGCTTCCTACACAACAAGCTCGGGATTTGGCTGAACTACCTAAGGCATTATATTTTGCCATATATGCCATTAAAGACTCTATTCACCAGGCATCCCACCTTATGCTTGTACATATGCGCAGAATCCTGTGGTTGAAATATTGGTCAGCTGAAACACCATGTAAAAACCTCCTAACTGGGTTCCCTTTTCTTGGGGAGCGACTGTTTGGAGAAGACTTGGATAAATATATCAGGACTATTTCTGCTGGGAAAAGTACTTTTTTACCAGTCAAAAGAAAATATAAACGCCCTTCATTTAAACGGGCTCTTTCCCCTGCACCAGAGGCTTCCGCCTCTAGGCAGTGGTGACGGACTTCGCCGTCAAACAGAATCCTAAGGCCTCCTCATGAAGAGGCAACCCCCCTCACCAAGGTGGGGGGAAAGACTTCTGCAATTTTCAGAAGTCTGGAAAAAGGATATTCAGGACAGATAGGTCATTTCCACGGTAACGCTGGGGTACAAGCTGGAATTTCGGGACTTTCCACCGTCTCACTTCCTGAGGTCAAGCGTTCCCAAAGATCCAGAGAAAAAACAGTCTCTGTTTCAGGCACTAGACCGATTAATATCTTAAGGGGTGATCATACAGATACCCACAAAAGAGCAAGGTCTGGGATTTTATTCAAGCCTTTTTTTGGTACCAAAACCAAATGGAGATGTCAGACCCATTCTAGATCTAAGAAAGCTAAATCAATTCCTGAAGATCTGCTCCTTTTGCATGGAGACAATCAGGTCGGTAGTTTCTATCCTTTTAGGAAGAGAACTTCTGGCGTCAATCAACATCAGGGATGCATATCTGCATGTCCCTATATTTCCTGCTCATCAAAAGTTTCTGCGGTTCAAGTTAGAACAGCAGCATTTTCAATTTGTAGCCCTGCCCTTTGGGCTAGCCACAGCACCTCGGGTGTTCACCAAGTGCTGGCCCCACCTCTAGCCAGGTTAAGGGCATAACAATCGTAGCGTACCTAGATGATCTATTACTTATAGATCAATCAGTGACTCGTTTGGAGCAAAGCGTACGCACTACAACCAACTATCTGAAAAGTTTGGGTTGGATTTTCAACCTTGAGAAATCTTCCTTAATACAGCTAATAAGGCTGGAGTACTTAGGTCAGATCATAGACACAGCCCAGGAAAGGGTGTTCTTGCCTCAAGCAAAAATCAATTCCATAAGAGAGCTGGTGTGGAGGGTCAGGTCAAATGGCAATTCTTCCATTCACCTCTGCATGAGGTTGCTAGGAATCATGGTAGCTTCATTCAAAGCAGTTCCCTATGCCCAGTTCCATTCAAGACTTGTTTCAAGCAGATAGGATACTGTTTTGCAACAAACAATTCAAGCTTTAGACTTACCAATGCGGCTGTCCCCAAGAGTGGCCCAAAGCCTCACTTGGTGATTATTAACCCAGAATCTGCTGAAAGGAAAAATCCTTCAGACCAGTCATCTGGAAAGTGGTAGCGACGGATGCCAGCCTTTCAGGCTGGGGAGCAGTACTAGAAAAGACAACTGTCCAGGGTCAGTGGTCAAGAACCGAAAGAATCTTGCCCATCAATATCCTAGAGAATTCGAGCGGTACGTCTGTCTCTAAAGGCCTGGACTTTCAGGTTACGGGATTGTCCTGTCATGATTCAATCCGACAATGCAACAGCTGTGGCTTATATCAATCACCAAGGGGGCACCAAAAGTCTCTTAGCACAGGGAGAGGTGAACCATATTCTAACTTTGGCAGAAAGGAATGTTTCATGCTTTTCTGCAATCTTCATTCCGGGAGTAGAGAATTGGCAGGCGGACTACTTAAGTACCAGCAGTTATTCCCAGGGGAATGGTCTCTTTACCCTGACATATTTCGGGCTGTAAAGATGGGGGACTCTGGACGTGGATCTTCTAGCATCCAGGTTCAACACGAAGTTGGTCAACATTGTGGCCAGAACAAGGGATCCTTTCGCATGCGGAACGGATGCGTTAGTGACCCCATGGGATCAGTTCTCTCTGATCTATGCATCCCCTCTATTCAGTTGCTGCCTCGACTTCTTTGCAGGAAAGAAAGCCGATAATTCTGGTGGCACCAGCATGGCCCAGAAGGTCATGGTACGCAGAAATCGTAAAGATGGCAGTGGAGGGCCCATGGTCCCTCCCACTATGGCCAGATCTCTCTCAGGGACCGATATTCCATTCTTCCTTACGGTCTCTAAATTTAACGGCTTGGCTATTGAAACCCACATTCTAAAGAAACGTGGGCTTTCCAGGTCAGTTATCTCTACCATGAATAATGCTAGGAAGCCAGCTTCCAGAACTATATATTATAAAGTTTGGAAGGTTTATGTTTCCTGGTGTGAATCCAAGGGTTAACACCCTCGGAGATATATCATAGGCAGAATTCTTGCCTTTCTACAATTGAGGGTAGAAATGAAATTGGCCTTAAGTACTATTAAAGGCCAAGTCTCAGATTTATTGGTCTTATTTCAAAGACCTCTTGCTACTCATTCATTAGTCCAGGGCTTTATACAAGGGGTGACATGGCTTAATCTGCCCGTCAAACCTCCCTTGAACCCTTGGGACTATACTTAATTTTGTCTGTGTTACAAAAACAGCCATTTGAACCAATACAACAGATTCCCCTAGTTCTTCTGACAAGGAAGTTGGTATTTTTGGTTGCTATATCCTCAGCAAGGAGGGTTTTCAGAATTGGCTGCTCTTTCTTGTAAAGAGCCATATATGATTTTTCATGAGGACAGAATGGTGTTACCTCCTCGTCCAGGCTTTTTTGCCAAAAGTAATTTCAGGTTTTCCAAAACCATGTTCCAGGGAAGAAAAGTCACTACATTGTCTTGATCTGGTGAGAGCAGTGAAAATCTATTTAAAGAAAACTGCTCAGATTCGTAAGACTGATGTCTTATTCTGCTGGAGGGTCCTAAGAAAGGACAAGCGGCGTCGAAATCCACTGTCGCTTAGTGGATTCGGCAAGTGATAATTCAAACTTATGATTTAAGGGGTAAGATTCTCCCTTTTCAAGTTAAGGCGCATTCTACCAGGTCGGTTAGTGCTTCTTGGGCAGTGCGTTATCAGGCCTCCATGGCTCAGATCTGTAAAGCCACAACTTGGTCTTCAGTGCATACATTCACAAAATTTTATCAGGTGGATGTAAGGAGGTATGAGGATATCGCCTTCGGGCGCAGTGCGCTGCAAGCAGAAGTATAAGATCCTCAAGTCTGGGTGTACCCTGTGGGTTGTTTTCTCCCACCCCTCATGTGGCATTGCTTTGGGACATCCCATTAAGTAATTACTTAAGGCTCTGTGTCCCATGATGTACGATAAAGAAAATAGGATTTTTATTACAGCTTACCTGTAAAATCCTTTTCTTGGAGTACATCTTGGGACACAAAGGTCCCGCCCCTCTTTTGGGATACAAGTATATTGCTTTGCTACAAAAACTGATGTGCTCCTGGAAGGAGGAGGGGTTATATAGGGAAGTAAACTTCCTTTGATTGGGTTTACCAGTGTCAACGCCTGAAGGTGGCCTATAACCCATTAAGTAATTACCTAAGGCTCTGTGTCCCATGATGTACTCCAAGAAAAGGATTTTACAGGTAAGCTGTAATAAAAATCCTATTTTTTCTTCAAATATTTTTATTTTATATGTTAAATGGCAGAAAGTAAAAAATATAGTTTTTTTGTTTTTTCTTTTCAAAATTGTCGGTCTTTTTTGTTTGTTTATAGCACAAAAAATATAAAACGCAAATTACAGAAATTTTGGATACAGTGTCGCACGACCGTTGAAGTAATGCCGAGTTTGCATTAATTAGTATTTTATTAAAATCAAAAAGTACATCTTTGTCCACTATTACCATTGCACACATTCATGTTTAATTGAATAACGACATACAGATTTATATTTTGCTTTGACCATTTTATATGCTTTTATCTATTAGAGAGAACATTTCTTGTCTTGTTACTGGAATTTTAACAACAGCAGAATCCTTAGTCACCATGACCCAAGTCTGCCATATTTGGAACAGTATCACATAGACTGCCAACAATTCCGTACCCTCTACCATCTGCTCAGCCCCTGGGCCTATTCTCCTAGTGTAGACTCTCTTGCACTGTGGACTTTCCGTCTGTTGGATGAAAACTCAGATGGTCTCATCAATTTTAAGGAATTTGCTTTTGCTTTTGGTGAGAGCATAATGTACAATCTATTACAACATATGAATCTTTTTAGTAAATTGTACAAAGGTATAATTCTTTGCATTTCTCATTTAATTGCTCTAGATGTGATATTCAATGGCAGCTTTACTGACAGACTCAAGTTACTTTTTAAAATGCACATACCTCCAGGTAAGTTCACTAAAATATCCTGTTTACATAAAACATAGAAAAGTGACGGCAGAATAAAGACCGAGTAGTCCATCAAGTCTGCCCATATTTTTTTTTTTTTTTCATGTTTAATGGCCATCTCAAATTACCAATGTTAGTGCCTTTTGGTCTTTCACTATTTCTGCCGCTCTGTGGTCCACTATTGAGATTAAATGACAGCTATGGTCTACAGCAGTGTTATTCAACCTTTACCCAGTCAAGGCACCTTTTTGAATTACGCAAAATCCCAGGGCTCACTAGTCTGAGGACTTGATCACACCAGGAGATGTGTCCAAGCGTGCTCCTTTTTTCCTTGTTCCCACACACTGTTTCTTAATGGGCTTCTCTATGCTCGTGAAACGCACAAGAAAAGTAGCTGGCATGCTTTTTTAACTCTCAATGCACCAAAAGTTATGGTACTTTGGGGTACATGTCTTTTAGCGGGTGCCATCGTATGCATCTTTGCTAGATGTGTGGGTGTGCCATAAAGATTTATATGCACCTGCCCACGTCTGCAAAAAGCAGCACGTTTGAGATGGAAAATGCTTGCTTGATTTTGCACGTGTTAAAGCACTGCACGTCCTAAAATGTGGTTTGTAAGGCAGAGTTAAGTGGTCTGTAGGTTGTAAATCCACCCCCCCTCACCCTCCCAAATTCTCCCACCTAGCTCAAATTATGTTTCTCCTCCCACTGCCAAAACCCCCCTCCTATCACAAAACCTCTCATCTCACCCCATCCCTTTCATCACTACAGGAGTAGTGATGGTGGCAAAGAGGAGGAGTAAGCCAGGGGAGGTCAGCTGTGCTCCCCCCCCTCCATTCTAGTTCCTCTCCCTCTTGTCTGTATACTGTAGATAACACAGAACACACTCAGATTGGACTTTGCGGGGTTTGATTACCTCACTCTACTCACAATTTCTACTGTCAGAACAGGAACAGTGTGGAGAGAAGATGGGGAGAGGTAATTAAGCCCTGTACAGTCTGATCAGAGACTGATCCCATGTTAACTCCTGTGTACAGAGAGGAGGGAGAGAGCACAGCCCGCCCCTCCTCCATTTTCTCTCCTCCACTCTGCACCTATTTACTCGTAAGCTGTACCGTCTGCCTGACCTGTTTTTAGCAACTAATGACGTTTGGTAGGACATGGACGGGCGCCCCGCACAGCTTCCTAAGTTACCGACAAGATTACAGATAGGTGCAGGCAGGAGGAGAGAACCTGAAAAAAGAGGTGTGGGTTGTCCTCTCTCCCTCCTGTCTCTACACAGGAGTTAACACAGGTTGCTCTCTCATCAGACCGTTATGGGTTGGGCAGTTTTATGTAATTTTACTGTGGCACCCTGTTTAAAAAACACTGATCTACAGCACTTCCATTTGGGGAAATCTGGTATTGGGACAGCAGCTTACAGGTAATAAAACATGTAAGAAAATGCCTTTTATTAATTATAAAAACATTTTTTTTGCAACATTACATGGGTAAATAAAAAACATATCCTTATGTAACAAATACTTTCAAGTGTTTAGACGATACATTTACCATTCTGCTTCCCTGTAATATCAGTTGCATTTTCAGTAATGTTTTATATTCTCTGCATTTTCATGTATTAGCTTTTACTGAAGTGAGTACTTTAAGCCCTTCAGAAGAAGCCAAGCTTTCCAAAGAAGAACTTATGCATTTCAGTCAACTTCAAGGTAAATATAATTATATTCTTGCAGTGCGGAGATGAGGCTTTAAGGTACTTATCCTTGTCAAAGGATGCCACTACAGAGATATAATGACAAATTGGAGAAACCCTTTATCTCTGTATTTTAATAAACTGGTCATCAAATCTGCATTTAACCTTACCTTACTCCACTTGTCCCGTGAACCTATTCTATTTATATTGGTTTTTTAGCTTCCAAGTTTCACTTTTAAGTTTAGTGTGACTTGCCTGCCCATGCCACCATAAAGTAATTAGTTTGCCTGTGCTGATTTTATTTTGGATATGCTATAGAACAAAAAGGAATGTCATGCTTTTAATACCTTAGTTATTTTGTACGAATCTATAGAATGCAATATATGGCTGCTCCATGCTAGTTATGTTTATTACCAATTTAAATGTTGGAGAATCTTAGTCAAAGGGTTTCTGTTTGGGATATTTACCTCCAAAACAGCATTAATTTAAAAGGGAAGTTCTGTTATAACTGGTTATTTAAGTTGGAAGAAAAATTTACCTTTACTGGACAAATAGGGAATCAGACTTCCTCTGGAGACCTGTCATATGACCAAGGAGGCATCTATAAGACCCGTGTTTGGATAGTTCTGCTATTTGGCTGGTTCTATCTAGCATCAGTCCTTTTGTGACCATTGCTACAGCATTGAACATGGAACAGGCCTCCAGATGTAACCTGCTTCTCCAGGAAAGATGCAATGGTCACTTCAGTCATCATTTTGTTTGTGTAGTGGAGCATCCAAGTGAAAATCCAACCCTAACTAAAAAGATATGGGCTTGTTTAGCAGTTGGGGAAAGTTCACCCTGTGCATGTTATTTGAGTTAGAAACAGCAAAGAAATCCTAGTACCTATCCAAATGTATTCCAGCAAGTTTTATTGGTGTCTGTGTTTCTGTTACTTTGCTATCAGCCTTTGACGCCGCTGTCTCTTTCCAGTGACACCAAGCCCCAAGTAACATTGCTTCCTCACATGGGAGTTCATGCACAGCTCTGCTATTGTGCCTCACTCCCTCCTACAACATCACTAATTAAGGCAGAGGATAGTAGGAGGGGGGTGAGTGACACCGTGGGGGGGGGGGTTGGTGTCACTGAAAACAGACAGCAGCTTGAAAGACTGATCGCAAAGGACAGCATTTAAACACCACCTATAGAGGATAACGGCTGTGTCTGTGTCTGCTCTACATAAATGGAGAGGACACAGAACTCAGCAATGATCAGCAGACAGGTCCCCCGCTGAGCAAGCAGACTCTTGGTGCAGTCTGCCCCTTGTGAAAGGGGCCTAATTCAATTAACATACACAGGATGAACCTCTTTAAGTCTGGTTTTATTGCTGTCCTTGTTTTTATCATTATGACACCAGGACAAGCAAAGGAAATTGGGGTCACTGGGACATGACGGCACCCCCACACTAAAGTTTTTTGATGCTGAATTTTTCTCATTGTGGAGACTACTTAGAACTTATTTTTCCTCTGTAGTTCTGTCATTAGTAGGAGAAGGGAAAAATCTCCCCAGTGTAGACAAAAATGGCAGTAAACACCTGAGAAAAGTTCCAGCTCTGCCTAAGAAATGAATACAAAACAAATGACATTGTCTGGAACTGGCTTTATAACTGTCTAGACTTTATTGGCTGTGTTTGGACTGGTTTAATAACTTATAAATCAGTAATGAAGATATTTCAGTTCAACAGTCTAATTTCACTACATATTTTGATGTTGGGTAGTCCCTGTGTTTCATTTAAAGACACTTGGACAGTGCTGTTATGTACAAAACGGATCTCTATAAGGGCAATTAACAAAATTATTGACTCTATACTACAAAACAGTTTTGTGAACTTTCTAGGTGAAGTACCAAAAATGTTTCTTTTTTTTTCCTAACAGTAACCTCTCCTACAGAAAATCACAGTCCTGATGACAAAACAAAGAGCCCTGAAAAAGGTAATGTTATACATTCACCATCCATGTATAGCATGAAAGTCTGAAGCTGGCCATGGAAAATATTAAAGAGGAGCTCCAGTCTCTTAGTTGAAAATTAAATTAATTCATTAATAAACAGCCACTCACCCGTCCCATGATTCTCCCGGTGTCCTCTCTCGCCGGCATCTTTCTTATGGGCACCTGGCTGTGACAGCTTGCGGCTTCACAGCTGGGGTGCCCACTGTGTATGCACTAGTGGAGCTGCACAATGTGAATTGTCCCACAGTCTTCTGGGACCTGTCATGTGTCCCAGAAGACTTTGGGAAGGAGGGGGGGTTGGAGAACTTCGGATCGCCTAGGCAATCGGAGTGGAAATGTGGGCGGGTGCCTTTTGGGTGGAGCTCCGCTTTAAGGCACAATCTGACTAAAGCCCTTCACACTTGTGTTACTTGTCCTGGGACTTGGGACCGCAAAGTCACATGACAACTCGTACCCCATGAGTTCCATTCATATCTTTGCGTCTTCAAGTTGCAGCGACTTCAAAGTATCCCCTGCACTACTTTGGTCCAACTTTTGATGCAAATTGAGGTTCATAAATCTCAAGATTACACAGGCATTGCTTCAAGTCACGTAAAAATCGCGCAACTTTCACAAGTGTGAAAGGAGCCTAAATGGAGTACATTGGCACCTGCAGCAGATTTCACAGGCAGTGTGTTCCAGCATGGTCTGGGAAATGTGCAAGGAACACGTCTGTCATGCATCATGTTTTGGTGTGGATCGGCCCTAAAGGTTGTGCAATAAAATATTAGGTTAACAGACCTGTCATATTATGTTATTTCTGAGAAAATCGTACCAGAGGGTACCAGAAAATGTGTTTAGCATTTAGAAGTGAACAGTGTTGAGGAGGGAGCACATCCAGAAGCCTTCACATCAAATGATCAAATGACACAGTGTTTTTCAGTTTGTCCAATCAATCTTGCTTACCTGAAATTGGCTGACTGACTGGAGTACTGGTCTGCTTGAATCCATAGACATGAGATCATCATCCAATTTAGCAGTGATTGTCTTCTATATGTGGCCACTTTTAGTGATTTGGCCAAGTGCATATTTACATTTGTTAAATAAATTGACAACTATAGCTTGCATGCATAATTGCCATCTTTACACAAAATCAATTAATGAGTTGCTATTCAGTAAAAACATTGATTTATGAAGTGGCTTGATGTCATTGATTCCTCACATAGAGATAGCTTCAGTGCAAATAGACTTTTCCGTGTATACTTCATAAAAATAGTGTGTGCAAGGGGCAGCGAATACAAGTTAGCAGTTTTGATATTTATTTTCATCTATTTCTTATTTAAGGGAAAGGTAAAATTGACATTCAGGCATATCTAAAGCAATGGCAAGATGAACTGGTGCGTAAAGAGGAAAGCATTAAAGACTTACCCAGAATGAACCAGGTAAGGAGTGTGCAAACCTTGTGGAAAATAGTTATACTACTACTTTCCATCGATTGACTGAACTGAATTGAACCTTTTGGCACATAGATGTACAATGCAGAGATATTTGAGAAAGTATAACTTAGGCTTTGTCCATCTAAATCTGATATGGAGATGCCTTAGTTTGTTGTATACCAACAATTCATACTATACTCCCAGCAATTAAAATCACACGTGAACTTTCTTACTTTGTTCGGGAAACTCATTAATATTAGTAATTTGGCCACCCAAACTAAGGAGGAGGCTTATCTGTTTTGCTAAAAACCTATCCCTGTGATTGAAATATTGTGTTCTCATAAATCTCTCCCCAGTCCCAGTTTATTCAATTTTCAAAGACTTTGTACAACTTATTCCATGGGGATCCTGAAGAAGAACTGTTGTATCGTGCCATTGCTGCTGTGACCAGCCTTCTCCTGCGAATGGAAGAAGTGGGCAGGAAGCTGCAGAACTCTACATCTCCATTCAAGACCCCATCGCCAGAGACCAGCACCAGAGCAAAAGACACCACTCGGGGTGATGGGTCACCACAACAATTGGACAGCACTGTTTCCCAGCCTCCCAAAGAAAACACAGAATGGTCTTTTGCTTTTGAACAGATCCTCGCCTCACTGCTAAATGAACCTTCCCTTGTTAGATTCTTTGAAAAACCTACCGAGCTGAAGGCCAAGTTACAATCTGCGAGGACCTCACAAATTCGAGCTAGCAAACGAGTGTGAGAATTGTAACTGTCAATCAGTTACACAGACCACTACATGAAGAGGCCACATTTCCTGTTACATTCTGTTCTCAGATGTTTTGAAGTTCTCAATCACTTTTATACATTTTTAGGGCTACAATGCAGTTTATTTACTTGAGTAGAGCCTGCACTTCCAATGCACTATATATATATATATATATATATAGATATATATATAGATATATATCTATATATATATATAGATATATATCTATATATATAGATATATATCTAGATATATCTAGATATATCTAGATATATATAGATATAAATTTGCATTCCAAGAAAGAGAATTATTGATGCGTTCTAGTATAAAGTTAATGTTCTATTATGTTATTGTTGTATAGGAATATGATTCTTTTAAAAAAAATTACCATGTTTAACACCCAATCTTTTTGGCACAATTCATGCTATACATTAAGACAGAAAATAGTCTTGATGGAAATACTGAGTTTTGCTTGATGTTAAGGTGAAATGCAGGTGCATTTATTGTGATTTTGGTGTGAGCATTCCATTACCTGCTGTAGAAAACGGAACAGTCAGAGGTGTCTACATTCCCCTGAGGGCAACAAGTGTAATGTATTACTTGATTCACTGGATAATTCAGACACCTGGAAAAACATAGGTAATGCATTCTCTGTACAAAATATCACTATAATGATAATAATATTACTGTCTTGCTACCAAGTTTTGCGTTATTATGCTTTCAGGGTCAAGTGGATTTTGAATAAAACATCAGTAATGCTGTCCCATGGGTTTCAGTTACAATACAGATAGTGGGATTCCATCTCTTACATGTTGGTAAATTTTTTTTTTTCCTGTGAATTCAGTCCTAACCTTACTCAGTTCACAGTAAGCTTTGCGCATGCCATAGAGAGAGAGACAGCATAGAGAATAATTGCACTTCCTGGTTCACTGGTGCATGTTCCTGCAAAAACAGGGACTGCAGTGGCAGTTTCCTGTTCTCAACTTTTACCCCATGTGCTGGGACTTTCTGTGCACAATTTATCTTGGATTGTATACTGAATGGGTCAGGTCATGGCGGGCCATATGGTGATGAGCTGGCATTTATCATACGTAAAGTCCTTGTATTGTTATTGTTCTAGAGACTGACGGAACATTGGCAAAGTGTTTATTGAACCTACAGTTATTAAATGAGCCCTTTTTACACCTGCCTGGTTTAGCCCTAGGAACACTGAGATTATCATTCCCATGAATTGACCACATCCTACTCACACTTTGTTTACCTGTATGTGTAAAGCTACCTGTACACATAACAATGCAATTATTCAGTATAACAATTGTTAGAATGTTTTATCTTTTTCAAATCTATTGCACTTCAATCAAATCTATTCTATCAAAAGACTTAAAAAATCCAATTGAACTTAACTAAGTGGATCTTTTCTTTTTTGTCTATGATCGATTACATATTGTTATATCTACAGCTAGCATAAATTAATGAAGTGGAATGTTGTTGAGTGCAAAGGACAATGTTTGCTAGCCTTCAGAGCTGTTTGTGCAGCCTTTGTTTTGGTGAAGTATTGTATTTTATTCTGATTTGTTTTTAACATATGTTTCATTGCTTTTATAATTTTTTCTGAGCAGATACAAGTATACGATATGTTTTTTAATTTTTCAATTTTTCTATTGAAAAGATTCAATAGTTTACTTACAGCAGTATCTAAATGCTGCATGTTTTAGCCAGCTTTTGTTTTTTTTAGGTATTGCTGTACTGTAAAGGGCCATACACACAGGCCGAATATCGGGTGTCATCAGCCAGTTCACTAGAAACCAGCCGACATTCGGCCCATGTGTACGGCAGCCGGTCCGACAGAAGCCAGCTGTACGGCCAGCTTCTGTCAAGCATGACCGTAAAATGTCTGCCACTCGGCACCCGATCAGTGCTTTCAGCCAATGGCTGAGAGCGCTGACGGTGTGTTCTGGTAGGGGATCACTCCCCTGTCAGATTAGAATAGCTTAGCAGGGGGAGATTGCTGTATTAATATCGGACAGTTAGTACAGTGGCTCCCTCTGAGGTCTTCCGTCTTTTTTTTTTTTGTTCAGCCCGGTGGGTTGAACAAGAAAAAACATCTAGGCTTAAGTAATAGGATAACTTGAAATGCAGTTGACATCTACACACAGTGGATGAAGTCACTATGGTTTACTAAGCTAATATTGTTGAAAATGCAGTTATGTTATTCATTTGAAACTAATGAATCCACTAATCTTCTAAGCACTCTGGAGCTCATGCAGTAATACTGAAAAGCAGTGGGGTTCTTCTAAGGCCAGTCTAGGCACTTCCAAGTATTGATAACCTTAGGTCTGCTTTTCACTTTTACTCAGCAATCAGGATGAGCTCCAGCATGTTCGTATGCTGCACGTGCCGAGCCCGCCAGGAACTCGGCACTGCACATCGCTAATCACAGGCAGTGAGACATTTCTCAATGTGCGGCTGCAGAGATCGGGAAATGTCTCACTGCCTGTAATTAGCGCAGCGCATTGCCGACTTCCTGGCGGGCTCGGCACGTGCAGCATGCGAACACACCGGAGCTCATCCTTACTCAGCAACTGATTGGAAATTGTAAGAGCTTAACTGTGGACGTACTGAAGGGTGTAAAACTAAAAGAATCTTAGCAATTAGTTTGCAATGGTAACAATTAAGTATCTGGCAGAGCAACATCTGATAACTTATAAGGATTTTAAATGTAAGAAACATTTCGACCTGTCTCAAAGTTGCAGCTTGTACCACTTCATGGACAATGTGGATTCTGTTCTTGGTCTTGCCAAGATGAATTTATATTACATAGACCAGTCCCTCTGTGCTCAGGCGGTTTATGGACATAAATGGATTTGGTCACAGAACTTCTAGGACAAATTCTGCAATAATCACATACTAGCTTTTTCCCTATATGATGATGCAGGTACATTTTAATGTTGTGTGCATGATTATATATTGGACCAAGAAGCCGAACAGCCACAATGTTTTTAATTATCAGCTCAGGACTTGTCTACTTGTATGTATGCAGAAAACGTAAAATGACCTTTCCTTTTGTCTCCAAATTACAAATGGATGAAGCCATTTAGAAACTACTAAAAACCTGTCGTCTCTAATTTTCCTGCAGATCAGGTTCTGAACCTGAAAATGCACAGTGAATTAGAATTTACTAGCTTGATTGAATGAAGTTTGTACCCGCATGTGCTAACTTTATACAAACACAAGTTTGAGGAAATGTTTATTACCATTTTCTGCACAATTTGCTCACACCTAGTCATAGATCTTCATCTTTTTCCAGAACAAATAGTTGTAAGTAAAATAAGAGGGACTGGAATGAAAAACAAAAAAAAATTGTCAGCATCTGATACTCTATTTGTGGGGTATACTTTATCTATGCTTTGGTACTCTCTATTTCACCCTTACTTAAATTCCCTTTTAGCGGCACTGCAGTAATCTGGCTATCTTATGTACATTAGCCTGTTAAAATAGGAGAGTGCCATGGTTCACTTGTCAATAAGCAAAATGTTTTTTAAGAAATATCAACATTGTCATATACACAGTCAAGCTAATGCAGCCAAAGAAATATTACACTTCAGAAAACACTGTTGACATTTCTTGGGAAGAATACCAATTCCGTTCCCATTGCAAATGTGGCAAAGGTTCTGGATCATTCATTGATACTTCAACAAGAGAACCTGCATCACATTTTTCTTTTCTTTGGAGTTGGAAGAATTTCAAATTTCCCAAAAGCCACTATCTGCATCATCATTGCTAATACATTAAAAAACCTGTACACAGCAATTATATGTAGTTTTATATGCTGTTTTTATATCTTAAATATATTATTAAATGGGATTAAAGTTCCTCACAAACGTTAATTGCACCTTTCTCTATTGCATTCAACTTTGATTAAAATATTGTAGGTTGTCCTTTCCCCAGCAGCCTTGCCAGTCTTATACTTGCCTGTCCCTAATCTAGCAAGCATGGAATATGCACTCTGCCTAAGATCGATTTGAGAGTGTTCAGCACATGTGTGGGCCTGGGCTAAATAATTTGCATACTCATCAGTGATCAAGGACACGCTAGTATAAGAGGGGCACAAAAATGTTTAAAAGTACAGTTATCCTTTAAGTTACTGTATAGGGATTGTGCCTAAATCCCTCCACTACCTAAAGTAGCCCCCCACTACCTAAAGTAGCCCCCCACTCCAGATACATATTTTACCTGAATAAGGTGGTCACTAGCCACGACCTGCAGGAATCTTCAGAGTCTTCTGTTGATACCTTGCATGCTGGGTACACCTAAGAATTCCATGAGGCTGTTTTCTGTGCAAATGGACTGTGTTTAGTGCAGCTACAACCACAAAAAAGCCAGATCATTCAAGCTGAACATTTACTGACAGTTATGCATGTTTTTCAGTGGCCCTGCAGATTATGGCACTAACAAGTATGCATGTGACAGTTAAAGCTGAAATCAAGGCAAACTAGCTAAACACAGAAATAAATTATATGTAGGATGGCGGGTTTTACCTGAACTCTTGATCCAATTATACTGTATTCTAATTTCAAGTTTTTTCTTTTATATTACCTACCAAAATGCCCTTACAAGACTTTGCTGAGTGTAGAAAAATGTAAACAATGGTATTATTCAAGACGAGGATAAGTGTTTTTATTTTCAGCTATGCAGCTAATTTTTAAATGTCATTGGACTCAAAATAACTAGCTGAAAAAACTGTCACTTCTACAAAAGTAAGTACCTTTTTTATGGCCCCTTTCACACATGCGGACAGTATGTCCGTATTTCATCCATCTGTTTTCGGATGAAATACGGACATACATGCATCCCTATGGGATAGCGGGTGTCAGCGGATGTACATCCGCTAACACCCGATGTTGTCCGGCTCCGCTCTCGTCCGATTCTGCGGACGGAAGAAAATCCTATTTTTCTATCCATCTGCAGAGCGGATCGGATGAACACGGACAGACGGTCCGTGTTCCTCCGATCCCCCATAGGGGAGAGCGGAGAACTGACAGGGCGGTCCCTGCACAGTGTGCGGGTCCCGCCCTGTCATCTGCCTGCTCAGCTGGGGAAAACGGAGCTATCCCCGCTGAGCAGCGGATAAACACGGGGCGGATCAACATGGATCCGTCCCGTGTGAAAGGGGCCTATGAATCATGCACTGTGTTTTAATTTTCTTTTCTATTCTCCTGGTTTGCTGGTCCTAAATGTGGTTGAGATTTTAGAAAAAAAAAGCATATTTTGCCAAAGTAGGCAGAATGGAGAAATACTTTGAATGCATTAATGATAGATATGATAGGATTTGATATGTGATGAGTTTAATTGGTTGGAGGGTTACAGTATATTTACATTAGTAAATGTGTTAAAGTTTCCAGAACTAAAGCCAAAACTTTTTCCTCATTTTGGCTAGAAAAAGACCCCATACACACGATTAGATTTTCTGCAGATTTTGGTCTTCAGATTTACTAAAAACATATAATATGAGGTCAAACCTTAAGAGTTTCAATTTGTATACAATCAGGCAGGCCTTTGCACTACATGATTTTGGTAAATCTGAAGGCAAAAATCTGCAGAAAAGCTAATAGTGTGTATGAGGTATGTATGGTATGTTTATAATACCTGCCAGATTTTTGTTTATCTGTGTCTCCCCGGGGAGATTTCCCTTCACTTATCTCAGCCACAACAAGAAGGAGAGGAAATTCTTGTTTGTCATCAGTGATCGAAGAAACAAGTGTCCCCATTGGAAGATTTCCCCTCTATTCCTGTTCTGATGACAACTCAATATTTGGGGTTTTATTTTACTTTTATTCTCCATGATAATATTCAATGTGATTAATAGAGATGGTGAATCTGCCTGAGGGAAACAGCAATAAAAACCTGATGTGTTCTAATACTTCTCCAATCTATCCAAAAACTGGAAAAAAATAGCCCTTATTTATACTTTAAACTATCTTTCTTGATTGTACATCACAGGACAGGCTAATAATTCATAAACCAAATAAGTTGAGCAGCTGCCTTTAGGCGATTGGATACTGGCAGAGCAAAAGCGGTAAGGACAGCCTTGCTTAACCCCTCCTATTCTTAGCAGTTTTTTGCTAGTGTTCTTAGGTAATGTTGTTCTCTTTTTTTTTGCATCTTTTCTGAATGGATTTCTTCTAGTCCCTATTGCCACAGTGGCACTCCTCAGCAGGTTTTTTAGATCAGTTGACTCCTCGGCACCACTATGGGGGGGGGGGGGGTGTCACATCTGGACCTGAATCCTGAGTTTGGCATTCACTTTGACACATAGTGCATTATGTTGAGTTAGCTGCAGGTTGCTATTAGGTCCAGGACCATAGTCCAGCAGGAGGGTGAAGGTCTGGATAGGGTTTCTACCACCCTTCTTACGGCGGTCTAAATCTGTAGATTCAGGTAGGCTAAGGCTTGCACCCTGCCTTGATGCCCAGTGTGCTTTTACATTCTGGCCCCTTAGGGCTTAACCTGGAGTGATGACTGCGACTTCTTCGGTCGCAGCAGAGAGCAGCTTGGTTTGTTAATTAATTTTAATTTTGTGCTCTTTTGCGTCAGGGATGCAAGCTAGGAATTCTGGGTCATCTACCCAGCCTCCCTCCTAGTAATCAGTTCTGTGTATGCCCATGGCATATATCAACTGACTGCTCTCTGCTCCCTGCAACAGGATACAGCACGTACAAAGCAACCTATTGAAAGTGGCTGATCGCAAAAGTGCTTTTTCCTGCTGCAGCTTCTGTTGTAAGTACACCTAGCAGGATTCCATTCACACACATGATGGATCAGAAATGCAGGGTACCAACGGCTTTAGGACCCACCAGCTCTTGTTCAGTTGATGGTTAGAGGAGGGTCAGCATCATCCCTTCTAGGAATCCTAACATTGGGCTTGGGCCTGTTAGCCATTAGACTGCTTTGGGGTGTCCCATTGGTGAATAAATCTCTAGTCTGTGTCCTGTAGTATATGATCAAGAAAAAAAAAAGCCTTACCTGTAAAATACATAACAGGGCTCAGGTCATAGTTACATGTTGGTAAGTTGAATAAAGACACCAGTCCATCCAGTTCAACCTCTGATATTTGTGTCTGTGTTAAAGTCACAACCATTTCCCATACCCTTGTATATTGGGTACACTAAGATGCCTTCCCTTCTGTGTTGTTATCCACTCATGTTATTTCTCCAGTTACGTAAAAGGAGTTTACGGGTTAAAAAAATCCTTTTTCATCCAATCCCAGGGATTCTTTTTCTTATCTATAACTGTGTATTCTAGAAAATTTCCCAGCAGATTAACACTGATCAATGATTGGGATGAAAGTTTATAACATGAATTGTCACCATCGTAGAACTTTCTTCACCACCATAGTCATCAAACAATAGCAAATCTCTGTTCAATAACCTAATGCTTTTGTCTTCATTAGTTATTTGGATGATGGTACCCCTATCTGGTAATTAATTGTAAGGTTAATTGAGGCCTGGTCCTTTTTATTTCTTCTTCATATGGTTTGACGATGTACCACAAAAATACCCAGGGAGTAATATCGTAACGTTTGGGAGCACATTTAAAACAAAAACGTGGAAAACCCTCTTCAGTTAGGGATACGTGCATAGGTGAAGCCCAAGCTGGTCTTTAAATGTTTGAAACTCAGTCCAGCAACCTAGAGCATGTGTTGTTATTCTGTATGGCTTGTAGCCTAAACAGTGTTTTCGGCTTGTTCAATTAAAAAGTTTTGTTTTTAGTTGTTTGCCCTCTGACTGAAGTTGGAAGGAATAAATGCCTTACAATTTGTGTTTCATGTTTATAAGCAATCTATCATCATGTTAATATTGCAGGACTTATCCTGACTTTGTATTTATTTTACTGCTACATACATTTTTCATGTTTCTCAAGATATGTTTAAAACTGCTCATGAGATTTATTGTACTGTCATCTTTTAACCTGCTGTATGATTTATTTACAGGAAAAGAGTAAACACATCCAAAATCTTTCAGTTGAAACATTGTATTTACTTAAATTTTGATCAAATACATTTCAATACAGGTGTGCAAATTACTAAGACACATTATATTAGGGGTTATTTGTGCTATAAACTATCTTCTATTTAACAGATGGAATAAATAAAAAAGAAACCAACAAGACACTATATATAGTTTGTTTTGCAGCTTTTTTTTTCTTTGATATCTTTTGGCCTCTGCATTAATGAAGCAAATACTAATGAAGGAGAACAAACACTTAAAGGTGCTCTAACATATTTTCTTTCTTCGCTGCTAAATAAATAGAAAAGAAGAAATGAGGGATAATATTTGTAGAGTTGGGACTGCTGTGTTTACTTGCTGTGTGTTATAACTGGGATGCTAAACCCTGTCCATACCTCCTTAGCAATCATCTTCCAATGGTTCTGTAACCTATTTATTGCATGGAGAAATGTTTATCATTCATAATTGAAAGTGTGACGGGATTATTGGAAAATATCTTCATGCATTGGTTTACCAAACAAATTTGCAGCTTTTTCATATATAGTATTCTATAGTAAGCACTTCCATTTCAGTCTCTTTTTGTGTACAGATATTTTAAAAAGCACTCTCACTTGAGGTGAGGATTGTGCCTAGATCTGTTTTTAATGTTTGAATTAATTGCCCCAGCAACACTAAACTGATCCCTTGCTATAACCTTACTCTATACAACAGCCTTTGCCACCTAAGTGTCTCATGAAAAGACAGTTGTATTTTTTATTAATATTTCATTACACCCTCTTTTTAACTCTGTAATAAGAATGTAATATGTGGCTAGAACCATTTCCAGAAATGTATAAAGCGTGAAAAAGGGATTTAAGGTATTCCAAAAGCTTGCACCTTTAATAACTTAAATTACTCAATAAAGGGTATCACTTAAAGTTTAAGCTTTCTTCTTAATGAGTATAAAGGGAAAATTAGAAAATATTGTTAGAGTGCCTTTGAGTTAAATTGTTTAATATGAGCTTTTGTTTTATTTGCACTAAACACTGTGCCAGCATCATCAGAACTCACAGTGAATATTAGTGCATTCACTTTCATATGTACATACATTTTTCTATGTTAAGAGATCCGGTGTTTCAGATTGCACAATTTTGTTGCTGTTGCTTCTTTTCACTAGCAATGCTGGGATCACTGCTGCTTTTTTACAAGTTATGTTTATCTGCCTGTAGTTTCATTAATGCATTTGCACTTTTTATACAATGTATTCATTGCAGGACTGATGTATAAATGGTACGCTTAATAAACTCAGTCTTACAGAACTCTTGTTTGTACCATTTTGTCTTTTTTAATCCAAAAGCGCTTTTATTAGTATTGAAATGGACATGAAGAAACAACATTAATGATGACCAAGACAGTGTACACATTTAAAGCAATAGATGAGGTTTCTTCAATACAGCATACACAGAAGTAATGTATTACTTAGATGATTGGCAAGTTATCAATCTACTGAAGTCAAATGAAATGAGGGACCGAATCGCAGACCGTTTACAGGAATAAGTGTAAACAATATAGAAAGGCCTTTATAATTAGAGCATATTCAGAATTTTAGAATATATTCTAAAATTGCTAGGTGCCTTCTAAAATCTAAGGATATTTGTAACTTAGTAGCACCCTTAGACATATCAAATCACAAATCACAGGAGACACTGCAACTTTTGACCTAAACATATACGAGCCACTCAATTCAGTCAGTTCAAAATCAAGTAGGAGCTGTATCCAATGGACAGCAAGTAGAAGTTTCTTCCTGCCACGTACCTCAAATGTTTCAAAATTTTTGGGGCAACCTATATGGTCATAGTTTCTTATACAGGCGTGTTTTTTCCATTATTGTAATGTAGACACCTCAGCTTGGATTCACACCTTGGCTATCAGCTGCTTCTTTTTTTTTTCTGAAAAATTCTTTTTATTGAAATTTTTGCTTTTTTTTTTTACAAACGGACATAAAAATTAACAAAGGAGTGACACTGACACACTGCCAGATCACACCATGACCAACCTGGTCATTTCTAACTCTACATATCAGTCTAACCTAACATTGGCAACTGACTAAGTACATAGCCCCCCCCACCCCCTCCCCCCAACAACCTGTAACTCAGTTCACCCCCATCTTCGGACAGGACATTCACCTTACTTCTCAAAGGTAAAACTCATGGTACATACAGCGGATATATCCCAATGGCTGAAATAATGCCCAGGTACTGCACAGCTATTTATCCCTCTAAAACTGTTAAACCCAAAGAGTATATTTACCAATACAATGCCAACCCCCTTAACAGAAATGGAAGACCGTATAGAATTTCAAACAATTATGATTTTAACTTTTGATTACAGGGGACGATACCTTAAACAGACTTATCCAGCAGTAGTATCTGAATTAAACCATGCTTGCCACACTTTATTAAACTTTTTCTCACACCCCCTGGAAAGGTAGGTTGCTTTATAGTAAGGGAGCATGGAATTCACCATTCCCTTCCAAAAGGGTATATCTGGAGGCCTGAAAGACCTCCATTTCAATAGTATAGCCTTCCTCCCGTAGAAAAATAATATGATTAGTAACGTTCTAAGAGCCGTTGAAGGAACCACCTCCTCAACCAGACCTAATAGACAAACCTTAATTGAAATTGGGATAGGGATCTTCAGTAAATCTGAGATGCATGAGACCACCCCCTTCCAGAAGGGCTTAATTTGAGGACATTCCCAGAAGATGTGTTTAGCATCAGCCGGTGAAAAACCATTTCTCCAACATTCCGGGGAGATTGAAGGGTATATTGCTGCAATTCTGGCAGGAGTGAAATAGATTATGTGTAAAAATTTGAAGTGTATTAGTTTATCCCTTACCAAGACCAAATGTTTGAAGGGGTGGTCCCACATATCATCCCAATCCTCCCCATCTATGTCAGGGACCTCCACCTCCCAACGCTGCCTACACTTTGACAATGCCGCTGGACTGTTCTTAAACTTTTCTCTATAGGTGACTGATAGTGTTTTAGGAAGGTCTTCCCGCATAAGCATATCTTCCATGGAGGACGGGATGGATTCTACCACCTGATCCCCAAACTGAGCCTGGAAGGTGTGGCAAAGTTGTAGGAATCTGAAAAAATACGAGTTAGGGAGATCATGCCTGGCCTTAAGTTGATCAAAAGTCATAAGAATCTCATCCCTTATCCCAAATATCTTTTAGGGTTTTAATGCCCCTGACCACTCACACCATGTGATCTGAGAATGTATAAAAATGAGACAACTTAGGATTCCCCCACAGCGTCAGTCAGAAGCCCTCCTCCCATGCCTTAATAGTAGCCTTCATAGCCAATGTGAGTGGTAAGTCTGATTTGATACCTCTATGGATGGCCAATCGAAGGGTCTCATATGACCCCAAATGAGCCGCCTCCACAACTGTAGCAGAATCCCCATCATCTGATACCAACCATTTATGAGCAAACACCATCTGACCGGCAAGATGATACTTCCTCCAGTCTGGTAGGGCCAACCCGCCACTCCCCCAGGGCTCCTGAAGTACTTTGAGCCCTATGCGTGGTGGCTTGGGAGCCCACAGGAGTCAGCTAGTGATACTGTCCAATTGTTTAAAAAAGGACTTAGGGACCCACACCGGGGCGTGTCTCAGGAAGTATAAAATGACTGGAAGAATTTTCATTTTTAATAAATTCATCCTCCCTATGAGTGACAGTGGGAGCCTCTGCCACGCTTGAGCCTTTTGCTTGAAAAAAGTTAGAAGTGGCACCAAATTAAGGGTCAAGTAGTTAGAACTATCAGCTGTAATCTTTACTCCTAAATATGTGATGGAAGACACCCATTTTAGCGGCAGACTATGGTCAGCCTTTTCTTTTGCTCCCTCATCTAACGGCAAAATGGAGGATTTACTCCAATTGATTTTTAACCCCGAGAAGGTGGTTAAATTAGTATTTTCAGAGCCACCTGTAGCGAGGACCCAGGGTCCTCCAGAAATAATGGGAACAGGTAAGGGATAAGTACAGCGCTGCTACAGAGAAGCTAAAAAAAATTAATTATATATAATACAGTAAGCAGCTAACACACCTCTAAGACAAAGAAGTAAGGAATTCAACAGATATATATATAGTGTAGCGCTATGTGTATGGGTAGATCAAAGTGAGATGTTAGAATCGGGCCAACTGACAATGGCCAGAAAACAAGCAAAAAATTAATTTAAAAAGGTGAGTTGAAAAAAATTGGATTGCACAAATACAAATTTATGTACGGAGCATAATAGAAAACGCCTGTGGAAAAGTGAAAACAACAAACACAATATAAATCTACATTAAATAAAGTCCATATAAATAAATTGTGTCCTTAATGGAAATCGAAAAAAGGCCACCACCAACAGTCTCTGAGGGTAGGTTGATGAGAGCAGCAACAGGGTGTTACTGGTGGGTGAAACGGAGGAACACCAAATCCAATGTGACATCTATGTATGTGTCAGAACCACCACCATAACATCTGAAGAGGCTTACCGGACGTAGAGGACTTGGAAAGACATACGTCTTGCAAGTCACAAAAAGCTTATTTAGCCACCGGGGCTAGCAGGGTGAAAACATCAGTATCCAAAGCTTCAATAGGTGAGGAGGAAAGATCTATAGGCAGCTTCGACCGTCCAGAGGTATCAGCAAACCATCCGGATGTATAATTGGAACCATGAGAGAAAAAAGACTCACATGGCGTGATATCGTTTTAAAAGGCATGCATTTATTAAAACAATAAAAGAAAAGCACTCACATGGTATACGATCATAAACAGCTTAAATGGTATCGGATGCGGTGATCATAAAAGGTCCACCCAACATGTTTCGGTTAAACAACCTTCATCTGGGGTGTGGACCCCCCTATTTCACCGCTATTTAAAGTAAAAATGACCTCCACTGGGAGTGTTGCAACCCAGGAAGTGACCTAATGATGTCACTTCCGGTACTCAAATTTGTGTGTATAGACTATGTATGTTTTAAACCGAAAATCATAGTCTATATAGCAATGATCTCAGCGTCAGGGTCACAAGTAAGTGTAAACTTAAAGTTTAAAATTTAGAAATTTAAAAGTTAACTAAGATTGTGGCCGGGCGATCCGGAAGCATTTGCCATGGAGATCCAAGCCTCCTTTTCAACGTAGCCAGATTCGATAGGACGGGGCGTCATCTCGCTCCGCCCCCACTGATCGGCTAGATATTGGGGATGTGCGCAGTAGCGGAAGAGGAAGTCCGCCGCCACACTAGAGTCCGCCCACCGCCGCCGCACCCAAGCCTCATTTTCAACCCAGCCAGATACGGTAGGATGGAGCGTCGTCTCGCTCCGCCCCCACTAATCGGCTGGATGTTGGGGATGTGCGCAGTAGCGGAAGAAGAAGTCCGCCACCACACTAAAGTCCACCCACCGCCGCCACACCCAGGGTCCGCCCGCATCTATGCTCATATTAATAAAAAACAAAAACAAACCTCTCATTCACAACATACGAACTTCCTGTGTAGGGAGCCATGTTGGACGGAGAAAAAACCGGAAATAGATCCCAGCAATCTGGTGGTACAAGGCAGTGTCAGCAAAGATGGTTGTACCATAGGTCAAAAAAATATATGTTTGGCGGAAGTCCAAAGAAGGGGCTGATGCAGTGTCGAGTGGGGACAGAATTTAGTAGGGGCTGGCTAATAAGATAGCAACACTACCAATGAAGGGCATCTCATACAAATTAGCCATGCATATGGAAAAACCAACATTTTAAAATTAAGTGGCACATATCGTATGTGAACGAAATCCACCAATAATGAGATTGGATGTTAAAGTCACAGTAACAAGTAATTTAAGAAATCACAATATAAAAGGTAAATAAATGGGTGAAAACACCTAAAAATAAATTATAAAAGCATATTAGAAAAAAGAGTCACGATTATAATGGTTATGCCTGATTAATAAATGAATTGACGTCCCACTCCACGTTAATCCCTTGCGGGAAGTGGGAACCCAACTCATAAATCCAGTAGGTCTCCAGCCTAGAGAGCCCCCTAAGTGTTGACCCCCCCCGCCAGGGGGCAACATATTTGTCAATAATAAGGAACTGTGTGCCCTTGGGGTTTCGATCGTGAAACTCCCTATAGTGACGGGGCACAGTATGTTTCGTACTACCTGCTTTTATTAAATTAATATGTTCAGAAACACGGGTGGTAAAGGACCTGATTGTTCGTCCCACATACTGCTTGCCACAAGGGCAAGTCAGAAGGTAGACTACCCCCGTCGTGGCACATGTACAGAACTGTTTTATTTTGTGAGTACGACCGTTTACCCTAGAAGAAAAAGTATAACTGGTGCGTCTCCCACTAATATTAAACTGACAAACTAAGCATTTTTTGCAAGGATGGAAACCAATCAGATTGTGAAAAAAAGAGGGTTTGGTTGGAGGGTTGACCACATTAGGTGCCAACTTGTTGCGGAGGGATGGAGCTCCTCTGAAAACTAGCTTAGGAATGTCGGGCAGTCTAGGGCCCAAAATCTTGTCAGTTTTCAAAACATCCCAATGATGTTCAAAGATCCTTCTGATGTATTTGTGTTGGATAGAGAAGGATGTCATGAAAGACCATTTAAAATCCTCGTTGACTTGCTTGGGTTTATCCTCTAAAAGGGATTGACGATCCACTAAGCCAGCGCCATCAATTTCCCTATCTAGGTCTGAAAGTTTATACCCCTTTTCTAAGAATCTACTCTTCAGAGACGCCGCCTGGGTCCTGAAGGTATTAAGGTCACTACAGTTCCTCCGCAAACGCAGGAACTGACTCTTAGGGACTGATCTGATCCAGGGGGCATGATGACAACTGTCGGTAGGTATATAACCATTGCGGTCGGTGGGCTTAAAGTATGTACTAAACACAAACTGGCCATCCCTTCTATCTATGACCAAGTCTAAAAAATGGACGGACGTGGCACTTGCTTCAAAAGATAAAGCAATATTCCTATCATTGGCGTTGAGATTCGTGAAGAAGGTGACCAGATCATCTTGACTCCCAGTCCATAGGAGGAGGACGTCGTCTATGTACCGCGCCCACAACAGAAGGTGTGGGCATTGCATGGCATAGACGACATCCTCCTCCCACTTGGCCATGAATAGATTGGCCAGGCTGGGAGCAAACTTCGCTCCCATCGCGACACCCCTATGTTGGAGGTAGAATCTCCCATCGAACCAAAAATAATTATGTTGAGTTGCAAACTCAATAAGCTCAATGATGTAGGCCACCTGGGGTGAGGCGAGGGAGACGTCTCTATCAAGAAAACACTTAACTGCTTCTATCCCTCTATCCTGCGGAATGCAGGTGTAGAGAGAGGCAACATCCGCAGTTGCCATAATTAAGTCGCCGGAGTAAGAAACCCTGGAAAGTAAATTGATCACGTCCTTAGTATCCTTTAAATAGGATGGCATTTTGACAACTGATGGTTGAAGGAAGTAATCAATGTACCTCCCAATTTTTGAGGTAACAGAATCGATGCCGCTTATTATTGGTCGGCCGGGAGGGTGTAGGGGGTCTTTATGCACTTTAGGCAAATAGTACATAACGGGTATGCGTGGGGCCAATGGGACTAGGAAAGACCTCTCCTTTTTGTTTAGGATATAGGAATCATAACCTTTAGAAACCAAAACCTGTAACTCTTTTTTGTATTTAAGTGTAGGATTACTGGGAAGTTCAACATATGTTTCATGATCGCCCAGAATGCGGTGCATTTCTTGGACATAATCTGTTTTGTTCAACAGAACTATGCCTCCGCCCTTATCGGCGGGGCGGATGACTAAATTTTTGTTATTACATAGGGCAGTGAGGCCTGCTGAGGGTAAAGGATTGTAGATTTTACGTTTCAGAGGAACATTGTTAAGGTCCTTCAACACAAGTTCCTTAAACAAATTAATGGCAGGTGGAAGCTGTGTTGGGGGACTAAACAAAGAGGGATTGGATAGACCCGAGTGGACTGTACCAGACGTTGCCGCTCTGGCCAAATTCCTGGAAGGGTTAGAAATAATATATCTCTGGACATGTATCTTCCTAATAAACTTTTGAACGTCAATAAAAGTGTCGAACTTGTTCAATTTACGTGGAGGGGCAAACTTAAGACCTTTGTTTAAGATAGTCTTTTCTTCATTGGTAAGGGTCGTGTCACTGAGGTTAAAGACCCCTTGACACACTAGGTCCTTTGCCTCTTTTCGTTTCTGAACCCTCCTCCCTCCTCTGGACCCTCTCTTGTTTCTGGACCCCTTTTTTTGTTTAGGTGGTCCTCGTGAAAACCCCGAGAGGTTCGTGGTCCAGAGTAGGGTTGTTTATAGGGAGATGGACCATATCCGCCATTCGGAAATGGATAAATGTTTTCGTTATGATGTTCCTGTAAAGGGGAATATCTGTTGTATGTAGATACAGGGGGATGCCTATACTGAGGTGGATGTTGGTATGGGGAGTAGTGTGGATAATCATAACTACGACCCGGAGAGTCCCTATAATAGGGGCTGTCCTGCTCATAGTATCGACGTTCCCCTTGACCATGATAATCACCCCTATTTCCACCTCTGCCCCTGCTCCTAGAGTAGTGACCTCTGCCTCTTGATTGCTTTCTAGGGGAATGCGTGCTAGGATGCCGGCTCCTACGTGAAGAGGGGCCCGCATCATAAGCCTGATCCCTGTTAGCAGGAAGTTTTGAGCGGACAGAGGGCTCCCTAGGGGGAACCGCTATAGTATCACTCAAAGAGTTAGTTTCCATTACAACCTCTGGAGTGGGCATTGTGATTGATTTCTGCCAACCAAACACTTTACCCGCCTTATAGTCGCCAGTATCTCGGGAATATTTTTTATGCTTTTTAACTCTTTGATCTTTGTCCTCCTTTACAAGATGGGCTTGCAAGTTGGATGACAAAGTATTATATTCCACTGAATTCTTAAACGAGAGTAATTTATCTTTAAGCTCCTTGATTTCTCGATCCAAGACGGAAAGCCGAGTACGCTTCCTCGCGATCAGAAAATCAAGGAACTTAATACCAGCGTCGTTAAAATATTTAAACCAGGTATCGAGTTCGGATTCACCCTGTTGAGGATGGATATCCCATCTGAGACTTCGTGGGATCATGCCTTCTGCCACATATTGTTCTAGGAAGACAAGATCCCACTGGAGGTGGAGTTCAGAGGTCATAACGTTTTTTAACCTCAGGAATAGTCCACCAATCTCAGTGTCATTGGAAGTGGCTATAAAAACACCCTCGGTGTTTACGACTCTGGATGCACGGTAATCAAATACGTCCATGTTTAAATGGATGTGAGCTGCAGCTATACTAAGTGTCTAATCAATATTGGGAACAGGTAAGGGATAAGTACAGCGCTGCTACAGAGAAGCTAAAAAAAATTAATTATATATAATACAGTAAGCAGCTAACACACCTCTAAGACAAAGAAGTAAGGAATTCAACAGATATATATATAGTGTAGCGCTATGTGTATGGGTAGATCAAAGTGAGATGTTAGAATCGGGCCAACTGACAATGGCCAGAAAACAAGCAAAAAATTAATTCAAAAAGGTGAGTTGAAAAAAATTGGATTGCACAAATACAAATTTATGTACGGAGCATAATAGAAAACGCCTGTGGAAAAGTGAAAACAACAAACACAATATAAATCTACATTAAATAAAGTCCATATAAATAAATTGTGTCCTTAATGGAAATCGAAAAAAGGCCACCACCAACAGTCTCTGAGGGTAGGTTGATGAGAGCAGCAACAGGGTGTTACTGGTGGGTGAAACGGAGGAACACCAAATCCAATGTGACATCTATGTATGTGTCAGAAATTTTAAACTTTAAGTTTACACTTACTTGTGACCCTGACGCTGAGATCATTGCTATATAGACTATGATTTTCGGTTTAAAACATACATAGTCTATACACACAAATTTGAGTACCGGAAGTGACATCATTAGGTCACTTCCTGGGTTGCAACACTCCCAGTGGAGGTCATTTTTACTTTAAATAGCGGTGAAATAGGGGGGTCCACACCCCAGATGAAGGTTGTTTAACCGAAACATGTTGGGTGGACCTTTTATGATCACCGCATCCGATACCATTTAAGCTGTTTATGATCGTATACCATGTGAGTGCTTTTCTTTTATTGTTTTAATAAATGCATGCCTTTTAAAACGATATCACGCCATGTGAGTCTTTTTTCTCTCATGGTTCCAATTATACATCCGGATGGTTTGCTGATACCTCTGGACGGTCGAAGCTGCCTATAGATCTTTCCTCCTCACCTATTGAAGCTTTGGATACTGATGTTTTCACCCTGCTAGCCCCGGTGGCTAAATAAGCTTTTTGTGACTTGCAAGACGTATGTCTTTCCAAGTCCTCTACGTCCGGTAAGCCTCTTCAGATGTTATGGTGGTGGTTCTGACACATACATAGATGTCACATTGGATTTGGTGTTCCTCCGTTTTACCCACCAGTAACACCCTGTTGCTGCTCTCATCAACCTACCCTCAGAGACTGTTGGTGGTGGCCTTTTTTCGATTTCCATTAAGGACACAATTTATTTATATGGACTTTATTTAATGTAGATTTATATTGTGTTTGTTGTTTTCACTTTTCCACAGGCGTTTTCTATTATGCTCCGTACATAAATTTGTATTTGTGCAATCCAATTTTTTTCAACTCACCTTTTTAAATTAATTTTTTGCTTGTTTTCTGGCCATTGTCAGTTGGCCCGATTCTAACATCTCACTTTGATCTACCCATACACATAGCGCTACACTATATATATATCCTCCAGAAATAATAACATGTCGTCGGCATATAATGCCAGACATTCTTTGATCGTACCGACTCTTATGGCTTTGACTTCACTAGATGACCTAAGTGCCACAAACTAAAGGTTCCATCATAAGTACAAATATAAATGGGGACAAAGGGCACCCCTGTCTAGTGCCTCTTCTCACTGAGAAAAAGGGAGATGTAGACTTACCCAGCCTAATTGCCACTCTAGGATTGCTATACAATAAGGTAATCCATTGCTGGAACACCTTGCCAAACCCCATTTTTCCCAGCACTCTAAGCATGTACTTTCAGTCAATTGAATCGAACGCTTTTTCTATGTTGATTGACACAATTATTCTAGTGCCAGCCCCACACCCAGAAAGCTGGAGATGAGTAAACAATCTTCTCAGATTAGTATCTGTAGACTTTCCGGGCATGAAACTGGTCTGATCAATATCGACCAGAGAGGGGATCACCCCAACCAACCTAGTTGCTAAGATCTTTGTCAAGATCTTCAAATCCGTTAGTAGAGCAATAGGTCTATAAGATGCACACTCTAATGCATCCTTTCCTGGTTTCGGCAACGACCATATACACATACAGCATGGATGTTGGAAGCTCATTTAGTTCTAGACACTTGGCCAGAAGTACATCCAGTCTAGGTGCCAATTCCTCAGCATAGATTTTATAAAAGTCTGCGGGGATGCCATCCGGTCCGGGGGCCTTATTAGGGGGAAAATCAAAATTGCTGCAACTATCTCCTTATTAGTTATCACAGCATCCAACACCAACCTTTCTTCAACAGATAATCTCGGGAGGGTAAGATCCTCCAGAAGGGCATCCAAGGCAACAGGGTCATAATTCGGGATGGGGGCATATAGGTCCTCAAAGAACTCACAAAATTCTCCTAGTATGGCCACAGGATCACTAACCAGCACCCCACTCTTCCCCCTAATTACCGGAATATTAGTAATCTGATTGTCTACCGCCACTAATCTTGCCAGCAGTTTCCCATTTTTATCTCCTTCCGAGAACACAGAATTCACCCTATGGGTCGCCTCCGTATGAGCCAGATCCAAGAAATGCAGGGAGAGAAGACGCCTAGCCTCCATCAACGACAAATATGTAGTATCAGAGGGGTCACTGGCATGTCTCTCCGCACATTCCTTTTCGTGGTCTTGTATCCTTAGTATTTCAGCATTGTGGGCCACTCTTTCAGATTTGATGGCGGAGATACACTCACCCCTCACCACTGCTTTAAAAGCATCCCATACCACCGGAGGGTCAGCTCGTCCTCGTTATTTGACCAATAAGAGGCGATTGACTCCCTTAACCGGAAGACACCTGCTCATTTTGTAGCCAACCCGGAGAAAGCCACCACCCCCCCCCGTCCCCCTCTCTGTAAAGAAGTTAAGATTAAGGGACAGGGGGCAATGATCAGATATACCCCTGGCCAAGTAATCAACGTCCTTTACAAATGGAAGCAACGATTGGTTCCCAAAGGCTAGATCTATCCTGGCCGATGAACGGTGGGTCACAGAAACGTGAGAGTAAGCCTTGCAATGAGGATTTTTGGCTCTCCACAGTTCCGTTAACCCAGTCACCGAAGCCCAGGAAAGAATATTGGCCGACCCCATCCTCCCCGGGTTGGAGGAGTCCAGAGCATCTAAAATAGCGTTAAAATCTCCCATTAATACAAGGGGGAGATGGGCAAATGGGGCCAATCTAGTAAACATGTCATATAGCACTTGCACATTAATAGGAGGAGGTAAATATACATTTGCCAATATCATCTTGTGTTGAAAAATGTCTAATAAGACAGCCACATACCTCCCCCTCCTGGTCGGAGAACACCTGATGTATTGTACATGGTAAAGCCTTGCTAATAAGGATCGATACTCCTCTGGCAAAAGTAGAAAAGGTAGCGTGAAAGGCTTTTTGAACCCAGGGTCTGCGTAAAGCCAGGACCCTGCTACCATCGAGGTGTGTCTCCTGCAAGAAGGTGACATGGGGCTTGGAATGCTTGAGGAATTGCAATATTGATATTCTTTTGTGTTTGTTATTCTGTCCTCTCACATTCCAGGACACAATTTTAGCGCATTTAGCCATCAACCTGTACAGGAAATTTTGAGTTCCAGGAGCCAGAGTGCAGTACCCAATACAATCTACAGGTACTGGATGAAACAATAGACCAATGCCATAAACATCCTAAAACATTTACCCCTTGTGAGTAGTGAACCGAGTTACAACAATCCCCGCCCCGCCATTATACCAGCCTTAAACAAAAAACAAAAGCTAAAACACATAACCACTGGTATGTGGCTTAGTCCCAAAACTCCCAAAAATGGGGAGAACAAAAAATAGACTAGGAAGTCAGCAACCTAGTGACGAACTGTTAGGCAAGTTATAACGTATCCTCTTCTTGTCTTCATGGAGCCCCATGGGATAAGGATCAAGGAGCATTAGCTATCAAACACCTGGCCGTACAGCAAGGCAATCAAACGGTCTCATGGAGCCCTCTAGTGGCCCCTTGCAGGTATAACAATGAAAAAGAAAATTATGAGCAACAGGAGAAACAGATTGATGTTTGGAGTGCCTTTTTCCTCTCCTATAATATATGAGGAGCTGCCTCTGTCTACAAGCAAAGGAGTAATCCAGAGGTTGATAAATGTGAAGTAAAGGAACAAAAAACAATATCACCATGAGAGCACAATGCGTGCAGCCAATCGTAGTGTTCTGATCTTCTACGATCACAGAAAATGCAAAACTGAAACCTTGTCACAGAACCCAGCAGCTTTAGGAATTTCGGTCAAGCCACTCGCTGGCTTCCAACGGATTATCAAAGAATTTAACTGTTCCTTTGTATTGTACCTGCAGCCTGCTAGGGTATAGCATGCTATACTGGATCTCCCTTTCCCTCATTCTCTTACGGACTTCATTGAAGGATCTTCTTTTCTGTTGGGTTTCCGCAGGGAAATCAGTAAACAGCATTATCTTGGTTTTCTCAAAGCGCAGCTCCTAATGCTTCCTGGATTCCGTAAGAATCATGTCCCGGTAGTTGGGAAATCTTACCAAGAATGGTTGTGGGAACGCTCCAGGGGAGTGCACCCCTGTAGGGACTCTGTGCGCACGTTCTACAACATATGTAGGGGGAAGGTCGCCCAATTGCAGAATCTGCTTAAAAAATTGCTCAGCAAACATAGTGCTTTTAACCCCTTCAGGTAACTAAATCACCCGGACATTATTCCATCTTTGCCGGTCCTCGGCATCCTCAGCTCTGTGTTGGAGAGTTTTTACCATCTCTTGCAGCTCAGACAACTGCGCGCCCTGTGAGTGTGTCACATCCTCCACTTCAGAAATTCTGTCCTCAGCTGTGGTAAGTCTACCCCGGATTTTATCCAGGTAATGCCTAATGAGTGTACACTCCGTGGCAAGATGGTCAATCCTTACCATCACTGCAGCTTTACTGGCATCTATTGCCTCTAAGATGGGTCTTGTAATCGCATCCGAGGCCGTCTCCTGACCTGGGGATGCCGGCGGGGATTTTCCGGACCCGCAGCAGCCACTGCTTTCTCCATCTGCCTGTGTCGTTCCTTAGCTCCTCTAGTGAACTGCCGAGGAGGTAAGATGGCGGGGGAGGATCCCAGTTCTGGGCCTCGTGCGGAGCGTGTTTGCCTCTGGGAGCTCTGGGATGTCTTGTCCTGCTTGCGCCCGGTCTTTTTTATGACCAGGACATTCCCGATCTCAGCCCGAAAGTGTAACAGCCCAGTATAGTGAGCAAAAGTCTCAGAAAATCGGATCAATCTTTAGGATAAACGCGGAGCTCCAGAGAAACACTTCTTGCCTCGTTCACATTCGGCCACGCCCCTCGGCTATCAGCTTCTTGGCAGTAAACATACCTTTTGTAAAAAGGTATGCAGAGAAAAGTTTATTGCTAAAGATTTAGAATGACCAGCAGGCACACGCTAATGGTCCAACTGTACCAGGGAACCCATTGTGTCATGCAAAAAGTTTATTTGCTTCCAGTAAGTCTGTATCTGTGGGAAGGACCCGAGCAGGTGGAAAAAGGCCTGGGCTTGTGCGGTTGGGTCCTGGAAAGCTGCGTAGAAGTCCAGAAAAATTTGTTTGGGAGAAGCTCTTAACCATAGCAGCTGCCAAACAATTATCTGCAAGCACAAGTATTACCGGTCCAGATTGCCTGGTGACCATATTATGTCTGAGCTGAAGGTATCAGAAAAGCATAGAATTCAAGTTAAATTCCTCTTTTTCCTCTTCATCTAAAAAAATTTGAGTTGCCCTTCAGTTAGGTTCTGAGCTAAACGATTGATGCTATGACTATACCGGAACTCAGGATGTAGCACCATACAAAGCTTGGGCAATGATCGATTCTATGACACGTGAAGTATGGTGCTACTAAGAAATCAATAAAAAAATAAATAGTGATTTTATAAAGAAATCTAAGTAATCTCTCCACAATTTTGCAAATGACGCCATTATGTAAATGAAAACTAATACAAACGCGCAAGAAATAGAAAATCAATAAATAAATAAAAATTATGATTTCATAATAAAATATTACCAAAACTGCTAGTGTGCAAATGAGCAATCTCACCACAATTGTGCAAATAAAACAATATACAAATAAAGGTTGAAAACCAAGTGCTGAAGTGTCAAAAGAACAGTCCTTATATGTTAAAGTACAAAATCAAACAAGTCCATAAATGATAAGTAAAGTGCTTCAACAAAATATAACTCCTTTCTGGAACTTATGTGCAGAAATCTTCACACCACACCACTGTGAACATCAAGGCTCTTACCAGAGAACATTGACCCCCCCTTAGCCAGAGTGGACACTATTGCCATGTCATCCGAAAATCCTGCAGAATATTATAAAGCTCCACCAGGGAGAAGGATAGCCTGGAGAGGTTTAGCTCATCATTAGAGCATACAGAAATTCCTCCTGGTATCTGTGCCCAAAAACCATATGTAAAGGAAGATCACAAAGGGAATACGCCCAATGGTGTAAAACCCTTAAACGCTTTTTTGTAAAATTTGTTACACTTGCATTCACTGAGAACGATACCAGCACTGTGTACCCAAAACTAATTTGGCAGCTGGCCAATGCCCATGTGTGCGTACTTCATAGCTCTACCCTATGCATTTCATCAGAGGTGACGTCATCAAGGGGTATTGACCCACGCACTTATGCACTGTCCTTATATAGAGGAAGCAGACACAATCCCGATACATTAAGAAAAACCAAAGAGTACCACAACAAAAGTGAAGCTCCCTCCAGTGGTCAAAATTGAGATGGCACACAATTAGAACAATCTGCTGATAGAAGTACATTGGCTAAATCATTGCAGAGAACCGCTGATTCGTTCCAAATTCAAATAATATATAGAGCTATATATCAATAATAAAAGCACATTAGCTCAGCGATGTTGGATCCCTCGAGTTAGTCAGCTAGTAATGAAAAATTGTGTGAATAAATATTGCCTAAACGTTCATATCTGCTTTCTCTACTATCCAAATAGAAATATTTAAAAAAAATAAAATAAAAAAGGCAATCATAAAAAAGAAACACACTTCACCCAAAAAGGAATATTCTTGGAGCATTACAGAAAATATAAAAACAATATGAGCAAAATTACAGAACAACGCAATTGTTATTAATGAAACAACTGATGACGGACTCTATGTTGAGAAACGTGGGGGGTAAAAGTTTATAACTCGTAAGTCCATCGAGTTTCTGGTCTTGAAATTTCTCTCCTTACATGGCTTCACCTTCAATTGGGAGTAAGCTTATCAATACCCAAGAAAAGAGTGCCCACTGGGTTCTTATTGTGACAAGAAGTATAGTGCTATGAAGCACTGTGCCCCTTGAACTCTCTTCTGATGATATTACCTACGCGCTTGTTGGGTTGAACATGCAGGGCTTGTGTGGTCCTCCGTACATTTTGAAAACTGTACAGGCATTTAAATAGATAGACAACATTTTTAGAAGTGCATGAAATAAACTTATAAATGGGGTTGATTTACTAAGGCAAATCCACTGTGCACTACAAGTGCACTTGGAAGTGCAGTTACTGTAGGTCTGAGGGGAAAATCTGAAATGAGAGGAAGCTCTGCTGATTTTATCATCCAATTGTGTGCAAGAAAAATTGCAGTTTTTTATTTTCCTTGCATGTCCCCCTCAGATCTACAGCGACTGCACTTCCAAGTGCATTTACAGTGCACTTGTAGTGTAGAGTGGATTTGCCTTCAATAACCCCCATGTGTATGTCCGTCGAGTTTGAACTTTTTGAAAAGCATAAAACCTTCCTACCTTTTTGAAGGTGTTGATCTAGCAAATACTGCATTTTCTACATAAATGGTAACCTTCCATGTTATCAAAGAAAACCGGTCTAACAGGAGGATTGATAACATATGGGGCAATCCTGTTGCCCAAAGAAGAAACACCTCTAAAAATAGTAGAGGGGTGCTCAGACAAAAGGGGGCCTTACCACTCTTATGTGCAGGCCAATGCTTCCTAATTATATTTTTTACCATGTAATGTTGAGTATGATGTAACCATGGACACACCAAACCTCCATATAAGAAGTTGTCCTAACATTGTCTCTTAACAAATCATCCCAATGGCAGTGCTGGACCTCACGTATAGTTTTGTCCAGTGCCCACTGGTCGTAACACTTTTCCAAAAACCTGGTCTTTAAAGAGGAACTGCAGTCTGCTCACATAATTTGTAATAAAAATATCTTTGCCATTCTGAAGCTTTCCTCTAACCACTTTGCATATTATTCTTTATATACTGTGATTCTGTACTTGACAAATATGCTGCAGAAATATCCCTCCACTGATTCTGGCTGCAACCATTTTAACTGTGGGCAGCTGAAGCTCCTGGATTTACACAGACACACGCCTGCAGCTCTCATTGGCTCTCTTTTGACTCATCCCCCCTCCTTTCCTGGTAAACTCTCATGAGAGTGAGAGAGAGCTGTCCATGATGTCATAAGCCTAGGCTTTTTTACCAGACAAGAAACAGGAAGTGGGCTGTATAAGGTATTTACTGGCAGAAAAAAAAGTTTTATTATCCAAATCCTAGAAATTGGCTCTTACTGAGGTGAACCAAGAAGGATGATGGCAACTATTTAGGGGAATGAACCCATTCCTATCTGTGCCCTTGAAAAGGGTAGATGTCCTGGGAGCACCCTCCACTACTGAAATCTTAAGGTTCAAAATGTAAATCTCTTGGTCACTGGATTGTGTGACTAAGACAGATGCCTCTATCATTCTCATTAAAGCGGAGTTCCACTCAAAAGCGGAACTTCCGCTTACCTGTCTCCTCCCCCCTTTGGTGTTACATTTGGCACCTTTCGAGGGGAGAGGGGGTAACGGTACCTGTTTTGACAGGTTCATTTCCCCACATCTAGAGACAGTACTGTCCCTTGGAAGTTTGGCCCTCCTCCTTCCTCCACCGCCGGGCCAATTAAAAAAGGGCAGCCGAAAGGCTTCACTGCCAGCTCTCTTCACTGGTAATGGTGGCGGCAGCAGCACCCGACAGCTGATCTGAAAATCGGATGGGGTACTGACATTGCGGGAACCTGGACAGTTACAGTGCTCCTAATCTCAGCTCTTTACCTGTATAGAAGACACCTGGAGCCAAAAATCTTGCTGATTGATAAGGGGTCAAATACTTATTCCCTCATTAAAATGGAAATCATTTTATAACTTTTTTGAAATGTGTTTTTCTGGATACTTTTGTTTTTATTTTGTCTCTCATTGTTAAAATAAACCTACCATTAAAATTATAGACTGATCATTTCTTTGTCACACAAGTTTCCTAATATTAAAAGTCAGCAGCTACAGTATTTGTAGCTGCTGACTTAAAATTTTTTTGTGTGGGGGGGGGGCGGGATACCTCTTTAAGTTCTATCAAGTTGGTCGCAAGCAAAAAGAGGTTAATTTTGCCAAACTGGAGTGTGACTAATAAACCCTGTAATACCTAGTTTGTACACAGCTATGTCTCTTAGCTTGAGACACTATTATTTCACATTTGGTTTTTACATCAGTCATTTTTGCTTTGTTTGCAGTAGTAATCAACCTTCATGTTGTGGGGGGCCTCAAGTGTTGTTTCTGACATCACCAAAAGACTGCACATAATATTCAGTGACTGTAATGCTGCAGAAAGTTGTAGGAGACTGCAGATATGCAACAACAGATGGTGAGAGACCGTGAACATGCTATAGGAGTTGTCAAGAGACTTGATAAATGCTTCAGGACACAGTAATAGACTCACAGTCATGACACTTTTGTACAGCATATGGAAGATCACAAGCGCAGGGGTAAGGGATCGGATGACCTCACTAGCTCAGACTCCACACATGGCTCCGGAGGTGGGTTGTAGTCTATGTCTATGGTGCTCTAGCACCCTCTGTTTGTATAGGTTTTCCCTAGTCTGAATCACTGCCTTCCCCCTACCACTGTGCCGGACTTTAAGCCGTTCATACAGTTTCTAGGGAGGAATTTTTTTGCCTCACATTCCCATTTCATAGCCAGAATTTTGATCCTTTTAAAAGCTGTATATAAACAGGGGTCACAAGTGAGCTCCTTGATTTTTCCCATCCGAGGTCAATTTATAACTTTTGCCTTAACTGCCGAGATTCTGCTTTAGAAGGAGGTAGACAAGGAATCAGATCAGAATGAGGTAGCTGAAATTTCAGGCAAGGCAAAGGCAACTTTGAAAAAGGTTCCTGCACTATCTGTTAAATGAAGTTGCACAGATGTCAGCAAGCCGCACATGAAATCGCACTGATAGTCAGCTCTAAAGTCGCGCTGGTGTGAACCAGGGCTAATGATGCCATTGCTAACCTTATTGCCACTGTATACTCTTATTTAACATTTAGAGTAGCCTGAGTTTGCTCACCCCAAGGTCTCCAGCATGGGGTCTCTACAACTGCTCAAATCTAACTCTTAGAGCCCATTCTATATGGAGATGGTCTCACCTTAAGAAGCTATTTGTGCCCCCCAAAATGTTTTTCTCAGCAGTATCATATCAAGGAGAGCCTTATGCAAAAATAGATGGTCGCTGTTGTGGACCCTGCCATCTTTTGTCTTAAGATGCTTACTGTCCCTGTAGAGGATAATCCTGTGTTAAAGCATCCAGTGTATAAACGGTTAGGGACTCTCTTTTCATTGGCAGGCCCAGCCAGGTTGCTTCCATAGCAGTTTACCAGAGCCTTGCTGTCTTCACTTATCACGTGGCCAGAGACCCTAACTCCAGCCTCACGGATCAATCTGTAAGCCAGCAACTAGAGCCTTTGCCTGTGGCCTTATTCTACTCTGTTAAAGGCTTGGAGGGTATGCTGGATATTTTCTTCATTCATATGCAGAGGATTCTTTGGCCTCTGCTCTTTGAAGGAAAATGCCTGTTTTGTCTCTCCTTGGATAAGTACATCAAGAACACAATGAGTAACCGTACTCTCTATCCTAGAAAAAGAAGGCTTGTGCTTCTGCAGGTAGACTTTTACTCCTGAGGCTAGGAGATATGTTCCATTCATACCTCAGGTTTCAAGCTCCTTGGAACAAACTTTCATCGGAAGACATGGCCCGTCAAGCTCTCTTACCAGCTGTCGGCCTTCTGGTCCCAGGAAATCTCACATGTCTGGTTCAAGAGTGCATTTACTGGGGCAACACCCTGAAGATTCAGTTTCCTACCCACTTTATGCTCTCAAATTTACAACTCTACCAAAATATAGGTGAATCTTCTTACTGCATGGGGTGTTTGTGCATAGATTTAAGTAGAAACCTTGAAATTGTTCCTTGCTCAGGACTGGGGCAGTTTCCAAGCCAAATGGATTGGTTTTACCCATTCATAATCTGAAAACTCTGAACTTGTTTCCATGTGTTTAAAATGGAATCGGCCAGGTGGGTCATTGCACATTCCCAGCTTTCATCCTTCTCAACACTATCTGCATTTTGTGGTGAGTGATTAGCATTACCCATTTGTTGCTCTTCCCTTTGGTCTCAGGTTTTCACCAAGGTGCTTACCCTGGTCTTACCACTGCTCCATTCCTAGGTGATACGTGTTGTGGATTACTGGATGATCTCCTGCTAAAGGGTCAGTCCTCCTGGTCAGCCAACTGTTCAGTGTACAGTTGTAGACTCTACAGTGCACTGCTTGGATCCTCAACTTGCAATGTCATCGCTGGAACTGACTCATTGTTTAGAGTACCTACCTGACATTGGATTCAGCCCCCAGAAGGGACAAACTTCTGTACCTCCACTCTCATGCCTAGACCCTGTGGTCACAATGCTGAGCCTCAGTTTGTGCCTTTTATAAGGATCGTGAGCTTGATGGTAGCCACCTTTTGAGGCAGTGTCATAGGCCCAGTTTCACTTCAGACCGTTGCAACTCAACATTTTGACACCATGGGACAAACCGACTCAGTCCTTGGACCACCCCATGCATCTGAACTGCAAGGTCAGACTCTACCTGGCATTGTGGATTTCCAACCTGGCCCTGGAGTCATGGAAACCCTTTCCTCCAAGGATGTAGAAAGTTCCCACAGCTGATGACAATCTTTCAGGCTGGACAGAAGTTCTGTTGTTGAATGGAACTGAGTCGGAAGAGGAAGCCTGGCTTTCCATCATCATTCTGGACCACAGGGAGATTTTTTTTGCCTTCTTTGGCTAAACCCCTCATCTGTGATGTCATCCGACATTAATCCAGTAAGACTATGAACTGCCTTGGCCTACATCAATCATCAAGGATGTACCAGAAGTTGTGTCGCTCAGAAGGAAGCAGATTTACTGTTCCAGCCCCAGCTGCCATTCATATCGCAGGCATTGAACATTGGTATGCAGACATTCTTAGTCATCTGCGACAGTGTCAAGGGGAATGGGCTTGCCACCCAAAGGTGTTTCAAACCCTTTACCACAGGTGGAGAATGCTGAGCCATACTCCTCTTCTGGCATTCATATTCAACAATAAGCTGGACCAGTTTGTAGCCAGATCCAGGGACGCTCTGGTAACTCCATGGGATCAGTTCTACCTGATCTATGCATTTTCATCCATCTAGCTAATACCTTGTCTGCTTTTAATGATTGAGATGGTAAGAAATTCTGATGGTTCTCATGCACTGAACTGGGCTAGAAGGATGCAGTATTCAGGCACACTCAGAATCCTGGCAGATTCTCTATAAGCTCTTTGAGATCATCTGGACCATCTGTCCCAAGGAGTGGTCAACCAGCCTGCTTCTTGGTCGCTGGCCCTTAAGTGTTTGTTAAGCCATGCAACAACCTTGCAACAATCCCCTCTGCTATGTTAAATAATGTCCCCACCATGAAAAATGGCATGAGCTCATTGGACAATACCGACTAGCAACATGTGCATCCAAATTAATGAATGGAACAAAATTAGGATCCATGCGTTATCAGAATTGTCAAACAAATTAGAAAGTGTCATTTTCCCATGAGCCCAAACTCTTATTGCATCATATGACATCATCCGAATATAACAAAATTACCAAATTCATTTGTTTCAATTTTTTTTTGGATTTGTTATCATTATGTCCATTCAGAGATTCGTATATACACAAATCTCCGAAAATGAATTGTAACAAAACAAAACACACATGTCTACCCTAAACTCTGGAAGGATAGAAAGTCTCTACCATTGTACCTGGATAGCCTATTTTATATGGTGCAAGGCTAGGAAGTTCCATCCTAGGAAGTACTTAATGGAACGCATCCTGCCCTTTCTACAGTTTGCATCTGGCCTTGGGTTTCATCTGAGGACAAATCTTGTTCCTTGGGGCTTTTGTATAGAGCTCACACACATCTCTACTCCTGTACATTCCCGGGTTATGCCATGGAACTTTAACTTGGTTCTTTTGGCCCCTAAGAGGCTCTTTAAACCTATTTGGGACTTTCCCTTATCTGATCTTACCTGCATTGGGTCCTTTTCTGCTATCACCTCTGTACGGGGAGTTAGCAGCCTTATAGTGTAAAATATCCCTTCCTCAGGCTATCCTGAGGCCTAAAGTCTCTTTTCTTCCTAAGGTGGTTTCCTCTTTACTACCCAAACAGGACATTGCCTGAAGCATCCCGAGTACATTTCTCCCCACTCTTTTGATGTGGTACATGATGTGAGAGTCTACCTCTCAGCTACAAGCCTCTCTTATGCAATTGGATTCCCTCTATGTACATCTCGAGAGTTCCCGCAGGGGGAAAGTAATAATCTGAGCCTATGGTAAAAAAAAAATAGGGTTCCCCACTTCACTTTTAAGGTGCATTTTATCAGCTCTGCTTTATGGGATTTTCAGCATCAGTCATCTGTTTCTTGGATTTTCAAGGCTGCCACATGGTTTTCTGTTCACATGTTTATGTTTCTACCAGCAGAATGTTCTGGCCTCTCTGATACCAGTTGCAGGTATACAATGCTACAGAGAGGGATGAGGCTTTTGACCTGACAATCCGACATGGACGCAGTAGATCAAAAAGTTGAGGACGGGGTCAACAATTTAAACAACGTAGTCACAAATCTCAAAGCGACTCAGAGGACGAGACAGGTAAAACAGTGACTTTTTTAGATCAGGAGGGGCCGGAGCCGGTCAATCATCAGGCACCGTCCCCTGTAATTAAACCCGCTGCGAAAACCAACAAACAGTTAAAATTAACCAAAGAAAGGACAAACACCAGGAGTCAGAAAAGAAAGTGACTCAGCCAGTACAACAAGTGACCACCGCTCCAAGGACCGACATGAAGGTAGTAAACCTGTCAGACTATGAACTGACTCCAAACCATATAAGCCTGCTACAAAAAGGCCTGTCCTTCTCACCTGTTTCCAATATGGACAAATTTACGGTTTACAAAGATATAGTTTTATTTTTGCGGAAAGTTTTTTTAAAATCACTATACACTGAATGTGATATACCCACAGATACAACAATGTCCCCCAATACTGACGACGAACAAGCACTTGAAATCCTGAACTCTCTTCTTTTAGAGAGTGATGGATTAACTCAAAGTGACGCCCCCATTAGAAGAAGGGCAAACTTACAAATTCGCTCCCAAAAAATGCCCCCACTTTCAAAAAATAAATGGCTGCAAATCTTTCTAGAATTAGTTCAGACAGATCTAGAGAGGGTCGACTGGTCCCAAAAGATCACCGACAATCTAACTACTGACGAACGACAAGTACTTACCGACCTCCAGGAACAAAGCAATATCGTCATTAAAAAGAGCGATAAAGGCGGTAACGTGGTGTTGCTGAATCAGGAATACTATGAACAAGAAGTCAAGCGTCTGTTGAGTGATACATATACTTACAGAAGACTTGACAGTAACCCGTTCCCCCATCTTGTTATGGAACTAAACACAAAATTGACATGGGCCAAAGATGAAGGCCTGTTGACACAACGCGAGTTTGAACATCTTTTCGTTCGGGAGTTCAATGTACCTACCTTCTACATTATTCCAAAAATCCATAAGAACTTGCATAAACCTCCAGGTAGGCCGATAGTCTCGGCATGCCAAGGCCCCCTGGAGAAGGTGGGTAGGTACTTGGACTCCCTTCTGAAAGAGATGGTCACTAATTTGAAATCCTATGTACAGGACACTCGACATGTCCTGGCTAGGATCTCGGAATTGGAGGTTTTGGAACAACAGGATGACGTCCTACTAGTAGGGATCGATGTCGAGTCCCTGTACACATCAATACCACATGCCTGTGGAATAGAGGCAGTCAAAAATTTCCTAGAACAAAGTTACCCAGAATCAGGACCACAGAATGAATTTCTTTTGGAATTACTAGACTTTGCACTGCTAAACAATTACTTCCAGTTCCTGACTACCTACTACCAGCAAATAAGGGGAACCTCCATGGAGGCGGCATGGGCCCCAGCCTACGCCTGCCTCCATCTGGGGCTCTGGGAGGAAGAAGATGTTTACCCTCTGCCAATGTACCACAGCCACGCCCACACCTGGCTGCGGTACATTGACGACGTCCTTATGATATGGACGGGTACTGTAACGGACCTACATACCTTCATGACACAGTTAAACATCAACCAACGCAACATCAGATTGACTTACAACTTTGACCGAACTAGCTTGCCTTTTCTGGATTTACTGATTACACTTCAAGATGGCCACCTCTTCACCCGCACGTTCCGTAAAGAAACGTCGGCAAATACCCTATTGAGTGCCACTAGCCACCATGCACATTGGTTAAAGAATATCATCCCAGTAGGGCAATTTATACGAATAAAAAGAAATTGTACAAAGACTAGTGATTACAGGAAAAAATCCATAGAACTCTATGCAAGATTCCGCGAACGCGGCTACTAACATAGGCAAATCAGAAAGGCGAGACAAAAAGCAGCAGCCAGGGATCGCGACAGTTTACTCACATTACACACTCCTGACTCAACTTTTTCTAAACGGACAGCAAGTGACCAAACTAGGTTAATTACCACCTTTGGCCCCCAATGGACGGAGGTCCGTTCCATATTGGAAAAACACTGGGGGGTCCTCACCAATTCACCAACCTTGCTTAGCATAGTCGGCACCTCACCAAAGTTAGTGGCCCGCAGAGCCAAAAATTTGGGAGACTTGCTGGTCAAATCCGAATTTACCAAAATGCCTAATTCCAACTGGCTAACCAACTACCCACGCAGCAGAGGGATGTTCCCCTGCAATAAATGCCAGATCTGCCCACTTGTCCATAGAACAGCCACTTTCTCTGACTCCCTAGGACAAAAAAATTACCAAATACGAGATTTAATTAATTGCTCTACCCCTAGGGTCATATACATGATAACCTGCCCCTGCCCGAAAATGTATGTGGGCAAGACTAAGAGACCCCTCAAGGTTCGCATTGGTGAGCACTTGAGGGAGATCAAAGATAAAGAAAAAATTCCGGAAAAACCTTTAGCGAAACATTTTGCATTAAAACATGATAGAAACATCAAGGGCATGCAGGTGAAAGGTATATATGCACTCAAACTGTCAAGCCGACGAGGTGACTTTGACCGAGTGCTATTGCAAAAAGAAAAGGGCTGGGTATACCGGTTGAAGTCCCTTGCCCCTTTAGGTCTTAACACCGAATTGAATTTACAGGCCTTCCTGGAATATTAAAGATTATGTATGAGTAAAGTGATCCTAATTTTGGGCACAAAAGATCTCTATTTGCCCAAATCATGCGTTTTTCATTAATGCAGAAGGTGGAGCGAACTAAAGTCTTGAACGTTCTCAACCCCCTTAAAATTTGACCCTAAGACCAATATCTGTCTTCACTGTTCTATGTTGTGGCATTTTTCCATGTAACCGTATGTATTTTCCTCTCCTCTCCTCCCCTCCTCATTTCATGCAGCAGTTCACACCCTTAGCAATTATTCCTTTTTTCCTCTTATATATAACGTACTGTCTAAAATGACCTATCAAGGACTCAAGAAAGTAGTAAATCTCCCCTGACAGAATCATGCTTGGGTTATACCTAACTTTGAAGACAACTGCCAATACTAAGCGGTCGTATGCTCCATATTATTGTATGGCTATGGACAACATTTAATGTCTAATCACACAGCTGATTGGATGCACAGCCGTTAAAGCACACAATATAACGTGTGCGCCGGCCTTACCAATCAAACGTCCAGGAAGAAGCTACGCTAACGAGTACAGCGAAACGCGTTGACGTCATCACGACGCCGTCAGGTTCCACCGGGCGGGCCGTGCTAGAGGAGCGGAACAGCTGAGACAACCAGCTGGGCGTCACCAAACACACGTTGAGAATGATCCAGGAAGCTTGACAGACCAGACAGGAGGCAGACGCTAACAGACCACGAGACCGGCGATACAATGCCTGATTCCTATTCACCAGCAGCAGACACATTGCCGCTCACACGAGCCAGCGGGATTCCACTCAGCATCTAAGAGGACTTGACTTCAGAGTGTCCGGGGCTCCCCCTCCCCCCACCAATAGGGCGGTAACGTATGAGTGGATTACACCAAACTCCTGCTTTAACATATGCATAGTAACTTTGACAACTGTCTGCATAGCTGATACCGATACCGGGCTCATAATCAACCCATATGCAAATGAGCAGTGTATCACTATTGGAATTTACTTGCATTTCTGCAGTGATTTGTGCTGAATATAGTCTCCTCAAGTCCACTGTCATCAGACCATCTTAACCATATAGCGTGCCCAGCTGTATATGCTCCGTATACCAATCTGCACCAACCATCATTACCTTGCCATTGCTGGAACAGCTAGGTACTCCATCCACGCCAATTGTTCACTCCTGTCAGTCGGCTGTCAGGCAACCATCTCTAATGGCCCCCCAATAGTTCCCTTTCCCTCTTTCCTCCCCGCCCCCCCTTGTATATGCTCCTCGGCAGCGTAGTTCTTGAAATTAACCACCTACCCTAGATGGTAATGCCATTGTGCTTGCCTATATTGTTTTTGACCCACTAGCTGTCGAACAGCATATCAAATCCGGACCGTGTCGGTGTCGTTTTGTTTGTGTGTCTGTTTTTAATGTTGTCCTAGGTATAGCAATACCTTGGTTATTTTTGTTGTTTTTTGCCATACATATACTGTTAGCATAACCTCCATGGTTGCCTCTCACATATTTTGTGGAATTTTAAATTTTTCAATAAATTGATTATTTTATGTAACCACCTCTGGTCACTCATTGCCAAAGTAACCGCTTTTCCACTTGATACCCTATATCAAGAACCTCCTCCCCTACCCCTTCCCACTGTCCCCTCTTTGAGTTATACAATGCTACAAGCTGCTTTCTCAGTCTGTTGAGCTTTCCTGACTTGTTACATGGGCCTTTTGGTGTTTGCTGCATTGCCACACCAGATTTACACTGCTTTTAGATGTCCCATGATCCTGTGCCCTGGATCTTTCACTTACCAAAAAAATATATATCTTGGACTACACTATAGGACACAGGTCCTTCCCCTCTGTTATTATGATCTCACTATTGTATGCTACAAAATTGAGGCTAGCAGAAAATGGAAGGGGTTATGTGGGGGTGTACCTCCATCTTTCTCTTTTTGCCAATGTCCAATCACCTGAAAGTACTGTACGCATGGTTTAAAACAAAAAAATTTGTGTCCTGTGCTGTACTCAGAAAAAAAATTTACTGGCAAGGCAAATATCGACCTTTGATCTGTGTAAATGCTGTAAGATTGCTTTAAAGAACTTGGGTTAAAAGAGCACGACACCATTGTGGCTGCCTCTGCATTCATTTGTGCACACACACACACACACACACTGCAGGCCACAAGTTCCCATCCCTGCCTTAGGATCAGTAACAAATACTAGCAACTGATTATGCTTAGGGTAATTGTAGTCATTCTAGTATACTTTAAACATCAACAGTTGAGATCTGTCTGTGATGCTTTTTATTTGTTTTTGTCCTGAAAATTTAACTGAAAGGCTCCTTTCACACAGGCCTTCTGATCAGGTCCACCTATCAGGAAGGCCTGATCAGAAGGTCTATGGAGCCCTATGGACAGACCTGTGTTCATTTACACCTGCCTACCTCCAGGTCCAATCAGGTCTGGTAAAAATAAAAAAAGGAAAAGGACACTAAGGTGGAGGAGAGCATCAGCACTTTAGAACAATCTGCACTTATTGCGGGAGGACCCAGGAACAACCTCATTGGAGTCTATACCAGAGTGTAATACCACATGCCTATTACCCCTGCAGGGGTATAGGGAGCTGGTGAGTGGGGACCCTTGAGGGGGAGCATCGCAAGTCACTGGATGACAGCTGAATATTTGCACAAAAGTCACAAATTATAAAGTATACTGCTGGAACACTGCTGGAACACACTACAGATACACTTCTCTGTTGGAACATATACCGTATTTATCGGTGTATAACACGCACAGGCGTATAACACGCACATTCATTTTAAAAGGGAAGTTTCAGGAAAAAAACTTAAATTTTAAATAAGGAACTTTGAAACAAAATAAGGGTCAGTGCCCATCTGCAGCCTCACCATTGCCATCAATACAGCCTGATCAATGCCCATCTGCAGCCTCACAAGTGCCATCAATGCAGCCTCATCAGTCCACATCAGTGCAGCCTCACCATTGCCATCAATGCAGCAGCCTTGCCATTACCATCAATGCAGCAGCCTCGCCATTGCCATCAATGCAGAAGCCTCACCATTGCCATCAATGCAGCAGCCTCACCATTGCCTTCAATGCAGCAGCCTCACCATTGCCTTCAATGCAGCAGCCTCACCATTGCCTTCAAAGCAGCAGCCTCACCATTGCCATCAGTGCAGCCTGATTGATGCCCATCTCCAGTCTAGAGGGGACAGGGAGAGGGGCGGGACGAGCGCTGACAGATTACATACAGTTTAACAGTGTTACAGAGGCCGCCAAGTAAACAGGAGATTCTCACTGTATGTAAACTGACGGCGCTCGTCCCGCCCTCCTCCCTGTCCTTTCCGAGGCAGCTAAAATTGAAGTATTGGGGTATAACACGCACACGCTATTTGCACCCAATTTTCATGGTGAAAAAGTGAGTGTTATACGCCAATAAATACAGTATTTTTTTTTTTTTTTTTTTTGACGTTGGGACTGTTAAAGTTTTTTCCACTGGAATATTTACATATTTACATTTAACCTACATTTTTTCCCTCACATGTGGGATTGGACTTTTAAGTTTATAAGGACTTTTTATGCTTTATGGTATCACTAATTATTTTTAATATTTGGTTTGTTGACTTATTATTTGATACTCCTCTTATCGGTTACATATTAGGCGCTTGGATGGATGGAGGGTATTAAATACATGTTTTATATTAGTTCACGTATGATCAACCAACTGGTTTGCTACACATATTCTCAAAGGGGATCTCTGGAGATTAGATTCCCCTTTTTCACAAATAGGTGGGGACACATTTATGCAGTAGTATATTTATTATATTTATATTTCATTTCAGTTATGGATCACCTTTAGAGCGGTTTCGCTCTTAATGACACACTTAGCACTATTTTTCACACCAGATACCCCAAAAAAGGTAGCGCCACTTACCCCTATTTTTTGTAAAAACTCTTCAAAAAAAGGAAAAGGACTGCATCCCTTTCTGATTTGGTGGACGAGATCAGAGGGTCCCTAATGTAAACAGACAAATTTGTTTACATCCTCCCACCATAGAGCTCAACAGGGTCTGCCTGTGTCCCCTCTGCATAAACTAAGCAGGCACAGTTGTGACATCCATCCCGCTCTGCTCACAGATCCCATGCTGATCAGAGTGGACTCCGCTCCGTGTGCAAGAGGCCTTAGGCACCGTTTAAATTTCATTAGATTCTAAATTGCGCTAAAATTGCAGCAAAACGTGCAACTCGCATTTGGGTGCCATAATTCTTAATGGCACCCCAAACACACTAAGAAAGCAGATGTTTTTTTGCATGACAAAATGCATTGAAAACTCACCAAACAGCACAGTTAAGAAAAAGTTGCCTCCAAAAAAAGATACAGGAATTACTTTGGAGCATTTTTAGAGTGCAGCCCAGCTAATTCAAATGAATGGTGCCGCTCCAAAACTGCGGTAAAATAACTTACAAAAAACGTGACTTAGGAGTGTCACTAGTTGTGAACAGTGCCTTAGGGTCTTTCACACAGGCATCATCAGTTCAATCATATTTTTTGCTATGAAAATGGATTGAGGTTACATAAGTTTGCATCCCATTTTTTTTAGTTGTTGCAGAAACCAATCATAGGTGACAAAAAAATATTGCTTGAAAACTAACATAAATAGAATCGACGTAAAGGTATGGCATCCATTTACATGTGTTTCCATCTGTCTAAACAGAAAAGGTCATCCATTTAAATCGGTGAGCCCATGGAGATGCATTGCTGTCTTTTTATTCATCTTTATATGGATGAAAACCAAATGGACAAACCGAACACCTGTGTGAAAGGGCCCTTAAATAAAAATAATTACCCTATACTGGAATGCCCTCACAGGAGTTTTTCTGGCCTGTGCATGTATTACTTTTGTGTTTGATATGCTATATAGAGGAACTAAAACTAAGGATGGCACATTTTATCCTGAGGACTAAGGAGTCTTACTGCAATATTTTGAATACATTCTTTGCTTTTCATTGTAACATGACACAATCAGCATTCCATTTTATTGTAATTATTGTAAAGGAGGTGATCACAAAGGGTTTGTCTCTTGAGATATGAGTTACCGTACTTTTTTACTCAGTTTATCAAATTTTTAGTGTTACAACACTATAAGCCATTTGTTCCATTGCCAGGGACAGCTGGCCCAGCCCTCACCCCACCCCACCCCTTTCCAGTGGTTCTATATATAACTCTAAAGTTTTTCGTACATAACATTTTTATCTTGCATGTTTTGTTTTTTTTTTCAAATAACGTTTTTTATTATTATTTCGTTTTTGCAGTACATTATGCATTAACAAATGGTAAGTGTAACAGTAGTACAAAAATGCAGGTTTTTTTTGTATACAGTGCTGGTATTCAATTGCTATGTTCCAATATTAAAACTTTGCTAAATGCCAACTGAGTGTCATCGTCTGTCATTTAATATATCTATTGGCAAGTTTATAACTTTAATGTGATTGCAGAATCAGAACTTGGTTATCTGTAACTATAGAAGTCACAGGTTTACATAGTATAGGAGAGTAGAAGGGGGTAGCAGAAAGAGAGGAGGGTAGAGGGAGGGCTATAGTAGATATATCAACGGTGGTGTTACCTGGTCATGGTGGGTCCTCCCGGAGGTGCCATAGCTCCCAGACCCTGTTATGTGCTTCCAGTCTATCTTGTAGTCTGGCCGTCATCTTCTCCATTACCTCTATATCCTTTATTCTAGCATATAGATCCTCAGCAGAAGGGGGGGAAGAACGTTTCCAGTGTAATGCTATAAGGCATCTTGCCGCCGTTAGTATGTGGCGTACTAGCTTTTTATATGGAGTGGGAAGTTTAAGTGGTGATAGGACCAATAGGAAGAATTTTGGGGACGCCTGGACCTGCGTGTCTAGGAGGCGAGCCAGTAATTGTTGGACAGTGGACCAGTAAGGAGTTAACAGTGGACAGCTCCAGTATATATGTATGAAGGTGCCCCTTGCTCCCTGGCATCTCCAGCATCTATCGGAACTATTGGGGAAAATGGCATGGAGAACATCTGGAGTCATGTACCACAGCATGAGGATTTTATAAGAGTTTTCTTTGTATAAAGAACATAGTGAGCTCTTTGCTGTTTGATTCCATATGATCTGCCATTGTGAGATAGAGAGTTTCTCACCGAGGATCCCCTCCCATTTAGTCATATACAAGTGTTTACCCTGGCCGCCCTCAGAGAAGACGTTCAGGATCCTGTATATGCTCGATATAAGCCCCTTCTGGTTGTTACCTGCCAGAATTGTGGTTTCAAACGGTGATGGTGGTGAAAATTGTAGGGTGGGTGTTATAGTAAGTGCATAGTGCCGGATTTGTAAATACCCGTAAAATGCCTGTCTGGGGAGGTCATGTTTGTTTTGTAGTTTGGCGAATGGCAATAGTTTCCTAGTCCTGGGGTCCACCAGGTTCCCAAAGTGGAACAAATTCCGGGACGTCCAAGGATGTGACATTTGGTAAGTTAGAATGTCTGGCACTTTGGGGTTACAGATGAAAGAAGTCAGAAGCGATTTATCTGATGAGAGTTCATGTTTGGGAGCTAGAGTGCGCCACGTCCGCCTCAAATGGGACATGGGACCTAGCATACGTTCAGGGGCTACGCCCACATTCGTGCTCCACAGCAAATTATTTGGATGTATGGGAGCAAGCCATAATTTTTCAATTTCTGTCCATTTATTGTAAGATTTGTGGGTGTACCAGGAGGCTATTGCTCGCAATTGAGCTGCGTAATAATATTTAATAATATTAGGGAATGCTAGTCCCCCCTCATTGCGAGATGCCATCAGCACCGATCTCGGAACCCTGTGTCTTTTGTAATTCCATGTATAATGAAGTAGGTCGGATTGGAGTTTTTTCAGTTGGGAAGTCGGGATTGGTATGGGTAGTGTTTGAAAGAGGTATAGAAACCTCGGGAGGATAGTCATTTTTATTGAAGCTATTCGACCTAGTAGAGAGATGTGGTGTTTTTTCCATTGAGTCAGTGAGGATCTTATAGATCGGAACAGTGGTGGAAAATTTTCTTGGTATAGAGTATTGAATTTAGGTGTGATAAATGTACCTAGATACTTCAGGGAAGTCGTTTTCCATGTGAATGGGATATTGATTGGAAGGGCCTCCGATTTTGATGCGTTTATCTTATACCCTGAGAGAGCACGAAAGCGGTCTAGTTCTGCTTGCAAAATCGGGAGAGTAATGTGAGGTTGAATTAATGTGAGTATGATATCGTCCGCGAAGAGGGAAATTTTAAATTCCCTTTCTCTAACCGATATTCCCCGTATATCCGGATTACTCCTGATGGATGCGGCAAGGGGTTCAACGCAAAGTGCAAATAGCAGGGGCAAAAGTGGGCACCCCTGTCTGGTCCCATTTGCCACTGAAAATACCGGGGATAGTGCAAAGGGGGTCCTGACTTGGGATGATGGGCAGGTGTATAAGTGTCTGATAGCTTGTAAGAAGGAGCCCCGAAATCCCATGAATTGTAGAGTGGCAAAGAGAAAAGGCCATCCCAAGCGATCAAATGCTTTTTCTGCGTCTAAACTTAGCAGCAAGGCCACCTGGTGTTCTCTATTCGCTACCTCCACTAGATCTATAACCTTTCTGGTATTGTCGCCGGCCTGTCGCAGCGGGACGAACCCCACCTGGTCTTTATGGACCAAGGAGGGAAGAATCTGATTTAGGCGGTTGGAGAGTAGTTTGGTGAAAATTTTAAGGTCAGAATTCAGTAATGCGATGGGTCTATAACTTGCGCAGAGGGAAGGATCTTTATCCGGTTTAGGAATTAAAGTGATAAAAGAACGCTGCATGTCTGGAGGTATGGAGGCGTCGTGAAGAAAGAAATGAAAGACCTTGCGCATATGTGGAAGCAATGTGGGGAGAAACGTCTTGTAGTATTCATATGGGAATCCGTCCGATCCTGGGGCTTTATGAGATGGGAGGGACTTAACGGTCATTTCTATTTCCTCATCTGTAATCTGTGTGTTCAATGTCAACAGGTCAGAGGGTGTTAAGTGGGAAATTCCACTGCGTTCCAAGTATTCTCGCATTTTGTGGGACAAGTTTGGCAAGGGGGGATTGCTAGGTATATCTGGGTTATTGTATAAGTGTTTATAGAAGTCTGCAAAGACATGAGCAATCTCTTTAGGGTGGGAAACTATATGCCCCGACGTGTTTTTGATCTGATGTGGTGTCTGCATGTGAAATTTGTCATGCAGTTTGTTAGCTAAGAAGGAGTGCGCTTTGTTTCCCTTGTCGTAGAATAATTGCTTCAGTCTTGTCAGTGCTTTTTCTACCTGGCCTAGGGCGAATTCCTTTAAAATTGAGCAAAGGCTAATAACCTTCCGAAGGATGGGTATGGAGGGGGTAATTTGGAGTTTACGTTCAAACAATCTAAGATCCTGTTCAGTTTTTGTCTTTGCAGCTAGGGAGTCTTTCTTCATTGCGGAAGATAAAGCTATACATTTACCGCGCATGACCGCCTTATGGGCTTCCCAGAGAGTGGTTGGCGATATATCTGGAGTGGTATTTTCTATGAAGTAGTGTTTTAGGGTGGTATGTAGTTCAACTTGGGAGGGGAGATGTTGAAGAAGAAATGTGTTAAGCCTCCAGTTATAGAATTTACGGTTGGGATTATCCAGTTCCAGCTCTAGTAGTATAGGGGCGTGGTCCGACCACGAGATAGGGAGTATTTGGGCTGTTTGTGTAAGTTTGAGTGTATGATTGTTAACGAAAAAGTAGTCTATTCGGGAGTGTGTGCGATGGGGGGCGGAATAGAATGTGTACTGCCGATCACCTGGGTGAAGGACCCTCCAGGCATCAAAGAGCACATATCGTCTGGAGATTTGTCGAAACAATCTAGAGTCCCGGAGGACACCTGGTGGAGATACCCTGGGGCCCACCACCTGACGATGGACAGTTGCTGATTGAACGAGATTAAAATCTCCCCCCACCACTAGAATCCCGGGGGTCTGACTTAAAGATGTGTGTGTATACTTTAGAGAGAAAATTATATTGTTTAATGTTAGGTGCGTATATGGCACACAATGTAATGGGTTGTGTATGCCAGTGTCCTTGTAGAATAACAAAATGGCCTCTGGGATCAGAGTAATGGTTTGCGCAGATGAAGGGGGTTCCCTTTTTGATTAGTATGGTCACTCCTGCTTTCTTTTGAGTACTAGATGAGAGATATACCTGTGGAAAATATCTGGAAGCGAATACGAACGAGCCCTCTTTATTGAAATGTGTCTCTTGTACTAGTATAATATCAGCTCCTGATTGTCTGAACTCCCGCAGTGTCAGATGCCTTTTTCTGTTAGAGTTCAGGCCGTGGACATTTAAGGATAGTAACTTTGCCATCTATTTACATGTGGACAGGTGTATGTCTGCTTACCTAGTGATGGTGCACAAGGGTCTGAGGTCAAAAACCAGGAGCCGGCACCTCCCGGGAGGAAACCAGGACCTTTCACCCGCAGCGCTGCATGAACTTGACTCCTACGAAGAGGGAAAGAGGAGGAAAAGAGTTGGGGAAGAAAAAGATGATTAAGTAAAACCAAGTGGTAACAGAAAGCATACATTATCAAACTATAACTGGCCAACAGGCCTAGGTTACATGGAGTCCCAAGTGCCCGTCCGCTGCCAGTCCGAGTGGGGTGGCCGGGAGGGGTCACCAGGGGATCCGCAACCAATGAGGTAATATAAAACATTTATATAAATCCCTGAACTAAAAATCAGGAGGGGGGTAGGAGGTGAACGGTAGAGCGTCTACTCTTTTGGAGCCTGATCATAGCAAGCCCTTAGTAGCAATGTAGACTGTGGCGTAGGGGCAATTTGGGGGGTACTGAACTAGTATGTTCGACCAGTTTTTGAGTCCCGGGCAGGAGAAGTCATGTTGGTGTAGTCACATCCTGTAAAAAGGTGCGGACTATAATAGAACGATGATATTGATCAGTTCCTGTGTTTGGCAGGCTTGCGGGGTGCTTCTGGGTTTCGGGGCCGGTTGGAGGAGGGTACTTTCTGCCAGACTGTGGGCGGTGACGGAGGAATGGCCACTAAGTCCCATTCTGGTAGCTGTGGGGGTTGAATTTCCAGGGTGTTGCAGAATACTCGGAGGTCTTCTGGGTATCTCAATACAGCGGAAGTTCCCTGTTGTTTTGCAGTGAGAGTGAAGGGGGAACCCCATCTATAAGGAATTGCTTTGGATTGTAGTATTTGCAGTAAAGGTTGAAGAAGTCTGCGCTTTTGCAGGGTGATCCAAGACAGATCAGGGTACAGCTGTATTTGGGCTCCATCGAAGATGATTTTACGTGTGATACGGGCTTGTCTCATGATAGACTCTTTGAGGGGATAGGAGGTAATTCTGCATATAACATCTCTCGGTTTCGATGCGGGTCCTTTGGGTCGCAAGGCCCGGTGGGCTCTGTCCATTTCTATATGCTTCGCAGGGGGTTCACCCAATAAGTTGTTAAAGATAGATTGCAAGGTGGTTTGCAGGTCTTCGTTGCCCTCTGGTTCTGGAATACCTTTCACTCGGATGTTGTTGCGGCGCCCCCTATTGTCCAAGTCTTCTATATGCCTTTGCATGTCTCTGAGGAGAGAACGATGTTCCGCTCCTTGCAGCTGTGTTCTGTGGACTGCCAGTTTAGTTTCCTGGATCTCTTCTTCCGCCATTTCCACTCTGTCCGCCAGATGTTTAAGTCCCGTTTGAAGGACCTGGATCTCTGTGCGACAGGTTGATTTTACATCCTCTATGAGTTGTTTAAAGTCCTCTTTGGTGGGCATCGCCTGAAAATATGTGTGCCACAGAGATGGCATATGTTGGTCTTGTATAGGGCCCAAATGATGGCTTGGTGGGACTGAGGCTGGAGGCGGGGAGTGTGGACTAAGCGATCCTGCTTCAGACGATCGGTGTGATCCAGGTGCTGGGGGTTCCCACGGCTCAGACCACATCAAGGCCTGTGGCAGCTGGGGGGGTCTCGCATGGTGGGTGTCTGTAGAGGAGCATGGAGGGGTGCTGGCTTTTTGTGCATATGTGGGGTTGATGGAAGGCAGCTGTTTAGAGACACTAGAGTCCCTGGATCTAGAGAGTCTTTGTGTCTTAGGTGAGGGGGGGACGCTGCCATGGCCCACAGTGTCCCATCTTCCTCTCCTGGTGCATGATGCTGCTCCACTGGGGGATGAGCAAGGCCTGGTAGTGGTGGAAAGTCCTGAGATAGGGCCGAGGGTGTTGAGGACAGTGGTGTCTGTTCCTGGAGGTAGGGGTCTGAAGCCGCACGTAACAGCCTCGGGAATGCCGCCGAGTACTGGGTATAGTGCTGTGAAGAGGTGGGCAGCTCGGATGGCTGCGGCGCATGTGTCTGCCAGGTCTGGGGATCGGGGAGGATGGATGGACTCACCGCTCCCATGTGTGGCTGAGGACACCAGGCCTGTCACCGCTGGAGAGGAATCTGTAAGGCATCGCTGCTGTGTGAGCTGTGGCAGCTGATCCCATGGAGACGTCCGTCCTCCATGTGCCTGTGTGATCGGTGCCATCTTGTCTCCCCCGGCTAGAGAGCCCTCTGATTGCAGAAAAAAGCTACGGAGGTCCGTGGAGGTCCCCAGAGGGGGTTGGGATGTGCCCCTGTGCTTTGAGGATTGAGTGGTCCGTGATCTGCCCATGTGGGTATTGTTGTTTATCCCCAATTGTGCCTTTGTTGCTGCGGGCTACTGGAGCTAGAGGATCAAGCGTCCATTGAGGTCGGCTTCCGGTCACGCCCCCTTTATCTTGCAACTCTCAAAATTAAAGTGGTTGTAAAGGCTGAAGGTTTTTTACCTTCATGCATTTTATGCATGGAGGTAAAAAAAACCTTCTGTGTGTTGCTCCCGCCACAGCCCCCCAACACTCACCTGAGTCACCTCTCAATCCAGTGATGTGCATAGGAGCCTTGGCTGTCTCAGGTGTCTCTCTCCTCATTGGCTGACACAGCAAGCGGCTTGCTATTGGGGCACCGGGTCAAGGGGCAGGAACCAGACGCGCCAATGGGGGACCTGAGAAGAAGAGGCTGGGGCTGCTTTGTGCAAAACTATTGCACAGAGAAGGTATGACATGTATGTTTGTTTTTTTTTTTGTTTTTTTAAAGCTAAAGCTTTAATATCACTTTAATATAGACTTGCAGTATAGAAAGCAAATCTTTGAAAAACAGTACTTGTTTACACTTCGACTTTAACATGCATTAAAGCGCCTGCTGCTTTAACATGCTTTTTTGATGGGTTTTTGATGCTTCTGTGAAGCAAAGCTAACACTATGTCCTGAGGAAGCCCTGGTTTGAGTGGGGCGAAAAAGCTTAGGCATCATGGGCCATGTTCCTTGGACGTCCACCCCCCGGTTCTGAGCTGCTGGTGTGCATACCAACCGGACTTGGCCAACGCCATCTTGACCGTGACATGCAGCTTCCCCCAAACAGTGGTATGCACCATCTCCACCCACAGCCTAATATCATGCAGTAGGAGCGTCTACTAGCTGGAGACCATGGCTTCAACATCAGTACCATGACTGGAGGCAAAATACAGGATACTGGCAGTCACAGTTTTGCATGAACGGGTGAGAGTGCCCCCCCCCCCCTTTTTTTTTTTTTGCTCAATCTTCTATCTAGCATAGCAACAGCATTGCACAGCCTCTTTCGAGCCGGATCTGCTTGGATATACTATGGCCATCAGCTGCTCTTGGTGGGACATTTTAGGAGGGCTGTGTTACTTGTGAGCTGCAGACTGGACTGTATACATAGAAGCCAGTACAGTGTGATCATAGACTGTCTATATTGGATTACCATGCATCACACATAAATGGGCTTCATCCACACTCCACTGTGCCTGCACATACCCAGCTGGAATTGCTCAGACTGCAGTTGTTTAAATTTCCTATACTTGTTGTACAGGACTTTCAGTCATCGTTGAAATTTCTCCTCATGCATGCATCCAGCTGGGACTTTTATGGTTCACCATATGTACTGGCAGTGAGGTGGTCTTCCGGTGCAGAGTGAGCCAGTCGGCCCATCCCACTGATTATGAGGTATATCAGTGCATAGGACCATTGACCTGGTACTGCATGGAGACCTGATGGTGTCTCTGCAGCTCAGCCCATTGTGCCTTACATGGTACATACCTCAGGAGCTGCGCCACCTTGGGTTCTCCAGCAGTAGATAGGTCCTGGTGGTTTTCTGGAGGGGGGGTTCAGGGTTGGGTCTCTGGGGGGGGGCTGGAGGGGATGGGGCCATACTGTGGAGTGGGTTTCTGGCTTGTCAATTTAATTTTAACTAGTTGTATTTTGCATTTGCAGGGGCCACAAGTTGGTGTCAGTTCCCTATATTCTTGTCTCTGGTTCCAACTACTGATTGAACCCACAGGTCTGTTACTTCTGTGAACCAAAGGGGCAAGCTGTAATAGATGCAACCCCCCCTACTCTTTGTAGTGAGGGCACCCCTTCTTTTGGCAAGAGAGCATTGGGTAGACTTTGGGGGTTTTGTGTTCCAAACCTTTTACTGTGTGAGAATGACATTTCGGCCTGTGGTCTCTTTGTTGAATCTGTCAAATACACTACCAAAGAGACCCCCTTCTTCTTCAGCTGTCCAGGCTTTTATGGTTTGAAACAGGAAAATCTGGATGCCGCACACCGGATAAAGTTGAAAACATCTTCTTTATTGTAAAACTTGGATCAAAAAAACTCACAGCTATGAGTAAGTGCTCGAACTAGAGCGCGAAACGCGTCAGCTGTGTCTGTACCACCCGCCTGATTGTCCTGTTTTTTATGATCCAAGTTTTACAATAAAGAAGATGTTTTCAACTTTATCCGGTGTGCGGCATCCAGATTTTCCTGTTTCAAACCCTGCTTCAATTTGCATTTAGCCAGCACCTGGGACTCCTCTCCTCTGAAGGATTCACTAACACACACCTGAAAGCAAGTTCTCCTGAGCGGTGATTCATTTTCTCTGTCTTGTCTGTCCAGGCTTTTACCCATAAGATTCTGTTCATATGGGCAGAAATAAGAGCCATTCTAGAGATTTGTGTCATTACTTATTTTAGGGCATCAACAGTAGAGGGCAAAATGGAGGGAAATTGCTATAAGTGTTCCGCTGAAGCATGGTCCTGAAAGAGAATCCTGTTTGTTGCCCTAGTCCAATTAGCTGCAGTTTAACAAACAACCAACAGGAAATTGCAGCAATAGCAGGTTGCAGAAATTGTCCTACGCGTGTAAAGATAGCCTTTAAAAGTGTCTTAAACTTTTTGTCAGCAGAATCTTTAAAAGAAGGAACATCTTCAATAGGTACAGTGAAATGTTTAAGATTGAGTTGGCAGGGTCAGCTACAGGAACAATCCACTTTTTTGTAATATCTTTTTACACTGGGTAGAGTTCAGCAATAATCCTTAGAGGGATGAAAATCTTTCATGGCTCTTAGTACCCAAAGGGGCAACGTGTAAGACACAAGAATTAAGTGTGACAATTCTGAGGCTTTTGTGCACAGCAGAAGTGAGAGTGAAGTCTTAACATCAGGTGTATATGATTCTGGGGAAGATAAATCTTCCACTGCCTCTGGGTCCTGAATCTATGTGTCTTCTAGAGGGGACATTTCACTTTCCAACTCCTGTAGAGAAGGTTACTGAAACTTTTGAACGCAGTATTAGGACTCTTGGATGTTAAAGAAATTGTGACATAGTTTCAGAAAAGTTTGCCTCAGTCAGGTAGGCTGCTTGCTGCATGCCTGAGATTGATTGCTGTTAAAAGAGGGTCCTGCTCCACTCTAATGCCCCGTACACACGGTCGGATTTTCCGACGGAAAATGTGTGATATGACCTTGTTGTCGGAAATTCCGACCGTGTGTAGGCTCCATCACACATTTTCCATCAGATTTTCCGACACACAAAGTTTGAGAGCAATATAACATTTTCCGGAAACAAAATTCGTTGTCGGAAATTCCGATCGTGTGTACACAAATCCGATGGACAAAGTGCCACGCATGCTCAGAATAAATAAAGAGATGAAAGCTATTGGCCACTGCCCCGTTTATAGTCCCGACGTACGTGTTTTACGTCACCGCGTTTAGAACGATCGGATTTTCCGACAACTTTGTGTGACCGTGTGTATGCAAGACAAGTTTGAGCCAACATCCGTCGGAAAAAATCCTAGGATTTTGTTGTCGGAATGTCCGAACAAAGTCCGACCGTGTGTACGGGGCATAAGAGATTTGAATGGTCTCCAGGCCTTCGGAAAAGCAAAGGTTTGCCTGAGCTTTTGCCATGTTTCCTTTGTGCCTGGTTTTGTGCCTGGAGTAAGCAAGTCCATGTCGGAGTGCAAAAGAACCCAGGTGTAGGCCATCCTGTAGGAAAAGTGGCAAAAAGGGCAGGAAAAATTGTGCGAGTACCATATAAAGGGTTCTAGGTGGAAGTGGCAGTAAACAAATTGTGTGATCTATGGTGGGATGTAGCATTGGTCATTCACCAAAGACTAACAATGAGTGGTTGAATTTTTGCATCAAGTTTAAATAGTTTAACACTGTATACATTTCAAAATATATTCCTGGTCTCCTGATAGTGTTAACATATTGTATAATTACTCCATTACTTGCTTTACACGGTTTGTGTGTATCCTGTTTAGTATGCATTTATATATCATATTTACTGTGGGGGTTACATTAAAACTGAGGTTAATAGAGTGGGGTAGGTTTATAGGGGGGGCATGTCCTTAAAAAACTTTTGTCAGTGTTCAATGACATGAAGGCAGCAGCTCATAACCCAGGGTCTATAAATATCAAGTCTGTGTTCTGTATTATATGTACTATATGAATAAAATTGCCTTTTAGTGCACTATGCTGGTATAGCAACAGCCACAGCCCTCATCACCAGTGTCTTCACACTGATAGGGGATGTATCTGACCAGGTCTGTTACTGAGTGCTGAATACTGAAAGCACTGGCTCTAAAGGCTCATACACACTATAAGAAAATCGGGCGAACATTTTTATAGTGTGTACACAACTTTTGACAGCCGATTCCGAATTTTCGTACGAAAATTGCTGTAGGGACAAACTCCAAAATTTCTTGTAGGGGAACAGAACGAACGATTTTCGTTTAATGTGTTCCCTTTTCATACAAGAAAATCAGAAAAGAAAGACTGCGCATGATCAGAAACAATAAACAAGAAAAGCCTTTGTCGTACGAGAATATTCGTAATAATTTTCTTACATCGGTTCCGATTTGCTATGAAACATCAAGAAAAAAAAATCGGACGAACGTTCGCCCGATTTTCTTATAGTTTGTACCCCACGTAACTCTGGTGCCCTTTCAACTGCACATTCCTATTTATACAATCTGTCCAACTGCTGTAACTGAAATATAAAACGTGAAACAATTAACTTGGAAATTATTGGTATGAGGTCTACATGCCTGGGTATTTGATTCTGTGACTTTAAATGGAACCTGCAAGATTTTTACCCGTATCAGCAGGCATATCTATCCAATGCTGAAGGCTATTGCCAACCTATTCTTGGGCTTGAATCTGATGGGGAACACAGACAGTTAACACTAGACTCCATGGGACCATAGTGACTGTAATTGGAACCTTACCACCTATTGTTATATGTTTAAGAACCAAGATACCGCTGTAGCTATAAATGCAGGCATAGAATTCTCATTCTAACTGAGAAAGACATTTGGATAAGTGGTGAAATACCTTCAACATTACAGAACAAGTCCAATTACATGTGACTAACTACTGTATCAATATATGGTTAAAATGCTCACTGATGACTATGCAAGATTTTTGGATGTAGGACAACACCGGTTCTCTTTTTTTGAGTTACATGTGTGTATAAATTGATCATTATTACAAAACCAGGAGTCAGTTGTTGGACTTATTTGACATGCAAATTCCAGTAAGTCAAAAAAAAAATGTACACATTTGCAGCTCTGTTCATGATAAAAAGAAGCATCACAAGGTTCCAGCAGGTTTTAAAAGTACTCTTTTATTTTTTTCCAAAATATTATATGCACTCTGTTAAAGCTTTTCACGTTGCAACAGGCTCAACAAGAAAGCTTTTCCAAGACCAGAAAATCTACCCGCCTGTCTTTATAAGACACTTTTCATTACAAAATTATATCAATAAGAACATTTATAAACGCATCTCTAATTGACATCATATAAAATAAACTAATTTCAATATTTGACTCAAGATTTGTACATGGAACATTTACAATATGTACACTGCAATAATACAACAAGCAAAAAAAAAATCTCATTTACAAAAAGTCAAAAGTGCAAGGCCGTATTAACCCTTTAAGTCCAAAAAAAAAACAAAATACAATTTAACAAAAGAAAGGTGAAGGTAAGACTATAAACCTGTAAACAAAATTTTATTAGAAATGAAAGAATGAAAAAAATAATTAAATGACACCAAAGGATCTTAATTACATATTTTCCAGTTATTGACATTTAACTTAAATAAATTAAAGTTAATTTAACTCTGATTGGACCAGAAGAGCTTTGACTTATTCCCTACATGGCAGGATTATAAATAAAACAATATTTTACTACCAGCATTGCGCTGTCAAAATAAAATACTGTATCAGATTCTTTACTGAAATATTTTGCATTCTGAAAGCTGGAAAGTGTTTCTTAAAAATGTATGCTAAGGTCTTATATCCCATGCAGGACAAAGCAACAGGTTCACTTTAATGCCACCCAACCCAGCAGCACATACTCCTCTTCCTTTCACTTCCTAAAAAGCTTTGTTTAGCTGCAGGAGCACAGAAAAGGAACCCAGTATAACTTACAGTCTCCAACACTGGAGCTAACATAGGGCTAAGCGCTGCCCCTGTGTGGGAGTGCTGGGCCAAGCTCCAGCAGTGTCACATAAGAAGAAGACTAGTAAGCAACATGCTGTTACATATTTGGAAGTACCAGGTGTTTTCTTTCTTCCCAGAGCTGTGAGGTGCTGAAAGAAAGGTGAGTTTGGCCTGCTGGAAAGACAGACATTAAAGTCAACCTGTTGCTTTGCCCTTCATGCTATGGTTTCCCTGTTTCTAAATCCAATAAAAATTGCAGCTTATTACCTCTTACAGGGAGTGGCTGCATTAGTTTTCTTTTTCAGTCTTTGTTCCTGTATTTGCACCTGGTGATCCTGTCAGTAACACACTTCCTATCCTAGAGAGTGACAATGCTCACTCACTGTATCTATGGAGGAGCAGCATTTTCTCCCTAGACCGCTGTTCTGATTTGGACTACAAACAATTCCCGCCTTCCCCGTAACCTGGAGGGGGGGGGGGGGGTATTCTGTAGTTCACAGAGGAGAGAACAGGTAATTACTGATAACTTTGAGATTTTAATTAGGCGCACAAGAAACTGTATTATACTGGACTTTAAAGGAGGATCAATGCATATTTTTTATACTTGCAGAAAATATACTGAGCTCAAAAAAGGAAAACCAATGCAGCCACCATAGTGTATGTAAGGATTAGTAAGCAATCATATATTACATTCTTTGTTCTTGGGTTTGGGTACACTATAAACATAATGCATGCTTCACTGCAAAAGCAATGCTCATATACCATAAATAATTCTCTAACTTACTGAAACAGGAAAAGTAAACACAGTTGCTATGTTCACATGTACAGTAGTAGTCGTGCTTATAAATTTGATTATGGACATTAAGCACTCACAATAAACCATAAGTAAGAACAAGGCTCTGGCCAGAATCGGACAATAGGTATTCACTTTATTTTACCCTCCAGCCACAAGCTGGAGGTTGTAAAGGAATTCATTATAACTAATTTAACTTTTGCCCACCAAGTGCCTGAAGACTTATATAGGACTCTTGGTGACCCTGTTGAGAACCACTGGTCTAGGGCAGTCAGTGCTACAAAACCGCTGCCTGCACTTTGAATTTACAATGTCTCTGCATGAAAGTGGGTTTCCAAACTTAATGAAAATCAGTTCCCTGTGAACTCAGCATAGAGCAACAGCTCATGTTTTGCTGGGACTTGGAATCATTACCCAACCATTTAGATGTGATAGAGATCTATTATATCTCCATGGTCAAACTTGGCCACTGAGCCAATGTAAAAAGCAGTAAACAACAATTCGAGGTCCCAGCTGCAAGAGAGAGATACTTTGTGTACCCTTCCAAAAAAATACTTAGGGGCCTGTGTCGACGGATTTGAGCTTGTGTTGATGGCATCAGTTTGATTCACGGACAGGTGCATGCGTCCTTCAGTTGACCTGTAGGCTTGTATAAGAATGCAAAACCTGCTTGAAGAGAACAAATGTCTGTCAACACAGGCCCTTTAGATGGTCCAGTTCACCTGGGCTGAGCATATTGGGTAGACCATGTATATAAACAGAAACGGCCACCATGCCAATTTATAACTAGCTTTCAGAGCAAAGTGCTCATAGAAGGGATTTGTACAGAGCAAAACAAACTGTATTTCCCAACACACTTACCAGCTAGCCAGCCAGAAAATAAAATTAAAAAAAATATATATAAAAAAAAGAAGATTTACTGTCTAACAATTTGAATTTGTAGACCATGACTATATAGCAGACTTCTGCATATCTGACTTGTGTTAGATGTAAGCATACAGCAGAGCTGCAGTGAAAAAAACAGATAGAACTAGAAGTGTGCTTCCTTTTTGCCACTGCATGTCGGGTCACAAATATGTTTATGTGAACTAGCACTTCTGTGAATAGCAGATGACCTGTCTAGCCCTGGGTCAGCTGCAGTCCCAGGTCAAGACATTTAGTACTCATCAAGTCTAATCTTATAAACGGGGAAAAGGTTCAGATATTCAGTATTACATGTCCCTAATCTGCTTTCTTAACACTTAATTGAAATCAGTGCTCTGCCTTAAGGGAATAGAAGCAGCCACTACCATAAATTACTTTTATCTTCATGGTTAATGTACCAGAGCTGACAACGAGACTACCTCACGTCTCCTAGCTCATTTGTTAAGAAATGGATGACTGTTTCAGTAAGCTTTATGTGCAGTTTTTAAACCAAACAAAATACTGTCTCAAAATGCAGCATAAAGAAGTATTCATCTTAAATAGACTAAGATCATGTTAAATATAAAACCCGCCTTCACTTCCGACTTTCCAAAATATGATTTACGAAGAAATTAACATGTATCACATTAGACAACACATTACAACATTCAAATGATTTTGTTCCACTGTACAAATTACCAATGTAACAATATTTTGTTTAATTTAAAAGTACCCAATATCTATAAATGGAAAACATTTTGTGATGAGACCTCCATATTAAACCTGCCAGTACAACCGTGCATTTAGAATATAGGAGGCGGTTGTATGTCTGATGTCTTTGTGAGGTCCCTGACCCTTAATGATCTGATGGGCTGTCATCACAATATGGTTTCCTTTACAATGTATGTTCAGCATGTACACTCTAAATTAACACAGTTTGGTCATCAGTTTTCCTGCTGGTATACGTTCATATCAATGGACTAAATACTATACTATGCAAGTGTGCAAAACATGTTATGGTTTTTATCATATTCAAGGCTTTATTGAGGATCCTGTAACAAAAACAGGTTTAGCAATTCCACAGACACCGCGCTTGGACTGACCAATCTCAAGGGCTCTGTAAAGGCCTCAAGACTGACACAATAAAAATTTTTTAAAGATATCTCAATACAATTATCAAAATATGTCTTTATAATAGATATATACAGATACATTTATTTGAATGCTAAAAATAAATATATTATCTTTGATTCTGGGCACTTTAGAAAATAATGGATGTTGCTTGAACCAGTCCATCATTACCTTAAATTGTAGAAAGTGCTCAAGGAACAATACCAACTAAAACCAATATTTCCATTTTATACTGGCACCAATTAGCTGAATTGCCCACCACCTGTTTAGATCACTGAATCCTGTGATGAAACCAGCCAATAGTTTGCGTATTACAAAACCAAGATGGCAGCATCACCCTCTTCTAGCTTGTTCACTCTGAATTCTGGAGAATCCATTTGAGAAGCATGATGCCATCATTTGACTTGCAATGGTCACAGCAATGTGCAAATCAAAATGGAGTCTCTAAATGACATAACAACCCAGTATGTGATTCAGCTTGCCAATTATCACATAAACCGGAAACACTGGTTTTAGTGGAATGGCCCTTTCATTCCTTGTTAATAGCCCTTATTACAATTAACTGACAGAAGTTAAGATAGGTATCTGACATTTTGTGCAGAGGGATAATTTCTTATAAAAACACACAGACATAAATCGGGCATTTGCTAATCTGTAACTGGCCAGGCAGCTAGGGCACAAAACAATACAAATCGGGCAATTACAGAGAGGGTACGTTTACATTTCATAAATAACAGTTATACAGGGTTCATAAATAATACATTTTAAGTAAAAGTGACCCATGCATTGCACGCTGCCAGCCTTTGTTGTTAATTTCCCCAGTGCTTCAGTTGATTGTGTATTAGGCACTGAACTGATGCTCACATATACATGAGGCTGTGCCTACAGTACAACCTGAAACATACCAAGCCGCCCTTTTTTAGCATTCTGAAACTGGCTTTTTTCCTAAGTCTGTAAGAGCACACATACATGCAAGATTTAGCTTTAGTGAGCAGGATAGTTACAAAAGGGAAAGGGAAGATAGTGGGGGACTTAAGAATAGATATACAGGAGCTGCAGTTTCTGATTTGATTTTTGAAGTTACATGCTCCAGGGCTGTCATCCTTATCCTTGCTTCACTATGTAGAACACTTGCTTTATCTGGATCAATGAATCACTGACATCTGATGTACTTATTTAAAAGTCCATAACTCATGGAGCTGTAAAAGGAGGCAAGGATGACCGCCCCAGAACTTTTACTCTCAGAAAAAAGGATAGCTCCCATATTTTTTTACGTTCCCGTTGACCTTATTATCAAATCAATCATACCAGCTGGGGCAGTCAAGGGTTAAATCTTATTCTTACAAACTATCAAAAAGAAACCCGTTCTAAGAGACTATGTAAGCAATCATGTTTGCCCTCTACTTCTGAATATGAGAGTTGCCTGCCTGCAATGTTAATCCAATTGCTTCAGTACTTTCTGGGTCACTGATCTGGAACAAGTTTGTACTATAGATCAATGGTTATGATGTTCTAATCTTTATACTGGTTTCATGTTAGTAATTAAAATGATAGAAGGCAGAGACAGCCAGGCAAGTGGAATTCTTAGGAGGCCAGCAATGGCTGCCCTCCTATTTCCCACATGATTGGTTTACTTTAAAAACTCACATGTAGCTCTGCCATTACTGATCACAGGTGTTTGGTTTGGTATGTATGCATATAACCAATACTGGTTACATCAACTGTCATTGAAAGCAAATGGGTCTAAGTGAACATGTCTATTATTGTAGACTAAAACTAAGGTGGAATCATGGGTCGACAATACAGAGGGAAATATAAATATGTACTTACAACACATAACATTACATTTCTCGATATTGTGAGCTGGTTTTACTGTAGATCTTTTGCAGCAATCACTGGACACATAGAAAGTACTTGCTACATGTGATCTCCAAAACCGGCAAAGGCTGACAAGCATCTCTGCACACTGCATAGAATTTTTACACCCCCTAAATGGATAAAAAACAGCATCTTATCACTTTTCCACCTATAGCTGAACTCTCATTCTTGGTTCCTTAACTGAATGTTGTTACAGTATTAAAATGCCTCATCTAAAGATAGGCCCTACAATGTTAATCAACTCTTTATGTATGCAACATTTTGTTAATAAGAGAAGGCTTTAAATCCAAACATGCAAACATCAACTGCTGCACTCAAAATCAGGCTCAAATGGCTCATACATGACATACACATGACTTGAAACTTTGGATATCTGCAGACTTATTCAATAAAATGTGCATATTTGTCATAACTATTTCATAATCAAAGGAATAAAATCAGTTTTAAGCAATGGATATTAGTGGTGAATGTCCTGAAAAAAATAGCCTGTTCAAAAAGAAATAATTGTGGTTCAACTTGCCCCATAAATGGAACCAATATCCATTAGATAACTGGGTCACCTAATGTACACAAGTTTTGTACTAATTTACTCCTTTGCTATTCCTGCTGCACATTGCTATAACAACAATATATAGGCAGGATTTATAGAGATAATTTCTCGCACTAGGCAGTCCACATGAGTATTCGATATGTGTCCAGTGTCTAACAGCTGATCACAGCACTGATTTCACCAAATCAGCACCACACTGGTAGCTTACTTAGTTTCCTTTTGTAGCTTTGCTTACTATACCATATTAAACATACTCTGGCATTAAACTCAAAAATGTTTCCATCAAGCAAACATTCCTGTTCTTCGGGAGGACCTCCCTGCTACGATCATCTCTCCACTCACCATTCATGAAATACAGGGCCCCAGGCGCTGTTTTGTGAATGGCCTGAAGGAGAAGGAGACAGATACACAGCTATAGTGCTGGGGTCTATGAGACCTGAAGTGCTTATATCTTGAGCAGTCAAGAAGTACAGTTCCCACTGTACTTCCTCAAGCATGTAAACAAACTAATTTGCCGGGGATAGAAGTATACCAGCATGACAGCTAAGTCTTCCAGGGAACTAGAATTACCTGTTGGAAACCTGTGAGGGTAACTGTGCTCAGAGTTTGGCTTTAAGTAAGCATGTGGCTCCTAATAAGATGTTAAACTGCCACTTTTGTCAACAGCAGATACCTCAAGGTGGCTTCCTTTCCATGTTCAAGTTGTAAAGCGCTGTGTAAACTGTTGGCGCTATATAAATCCTGTATTATAATAATAATGATAATAATAATAATAATAAACGGCCTCCTGAAAACCATGATAATGGAATCTAATGGAACTCTAATATTCAAAGAGTGAGCAGTTTTTGTGGTCAGCAGCTTTTACCTGCCCCTCACTACTGGTCAGTGAGGCCACTCATTGCCATGATAGGCTAATAGAGAGGTGGGCCAGAGCTGGTGACCACAGAACTGGTCGGTCTTTGCACAACACATCACTCTAGAGCCTGAGGCCCACTAAGCATTATATAATGAAAAGGAAGTCAATGTGCAGGCCCCCAGATGTACCCAATATTGACTGTAAGTGGCAGTTTCATGTCTTAATAGTAGCCACTCTTTTACTTTGAGAAGTACATATATCTTGAACTTTGAAACAATAAAGGTACATCTTCAGTAAACAGAGCTACAGGGCCTGAGGTTATTTAAACCATATAAATATAAAATATCAAATATGACCTATTATGCTCTGTTCTACACCATTCATAGGTTACTCAGATTATCAGCTCGATACAATATAATACACTTGTTTTACTGGAAAAGGATCTTCATAAATCAGACCACTGTCTGAACTTTGGCAGATTCATAAGTAGCCCCTGACAAACACTTTGGTGTACTTATTTATAACTTAAGAACTCATAGAAAATCTTGGTTCTACTTAAAGGCAGCTGGAAATCTATCATATCATCAAAATGGGTTTCTTGCTTTATCCCTGCTCCATTCTGTTTTGGCCCTCATCTTTCAGTCTTAGTGCTTTTATGATCACTTTTAGCTGTGAGCACTTCTTCAGAGGGCCAGAAGTGCTATAGACATTGGGCTTCTCACGGCCCTTCAGTATGCATTACTGTTGTCCAACTATAGTCCAAGAGCTCTTCTTCCATCCTGGTGCACTACGGGAGCTGCATCTCAGATAAGTCAGACAGGCTTCCAGACTGACTTTGCTGCTGAGGATGCAGAAAATAACCCATGGTGTTCGGCTGAGGAATGTGAGGTTGCTGGTAAAGCTGTTGAGACTGGCCTGTTTGCATTGAATCAGACGTCTGCATCTGAGACACAAAAAGAAAATTTTTTAAAATCAATCCATAATTATGTTGGTTTGAAAAAATTACCTATTCAATACGGTGAACAATCAAACCAGATTCCTCCCTATAGTTAAATGCTGAAACGTGATTGGTTGATATCAGCAACTATCTACGGCTCCACTTTTCAGAATTCCAGTACAGTTTTTTTTTTTTTATTGATGGGCATGAGTAATATGAATATGGTATGCATGCAATAGGCCTTCAGGATGTAAAAATACAAAAACTAAATTTGTATTCAATGCCATCTATAAAAGGTAAAAAAAGACAAAACAACAAAAGCAAAAAAAAAAGAACTGCTTGCGTCACCTACAGCAACAAAAGTGTCTTTATACTACTTTCTTACTGGGTTAATCAAATCGCAGTGATTGACTGAAATTTGCAATCTCAGGCTAAGTGCAGAAGTGCATAAGTGAGCCTCCACTGTTTTATATCTGGGGATGTGGGGAGAGAGGTTAGTTTTCAATTTAGATAGAAAAATTAATTATAATTATAGTCATTTTAGGACTATAGGAAACTGTAAAAATATGAAGTCTGACTGTGAATAATGGTTATTATACAGTAGATTACAGCAAAACAACCCTAGTTCTAATGAATGCTCTTCAATTGAATTCAATGAAAATTAAATAGCAGTAACTGTTTGTGAAATGCAGTGAAAAATAGTAACAATCAAATTTAATTTTTCAAGTTTTATTAGTTTAGAATAATTCAAAAATTAAAGTAACCGCTGATTGGATGCTTGAAAAAAAAATCCATGGTTTTTGTTCCACATTAATAACTATATCACCGCAAACCACACAGCATTCTTGTTTCCTTAATAAAATAATAAATGCATGAAGAAATTTACCTGAAGATACAGATGTGGCTGGACCTGTTGCTGTTGGCAGTGGTGTAGGTGAACTGCTGGATGGGTCTGCTGTTGGGTAAACCTGGACTGAGGGATCATGACAGAGGGGCTATAGACTGGGGCAGGATGAGAGGAAATCACTGTGTTGATGTTGTTATTGGAAGTGACTGGCTGCATCTGTAATGAGTGAGGCCGCATTTGTGGATCCTGGACAAACCTGTCAAGAAACAAAAAAAAAATGTATGTGTTATAAATAACCTGAGTTTTGATATGGGTAGCTGTACTGTTAGAAACCCAAGGATACTCTCAGAGACTTTGCTTGCTGCATTCTCTGGTATTTGTATAGCAGCCATTCTCAGCAAGGGTTCCATGGAACCCTAGGTTTCCTCCAGAGGTTTCTAGGGGTTCCCTGAGCAGTTACTTAACATCTCCTCTGTTGGTGCATAGTTCCTGGGCCAATGTCACTTGATAGAGCCAGTGGCATGATCCCAGTGATCTTTTTAGCTGTCTATAAGGGAGGCATTCTTCCACTGACCACCGCTGTAAGGGGCATTCTTTCAAGTGGCTTCAAAATGTATAGGGGAAAATAAAACCACCAGAGAAAGCTGCAGCACATCCAAAGATGTGGGGATAGGCAAGAAGAGGCAAGACACTTTGTCACATTGTTTAGAACGTCGCATTTTGCAACACAGAGAGGGTGGAGATCCTACCTGCCCACTTCCTTGGTCAAAGCATTCTGTTACTGAGGCAACGCTTTTTGGGGTGTAATATTCCTTTGCTGGATGCTCTATTATCCATTATAAGGATGAAAGAATAAGGTTACAATTCGTCCCCAGAATTGTCCCTGAATGAATGAGTGAATTCCAGTGCAAAGGGTCCAACTCATGTTACACAATCATCAATCCAAAGTAGCACTGCTAGAGCTGACAGTGTGTACATGGTGATCCATATTATTGAGCACCTACACACAGCTTCAACCGTGCCATTTTGGATTATGTAGTGTGATGTGAGTTGAAGCCAACGCTCTGCATTATTTACACTACACTGCCCAACTTCCAGGGCTACTGAATGGCAAACAGAATGCAGATGCCAGACACACGGCACAATCTGTGAGTTACCTGCTCCTGACCTGACCCATGCATTTTGTGTGTCACCTATTTTTGACTCCTGAACTCTGTGCATTACCTAATCCTGACCCCTGAACTCTATGCCTTACCCTCTCTTTAGCAGCATAGACTCAGGTTTTATTTAAGCATATATTTGTGGATGTGACCGTTACCACAATCTGGCCACACCCACAATTCACCAAAGTGCATGTTGCCCACAGCATGCTTTTCCTTCTCATGATGCCCACAGTAGTATGTCTTTATACCTTGAACGTCTGGCCCTAGTTACAAAAGCCTGTGACCAATTTTTAAGTGTGTGTTAAAAATAGGGGTGTGATCTTGTGAGTGTGGCTACAAATAAGGATGTGTTTTTTTGAGCTGGTAAAAAGGGCATGGTCAGGAGGATGTCTGCGGATTTCATTTTGAAAATCTGGTAACCTTATGATAGGGCACTGCGCTGCTGTTGTTTTGTTTTCAGTAACTCCAGTGGAGAAACATTTGGCAAGTAAACCTGTCACAGACCTGGGCATTTCAAAATGAGCATGGAAAAGAGGAGCTGTTGAATGTTACTTTATAAGATACTATGCCATTGACTAAGTTTCCAGTACAGTGCTTATAGCAAACATATAGCATGACAACTTCATTCTTAACCACTTCAACCTGGAAGGTTTTACCCACTTCCTGACCAGGCCTTTTTTTGTGATACGGCACTGCGTCGCTTTAACTGACAATTGAGCAGTCGTGCAACGTTGTACCCAAATCAAATTGATGTACTTTCTTTCCCACAAATAGGTCTTTCTTTTGGTGGCATTTGATTACCTCTGCGTTTTTTTTCTTGCACTATAAACAAAAAAAGAGCGACAATTTTGAAAAAAAACAAACATATTTTTTACTTTCTGCTAGAATACATATCCAAAAAAAAATGTAAAAAAACAAATCTCTTCATCAATTTAGGACAATAGGTATTCTGCTCCATATTTTTGTTAAAAAAAAAAAAAATCCCAAAAAGCGTATATTGATTGGTTTGCGCAAAAGTTATAGCGTCTACAATCTATGGGATAGATTTAGAGACTTTTATTCATTTTTAATTGTTTTACTGGTAATAGCAGCGATCTGCGATTTTTAGTGGGACTGCGACATTGAGGCGGACAAATCTGACAGTGATCAGTGCTTAAAAAAAAAAAAAAAATGCACTGATCCCTGTATAAATGACACTGGCAGGGAAGGGGTTAACACTAGGGGGTGATCAAGGGGTTAAATGTGTTCTCTGGGAGGTGTTTCTAACTGTGGGAGGCATGGATTAACTGGAGGAAAAGAGCTTAGCTGAAACATGATCTCTTACTTTTCCTCCCTGACAGATCAGCAGTGTGCTTTGTTTACATCGGCACACCACTGCTTTGTCTCTCCTGTGAATGATCAGCAGGTGCGGCGGCTGCCAGACCCACTGATTGGCTCCCACTGTGTTCAATCACAGCGGGAGCGGCGCGCGCTCCCTAAACCGCGTGCACAAAATCACGTACAGATACATGATTTTGCGCACCCGGGCCGCCCTGCCACAGTAAACATACATGGGCTGGTCCGGACTATAAAAACCATTTACCTCTTGAACAATTCTAAATCTTAAAAATGCAGCCCAGCTATGAAAACTTTACTGATCATACCTCAGATGCTGGCCATATTCAGGTGGCTGTGGTCTGTCCCCAGTTTCAGTGGAAATCCTTGAAGAGGCAGCAGAAGGGTGAGCTTGTGAGAACATCATTGTATTGTTGTACAGTGGCATCACAATGTTACCATGAGTCTGTAAAGACGTAGCTGTCTGCTGTGTCTGATTTCCGCTCATTACCCGATGATGCCTCTGTAGCTGTTGCTGGTGTTTCTGTAGCTGCTGCTGTTTGTGCAGCTGCTGTTTCTGTAACTGTTGGTGATGCTGCTGCTGTTGCAGCTGGTGCAGTTGCTGGTGCTGTAGCGTTTGTTGTATTTGCTGGTGTTGCTGTACTTGTTGCACTTGCGGATGCTGGTGTTGTTGTGCTTGTGGTTGTACTTGTTGATGCTGGAGTTGCTGAGGTTGTGAGTGTTGCTGGTGTGTTGTATTCTTCATCCATGCAAAATAAGGAAAAACAGTTAGTACATTTTTAGTTATGTAAAATAAAATATATTTTTACATTTAACCACTTCAGCCCCGGAAGGATTTGCCCCCTTAATGACCAGGCCATTTTTTGCGATTATTTTTTTTAAAACAACATTTTTTTATCAGTTTAGGCTGATATGTATTCTTATATTTCTGGTAATAAAAAAAAAAATTTGCAATAAGCGTATATTGATTGGTGTGCGCAAAAAGTTATAGCGTCTACAAAATATGGTAAAGATTTATGGCATTTTTATTATTTTTTTTTTTACTAGTAACAGCGGCAATCTGCAATTTTTAACGGGACTGCGACATTGCGGCGGACAGGTCAGATACTTGACACTTTTTTGGGACCATTGACATTTATACTGCGATCAGTGCTATAAAAAATGCACAGATTACTGTGTAAATGTCACTGGCAGGGAAGGGGTTAACACTGGGGGGCAACCAAGGGGTTAAATGTGTTCACTGATGTGTGTTTCTAACTGTGGGGGCAGTGTAGTGACTGGAGGAGGAGACATATCGCTGTTTCTAATTAGTAGGAACAGACGATCTGTCTCTGCTCCCAGAACAGGGATTTGTGTGTTTACATATACATATCCCTGTTCTGGCTCTCGTGCCCGCGACTGCCGGCCATGCGCATTGGGTCCTGTGCAGCGGGCGCGTGCCTGCTATGGCTCTTAAAGCAGCTGACGTACAGATAAGGCGAGTCATGCAGGGGAGCCGATCAGGAAGTGGTTAAACTATAGAACTATAGGCAAAACAACTTTTTTTTAAATTTTAGATAGAGCAAGGGAGGGCTATAACTTGTCTGATTTTTTTTCGCCATCTGTGTACGATTGCCATAATTTCCTGTCCCATAGCCAAACAGGAAGTGGGAGGAAATCTCTGTAAATTAAAGGAATTCCGCTACAGACCTGGGCATTTCAAACTAGCATGAGAATGATGTGCGTTTAAAGTGGTTACTGGGGCTATCTAATCAAAGAGAAAGGCAGAATCAAGATTTCTAAAAGATTTGCCTGCCTCTCCAGTATTTCCTAAACTATGGGTGGGAACCCAAATTGGTTAACAGACATGTTTGGGATGGGTCTCCACTTGACTTTGTGTCCAAGTGTGAAATCAACAGATTATTGGCAAGTGCACAGACTATGCTTTTTGAGATCCAAGGTTGTCCTTTCTCTGATTCCCCAATCTAACTCAGTCAGGACACAGAAATGGCAACATTTATTTCCATCTTATAAAATGTCCTATGTGTTAAGTGAGGCCTTTTTTGTTGACGATTGCAAAGGGCTTAGGAAATGACAGGGATATACACTATATTACCAAAAGTATTGGGACACCTACCTTTACTCACACAGGAACTTTAATGGCATCCCAGTCTTAGTCTGTAGGGTTCAATATTGAGTTAGCCCACCCTTTGCAGCTATAACAACTCTTCTGGGAAGGCTGTCCACAAGGTTTAGGAGTGTGTCTATGGGAATGTTTGACCAATCTTCCAGAAGCGCATTTGTGAGGTCAGGCATGGATGTTTGGACTCATCCATGTCTTTATGGACCTTGCTTTGTGCACTGGTCATGTTGGAACAGGAAGGGGCCATCCCCAAACCATTCCCACAAAGTTGGGAGCATGAAATGGCCCAAAATGTCTTGGTATGCTGAAGCCTTAAGCATTCCCTTCACTGGAACTAAGGGGCCAAGCCCAACCCCTGAAAAAACAACCACACACCATAAGCCCCCCTCCACCAAATGATTTGCCTATATACCACAGGGACCTATCATTGTCGTGAACAAATACAGCATTTCAAGGCTCTTCTAAAAGTTATTTTTCTGCGAGGCAAGAAGTAGTTGTTATAAAGACAGAGATGAGTCACAGTCAGTAGCAGCGCTTATCAGTTATGGTAATGTACAAAAAGATCCTCCATGGATTTCCTCCAGGCCGGATCTGGAGCTTGGGCTGACCTGGGAGGATCCTGACAGCAGAGCGTTTGAAAGGAATCTTTCCTAAGTCGCAGCGGGAGCAATGGGGACACTGAGTACATCAGCACGGTTAGGGACTTACAAGGGGAGAGACTGCCATCTGTTGCAGGTCTCTCTGGAAGACAGGGTTGTGCTTAAATCTATCATTAACCTCTGCATGGAGATCTCTGGAGCAGTCAGGCAGGCTGGTAAAGAGGCTGCCGGGCAGACTGGTAAAGAGGCAGCCAGGTGGGCTGGCATTTCCTGCAGTTATCAGAACTGGGGCCAGTGTCTACAAGGGAGTTGAATGTGCTCCGGAATGAAGTCTATAACACTTTGTGCTACTTTCTAAAGGACTCAGAGTTCCTAGTCCTTCAGGGGTTTTGCATCTTTTTAATCAGAGACTGGCAGCGATCAGGAGTGAGACAAATCTGGAGTTGTCCATAGGGAGGAAGTTGTCCCTGGTTTTGTTGTTATCAAGTTTAGCAACCCTTTATTCCTATTCCCCAGCCAAGTTATTACCCCTAATAAAACAACAAAAACCAAGCTCAAAGACTGTTCCTTGTGTCTGGAGAAAGAGCAGAAAAATGCTTGTTGCCTGGCTGTGCAGGAGTGGGGAACCCAGTCATTTGCAACCCCTGCAGGGGTAGTGCTATACTATTGTATCATGCTGCTTTAAAGAGTATCTAAGCCCCAAAACAAAAATGTTATATACTGCAGCTTACCAGTCCTTAAATGTGGACCGGAGTTTTCATTTTTTAGACTAAGAACATTTTTAGCAAGTACAGAAAATAACTGTTGATCTTGCCAGAAATGCAGTGTCCTTGTCACTTCCTGTGAGCTGAAAAGACAGCATAAACAATGTTATCTCTCTTCTGTACACTACTAGTCCTATCGTTTCACCATGTTATGCAGATAAACAATGTGCAGACTTGTTTAAAGTCCAGCCTGTTCGACAACCTCATCTAAGATCTGGTAAGCTCCAATATACAAAATATTTGGTTTTTGGATTAAATATGATTTAAAGTACAGCTAAAGGCAACACTTTTTTTTTAGTTTTGTATAGAGTACAGGAGGGTTATAACTTTTGTCAGTTTGTTTGCCATCTGTGTCCCATAGGGGAGATTTCCCTTCACTTCCTGTCTCATAGCCAAAGCAGGAAGTGGGAGGAAATTCCTCCAAAGTGAGGGAACCCCTAGGAAAATGTTCCTTACAAGTAACTAGGTTTAAAATAGATAATTGATTGTCAATGTAACCACAAGTCTATCTTGTGTTAAACGTTCAAGACCTGTTAAACACAATCCAAGAGCTTAGGCTGTATTATGTATTGTTGACATTACTATGACATTTGTTCTGGAATTTGCTGTGGCTTGTTAATTACCTGACTGATGGTCATATTCTGATGACTTGTGGGTATGTGGAATGCACAAAAACATTAGTTACTTGACTGCTTGTCACATACTGGTAAATCATGGGTATATAAGACGCACAAAAACATGAACTACCTGACTGGTGGTTGCATACTGGTGACTCGTGGGTATTTGAGATGCACAAAAACGTTTTGAACTCTTTCCCATTTCTAGACCTTGCATGGAGACCACATTCTGCTGGCGAGACACCCTCCTTGGGTCTGTCTGCTGAACATTACTATTAAATCCAGGAGGGATTGGCTGTTGCATCAACATCTTCAAAGGAGACAAAAAAAAGGATAATGTGAGACTTTTGGAGTATATTATTTGTCTAGAGTGAGCATAGGCTGACCGAACACTTCAAGTGGAACTGGAACCCAACAATGTTTTCAAAATAAATTGCTATATGTACAAAATTATCAATAAAAACACTTTTTGCTTAAACCAACCTCCATGTATGCTTGACTGTCTAGCACACCACTATCCAATCCCTCTATATCTAATAAACTAAGGCATTCTGTACCACTACCAACAAGCTGGAAAGCAACTTTTCTGTGCCATGGTAGCTGTTGCTGCTGCCACCGAACTTCAATGTGTATATGTGTCCTCTTCACAGTGTGACATACAAAGTAACCCGATCAGCAGGTCATAATACTGATACCACGGGATCTCAGGATACTTATTATGTGAAGTCATACACTTACAGGCCACTTTATTAGATACACGTGTTTAATTGCTTGGTAGCATACATTGCTAATCAGCCAATCACATGGCAGCAACTCAATGCATTTAGACATCTAGATGTGGTTAAGACAACTTGCTAAAGTTCAAACCGAGCATCAGAATCGGGGGAAAAAAGGGGATTTAAGTGACTTTGACCATGGCATGGTTGTTGGTGCCAGACATGCCAGTCTGAGTATTTCAAAAACTGCTAATCTACTTGGTTTTCTATGCACAACCATCTCTAGGGTTTACAGAGAATGGCCTGAAAAAGAGAAAATATACAGTGAGCAGAAGTTGTGTGGCTGAAAATGCCTTGTTGAGGTCAGGGGAGAACAGGCAGACTGGTTTGTGATGATAGAAAGGCTTCAGTAACTCAAATAACCACTCGTTACAACCAAGGTAAGCAGAATACCATCTCTGAACCCACAACATATTGAACCTTGAAGCAGGTTACAGCAGCAGAAGACCACACCAGGTGCCACTCCTGTCAGCTAAGAACTGGAAACTGAGTCTACAATTAGCACAGGCTCACCAAAATTGGACAATAGAAGACTGGAAAAATGTTGCCTGGTCTGATGTGTCTCGATTTCAGCTGTGATATTCAGATAGTAGGGTCAGAATTTGGCATAAACAACATGAAAGCATGGATTCTGCCTATCTTGTATTAACAGTTCAGGCTGGTGGTGGTGGTGTTATGGTGTGGGGGATATTTTCTTGGCACACTTTGGGCTCCTTAGTACCAATTGAGCATTTTTTAAATGCCATAACCTACCTGAGTATTGTTGATGACTATGCCCATCCCTTTATGACTACAGTGTACCCATCTTCTGATGGCCACTTCCAACAGGATAATGTACCATGTCACAAAACTCAAATCATCTCAAACTAGTTTCTTGAACATGACAATGAGTTCACTGTACTACAATGGCCTTCACAGTTACCAGATCTTAATCCAATAAAGCACCTTTGGAATGTGGTGGAACAGGAGATCCGTATCATGGATGTCCATACAATAAAGCAGATGTGAGGTGCTACAACCCAATAAGATGAGGGAATTTTTCAGAGCTGCTGGGTGCGGAAAGGCAGTGGCACAGCTGCCATTGCAATCATGAAAAGAAATAGTCCGCAACTCCTTGCTACTCTTTAAAATCTTCAGAAGTTATTGGTTCCCCATAAAAGACAGCAAATATATATACATTTCAGCTTTGTTCACTACAAATACCATGTACAAAAATGCCACAATATATACTGTATAAACCCCTCCTGGCAATACATGTCATTAATTTGTCAATTAATAGATAATTAGAATTACTTGGAGAGGTAAAACACCATACATGGACGGACACACATTTGATGAAAACCACAAACATAATTGGTTATATAATCAAAAAAAGACATTAAAATCCAATAGAGTGGCAAAACAAAAAAAAATAAGCAAGAATGCCCAGTGGGAGAATAGAGATAGTACTAATACACAGCAACAAAGAAAAAAAAAAAAAAAAGAGAGAGAGAGAGGCAGGTGGTACAAAAGAAAATCAGCATAAGTGTAAGTTCAGGTCCCATTGCATTGTGGATGTGCAGCCGACAAATCTGCAGTAACTGCATGATGCCATCATGTCCATATGGACCAAAATCTCTGGGGAATGTTTCCAACACCTTGTTGAATCTATGCCACTAAGAATTAAGGCAGTTCTGAAACTAAAAGGGGATCCAATCCGGTACTAGCAAGGTGTACCTAATAAAGTGGCTGGTCAGTGTATGTCACCCAGCTTGAAACCTCTAAAATCCTAGTAGATCAGATTCCAGAACTGAGGGAGGTACTTCAGATGTGTGTTTACAGCAGGGGTGTCCAACCTACAGCCCAAGACAACTATAAAATGTGGCCCAACAAAATCATAAACTTACTTAAAAATTTTGATTTTTTTTGGAACTTTTTGTAAAAGGGTGTTTACACTTAAACATATGGTGCCGGAGAAAATTTTGACACTCTTTACTGGACTTCAAGCCAGTAAAGATGCATTCGTTTATCAAAAACATTTCCAAATATCGCACTAGTTTTATGTTGCCATCTTTTACTTTTATTATAAAGAAAATAACAAAAAAAAAGTTTTATTACTCAGATAGGTACGCTATCTATATCAGTGGCTGTTAACTTGGGATCTGCCTGACTTTTTCTGCTCATCAGCCATCCTTATTGTTAATGTAGTTTATGTGTGGTCCAAGACAATTCCTCTTCTTCCAATGTGGCCCAGGAAAGTCAAAAGGTTGGACACCCCTGGTTTACAGCAATACTGGAGATTAAGCCAAATGAAAAAGAAAAAGTGAGTTTTTTTCAAGCGAAATACTGCAGGGTTACATCTCTCAAAGATATGTGTACTGAGGAAACATACGTTTGCTGGCATACATTTTAGGTGGCAGCTAGATAACAGATTTTCCTCCATGCAGTTAAATCATGCCCTCATGCCAAATTACCCTTGTATGCCTATAGCTAACCAAAGATCTGTCAAAATGCCATTTGTTTAAGGGTGCTATATTCTGAAAGGGGATTGTTACCATTGCAATCACCACTAAGTAAATGGCCAATGGAGTGTGACCAATGGTGGGAATCCTCACCCCTCAGGTCTACATGCAGTTTGTTTTGGGAGGCATCAAAACTTCTAGAATGCTTTGTCTGTTGTTGTTAGTTCTAGACAACGGCAGCAGAGCTTTTGCTTTCAGAAGCTATGTGTGCTGTCTTGGGATGGTTCCAAAATCTCTAGAGTTTTAAAAAGACCACGCGTGGTCATATTAAGATACCTGAAGATTTGAGTCTTGCACTAGCTGTAGCTGTTCTTTGATAACATGCAGTTCTTCCTGCTGAGTTTTGATGTCTGCTTGTAATATCCGTGTTCTCTCCTCCAACTGCTCCTTTAGCTGGTTCACCATTCCCAACTGGGCTGGGTAGTGATACACTGGCTGTAAAGTAAACCCAAATGTACTGCGTAAGGGAAACGTGTAATGTGGAAAGGCATTCCAGCAGAAGATACACATACATACAAAAACAAGATAGCCAGAAAAATAGAAACCCTGCCTCGCAGAGGAAAAGGGCTCACAACTTGCTCTTTGAGTGTGTGGATCAATATAAACAGAGACATAAAAACAGATTACAATCATCACCTAACAGACTTCATAAAAGCCATGTCAGGAATGCGTATTCGAACATTGCCAGCTAATTTGCTTTTTAAAGACAGTAAAAGGGATAAAATGAATGGACCCAAATACAAGACAGCACAAACATCCACTGTGTAAAATGTGGGCATTTGCCGAAAAAAATAGATAATTTTGACCATAAGAGCAACTTGCAAGTGCACAATACAAGTAATATTTTAACATAGTGGGTGGGATAAAACAGACAATAGAGAAAACACAGTGCTTCCCTTCTCTTAGTTTAAATACTGACTAGCACACAAGTGTCCCAAAACATCTCCCCAGCAGCCAGACAACATATCAAGGCCACTTGGCAAGTTCCAATGATATCAGTACAAAAAGTCCAGCACTTTGAATATCCAAGAAAATCATTTCAATCCCAAAACAGGTAAGTATGTTTGAAAATTCCAATCTCCCAGACTCTTACCAGATCAGCTGACCCAAACATAAGTCAATGGATCCAATAAAGCTTTATTCTCCATCCCTTCCATGTCTTCTTTATTGTTCTTCTGGTCTCCTCTTATGTGTTCCCAGATAAGAAAACGTATATAGTATGATACCTTCAATATTATTGTTATATCTATAATATTTATAATATTGTGCTCACATGTGCATGTATTCAACATGCATTTGAAATCACCAGTGGCTTGTGATTTATTCTCTCCTTCTGCCTATATTCTTATATTATATTCCAAATCAATCCTTTTTTCAAACCACCCTTAAGTCCTGAATCCTCCTCTTGGCAATATCTCCCAAAAAATGAAAAAAAAAACCCCAATAATGCCGTAAATCCTAAACACACACACACATACATACATATACATTATATATATATATATATATATATATATATATATATATATATATATATATATATATATATATATATATATATATAAATTCCTTTAAAATTGTGCTCACAATAACCCATGCTCTTCTATTCAACTAAAGTGCACCTTCCTCCATGCACCAAACACCTTACCAGAACAACCCCTATGACACAGGGTTGGGTGATCTCACTTATAACTTCATTTTTCATAAACTTGCTTCTCTAGCGATAAAATACTCAGCTCTGCATAAACAGTTAAAAAACCAGATATGTAAAGAAGAAAAGAAAACTAACAGTGCAGAAAATCCTATGCAAATCATATTTTTTCAATTCAAAATGCTCACATAGGCAGTGAGTATAATATTCCCAATAACCAAGATGGCAGAATGGGCACTTCTGGTACTTGTGTAGGCATCTTGACTTCACAATCCGATGTGTTTCATCGAGATGACGTTGTCAAAGGTACACTTTAGTTGAATGAATTGGATCACTTGTTTGGTATGGGTTAATGTGAGTACAATGTAAAGGATATTTATATATGTATATGTTTGTTTTGGATGTACTGCACTATTGAGTTTTTCTTTTCTTGGGAGATATTGCCAAGAGGAGGATTCAGGACCTGAGGGTGGTTTGGAGGAAGAGTTGATTTGGAAGGAGATGTGCTACAAAGTTTGATTTCTGGTAAGGATATTGTCAGAAGGAGAGAATAAGTCAGGAGCCACTGGTGATTTCACAAGCATGTTGAAAACACACACATGTAAGCACAATAATATAAATATTATAGATCAAACAATCATTTTGAAGGTATTACATTATAAGTTTTATTTATTGGGAACACATGAGAGGAGATCACAATAATAAAGAAGACATGGAAGGGTTAGAGAATAAAGCTTTATTGGACCCATTTACTTATGTTTGGGTCAGCTAATCTGGCAAGTGTCTGGGAATTTTTGGACATACTGTAACAGTAGAGGGCAACACTGGGTGCCAATCCATTTCATGGTAAAGCATTTGCAGTGGGCTAGTTAACAACAGCACTAGACTGATGGCAGATTTAGAGTGCATCTTAAAGTCTCTGAAATAAAACAAAAATGCCCCTGTAGAAGAGATCTATATAAATAATAGATAACTATTTATCAATCAATCAATCTTAATGAATGCACATTGAAATATCATTCTATGTACAATCCACTTAAACTGTGAGGATAAGCCATACAAGTTGGATATTTTAGGATTGTTTTAACTCAAACTTACCAAGATAGGTTGCTGTGGTGAAACAGTTGGTTGAACAACATGATGCTGCGTTAGATGTTCAGATTGAGCTTGAGCTGGTGCTACAGCCTGCAAATTAAACCCCAATATTTTGTTATTAGTGTATCAATATACATCCTCCCATAAACAAAAGATAAATGAAATGGCAAAACAGTAAAGCAAAGCCATCTTAATAGTACATTTTCTCCTAGTGCCCGAAGTTTGGTGCTGGTTGTTCTTAGGCTTCCAGTACAGTAAACTAATGTAAATACTGCAGTTTTCCTAAGTGTCACTGATTATGTCTATAATAAAAGACCCACCAACACAACTGTAGCCAGCCTGAACCCTCAACATCCATCCTACCCCCCCCCCCAGCCCTCAGCACCAAAAATAATAAACTTAGCCCTTAACCTGTCTCTTGCCCTTTCCTAAACCTAAACATGCCTTTTTATTTGTCCTATTTACCATTAAAAGTAAAACTAAAAGAGAATCCCAAATTTTGAGTTGTCCTTAGAAAAGTAGCAGAGGAAAAATCTTCCTGGGGACACTAGTTCTGGCGAGATGGGGGTCCCCAAAGAAATTACCTTAATTTACAGGAATTTCCGCTCACTTTCTGTTTGACTATGGGACAGGAAGTGAAGGGACACAGGTCAAAAAAAAAAATCTGGGGTTATAACCCTCCCCTGCTCTATCCAAAATGAGAAATAAAAAGTTTTGCCTATAGTTCTACTCTAACACTTAACCACAAACACCCCCCCCTTGATTAATCCCTAGAAAATAACCCGAAAACGAATCCTTATTTATTATGCTCAGGATTAAAAGCCATTTAAGCATTTTAGAATTATAATTTTTCTAAGTCAGTTAGTTATGAAACATTGCAATTAACCATTATGTAGTCTTTTATCCATCCTCCAGGTGGAGCTTTAGGATGGCCTTAGCTGATTAGGTATATAAGAATTGCCCTTTTTGTCTCATTTAGATTTAGGTAAATTGCATTTGATGGGTCCTGTTTGAAGTTCATGCAAGTATTGTATTTTAGGGGCCTGTGTGCCTTGGAATTGGAGGGGAGCCCTCCCAGCCCTCTGTATGAAGTTGCTATCAGGCCTCACAGACATCAGTGCAGATCAGTGATGTCCTAAATCTGCACTGATCACATGAGACAGCATCACATAGAAAAGGGGCATATTGCAAAGGTTAAAACACCTGTGCCCATAATTTACTTCCATAAAAGCACATGAAAAAATACCAAGTGATTTTATTGTAAGTCTCTCAGTTGGGCGAAGCCTCCCTTTAAAGGTAATTCCTTTAATGGAAAATATATATATATTTTCAGTATAGCTTATACAATTGCTACACAAGCCATATTGTAATAAAAATTACCATTTATTTTCAAACTGCAGTTGCTGTAATTTTCTAAAAAGTCAATGCAATATGGCTCCTGGAGGCAGTGGCGTAGCGTGGGGGGTGCAGGGGGTGCCGTGGCCCCGGGCGCGATATTTAGGGGGGCGCCAGTATGTGTCACTGGCTGCCTCCTCCTAATTTCTAATTTTGTGTCCCCGGGCTCCGGCCGCCATGTTCAGTGTCCGGCGCCCTGTGATTGGGTGTATGGGGGTCATGTGAGGCGCCCCGCCTCCGCACATGACCCCCATACACCCAATCACAGGGCGCTGGATACTGAACATGGCAGCAAGCAGAGCGCAGGGGAGAGAAGAATGTGAGCCGCCGCTGTGTTCTCCTCCTCATCCGGATCGATGCAGCCAGGATAAGAAGGTAAGTGAGAGTCTTGTTACTGGGAGGGGGAGGGAGGGGGGCGAGAGAGACTGTAGGCAAGACAATGTAGTGTAGTATGGAGGTCAGTGTAGTGTCACTATGGGGGGCAGTGTAGTGGACAGTATAGTCAGGGCCGGATTAACATAGGGGCTGGTGGAGCTGCAGCTCCAGGCCCCTCCCTCAATATAGGCCCATGGCAGTGGCTTGTCAATTCCTGTGTGCCTTCCTGAAGGAAGAGGAGCCCTCTGTGCCAACATGGAGGAGACAAGTCAGTGCAGCCAGTCCTGTCTCTGTCGATGCCTGACTCCTATCACAGGATCTGTTCCACTCACACAGATCCTCCATGTCTGGGGGAGGGGCGCTGATGTCCTAACCAGCAGGAGCCCGGGAGGAAGGACATCTCACATGCTGTTATGATAAGGTCAGTACATTTGTTAGGGGGATGTTGTGTAATTATTGTGCTAGGGGACAGACTGCTGCTTCCCCCCATGTAATGTGCTCTCTTGTGCCCCCCATGTCATGTGCTGTGCCCACCATGTCCTGTCATGTGCATTGCAGTGCCCCTATGTAAAGTGCTGTGCCCACCATGTCATGTGCATTGCAGTGCCCCCATGTAATGTGCTGTGCCCACCATGTCCTGTCATGTGCATTGCAGTGCCCCCATGTAAAGTTCTGTGCCCACCATGTCATGTGCCTTGCAGTGCCCCCCATGTAATGTTCTGTGCCCACCATGTCCTGTCATGTGCCTTGCAGTGCCCCCATGTAATGTTCTGTGCCCACCATGTCCTGTCATGTGCATTGCAGTGCCCACTATGTAAAGTTCTGTGCCCACCATGTCATGTGCCTTGCAGTGTCCCCATGTAATGTTCTGTGCCCACCATGTCATGTCATGTGCCTTGCAGTGCCCCCCCATGTAATGTGCTGTGCCCACCATGTCATGTCATGTGCCTTGCAGTGCCCCCCCATGTAATGTGCTGTGCCCACCATGTCATGTCATGTGCCTTGCAGTGCCCCCCCATGTAATGTGCTGTGCCCACCATGTCATGTCATGTGCCTTGCAGTGCCCCCCCCATGTAATGTGCTGTGCCCACCATGTCATGTCATGTGCCTTGCAGTGCCCCCCCCATGTAATGTGCTGTGCCCACCATGTCATGTCATGTGCCTTGCAGTGCCCCCCCCATGTAATGTGCTGTGCCCACCATGTCCTGTCATGTGCATTGCAGTGCCCACTATGTAAAGTTCTGTGCCCACCATGTCATGTGCATTGCAGTGCCCCCCATGTAATGTGCTGTGCCCACCATGTCATGTCATGTGCCTTGCAGTGCCCCCCATGTAATGTTCTGTGCCCACCATGTCCTGTCATGTGCATTGCAGTGCCCACTATGTAAAGTTCTGTGCCCACCATGTCATGTGCGTTGCAGTGCCCCCCATGTAATGTGCTGTGCCCACCATGTCATGTCATGTGCCTTACAGTGTCCCCCCATGTAATGTGCTGTGCCCACCATGTCATGTCATGTGCATTGCAGTGCCCACTATGTAAAGTTCTGTGCCCACCATGTCATGTGCGTTGCAGTGCCCCCCATGTAATGTTCTGTGCCCACCATGTCCTGTCATGTGCCTTGCAGTGCCCCCCCATGTAATGTGCTGTGCCCACCATGTCATGTCATGTGCCTTGCAGTGCCCCCATGTAATGTGCTGTGCCCACCATGTCATGTCATGTGCCTTGCAGTGCCCCCCATGTAATGTGCTGTGCCCACCATATCATGTGCCTTGCAGTGCCCCCCATGTAATGTGCTGTGTCCAGTATGTCATTTGCTGTATGTTGCAGTGCCCACCATGTAATGCGCTGTGCTGAACATGTGCTGTGCATTGCATTGCCCTTCATGTGATGTGCAGTGCCCACTATGTCATGCTGTGCCTTGCAGTGCCCACCATGTCATGTGCAGTTCCTAACATGTAATGTGCAGTTGCATTTCCCACCATGAAACGTGCTATGCCATGCAGTGCCCACCATGTAATGTGTTGTGCCCACCATGTCATGTCATGTGCCTTGCAGTGCCCCCCATGTAATGTGCTGTGCCCACCATGTCATGTCATGTGCCTTGCAGTGCCCCCCATGTAATGTGCTGTGTCCAGTATGTCATTTGCTGTACATTGCAGAGCCCACCATGTAATGCGCTGTGCTGACCATGTCATGTGCTGTGCATTGCATTGCCCTTCATGTGATGTGCAGTGCCCACTATGTCATTCTGTGCCTTGCAGTGCCCACCATGTAATGTGCAGTGCCCACCATGTCATGTGCTGTGCCTTGCATTGCCCACCATGTAATGTGCAGTGCCCACCATGTCATGTGATGTGCCATCCAGTGCCAACCATGTCATGTGCAATGCCCACCATGTCATGGCTGTGCCTTGCAATGCCCGCTATGTAATTTGCAGTGTCCACCATGTCATGTGCTGTGCCATACAGTGATCCCACCATGTAATGTGCAGTGCCCACCGTGTAATGTGCAGCGCCCACCATGTCATGTGCACTTCCCACCATGTCATGTGCTATGCTGTGCCCACCCTGCCATGTGCTGTGCCCAGCATGTAGTGTGTTGTGCCCACTGTGTAATGTGCTGTGCTGTTCAACAGTGCCCACCATGTCATGTGCAGTTCCTAACATGTAATGTGCAGTTGCATTTCCCACCATGAAACGTGCTATGCCATGCAGTGCCCACCATGTAATGTGTTGTGCCCACCATGTAATGTTATGTGCCATTCAGTGCCCACCATGTAATGCGCTGTGCCCACCACGTCATGTGCTGTGCCATGCAGTGCCCACCATGTAATGCGCTGTACCCACCATGTAATGTGCTGTGTCATGCAGTGCCCACCATGTCATGTGCAGTGCCCATCATGTAAATTGCTGTGCAGTGCCCACCATGTCATGTGCTGTGTTGTGCCCACCATGTCATGTGCTGCACCATGCAGTGCCTACCATGTAATATGCTGTACTCACCATGTTGTAATGTGCTGTACATTGTCCACCATGGCATGTGCCGTGCAGTACCCACAATGGAATGTGGTGTGCAGGGCTCATCATGTCATGTGTGGTGTCCACCATTTAATGTGCTGTGCTCACAATGTAATGTGCTGTGCTGTGTCATGCAGTGCCCACCTTGTCATGTGCTGTGCAGTGCCCACCATGCTATGTGCAGTACCCACTATACAATGTGTTGTGCCCACCATATAATGTTCTGTGCAGTGCCCACTTGTAATGTCCAGTGCCCACCATGTAATGTGCTCAGCTGTGCCTGCCATGTCATGTGCTGTGCCCACCATATAAGGTCCTGTGCCCACTGTGTGCATGAGCTGTGCCCACCATGAAATGTGTTGTGTTGTGCAGTACCAACCATGTCATGTGCTGTGCCCACCATATAATGTACTGTGCCTACCTTGTTATGTGCTGTATTGGGCAGTGCCAACCGCGTAATGTGCTGTGCCCGCCATTAAATGTGCTGTATCCACCATGTAATGTGTTGTGCCAACCATGTGATGTACTGTGCTATACCCCCCCCCCTCCCGTGTAATGTACTATGCTGTGCCCCCCACAGACTCACCCCCTCACTCCCACCCCCCTCTCTCTCTCATCCCCTCTCTCTCACCCCCTTCACCCCCTACCACTCTCTCTCCCTCTCCCTCCCTCTTTAATTTAAATTTCACAAAAAATTGTTTGCGTTTTCATTTTATTTATTTTCATAAAAAGGCCCACCAACATCCTTAGCACCAGGCCCATGATGCTCTTAATCTGGGCCTGAGTATAGTGTGAAAAAGTGGTTAGCATAGTGGTCAGTATAGTGTAGTTTAGTATGGAGGTCAGTGTAGTGTAGTGGACAGTGTAGTATGGTGGTCAGTATAGTGTAGTGGACAGTGTAGTATGGTGGTCAGTGTAGTATAGTGGACAGTGTAGTATGGTGGTCAGTGTAGTGTAGTATAGTGGTTAGTGTAGTGGTCAGTGTAGTGTAGTGGTCAGTGTAGTATAGTGGGCAGTGTAGTATGGTGGTCAGTATAGTGGACAGTGTAGTGGTTAGTGTAGTGGACAGTGTAGTATGGTGGTCAGTGTAGTATGGTGGTCAGTGTAGTATAGTGGACAGTGTAGTGGACAGTGTAGTATGGTGGACAGTGTAGTATGGTGGACAGTATAGTGTAGTGTAGTGGACAGTGTAGTGTAGTGGACAGTGTAGTGTAGTGGACAGTGTAGTATGGTGGACAGTGTAGTGTAGTGTAGTGGACAGTGTAGTGTAGTGTAGTGGACAGTGTAGTATGGTGGACAGTGTAGTATAGTGGTCAGTGTAGTGTAGTATGGTGGTCAGTGTAGTATGGTGGTCAGTGTAGTATAGTGGACAGTGTAGTATAGTGGACAGTGTAGTATAGTGGTCAGTGTAGTGGTTAGTATGGTGGACAGTGTAGTATGGTGGACAGTGTAGTATGGTGGTCAGTGTAGTATGGTGGTCAGTATAGTGGTCAGTGTAGTATGGTGGTCAGTATAGTGGACAGTGTAGTGTAGTGGACAGTGTAGTGTAGTGGACAGTGTAGTGTAGTGGTCAGTGTAGTGTAGTGGTCAGTGTAGTATGGTGGTCAGTATAGTGTAGTATGGTGGTCAGTGTAGTATGGTGGTCAGTATAATGTAGTATAGTGGTCAGTGTAGTATAGTGGTCAGTGTAGTATGGTGGTCAGTATAGTGGACAGTGTAGTATGGTGGTCAGTATAGTGTAGTATAGTGGACAGTGTAGTATGGTGGTCAGTATAGTGTAGTATAGTGGACAGTGTAGTATGGTGGTCAAGTGTAGTGTAGTATAGTGGACAGTGTAGTGTAGTATAGTGGACAGTGTAGTGTAGTATGGTGGTCAGTGTAGTATGGTGGTCAGTGTAGTATGGTGGTTAGTGTAGTATGGTGGTCAGTATAATGTAGTATAGTGGACAGTGTAGTATAGTGGTCAGTGTAGTATGGTGGTCAGTATAGTGGACAGTGTAGTATGGTGGTCAAGTGTAGTGTAGTATAGTGGTCAGTATAGTGGACAGTGTAGTATGGTGGTCAGTATAGTGGTCAGTATAGTATAGTGGTCAGTGTAGTGGACAATGTAGTGTAGTGGACAGTGTAGTTCTCAGTGTAGTGGTCAGTATAGGAATCAGGTAGGTCAGTACTATTGTATTTGAAGGGACTCAGGGATAGCTAAAAGTCCGCAGGTTGGGGGGGGGGGGGGGGGGCGCAAATTACTTGCCTTGCCCCGGGTGCTGACAACCCACGCTACGCCACTGCCTGGAGGTGTTCTGTACACAGTTGGTGTACAGGACTCATCAATAAATGTAATTTCCTGCTTTTGTGAAGAACTCTGCACTAAGATACAAGTCAGGTTTTAGGCATCTTCTGCAACAAAAATATAATTTAAAGTGGTTCTAAAGGCAGAAGGTTTTTCTACCTTAATACATTCAAGTAAAAAGCCTTCTGCAAGCAGCTCCCCAGCCCCCTAAATACTTACCTGAGCCCAATCTCAATTCAGCAATATGCACAAGAGTAGAATCTCTCTCGTCTCTCTCTCCTCATTGGCTCAGACACAGCAGCGGGAGCCATCGTCAATATCAGTCAGCAAGAAGGGTGAAGAGAGAGCAGGGGGCAGGGAATGAGCATGCACAAGTGCCCCCAAAGCAAGTGGTGGGGGGAGGGGAGCCAGGAGAGCAGGATCGAGGCAGCTCTGTCAAAAACTATTGCACAGAGCAGGCAAGTATAACTAAAGGGATGCAGACACTGCAGCTTTTCTCATCAGATCATTCCAAGTGCACCAGCTGATCAAATTAAAAACTTGGTAGGACATACAGCTCTTTCTTTAGAGCAGAAAAATCTGTTGAAAACTATGTTAAAATCCTTGCAATGTACAAAGATCCAGAGGGGTATGTTTTTGTCGTTGCAAAAGTGGAGTTATTCTTTAAGCAAAGTGACAATATCAGGATTTTTTTTTCTAGGTACAATTACCAAGCTGTTTTGAGCTTGCATAAGGGCTGTTATCAAGCCACATCTAGCTTCTATCAAAGAACAGTTGTGGTTAAAGTAATTTAAGTGTGAAGAGACTGAAAATAAGTAAAGTGGTCCAAGTTATTTAGAGCACATTCCCGCTTGTCTAGCCTGTGTAAGATTATTTGAGTTACAAAACCTCTTGAGCAATGTTCAATGGAACAAGCAAGCAAACTGAATTCCAACAAGCTTTTTTGTTATATTTCTTGAGTAATGTTCAATACAACAAACATATTCTGCTAAAACTGTCAAAAGCTGCGATTAAAAGTCTAAAATAATACATGAATCTATCATGCCCTGTGTGGAATGATAAGTATAGGTGGTATTCCCCTTAATCAATTTTCCTGTGCATTTCCACTACAAATGTATTTGCACTTAAAATAATAAAACATATGTTGTATTTTACGTGTTAGGTGAGTTTGGAATTAACAATTATCTAAAAATATGAACATTTTTTTAAGGCAGATGTGATCTAAAGCTGGAATCCATACAGAAATGAAAGACCACCAGTTTTGTATTCAATAAAGAAATCCTTCACTGTATATTTAAATATGAATAAGTGCCCTTTATTTTAAATATGAGTAAGTGCCCTTTATTTTAGAGGTCTGTTATCACCTGTACATCACACCGATGGGGGGAGACAGGGGCAATATAGTGAGTCTATCAGGCACCTACTACATTGCAGAGTGTTAGCCTAGCACTGGGGCTCAATTCAAAAGAAAAAAAGATGGTGAGCAGAGTGACAACCTGGTGTGACGGTGTTGCCCTACTGTCCAATCAGCAGTAGGGGTTTGGTCAGTGACAAGGCTATATTGTATAGAATAAATATGTAGGCTGCCACTGTGGGCGTCTCCTTCTGCTAACTAACTTCACTTGTCTAAACTGTGAATGTAAACTGAGCAAAACTTGCAATTTACAGGCAAAGTGGAGTTTAGAGCAAATGGAATTAAAAAAACCTTTCTTGTCACAAAAGAGCAGCAGCTCCAATCTCTGTGTAGCGAGAACCTCAAATATCATGCAAAAAGCAGATAAGAAGATAAAAGTGAAAAATGGAGATTTCTGCGTTTGCCTTTCTGACAAGCTGAAGACTCTTAGCATCAACTCCAGTAAATAGATACCTTGCATCTCTATAAAGGCATTCTTTGTGTGCAACGTATAAACATAGTACCCTTTGATTAGATGTCCAAATGATTACCTGTCTGCAGACTTAAAGTGGTATTAAACCCCAAACCAAAAATGTAATATATTGCAGCTTACTAATCTTTAAATGTGGTGCCTTCATTCGTTTCCCTTTTTTAGGCTTTTTTCCCCCATATGTTTTCACTTGGTTATCTGGCCAATAACATACTTCCTGTATTAGAGTGCCTGAAGGAGAAGAGGGGGCACATTTGGACAGCAGCGCTGTCAGTTTAGGGGGGTTGGGGAGTGTTAGCTGTACTAGCAGATTTAAATAAATGAACAAATTGAACCAAAACTCCAGTTCAGACTTTATAATCAGTTACAGCAAACTTTTTTTTTTTTTGGGATAAAGGTTTTACATTAATAAATTAAATCTGGTCGTTATAAGCACCCCTGTCAGTGGTACATGCATTATCTCATCCCTGTAAAGGGATACATTTGAGAGAGAGCTTGTTCTTTTGAAAAACACCAGACTTACTGGCCAGATCACCAGATGAAAATAGAAGAAAGCCTAAAAAGAAAATGAATGCAGCCATCACACTGCTTAGTACTGCTTTAACGGAAGCCAGGCTTTTCAGAACAGGCTGTCCTCAGCTCAGTCCTTCAAGGTTGGTCCTTTTTAATAGGGTCCCTCAGTGCAGTTGTAGCATTCCAGAAAATAAAAATAAAAAAATCATCTGACTGTAAAGGAGATCCTTTCAGTGCAAAATTAAAGTGTAAAGATTGTATCCTTTGATAAGTGAAAGCTGTGCATGTGCAGTGTTGCTATAGGATAGTCCAGCTGTCACTCTAAGTGTAAACTGCACTGAGAAACCCTGTAAAGGACTAACCCTGGAGGACTGAATGGAGCACACCCTGTACTGAAAGTCTGACTTTCATTAAGACCACATGATATCATTGGATACAGTCTTTATGCACTGAAAATATTCAATTGCATCCTCCGGCCATCTGATTGGCATGCGCATGGGAGTCACGGACCGTGACAGGGAGTTCTGAAGGGACGGCACGGGTATGTCGTCTTCAGAGTGCATGCGCCGGTGACATCACTGGCTGAATGTAGTATGAATATCTCCTAAACGGTGCAAGTTTAGGAGATATTCACTGTACCTACAGGTAAGCCTTATTATAGGCTTACCTGTAGGTACAAGAAAAAAAAAAAAACGGGTTTACATCCACTTTAAGATGATATTGAAGCCTGTAAAGAGTCTCCAGCTTGTCAAGAAAGTGAGTGCAGGAACCTCCCTTTTACACGTTTGGCTTCACTTGTTGCCTGCTTGTTCTGTGTCAGTTACTACAGTGACTCTGGCTTAGTGAAAACTATTTTAGCTATTAGATTAGTATGACAGTCTAAAAACTAGCAATTTCAGAAGGAGGTTAGTAAGAGCAATCTATATGTTTCCCTCATCAATAGTTTACTTTCAAACAAAATGCCATGGACAGAAAGCAGACATGCTCCAGGCCTTTAGGCTTTAGTGAATAACCAAGCAAGTAAATATCAAAATGTCTGCACTCCCGCCATGGAAATAAAATTACTAGATTTGAATAAATACAATACAAACATTGATTGTGAATTGTGCATTATATAAATACATGCCTGGTCATGTCTCATCTGGGGTTTATCCTGTTGACTTAAGGAGTGTCTGGAGGGTGTGCTGGCCTCTGTGGGTCTCATAGATGAGGTTGCTGGAATATAGAAAGATTGTTATCAGTAAGAGCAGAAAAATGTATTCCGCAGATGCACTTTACTGTTTTTAGAAAATATGTCATAAAAAGAAAACATTTGGACCGAGCATCATTGGCAAAAACACTCAAACAGTAAACCTTTGGTGCCTATACATTATGCTGGAGCTACAAGAACTCCTTTTAGCTTAGACTGCTTTGATAACTCTCCCTCACCCCTACATAATCACCACCCAATTATTTAAGACATAAAAACTGTAAATTAAAATGTAAACCAATGGTACACATAAACATCTTTATATTTTGTCTGCCAAGGCTTATCTAGTCAGAATCTGTATTTTTAACAACAGTTCACAAGGCATGCACAATATATTGTTTCTATAAGCATAGCTGCCCATTTGTTTTATCTTACTTGCCCAGTCTGCCTACTACCCTTCTGTGTGTACTCCAGCTGCACCCCCATTGATAATAACAGCACCTCTGGAATCAAATCCTGTTACAGTAGCAGCAATGCCCATGGGACAATACTTGAACATCATAATTAGGGTATCATACATTTATACAACAGGTAATGAAACCCTAATTAGGGTGCCTAAGAAGTGTGTCATGGGACGTAACTGGGCACTGGTGCTATGGTTGCAGAATGTATTGAGGTGTTCTAATTTTTTATTTTACAGTAAGCCTGGTAACACTACTCATTGTTTTAAATCTGTTTATTTAGCTACAATATTGCTCTAAAAACTGCTTTTTCCATGTTTCCTTGTGAAATAAAGTAAAGTACTATGGCTTATACAAAAAAAGTCAGACAGTAATATCACCATCTCAATTTTCACTGGAGGACCTTTATAATTGTATACATACACACAGTGTCTGAGAGCGCAGTATGAGATGATCTACGAGAGCTATGTGATGACACAGACATTCCTTCTCTGCTCGGCTCTTGTTTATTTGTACACTGTCTAATGTCCAAGTAAGTGTTCTGACTCTGAGAGAAGAAAATGAAGCATTAGTCATTTCACAAATCTCAAGGAGTAAAAGTTACACAGTATACAGTTTTTAATATCACCCATGACCTTGTGGGGCTTTCAGGCAAGGGTGGACTAGACATGAAAATTCTTGGAATCCAGTAGGTAAACATTTAAAGCCGCAACACATGTAGCTTCATATATCATTCACTTATAGTACATATTAAAAGAATTAAAAGAATATACATGTGATCAACCTACATAAAATATTTGTAGGTACTGCCTGTCTTTAATCAAAGCCAAGCACTGATATTGTAGCATTAGGTGGATACAAGAGAGATAAATGATGGTGAGCTGTTTATAGTTGACTTGCCAGCTTCATGCACCTTCAAAAGTCATTAAAAAGAAGACCTTAATGTCATTTTTGGATTGTTCAATTACTTTTATATTTGGAACAATGAGGAAGAAATCCTGTGTGTTGATGCAAAGAGGGGGGTCGTTTTTAATAGCATGTATAACAGTGTATGTTTGCTGTCCCCTCAAAATAATTCAACTCAACACACTGCCATTAATATCTAAATCGATGGCATACATTAATGTCTAAACCGATGGCATATATACAGTATGTATCCATGCAATGTTTGTTATTATCTACTTATAATAAATAAAAAATACTGAACAAGAAAAAAAATATATATCACTATACTACAAGGAGGAAATCTTCTGGCATCAATCGACATCAAGGATGCTTTTTCCATGTGCTGTTTTTCCCCGCTCACCAGAAATTTCTACGCTTCAAGATAGAAAATCTTCATTTTCAGTTTGTAGCTCTGCCTTTCGGTCTAGCTACTCCACCTCGAGTGTTTACAAAGGTCCTGGCTCCTCCTTTAGCCAGGGTAAGGGCTCAAGGTATAACAATACTAGCCTACTTAGATCTTCAGTTGATAGATCAATTTGGTAGCCCGCTTAATCCAAACTTTGGTCACCGCAGTTAGCTACCTGGAATACCTAGGTTGGATTCTCAACCTAGAGAAATCCTCCTTAAAACCATCAAGGAGATTGCAGTACTTGAGGCTGATCATTGATACAGCTCAGAAGGGGATGTTTTTTTCCCCAGGAAAGGGTCAGTTCCATAAGGGATCTGATTAAGTTACTCAAGTCAAAGAAGAATCTTTCTATTCGGCTTTGCATGAATTTGTTGGGAAAGATGGTCGCTTCTTTTTCAGCCGTTCCTTATGCGCAGTTTCATTTAAGACTGCTGCAAAACAGTATCCTGTCAACTGGGAACAAGAAGGCCCAAGCTCTGGGCTTCCCAATGCGTTTATCCCCCACTGTGCATCAGAGCCTCAATTGGGGTTGATATCCAAGAATCTTCAAAAAGAAACATCCTATCTACCTGGAAGGTGGTAACAACAGATGCCAGCCTTCTGGGCTGAGGAGCAGTCCTGGAAGAAGCATCTGTCCAAAGGAAATGGTCCAAATCAGAGATGACCTTATCCATCAATATTATAGAGATTCGGGCAGTACGCCTGGTCCTCAAGGCCTGGACGATCAAACTACGGAATTGTCCTGTCAGGATCCAATCCGACAGTGCCACAGCTGTGGCTTTTATCATTCACCAAGGGGGCACGAGAAGTCGTGCGGCCCAGAAAGAGGTGAATCATATTCTATCTTGGGCAGAAAACAACATTGCTTGCCTATTAGCAATTTTCATTCCAGAAATAGTGAATTGGCAGGCAGACTACTTGAGTCGCCAACAATTGTTCCCGGGAGAATGGTCCCTTCCCCCCGACATGTTTCTGTTGATATGTCAGAAGATGGGGAGTTCCGGATGTGGAACTTTGAGTCAAGGACAAGGGATTTGATGGCATACGAAATAGATGCCTTGATTTTTTCCGTGGGATCAGTTACTAATCTATGCGTTCCCTCCTGTTCTGCTGCTTACGCGCCTTCTTCACAGGATCAAGCAAGAAGGGAAGGAGGTTATTCTTGTGGCCCCAGCGTGGCCCAGGAGATCTTGGTTTGCCAAGATCGTAAAGATGGTGGTGGGGGACCCTTGGACCCTACCACTATGGCCGGAACTTCTCTCGTGAGGTCCGGTATTCCATCCTACCTTACAAACACTAAATTTAGTGGTTTGACTATTGAGACCCACTTTCCGAAAGATCGTGGGCGGTTAGTCTCAGTAGTTCTACTTTGGCTAAATGCTAGGAAGCCGGCCTCCAGAGTCAAGAATCTGGAAGGCGTATGTCTCCTGGTGTAAATCCAGGGGTTGGCACCCCAGGAAATATGTCATAGGTAGGATCCTTGAATTCCTACAGATAGGATTAGAAATGAAGCTGGCCTTGAGTACTATCAATGTCCAGATGTCGGCTTTATCGGTCTTTCTTTTCAACAACCACTTGCTTCCCTCTCTCTGGTTCGTAACTTTATTCACGGGGTAATGTGGATTAATCTTCCAGTCTGGTCACCCCTGAACCCTTGGGACTTAATTTAGTCCTGTCGGCTTACAGAAGCAGTCTTTTTTTGGATCCGGTATGAGATATTCCCTTGGTCCTCTTGACGGTGGAAAAATAACTTTCTTGGTTGCCATATCTTCTGCAAGAAGAGTATCAGAGTTGGCTGCTCTTTCTTGTAAGGAGCTGAATTGGTTGTTCATAAGGATGAGGCTGTATTGCGGCCTCATCCTGAATTCTTACCGAAGGTAATATCGGGTTTTCATTTAAACCAGGATATTGTTCTGTCTTCATATTTTTCCGGAACTTCGTTTCTGTGGAAGAAAGGTCACTACATTTTCTTGATGTGGTGAGAGCGGTCAAGGTCTATTGAAACTGACCACTCAGATTCATAAACAAATGTTTTGTTTGTGTTGCCAGATGGTCCTAAAAGAGGACAGGCAGCATCGAAATCTACTATTCCTCCTTTTCATATTAAAGCACACTCCACCAGGGCTGTTAGTGCTTCTTGGGCAGTGCATCACCAAGCCTCCATGGCTTAAATCTGCAAGGCCGCAACTTGGTCTTCAGTCCATACATTTACCAGATTCTATCAAGTAGATGTGAAAGGCATGAGGATATCGCCTTTGGGCACAGTGTAGTCTCTTGGTGCCCTACTTTGTTGTGTCTCCCTCCCTTCAGTTAGCATTGCTATGGGACATCCTACATAGTAACTATGTGGTAACATACAATGTCCTTATTCATCAGTATTCTCTTCACTAAAGCTAACCCTTCATGTAACCCAAACACAAATCCTCTATGCAACCATAACCCAAACATTCCTTGTAAGCCTAACACAAATTCACCAGGGAACTCTACTACTAACCCACCCTGTAACCCCAATCCAAACCCTCCCTGTAATTCCCTGACCTGAACTCTCCATGATACTCCAACCCTCAAATAACCATACTCAAATCCCCACCTGAAATCCAACTCTAATTCTAACCCTACCCCTTGTGTGCATACTCACTTACCATATACCATGATCCTCACAACTGATGACCATCCTCCCCAGACTAAAAGGATAACAGCAGTGGCGGCGGGTGGGCTTTCATTTGGGAGGGCGGCGGTGGTACGGAACTAGCACAACTGCCCCTCCCAGCGGCACGGCACTAACACCCCCAGCAAACCCCTCACCACCCACATTTTTTACCCTGGATAAGTGCGGTGAGAGCAGCGGTTGGAGCTGATGCGGCCATCTTCCAGCCCTGTCTTTAAGCATGGTGGGTTTGGGGAAAGCTGCTCCTTCCTCGGTGCGTCTCCTCTCCAATAGGATCGCCTAACGTTTTGGCCAATCGGGAAATGGGTTTCATTGCTGATTCCCAATTGGCCTGGGAGGAGGATCCACTGTATATAGGGGGTGGCAAGGAGAGAGGGGACGGCGGCCGGGCGCCCCTAATGGACGGGCTGCCACAGTGTTGAAGTCCCCAAATGATCTGCTTAGTAGTTAACAAAAGGATTGCCTTTACCTAAGATGACTTGTGCAGGTGATACTCGAAAAATTAGAATATCGTGCAAAAGTTCATTTATTTCACTAATGCAACTTAAAAAGGTGAAACTAATATATGAGATAGATTACATGCAAAGCAAGATAGTTCAAGCTGTGATTTGTCATAATTGTGATGATTATGGCTTACAGCTCATGAAAACCCCAAATCCACAATCTCAGAAAATTAGAATATTGTGAAAAGGTGCAATATTCTAGGCTCAAAGGGTCCCACTCTAATCAGCCAATTAAGCCATAACACCTGCAAAGCCTTTAAATGGTCTCTCAGTCTGGGTCAGTAGGAATCACAATCATGGGAAAGACTGCTGACCTGACAGTTGTGCAGAAAACCATCACTGACACCCTCCATAAGTAGGGAAAGCCTCAAAAGAAGTTGGATGTTCCCAAAGTGCTGTATCAAAGCACATTAATAGAGATTTACGTGGAAGGAAAAAGTGTGGAAGAAAAAAGGAGCACAAGCAGCAGGGATGACCTCAGCCTGGAGAGGTTTGTTAGGAAAAGGCCATTCAAAAGTGTTGGGGACTTTCACGAGGAGTGGGCTGAGGCTGGAGTCAGTGCATCAAGAGCCAGCACACACAGACGGATCCTGGACATGGACTTCAAATGTCGTATTCCTCTTGTCAAGCCACTCCTGAACAACAAACAATGTCAGAAGCGTCTTACCTGGGCTAAAGAAAAACAAACCTGGTCTGTCGCTCAGTGGTCCAAAGTCCTCTTTTCTGATAAGAGCAAATTTCTCATTTGGAAACCAAGGACCCAGAGTATGGAGGAAGAATGGAGAGGCACACACTGCAAGATGCTTGAAGTCCAGTGTGAAGTTTCCACAGTCTGTGTTGATTTGGGGAGCCATGTCATCTGCTTGTGTTGGTCCACTGTTTAATGCTTCCTTCCGCAGACAAGCTCTATGGGGATGCTGACTTAATTTTCCAGCAGGACTTGGCACCTGCCCACACTGTCAAAAGCACCAAAACCTGGTTCAATGACCGTGGGATTACTGTGCTTGATTGGCCAGCAAACTCGCCTGACCTGAACCCCATAGAGAATCTATGGGGCATTGCCAAGAGAAAGATGAGACATGAGACCGAACAATGCAGAAGAGCTGAAGGCCACTACTGAAGCATCCTGGTCTTCCATAACACCTCAGCAGTGCCACAGGCTGATAGCTTCCATGCCACGCCACATTGAAGCAGTAATTGCTGCAAAAGCGGCCCAAACCAAGTACTGAGTACATATACATACTTATACTTTTCAGAGGTCCGATATTGTTCTATTTACAATCCTTGTTTTATTGATTGCATGTAATATTCTAATTTTCTGAGATTGTGGATTTGGGGTTTTCATGAGCTGTAAGCCATAATCATCACAATTATGACAAATCACGGCTTGAACTGTCTTGCTTTGCATGTAATGAGTCTATCACATATATTAGTTTCACCTTTTAAGTTGCATTAGTGAAAAAAATTAACTTTTGCACGCTATTCTAAATTTTTCGAGTATCACCTGTATATTTAATTACCAAGGTTTGCATATAGAAAGCAGAAATATGGCAGATTGTTCCAAAAATACTAATCCTGTGCCCCATAAAAGTTTTCCTTTTCATATGATAATGGAGTGTACCTTTACTGATTGGTCTGCCAGTTCTAAAGCTGACTCCTGAAGCCCAAGGTCTCTCCTCCTCTCTGCCCGAACTTCAGCATAACTGATAAATGAGAAAAACATGTCATTACATATACATTGGAAAGTATAAAGAGCCAAGATGGCCAACATACATCCAGAAATCTCTAGTAAGCACACTATGGTCACACACAAAATCCACATTATACTATAAAATTCTACTTCTAGAGTATCCTTATGCTTCTGTCAGGAATGTTAATTTCTGGGTTTCTACTTCTCCTTAGCATGTTAGAGCTAACTGGGACTGAACCAGGAAAAAAGCCAGCTCTTATGATAAAATACAAACTTTCAGAGCTTTGCTTTTGAGTTATCCAAGATGATGCAGGGGAGGGTGTGGAGATGGATATGTTGCTGTCAAGGGTTCAGTGTTTAGGACAGCTCAGTTGCTCACCCATAGCAAACAAATTGTCACAAAGTAGTTTTTTGTATTATGCAGGTTGCAGTTTGCATATTCCAGGTGCATTTTGCATTTTTCCAATACATGTTTTTGTTCCATTGAAGTCTATGGAACCAAAAACAAGTCCCTGGTCCTTTCCATAAAATGCACAGATGTGAACTACATCAATAGAAACCATGTTAAATGGGCTGTAGTGTGTTTCTGCAAAACTGAAAACACACAAAAAAAAATGCATAGGTGTGATCCAGACCTTAGTGCTATTACAGTGACACTCCAAAGTATTCCTCTTCACTTCTCCCTGGCTGCTACATAAAAAGTAACGTATGGAGATGAGGAGTGTGATGATTTAACACCAAGATTAAGCAGACAGCAAAAGCTTGAACATGAGCCTAGTCTTTATTCAGCAGCATCCATCTTACAGAACTAACCATAGCTCCCCGCCCCCAGATCACATGACCAAAACTGTTAACTGTTTCCTAACACGCATAAGGAACTAGGCATAACAATTGAACTTGAATTATAACATAAAGCATATACATCATTACAAGGAGAGAGGTGAAGCAGTTGGGCCAGCATAGAGAGTAATTAGGCACTCCCAGGGGAGGAGAGGGCTATGACATGCATGGGAGTAGTCAAATTTTCTAGCAAGTTCAAAGGCTCATTGCAAGTGAACAAAAAAAAATGAAAAAGAAGGATTTACATCAAAAAGGAAAACATTGAGTAAGCATTTAAAAAAAAATACTTGATTTTTCTGTGCTTGCACTTGCATTTTTTAAAGTATCTGACAGGGCCGTTTCAAATATAGTAAAATTGTACTCTCAGAGTATCACCATGTGTGCCTAGAGGACTTCAATACTGATTTTACCAGCAGGTAGTCTTGCATGTAGAACTGAGTGTCAAGGACAGAACCACATATTACTGTGTGGTCCAGAGAAATGTACAAGCTGCCCAGTTCTTTGAAACACACCTTCAATTTTATAAACGCACATAGTCGTTTCCAGCAAAATGTATTATTATGATTATAGGTAATGGCAGACGGAACTCAGTGATTCACTGTGTTATAAAATGCGCTGGGCACAGTAATGCATCTAGGTTTGCAGTATATACTGCAAATAACATGACCCATTTATAGAAGTCCCATATAATATAGACTATTATATACTAGATGTGTTTACTTTATGTAGTTATGTTATTTTCTAAGGGTATTTTATGTTATTTTCTGTCACAAAAAGACAACATAGTGACTCAAGTTAGTTACCATGCACCAGCCATATACAAAAAAAAATGTAATCAAGTGCAGGAAGCCACAGCAGTCTGCATACAGAACAAGAATACTCCTGACATGGAAAAGGGCAGATGCTAAAACACATCTGTCTGTATGCATGCTATGTGGATTCATCAAAATTGATTTTGTTTGATTGCTTGCTGCTATGCAGGAATTCCCAATCAATTTACCATTAGCAAAGGATGATGCAGGTGTGAGCAGCTATTTACAGCAATGCTCACTACAAAAATGTCCCAGTACTTAACCCCACTAGCCAGCAAAGGATTTGTACCCGTTTCTAAAATGTTAATAAAATCAGAGGCCTCATTTGCATACATTTGGAAGCATTTGTGCATGTCTTCCACTTGCAAATGCACGTAAATGAGTTCTTTGCTTTCAATAAATGTTAAAAATGTTAATATTAATGTTAAAATTACCCCTGTTTGCTGGCTAGCATTGCAGGATTTGTATTGTATATGATTCTGGGTCAAAGTCCTAGAGTAAAAACCTGTTCTTTCAGATATGATCAAACACATAAACCTTAAAGCTAAAACACAACATATTACTTCTCTGAAACATTGGTGATAAATGAACCTTGCAGACAAGGAATAGTCTAATATGTTATGAGTAAAGGAAACTTGTCATGAGAGGAACACTGAAACGGCCTTGCTGACCATTCCTTCTGAGCCTGCTGGATGCATGGCTGATGTGATGATCCTATGGCTTTAATACTTGGAACAAGTATACATTGCTCCCAACTGTCCCTCATTTGGAAGACTTTTCTTCTTTTGCGACCAAATCCCTCTGCCCCTTGTGCAGCCTCTGTTGTCCCTCTTTTTGGTCTGATGTGTACATCTCTATACAAAATGTACTGTTTTACTATAAGTGTTGTTGCTTTAGCCAATAATGTTCTAAGTATTAGATCTCTATGTCCCAGGTGACCAGGGCAGTGGAAGGGACATGTCCTTTACCTAAAGTATATACTGTGTGCAAAAAAATGCCTCTCTATCATTTCAGAAAGTTGGGTGCTATGAGTTTGCAGGTAAGGACTGCTTTTCCTTAATTGAAGATTTGTTCCAGGTCAGTGATAATATTTAGGTCACTGTGTCAGCCAGCCAGGAACCTAGCATTTTCAGATGGAGGTCAGCATTTACAGACCCCATATTTCTCTCTTAGGACACATTCATTGTAATACACTAACATTGCTCTATAAAGTTTCAATACTGCAGAAACAATATGTCACAAATATGTGATCTGAACTGAAGCCAGAAGAGGGCACCATTACTGCAAACATTATCTGAACTGCACAAGTATTGCTAAAGCCACATATAGGAATTCAGTTGTTAAACAGCAAAATTAGTAAATCACCACAGCAGATGTTCCTAAGGTTTTATTATTGACAGTAAATTGAAATGTGTGAATTTATAAAGGCTCGGATAAAACACAGAAACTATCTACAAAGCAGTAGTCTCAACAGAAATCTGTAAAGTTTAATTTCAGCCCAAAATTTGGCTGAAATCAGACCTGAAACGGTGAGCCAGCATGCACCGGACCCGTGCTGTGAGCTGTATGCGGCTCATATGTGAACCCAGCCTGAAGCTTTATCACATCCCTCCCAAAAAAGTCACATTAAACCTGAACTCAATGATAAGCATAGCACAGTGCCAAACAGCTGCAGGATTTTGACAATTTGCTGTATTTTGCTCTGGCGCACAAAGACACTGCTAAACTGATATTTACAACTCCACCAAACACAGAATATAATAATCATTGCTTACCTAACAACAGTGTGCGTGCAAACAATGAACTCTGGCTTGGAATTCCACTGATGGTAAGTGATGTAGTAGCGTGTCTGCAGCCAGATCCATTGCTGTCCTTTGGTTAAAAACCTGTAGTAACAGGATGTTCCTTTTCCATATTGCATCACTGGATTTCCATAAAAGAAAACAAAATGACTACTGTTAGATATTTACGAGAACAGAACCAAAATATATTAATCAAGATTGAGATATAGGCTGCGGATAGCGGAATGTAATGCAGACATGAAAGCGATTTTATGGCATAGGACTCCTAGGATCTGGCCCATTATAATCATAGGGAAACTTCTAGTGACCACTTCTAATTCAGGAAAAAATTATGAATTCATAAAAAACAAATTCAGAGTGAAGGGCAATGGAGTGGAAGAGTAAAAAATTAGACCGATGGAAACTTTGGTCACCTAGTTCTATTCAGTTTGAACTATTGTGCTTTTTAGAATTGATCAGGAAGTCTCAACCCTCAATATTAAAGTATTACTAAAGGCAAAACTTTTTTTTTTTTTTTTTTTTTAGTTTTGGATGGAGTGGAGATGGATTAGAACACCTGTCAGTTTTTTTTATTGCTGTCTGTGTCCCCATTAGGGAGATTCAGCTTCTCTATTGGTCCTGTTTACCATTGAAAGTAAAAGAAAATCCCATTTTGGGTTGTCCCCAGAAAAGTAATAGAGGAGAAATCTTCTAATGGGGACACCAGTTCTGGTGACCTGGGAGTCTCTAAGGAATTCCCTTAATTTGCAGGGATTTCCTCTAGCTTCCCGTTTGGCTATGTGACAGGAAGTGAAGGTAAATCTTTGTGACAAAGATGGCAAAAATAAACCTTACAGGGATTATAACCCTTCCTTACTCTATCCTAAATGAAAAAAAGTTTTGCCTATAGTTCTACTTTAAGGGCTCATGCACACAGGACCTTTTAAAAAACACCAGCGCTAAAAATGCCCTTTTTTTTGGGTTTAGCCGCATTTTTACATTAGCGTTATTGCTTGTTTTCCCGTAATTTTTGGCGTTAGCTTTTTGGGTGTTTTTTCATTTTTTTCTACTGCCCCTAAACCCTCCCTTATGCCTCCAAACACCTCTGACAGTTTATATGTGCATGGACACATAGGCTAACATAAGGGGCTTTTAGAGGCAGTTAAAAAAAAGTCAAACGCCCCTAACAGCAGCTGTAAAAACGTCCTGTGTGCATGAGCCCTTACACACTCACAACGCCTGGGTATCGGCTTTTCAGCCACTAGCGGGGCACTTTTAACCCCCACTAGCAGCTGAAAAAGGGCAAAGCGCCGCTGCCCATTGATTTGATGGCCTAAAGCGCTTCAAAGAAGCTGCTTGCAGGACTTTTTTTGACATCCTGCCAGCACACCGCTCCAGTGTGAAAGCCCTCGGGCTTACACTTTGGAGTGACAGGAGAGGTGCTTTGCAGGTGCTATTTTTAGCGGTATAGCGCCTCAGTCTGAAAGGGGTCTAAGTCATACGTCAAAGAGTAGAGCCCTAAAGTGGAGCAGTAGTACAGGCTAAACCAACAAAACTCTCAGATACTTAGGGAGGGAGTGGGCGGAGGGGCTGATAGAAGGTACATACAGATTTCACTGAAACTAAAATTGTATTAAAATAAGATGTAATAAATGTAATTGGCTGCGAACTCTGTAGCCTTCATTTTTTTTTTTGGAGGAGCATGGGTCATTCAAGATGCTGAAACGGATAAGCAGGCCACAGTAAGAATGTGATTCGATAACTTTTGAGCATATTTAGGAAGGTATGTGCAGGTTTAACCAGGAGGCATATAGAATGGTCTGGGACAAACAAGGTGGAAAATATCTAATGCCGCGTACACACGGTCGGACTTTTCGACCGGACTTGTCTGATGGACGCCGACGGACCAAATCCGGCGGACAATCCGATCGTGTGTGGGCTTCACCGGACCTTCAGCGGACTTTTCCAGTCGCAAATCTGACAGATTTTAAATTTGGAACATGCTTCAAATCTTTACGTCGTAACTGCGCCGGACCCAGAAATCCGCTCGTCTGTATGCTAGTCCAACGGACAAAAACCCACGCTAGGGCAGCTATTGGCTACTGGCTATCAACTTTCTTATTTTAGTCTGGTGTACGTCATCACGTACGAATCTGTCGGACTTTTGTGTGATCGTGTGTAGGCAAGTCCGGTCCTTAGAAAGTCTGTTGAAAGTCCACCAAAAGTCCATCGAAAGTCTGTCGAAAGTCTGTCGGACGGGCTGTCGGACTTTTGTAGCTGAAAAGTCCGACCGTGTGTACGCGGCATTAGAGAGGAGAAATTGGGCAGACTAAACATTATGATAGACTAGTGGCAGATTAAATACAGTATATTTTACGCCTGACAGTATATGCCTAAACCAGCAGCCACAAGGCCTCAGCAACCTGTGCTGTTGCTTATGGTAAAATGGCCCTAACTAATAATAGATGAGGCAAGATACATTTTCTTATCCCATTATCTGTCCCTCTGTTCCAATAAACACTAAAGGAACTGTGTGGTAAGACATTTTTGGCCTCATCTCACAAAAGCTAAGGCTAGGTTCACATTATTGAGACCTGCGTCCTGCGTTTAGGCAGCCTATTCATTTCAATGAGCTGAACTACACGCAAAAACATGTGAAAAAAGATCCACAACACTCCTTTTAAAATAGCGCCTTGTTTGACGATGTGTGTCGGCGCCAATAGGATTAATAACATCCCCTTGGGTTGTTCCACCCAAAAATGGAACTTCCGCTTTAAGTGATGGTAACCCCCTGACATGCCACATTTGGCATGTCATTTTGTTGGGGGAGGGGGAGCAGGTACCCTGTTTTTACAGGCACCCACTCCCTCCCCTGGCGCTGGAAGGAAGATCACCTCTCCCTTCCTGCAATCCTCTGGGACACGTCACAGGTCCCACAAGATTGCCCGGCCATTCACAGCATGGCTCGCGCTGTGAAGCCACAGCAGGGCGTCCACAGTTAGAATGCCAGCGCCGAGGAGAGGAGGAGGTGAGGAGCGGGACTTCGTGCACCCACATTGCTGGACTGTGGGACAGGTGAGTGTCTGATTATTAAAAGTCAGCAGCTACACTTTTTGTAGCTGCTGACTTTTAAATGGGTGGAACTCTGCTTTAAGTACTAATTCTGTGGATATAGATCCATTCAGGATGGATTCTGATTGATTGCTATGGATTACTGCACCTAAACTGAACACAAGAACGAGCATTCTTTATAAAATTAGGTCACATGTGAGGAAATCACATTCAAATACAGATGATGCAAACCTGGTGTATACCTAGATTCACAGTTCAAGCAGATTTTAATCTCACCAATAACCAAAGCAATATTGCCTGTGAATGGCATTCATCTGAAGAATTCCATAAGGATGACTATATGCTAAGGTCCTATGAGAACTTCTTTTGCCTGTGATCTAATTTCTTGAAAGACAAGATCTGCTTATAAAAAAAAATGTATATAAAAGAAACATGTCTGGCCAGAGTGCCTCCCACTGACACACCTGCCAAATTAAGAACCCAAGTAAGAGGATCACCTTGATGAGTGGATGAAACAAATCCCATCCCCCAAAGCATCTCCGGTCAGTGGCAATTAGAATCTCCCCCTATCCTCCAAACACTAAGAAGTACGCTAAGAACCAGCACCATCAAGCATTAGTGATCCAGAGCACTACTAATGCCACGTACACACGAGCGGACTTTCCATCAGAGTAGACTCTAACGGTCTTTCCGACGGAGTCCTGCCTAAACAGACTTGCCTACACACGATCACACCAAAGTCCGATCGTTTAGAACACGATGACGTACAACAGGACTAGAAAAAGGAAGTTCAATAGCCATTAGCCAATAGCTGCCCTTGCGTCATTTTTGGTCCGTCGGACTAGCATACAGACGAACGATTTTCTCGATATAGATTGAGTCCGTCAGAAAGATTTGAAACATGATCTATTTCTAGGTCCGTCAGAATTTTCGAAAGAAAAGGTCCGATGAAGCCCACACACAATCGGAATGTCCGATGGAATGATTACGTCGGACCTTTTCTGCCGGAAAGTCCGGTCGTGTGTACGCGGCATAAGAATCCCCCTTATCCTCCCAAGCTGTGGTAGGCAACAGTTCCCTTGTCCCAAGGGATAGTGGTCACTGGCTGGCAAGTGTTTTGCTTTTCTTGATCCTTTTTTGAATCCCAGTCATGATAAAAGCAGTGAATCGTAGCTAAACAGGGCTTTAATGCCTTTGGTTCAGTGTCCTGGTGATAAACTGTAACACCTGATATAAAATCATAGCCTTTTTTTTTTAGAAAGCTAATCTAAAGCAGAACCATGTTACAGGAGTAAAAACAACCTTCATGTTTATCTCTGCTGTGAAATGAAGCTCTTAAATGTATATGCATTAAAAGCAGATCAATGTTTTTACCACGAGTAAGGGAAACGTAACTCACAGTGAACATGGCACCTCGCTAGCAGCTCCAGGTCATCTGCATGATAGTAATCATAACCTGACGTTCCCAGCACTTCGAAGGGTAAGTAGCCAATTATAGGTGGGGCCCTGCAAAGATAAATGACATTTGTTAGTAAAGGCTGCAGCTGACACTTACAGACTATAAAAGGCAGTGTTCAAACTACTGTAAAAACTGCTTTTTGTATAGCCCAGCATAAAATGTCCTACTTTACCAGGAACCATTGACCTGCTTTTACTAAAAAGAATGACGATGTGCAGTGCTTTACAAATGAAGGCTATTCTTCTTAAAGCTAGAAAAATATTTCACCCCGGGAAAATAAAATCACTTTCTTTAAAGTGGATGTAAACCCGAAAAAAAAAAATATTTTTTTTTATATCATACTGTAGAGTATAAGATTTCCTATCATTTGAGCCCAGTCTTGCCACACAGAGTTAATCCATCTCTGAGCAATCCTCTTTTATTGTTCAGTGAGATAATTCTTGACAAACTGAGAAAAACTTTGTCAAATCCTCCCCCTTGCTGTGAGTGACAGGTGATTTACATCTCGTGCTTCAGCCTAAGACACATGCAGTATTTTTTAATTCCCTCCCCCACTCCTTTCTTCAGCAGCTCTGCAAGGATTGGCTGTTCCACACCTCAGCATGATTTGGCATGCTGAAGTCATGTGGCTACTTTCCTGTCTTTTCACTGGATGTTAGAGATCATAGCAGAAGTTCAGTGTTAGAAATACACAGGGGAGTGTAGAGGTGGGCGGGGAGTCTACTGACATCACGACTCCACCCACCGAGCTCCAGACAACAGACCCACCCACAGAATCTGCAGTTTTTTGGGTCTAATAACAGACAGAAGGGAGACATTTGAAAGGTAAAGATACATGCAGGAGGCATGTATATCCTTATAGATAACCCCTATGGCAGTAGTTTAGAAAGGATGACATTGGGTTTACATCCACTTTAATCTGCAGCTCAAAGTCAGACTAGATGCACACTTTGCATTACAGAGAATGCATGCAATTTTGAACTTTTTGATGCTTCTTATAGGCATTTTTTCTGCATGTTTTTGTGCAATGACAGGCGTTACACATGCATGTCAATATGAGCTATGCTGCATTCCCCTACATACATATAGCATGTTCTCGATGGAATAAAATTAAAATACCCCAATGCACTCCACTGTAGCGCAAAAGTATGAAGATTGCCTGATTGATCTGTATAACAATGCAATGTCTGTTGTACTATACAATGTATTGTAATACAAGGTTTGTGCAAAAACTTTTTGAGATATATATATATATATATATATATATATATATATATATATATATATATAAAACAAGTACAGTGTAATAGTACCACTACTATTTGTAATGAATAAACCAACTGAATTTTAAATAAATATTATATAATGGACCCACCAGGGACCAACTTTTGTTGTTGTCTCCAGACTTGAATCCATCCATTAATGTCTTCCAGTATGAGTTTTTCTAAAATCACTGAGCAGCAATACTTATTTATTGCTGGTGTGAAAGTTAACAACATTTGGTGAGATATATCCTCTTAGTCAATGAAGGAAAGGCACATACCGCCCTGTTGGAGCTGAATGCCAAAAAACAGTAACTAAAAAGTTAAATGCTACAGTGGTTCTTAGTTACAAGGAATGGCAGCATTTAAAGCTGAAATCTGCACAACATTGAGTCTTTCAAGATTTTACATATGACTGGGTAAACCACCAAGTAAAGCTGGGTTTACACTATTGCAATTCAGATGCGGATCCCTGCATCCGATTCGCAATAGCAGGAGATTTTGACCGGCTCTCTATGGAGCCGGTTCACATATCTCTGCTGCAGCTCCGGTGCGAATTTGTGCTTCTTTCGGTCTGTTTCGGGTCCGAATTCAGCCAAAAATTCGGGCTGAAACGGCGAACAGGGACACACCAGACCCCTGCTGTGAGCGGCATGTGAATATAGTGTGAACCCAGCCTTGGAGAAATGTTTTGTTATGTTACACATACATTGTGACTTGCTATTCAGCATTGTTTGCTTCATCATTTGCCGTTTAGAATTTTGTCCCTACTTTGCCCTGTAGTTTGGTTTTCTCTGTCTTGTTTGTTCCAAACTTCCAGTTTTTGACCTGAATACTCCCTGTTTGGAATATATTTTGAATAAACAACAATCTTTGAGGGGTCATTCTGAGTCAGCTTTCTGCCAACACTGCTGTAAAAGCTGCAGGAATCACGCTTTCAATGCTTAGACTGGAGAGGCAGAACATTCCTTCTTCAGGCTTAGTCACACTAATGCATTTTTTTATGCATTTTGCAGAAATGCAGGGAAAGTTTTTAACATGGGTATCTATGGAACACGTTCAAATCAATACATTTTTGTGCCTTTGCGTTTTTGGAAAAGGTCAGGGACTTTATTTCACGCAAAATGCAGCGTTTTGCATGTAATAGACTTCAATGGACCTGCATCCAAAACGCAAGTACCGCATTTTTAACATTGGGTCTAGTAAGGATTCGAAGGGGACCCCCCATGCCAAAATGTAAAAAAAAAAAAAAAGGCGTAATCCATACCAGACCCTTATATGAGCATGTAGACCGGCAGGTCAGGAAAGGGAGGGGACATCCCCCCTCCTGAATCATACCAGACTGCATGCCCCCAACATGGGGGAGTGGGTGCTTTGGGGTAGGGGAGGCTCGCACCCACAGCCCAAAGCACCTTGCCCCCATGTTGATGGGGACAATGGCCTCTTCCTGACATCCCTTGCGGGATGCAGCATCGGAGGAGAAAGCGGCGGCGGAGGAAGAAGAACACCGGACAAAGAAAACAGGAGAAAAAAGAAGCGGAGAAGAAGAAAACTGGAGGAAGAAGAAGACCAGAGGAAGAAGCCCAGAGGAGGAAGAAGAAGACATTTTTAATAAAGGCCCCTTTCTGCCTTACTTCCTCTTCTGGGGTCCCCTGCCACCAATGTCCGCTCCTCCTCTCCTGCGCGTACTCCCATAGCAAGCCACTTGCTATGGGGGCATACGTGCAGGCGCGCTCCCAAGCCAGGCCGTGAGCATCTACAGACACACACACAGCATGGTTAAGCCCCACCCCCTCCTCTTTGATTGACAATATCAGGAGCCAATGGCTCCTGGTGCTCTCAAACTGTCCTGTGAAAAGAGGAAGAGAGACTAATGCTGCTGCAGATTAGCACAACACTGGATCCAGTGAGGGCTCAGGTAAGCGTTAAGGAGGGTGGAAAGGAACATGTAGTGGGACATTTTTTACTCTAATGAAGATAATACCACTTATACCATCTGTTCTGTAATCGAAAATACAGAAACCACCCTTAACCTTGCATGTAACTGACAGCAGTTCTGAGCTCACTCATATCTAGTCCTAGGACACTTCTGGCATTTAGCTGCACTATCTGGGTGAGGAACCTGTAAATGGCAGAGACATTGGTGGGCTGCCTTTGCCATAACAAATTCTAGTTTTACCACTGTAGTGTGCTGAGTTCAGAGCTATACAGAGCCAACAACACCTGTCGGTTCACTGTAATGCTGGCAAGTTCTGTATACCAGTTAGGTTAGTCGGGTAGCGATATGGGCAATAGACTAATGCCGCATACACACGATCGGACATTCTGACAACAAAATCCTGGATTTATTTCCGACAGATGTTGGCTCAAACTTGTCTTGCATACACGCGGTCACACAAATGTTGTCGGAAATTCCGAACGTCAAGAACGCGGTGACGTACAACACGTACGACGAGCCGAGAAAAATTAAGTTCAATAGCCAGTGGCACTCTTCTGCTTGATTCCGAGCATGCATGGAATTTTGTGCATTGGAATTGTGTACACACGATCGGAATTTCCAATAACGGATTTTGTTGTCGGAAAATTTGAGAACCAGCTCTCAAATTTTTTCTTCTGCTTGATTTCGAGCATGCATGTAATTTTGTGCATTGGAATTGTGTACACACGATCGGAATTTCCGATAACGGATTTTGTTGTCGGAAAATTTGAGAACCAGCTCTCAAATTTTTGTTGTCGGAAATTCCGACAACAAATGTCTGATGGAGCCTACACACGGTCGGAATTTCCGACAACAAGCTCACATCGAACATTTGTTGATGGATATTCCGACCGTGTGTACGCGGCATTAGTTGGGAACGGGGTTTAGGAATCGGGATAGAGTTGTCATATTCATAAAACAGCATGATGTCTTTTTCAAAAGCACTGATTTTAAGATGAAAAGTTCAGGAAGTATTGATTCATTTTCATAGAGTTCTTTGATGTTCCTACTGAAGGTTTCAAAATGTGACATTAGCTTGCTTACAAAACTATAAAACAGTGGCAGTCAGCTCTCATAATATAGGGTGCCTGACTTCAGAAATAAACTGCACATAATATTCAGTGAATGAAATGCTGTTACAGAAAGCTGTCAAAGACTGTAGACATGTAACAGGAGATGGTCAAAGACTGAGAACATGCTGTACAAGTTGTTGGAGACTGGAGATACGCATTGGAAGATATTCACAGACTGGGGACTGTCAAGAGACACAAACGGAATTTTTTTTTTACATGAGACTGCAAGAGATCACAGCTAATACTGCTCCTTTACAAATCGGTGCTCTGACATTGGTGCTCCCTACAGCTCCTTTTTTTGATAAAATTTTTATTAGATTTTAAAGCTGTTTTTTTGTTTTTACAAAAGAGCACTGAGGTATGCATTCTTTGCAGTATCACATGATACATACATGATACATGTATACGGTACATACCATATTGCATTTTCTTCAGTACCATTCTATTAACCATTCTCAAACATGGAAAACTAATGTAGCACCAACTAAGGCACAATGGTTTATGAGGATAACAGAAATTCAACAAATGGAAAATCTTACGTTAATGCTGAGCAAGATGAGAAATATCGGGAAATATGGGCTCCTTATATGTTATATAGGGAACAGAATCCCTAAAGCCCATAGTAATAAACGAGATTCCGGGGGGGGGGGGGTTTCTCTCTTCTTTCTCGCTTCTCATTTTCCTTTCTTTTACTTTTTCTAGCTCTACTCTATAGTTTTTTTTTTTTGTTTGTTTTTTTTTTTTAAGATAACCGGAGTGGATTTGGGTTAAGGAAAAATCGCACAAAGGTTGGGTTGTTATAAATAAGATTATGATGAAAGTATGAATAGGTAGAATAAGTTGAAGATTAGGAGTTTGATTGGGGAAGAGGAAAAAGAGAGAAGGAAGGTTGTGTTGAACTGATGTATTTGTGAAAATGTTTTATTACCTTTGTGAAAGAAAATAAAGAATTTATTTAAAAAAAAAAAAAAAACATTCTCAAACATGACTTACTAAACGAATGCAAGTATAATTACCAGAAAAAAACAGCAATGCATCCTCAAACACAGGCGTACAAAAAGGAAATCAAAAGAAAAAAAGAAATAGGGTGGAAAAAAAGCTCCCTTAAAAATTCCTTTTGCCACATTTGATTTCACTTCTTTCAACAAGATCTATTATAAAACATCCAAATAAAGAAACATAACAAGAGAAAAAGGATTGTATTAAAAAAATAAACCAAGTCATTCTAGAACCTATTCTAAAGAGTATTTTTCTATCACTGGTATGAGTAAACATAAACATAAGCACAATAAGTATTAAAGGGCCGCATGCTGCTCCTGGGCCGTAGGTTGGGTGCCATGGCTATAACGTTTGATATTACAGTGAACACAAAAATGTTCATTTAAAAATGACTGCAATGATACTCAGGCATGTGCTGTGTTAACAAACTATCTACCTTAAAGTGATTGTGCTAGATCGTTTTTTTTTTTGTTTTTTTTTTAAATAACCAGCATTTCATACTTACTTCCACTGTGCAGCTCCTTTTGTACAGAGTGGCCCCGATCATCCTCTTCTGGGGTCCCCCGGCGGCTCTCGAGGCTCCTCCTCGTATCAGATAACCCCCTAGGACAGGGATATGCAATTAGCGGACCTCCAGCTGTTGCAGAACTACAAGTCCCATGAGGCATAGCAAGACTCTGACAGCCACAAGCATGACACCCAGAGGCAGAGGCATGATGGGACTTGTAGTTTTGCAACAGCTGGAGGTCCGCTAATTGCATATCCCTGCCCTAGGAGAAGCGCTCTACCGAGGGGGTTACCTTGCGGGCGTGTTCCTGAGTCCAGCATTTGCGTCCACGGACATGAATGCCAGACTCAGCCCTGCCCCCGGCGCCCGTGTCATTGGATTTGATTGACAGCAGCGGGAGCCAATGGCTGCGCTGCTATCAATCTATCCAATCAAGAACCGGGACCCCGTTGAGAGAGAGACAGTGCGGCCCCGCCGAGGAGATGAAGGGGCTCAGGCAGGTAAAACGGGGGGGCTGGGGGGCTGGTCACTGCCAGGTGTTTTTTCACCTCAAAGGCTGAAGTTTTTTTTCACCTTAATGCATTCTCTGCATTAAGGTAAAAAACCTTCTGTGTGCACCCCCCCCCCCCCACACACACCTCATACTTAGCCAAATCTCGATCCAGCGCTGTGCACTTGAGCAGAGGCTCTCTCTGCTCTCTCCCTCCTCATAAGCTCAGAGACAGCAGCGGCAGCCATTGGCTTCTGTTATTGTCAATCACAGCCAGAGAGCAGGAGGAGGGACCGAGCCCGTGCGGGATCAACCCCACACAAGTGCCCCCCATAGCAAGCAGCCTGGGGCAGTCAGCAAGAGGGAGAAGCCAGGAGAGCCAGCCAGAAAAGGACGATCAGGGCTATTCTGTGCAAAACCATTGCACAGAGCAGGTAAGTATGGCATGTTTGTTATTTTAATAAAATACAGTTTGAACCTTGAGCCCCCATTCATATCAGTGTTGAGTTGCCATGCGATTTGGCAGGTCCAAGTCGCATGACAAGTCGCACCTTATTGTCAGCAATGGAACTGATTAAATCAGTGCGATGCCGACTTTGCGGGGCTGACCAATTTGAACTATTTTTGGCGATTTCAGGTGCGACTTTTATAGACATCTGTGCATGAAGTTACACAGATTTCAGCCAAGTCACATAGTGACATGCGGCTTTGAAATCATGCGATTTCAAGTGAAGTCGAACAGTTTCAAAGACGGATTACAGTAGGTGTGAAGGTAGGTGTGCTCACAATCACTTTAACATCTCCATTCCAGTGTGGTCCAAATGGTCTATTTGTATAGTTCCATTTTTCTTGTAGGGCAACACATTTAAAATTGGCCATCATTTAACAAATACTGCCTCTCTTCTTCTTTATGGACATCATAGCACATATACATATCCTGAATCTACTGGTAATAGAACTCATTCCTGTCATGTAATGCATATCAGTGTTCTTATAAGTACAAGACCAACAAAATCTGGTCAAATGGAGAAGCTATGGTTTCTGCTTACTGAAGCCAAGCTCAAAATACATGATGGGGCGAGATACGCAGTATAGCTTTGCTGCTGGTCAAAATGTAAAATCACTCCCTGGAGTTCATAAAGACTAATGCAGGCAGATTTTGTGAAAGTGTCTCTCATGCATTCTAAATGTGGTGAAGAATGAGCCAAATTTATGTAATTGTCTAGAACTTATACTTGAATTTGGCTCATGCTTCACCACTTTTAGAATGCATGAGAGACACTTTTGCAAAATCTGTCTAAGCCAGTTTTTCTCTCTGCACCCCAAAAGAGAGCTGGTCTTAAAAGAGAAGTAAAGGATTTTTTTCCCCAGTCATACTTACCTAGGTGAATGTAGCATCGATCCGATGCTTCATCTGTCCCCCAGCGACTCTGCACTGAGAACCGAGCGATCAGATATCGCCGATCACTTGCTTTTCAGAGCTCCTTGAGCATAGAGCTGCAGACTGTCAATCACAGCTCTCTGCTCTTCTCCCTCCTCGCTCATTGGAGCGCTGAGCTGTGGAGGGGGAAAATTAGCCATCTCAGGCTCTCAGCGGCTCGCTGAGAGGCTGAGCCGGGTGTCAGTCCAGGCACCTGGTCGGATCCCGATTCCGTGGTCATGGACTTTAGACCGCTCTCTGATGAAAATGGGTCACGGGAGTGCAAAACGAATTGCACTCCTGGGATCCATAGGAGAAGTACAGACAAGCAAGCAAACCTGTATCTTTATAAATTTATAAAAAAAAGAGACAGTTTAGGAAGAATCAATATGTATGGTAAACTGTGACCAAGATAAATATTTCTGTCTACTGTGAAGTCCACCACATGGACCAGTTAAAATTGATGAAAGAAAAAAATAAATTGACAAAAACAAATCACAGCTACATATCTGGTTTATTCAGGGAAATCTCAGAAGATTTAATCCCTATGCTAATCCCAAACCAAAGACTAAACCCATCAACTAATCAGTAATTTAATCTACAGGAGGATTATGTCTCACATACTACCAGTTTAGGAGCACATTTGAAAATGCACAATATACTGATTTCAGATAAAGTTTAGGAATGCAATGAAAATGTAAAAAAGGTATACTGGTGGTTCATACTGCAGAACCAAACAGAATTAGGTTCATTCTAAGAGGAATAATGGCAATTCATAGAAACCAACAAGTTTTCAGACTATGACAGGGCAATGAAAGAGGATTCTGTTTGGCTGCTATAGGTTATTGAAGAAGAGCATCTAAAGGGGATTGCATGTGCCAGAATCACACTTTCCATATTAAATCCAATTTACAAACAACTGGCCAGAAAATCACTAACAGGTACATTTTTCCAGGTTACAGTATGATCTGATTTTGGCAGTGGTCCTTAACCACTTCACCCCCGGAAGATTTGGCTGCTCAATGACCAGGCAATTTTTTGAGATAGGGCACAGCGTCGCTTTAACTGACAATTGCTCATCGTGCAACGCTGTACCCAAACAAAATTGATGTCCTTTTTTTTCCCACAAATAGAGCTTTCTTTTGGTGGTATTTGATTGCCTCTGCGGTTTTTTTTTTTGCGCTATAAACAAAAAAAGAGTGACAATTTTGAAAAAAACACAATGGGTTTTTTACGAAAGGCAAATCCACTTTGCACTACAAGTGCACTTGAAAGTGCACTGAAAGTGCACTTGGAAGTGCAGTCATTGTAGATTTGAGGGGGACATGCAAGGAAAATAAAAAACAACTTCCAAGTGCACTTGTAGTGCAAAGTGGATTTGCTGTTCGTAAATAATACCCATTATCTTTTAGTTTTTGTAATAATAAATATCCCACATTTTTTATCAAAAAAAACCAAAATTTTCCTCAGTTTATGTATTCTTCTACATATTTTTGGTAAAAAAATCGCAATAAGCGTATATTGATTGGTTTGCGCAAAAGTTATAGCATCTACAGAATAGGGGATAGATTTATGGCATTTTTATTATTATTTTTTTTACTAGTAATGGTGGAGATCTGTGATTTTTATCAGGACTGCGATATTGCGGCGGACAAATTGGACACTTTTGACACATTTTTGGGACTGTTGACAATTATACAGCGATCAGTGCTATAAAAATGCACTGATTACTGTATAAATGTCACTGGCAGGGAAGGGGGTTAGCACTAGGGGTGATCAAGGGGTTAACTGTGTTCCCTAGGTGTGTTCTAACTGTAGGGGGGATGGGACTGTCTAAGAGGAGAGAGCGATCGGTGTTCATACATAGTATGAACACACAATCTGTCTCTACTCCCTTGAAAGAATCGGGATCTGTGTGTTTACACACACAGATCCCGGTTCTCGCTCTGTCACGAGCGATCGCGGGAGCCCGGCGGTCATCGCACCCGCCGGGCACTCGCTTTGGCTTCGGGCACACGCTGCGGGCCCCTAGTTGCCAAAAGGCAAAGCGACGTAAGGTAACACCGTTTCGCCCAGCTGTGCCATTCTGCCGCAGTAAAACTGTGGCGGCTGGTCAGCAAGCGGTTAATAAGTTACATTAGCTAATGATACATGTATATACAGGTTTCTTCATTCGCATTCATAATACAGATTGCAACACCTAATAGTACTAATGATTCCATACCAATTTGTGCATTCCAAAAAGCTCTAAGAAATATCATAGCTCAGTTTTATGTTATGTTTATTAAAAAAAATTTTAATGTCTTTGTTAATGTGGACCTATACAACCCTAATTCCAAAAATATTTGGACGCCATGTAAAATCTACATAAAAATAGAATGCAATGATTTGCAAATCTCATGACCCATTTTTTATTTTATTCACAATAGAAAATAGAAAACATATCAAAAGTTTACACAAATGTACAATAAAAAAGGTCATTTTGAAATTGATGGCAACAACACATCTCAAAAAAGTTGGGACAGGGCAGCAAAAGGTTTGCAAAGTAAATGGTACTAACAGGGAAGTGCTGGAAGAACATTTTGCAACTAATTAAGTTAATTAGCAATAGGTATGTAACATGATTGGGTATAAAAAGAGCATCTTAGAGAGTGGGAGTGTCTCAGAAGTAAACATGGGCAGAGGTTCACCAATCTGTAAAAAAAATATCATCATCTACAATACATAATATCATCAAAAGATTCAGAAAATTTGGAAAAATCTCTGTGCACAAGGGACAGGGCTGAAATGCAATATTGGATGCCTGTGATCCTTGGGTCCTCAGACGGCACTGCATTAAAACAGGCATGATTCTGTGATGTACGTCACTGCATGGGCTCAGGAATACGCTGCCCTATTCTTTGAGCCAAAGCTCATTTAAAATGGTCTGTTGCAAAGTGTAAAACTGTTCTGTGATCAGACAAATGGAAATGTTACATTCTTTTTTGGCAACCATGGGCACCAGGTCCTCCAAACTATAGAGGAGAGGGACCTTCCAGCTTGTTATCAACACTCAAAAGCCTGCATCTCTGATGGTATGGGAGTGCATTAGTGTGTATGGAATGGGCAGTTTGCACATCTGTAAAGGTATCATCAATGCTGAAATCCCATCCAGACAATGTCTTTTTCGGAGAAGGCCTTGCATATTTCAGTAGGACAATGCTAAACTGCAGACTGCATTTATGACAACAGCATGGCTTTGTAGTAGAAGACTGACTGACCTACATAGTCAACTCCCTTATGTCCCTCATAAAATTAAGAGGTATGAAAATGATGAGGAGGAAACCTTGAAATAAGCCAACAACTCGTACATAGCCAAGAACAGCTAAAATAGTGGATGGGGCTGTTACCCAGGAACAACTCTAGTACAATCAAAAGTTAGGCACGTCAGGGCTCTAGGGGAATTCCAAGATCTTATATTTAGTTTAGCTAGTTTTTCTGCATTCTTGGCAATGAAACGGTTAAAGAATAGTTTCATGCTGAAACTATCTTACATGAAAAAAAAGAGATCAGCACAACGTTAATATTATTAATTTTCAAAGTTGCAACGTTTATATCTATAAGGCTCTTTGGAAATAGGTGGAATCACAGATGATCGCCACATCATCCCAGTTTTCCTGATATGCTTTAGGTGTACACCTTCTGTTAGTTAGCTCTGTGGTATAATTTAAGAGGTTTCCCCTTACCATCTGTCCCAGGAACAAAAGGGTAGTGAGGGAAAAAAATCCAACAGGGCCACAATTAGCAATAAAAATACATTTTTTTCATTGGAGCAGATTAGAAACTCTGTCAACCTCTACTTGCTCGTCAAATAGAATGGAGACAAGGTGCTGAATGTCAGGTAATTAGACTAAGATTAGTAATATTTATTGATTGTATCTAGTCAATGGCACTTGAAGGCTCAGTTTAAATGGCTCTTATACAGTATATCAAGTCCATGCAATAGCAGCCTGGATGGGAAAACTATGGTAAAAAAAGGAGATAATGATAGTGCTACACCAATAGTCATTAAAGTCAAAAATCAATATTCCTTCATTCATAAATAGGATTTAACAGCATAAGACATTCACAATATTTCATCCTCTTCATCAGGGCTTGAAATGCTGCATATAAAAGAGGACTAGACTCATTAAAAAAGAAAGTTCACTGGTTGTTTTAAATTTACAGAACACAGCATCTGTAAGCACATTGTTTGCCTCAAATGTAGAACAATCTGCATACTTTTTTTCTTAACGAGCACAGAGTCCAGTTAGAGCTGCACAATTAATCGTTAAAAAAATCGTGATCTAGATCCAACCCCCCTGACAATCTCTATTGCAGAGTTTGCCGATTCTTTCATATAACAAGTGGAGAGACTTATCTGCTCACCCAGCTGTCAAAAGAAAACATCCGGGCAGTCTGCCAAGTTTTTAACACAAAACATTGTAACCAACTCTTCCTTCTTAGATCAAAGGGATACACTTCTGTGTGTAAAGAAAAAATCCAGGCAGTCTGCCAAGTTTTTAACAACGTGTAAATGCAGGAAGTTTAACCACTTAAAGTCTAAATCTTTTTCTGACACTTGTTTCTTAAGTTAAAATTAATATTTTTGCTAGAAAATTACTTGGAACCCCCAAACATTATATATATTTTAGCAGAGACCCTAGGGAATAAAATGTCAATTGCTGCAATATTTTATGTCACACTGTATTTGCCCAGTGGTCTTTCAATAGCAATTTTTTGGGAAAAAATACACTTCAATGAATAAAAAAAAAACGAAACAGTAAAGTTAGCCCAATTTTATTTGTTTTAATGTGAAAGATGATGTTACGCCAGGAAAATTGTGAGAGAATCGTGATCTATCTTCTAAGCAAAAAAATCGTGATTCTCATTTTAGCCAGAATAGTCCAGTTATCTTTGTATATGCAGCTTTTAAAGCCCTACTAAAGGGGTACTGTTTTTAACCCCAGAAAAGCATTGGTTGTTTTATCATCCTGTTTGTTAATGAAAAGAATATTGATTTGGACTCTAAAGACCTATGGTGTGGTACTTTTACTATACACTTTCTTTACCAAAGCTGTTAACTGCTATCTGTGTCCCAATTATGTAGAGAAATTTTTTTTAACCAATAAAGAGCTCTTATTTTATCACAATAAACAAATGTGACATTTTGGAGCCATATAGGAATCCCTTGATTAAGCCAAAAGTGGCATAAGAAAAACACAAGCAATAAATCCAGTGGCATGTACAGTGACTCCTTCCAAAATAAAATACAAATGGTCATTACCAAGTACAGGCGGTCCCCTAGTTACAAACATCTGACTTACAAACGACTCCTACTTACAAACGGAAGGAGACAACAGGAAGTGAGAGGAAATCTCCCCCCTAGGAAGGGAAATTCTCTCCTGTAAGAGTTATTATGGGAAAAAAGGTACCTCCACTGATGCTTAAACAAGTAACCCAGTAGCAAAGTGGTTAACAAAATCCAGTTTAAAATCACTGACCTTTTCCATGCTAGCAGCACAGCAAAATTTGAAGATTTTTTCTTACTTTTTAGGGTGACAACATGGTCACTGGGACTGGAATTGGGACAAAATCTCCCCAACGAGGCCTCTGGCAGCAATAAAAATATACACAGTGGAATAGGGCTTTAAAACTTACCTTTTTTCAATCTGGATCCAATTTAATTTCTTACAATAATAGCAACAGTACTCAGCTTTCCCAGAATCCTCCACCCTACACCTGTAATTGGCACACTGCCTCTCCCACATGACAGCATACAGCTTGACGTCAAATTACAGGCAGCCTGCTGTATGTAATTCCAGCATTCCCACCAGTGTCTGTAGATGTACAGCACTAGGAGATTAATATTTGGTTTTAATCTTTGAAAATGAACTTATATCTGAATGGATATTACTAGATGGATAGTACTAAAATCTATTCAATTCTAGGTTATTAAAATATGACATTTTATTTATAATATGAACCAGGATCCCATTACATTTTTTCATTATTAACAGCACCTATCATACAGGCAAGAGCCTTAAACCTATGGCACATGGCTCTGGTAGGGGTGGTCCACTCTGCCACCACTGGTGTTATAAGAATGCAATTTATATTTGCTAAATTTTCAAACAAATTTCTTATGCAAACATAACTTGTAAGTACAAGTATAAAAAAGGACCATTTACCTGTGGTCCAAGAATAGGAATTTCCATTCTAAACTGTGTCTTGATGTGAATTCTTCACAAGGCTCCTCAATATTGCACAGTTCCTGCACACATAAAGCAAAAATTATATAGTTATTACTATGTGACTATAGGGCTTGAGGTCTCATAGTGATAGTTGCAGGAATCCGTTGTAACTTTTCTATTTAGATTTTAGGGATGAAGGTGTAGATTATGCATCAACACTGTGGCTTAAAGTGTTACTAAACCCACAACAGTAAAATAATTCTGTATGTGCAGTACAGCATGCTTGTTATACTCACTGTGGGACCTAAGGGGTTAATCTTGTGCATTTTGTAAAAAGGCTGTTTGATTCTGTCCCCAGTCCATCTGCTGATAGTACAGAGCCTTGGGGGCACTCTGCACATGCTCAGTTTGGTGAGTATTGCTAGAGAGTTTTTTTTTGTAAGGGTGCATGTAAATCGCACAGGGCCAATCAACACTGTCCAGACAAAGGGTCAGGGGTCCTGCAGCCCCATAGGACAGTCAGAGTAGAATTAAAACTTCTCCTACAAGCTTTAACCAGGCACTCATAGAAGTCACAAGACTGCTATATACTGCTGACTAGAAAAGGTATTTAGCAGTTTATATTTACTAAAATAATTGCATTTCCATATTCTGTGTATTGTGGGAGATCAGATATAGTGAATGCAGGGTCCTGGGTTTAGTAACACCTTACATTACTGCATGCCACTATGATCAGGACTTTAGACCAATTAAAACTATAGGTAAGAATGAAATGCAGCTTGGTTCATAGATGATTAGAGACACATGTCTGCCCAGCAGTTTATAAAAACAAAATCAATGGATAAAGGCAGCACAATTGTTTATAAGAGTAACCTGTGTATGATATTGATTAGCTATAGGAAGTAGTAATTAAATCCATATTGTTAAAAAGTGACTGCACTCACCTTGAGAAATTGTGGAGTGACAAGCCGCACTGTGGCTACAAGACATATCTGTTCTTCACTGGCTGACCGAAATGCCCTTGCAACAGCTGACTCAAAACCATTATATGAAGATGTAGGCACTGTAACAAGATTGGACAGGTCCCACATCAGCAAAAGTTAAGATTAGATCTTTCATTCTGTTCAGAGTACAGTGCTTCTGCTGTCAGCAGGTCAGGTGCACATATAATATAGCATGATCTAATCACGGTGAACACATATTGGGGGTTATTTACTAAAGCTGGGGAGTGCAAAATCTGGCGCAACTCTGAATAGAAACCAATCAGCTTCCAGGTTTTATTGCCAAAGCTTAGTTGAGGTTAGAAGCTGATTGGCTACCATGCATAGTTGCAGCAGATTCTCAGAGCACCAGTTTTAGTAAATGTACCCCATTGTGCCTACACACATAACACTGTACACAAACAATTTAATACAACTGTCGGTGCATGGTGTACAATAGTGGTTCTCAACCCTGTCCTCAAGTACCCCCAACAGGCCACGTTTGCAGGTTTTCCTTTATCTTGCACAGGCGCTTTAAATGAGAGTCGATGGCTTGGAATTTTGGACAGCTATTTTATCTATTTAAGAGAAATATTTAAGAGGAATTCCCAAAACATGGCCTGTTGTACTGGTTGCCTGTTGGACTGGTGTACAAGACAGCTTAGAAACAGCAGTTGAGATTTTTTGCTGTCTAAGGGCTCATTACTAGAGCCATGATGCTGATAAAGAATATGTATGCATCCAACAGACACAGGTTGACATTAAAAATGCAGCCTTTGATTCACTCGGATAATGGCTTTTATTTACTATAAGAATATGAATGGTGCTACATAACACTCACTTTTAATTGCTCAGTGTAAGTGATTGTTTACTTTGTGGGAACTTCAGTATTCAGCATTGGATGTAACATATCATAAAAACTGTACTATAAATAAATTTAGTGCAAATACATGTTTTACATATTACATCAATCAAAATGTATACAAATGGAATAGTGGTGCTAGCAATGCAATAAACAGATGTTGTTTCCCTGTCTGTTGGTAATCTACTACAATTACCAACTCAACTCCATGAACCCGAAAGGGATGAAGGACTAAAGAAGCCCTCTAACAAAGCAGCTACGCAGTCGTGTTCTTATAATGAGCTGTTTTCCACTCTTGTCAAATTAGCACAATGGTAGAATTAGTCACAATGACATTAGGAATAGTGACATTAGTCATGGTTACAATACTCAGCATCTAATTAACAAATTTAATGTGTATAGATAATATAAGAGCTTGTTATCGCTGCATAAAGTTGACTGTAAGAATAACAATCCAGAACATTTTGAGAAAGGTTACAAAGCTGCTGTCACATATTTTGTTTACTGCAATTATGCTCAAATGTTGGTGGAGCGAGTCACCAGTACATAATGATGTTGGAAATGATGTACACAAGGAACTTGGAGAATGTTTTCCAGTCTTAAAGGTGTGTAGAACATGGGTTAAAAGTAGATTGGATGATTATTTTATGGATCAGAAGTACTATTGTATGGATGGTCCAATTGAAAGGCTCTTAGTTCCTCCATTCAATAGGGTGCATTGAATGGGTACATAGCAGTTATAAAGAAAAAAATTCAATTATAATCTTTCCTATTGGATGGATAAACTAGCTGACCAAACAGAGCGCACAGGCTAGACCATGTGAATTTTGAATGTAGGGCTAGAATTGCTCCTCTGTGTGATGGTAGACCCACACTTTATCAGACCTTAAGCAATGCAGATACCAGCAAGTATTGCTGGGGTGGCAGCCTGAGGAAGACTGCACATTAGATGTTACTGCAAACGTAATACATCTAATAATTGCATTAGAATATTGTATGATTGTATCACACAAGTGGATCAGGTGAATTGCAGGGCAGGAGGAAAATTTTTGATTTCGCAATAAATCCATTAACGTACAAAAATCTATTCAGTTAACTTGTTAAGCCTCATTTTAAAACAGCAAGATCAGAATGCCCAATCTAAAGACCAAAAGAAACACTTGTTGTTTGCTAAAAAAAAGTTATTTCTTTCTAGTTTTGGACAATGGAAAGATGAAGGATTATCATTGTCGTGATTGGAAGATTGGATATTTTCCTATCATGACAAAGGTTCTAGTGACAAATGTTATTTCCCTTCATTTCTAAAAAAAAAAAAAAAAAAAAAATCTATTTCCTTTAGTGTTTCTGAATGAGGAAAATCTCCTCGATGAGGATACAGAAAGCAGGAAAAATCTTACTTTGAACCTTTCCCTACTCTATCCAAAGCAAAAAAAAATTGTCTGGAGTTACACTTTAGGGAAAGCTATATTCTAGCAGAATATAAATAAGCATTGGCACAGTCAGATTCCAAAGGCTGGTGTAGGTTACCAGCAGATATACAAGTATTATTATTATTTTTTACAGACTGCCCCTTTACAAAAAAAAAAATTAGCTTCTAAGTCACTTTAAGGCTTTAAGGACAATCGACTGAAACAGGTCTAAGGGTGTTGCCTCTGAACTGATGAGGTTAGGGACTGGTTTGTTAAAAATTGAAATACCCCTTTTAAAAGTAAATACATTCTAACCAATATTTTCATGAAATATAGCAAAGTTTTAAAGGCATTTAAAAAATACTTACCATGGGTAAAAAACTTAAAATCTACAACAAATTTTACATATTCATAAGTGGGAGGTTCATTTGGGTCAAGACTCCCTCTTGCTAAATGACAGCAAAACTCCACTTGTTTCTCGCCTAAAAAAAAAAAAAAAATAATAATAATTGGTTAATAAAATGTAAGGGAATACAAGAATACAAAAAAATATCAACAAGAATGTATAATGTATTTTAATAAAGTGAAGCCTGCTGAAATTGTGTCAACTATATATATATATATATATATATATATATATATATATATATATATATATATATAGTTGTGCTCATAAGTTTACATACCCTGGCAAAATTTATGATTTCTTGGCAATTTTTCAGAGAATATGAATGGTAACACAATAACTTTTCTTTCACTCATGGTTAGTGTTTGGCTGAAGCCATTTATTATCAATCAACTGTGTTTACTCTTTTTAAGTTTTAGGGGAGTCTGGGCATACACTGTGTGCGAGCTGATTGGAGGAAAGGCACACACCCCCCTCCACGTAGGCAGAGGAACGAAGAAACTTGCAGAGCTGTGCTGTGAATAGACAAGCGCTCTGCTTATCTGCCTCTAAGTTACCTCCCCGACACAAATTTACAGATGCTTTTATCTTGTGTGTCAGAGAGCTTGTCAGAGGTTATCATGCTGATAACAGAGGAATGGAGCAGCAGAAAGACAGGGGACATAGTGGTTTGGGGAGAGATGAGTAAACACTACAGATATATGTGCCCAGGTCAGATTACATGAATGGGGTTTACATGCACTTTAAGTAGATTCTCTGCACTGTTTCAAAGCTAGAGCTGTTGTTTACTTTAAGGGCCTATTCACACCTATGCACAAGCATTCTTATGTGCATTAGAGCCTATTATGATTAGTGGTAATTCAACCAACAACAACACATGTTCTAAGTATGTTGCCATTTAGTATGAATGTAACCATAATGGACATATACATTGTAAAGAAACACACCTGTCTCCCAGCACGCCACAACACACAGATGTGAATGTACCATGCATTTTGGTATGCTATGTTGGCCATAAATAGTGCAGATATATTTTTTCATGTTCAGAGAATCATTAAAGTCTGTTCAAAGTGATTGAGCTGTTTCAGGCAACACACTAAAAAAAACACAAATAAATATGCACAAAGGTGTGAAAGGGCCCTAAGTTCATCAAAACACATTATTAATTGAAAGAGTTTAATTATCCACCAGTTTTGATAAAGAAGAACTCTGCTCCAAACAAACTGTTTTCTTGTTTCACATAGTAACCCTGGTATTGCTGCCAAAATGGAAATGAGCTAATTTCCTCACCCAAACACACAGAATTATGTGTTGCCTGTATGATGAAGATAAATGTACAAGAGATTCATAAACAGAAGAATCGGAACAAGCTAGCCAACTCTATATTAATGGTAAATTGTATTATAGCTCAAAATCCTCTTTTTATTTTAAAATAAAATGTTTCAGAACAGAATGTATAAATATAACTTCCCATTATTTTAGGATGCAGACTGCAGGATCATCTTGCAATAAGAGATGAATGCTCCAACCTATTCAGAGAATAGCCTCTAGCTGTACCATTTGGCAGGAACAGTATCCTTTTCTGAGCAATTGTGTCTGAATAAATAGTCTAGAATAACCATTCTCTTTGTTTTCTAAAAGCTGACAAATGAACTGTCAAGTAACTTTGTAATGTCCTTTTTGAACAGGTAAACAGTGTATTACAGGGAATTGCATACAATGGCACAAACTACATTTTCAAATTAGTTGATCTATTACAGACTATTCATAGCCAAATGAATCAAAGATCCTTCACCTGTTAGTACATATCCTTCAATACACCCCTAGCTGTGATGAATAAGGCACTGCAGCAAACCCTACTTTGGGGTCCATTTTCATTGTTGACCATTGGTATGTGGTGACAGAACACTTAGTTCTGTGGATGGTGGAATTTCTTTCTTTGCTGTGAAATGGATTTAGCCTATATAGTGTTCTCATATTTTCTGAGCCTGCGGTTATTCCTGTATACATGCTCTAACTGCAAACTTAAAGCCTACTAGAGCCAAACAAACTTATTTTTTGTTTTGGATAGAGCGAGGAAGGGTTTTTCAAAACGTTTTTCGATCTTGCATACAGTTGAAGACTAATAATGTAAAACCTTGTGTTTTCTGCACTCATTTCTAAGCCCCCCCACCCCACTTTTACCACCTATTGCCATAACTCACATTTATGTATACTCTAAGGCTACTGTATAGATCGGTATTAGAACCAGGTTCTCTGGTACTCAAGATAGTACCAGAGAGCCTGGTCAAGATGCTATCTCATCCCCAAAGCTAAAACAAGTGGGACTTGCATGTCCACACAAACAGTGCTCAGGCCAGTCCAGGGTGTAGAAATGCCAGCCAACAGCCCTTGGGTTAACACCCAGTCCATCAAAACCCAGACATAAGGGGGGCATGCAGCATAATTAAACTCATGTGATTTAGTTATTCTGAACAAGGGGAAACCAAGCCACGATTTCACTGATAATCAACATTTGTTCTTCAGTCTAGGGCCTAAGGTAGCTGTAAAATTTATTCTGCTTTTTCATAAAGGAATTTTTTGGGGGACATTTTTTAATGGGGTGCTACAAAAGCAAACAAATGAAAACTTGTAAAGTTTACCCATGAATAAGAAAAAATATATACAAATCAAAACAAAGCTAAGGCTAAATGTAGTTAACAAGTAATAATTACCATTAACGTGGTTCTAAAGGCGGAAGGTTTTTTTGCCTTAATGCATTCTCTGCATTAAGATAAAAAAAAAAAAAAAACCTTCTCTGTGCAGCTCTCACCGTCAGCCCCCCTTATACTTACCTGTGCCTGATCTCGATCCAGCACTGTGCATAAGAGCAGTGGCTCTCTCTGCTCCCTCCCCACAGGACAATCAAATCCTGTGATGGAGGAGGGGGGTTGGGGCCCAGTCACGCTGTCTTCTGTGTCAATGGACACAGGCAACGTGGCTCAGGATCAAGACCACAGGTGTGCCACAATACAAAGCAGCTTCCTATGGTGGCACACTGAGAAAAGGAGGAGCCAGGAGCATCGGTGAGGAACCCTAGAAGAGGAGGATCAGGGCTGCTCAGTGCAAAACCAATTGCACAGAGCAGGTAAGTATAACATTTTAAAAGAAAAAAAAAACTTTACAATCACTTTAAGGGTTGGTAAAGAATTAAAGCTAAACTCCAGCCTTACCTTCAGGTTTGCACATTTGCACACGCTCCTCTTCTTTACTGAAATTGCAATTGAAACTCTGATTTCACTGCACACTGTTAACTTTTCACAGTGTGCACCAGAAGCTACAGCAATTTAGAAAAAAAAGCCTAATTTTCTGGCTGGAGTACTTCCAGCATCATTCAACCATTTTCTCCCTAGCCTTCTGGCCGACCCCCTTTCATTCATTGTAATTCACTTCTTTCAATCATGGAGGCTGAGCATCACATGTGGGCATTAACTTACAGGCAAAATAATATCATCTCACCCATCAGTCTAATATCCACCCATCGAGACATTTTGATATTTGCACAACTCCTCCCAATAGCCAGCCTATTGCTTGCATCAGAGTATTGAGGTAGGGTGCTCTAATATTTTCAGGAAGTTATGTATAGAACCCTGCTGATCTCTCCCCCAGCCATGACCTATTTGTATTGCATAGGGAAGCACAGAGACTTAGTGATGACATGACATGGATCTAAAATAAAGTATGTATTGAAAAGGGAAAGCTTTTATTTAAACATTTCATCAGCATGTTGATGAGGGGGAAAAGGAGGAACCAGGGAGGGCAAAGTAGAATAAACATTCTTGTACATAATACCTGGAAGTAGTCATGAAGACTGTACTGGGTCACCATACATATTTTTTTCAGGCTCAGAAAAAATGCAGTGTTGGCACCAATTATATTAAACCCGTTTACGCCACAGTGACCCATATGTGCGTCGGCAAAAAGCTGGGCTTTAATGCCCACATGCCGCTCATATGTGTTGCTGGGCAGGCAATGTTTATGTGCACAAAGGCCGAGCTGCTGAAGATAGCTCTCTGCCCCAAGAAGACACTGTTAGCCAGTGGAACCAGTTTCCAATCATGTGACCACTGTGACAGCCAATCACATTGGTCACATGATCACTGATCCTTCCTACCCCCTCCCACCCCCGAGCGTTAAGAACTTGTAAAGGAGATGCCAGGGTGGGAGGGAAGGGGTTAAGCAATGTTTACTTTCAGTAGGTGATAAAAGTCTGACCTCTACGAAGAAGTCAAATAAATGTAACTAGATGATCTTATTTATTGGACTCTGCAAAATAATTGCCTAACATTTTATTCATTTTTTTTTTGTTGAAGTACTGACTGTATTCTTTGTAATAGAATTATGTTTTAAATACTGTTGTTGTAATCTGAAGCTGCATGCCTCAGATGTCTATTAACAGTTTATTAGACTATACCACTTTCTGCACAGTTGTTTATATTAATTCTATTTCTTTTAGATCTCTATACATGATGTCAAGAAAATGCTTAAGCTCTGCAGCTTCTAAACATATTATAGTTAGCCAGAAAATACCTTAATATCTTAAACACATTTATTTCAATAAATATAGCAGGAGCTGGTACTTACTGTTGAAAAACTCTGGAGTGATTGGTTCCGTCATGAGGATGTGTGGTGCTAGCAACTTGTACACCTCACCATGTTCTCGCTCCGGCAGAAAATTCAATATATTTTGGTCCACTAAATCTGACTGGTACAAAAGTATGCTTTGTCATGTTCAGTAAAACAAAAATCTTATTTGCCACAAAGATTTTACATTTTAAATCTGTCTTTATTGCCCATACCAAGTGTTTTATTTACATAGTGGCACATGTGGGCCGGTGACAATGGCAGTTAGTGTTTGATGCTACTTATGATAAATGTTTCCTTAATTAGTTTCACTAACTTTGGACACTGGTGGCTAAATTTCACAAAACAGCTCGAGAGAAGGGAGGCAGAAATCTCTATATAGTTTGGGAAACAAGAAACTATTTTTCTTTTCTGTAGTTTATTGATACAGTGCATCCGGTCAGTATTCACTTTTTCCACGTTTTATGTTACAGCCTTATTCCAAAATGTTTGAACTCTTTGCAAATTTATTCCAATTAAAAAAAAAAAATCACATGTACGTAAGTATTTACAGCTTTTGCTCAATACTTTGTGAAAGCACCTTTGGCACCAGTTACAGCCTCAATTCTTTTTGAGTATGATGCTGCAAGCGCACACCTATTTTGGGGCAGTTTCTCCCATTCTTCTTTGCAGGACCTCTCAAACTCCATCAGGTTGAATGGGGAGCATCGATGCACAGCCATTTTCAGATCTCTCCAGGGATGCTCAATCGGGTTCAAGTCTGGGCTCTGGCTGGGCCACTCAAGGACATTCACAGAGTTCTCCCATAGCCACTCCTTTGTTATCTTGGCTGTGTGCTTAGGGTTGTTGCCCTGTTGGAAGATGAACCTTCATCCCAGTCTGAGGTCCAGAGTGCTCTGGAGCAGGTTTTCATCAAGGATGTCTCAGTACATTGCTGCAGTCACCTTTCCCTTGATCCTGACTAGTCTCCCAGTACCTGCCACTGAAAAACATCCACACAGCATGATGCTGCCACCACCATGCTTCACTGTAGGGATGGTATTGGCCAGGTGATGAGTGGTGCCTGGTTTCCTCCAGACATGAAGCTTGCCATTCAGGTCAAAAAAGTTTAATCTTTGTTTCATCAGACCAGAGAATTTTGTTTCTCATGATCTGAGAGTCCTTCAGGTGCCTTTTGGCAAACTCCGGGTAGGTTGTAATGTGCCTTTTACTGAGGAGTGGCTTCTGTCTGGCCACTCTACCATACAAGCCTGACTGGTGCTGCAGAGATGGTTGTTCTTCTGGAAGGTTCTCCTCTCTCCACATAGAAATGCTGGAGCTCTGTCAGAGTGACAATTGGGTTCTTGGTCACCTCCTTAACTAAGGCTCTTCTCCACCGATCGCTCAGTTTGGCTAGGTGGCCCACTCTAGTAAGAGTCCTGGTGGTTCCAAACTTCTTCCATTTACGGAGGATAAAGGCCACTGTGCTCATTGGGACCTTCAATGCTGCAGACATTTTTCTGTACCCTTCCCCAGATCTGTGCCTCGATACAATCCTGTCTCGGAGGTCTACAGACAATTCCTTAGACTTCATGGCTTGGCTTGTGCTCTGACATGCACCGTTAACTGTGGGACCTTATATAGACAGGTGTGCGTCTTTCCAAATCATGTCCAATCAATTGAATATACCATAGGTGGACTCCAATGAAGTTGTAGAAAGGATGATCAGTGAAAACAGAATGCACCTGAGCTCAATTTTGAGTGTCATGGCAAAGGCGCTGAATACTTATGTACATGTCATTTTTTTGTTTTTTATTTTTAATAAATTTGCAAAGATTTCAAACAAACTTCTTTTACATTATCATTATGGGGTATTGTTTGTAGAATTTTGAGGAAAATAATGAATTTAATTAATTTTGGAATAAGGCTGTAACATAACAAAATGTGGTAAAAGTGAAGCGCTGTGAATACTTTCTGGATGCACTCTATGTACAGTTAAAGAGTAGCTCTGCACATACACCAGAGCATAAGCTGCCCCCAATAGTGCACTCTCACAGCAGCTTTTACTGAAATAAAATAAAAAAGGGCTGAACAAAAATCACATTGGGGGAGATTTACAAAAACTGGTGCACACAGATTCTGGTGCAACTGTGAATAGTAACCAATTAGCGTCTAAGTTCAGCTTATTCAATTAAGCCTTGACAATAAAATCTAGAAGCTGATTGGTTACTATGTGCACCAGTTTTAGTAAATCTCCTCCATTATGTGCCCCACAAGGCTTGATGTCTAAATTCAGCCCTGTCCATACCATTCAATCAGATTACATTTATTATCCAGTTCTGCATGGGAGGAGTTTAGATTTCAGACACTTATGCAAGATATTAAATTTATTCGCAGTTTCCAAGATTTGTTAAAGATAATGAAGTCCAGAATACACAAGAACACGATAAAATAAGTAAAATGCGCCTGAAAGATTTTATCTAATTTTGTTAATGGTTTTTTAAAAATGTATATTTTTTAAAGGAAATTTTAATTGTTATTTTATTGTATAAGACCATGTACAACATACATTTTAACCAAGATAAACAAACATATGTCTGGTCCTAGTTAGTCAGGGCTTGGCAATAGCGTGTGACGTGTTATTATATAGTCAAATACATAACATGGGTCCGACAATATTATATACACTTTGACAGATGATGTGAACAATATCATGTAGAATAAATCTGTATCAGCTGTACTATACTTTCCTCATTATGGCCAATAAATCTACAGTATGCTAAGAACATACCATTGCTTCATCATTCTCAATCATATCATTTTTTCAAATTGTAACCTTACATTACACAGAATACATAAAAAAAAAAACAACTAGTAGTATCACTGTTTAGGTAAAGCTGATTGCATTTCACACTAGAGGGACCAAATCAAACTTTTTTTGGACAGCCATGTGCCTTGTATGTTAATTTGTTCATAGGTATGGCTTGGTTAGTAAGTCAAAACTAATGTGTAAGATTTGGGAGTTCAAGGGATTTCCACTCAACAGCCATTATCTTTTTGGCGTAGAAGAATAGTGAAAGCAAAAGTAATTTTGTACAGTCTAACACAAATCTAACCCAACAGGCATCTAGCTGGATTACATACTTTGGGTACATTTAGCAGAGAGCTAGTAAAGTTCATGATTTCAAAAGGCCCGTATAAATGGGAATCCCAAACCATATGATAAAAAGTTCCAGTATTGGATGGATGTTTGGGGCATCAGGGGGAAGGTAATTTAGTATATGTGGAGTGTAGCAAACACGGTGAAGAATTTCACCTGGATAACTTTACCCTTAGAAAGAAATAACTGAGGTCAATAAAAATATATTTAAGAAGATGATGTTGATAATAATAATAGGTCTTATTCTAATTTAAAACTAAAATATTTTTAAATGCTTCCAATAAGCCAGATAATGTGTTTAGTTGTTTTGCCCCTTTATAGGGTGTTCCATAATAAATCAACATCTTTATAAGCGCCTGTGAGAGGCAGATATTCGTAAAGTACATTTTTATGTAAATGGAAAACCCATGAAGGCTATATAGAATTTGCTTTGTATATAAGCCTATGAGGATGAACAGTAAACAAAATAATATTTCAATGCATCCTTCTTTAAATTGTATACCATGTTCATAACATAGTGCAGTCAAACAGATTGTAGACATTAAGCTTCAGTAAAAATCAGAGAGTGTAGTAACTCTATGAAATATGAATTCTACAGTTTTTTATGTATGTAAATATAGGCAAGAAAACATAATTTAATTCAAACTATTCATTTTAAGCATTTCACATAAATGTAATGGTAAGAATCTGTATTTCTGTGCAATACATAACACAAGAAAATTTGAGCAATTATTTTGTAAAAATTAAAAATACTGGTGCTTCATGTGAGAATATATACAGATGTGTGCACTGTGTGTACCTTTGAAGAAGATCTTCAGCTCCCAAAGACCTCCTAAAGCTGGGGTGACCTAATATGCAAATTCCGACCTCTCCTGCGAAAACTGAAGTCTGACCCAACCCCTTCCAACATATTAAGGGCAGACCCAATCTCCAACAGATGATTTAGGCTGGACAAGGGGTCAGAAAGTTTTTGATTTCTTACAGAAAGTCAATATTTGCATATCAGAATAACCTGGTTTTTAGGGATCTCAGGGCCATGAAGTCAAAGGGTCCCAGCACTACATTACAACTGTCACTTTGGAGGGTTTGATTTAATTTAACAGTTCATCGTATGGATACATATAACAATAACCTCCTGTTTCCCTCTACAATATCTGGTCCATAGTCTCTCACATAACTAATACTATTGTTGAGAGGAATGATTTGAAGAGCTATAAAATTGCTTCCAGTTGCCATTTTATTTGTAATAATAGTTACTGTAATTCCTGTTTATAAACCTTAGCTAAGCTGCTGGACACTCCTGATTCTCAGTGGTGTTTATATAATTATAATTATTTAATTTAAAAAATATATACATTAATGTGCTATTCATGCAAAATGTCCTGTACGCTGTAACCATACACTTACTATATATTCACTGGAATACAATAAATGATGTACATTAGCTACAAAAAAAATTATTATTGTTCTGTTACAAATGGCATGTATATATCACAATCAGTTATCCTGATAACCTGTAAGAGAACATAACTTACCGGTAAATGGCCAAGCAGAGATGAAACACTATCAGAAACATAAATTATCATCCCATCAGTGGTGAGCGCAATGAGGAAGCCATCTAGAGCCTAACAAAGAAAGACGGAAACTCAATCTTCTTTTAATGTGTTGAACCAAACAACACATTGATTTCAAGGAGGGCGCCAAGAGTGGATATTTATAGAACATACAGTTGGCAGACCAATTTATTTTATCTAACATTATTTCTAGAGATGGCTAAGTAAGCTTGGAGCACTACATAAAATTACTAGGAATCAATCAATGCCATATCTATCTATCTATCTATCTATCTATCTATCTATCTATCTATCTATCTATCTATCTATCTATCTATCTATCTATCTATCTATCTATAGATAGAGATATCTATCTATCTATCTATCTATCTATCTATCTATCTATCTATCTATCTATCTATCTATCTATCTATATATATATAGATAGATAGATAGATATATATATATTACACACACACACATATTAGAAAGAGAAATAAGACCATTATTATTAGTTCATTCTGTCATTCTGCACAATTCTGTGTAATTTCCTAAATCACTGCTGTCAAATCCACTAAGATCCAGTTGTCATTTCTCTATTTCATGTCTCTGCAGCACACCATTGCTATAACCTACCACCTTATCATATTAATTGGCATTTCTATATCGCTATAAATAATACTATATCATACATGTCAATTCTATGTTTAGGTCTTGTTATTTAGGGGCAATGATATCATCATTTCTAAAAGTTAAAGTAATGTAATCCTTGCTGCAATTGCAATATATCAATGGAATCTAAAATACTGCATTGTAATTAATAAATTATAAAAAAGTACATAATTGATACTTGGGTCCACATACGCTTACCCAAGTTGCATATCCATATTTACTACTCCAACCCTTAATGTATTATCCGTGGGTAACATGCCCACTCCACTATCCGCTATATGTATTACCCTGAACCCCCAATAACGCTCCTTTGCACGTACCTCTCAAATTCTGTAATTCATTCCACATTGTACTGCACATCCCCTTTACTTCAGGATAAGTGACCAGGATGCACTATTGCTCAAGAAGATGGCAACAGATAGAGTGTTTGGATATAATTAGGTTAGAGCTAAGGTTTCCCAAGAGTAGGGGCCTAATTGAGTTTACAATCTGTAAAATCCCTTTTTTATACCACTGTCCTATTTGGCTTCTTCATAGACTATTTCATTAAGCTGTAGAGGGTTACTGCTTGAAGCCATGACTGCTGAGAAGCATAGGTTCTTCTATGACCAACTAACAAACCAATACCTTGCCACCTCCCAAAAAAGATAGGGAGGTTGATTGCATTGCAAAACAGGGCAAGACCATAACTTTAATGAACTTTAAAAATGTACCAAATAAACAATGTCAGTCACATTTATATCTCAAGTACCCATAAAATATAAACTCAGATAGCCTAAGAGGCCTGTCCTTACCATTAGTGCCAAATAGGCATTAGACTGACCCCAGAATTTAACTTGAGGGCATAGCCCATAAAGCAACATCATTAGCTGGCAAGGTCAAAACCGCCAATAAAGCTGTGACACAACTTCACAACAGAAGGGAGGATGGTCAACTTTTGTGAAAGCTGAATCTCCTCAGATCTCTAGTTCAGGCTCCACCTCATCGTCTCAGGTCTTTGTAGCCAGTTCTAATGGAGCCACTTAACCTCCCTGTGTAAGGGTAATGCCCACGATGATGCCATGCTTCCAGCAGTCAAGGCTCCCTGTCCCAAAATGGGGTTCAAGGTATCTTCATTCTAGCTACACTTGTGCTGATGAGTTTATCTCTCTACTAGCTAAACATCTTTCAAGAATAGGGCTAGGTTCACGTTTGTGCAGGCATGGGAGTGTGTGTAAATCACACGTGTTCATGCTGCTGCACTAAAAACACACTACTTTAGGAGAATGCATGGGCTGCTGTGCCTGCAGAAACTCGGCATGCAGAACCGCTCAAATGTGAACCTATCAGAAAACAGTACTCACTAAAATATATACTTCATTGTTCTGAGGTACTGTTACAGAGTTACATAGCTAGTCAGGTTGAAAAAAGTCCATCTAGTTCAACCAATAAAAAGGGAAAAACAAAAAAATGGTAATGGTAAGAATGTTTGGGGAACAAACAAAAATAATTATAAAATAAAATAAAAAACAGGATGACTTTATGCCTCATTATCCAAAACGGGAAAAAAAATGTTTTTTGGAGTTGAGAAATAGGAATGGGCTATGGGGCACCTGTAGCTTACATTTACAGTATTATACAGATATATTTCAGACTGCCTTTTTACATCTTGTATTGCTCACTATTGTTGTATTTGAAATAGTTAATGTAAGCATTGCATTTTATATTAAATCTTAGGACTGCTCAGCTGGTCCTTTGAAATGTGGAAAACCTTATCCCACTGTGTCCCACATAGGTGTACAGATGCACTAAAAGACACAGTTGGATGGTTGCTTAACCTATAGGAAGCCAGAAGTGCAAAGGAAAATGAAAGCCTTTAAGAGCACTTCAAAACAACAGGTGAACCTAACCACTGAGCTTATAACGTTAACCAGCAAACTTTGCAGCTGCGCAAAAACAGAAAGTTTGCTCTTTTTAACTGCAGCCAAACATCTCAGAGTTCTAAGGCACCATGCACACTAGTGTTTTTTTTTTGCAAGAGCGTTTAGGTGCATTTAGGAGCGTTAGTGTTTTATTAGCATTTTTGCAGTAAAAGGGGAAAGAAAGCTAAAAAAACGCTATTAGTAGCCTTAAGGAGCATTTCTGCTGGAAAAAGGCTCCAAGAAACTCCACAAAAACATATTTTTTCCTGCTCCTAGACGCTGAAGCTTAAAAACGTTAAGGCCGGATTCACACTTGTACGACACGACAGTCATACGACTGTGGATCCGACTTTGCCCTGCAACTTGAAGTCCGACATCCATCCGACTTCAATGAACAGGGATCTGACTTTGATCCCAACAATACCAGGCACTGTGTCTGGTATGAATCTTTAGGGGAAACTCTACTCCAAATTTAAAAATAAAAAAGGCATGGGTTCCCCCTCCATGACCATACCAGACCCTTCGGTCTGGCATGTATTTTAAGGTGAACCCCCATGCTGAAAACTGGCGTAGGCACATTCGAAATTTAATGGGCATTTTATTCTGATTAGTGAATGTGGGAAAATTCTTAATACTGACATTTTTTTACATCAAGCTTTTCACTGTGCATCCAGCACAGTATATGAGCATCATCTTGCGGGATTTGAAATACTCAATATAACCTGGGATCTCACTGGAAGAATGGTGATGTTGCCCTTGTCAAGGCACAAAGGGCAAAAGGCAGGGTAAGGCAAGTATATTTTTTACACTTTTTCCTCCACAGCTGTTTTTCTATATATTTTATCTTAGCATTTTGACATTGGCGGAACAGCGAAGAAATAAGCAGATCTTGCATTTTTACAGCAAGGTCTGCTTTAATAACACTTTTATGCCCCGTACACACTGTCGGATTTTCAGACGGAAATGTGTGATAGGACCTTGTTGTCGGAAAATTCCGACCGTGTGTGGGCTCCATCACACATTTTCCGTCGGATTTTCCGACACACAAAGTTTGAGAGCAGGCTATAAAATTTTCCGACAACAAAATCCATTGTCGGAATTTCTGATCGTGTGTACACAAATCCGACGCACAAAGTGCCACGCATGCTCAGAATAAATAAAGAGATGAAAGCTATTGGCTACTGCCCCGTTTATAGTCCCGACGTATGTATTTTATGTCACCGCGTTCAGAATGATCGGATTTTCTGACAACTTTGTGTGACCGTGTGTATGCAAGACAAGTTTGAGCCAACATCCGTCGGAAAAAATCCTAGGATTTTGTTATCGGAATGTCCGATCAATGTCCGATCGTGTGTACGGGGCATTAGTGTTACTTGTTACAGTGCTAGCTTATAGATTAGCATTCTTAGAGCAATGTAACCCTTAGGATTATATGTCATTTTTCAGCTAGTCAAACAGTTTATGAAAAACTAAAGATGGCTTTCCAGACCTAATGGCCTTGGCCATTTTCCAAAAGCCACAGAGCTGCCCAGGTTGTGCAACATTCTCATCCTCAGGTGTACTCATTATTATTCCCTTCCTATTTCCCACAGTGGCGGTAAGTTAGTACCAGCCTGCAGGCAGCCTGTGCCTAAGGAACAGCGTCTTCAAATGCTTACGCTATAACCACTTTAATTACAGCATTGCTGATGCCAGTTCTACCCACTCAGTTCTCCAAAAACAAGCGCTTCACTCTTGACATATTGTGCCTCTACTTGCCCAAGTGGAAAAAAATGTAAAAAAGGCAGAATATACACAGCACTGCATTTATTGTTCCTCTGAATAAATTAATCTGATGACTAAATTCTGGCGATGATCTCTAATACATGCAAATTGGCAGTACAGGGAAAGGAGCCAGTATGATAATATAGGCGGAGGGGGGATGAGGGGGACGCCATACATGTTTGTGTCTCACTTTCATGTGTTTATTACTTTTTTTTTGTAATTAACTAGACATTATGAAATAATGAAACTGAATGATGCCACTTCTGAACAACATACCTGAGAGGAACCACATATCAAAACCTACACAATTGATTTATATATTATCTTTGCCACATACTAGAATAGCGTAACTGAGATGGAAACTACATTTAGAAAAGTACATATATAAATGTTAGTGGTTTTTCATGTAAACTTAGAAAGTAGAAAACATGTCGACATCCACCCTGTCCATGCTGGCTGGCGGGGGAGGGGCTTTGCTCGTGCTACCACTTGTGCATTTGCTCATAATAATTCTCGAGTGACAACTAGAGGTTTCCTAACTCGTGTGCATGCACATAACAATTCTCGCGTGACAACTAGACGTGCCCTAACTCGCACGTCCCTGCGCACATGCACATTAGCGTGCTTGAATACTGGGTACTCACTTGCCTATTTCAAGTGGCTTCAGAGACTAGAAGATTGCTGATTGGTCACCAGCTTCTACATTCTTTGACCTGATCCTGTGTTTGTTCCTGTATATACCCGGCCTGTTTGACTGTTTGTTCCTAATACCTTTTTGCTGACCTGGCTTGTGATCTGATTCTGCCTTTTGTCTTCCATTTCAGTGCCTTCTCTGCTAGCCTGATACTGACCCTGGCCTAGCCCTGACTGCTCTGGACCCGATTCTGTACCACTGCTGCTTGGCCATTACCAACTTCTACCTGCCTGATCACCCGAGATCCTGCATCTGCGTGCTCACCAGTTTGTTTGCTGCCTGCTGTTCTGCACCTGCCGCTGTGTACCTGCACCTGCCAGGCCACCAGTCTGCCTGCTGTCCTGCTCCTGCTGCCGTGTATCCGCATCTGCCAGTCCTTGAGTCTGCCTGCTGCTTGGCACCTGCTACAAATATCTTTCATCCAGGATCTCCAACCAGGCACCCATGCCACTCCGTTCCCTGTTATATCCTGTCACCTCCTTCAGGGGAAACAGAACAGGAGGTGTAAGGGAAAACCCTCTTGCCAGCTGGGCCTCAACCAGGTACATGACAACCACTGATTGGCTTTTTCAGCAGAGTTGCTGACCATTTCTGAGTCTAACACTGTTAATAGTTTATTTATTTATTTTTTCGTGTGTGATACAAACAATGGAATCCAATCATTTTAAATGAATTTCCACAGTTAGCTATATTGCTTCACAAGAATCTGTACATCCCTGTGCTTGGTAAATGCCTTTGAGCTGCTTTATCATGCCTTCCAATCACCCGGTCATTGGGAGGATAAGCACTGTTGGCCAAAAGTAGGTGGGATGCCAACTTTCCACAATAAAAATAGAAAACCTCTTTAATCTGGGGAAGATTTTTTTTTTCGAATTAACCCGATTTGCAGCAAGATTTCATTGTTCTTTGTTTACTAAAGCTGCTATTTACTTCGAATCTTAAAACTGAACTCCAAAAACATCTAAATGGTAGCTGAACAACATACTGTATGTGAACTGTTTAGCCCACCAAAATATATGTAATTCATTATACCAAGCATAATGACCCGAGTATGCCTTCAAGACAGCACAGCAAGGTCCTGGTGCACTTTGTAGACTATACTGCAGTTAGGCAATACATTTTGGTCAAGGACCTGCCCAGTTTCTGATTGCTTACTTAAAGTAAACCTGCACCCATATCTTGCACACTAAAGTATTTATATATTTTGAGCAAGCAGTAAAACACTTTAAAGGAGTTGCAAAGTCAGAAGGTTTTTTATCTTAATGCATTCTATGCATTATACCCGAGCCCCATCTCTGTCTAGCAATGTAAACGAGTGTCTCAGCCGTCCGGGACTCTCCCTCCTGATTGGCTGAGACACAGCAGTGGCGCCAGTGGTTCCCGCTGCTGTCAATCAAAGTCAGTTAGCCAATAAGGTGAGAGGGGGTGGGGCCGAACCGCAGCTCCATGTCTGAATGGACACAGGGAACTGTGACTTGGCTCAGGTGCCCCCATAGCAAGCTGCTTGCTGTGGGGGCACTCAACAGGAGGAAGGGGCCAGGAGCACAGAAGAGGTACACGAGAAGAGGAGGATCTGGGCTGCTCTGTGCAAATTCACTGCACAGAGCAGGTAAGTATAACATGTTTGTTATTTTTATAGAAAAAAAAACGAGACTTTACAATCACTGTAGCCTCCCTGGCGGTTTTCCCGAGTGTGGCTCGGGGTTGAAATTCAGTCCCATTAGCGGTAACCCCGAGCCACACTCGGGATCGCATTGCAGGATCCTGGGGCGGCGTTACTTACCTTGTCCCCGGGATCCTGCGATGTCCCCCGCAGTGTCCGAGGGCTCCGTCCTCCTCCGAAGCCTCTCCGTGCCAGGCTCCGTTCCCTGCGAGCGTCGCGACGCACGGGGGTGGAGCCTGGCGGCAAATTCAAAAAAATGTCAAAATCATAACACATACAGTACTGTAATCTTACAGATTACAGTACTGTATGAAATGATTTCACATCCCTTTTGTCCCCAGTGCTCTGGCCCATGCCCTGCATGCAGTTTTACATGATATACACTGTTCTTTCTGCCTGGAAACTGGAGATTGTCCATAGCAACCAAAAAGTGTCCCTTTATGTCAAAAGTGGCTTTAGACCAGCTAGAAAACAGCGATAGTAAATTAGAACACTTGCAGAATTGAGCGATAGTGAATTGTGGGGAAATTTATTTTATTACTATTTTTTTTAATTTTTTTTAATTATTTATTTTTATTTATTATATTATAATTTATGTTTTTGTGTTTCAAACTTTATCATACCCGGGATATCTACTAGACTCTGGTTTGGACAGATTTAAGTGTGTTATTGTTAAGATTTACAGACCTACAATATAAAACGCCAAATTTCCATGCAAAATAATTGTACCGCTTTCAGCACCTAAAATCCGAAATAATCATACCGCCAGGGAGGTTAAGGCTGGGTTCACACTTGAAATGAATGCGGCTGATGGCAGGGGTCTGGTGGGTCCATGTTCTCCGTTTCAGGAACAAATCAGACCCAAATTTTTGTCTGAATTCGGACCTATAACAGAGCCAAAGACGCACAGGACCCTTGTGCAATTCGCTACGCTGCCGCTCTGGAGATGTGTGAACCAGCTCCATTGTGAACCCAGCCTAAAACAATCCCTCATTCATCTCTGTATCTATAAGCACTCTAAAGGAATACATTTTCAAAATTTACAAAACAGACAATGGGGGGAATTCAATAAAACTGGCGCAGCACTTTTCTGGAGTTAATCCCTATTGTTAATGTATTGCCCCAAATCTATAAAGCATTTGAGACACTTTTGGTTCTGACAGCGACTTATGCCCTAGGGGTGTTGAAAATAATCCTAGAATCGATGGATCTCGATGCAGCCATGCACGATTCAACATCAATTCGGGAGAACAGCCGCAACGATTGCATGGATGACGTCATCCCGACTTCGCCTGCCTCTCCCAGGACAGCCCTGCTAGTGCACTCTAAAGTTAAAACATATAACAGTCAGTCCCTCTGTTTCATGTATTCCTTCCTTCCGTGTGTAACGGTTAATGTAAACCGATGCCTCTACCTCATTATCTCTGATCTTCCATCGCAGGTCACGGTATTGTGCTCTCCAGCCGGCTTTTCTTCTCCTCCCGGCCACAGGGCACGGCACTGTAGAGGCATTGCTTTACATGAACTCATACGCACGTAGGAAGGAATACATCAAGCAGTGGGACTGACCGTGATATGTTTTACCTTTAGAGTGCACTGTCAGGGCTGTCTCGGGAGAGGCAGGGGTCTCCTGGGAGTGCAGGGGGGCTGTATAATGTAAATTGGCTTTATAATGTAAATAGGCTGTGTAATGTAAAATGGGGGAGGGGGGGGGGCGTATAATGTAAAATGGGCTGTGAAATGTAAATGGGGGGGTTGTGTAATGTAAAATGGGCTGTGTACTGTAAATGGGGGGGGGGTTGTGTAATGTAAAATGGGCTGTGTAATGTAAATGGAGGTGGGACTGTGAAAGGTAAAATGGGCTGTGTAATGTAAATGGGGGGACTGTGGAATGTAAAGGGGGCTGCACCATTTAGCATTTACTGTTCTAAATAAATACTGTTGTTGTCTGTTGTGTTCAGACTTTGCTACATGCAGGGAGTGTCCCTTCTTTTATAGAGCAGATAACATAAAAAATGGAGTTCTTCTGATTACTTGAATTTTTTAATGAAAATCACGGGCAGTAATCATGATGCATCGTGAATCGTTTAGAAGATAATCGTAATCAAATCGTGAGACCAGTGAATATGCGCACCTCTATTGTGCACCCAATTCAGGTAGTTCTAAAACGCACCGCTTGTATAGCGTGACGTATTGAATACGCCACTTTTACATTGTGTCATATTAAATGCGCCAAATGTCAAAGTGGAGCTAATTAAGACCAACTCTCTTTTGGTGTACAGCAAAAAAACTGACAGATTTCGTGAGAACGTCTCATGTGCACTCTAAAAGTGGTCCAGACTGAGCCAAATTCAAGTACAAGTTCTAGACAGGTATATGATATTTTTCACCACTTTTAGAATGCATGAGAGACACTTTCACAAAATCTGCCTGCTGTGCCAGTCTTTATGATTAAGTAGGATTACATTTTTCTATGAAAGCAAATCTTGGCAGATTGCCAGCCCATTTTACATGGATGGACTCTACCGCACCACTGAAAATAGATATGTGTTGGACTGCTTTTTAGAGGCAGTTGAAAGGCAGTTTTCAGGTGTTAAGGAAGTGATACTGACACTTTCTGAATGCCTGTTTTCTAATCTCTGATCTGAAGGGAGATTTTCCATTAACCGCTTCTGGACCAGCCGATACTGCGGCAGGCTGGCTCCCCTGTGCGAGCCGTCGTAGCTGTACGTCGGCTCTCTAAGATGCCTTAGCAGGCGCGTGCGCCTATAAATGTATAAATGTCATTGGCAGGGAAGGGGGACACTAGGGGGCGATCAAGGGGTTAACTGTGTTCGTGACAGAGCGAGAACAGGGATCTGTGTGTAAACACACAGATCCCGGGGTCTCTCAGGGGAGTAGAGACAGATTGTGTGCTCCTACTAATTAGGAACACCGATCAGTCTCCTCCCCTAGTCAGTCCCATCCCCCTACAGTTAGAACAAACCTAGGGAACACAGTTAACCCCTTGATCGCCCCCTAGTGTTAACCCCTTCCCTGCCAATGACATTTATACAATAATCAATGGCTATTTTTAGCTCTGATCACTGTATAAATGTCACTGGTCCCAAAACAGTGTCAAAAGTGTCCAATCTGTCCGCCGCAATATCGCAGTCACGATAAAAATCGCTGATCACCGCCATTACTAGTAAAAAGAATAATAAAAATGCCATGAATCTATCTCCTATTTTGTAGACGCTATAACTTTTGCGCAAACCAATCAATATACGCGTATTGCGATTTTTTTAACCAAAAATATGTAGAAGAATACATATCGGCCTAAACTGATTAAAAAAATAGTTTTTTCATTTTTTTGATATTTATTAAAACAAAAAGTACAAAATATTGTGTTTTTTTCAAAATTGTCGCTCTTTTTTGTTTATAGCGCAAAAAATAAAAACCACATAGGTGATTAAATACCACCAAAAGAATGCTCTATTTGTGGGGGGAAAAGGACATTAATTTTGTTTGGGTACAACGTCGAACGACCGCGCACTTGTCAGTTAAAGCGACACAGTGCCGTATCGCAAACAATGGCCTGGTCAGGAAGGGGGTAAATTCTTCTAGGGCTGAAGTGATTAAAATACCACACAGCAATTGCTACCGGTTGTGGCATGGCCTCAACCGCTTGTCGACCCACCACAGTACATATACTGTGGCAGGTCGGCTCATACAGGCACCATAACGTACCTGTACATCGCAACTTTCTTCCGAGTTTTTAATTGGATATGTTTTATAGCAGTAAATAGAAAATATAGTTTGTTTTTTTTTTAAATTTCGGTCTTTTTTGTTTATATCGTAAAAAATAAACACACAGTGCAGACAAACTATTCTTTGGCACCCCAGCCAGTGAGCCTATTCTTAGGTCACTATCATGTAGACTGCATAATATAGAATAAGATAAGGGTGTCATTTCGCTGTAGACTTTAATTATATTTTATTGAAGAAGAATAGACCAGCGACTGAAGTGGAATGTGTTGGCCTTAAACTATTTAATCTTTCCTTCATTATGTGTTACCCTGCACTCAGTAGTGTACTTAGGTTTTGTCACCCCCTAATTTAAATAATATGACCCACCCCTTCCTGTCAAGGCCACACTTTTGCTGGAAAAGACCCGCCCTGAAATTTTCAAGTGGGGACACTAGTTCTGAAGACCTGGGGGGGGGGGGGGGGGGCAATGGATTCCCTTAATTTGCATAGATTTCCTCTCACTTCCTGTTTGGCTATGGGACAGGGATGGTAAAAAATAAAATGACAGGGGTTACTCCCTTACTCTAGCCACGATGAAAAAAAAAGTGTTGCCCATAGTTTTACTTTAAGCACAAATTTCTGATAATTTTATAATTTTATGGAGAGGACTAAGAAGATATAACCATGCCAATGGTGCAGCAGAAAACATATAGCACAGTGAGGATGGTTTGTAGTCCAGGATGAGTGGACAGTCAAAATTAGAAGCTCCCCCCCCACAGTTGCGGAATGCCAGCCGCTCGCATACCGGAAGCAGTGCGGCCGCTTTATGGGGGCGCTAGACTAATTTGCCTCTCAGACCAGTCCTCCCCATAAGACTGGTGCTAAACTAACAGTGTAGAGCAAGCCGGCGGGGACTCTTTCCGTGCTGCCCCCTGCAAAGTGCTGCCCTAGGATACAGCGTTGCCTGCACTATTAGCATTGTGCTACAAGGAGTCAGTACAGTAGAGAGTACACTAGGGTTCTACAAGACATCACTGAAGACAGTGACAAAGGTGAGCTACACAAAAAGCCTAGTACTGTTACGTGATATGGCACAGCAAACCACAGAACTGTAACCAGGAACAAAAACACCATTCTATTTAGGATGCAGAGACTACAAAATCTAGCTCTGTGTATGGGACATTTGGAGTCTTGAAATATAATGGCTAGAAAATGTATCCATAGTTATATAGTAGGTAAGGTTGAATAAAGACTCCAGTCCATCCAGTTCAACCTGTGGTGTGTGTGTGTGAGTTTATATCAATGTTAAATCCCATATCCCTGTATGTTGCGATCGTTAAGGTGTCCATCTAAAAGTTTTTTGAAACTAGTGAAACTCCTTGCTGATAGCACCGCTTGTGGAAGGGAGTCCCAAATCCTCACTGCTATGACAGTAAAGATCCCTCTACGCAGTTTAAGGTTAAACTGTTTCTCTTCCAGTTTCAATGAATGCTTGTGTGTCTTTTTAAATTCCCTAATAAGTTTTTGCCTTATGCTAGGGTCACCAGTAAGGTATTTGAATATCGCTATTATATCCCCTCTCAAGCGTCTCTTCTCCAAAGGTAATAAGTTTAATGCATGTAGTCTTTCCCCATAACTGAGGTCCTCCAGTCCCTTTATTAGCTTTGTTGCCCTTCTCTGGACTCTTTCCAGTTCCAGCACATCCTTCCTGAGTAACGGGGACCAGAAATGGAAGGCATACTCAAGATATGGCCAAACCAAAGTCTTGTAAAGTGGCAGGATTATCGTTTTATTTCTGGAGTAAATCACCTTTTTAATGCATGCTAATATTCTGCTGGCTTTGCTTGCAGCAGCTTGCCATTGCTGAGCCTGTCATCTACTAGGACCCCCAGATATTTCACCATCAATTTCCCCCAGAGGTTCTCCCCCTAGCGAGTAACTTGCATTCATATTTTTAGCACCCAAATGCATTATTTTACATTTTTCAACACTAAACCTCATTTGCCATGTAGTTGCCCAACCCATTATTCTGTTGAGGTCCTCCTGTAAGGTTTCCACATCTTGTTATGAAGTTATTGCCCTGCATCATCAGCAAACACTGAGATTGAGCCATTTATCCCAACCTCTATATCATTTATAAATAAATTAAACAGAATTGGTCCCCGAACAGATCGTTCGGGGACCCCACTTACCACCCCAGCCCATTCTGAGTGCTCACTATTTATCACCACCCTTTGGACATGCCCCTGTAACCCTGTAACCAGTTTTCTATCCAGGTACATACCATACAGTCCATACCCACAGACCTAAGTTTGTAAAGTAAACGTTTATGGGAAACTGTATCAAATACTTTTGCAAAATCCAGATATACCACATCCACAGGCCTTCCTTTATCTAGATGGTAGCTCACTTCTTCAAACAATGTTAACAAATTGGTCTGGCAAGAGGGATCCTGCATGAATCCATGCTGATTACTACTAATAAAACTGTTTTCAACAGCAAATTCTTGGATATAGTCCCTTATCATCCCCTCCAATAATTTACAAACTATTGATCCATAAAATTCTTACTTCTAACATCAACTGGGTAAACTCTTCATTACTAAGAAAAGAAGGTTTCCAGTCCTGCCTGATTTCACAGGCTTCCGTCTGTGCTGTGATTTCTGCAACAAGACAAATATATAAAACACAAATAAAAATTAAAGTCTCAAAAAACCCACATCACAAAGAAACTATCAATAAATGGTGTATTACATACTGTTCATACTTACTCAGTCAATATGAGATTTGTTTTTTGTATTCTACAAAAAAAACTCCCTTCTGTTCATGTTCCTAACTCAGCTAGGGATTTTGCAGCTGTGGTAGCAACTCTGCATATGCTCAGTTTTCAGTGAGTTTCAATGCTGAGCATTTCCTCCCTATTACATCTGAGCAGCCCATGTGACTATAGAGCCACACATGTGGGTGTATTCACAGTGGTAAATGACAGACCACTCCTTCTCTCCTCCATGCCCACTAACCAGCTAATCACAATGGGGGTGGGATATTACATGAGATTAATGGTGGCTTCACCTCCCTCTTATTCTAAGACATAGGCTGGAGGGGAGTGACACAGCCTGTGACTGGCAGAAATCTACCCACACCATGTTATTGCCAAAAAATAATAAAGATTTGATTTCAAATATATATTTGTATGACAATTTAAAGAGTTTGTTGATATAATATATTTATTTTTACTCCATATTCGAAAGGCTGTTTTTTTTTTTTTTTTTTGAACATGTGACCAGTAGCAGCGGAATAGAGATTCCTCCTGCTTATATTTCCCTGCAGACAGGCTGGGAAAGATCTCGGTCATGTGACAGCTGGATATCGATTAGGAAAAAGATACTTTTTAGGATTTTTTAGTATTAAAACAATTACAGTGCCATCATTCACATACAGAAATAGAAGGGACAATATAAAAGTATGTGTTTAGTATCACTTTAACTGTAGCTTACTAAAATACATATACTTCATTGTGGAAACAGATTATCAATGGGCCAGAATCAGTGCAATATACCTTTCCGTTTCTGCAGGAAATCAATGGTCCTTTGCAGTATAGTGGACTTATCCATTTTAAGAGGATGCCCATGTCCTTGAAGCATTGTACACAGCTCCTTAATGAGAACATTAAACTGGTCTCTTCTTTTCTTCTCTGATTTATTTCGTGATGCCCTAGAATGAAATAAAGAAGGAAACATATGATTAGATCTTCGAGCCTCCAACATATGAACGATGGAGGCTTTACAAAGGTCATTTGCACACTTGCCCATTTTCCAAAGTTACAGATAGTACAAAGATAATAGGGGAATGTCTTTGACATGTACTTAGTCAACGCAGCTATATGAATGCACTATACATACATTGCTCTCACATAGCTGAATTAATGGAAGTGAATAATACCCATTTAAATAATGAACATTTTACTAGGGGTTTACAGGAACACAAGAAGACTAAACTATGCCTCCCTACAAGTGCAAACCATTCCTGCCCATTGTTATTCTCTATCTTGCATTTATCAAACTATAGCAGGGATCTCCAAACTACGGCCCTCCAGCTGTTGCGGAACTACACGTCCCATGAGACATTGTAAAACTCTGACATTCAAAGACATGACTAGACATGATGGGAATTGTAGTTCCTGAACAACTGGAGGGCCATAGTTTGGAGACCCCGGAACTATAGCACGCTTTATCATACAGTAAACACAAAACTTATAATGACATGCTACAAATAAACAAATAAATCATTCCCATGTCTAAAACCAAAATTCATAAGTTATTAATCCAAATTAATTAATGCTTGGTAAATCACAGTGTTGACTAAAAGGCACCCTAAGTTAAACATGAACATTTTACATTTAAACGTATAAAACCTACCTGCACAATATATATCATTATTGATACTAAAATATTGCAAATGACACATAGACCGTGTGAAAATAGCTATTCATCTTGTGAAACTGCATGTATTTTTTTATTTTTTATTTTCTGTAAATGAATGGGGACAACATTAAATCTTATTAGTCGATTTTCTCTAAAGATCGAACAATATTCATTCATAAATATAGAGTGGTTGCACAGAATGAATGTGCATGCAGTTTCACAGGATGAATAACTGCAATTTTCCTATAAATACACCCCATATTGTTCACTGGTTCAAGCACGTTCCTGCCTGAGCCTACTGCAGTCATGCATACAGTCAGATATTGCAGTATGAGATTGATTCTGCGTATTATGAAACATGGCAGGAGCCTGCAGAATATAAATGATTGACAGACTGCAAGGGATAGTTTTTTCATTGTAGCACTAATAAATGTACTGGCCTTTACAGAGTATATTATACTGTAGCCTTTCACATCAGTCCCTGATTCAAAGAAATGTACAAAGTAGATGTAGCAAAGAATGTGTGAAGCCCTCATAAATACAATATACACTCACCAGCCACTTTATTAGGTACACTTATTCAATTGCTTGGTAACACAAATTAACTAATCAATCAATCACATGGCAGCAAGTCAATGCATTTAGGCATCCAGACACGGTGAAGATGACTTGCTGAAGTTCAAACCGAGTATGAAATGGGGAAGAAAGGGGATTTAAGTGACTTTGAACGTGGCATGGTTGTTGGCGCCAGACGGGCTGGTCTTAGTGTTTCAAAGACTGCTGGTCTGCTGGGATCTCACACACAACCATCTCTAGGGTTTGCAGAGATTGGCCCGAAAAAGAGAAAATATTCAGTGAGTGGCAGTTGTGTGGACAAAAAATGCCTTTTTGATGTCAGACTTCAGAAGAGAATGGGAAGACTGGCTTGAGATGATAGAAAGGCAACAGTAATGCAGCAGCTTTACCATTGCCATCAATGCAGCAGCCTCACCATTGCCATCAGTGCAGCCTGATCGATGCCCATCTGCAGCCTAGAGGGGACAGGGAGGGGGCGGGACGAGCGCCGACAGATTACATACAGTGAGAATCTCCTATGATAGACAGAACAGTGGTCCAATGGCGGCCCAGGAGACGGGACTTCCTATTACAGAGGACGCCAAGTAAACAGGAGATTCTCACTGTATGTAATCTGACGGCCCTCGTCCTGCCCCCTCCCTGTCCCCTCCATGGCAGCTAAAATTGAAGTATTGGCGTATATTGCACCCAATTTTCAGGGTGAAAAAGTGCGTGTTATACGCCAATAAATACAGCAATATACTGATCTACGTTTGTACTTTTGGTCCAGAAAAATACTGGTAACTATCAAATAAATTATAATTTCATTATAGTCTGCTAATTTAGAGAATGTAATAACCTGGACATAATGACCCCATATTGTAGAATAAGGCATGTTGTATGTAAGAACTTCATGTGAGTCATGTACATTTCTGAAAATATCCATGATTGCAACCAGCAGGTATACTTTAAAGGAGATGCATGAAATGACTTTGTGAAGGCCTGCAGAGTTTCAGTTGTAATCATAATTTTTCTGCTTCAATCACTATCCATTTTAATCAAAAACATGATAGTTAGATAAAGCTTGTACAGCCTTCACAACTAATGACCAGTATGTGTAAATATAAAGTCTGATCCAACAGATATAAGGACCTTGTAATGTATGAATTCACAGTGAAAATAGGCACACTGGCTATCAAAGAAATACAGGTAGTAAACTCAGTTCTAATCTCAGGGACTATTTTAATAAAAACCCATTTTAACTGTATGATAATAGTATGTACACATGGAAATTTCCTAACCAAGGTTGAAAATTACACCCCTGTTACCCTGCTGGCCTAAGCACTGGTCCAGTACAACATATACAGTACATATGCAAAAAGTGTACAAAGAAAGCTCTTTTTTTGCATACACTGACCAATTTAATTTTTCCATACTGCACTGGAGGAGTGAAAAGGATTTCAGGAATAGCTCTCCCATTTCTATACATTGGCTACATGACTCTTTACGGTAAATAATTATTCCTGGAAGATGTATTCACTGTTGCATCTTTTCTCTAGGCATATGTGGAAAAGGTAGATTGGAATCCTGGGAAGCTATACCATAGTTCTGAAAACAACATACAGTATATATAGTATATCCTAAAAGAAGATTGCAGATTATTAGCAGAGACTCTTATTTTTCTCAAGATGAGCATGTAACACAGTTAAACCTTATGGGTAGTTTCATTAAAGATGATATCATTGCTAATCACACAAAGCTTAGTAAAGATAGAAGTCTCGATGTCTGTGAATAATAAATGATATTTATGAGATTACCATTCTGGAATGCTAGATGAGCGTTTCAATAAGTTATACTATCTTTGTAAAAAGTGTTAAAGAAGTCCAACAGATTCTTCTAAAAAAACATGTACTTCTTACAAGCATCGTTAAGAAAATGTTTTACCAACAGGCTATGACCTACATTTTTTATTGCTTATACTTTTTGTTAAAAGAAAACAGGTTTAAGGTGGGACAGGACACATTGATAAGATAATTACTACAGCATGGAAGTTATGCTGCAGATCAGCAAATCTGTCACACAAAGTATACATGGACAAAGGTGATATTTAAATTTCTCCTTAGTCCACAAAGATAGATAAAGGATCGATTGAATATGTACCTAAACCCAAGGACACAAATGTAATATATTGTAGTTTACTAGTACTTCGTTTTCTCTTTTTTTTGGCTTTTTCCTTTTTATTTTACCCTGGCGATCCTCCTAGTAACACACTTCTTGGGTGACAACACTTACTCACAGCACTGCATCTATGGAGGAGCAGCGTTGTCAACCTACGCTAGCTGGGAAGGATTGTTTTATATTTCAGTTTCATGCATTAGAAATGACAAAGGAACTGGATTTCTGGCAAAATATTACTTTCTGTACCTGCAAAAAATGTATTTGGTCTGGAAAAAAAACTAATGCGGACACCCCATATAAGGACTTGAAAACTGCTATAGATTACATTTTGGTTCTTGGGTTTAGATGTACTTTAAACCAAGCCTGCACTGAGAGGAGGTCATTGCTAAACTATACTTCAAAAAAGCTAGCTGAGTGGCTAATGATACGATTTAAATACATTATGAAGCACATATCTGGAACTAGTATGACGTTCCAGAGATCTGGCTTTCTGCTTGCTTGTTTGTGGTCAGTAACTTGGAAAGTACTGAAACCAGAGCCAGATATGAAACTAGTATTTTTAGAAGGAGCCCAGGAAGGAAGGGCAGCTTCCATGTTTCTTTAGGTATGAGTTTATTTTAAAAATAATTTGAGCAAATCTGTGTTTTCAGCTTTCAATAGAATGGGAAAGGGTTAGACTCTTTGCCAGGTTTTTATTGCTCAATCAGGTGAAGACGTGGTGCGGTAAACCATCTCTTCCAGTAAAGGCCCCTTTCACATGGGGCAGATCCGCTCAGCGGACTCCGCTAGCTCAGCAAGGGATTGCTCTATTGATCCCCGCATAGCCGGCAGATAACAGGTCCATCTCTGCTTACTGTGCAGGGACGAACCTGTCAGAACTCCGCTGTCCTCTATGGCGAGATCAGATGAAAACGGACAGCCTGTCCATTTTCATCCGATCCAATCAGCTGAACGGATGGCTATCCGTCTGTTTTGAGCGGATTTTTATGTTCAATAAAAGCCAATTCGTTGTGCGGCCTCAAAGGGTCCCTTTTCATCAGACCTATAAGAGGATATCATAAAAAGCATGAAAAATATACTGTACATGTCTCACTAGTAGTAGTTATCATTTATGTTTTTTAGTTTCTTTATATCCAGTATGGTGAAGATGAGACATGTACTCATACTTTATATGTTACCCTCCCATAGCATCCATGATGAAGGAAGAACCTTTACAAAACAACTTTACAAAATGTACCTGGTGCTTTTCTCACTATATACCAGGTTTTACTTAGGCCTGCCATAGACGTTGCAAATTTCTTTCTTGCAACCACTGGTTATAGAAAAGAAATTTGCATGATTCAACACTGTCAGTGCTGACAGGGGAATCTCTCCTGCTGAGCAATTGTCTGCTCCCCGCCAGGGTGGAGGGCGGGGGAAGCAGTCCCCGCCTAGAGAAAACAATGATTATTACTAGCGGCTAAAGCAGCTGCTAGCATTACTCGCAAGTGAATCCGGCAGGCTGGTTGTACTCAAGTTGATCGATCAATCAGCCTGCCCACACGCGGTTCGAATCTCGGCCAGTTCCTGCTGAACCGGCTGAGATTCTAACCGTCTATGGCTGGCCTTACTGTCTGTGTGCTTCCTGGGCCATTTACCATCATCTCCTGTCCCAGTGATAACAATAAAGATAGCAGACTAGAAAAAGAAAAATATAGAATTTTTGTGCTGTAAAATTATTTTCCTTGTCTATTAAGGACAAAAGAAGTTTTTCACCTTAAATGCTTCAAGACCGCCCCATAGCAGATTTACTGCTACAGGATGGCTCTCTTGTGCAGAATCATATTTATATACATGATTTTGCACTTTTGCCTGCAGGGGGCGTGCACGTGCCACTGGCGAGCCGCTTCTGCTGTGATTAATCATAGCGGGAGCTGATCTGCGAGTTCCAGGCACTGGATTCCACCGGCAACCACTGATCATCGGTAAAAAACACATAGAACAAGGATCTGCCTATGTAAACAAGGCAGATCTCCATTCTGACGGGGGGGGGGGGGGGGATGGATTTTGTGTTCCTGCAAAACAGGGAATAAAATCCATCACTTGTCCTAGTGAAAGCACCTAACACATTACACAAAAACACTGGCTAGGCACACAGTTAACCCTTTGCTCGCCCTAGAATTTAACCTCTTCCTAGCCAGTGTCATTAGTACAGTGACAGTGCATATTTTTAGCACTGATCACTGTATTAGTGTCACTGGTTCCTGCAAAGTGTCAAAAGTGTCAGTTAGTGTCCGATTGTCCGCCGCAATATCACAGTCCCACTATAAGTCGTTGATTGCCATTACTAGTAGGGATGAGCCAAACACCCCCCGGTTCGGTTCGCACCAGAACTTGCGAACAGGCAAAAAATTTGTGCGAACACGCAAACACCGTTAAAATCTATGGGACACGAACATGAAAAATTCAAAGTGCTCATTTTAAAGGCTTATATGCAAGTTATAGTCATACAAAAGTGTTTGTGGACCCCAGTCCTGCCCTAAGGGACATGTATCAATGCAAAAAAAGTTTTAAAAACTGACATTTTTTCAAGAAGCAGTGATTTTAATAATGCTTAAAGTGAAACAATATAAATGAAATATTCCTTTAAATATCGTGCCTGGGGGGTTGTCCTTAGTATGCTTGTAAAGCAGCGCATCTTTCCCATGTTTAGAACAGTACCACAGCAAAATGACATTTCTAAAGGAGAAAATGTCATTCAAAACTGTTTGCGGCTGTAATAAATTATCGGATCCCGGCAATATAGATAAAAATAATTGAAAAAAAAATGGCATGGGTCCTTTGGGTCTGGTATGGACATTAAGGGGAACCCCACACCAAAATTTAAAAAAAATCCGTGGGGGTCCCCCCAAAATCCATACCAAGCCCTTCAGGTCTGGTATGGATTTTAAGGGGAACCCCGAGCCAAAATAAAAAAAATGGCGTAGGGGTTCTCCGAAAATACATACCAGACCCTTATCCGAGCATGCAACCTGGCAGGCCGCAGGAAAAAGGGGGGGGGCGAGAGAGTGCCCCCCCACCTCCTGAACCGTACAAGACCACATGCCCTCAACATGGGGAGGGTGCTTTGGGGGGAGATGCTTCCTTGACACTGTATGAGAACATTCCACCCAGCAAATCACTTAAAGGCTCAGTCCCACAAAGTTAACCCTTCTTGAGGTTAAAGTTGTGACGAAATGGGGGATTTTTAAAGGAGCTCAACAACCTATGTACTCGAGGTAGCTCCAAAGACAGTTAAATGTTTCACAAGTAATTCAGGGTAAATCAAAACATTAACAGTAAATAAATATAAAAACAAGCACAGGATACGTGACTCTTTGCAACCAAGAGCCATAGCGGGTAGATGCTTTCTTGATGCTATATTGTAGAAAAAAGAACACTCCACCCAGCAACTCACTTAAGTGCTCTGTCCCACAGCCATTAACCGTTTACATAGTAAAAACTAGGATGAAATGGGGAATTTTTAAAGGTGCTCAACAACCTACAGTATTTACTTGAGGTAGCCTCAAGGACAGTTGAATGTTTCACAAGTAATTCAGACGAAATCAAAACATTAAGGGTAGATTTAGAAGGGTATTTAATTCTTCCTTCCTCTGAAGGATTATCTGCGTATGGATCACGCTTCAGCGGCAACTGACAGGTCGTGAGAAAGAGATGTGATGCCTCCTCACCGCCTGTTATAACCCATTTTTGCTGAGAAACAAGCCGCAACTGCATGTATTGCACCAGAAAACACTTCACCCAACAAATCACTTAAGTGCTCAGTCCCACAGCATTAACCCTTTTCATGGTGAAAGCTGGAATGAAATGGGGACTTTTAAAGGAGTTCAACAACCTGTGTACTTGAGGTAGCTCCTGGTGTTTGGACTGGCCAACTTACAAGATATGGCTTCAAAGACATGGCAAGCGCTGAGGTATTTCCAGAGTCTCTGGAACTGGAAATCACTCCATGGCTAATTTTGTAACAGAACAGCAGAGTCTGGAGTGTGCTCTAAGGTCACTTGCAAGGTATCCCCATCACATCCAATTCAGTGGGGTCTGGATGAGCACTCCAAAACAAGCCTGAGGGTGGGCGTGCTCAATAGGTGCAATGGAAGACTCAAGTTCTCATAACAATATAGAGAAAAATGTGATAGCAAAAATAGGTTAGTCTTTAACACAGCAGAGCTGAAAAGAAGACATCCATTCTCATAGCCTTATGGCCTACAATTTTTTTGTTTGCCAGTCTTCAATCCTCCTATAGGCGGCAGTATGACCCAAAGGTAAAAGTCTTCTTGTGTTCCTCAATGCATACCAAGATGATTAAGCCAAAGATAAAAACTAACCAAAAATATCACATATACGCTGTGCTATTAGGTAGAATGTTACCTCTTTGCTCTATCTTTCTCATCTTCATCCATCAGCTCGTTTAGACAACACAGGATTCTGTGAGAGAAAATAAGACACTAGTAAATGCTTTTAGTGAAAATTGGGTTTAGGACCAGAAAACAAAAGATCCATACAAATTTGTAGCATAAGTCCACACAAACATCGATGTTCTCGTCTCAGCTGTGTCTTCCCCCAGGACAATCTCTGCACATCATCACAGCATCTATCTCACAGCAGAACTATTACCACTACAACGTGTACTATACTATAGTGAGTCAGAAGTATATCCAGATATCACAGATGATTCTAGCGTTCACAGAAACACTGAATATTGATAATATCTAAAATGCAGTCTTTAAAAATGTCTCTGTTCATAACATAGATCTTTCACTGAATATAAAGAGAAACATAAAATGGTAGCATAAGATATATAAGTAAAACATTTTGTACTCCCAGTACAGAGTTTCTAACAATGCTACCTCCCCCTTCCCACCCACAAACTTTAAAAAAAGAGGCCACATTTTTGGAGGTTATCTATTCTCAAAAAATATTGCTTGATTTTCTGTGACAGTAATTAGTTGGAATTAAATTTACTGTTTTCTTTTTTCTGTTGTGATATTGTTCTACTTGTTTAAATAAATACAGTATCATCAGAAGGTTAATATCCTTGTTGAATCCCACACATAGTACTTGGTCCTGTTCAGATCTGTGCATTTTTTTGTTGTATGTTTGTGTTAACTGCAGTTCCTCCCCAGGTCCTCCTCACAGTCTGTCATGTGAATTGGATGTGGGGAGACCCACATCCAATTCGCATAAGTGTGTCCCCAGCCTAAGCATTTACTTTATTCCCTCTCCAGAACCAACTGATAGCTGGTTTTGGGCTCAGCTTTTCATGGAAGATGGCAGATGGGTAGTGGAAGTCTTTCTGTATATGGAAGATGGCAGATGGGTAGTGCAGAAGGGGCACATATCTGCAAGATTAGAATGCAGGGCAGCAGATGTTAGAATGAAGAGGGGGAGGTGACTTCAGTGCTTGCTTAAGCTCCCCCATAGGATCACCAGTTTATGGTGATCCTATGGGGGAGCTTAAGCAAGCACTGAAGTCACCTCCCCCTCTTCATTCTAACATCTGCTGCCCTGCATTCTAATCTTGCAGATATGTGCCCCTTCTGCACTACCCATCTGCCATCTTCCATATACAGAAAGACTTCCACTACCCATCTGCCATCTTCCATGAAAAGCTGAGCCCAAAACCAGCTATCAGTTGGTTCTGGAGAGAGAATAAAGTAAATGCTTAGGCTGGGGACACACTTATGCGAATTGGATGTGGGTCTCCCCACATCCAATTCACATGACAGACTGTGACTGCTCTCGAAGGAGCCGATTCACACACCTCCGGGACGGCTGCTGTCCGCACTGGAAAAGGGTCCTGTGCATCTTTGGCTCAGTTTAAGGATCGAATTCAGGCAGAAATTCTGACCTGATTCGCCCCTGAAACTGAGAATGGGGATGCATCGGACCCCCTGCTGCAAGCCGCGGCCGCAGCTAGTGTAAACCAGGCCTTAAACATATAGCAAAATGGGGGAAAATATTCATACAAGCAGGTAAATATAGGCTTCTCAAACTTCTGTCAGTGGGTAAGCAACAAATCTGTCATAACCTCCCTGTATGCTGTGCTGTGGGGAATGCATCATGTGGTCTCCTTGCCGGCTGGCTACATGTTATCTGGACACTACCATTGCACTGATGGAAAGGCAGCTGTTCGGCTCCTTCACCAATGTGTTTCATTCGCAGGAGGGCGGACTTTTTAAAAGTGTGTAACTACCTGTTTCTGTAGTGTGTGCTGTACTTTAAATACAAGACAAAAATAGCACATCACAATAAATAAGGTTTAAGATTTCAGGGCTTTAGAATAGTCCGAATAGCAGTAGGAAGTTTTGGATTGTGGGCTACTATATGTGAAATTTGAAGATTATAATTGAAAATGTCCCAGGCAAACCATATGGCTATTTATTGTGATCATCTGTTCCTAATATTCAGCAAAACAGTTGTATTGAGATTAAAAATCTACCTCCCCTTCCCCACCCAATGTCTACGCATTTGTCATATGATCAAGCAGATTCATAAGGGTGGTGGAGGTGTGTGTGTGTGTGAGTGAGGGGGTTTATGTTTACAATAGGTAACACAAATATTTTATCCTGCCTCTGACCCCTCCATATAGTAACATAAAGGGATCTGCCTTCTTTCAACTCCCTGAAGGTGATATCTGGTACTGCAGCTTGGCCATGCACACACTGTGATGCTCTGCAAAAATTACCTTATCCAGAATAAAATGTATGTATAAAAACGACATAAGGGGTCAGCATAACTGCAGAACCCATTTAAAATCTTTCATCAATACTGAAGAACACTGACATTTACTCAATTACTTACACATCAGGGTTCTTTATGAGGCCGTGCACAGTGTAATCGTCTGCTTCGTCTTGGACACTACAGAATAAAATGCAACTTAATTAATTTTATATTTTATCTGTACAACAGAAAATAATATCTAAAAAGAAAATAAATGTCAGTTTCAGCTGTTATGCCTAGGAGAAACCTAATTAAGTTTTCTGCATATGACACCAGTTTAGTCTCCAGGAACAGTTGAATGTTTCACAAGTAATTCAGGAGAAATCAAAACATTAACAGGAAATAAATATATAAAAGAACAAGCATAGGATTCTGATAGAAGAAAAAGAAACATTTTAATCTAATTGATCCAAATCTTTGAATGGCCATGTAACTAAAACTAATTTTATTTGTGCAAACACAGTCTGACCTAAATTTGCACATGGCCAAGAAAATAATGGAGGCATCTTTTCTTGTGCTTCGCTTTTTAAAAATATTTATTGGCAGGCTTTGATGCTGATCCAATGACTTTATAATTTTCTAAACATACAGGCCTAAGGGCTAGAGTGCATGATGCTGTACACAGGGAGCTGCAAACTGCAACCCCTGTGTACAGCGTCATGCACTCTAGCCCTTAGGCCTGTATGCTTCACATGTGGGGCACCTGGGTGGCACGGGTGCAGCATGCAGTTCTGCTGCCAGCAGCCTGTCAAAATCTATGACAGGCTGAAATGCACGGAAGCTGGTATGCACCAAATGCAGGAATTCTGCACCTGTGCCACCCAGGCAGCTCAAAACGCCAGGATGCGATGCCTCTGGACCTAAGTGCTAGCTTGCATGAGGCATTATAAATGAATGAGTGTCCTCAAACCTCTGAGCTCTTCTCTCAATTTAAACTGCCTAGATTGCTTCCCCTCCAACATACCTCCCAACGTTTTGCAATGGGAAGGAAGGATCTTTATTGTAACAGAACATTTAAGTAAAAGATGAATTATACTTTCTTTCTGCCAGGCAAATACAGACAGATCAGCAATACTGCATTAATAGGTTTCCACTCTTTTTATCAATTGGTAAAACCAGAAAAACTAAGATTCTACAAAAGACATACCAGCGGTGGCCGTGGTGCTCCCCCATCCATGCATCTGGCCCCCTAATCTACATACAAGGCGCTGAATGCATGGATTCCAATGGGGTGTGTTTTTTTTGAAGCACATGATTAGAGCCTGATGCTCTAATAGACTTCAGAAAATGGTGGGCTCGGGGTGCAGAGCACTGTGCCCCGATCCCACCCCCTTGCGTATAAATATTCGTTATTCACTTCACGGCCAATCAGGAAGCCCCTATTGGCCAGGGAGTCCTAGGACTCCCTGGCCAATCCTGTCTCAGGACACACTTCCTGTTTCTAATCATCCGGAAAGAGAATGTCTCCCTGTGTGCTCGCTGGAGCGGCACTAGCTCTTCCTTCTCCCTGCCTCCATGCCTAAGGTAAGGCATTTAGGTGGATGGGCTGCCCTATGCGTGATGAGTGAAAATGCTCCAAAACACCTCCCCTAAAAAAAAAAAAAAAAAAAAAAAAAGAAAAAAAATGCATGTGGGAATGCGAGTTCCTGCATGCATGCAGAGATGTGAATGGGGCTTGACAGCTAAGTGTTTCTGGCCACTCCCTCCTATGTACGTGCATAAAGATTGCCATACAATATGCAATCTGATTATATATTGTGTATTTAGTGAGAGGGGTGATCACTGATTAATTGCGTTTCATTTAAAAAACATGCAGGTGGGAATGGGCGGGTAGGTAAAAGGGTGGATGATGCAGGGTGTATGCTAATGAGGTCAGCTGGTCAACTCCTTCCTGTGTCATGACTTATAGTCTGTCCAAGAAGTAAGGGATTACTAATGGATACGTTTGGAAACATGGATGAGGACAAGTGACAGAACTAATGCCTTGGTAACAAGTAAACAGGCTGTCCTCAAACAATGGGAACTGTTGATAGTTGGAACAGTCGTTTGTTAAGGTAAACAAGTTTGTAACTGTTGTCAACAAAAGCCAAAATAAAAGCAGAAGCAGAGACTGATAGTATCGGGCTCCATAATGCATTAACACCATAGAAGCAAAATCTGTAACCAGCCAGAAGCCATTAAAGAAGAAGAATGCTTTCACCTGATTTCCAGGAACTGCTTAAGAAGCCTGAGTCCTAGTTGTCAACAGAGATCACAAACACACGATAACTGGAGTTAAGTAACTTTTAAGTGTACTGTTACAGACCATAGTTTCTGCTTATTTGCTAGGCATCTTGCTTGTATTGCTTATATCTGTCAGTCTAGATTTGTATTTATAATATTGTAATAGTTTTGTATGTACAGCACTTTTGTTCAGTAAAAGCACATTTGTTCACTGCATAGGTCTGAACTTCCTTGCTTATACCGCAAAGTAACCTTGCTAGATAGATGCAAGCAAAACAACATCCCATGAGGCATGGTAAAACTCTGACATTCACAGACATGACTAGGCATTATGGGAATTCTAGTTCCTGAACAACTCGAGGGCCATAGTTTGAAGAACCCTGATATATAGCCTTAAACATTAGTACCACTCATTGTACCACAATAGCTTTCAGCCTCATAAAGTTTTACAGGATGCCAGCAGTGGTGCTGGAGGATGCACCCGTGCCTTCCACCCACATAAAAATGCAGGGATTGGCCTCACAGGCTAAATGCTTAGCGTGCATGTGGCCTAAGAGACCCGTAACACAGAACACGAATATGTATGCTGTCCTATATTTCTATCCTGGCAGCATCCTACTGACATAAAGATAGGAGCCTTATAAAGACTTTGGAATGGTTAACAGAACATTTTTTTTTTCATATGGTTATTCATACCAATATATAGAGAGATGTGAAAGAAAGGGGGGCTTAGGAATTTGGTTAAAAAAAAAAGGGGCAGTCTTTACAAATGAGAGATAATTGAGAGTGGTTACCCAGCTCACCCTTTATATTTAATTTCTTAACTGAAAGTAATGAGACAATTATAGTATTAAATCCCTCTGTGGTTAATGATGAAACATCCTAGACAATGAAATCTATCAATTTAAATAATAAATAATTACTGATAAGTTATTGACTTTCATGAAGTTTCCCAGGGCTTACTCATTCTGATACCAAAAACAAAACCTAAACAAGTCTTATTCCTATTAAACACCCAGCTACTGTATAATGTTAATGAAGTGATGCTGTCAGGAAAAATAATTAGAAACCTGAAATATTAATTTAGCTGCATTTAAGTAATGAATATGCATGGCCAGTCAGGTAAAACTTGGGTGTCGTAATAACTAATATGAAAAGTCGAGAATGATCTTTTTAAGTTTTCGGACAGAATATGGAAGGATTACAACCCCTGTTAGGGATTTATTATTGATAAACATAAAGTTATGCACTTGGGGACTAAAAATATGCATGCTTCATACATACTAGGGGGGGGGGTACAACTGGGGGAATCCATAGTGTAGAAGGATCTGGGTGTTCTGGTACATCATAGACTTAATAATAGCATGCAATGCCAAGTTGCAGTTTCTAAAGCTAACACATTTTTTTTTGTATTAAAAGAGGTATAGACTCCAGACAGAGAAAGAAAGACATCATTGTGCCCTTATACAAATTATTAGTAAGACCCCATCAGAAATATGCAGTTCCGTTTTGGGCACCAGCAGAAAAAGGATATCAGAAAACTGGAGAATGTGCAGAGAAGGGCAACCAAACTGATTAGAGGCATGGAGAAGCTCAGCTATGAGGAAAGATTAGCTGAACTGAATTAGATCTCTCTTGAGAAGAGGTGATTAAGGGCGAATATGATCACCAGCTTGGTGTAGAGTTATTCACTTTTAGGTCATTACAGAGGATACTCTAAGTGTGGAGAAAAATAGATTTATGGTGTTACTAAACCCACAACAGTAAAATCCGTCTGTATATGCAGTAAAGCATGATTGTTATACTCACTGTGGAACCTAAGGGGTTAATCCTCTGAATTGTCTAAAAAGGCTGTTTGATCCTGTATGCACAGATCCTCCCTTTCTTGCATTGCCCCCAAAACATGTCTGGATAAGACAGTTACTGGAGTCAGGCTGCACATGCTCAGTTTGGTGTGTATTGCTAGAGAGTATTTTTTTTCTTGGTATAGTGCATGTGATCAGCACAGGGTCAATCAACAGTGTCCAAACAGAGGGTCAGGGGTCCTTAATCCTGATAGGACAGCTAGTGCAGTATGAAAACTCCTCCTACAAGCTTTAACTAGGCACTGATAATGCTATATACTGCTGATCAGAAAAGGTATTTAGCAGTTTATATTTACTGAAATTATTGCATTCCCATGTTCTGTGTACTGTGGGAGACCAGATATAATGAATGCAGTGTCCTAGGTTTATTAACACTTTAAGGTTTCTTCATGGTAAGAACTGTGAAAATGTGGAATAAACTCCCTCGAGAAGTAGTTCTGGACAGTTTCGTTGATTTTTTTTTTAAAGAGCTGAATGCATACCTAAATATACAAAATATAGCTGGATACTAACATTTGTAGGCAATAACACCACGGGTAGTTGATCTAGGGAATGTCCAATTGCCTCCTGGGGGGCAGGATGGATTTTTTCCCCTTTCTAGAGCAAATTGGATCATGATTAATTGATTTTTTTGTTTTTCTTGCCTTCCTCTGGATCAACTGTGGGTAAAGAATAGTGTATATGGATTTATTTTCTAATGGTTGAACTAGATGGACTTGTGTTTTTTCAACCTGACTAACTATGTAAGTAAGTACAAAGATCTATTAAGTAATATGACAGTACACATACCTTTGGCTGTTTTTAGAGCATTCTGGAGCACCGAAACCTGAGGCACTTAGAAGATGCAAAAAAACATTTCCTTGTAAAGTTGAGATTCTGGGCACCTCCCCACTAGCCAATAACTATAACTGGGATCCTCAGGGACAGATAGAGAGGCCTGAGAGATATAGGCCAAAGCTCGACTAGAGGCTAAAATCAGGATTCGTACACACTGAGGGTGTCAGATTTCAGGGCTCTGAAGGTTCTCTGAAGACAATTAAAGAAATGTGGCTTGGGGTGCCTGCTTCAAAGTTGTTGTGTCGATCTTTACCACAGGTTTGCTTTATGCAAATGAGGTTCATATCCACTACGAATCAATACTCTGACTTGTGGTTCCTCAGTTCAGCAGTCAGAACAGAACAACTATCAATCCCATTTAGAAGTTGACCTGCTAAGATTTTCAGAAAATAGCCCACATGTCTATACAGTAAAATAACTTTTCAATGTAGATATGTATGGCCTAAATGGAAGTTTTTTTAAGATCTACCTCCTCTTCAGGTAAACAAGAAATTTTTCCAGGAAAAAAACCAAACCTGATTATAACCATTGTGCCACTAGTGATGTGTCAACATATACTACAACAGAAAAAGACTAAACGAAGAGCCTTACTTTACAAACAAAAGCAAAATAGAAAATTGCAGGGGGCTTTTGTCCTGTTCTCTGTCATTGGAGGAGGTGAAAAGAATATAGCTCTTAAAAAAGGCTTTTCCATGGTGACAGTTTTTTTTTTCTGGAGCTTAAATCATCTTTGTGATTGCTGGTATAAATAGACAAACACTTTTTATTATCAGGGATAATTCTAGAGCAAAGTATAGGGGAAGGGATGTAAACAACACTCTGAAAAGATTGAAATAATGGGTTGACTAGCATGTGGCAATGTTGTATAAGGTGAAAATGTCCCCATCAAATACATGTATTAAATAGGCTTAAAATAAGATCAGCAACAACGAGCAATATTAAAGAGCAAACAGAAAAAAGTAAAAGCATAAACCCTGCCATTAAAAAAAACATTTGCTGCAAAACAAACCTGTGTCCAAAAAGCAGCCTGCAAAAGAGCATTACATCTAAGTAGAATATTTAGAATGATTTTGCATGCAAACTCATATTACAAAAATGGATTTCCCCTACACCCCCAATGCATAAACAATGGTGTGAGATTCTTAACTTTACATTACGCAGAATAAAATTAACGTACAAACATAGGGGTAGACCCAGAAAGATTAAAAAAATATGGTCCTGTTGGGTGGACTCTAATAACTCATTATATGATGTCTCCTCTAGTGACATAGAGGAAAATAATTAAGATACGTATGACTGTAGCTAAAGGTGGGCGAGATAGGAGAGGCTACTGGCCAATGTCCAAAGTATAAACTGGCCAATGTCCCAGGGGTGCAGTTATTTATCTAAAGTGAAAATCCTAATTTTCTGTTTGAGTAGGCACTCTGTAATGTCATTGCTAACTAGATTCTCTGAAGGTATTCTATGACCCGTGAGTCGGTTCTTATGTACAAATGTACTGTGAACTTCTTAAGCATTTGAGTCTGCAAAGGGCTATATTTTGTTTTGTTTTGTTTGTGTATTTTATTGTTGTTATCAATTTTTTTTTCTTTTGATATTCTTATGTTTTTGTATATCTGACTTTGTACTGACAAAAAATGTTGAATAAAAAATTGACTAATTGAAAAATAAAAAAGGATATTTATAATGCTGATGTTTTTGATGTTGTATGAAAATGTAAAATAAGTTTCAGTAAATCCAAAATCAGTTTGGCAATCAACTCTATTGTTGAAAGGTCAACCGAAGTACCTGCATGTTTGAATATGTGGCTTAATCTTCTAGCAATGGGCCCAAGCTCAGCTATATTTACAAATGAACATACACTTCTATATAGAGAACAAAGGTTCCCAGTATCAAACAAATGGCTCCAACTGATGGTATGATTATTATCTGACAGTACTAGAATTGTCAACTTCCAGCATGACCACAAAGATCGATTCTTCATGAAGCAGAATGGAGTAGCCAATCAAAATGGCTGCAGTAGGTTCTAAATAAGGGTGGCTCCTGGGACCCAAGCTTACACTCACCTACATTTTCAAAGGAAAACAGGTGTATAGGCACTACAACCTTCCCACATAAAAGCTCCGCAAGGTGCTCAGACTTTGAGGCTGCTGACACCTCCAACGTACCAGAGTAAGGAAGGGGATGGTGGGCACTCCAAACGTAAAACAGCCAAGCATTATAAATGTTTACTTAACCTCCCTAGCGGCATGATTATTTCAGATTTTTGCGTCTCAAAGCGGTACAATTATTTTGCATAGAAATTTGGCGTTTTATATTGTAGCTCTGAAATTCTTAGCAATAACACACTTATATCTGTCCACCAAGAGTCTAGTAGATATCCCGGGTATGATGAAGTTTGAAACACAAAATCATAAATTATAATATATAAAATAAATATAAATAATTAAAAATATATATATAATAATCATAAAATAAATTTCCCCACGATTCACTATCGCTCAGTTCTGCAAGTGTTCTAATTTACTATCGCTGTTTTCTAGCTGGTCTAAAGCCACTTTTGACGTAAAGGGACACTTTTTGGTTGCTATGGACAATCTCAAGTTTCCAGACAGAAAGAACAGTATATATAATATAACTGTATAGAGGGCATGGGCCAAACACTGGGGACAAAAGGGAAGTGAAATGAATTCATACAGTACTGTAATCTGTAAGATTACAGTACTGTATGTGTTATGATTTTGACATTTTTTGAATTTGCCGCCAGGCTCTGCCTCCGTGTGTTGCGACGCTCGCAGGGAACGGAGCCTGGCACAGACAGGTATTGGGCAGAGGACGGAGCCCGCAGACACCGGCGGGGGGACATCGCAGGATCCTGGGGACAAGGTAAGTATACCGCACCAGGATCCTGAGATGTAATCCCGAGTGTGGCTCGGGGTTACCGCTAATGGTGCTGAAATTTAACCCGCGAGCCACACTCGGGAATACTGTCAGGGAGGCTACTAAGGAAATACTTTTTGGATGTCATCCTGAGTGCCGACCATCCCTTTCCTCACCTAAATTTTCAGTATCTAGGTAATTCATAACATAACTGTGAAAAAACAGCAAACACAGCGAGGATGTTGAGTATAGAAGATCATGGTAGCAATAAAATGACAAGAGGTAGAATGTGTGCTCCAGGTAAAAAAAAAATGACAGAGGTGTTCAGGGTTCAGTTTCTGAAGCAAAGTAAGCTGCTAACATGCAACTTAGCTTAAAGTGGAGTTCCACCCACTTTTACAACTCTTCAACATCCCTCACTAAACTGTGCACTGTAAACAAATTGGATATTTTTTAATTTTTTTTTCTCAGCACCTACTGTATATCTGCTGTATTTATTTTTCACTTCCTCCTCCCTGGCCACGGCCCATCGCATCATTTCCTGTTTGCAATGCCTTCTGGGAGGGGCGGCAACTTCCTCTGAAACTGCCGTTGCTATGGAAACCTGACCTGAAACCTATTACACTGCTTGTGCTGCACTGAGCATGTGCGAGATCTGCAAGGATGAGATCCAGGAAGAAATACAGTCTGGCTTCAGATGCCCACACTTAAGATGGAATGGCCTGCTGTAAGTTTATAAAATAACAAACTACTGCTATAAACTAACAAAACAGACCTTAGTTTACAGACTAACTTTACTAGAATACATTAAGCTTGTGTATGATAGGGGTAGTTTCATATAAAAAGTATCATTTCGGCCGGAATGCCACTTTAATTCAAAGGGCCCAGTCAGGCCTTGGCATTGTAGTGCATTAAAATTTGTTTTGGACTGGCAAACCACCATAATGCCCACATTTTCTTTAGCAATGCAGCGCACCACAAGGTAGGGTGTGTGCAACACAGACCGCTAACGCACATATCCTGCCTAATGTGTGTTGAGGTAATGCGCTGCACTGAAAAAATGTGTTTAACCTTAATCTAAACATCACAGTCATTTTGTGTATCTGCCCTCTCGCTGTATGAGCAATAAGTATCATATTATGTGTTTGCTTGTACACACCACTGACAATCATGCCATGCTAAGGAGAAGAGACCACACACACAGCTACTTCAGTTTTGATTTTTGCATGTCTGGGGACACACTGGCGGAGATTTACTAAAACTGATGCACAGGGAATACGGTGCAGCGGTGCATAGTAACCAATCAGCTTCTAACTTTATAGCTTGTTCAATTAAGCTTTGTAATTAAAGCCTGGAAGCTGATTACCATGCACAGCTGCACCAGATTCTGTGTGAACCAGTTTTAGTAAATCTCTCCTGCTATTTTTTTTGTTTTTTTTATTACAAAAAAAAAGGTAAACGTTTGTAGAGACTACACTAGGGTTATGTTATATATCAAGTTTACTTGTAAATAGTACTCATCAGAGTTATTTAAATAATTTATAAAATTCTGTTTGATTAAAGCATCCTGAGAAGATTTCATATTACTTGGATTAGAGTAAATTGATTGAACCCACTGACTTCAGCACTTCTGCAGTGTTTCCTGGACAGCAGTAGCAGTTTACTCATTGATTTGGCTTACTTACTGTATTGAAAAAGTTTATAACCCTAGTGTATCCAAAAAAGCTTTGGCAAAAGTTCAACTTTAAGATGAATATAATGGCAGCTGGAATATTAGTGTAAAAATATAAATGTTAGGGCTTGTGAAATACACCACGATGCACACAAGGTTTACTGAGCTTAACGGTAGTTTTGGGTGTTCTATCAATTTGCACAAATCTGAACATTGCTCTTTTTAGCAAAAGCGTTAGGAACATACTAAAGAAAATAGGGTGAATTGTGCAAATTGTATTAAAACATGATTTTGCATTTTTAACTCCCAATATCATATGTGAACTGCAATATGAACCCCTGGCTACACTATTTGCCATCACCGGTTTCAAAAAGGGAGAGATGGAGGTTCGGGACCCACACCAGGAGGAGCATTTTTTTCCTCTTTCTAATCTTGTTCCCTCTTTCCTTTTTCTTTCTTCATCTTTGTCCTCTATTATTGAATGTCTCATTTTACATAATGTTTACACTATAGGGTCTTTGTTTGATTGTGTTTAAATGAGGATGTTCATTGGTGGATTCATCCACCACGAGTCTGAAAGGTCCACATACTTGAACTCTGGACTACTACTGTTCTGAGATACAGCCCAATGTAATATTGTATAACTATCTCTTTTTTGAATGGATATGTTATATATTTGATGCGGGACCTATTACCTAACATGACTTTTTCAGATCTCTGGTCAGGGCTGGACTGGGACAAAAATGTGGCCCTGGACTTCATCCAGACCGGCCCAGGGCACAACACATCAGGGCACGGTACATCAGGCCACAACAGGGTACAGAGCCCAGCACATCAGGGCACAAGGCACATCAGGGCACAACACATCAGGGCACAGCACATCAGGGCACAACACATCAGGGCACGGTACATCAGGTCACATCAGGGTACAGAGCCCAGCACATCAGGGCACAAGGCACATCAGGGCACAACACATCAGGGCACAGCACATCAGGGCACAAGGCACATCAGGGCACAAGGCAGATCAGGGCACAGCACATCAGGCCACATCAGGGTACAGAGCACATCAGGGCACAAGGCACATCAGGGCACAACACATCAGGGCACAGCACATCAGGGCACAAGGCACATCAGGGCACAGCACATCAGGCCACATCAGGGTACAGAGCCCAACACATCAGGGCACAAGGCACATCAGGGTACAGCACATCAGGATACAGAGCCCAGTACATCACCGTACAGGGCACAACATATCAGGGTACAGTGCCCAGTACATCAGCGTACAGGGCACAACATATCAGGGTACAGTGCCCAGCACATCAGCGTACAGGGCACAACATATCAGGGTACAGTGCCTAGTACATCAGCGTACAGGGCACAACATACCAGGGTACAGTGCCCAGTACATCAGCGTACAGGGCACAACATATCAGGGTACAGTGCCCAGCACATCAGCGTACAGGGCACAACATATCAGGGTACAGTGCACAGCACATCAGGGTACAGAGCCCAGCACATCAGCTAATAGGGTACAACACATCAGGGCACAGTACATCAGGGTATAGCACATCAGGACACAGCACATCAGGACACAGCACATCAGGACACAGCACATCAGGGCACAGAACATCAGGACACAGCACATCAGGGCACAGAACATCAGAGCACACGACATTGAGGCACAGCACATCAGGGCATAGGACATCGGGGCATAGGACATCGGGGCACAGAACATCAGGGCACGTGGCACATCAGGGCACAGGGCACATAGCACATCAGGGCACATGGCACATCAGGGCACGGGCACATCAGGGCACGGGCACATCAGGGCACGAAGCACATCAGGGCACATGGCACGTCAGGGCACGGGGCACATCAGGGCACGGGGCACATCAGGGCACATTATGGCACATCAGGCCACATGGCACATCAGGGCACGGGGCACATCAGGGCACGGGGCACATCAGGGCACATTATGGCACATCAGGGCACATAATGGGGCACATGGCACATTATGCTGCACATCGCACATCAGGGCATGGGGCACATCAGGCCACATGGTACATCAGGGCACAGGGCACATAGCACATCAGGGCACGGGGCACATGGCACATCAGGGCACATGATGGGGCACATTATGGGGCACATGGCACATCAGACCACATGGCACATTAGGGCACGGGGCACATGGCACATCAGGGCACATTATGGCACATCAGGGCACATGATGGGGCACATCAGGGCACATTAGGGCACATCAGGCTACATGGCACATTAGGGCACGTGGCACATGGCACATCAGGGCACGGGGCACATCAGGGCACATAGCACATTAGGGCACATCAGGCTACATGGCACATTAGGGCATGTGGCACATCGGGGCACATCAGGGCACATAGCACATTAGGGCACATCAGGCTACATGGCACATTAGGGCACGTGGCACATGGCACATCAGGGCATGGGGCACATCAGGGCACATGGCACGTCAGGGCACGGGGCACATCAGGGCACGGGGCACATCAGGGCACATTATGGCACATCAGGCCACATGGCACATCAGGGCACGGGGCACATCAGGGCACGGGGCACATCAGGGCACATTATGGCACATCAGGGCACATAATGGGGCACATGGCACATTATGCTGCACATCGCACATCAGGGCATGGGGCACATCAGGCCACATGGTACATCAGGGCACAGGGCACATAGCACATCAGGGCACGGGGCACATGGCACATCAGGGCACATGATGGGGCACATTATGGGGCACATGGCACATCAGACCACATGGCACATTAGGGCACGGGGCACATGGCACATCAGGGCACATTATGGCACATCAGGGCACATGATGGGGCACATCAGGGCACATTAGGGCACATCAGGCTACATGGCACATTAGGGCACGTGGCACATGGCACATCAGGGCACGGGGCACATCAGGGCACATAGCACATTAGGGCACATCAGGCTACATGGCACATTAGGGCATGTGGCACATCGGGGCACATCAGGGCACATAGCACATTAGGGCACATCAGGCTACATGGCACATTAGGGCACGTGGCACATGGCACATCAGGGCATGGGGCACATCAGGGCTCGGGGCACATGATGGGGCACATAGCACATCGGGGCACATGATGGGGCATATAGCACATCGGGGCACATGATGGGGCACATAGCACATCGGGGCACATGATGGGGCATATAGCACATCGGGGCACATGATGGGGCACATAGCACATCGGGGCACATGATGGGGCACATAGCACATCGGGGCACATCATCAGGGCACATTGTGAGGTCTTACTAGCCAGCATGCAGAGTAGCACAGGGAGCTTCTGTAGTAATAAGTTCTCTCTCGTGTCATCACGCTGTTCCCCGGCGGCCCCTCCTCTCTTCTTGTCTATACCAGATGATCTTACAAGCCAATTGGTATAGACGAGAAGAGAGGAGGGGCCGCCGGGGAACAGCGTGATGACACGAGAGAGAGAGAGAACTTATTACTACAGAAGCTCCCTGCGCTACTCTGGATGCTGGCTAATCTCGATCTACCCGTCAGGCGCCAGCTGTCGGCGGTTGACGGGTAGATCGCCGCGCACCGCAGATGCGGCTGAAAATGAAACTGGCCCAGACTGAGCCATCGGCCCACCGGGAATCTCCCGGTAGTCCCGATGGCCAGTCCATCCCTGTTTCTGGTCCAAACTAATGAATGTAAACTCTTATGTTGAAAACAATAAACATATTGTTAAAGAAGAATTGGCAAATGCAATATAATACTTTTTTGTTTTTGAGTTTATTATATAGAGCAAATAACATCCGTGTGCTGCATTTTTTACAGTCCGCTGTGCTTTTTAAATGTGCTGCTTGCAGCATCGTCTGTCGCCACTTCTTTTTAAGTGCGTTTTTTGAGTAACATGCCAATTTTATCCCAGGTAACCATGGATGAAAACACATGCAAAATGCATCTAAAACGCTTTATCCCTTGCATTACTTTTTAACCACTTCAGCCCCGAAATGGATTTACCCCCTTCCGGACCAAACCCTTTTTTGCGATACAGCACTGCGTCGCTTTAACTGACAATTGCGCGGTCGTGCGACATTGTACCCAAACAAAATTGACATCCTTTTTTTCCCCATAAGTAGAGCTTTCTTTTGGTGGTATTTGATCACCTCTGCGGTTTTTATTTTTTGCGCTATAAACAAAAAAAGAGTGACAATTTTGAAAAAAAGCAATATTTTTTTACTTTTTGCAATAATAAATATCCCCAAAAAATATATAAAAAAACAAATTTCTTCCTCAGTTTAGTGTATTCTTCTACATATTTTTGGTAAAAAAATCGCAATAAGCGTATATTGATTGGTTTACGCAAAGGTTATCGCGTCTACAAAATAGGGGATAGATTTATGCCTTTTTATTACTCAATTGTTTTTATTAGTAATGGCGACGATCTGCGATTTTTATCATGACTGCGACATTGCAGCGGACAGATCGGACACTTTTGACACTATTTTGGGACCATTGGCATTTATACAGCGATCAGTGCTATAAAAATGCACTGATTACTGTGTAAATGTCACTGGCAGGGAAGGGGTTAAACACTAGGGGACGATCAAGGGGTTAACTGTGTTCCCTCAGTGTGTTCTAACTGTAGGGGGGATGGGCTCACTAGAACATGACAGAGATCACTGCCCCCGATCACTGACAGTAGATCCCTGTCATGTAGCTAGGCAGAACAGGGAAATGGCTTGTTTACATAGGCATCTCCTGGTTCTACCTCTCCGTGTCACGATCGCAGGCCACCAACAGACATTGAGTCCGCGGGACCCGCGAGCACACTCCCGTGGCGGGAACGCCCGCTAGCCACCGTTGACGCAATGCGCACCCGTGCCACTTTGCTGACGTGTATCGGCGTTAGCTGGTCGGAAAGTAGTTAAAGAAACTCATTAAAAACATGCTAAAAATGCAATGTACATCCTCAAAAACTGCATATCGCATTTTACAATGCACAAATGTGGATGGGCCCTTACTTTGTTGCTTCAATATCACACAACATCTGTCAATGGCAATAGTATAGTACAAGCTGTGAAGTCATTTAGCATTGTTTTTTTTAACCTCTCTAGTCATAATTGTATTAATTTGATATAAATCACTATCTGCAGGTTACAGGCAGAGACCAATAAAGCAGCTGTAAACACATGGACCAAAAATCTCTTAAAAGATTTACCATGAAAATGAATTTCAAAGTGAATTTTGAATATTCCTAAATCTGCCACCTTCATATAAAATAATAACTGGTGTTTCTGCTATTAAAGTGGAGTTCCACCCAAAAGTTAAACTCCAGCTCGTTGTACTCCTTCCCCCCTCAGGTGCCACCTTTGGCACCTTTCGGGGTGACAGGATACCCGTCTTTCACAGGTATCCTGTTCCCACTTCTGGGAGCTTCAGCCATGGGTATTGACGTCACTGCCCGGACTCCCTCCTCCTCCCTCCTTCTTCCCAACAGCCGGGCCGGTAGGAGAGAGGAGCAGAGCCTCGTGCATGCGCAGTAGGCTTCACTGCCAGGTTCCCTTACTTGCAATGGAGGCAGCATGCACTCGACAGCTGGTGGAAACATCAGCTGCAGTGTCGACATCGCTGGACCCCAGGACAGGTAGGTAAGTGTCTGATTATTAAAACTCAGCAGCTGCAGTACGTACAGCTGCTGGCTTTTCATTTTTGCAGTGGTGGGCGGACCTCCGCTTTAAGGTACTTGTTCAGCACATCTTTTTTAATATGTGACAATGATCTGTCTCTCTTTCCCAATGGTATGTCTGCATTGTCACTGTCACAAATCATGCAGACATCTCTGGAGTGCATGTAGACAGCAAGTGGCTGCAAAAGGCTGCAAGAGCTCAGCAGAATAAACAGCATAGACGAGACACAAAGGATGAAAAAAGTCAAAGTATTTTGTTTGATACACAATGGTTTAGCATATTTGAAGCGTAACATTAATTATATTTAGGTTTACCAATCCTTATATGTAGTGGCTGCATGATTGAATGTTTTTCTCTTTTTTGCTTTATTTTTACCTGGTAATCTGGCCAGTAACACTTTTCCAGTTTTAGAGTGGCCACATTTACTCATCCATTGTATTTATAGAGGCACAACATAGCCATCCTTGTTAGCTGGACTAGTAGATTTAGATGGACTTTACATAAGTAACTAACAAATTAAAGCCTGACTCCAGCTAACACTTTTTAAGAAGTCACTGACAGTTTTTTTCTTTATGAATAGAGGCTTTAGCTAAATGAATAAAAGCTGACCATTATAAGCACCCGTCAGTGTTAAATGGTTTGTCTCAACCCTCTACCTTCCACTTTTGCTGGACAGCTTGTTCTGGTAAAGGAAGCTCAAATATAGCAAACTAAAACTGTCCATAAATGGATTGAAATTCAGCTGGTTCAGCAGGGACCAGCCAAACTTTGATCCGTCTATGGCTGTTCCCATTCAGAAGGCGTTGATATAATGATCGACTCCTCTTATATGGGACTGTTGGTAAATTTTCTTTCGATCACTGCATGCAGCCAATCAGCGGAGGAGTCTCACTGTCAGAATACAATAGGGAGGATTCCTCCATCGACCTTGCTTGTGTGCATGGGGTAATACATTCAATTTTTTTCGATCAGACCCACTGGGTCACCTGTGGCCAGCTTTACTGACCAGATCACCGGGTGATAAAACTACGTTACAGCGGGAACTCAAGAACACAAAACTGCTGTGTTGACACTTTTGACTGACTACATTATATATGTAATTTTATATTTTTTACAATAATCTTACTGTAAAGTTACTAAGTTAGAGTCTACATCTACTTTAAAAACACATATTCCCTAATTCTACTTTGCACCTGATAGATGTTTGTTAAGCTTACAAAATATTTACTCAGACAAAAAAATAAAAAAATATATAAAATAAAAATGTATAAATTAAAAATGGGGGGCCAGACTCGATGGACCACTTGGTCTTTTTTCTGCTGTTACTCTTCTATGTTGCTCTTAACAAAAACCCATTCAACATTAAGGCTCCTTGCACACTGGAGCTCATAAACGGACGTTTTTTGGAGTTTGGGTGTTTCTATGTTATCCTATGTGTCCATGCACACATGGGCGTTTTTGAACTTTTATCAGCAGTGGAGTTTATGGGCTGTTTTCTAAATGCCATAAAATCATGTTCAGGAGTCGTTTTTCTGACCACAAAAAACGCCAAACGCTCATAAACGCTGATAAATGTCGCTCAAAAACGTGTCTCACCAGCATTTTTTTTACATTTTTGATCCATTGGATCCAAAGAACAAATTAAAAAAAAAAATGAAACGCTAACGTGGAAAAACACTGGAAAATGCTAATGAGAGCTATTGCAAGAATGTTAAAAAGTGTGGAAAGACTCACTGCAAAGCTACTGCCGTTTTTATAACGTTATTTTAACGTCCAGTGTGCATGGAGCCTTACAAAGAAACTTTTTCTTGCATCAAGTAAAATCATGTAGAAATAGCAGTGGCTTTTACACACCTTTCTTTCAAGGGGAAGTATATTTTGAGTTACCATTGCACACAGAAAGTGCACTGTTTTTAGCATGGTGGCGCAGTCATAAATATACTCTGTCAGAGGCATGAGTAAAACACATTTATGTAGCACTATAAAAGCAGGAAACAGAACCTGCATCTGTAATGAATTAAGCATATTCTGGTTCAATATTTTTATTGAAGTTTCAAGGATTATAACAAGCCATGGTTTGCCCACGCAGGGGCTATATCGTAAAAAGAAAAGAAAGAAGGAAACAGCGTATGAACACATAATGAGTAGCAATAACAGTAAACTGTTACCAGGACCACAGAGGACCAGGTTAAAAATTATGCAGATATCACAGGCTATTTTACACTGTTCCCTGGAGGACAGCAATCTACATTGATAGCCTTCATATCAGGAATGAAGAGAGAGGAAACAGAGAAAGAATAGAAAAGAGAGAGAAAGAAGAGAGAAGAGGGTCCTCAAGAGAGGGCGAGTACCACAGATGCAGGACCTGCACAAACAAGGTTTAAAGTTAACCATAGCTAGTTGGGGGCAGGTACAGGAAGGAGTAACAAATCCACGGTTCCTAGATTTTCAAAAATTTTGCATGCGAATCCTTCAGTATACTGGACATCTGCTCATTAACCATCAGAGTGGTCATTCTGGTTTTCGCCCCCTGGAAAGCACGAAGCAACAGACAGAGTCTTCCAAGCATGGCAATGGTTTGCTTGGCAGACATAAAAAGGTATGAGGCCAATTTCTGCTGGGGTACGAAGAGGCCCGGTATAGGGCAATGTAAGAGAGATAAGACCAGGGGACCCCAAGGAGTGTAGACAAGTATGCTCAAAAGACGTCTTGTGAAAAGGAGAGGTGGAAGTATGACGAAGAGACAAAATCTAATTGCGTAATTGCAAATCAATGAAAGTGCTCCTGCCTGGGGATTTTGTGTATCTCCTGAAGGGCCTTTCATGAAGGAAACAAGCCTGCGGTTAAAAAGTGGTGCACCCTGGTAAAGCCATGGGAAGTCCACCAGGAGAAGGAACGAGGTTGTGCCGGTCCCATTGGAAAAAGGGAGATATTAATGATTAGTAAAAGAAGCAAGAAAGGGGACATCAAGTTTCCAGATTATCGAGCAGAATCCCACAGCTTCAGGCTTTGAAGCATTAAAGGGCTTAGTGTTAAGGGATGTAATTTATGAGGGAGCCAAAGCAACACTTGTAAAGAAATCAGGGCACAATTAGGTAGTTCCAAAACACCCACAATGGGATGTCAGAGGTGGCATGTAACTTGGATAGTTACGAAATCTGAGCTGCCAAATAAATTAAAGCATATTCAAACCCAAAAGCAACAATTTCATATTTTTCAGCTTACCAATACTAAAACGTGGTGGCTATATTCCTTTTTGATCGTTTAGGATTTTTCCCTATATTTTCATCTAGTGATCTAGCCAGTGTGTCTGTTATTTTTCCTTTAACAGACCAAGTTGTTTAGCAAAAATGGCAATTTAGAGGGTTGGGACCAACCATTTAACACTGACAGGAGTGCTTACAATGACCAGCTTTTATTCATTTAGGTAAAACCTTTATCCCAAAAAATAAAACATGTTTCAGTAACTGCTAAAAAAGTGTTAGCTTGGTGTAAATTTGTTAGTCATCTGTGTTTCTCACACTACCCTCACCAGACAAGGCTGTTGTCCAATGGTGTCTCTGTTGCCCCTCTTCCTGCCCTAAAACAGGAAGTGTGTTACTGGCTAGCCCACCTGGTGAAAATAAAGAAAACAAGCCTAAAAAGAGAAAACTAAACCAGCCATCACATCTTATTATTAAACTTTAGTTTTTGGGCGTGGATACACTTTAAATATAGCTGCCACATACAGCGTGCATACGTCATTACAAATTAAACACACTAACACATATAGATAGGAATTTGTTTACATCATGCTGATCATTTATACATGTTTACATAATAAAATCATTCTCTTTCATATCTGTTCACGCAATATTTTCATTTTCTTACTTTTGCGAATTAAGAACATTTCAATAAAAAAAAAAAATGAAATTTTCACTAACAGTAACAATTTGATTTATATAAAAAATAACATTTCAAAAACAACATCTTATAAAAAGAAGACAAAACTATTACTAATCTTTTTAACTAACCACAAAAAAACAAAACAAACCAAAACATATTTCTTAAAGTATCATTTTAGTTCATCAGTCTTTGTGTGGCTAAAAGAACTAGGATGTGATATGCTCTGTGCTAAAGTTTTATGCTTAGTGTATTAAAAGTAGAATTACACAACAGATCACCAGATAAATCTTTATTAAAGGGATCTACATTATCAAACATAATATGTGACATAAATCATTCAAATCGTTTTATCTATCGTTCTCTAAAACGGAAAGTACCAAAACATTTCTAAAACTGCCTAGCTCTAAAAAACACAAAAAAACAAAACAGTAAAATCTTTACTACCTTGAACAGTTGGTAATAGTCATTCTGCGCATACAATCCTCAGCACGGCCTGCCAATCCTGCTGCCTCTCCGTACAGATGGCGTACCGTGTATAATCCAAGCTCAGAGGGTATCTACTCCAGTATAGCTGTGTGTGACTCGCTAAGGCATCTCTGAGAAACAAAATGATTGTGCTTTGTCATGCACGCTCTTCAGGCCAAATCCCAAAGCTAGGTTATTGGATAAGTCTCTAATATGGGAGGAGAGAATGGAGAGTAATAATAAAATGAGTCACTAGTAAAATTTGGAAAAGGAAATCCTAGTCACTGTGAGAAGAGAATTGCGTGGGGCAAACTACACAGAACTCTGACAGCGCTTCAACAGAGGGGAGCCAAAGGGCATCACGTGTCATACAAAGCAGCAGAGTTTCCCTAAAACACGTGCAAAATATAATGATTTCACCAATATGAGCAGCGATGCAGAGTGAAAGAACCACACCCGCAACTGAGAGATAAAAATAATATGATATCATTTCCCAAATAATAGTTATTGTTGTTGACAAAATATAAAAATCCATCACATGATCTCTGCTGAAGCTGATCTGAATGAAGGCACAAACTGCGCAAATGTTATTTTAACAGTTTTATAAAGAGCCTCCGAGGTCAGTTCACACAAAAGTGAAGGTAGAAGGCATACTTGAGGATATTGGTCACTCGGCTTTGGTAAACAATCAAAGGGCACCTTGGTCTATTTTTTAATTTATTTACCCTTGAAAGAGATGAGTTTCTTGGAAATAAGATCATCTGGATCAACTGCAGGTTCAGGGTTCCGAGGATACAGGTTTTTAAGGCCTCTTTCACATGGACGATCCGTATGTCCGTTTTTCATCCTTCCGTTTTCGGATGAAAAACGGACATACAGTCATCCCTATGGAGCGTCGGATGTCAGCGGTGACATGTCCGCTGACATCCGACCCCGCTCCGATCCGAAAAGTGTAACGGAGGAAAAACCTACTTTTCCATCCGTTTTCGGATCGGATCGGGTGACGACGGACACTACGGTCCGTCGTCATCCGATCCCCCCATAGGGGAGAGCGGCGCTCTGACAGGTCCGTCGCTGCACAGTGTGCAGCAATGCACCTGTCATCTTCCTGCTCAGCGGGGATCGGCGGAGCGATCCCCGCTGAGCCAGCGGATGTTCACGGGGCGGATCATCACTGATCCGCCCCGTGAGAAAGAGGCCTAAAGTAGTATTAAGGCCTCGTTTAGGCTTGCGGTTGGGGGATGGAGGGGGGACGTAAAAAAATGTGCAGTTTAGCCATGTTTGTGCCGCCTGCCAACCTCCTCCCCTAAAGGAGAAGTCCAGCTTGAGCTCGTTTGGCTGGGCTTCTCCTATGGGTCACAGGAGTTCAATTCGTTTTGCACTCATGTGACTCGTTTAAAGCAGAGAGCGGACTGAAGTCCGCTCTCTACTGACGCCACAGGAATAAGTCCAGGCACCGCGTCATCACGACAATAAAGTCTGGATCCGCCAGGTGCCTGGATTGATGCCTGTCTCAGCCTCTTAGCAAGCCGCTGAGAGCCTGAGATGGCCGCTCCCCGCCCCTTCATAGCTCAGCCCTCCAGTGAGCGTGAAGGAGCAGAGAGGAGAGCTACTGACTGGCAGCAGCTCTCCTCTCTGGGATCTGTGAGAACTGAGCCATCGGCGGTGTTTGATCGCTCAATTCTCAGTGTAGAGGCCCGGGTAACCGATGCAACATCGAACCGATACTGCATCCACCTAGATAAGTATGAATGGGCAAAAAAAAACAATATACTTCTCTTTTAAGCTGCAATAGGCAGCAGATAGCGATACTAACATGCCGCAAGTGCGACGCTTCGCTTCACGTTCACGGCAAAGTTGGACATGTAGCAATTGGCAGGTGGCATTCAAGCCAATGGGGAAGCCCCACAAACACCCCACAACCACATGCAATGCATGTGGTTGCAGCGCAATTTTTGCCAAAAATAAGGTTAAAACTCTCAGTAGCCTCTTGAGTGCGATTCAAACACGGATTGAGCTTCAGAGGCAAGGGAGCTTGTTTTTTTTTTTTTTTTTTAAAGTCAATACTGATTAAAAGAGTATGCTTTTTTGGCCATTCTTCTCTTCTAGGTCACAGGAGTGCACTTACTTTTGTACTCCTGTGACCCAGAATCAAATGGGCTGACGTCACAGAGCTGCTACAGACTCTGAAAGGATCCTGGCAATGATGTCCAGATCCATCCAGATAACTGACCAGCAGCTGGCTCAGTCTCTCAGAGTGCCGATGACAGCCTGATCTAGCCACTCCCACCCCCTCAACAGCCCAGCGCTCCAGTGAGCACAGGAGGGGCAGAGCAGAGAGCCGGTGACTGACGGTCACCGCTCTATTCTCATTGAAGACCGAGAACTGAGCAATCAGCAGTTATATGATCAGGCTTAGAGCCGGTGGTGGACAGCTGCAGCTTCAGACAGATGCTGCAGCCATAGAGCTGAGTATAAATGCTTATTTTTTTCAGAACCCCACAAGCAACAAGGCAACTATCCATTCTGGTCTGCAATGTTAAGAAACACATCTGGAAAATATTGGGTCTATTTATGACCATTAGAAACAATAAAATCTGCAGCAAAATGATAAAATATTTAAGAAGTCTTTAGTGTGATGCTAAAGGCCTGAAAACAGTAATGGCCTTTTCCCCTCATGCTTAGTAGACTTTTGTTTATATTTAATGATTTACATAATTGTCGCGAATATTCTGCTTCTGATTTTTTGTGACCCTAGGCAAAGATCACCTGATCTTTTGCTGCCATGAGCAGCGTAAGTGTTCAGGTCAAGGCTAATTCATATAGCCTGATGTGTTTAATAGAACCAGTGTAGTGCTGATTTTTAGTGTGAAAGGCAACTGATTCAGGAAACAAAGCCTGTGTATGTAATGATCATGTAATGATATGGTTGCCCCTGATAAATAAATTATTTTAAAGCCAATGTTCTCACATCAGCCCAGTTTTAGAAAGGCCAAGTTACACATTCGCACTTGTGCAAAGAATGATGGGACATGTGGTCCCTAATTATTTGATCGGTGACAAAGAAGGATGCTATGAGTGTGCTTCTTGACGGGATGTTTGGAGAAGTGGCACGGTGCAAGCGGAAAGATGCTCCAGAAATAAAGAAAATTGAGATACTGTATATGAATTTACATAAGCACAGAAAAGGGAAACTGATTCTGCACTGCCAGTGTTTTTCCACTGATGTAAAGATAAAAGTCTATTAGCTGTTCCTACCTTGCCTTTATCTTCTAACGCATTTTACCCTCAAATGAACACTTCCTCCTTACCCCTCTTTGGATGTGGTTTGTGCAAACATGTACCCATCATTATAGGGACATTTGAGGATGTTGATTTGCAGGAGATATATGAGACAAGTAGCAGCATTTTCCTGCCTCAAAAAAACAAAATAAATAAAACCTGTTACGTGTGTTATATGAAACCAGTACACATAGATAACTGAGACAGTGACTGGATCAGAAGACTGCTACTGTATGCGAGGGTAGATGAAAATGTTGAAAATTGTATGCTGGGACCATAAGTGCATTTTGACATAATATACAAATCACTGGAATTTGCCTCCTTCTCACTAACTAGGGAAAATTATTTTCTGAGACTTGTGCAATTGTGTAGTCGACTTAGAAAGCAACAGGGATTTGATTTTAAGGGGAGGCGCTACACCAAATCTGGTAAATAAGAATGGAAGTTCCTCATATATGGAATGTGAGGTATTTAATGCATCAGAGTCATCAGGTGGTTCCAATTTATTAACTTCCTGCCACCCACGGAACACATATGTGTGGCAGCAAAGAGGGTGGGCTTTAATGCCCACACATCACACATATGCGTGCATGGGCAGCAAAGCATTATGTGCTGCACGCACACTCCCAGCACAGTGTCTAAGCTGTCAAGGTCAGCTCTCAGTCTCTAATAATGATTAGGAGCAGGTGGGACTAGCTCCTGATCATGTGACCACTGTGACAGCCAATCACAATGAACAGCTGCCCCCCCCCACGGACATAAAGAGCCTGTTAAAGGGATGCAGGGGCTGAGTGGCAAGAGGTTTAAGCGGTGTTCCACCCATTTATGAGTCAGCAGCTACAAAGAGTGTAGCAGCTGACTTTTAATAATCAGACACTCACCTGTCCCACGGTTCAGCAATGTGGGTGCAGGAAGCCTCGCCTCTCTCCCCCTCCTCTTCGCGGCGCTGGCATTCCAACTGTGGGCACCCGCGCTGTGCACTGTGAATGGCCGGGCAATCTTCTGGGACCTGTGATGTGTCCCAGAAGTTTGCAGGGAGGGAGGGGGAAGAGGTGACCTTCCTTAAGGCGCCGTGGCGCCAGGGGAGGAAATGGGAGAAAAATGGGAAACCTCTAAAAACAGGGTACCCGCTCCCCCCCAAAAAAAATGACATGCAAAATGGGTGGAACTCTGCTTTTAGGGTGCATTCACACCTGCAAGTTCACCCACACTCTGATTCTATGTGAGAACCCCAGTGGGGTTCCCACAATTTCCGTCACCCCAGGCATATAATTGCTCATGCAGTGATCACATGTGAGTGGTCAGCCCTGAACACAGACTGCTTGGGGTTCCCGCATCTAATCAGAGTGAGAATGTGTGAATGAATACCTAATCATATGTAGATTAAATGAATAAACAAACAGGAATTAGATTTTTACATGATTGTATAATTGATGTAAAAGTAAGGTCCCTTTTGCAATGACGGGCCGATCGGGTTCGCCTGTCAGTTTTTCAGGCGGACCCGATCAGACCATCCATTGCTCTCTATGGAGCGGCATAGCGGAGCAGACACGGACCTGTCATCCATCTGCTCAGCAGGGATCAGCGGACAGATCCCCCGCTGGGTAGGCGGATCTGCTTGACGGAATACACCACATCTGAAATGGGCCTAAAGATTTTCAACTCCTTCAGTAAATCAGCCTCATTTTGTTGCCATGTCCTCAGGTGTGCTGTTGTGCATTCTGATGACTAAATAGCAATATTCTAAAAACAATAGGTATACATACAGTATATACTGTAAATAAATAAATATCTATCTATCTATCTATCTATCTATCTATCTATCTATCTATCTATCTATCTATCTATCTATCTATATATATATATATATATATATATATTTTTTTTTTTTTTTAAAGAGTAAACTATGGATTCACAATCATGTTTGTAACCCAGGTCAACATGGAAAGTTTTTTTCCCTTGGACACTTTTACTTCATAATGTATCATTACTTCTGAGAAGTAACCAGGAATTTTGAGTTCTAGGCAAATAATGAGCAATGTGTCAGCTGACCCATTTTGGCATAGTTCCAAATATTTCCACCCTCCTGCTTTGCGTACTGTGCTAATCAAGGCGGAAACGTTTTATAAAAATATGACAACTCTAAATTTCCAGTGCCTTAGGCATGATTCACAGAGCAGAAGAATTACATGTAGTCTTCAAAATATCTATGCTACTAAATGCTACTAACTAACAATATCTGCTGCCAATTTGACATACTGTAGATGGGGACTGCTCTGTAATGCTGGCCACACATAGTACAATCTGAACAATCCTTCTACAATCCCCTTTACAATTAACAACATCTAACCAATGAATTTAATTTAAAGTAGAAGGGCTTATGGATGGAAGAATAGTAGGGAAAGTGGCAGCAGAAATTACTCATTCTTTGTATCTGTATGTATGTAAGAGACAAGTTGTTTCACTCTATACAAGTTTTTTCATCAATAGAGCTGCATATAATAAACTGACAACTTTTTACTCCATTAGTCCTTACAGTGGCTTATTGCATAGATGTGACAGTTAGTTTTCAATATTTAAGGCACAATGCAGATAATAAAGTCTAGATATATTATACATGATATGTGCCATACACTGAATGGGGCTGTGCCTAAAGCTGGCTATAGACGGTTGAATGCAAAAAAAACAGATTTCACCATCTACACAATTACGTTGGATTGAGGTTGTTGCTGCCAGAATACAGGCAGTCCCCAAGTTACAAACATCCGACTTACATATGACTCCTACTTACAAACAGAGGGAGACAGCAGGAAGTGAGAGGAAATTTACCCCTGGGAAGGGAAATTCACTCCTGTTAGAGTTAATATGAGAAAAAGGTGTCTCCACTGAAGCTTTATCACCAAACCTTGTTTCCACAACAACCCAAAATTTTCAAAATCCAGTAGTCACGGGGACAAAAAGTGAGGTGAAATCTTCTGAACAGGGGCACAGACAGCAAAACAAACATTACAGGGGTGTTAACCCTTTCCTATGCTATCCAAAAAAAGACACAAGTCCGTCAAGTCCAACCTGTAAACATAGAAATTCAACCCTAAAACTAAACCTACAGAACCTATCTTGTTTGTAACCCAGGGACTGCCTGTACACTGGTCAGCAGCTGCAGCCACTGATCAACAAAAGTTTTGCAGCATGTTCATCCAACAGAAGTTGATCTGATGATTGACTTCTGTTGAACAGGGAGAGTCAGACACAGATTGAATTTTGTCCAATCTCTGATGAACTGGCCAAATTTGTTTATGGCCAGTGTGTGTTTAGCAAAACACTTTGCTCTTACATAGTTATATATAGTAGGTGAGGATGAAAAGTCCAACCTATGTGTGTGATTATATGTCAGTATTATGTTGTATATCCCTGTATGTTGCAGTCATTCAGGTGCTTTTTTAATAGTTTTTTTGAAACTATCGATGCCCCCCACTAAAACCACCACCTGTGGAAGGGAATTCCACATCCTTGCCGCTCTTACAGTAAAGAACCCTCTATGCAGTTTAAGGTTAAACCTCTTTTCTTCTAATTTTAATGCGTGGCCACGTGTCTTATTAAACTCCCTTCCGCAAAAAAGTTTTATCCCTATTGTGGGTTCACCAGTACAGTATTTTTAAATTGAAATCATATCCCCTCTCAAGCTCTCTGTCCTCGCAACCTTTCTTCATAACTAATATCCTCCAGACCCTTTATTAGCTTTGTTGCCCTTCTTTGTACTCGCTCCATTTCCGGTACATCCTTCCTGAGGACTGGTGTCCAGAACTGGACAGCATACTCCAGGTGAGGCCAGACCAGAGTCTTGTAGAGTGGGAGAATTATAGCTTTATCTCTGGAGTTAATCCCATTTTTAATGCATGCCAATATTCTGTTTGCTTTGTTAGCAGCAGCTTGGCATTGCATGCTATTGCTGAGCCTGTCATCTACTAGGACCCCCAGGTCCTTTTCCATCCTAGATTTCACCAGAGGTTCTCCCCCTAGTGTATATATTGCATTCATATTGTTGCCACCCAAATGCATTATTTTAAACTTTTCTATATTAAACCTCATTTGCCATGTAGTTGTCCACCCCATTAATTTGTTCCGATTTTCTTGCAAGGTTTCCACATCCTGCAGAGAAGTTATTGCCCTGCTTAGCTTAGTATCTTCCGCAAATACAGAAATTGAACTGTTTATCCCATCCTCCAGGTCGTTTATGAACAAATTAAATAGGATTGGTCCCAGGACTTCCCACCCCTGACCATTCTGAGTACTCCCCATGTATCACCACCCTCTGAACTCCATGTACTCACCCTATGGTCCATGCCAACAGACCTTACTTTGTACAGTAAAGGTTTATGGGGAACTGTGCCAAATGCTTTTGCAAAATCCAGATACACCACGTCTACGGGCCTTCCTTTATCTAGATGACAGCTCAACTCCTTATAGAAGGTTAATAGATTGGTTTAGGAAGAACGATTCTTCATGAATTCATGCTGATTACTGCTAATGATACAGTTTTCATTACTAAAATCCTGTATATAGACCCTTATCATCCCCTCCAAGAGCTTACATACTATTGATGTAAGGCTAACTGGTCTGTAATTCCCAGGGATGTTTTTTGGCCCTTTTTTAAATATTTGTGCTAAATTGCCTTTTCTCCAATCAGCTGGTATCATTCCAGTCAGTAGACTGTCAGAAAAAAATATGCACAATGGTCTGGTAATTACTTGACTGAGTTCCCTAAGTGCCATCGGGTGCAAGCCATTTGGTCCCGGTGATTTATTAATGTTAAGTTTCCCAAGTCTATTTCTAATTCTGTCCTGTGTTAGCCATGAGGGTGCTTCCTGTGATGTGTCATGAGGATAAACACTGCAGTTTTGGTTACTGAAGCCCCCCCCCCGATTCCCTCCTAAAGACTGAAGACTAAATTCAATATCTTTGCCATCTCCTCCTTTTTTGTAACCAGATGTACTCTCTCATTCTTTATGGGGCCAATATGGTCCCTTTTTTACTGTTTATATACTTAAAGAATTTCTTGGGATTTTTTTTGCTCTCCTCCCCTATGTGTCTTTTGTGTTCTGTCTTAGCCACCCTAATTGCACCCTTACATTTCTTGTTGCATTCTTTGTAAAGTCTGAATGCTGATGATGATCCCTCAGCCTTATATTTTTTTGCAGGCCTTCTCCTTTGCTTTTATATGTATTCCTTCTCCTTTGCTTTTATACAGTTGCAATAAAAAGTATGTGAACCCTTTGGAATGATATGGATTTCTGCACAAATTGGTCATAAAATGTGATCTGATCTTCATTTAAGTCAGAACAATAGACAATCACAGTCTGCTTAAACTAATAACACACAAAGAATTAAATGTTACCATGTTTTTATTGAACACACCATGTAAACATTCACAGTGCAGGTGGAAAAAGTATGTGAACCCCTAGACTAATGAGATTTCCAAGAGCTAATTGGAGCTAGGTGTCAGCCAACTTGAGTCCAATCAATGAGATGCGATTGGAGGTGCTGGTTACAGCTGCCCTGCCCTATAAAAAACACACACCAGTTCTGGGTTTGCTTTTCACAAGAAGCATTGCCTGATGTGAATGATGCCTCGCACAAAAGAGCTCTCAGAAGACCTACAATTAAGAATTGTTGACTTGCATAAAGCTGGAAAGGGCTATAAAAGTATCTCCAAAAGCCTTGCTGTTCATCAGTCCATGGTAAGACATATTGTCTATAAATGGGGAAAGCTCAGCACTGCTGCTACTCTCCCTAGGAGTGGGCGTCCTGTAAAGATGACTGCAAGAGCACAGCGCAGACTGCTCAATGAGGTAAAGAAGAATCTTAGAGTGTCAGCTAAAGACTTACAAAAGTCTCTGGCATATACTAACATCCCTGCTAGCAAATCTACGATACGTAAAACACTAAACAAGAATGGATTTCATGCGAGGATACCACAGAGGAAGCCACTGCTGTCCAAAAAAAAACATTGCTGCACATTTACAGTTTGCACAAGAGCACCTGGATGTTCCACGGCAGTACTGGCAAAATATTCTGTGGACAGATGAAACCAAAGTTGAGTTGTTTGGAAGAAACACACAACACTATGTGTGGAGAAAAAGAGGCACAGCACACCAACATCAAAACCTCATCCCAACTATGAAGTATGGTGGTGGAGCATCATGGTTTGGGGCTGCTTTGCAGCGTCAGGGCCTGGACGGATTGCTATCATCGAAGGAAAAATGAATTCCCAAGTTTATCAAGACATTTTGCAGGACAACTTAAGGCCATCTGTCCACCAGCTGAAGCTCAACAGAAGATGGGTGTTGCAACAGGACAACGACCCAAAGCATAGAAGTAAATCAACAACAGAATGGCTTAAACAAAAGAAAATACGCCTTCTGGAGTGGCCCAGTCAGAGTCCTGACCTCAACTCGATTGAGATGCTGTGGGTTGACCTCAAGAAAGCGATTCACACCAGACATCCCAAGAATATTGCTGAACTGAAACAGTTCTGTAAAGAGGAATGGTCAAGAATTACTCCTGACCATTGTGCACGTCTGATCTGCAACTACAGGAAACGTTTGGTTGAAGTTATTGCTGCCAAAGGAGGTTCAACCAGTTATTAAATCCAAGGGTTCACATACTTTTTCCACCTGCACTGTGAATGTGAATGTGAATGTGTGTACATGGTGTGTTCAATAAAAACATGGTAACATTTAATTCTTTGTGTGTTATTAGTTTAAGCAGACTGTGATTGTCTATTGTTGTGACTTCGATGAAGATCAGATCACATTTTATAACCAATATGTGCAGAAATCCATATCATTCCAAAAGGGTTCTCATACTTTTTATTGCAACTGTATGTATTTTTACATTGGAGTTAAGCCATCCAGGACTTTTGTTCGCTCTTTTAAATTTATTTCCCAATGGGATGCACTGGCTAATGCCCTTATTTAATATGCTCCTAAAGCAAACCCATCTCTCCTCCGTGATCTTTGTTCCTAAGATTTTATCCCAATTTATATCTTCTAGCAAGGTTCGTAGTTTAGGAAAGTTAGCTACTTTGAAATTCAGAGTCTTTGTATTCCCTTATGTTTCCTATTTGTGTGATTTATACTGAAGCCAATTGACCTGTGATCGCTGTTTCCTAAATTGCCCCATATTTACACATCCGGGATCAGGTCTGTATCAGGTCTGTAATCAGTAGATCTAGTAACGCTTTGTCTCTAGTTGGTGCGTCTACCATCTGACCCATGAAATTGTCCTGCAAGACATTTAGGAACTGGCGAGCCTTAGACAAATGTGTTGCGCCCTCCGCCCAGTCTACGTCTGGATAGTTAAAATCCCTATTATGATAACACTTTCCATCCTTGCTGCTAACCCAAATTATGATAGGAGGTCCATCTGCCCCTCCTCCCTCAGGTTATGGGGCCTATAGTATACTCCCAGTATTATTTTCCCATCAGCTTCATCCCTTTGGAGCTCTACCCATAAGGATTCCACCTCCTCCCTAGCTCCCTTATTGATGTCATCTCTCTCATTCACTTGTACATTATTCCTGATATATAGGCATACCCCTCCCCCTTTTTTACCCTCTCTATCCCTGCGATAAAGGGAATACCCTTGAATGGTTGCCATCCAATCATGAGAGCTGTTGAACCAGTTCTCTGAAATTCCCACAAAATCCAAATCCTCCTCGTACAACAGTATCTCTAGTTCAACCAACTTGAATGCCGCCAGGCTCCTGGCATTGGTGAACATGCCACGTAGTTTAGACGATCTGTCTCCCCTCTTAATGCCTTTATATATAAAAACACACTTTAACTTTATGATGTTTTAATTGTGGTGGCAGACTTGTTGGGCACTTATTAGGCCCTTATCTTCTTCCTTTTGGTTATTTAAATATACCACTGCCTAAAAAAAATACCTGTGCTTTCTCTGCCTCTGAAAACTGGTATTCCCATTATGTTATGAAGAAGAGGAGAGGGGGAGGTGTTTTGTAGTCCTGTACTAGGGTGACAATGCTGTTTCTCTACAGAAGCAGTATAGTGAGTCACTGTTATCACCCTAGGGCAGGAAGTGTGTTACAGGCAGGATCGCCAGGAACATTGTTTTATATAAATGGATTATGTGATATCATCAACTGTAGTCCTACATAGTGATATACAACCTAAATGTGCAAGATATGTCAAGAGCTATTTACAGAACATTTTGTTTGGGTGGAACAGGTCTTAAAAGCTTTAAAGTGTTTGTTACCTCAACACCCATATTCCTGATATGTGTCTGCTGTACCATGTAGTTGTATGAAGAAGTCTCCTCTTCTTTTTGTATTGCTTCCTTTGTGTGAAATCCCTGGTGTTCCTGACAGGCCCTCTGCTTTCCTATTAAAAACTGACCACACTAAGCAGGAGAACACACAACGTGGTCGGGTCTCTAGTTGTGCTGGGAACTCAGCTTGCTCTCCTCCAATGATCAGACGTGTCCTGACACCCCCAAGCACAGCCTTTCACTGGGAAGTTCAGTATCCTGCTGCTTCTCCTCCCCCCCAGCTCTTATGCCGCTGAGAACGAAGGGTATATAACCTCCTATGGGATCACTTATAATAAATGGGAAAAAGGGAATTTATAATGTTTTTTTATTGATACACAAATGTTTTGTCTTTCATTACTATTTTAAACTAAATGGGTTGTTTTACAAGGTGATGGTTTACAATAACTTCAAGTATCACATCAAACCTGCACCATGCCAATCATGCCAATCTGTCTGTTTTGCACTCACGATAGTAGAAGCTATCAACAGTATTGCATCACATGTTTGCCTAGCTACAGGGAAATACAGTGATTATATATTAATTATTTGTGATTCACCGATACATTATTCTAACTAAAACACCAGTCTAAACTAGTTCTAAAGAATGACGTCTTGGTGTCACGTTCGTTAAATTTATGCAAAAAAAATATGAGCCTTCAAAAATTACACTGGCTTCCACCAATTTCAGTGCTGAAAAGATGATTTTTTTTATATATACTTTGTTAAATAATTACTGAATGTTCATCATAAACCCGGCTAGGTACTATACAATATGGTTCTACATACAACTAGTTCAAAGGCTTTAACTTTATAAAGCCTTTTTTTAAGGTTTGGATATAGTGAGAAAGGCTGGACCCTTTGTTGTGTTTATATTGAGATTTATCCTATTTGTTCTGGTGACCATTGTCACAGAGATAGAAAATGGGGGGACATTCAAAATGTTAGCATTGTCACCATAGCAAGTAGTGAGGAACATCCTCCAATGGTGACACCTGCCCCAATGACAACTCCTTAAAATGGAAATTTAGCTCAATCTGTAGAAATCTCCTTTTTATTGCCTGTTGCCTCTCCAGATCAGGAAGTGAAGGCAAACTTTCGCTGAGGGACACAGAATTAAAAAATGGTTTAACCCTTTCCTAATCTATCCAAAAGAAAAAACAGGCTTTATATACAATTGAAATTAACTAATTAGATACAATTTAAATGGCTTATTAAGCAAGCCATTACACACCAATCTGGTAAAGCTAAAAGACTGTATGGAGATTGTCCAATTAGATTTTAATGTGTATGGCTAGGTTGAGGATATTGTTACAGATTATACTGTATATATAGTTTAGTTACATGCATGCAAAAAAAAAAATGAAACCAAAAACAAGTATCTCCCCATAAAATAACCCAAATTCTTTTAAGTACATCACGGGACACAGAGGAGACTATAAATCATAACTACTTAGGTTATGCACCACCTATAGGTGCATAGACACTGGTAGAAAAACAGACAGGAAGTCCCCCCATATAACTGCTTTTAAGCAATATTGCCTGGTCTACTACCTACCCCAGCCAGTGACTGGGCACTGAAACAGCACCATTACACCATCACGCTAATGAGGTTATATATTTGTTCTCCCCTTTTGTAAGTCCGTTCACAGACAGCACTGTGTAAAGCAACAGAACTGAACTTGATCAGAGCACTACTTATCCCTCTCCCAGCTCTAAAAGCTGCTGTACAAGGAACTAGAGCTGGCAGACATAAGCACAGATTCAGTTACTTGTACTAGACTATAATCAAAAGTACATTTAATTAATATGCAATAGGTCTGAATTGTGTATTCCATGTTTGCCTAGAGCTCATTTTAAAGTGTCATTAAACCCAGACTATGAAAAACTCTCATTACATGCTATATAAGAGAGTGTTCATACTCACAAAGCCACTAAAGCATTTGTTTTGGGTAGAGTGAAATTTACCTGGTTGATCCTGCCTTCAGCTGTCCCTTCCATTTTCTCTGTGTCCCTACTGCAGTCTGAGATTGTGTAGACCAGCTGGTGTCCTCTACAGAGCATGCTCAAATTTCAGTTCCCTTCTAAGCTGTTCATATCCTTCTTTTTGCAATCTTTGCAGCCTACATGACTATAGAGTCACACATGTGGGTGTATACACAGCGGTAAAGGACACTCCCCTCCCTCCCTCCTCCTCCATGTCCTCCTATCGCTAAACACTATGGGGACGCAATATAGTATGCTAATTGATTACATTCACTAAGAAACTCACAAAAATGCTTAGTTTTATTATAAATTGGTATTATATCAAATATTATTGCGATTAACTGTAAAGTAATCAAAAAAGAGCCTTGGATGCAGATGCCATCTAAACAAATTGAAAGCTAGTGTTAATCATCTCTGAATTTTTTTAAATCTTTTAATCATGTGACTGGCATAACAAGATCAAGGCTGGCTAGACACAGACTCATACTGCAAAGAGCATACATCAGCAGAGTAATAGAAGCCCTCTCAAGGATCTTTCCATGCAGATGCCAAAGAACAGGGATCATGTGACCACACAACGGTGCTGCAGGAATAAAGTACTTATGCCGCGTACACACGAGCGGACTTTACGGCAGACTTGGTCCGGCGTACTGGATTTCGTCTGACAATTCGATCGATTTGTTTGCTCAAAAGTTGGACGGACTTAGATTTGAAACATGTTTTAAATCAATCCGTCGAAATCGAGCCTGGTCGAAAAGTCCGCTCGTCTGTATGCTAGTTCGACGGACAAAAAAGCCACGCTAGGACAGCTATTGGCTACTGGCTATGAACTTCCTTGTTTTAGTCCGGTCGTACGTCATCACGTACGAATTCGACGGACTTTGGTGGATTGTGTGTAGGCAAGTCCGTTCGTTCAGAAAGTCCATCGTAAAGTCCGTCGAAAAGTCCGCCGGGCAAAGTCTGCCGTAAAGTCCGACCGTGTGTACGCGGCATAAGAGGATTAAAAAATAAAACAAAATACTGTGGCATGATATATATGACTTATGTAAATTAATTATGGCAATTAGTACTTCTCTGTTTAGTATCACTTTAACATGTCCACAGAACATCTGCAACCACATCACCCCCTGAAAAATAATGTAAAGTAGTGAAGGGACATCCCAAACAATTAACTTTTGCTCTGAAAAATTATACTTCAAAATGTGTTAAATTATAGTATGTTTTATTCCGACACTTTGTCTGAAGTTTTGCTTCATATAGATAGTTTAGAATTACTTTTGCTTCTGCTCTTCATTTCTCTCAGGCATGCAAACATTAACTGCCCCAAAGAGGTCCAGTATCAGAGCTTTACCCTTTCTCATCCAGGTCACGCACCCCACTTTTAAATTCAGGTGGCCAGATCATATTTTTAGTTTTTTTGTTTTTTTTTCCTTATGGCGTTCGGACTTTGTAATAGCCCCCCAAACTAATAATTTTCTGAAAGAACAGCATCGGTAGAATAAAAAGATTGTGGTACTGTTTTTTCTTTTTAGAACTAGTGATAGTTGCACAAGTGTTCATCAAAGCTATAGTTTTGGTGAAAAGACACTAAAATTATTATTAGCGGACACAAATACAACTCACAAAATTCTTACTAAAAGATAAAGTGGTATTGCGTTAATAAATAAGAAATATTTGTTTATATTTCAGTTTTTTTTAATTATTTAAATATTTTTTATCAGCTACTTTTTACAGGGGACTTTGGGGAAATATCAGTGGTCTTAACAGACCCCCTGAGGTTTAACTTTTGTATTTAAAGAAGAAGATTGAGGACACAGAGCCCTAAATCTTCTTCTCCCCTGCAGTCCTGCACTCTACAATGTGTTAATTTACAAACAGGTTCCATGGTAAACATGTGACTGTTATTTACTATTTCATCTGTTGTCAATGTACAGAGCATATCTGTGTTCATTCAGGGGGTCAGATTCCCTTTCAACCCTGTACACCCACAGTCATTGACAGGCAGGAGTCGGGGGAAAACTTCTATTATAGGTTCAGCGACCATGAACTTATAGCAGAAGGGGAAATTTTAAAGACACAAGGCTTACTAACCTGGTCAGCTCCACAAAAGTTATACATCCATGGCCCCAAAAGGGTTAAAGGAGAAGTATGGCTGAAGCTATTTTGGTCATAATTCTCATAGGGATCACAGGAGTGCAGTTCGTTCTGCACTCCTGTGACCCGTTTTCAGTTTAGGCTCGCTGTTGGTTGACGTTGCAGAGCCAGTCCAGGCTCTTAAAAGATTTCTGACTATGCGTTTGGTATCTCCCCAGAAGCCTGGATTGACACCTGGCTCAGGCTATCAGCAATCCGCTGAGAGCCTGAGCCAACCCCGCTCTTCCCCTTCACAGCCCAGTGCTCCAGTGAGCCCTGGAGGGGAAAGCAGAGAACCGCTGACCATGGCTCTCTGCTCAGAGCAGTGTTTGATCGCTCATTTCTCACTACAGAGGTAACATTGGATCGATGCTGCATCCACCTAGGTAGGTAAAATTGTTTCTTAAAATCCTGAACTTCTCTTTTAAGAGAGGACCTTTTGGCCTGAGTGGCAAACACAACCAACTGGCCCTTTCATGGTATGGACAGTTTTTGTGTGTTAAAGAAAGTGTACAAGAAAGGTGTGCCATGGTACGGAAGTGAACGGTGGAAATGTTGAAAAGTGGATGTTGTCTAAAAAACTGCTTTTCACATATATATGCTAAGGAAAGCAGAGTGTAAAATATCTAAAAACAAACAGAATCTTGCAAGCTACCATGTGAAAATCCAAATAATAATTAGAGATGATTAAAGGACAGCTGCTAGCATTGACCATGTCCCATATGCTCGTGCCAAAAAGTTTTGTACCAATATAATGCTGCGCTATCCAAATGTAATCATACGGTAACCGTAATAAATCATAATATTACTGGCTGCAGTTAAATAGTGGTGGTGAGATATTCCATTCCTATATAAAAAATCTAGTGAATATAATAATGTAATCTTATTCGATTATAAGTTGCGATCATGAACAATAAAAATTGCAATCCTATGCAATCCTCCCAATGATAACCTGTGTAGCATACACACCTCTATATACACATGTAGCATTTATATGCAATAGAGAAATTTGCAACCCTGTGCGATAATTGCAATACTGCGATAATTGCAGTGACAACCTGTAACTTGTATAAATCTATATAAAGTGCATCAATATACAATAATCAATATAGAAATAAAGTGAACTGTGTTTAAAGTGCTCTTGTACCAAACTAATTCATGCATTAATCTGTGTTCGTAAAATCGCAGCATAAAGTCCATTTATAACTATTCCATTCTTCTGGTGCTCATTGCAGATGATAAAACAGATGATATAACAGTAAAGTGCTCGTGTCCACTCTTGTGTCCCCCCTTTGGTGTATGCTCTCACCTTAGAGTGTGTGACCTTGCACCTAAGCTCAGTCAAAACACGCTTTTAAACCACCTCTGGGTTTATGGTCAGCATTTAGATCTTTGGATGGTTGCTTGCAGCAATATTCATATGGAAAACAGACTAAACTGGATAGTGTATTACCGTTTTAAAAGTTTTATTGAAAATGACAATATTCCCTATATTAGGGTGCTCACATTTAATAGGTGCTATGAGCGCACCACTCTGTATCAAGCCAAACAAATATAAAGGCGCTGTGCTGATGTGTTCTCTCCCGCTCGGAGACCACTCCACTGTCTCACAAACCGTCCTGTCCCTTCTCCAACATGTGTCGATACCGGGAAATGTTGATTCTTCCTCAGGTGGAAGAGTGTAAAAAATAAAATGTAAAAGAGGAAACATATTATGAGCTAAAAAAGATGACTGTTGCTCTGTGAAAAAGATATGGACATAAATAAATCATCATTCCAAAATCCTTATCATTAATCAGCAGAGATCACCAGTTTTGCTGATTGCCTAGATCAGTGGTTCTCAACCTCTCTAGTGCCGTGACCCCTTGATAAAATTTCCCAAGTTGTGGGGACCCCTAACAGTAAAATTATTTTCGTTGGTCATTTCATTGCTGTAATTTTGCGACTGTTATGAATCGAAATATAAATATCTAATATGCAGGATGTATTTTCATTCTTACAAATTTAACATCTTAAAGCGTAGTGATTAATCACAAAAACAATCTGTAATATACAGCGCAACATATTTATTTAAAATTAACATATAAGTTACAAATGAATAAAATGCCCCACTGAGAGACAGGGTAGGGTAAGTGCCGGGCAGACGGCGGGCGGGCAGGGGGACACAGTGGGAGCATTGATATGGCACAGGGGCAGCATTTGATGGTACAGTGGGAGCATTTGATGGGCACAGTGGGAGCATTTGATATTGCACATTGGCTGCATTTGATGGGCACAGTGACTGCATTTGATGGACACAGTGGCGGCAATTGATGGGCACAGTGGCTGCGTTTGATGGCACAGTGGCCGCGTTTGATGGCACAGTGGCCGCGTTTGATGGCACAGTGGCCACGTTTGATGGGCACAGTGGCGGCGTTTGATGGGCACAGTGGCGGCAATTGATGGCACAGTGGCGGCAATTGATGGCACAGTGGCAGCGTTTGATGTACAAAAATGCTTTTATTAATTAGTATCCCTGACTTACCAAAGTCACTGGTGTTCTTACAGAATCAGCAAGCTGCTGTGTTAACCGTAAGCGACGCTTCGTCGCTGCCATCTTGGTAGACTCGTCCTCAGCAAGCGGACTTCTGTGGGTGTAAAAAGATGTCCGCTTGCCGACTTCTAAGTGTAGCCTTGCTGCGGACGAGAGTACCAAGATAGCGGTGATGGAACGTCACTTCTGTGCAGTCTCTCCTCTCCCAGAAGTGACATCTCGCTCGCCGAGACGGACAGACTCCGGTGTAACACAGTAACTTCGGGTCCGTCTCGGCCAGCATTCGCGACCCCCTGGCAAATCGGCAATCGACCCCCCAGGGGGTCGCGACCCCCAGGTTGAGAACCGCTGGCCTAGATTTATCTGTGAGTCAGAAGAAGGTGTGTTGTACTGTGGCCCAGAGATCGCTGCTTTCACACAGAGAGTTGTGGTCCCATCTGAACCTTCCTGCTCAGTCTCCAACTTTACAACAGCTGCTGGAAATTTTTTAGCAACCAACAGAATAAGTGAGATTTGCTTAATAAGTATTTTTTGCCCTTGAGTATTGTATGTCTATTGTATGTCTGTATAAGGTTCAACTGAGCTTTAAAGCAGTAAAACAGACACAAAAGCAGGTAGGGTAAGTGGGAAAATTACCAGACAGACCTTGTTGCAATTTACTGTTGTTGCAAATACTAACTCTTTTAATTTTAATTTTTGTATGCCTTTTAAAGCAGTAGTAAACCCCACTGTTTATCTTTTACCTACAGGTAAGCTCATAATAAGGCTTACCTGTAAGTACTGTGAATATCACCTAAACGTGCACCGTTTAGGAGATATTTACATGTATAGCAGCCCGTGGCGTCACCGATGCATGTGCACTGCTCTCTTAATGGGCAGCATGTCGTCCATTGAGAGAGCTGTGCCGTGACTCCCATGTGCATGTGTAGGAGTGACATCATCGTGACTCGGTGTTTCATGCGACCGGAGCCCGCGAACCTGGAATGAAGACCGGGTGAGGAGGGAAGACCTGTGAGCGGTGACAGTGCGCTGCTGGAGGGATCCATTTCACAGGTAAGTCTCTCATAATGTGCTAGTTTGTGATGCATACTAGCCCATTATGACATTGCCTTGCAGGGAGAAAGATTTTCTTATAAACGCTTTACTACCGCTTTAACAATATACACCAGTGTTTCTCAACCTTTTTTCAATCAGGGCAACCTTTAAAATTCTACACACTCTCGAGGCACCTCTTTCTAAAGTGTAAAAAACTAAATGAACAGTTGTACATATCACAGCAACATCCACACATGTAGGACAAACAACATTTGAGGCGGTTTATTCCTCTTCCTTTGTAAATTGGTGCTGACTAGTATTCTAGCATTTCTCTTCTCCCTCATTTTCTCTGCTAACACGACCCCATGTTAGCAACAAGGTACATGCAAACTCAACAAAAAGTGGGGGGGGGGCTGTGAGGGCTTTCCTTATACAACCAAAAAGGACCTAAACACAGTTAAGTCCAGACATTAAGAATTCTAGGGAAAATTAAAGGAAATTAGAGAAGCGCCCAAAGACGTGCAATTAATAAACTTTAGGTTAGAAATTAATTGAGAAAATCCTGAAAGTTTGCAGAATCACTAAATACACAACAGCAAGTCCAGGTAGTGCAAACTTTTTCAGCATCCGCACTATCCTCACCTACCAGTATCTCCATCGCCATTATGTCATTAGGAACCTGGGCCTATTCCAAGAGGGAGGGGGAAGAGGCAGTCTTCCAATGATGGGAGATAACAAGTCTGGCCGCCAATAGGCACACCTTTTTTTTATTCCGGTTATGGGTCCAGGAATCATAGACAAAAGAGCAATTTCAGGGACAGCTTTGGCCAATTTATGCCAATTTTTAGGCATTTTGCCAAGGCAGTCCTGAAGAACCCTGAAGGAGTGCCCACCCCCGCAACTCCTGCTGCTCAAATAACTTTCACATCTTCATACCATCCCCTATGTGTTCTAATCCTGTGTGCCCCTGTGTGAGTGATCTATAAAAAAAAGCCTGCTACTGTATACCTCATTTCACAGCTCTTCTCGGCGATCACATGATCGGCTAGCTCTCTCTCTCCACTCCTCTTCCTCTCCGGAGTCATGTCAGCAGGGGGATCTCGGCCCCACCCGCTGCATCTGTCAGACGGGGAGAGGAGAAAGCCAGCCTATCATGTGATTGCTGAGAAGAGCTATGAAATGAGGTATAGCAGGTGCTTTTTTCAATTAATCACTCACACAGGGGTACACAGGATTACACAGTTACCACTGAACCACCAACCAAAAACAGTCCTTTATTCATGTTTAGTATTCAAAGAAAACTCGCCCACTCATCCATGTCTCCATGCTTTATTTAGGATGAAAAAATCACTTTGAAACCCCCCCCCCCCAGCATTTCTAGCCAGGCAAATGATTCATCGCAATGTACTTCCTGCAATCAATCTGCCCTTAGTGTAGAAAATTTTGTGCATGCACAGTACAATATAAATGGGCTGCTGATAAACTTTCGCCAGAGAAAGTACCTCATTCCCTGCTCCTCTTCTCCTGCTCCATATGAAGAAAAACAAATTCCTATGAGGACTCCTGGGATGTATGACATCATTTTGGCCTAGGCCAGAAACCAGGAAGCAACAAAAGAAATATATATAAAAAAATAAAAAAATTAAAGTGCAACTATAGGCAAAACATTTTTGTTCATTTTGGATACAGTAAGGAAGATTTATAACCCCCCCCCCCATCAGTTTTTTTTCCATCTGGGTCCTATTGTGGAGATTTCCCTTCACTTCCAATCCCATTGCCAAAACATGAAATGAGAGGAAATCCTTCAAAAGTAAGGGAATCCCAGTGTGTCACTAGGATCTCTAGAACTAGTGTCCCCATTGGAAGACTTTCCCTCTATTATTGTTCTGATGTCAACCCAAAATTTGGATTTTTTTTTTACTTTCACTTTTGATAATAAAAATAAACAGGGCAAATAAATAGAGTGAATCTCCCAAATGGAGGCACAGGCAGTAATATAAACTGACAGATGTTCTAATCCCTCTCCATTCTATCCAAAACTAAAAGAAAAAAAATGTTTTGTATTTAGGTACATTTTAAAACAAGCGAATATAATATACCTTCCTATCTATTTACTAATGCTAGTAGCATAAGGATTAAAAAGGGTTAATGTTGAATGAGAGAGTAAAGTTCCACTTCAAAAGAGTTTTGAAAGTACATTTTTTTACTAAAATTAAAAAGATGTTATAATTACCTACTTTGTGCAAGAGTATTGCACAGAGCAGCTCCAACCCTCCCCTTCTGGGCCGCCCCACCGGCGATCTCAGCTCCTGCTCTTCTCCGTGTGCCACCATAGGTAGCCCCTCCCTATGGCGGCACACGTTGTGGACACGATCCCAAACTGGACTGTATGCCTCCATAGACACACACAATGTGGCTCAACCCTGTCCCCTGCTCCCTCTTCATTGGATTAGACTGACAGCGGCAGAAACCAGTGGCTCTTGCTGCTCTCAGCCAAGCTCATGAGAGTGGGGAAGAAAAAGACAGAAGACCTGAAGATGGGCACAACGCTGGATTGATGTAGGACTCAGGTAAGTATTTAGGAAAGGGGGGGGGCAACAGCAACTGAAAGTTTTTTTTTTACCTGAATTAGGGTAAAAAGCCTTTTGATTTTAGAACTCCTTTAATGTACTGATGGCAAGGTAATGCATAGGAGATTTGCAGGAGATAATGCAGGAGATTTGTGGAAAAAGTCAGTAAAGGTGAAATAACCCTCAACTGTTTGTTATAACGAATCAGATTGGAACTTCCAGTGCATGGGGTTCAATTTATTAGTAAGATCTGAGAAAGAATGGTCTGTGTTACACCATAACGAACCTGTACTATAAAATTACAGTTAGAGAGGAAGAGTTTGTTTAATTCAAATGCAAGTGTAGTCAGATATAAAAGATCCCAGTCCAGTTATGCATCCATTAAAATACCATTTGTGGGAAAAAAGATGAAGTAGACTTGAATGACACAACATCATAGCTACAATGTCTCCTATTTTTAGCTGGGATAGCTCATTATTACACACATGGCTTGCACTGGTGTTGTTTAAGGAAGGTATTTTAACACACAAAAAAGCAAAATTCAGAAATGTATCTGGAAGCTTTTCTCAAAAAATATATTTAAAAATGAAAGTCTCATCATTATAATAAAACACACATAAAGACTTCAGAATGTCTTGATCATGAAGGATGGGGAAATGTAAAAGAAACAGAATAGATGGTAAAAGATTTGTATAAGTTGTGCAAAAATATTCTTATATCATACGATGTATCTAGAACAAATCTTCATGAATGTCGCTACTAGAAGATGATGAAATGGCCCTCTTACAAAAAAAAAAAAAAAAAAAAAAAGTCTGACAAAAACAGTACATTCTGCTCGTAGCTGCTTGTAGCAACCAATAGGAATTTCTATTTCACCTTTCATTTCTAATCTGTAGTGGAAAAATTAACCTTTAATCCACTTTTATACACATAGTAAAACATGGTTGACAACAACCCCCTTCTCTCTCACAAGAATTTTGTATAAATAAATTCTGGCCTTAATTGGCACAAAAGTGGTCCAAACCAGAACTTTTTCAGTGTTATCCATGGCGGCCAGTCAAAGGTTTCCCAGAACATAACATATGGAATACATTTCTTTGCCTCATGCAACATATCAGCATTAGTTTGTTTTAAAGTATTCTTACCACAAACCTGGGTAACATAAACTAAGTACATGGTGAAATAAACACAGAAGTAGTGGTAATCGTTGGCGAAAAGCACATGTGTTAATGATCCATAAATCCAGAGATATAAGCAGCTAAAGTTGAATGCATTTCTGGAAAAGTCATTATTTGCCCAGCCTTTCGCCAACCCCCTGGTCTTTTTAAATATTTATTTACCAAAGTTATCAATAGAACAGTAATATAGTAATGTGGAAAAAGTAAGTACATCTTTGGCCTTGGAAGCTGGCATTGTCCCCTATAGCAGAAAACAGTATGCATAAGGGCTCTTACACACGGATGCCTAAAAATGCCAAGTTTTTAGGCATTCTGACATTTTTGTTTACTATTTAGGAGCCTATTTACACCAATTGCGTGGCAGGAAATGCAGGGGAACACATTTACCTTGTTAGACACGTACAGGATCCATTAATTGTTAATGCCACTCCAAATGTATCTAGAAAATGCATGCGTGTTTCAGCCACCAAACCGCATAATATTTTATCAAATGTGGTATGGAGCAGTGTGATTTTAAAAGTCACACCTGCTGTACCTTTTGTGCATTTGTTTGGCAGCCCATTGAAAAAAAATGGCTGTCAAAATCACATGGGAATGTGCTCATTCTGGTGTGAACCAGCAATAAAAAAAAAACTATAAGAAAAGCTAGAAGAATTTTTTATGCATGTGTACGCATACGTGCATTTACGGGAATATATTCATGTACTAGGAATATGTGATGTTCATCCCTCAGTAGTGTTCCTTTGCACATTTTTCTCCTAACATGCATGGGGCAGCCTATTCATTTTAATGGCCTGCCTTATGCATTACAAATGCACCAAAAGAAGCACTTGCACCTTTTTTGGGAGGAGAGCTTTGCACATTTTTTACTGTATGTTTTGCTGGCCGGCGTTTGGGGTACCATTAATGAATAGTGGCACTGCAAGTGCAATGCAAATTTTTCTTGCTTTCATATAAAGCGCAGTGACTGGAGCCTAATGCCCTGTACACATGACCGGTTTTCCCATCGGAATAAACTCTAAAGGTTTTTCCGATGGAGTTCCAACGGAATTCCACTGAAGCTGTCTTACATACACACAGTCACACCAAATTATGACCGTCCAGAACGTGGTGACGTACAACACGTATGACCGGCCTAGAAAAGGGAAGTTCAATAGCCAGTAGCCAATAGCTTCTGTCTCGTTTTTGCTTCAGAGCATGCGTCGTTTTTGGTACGTCGGAACAGCATACAGACGAGCGGTTTTCCTGATAGGAATTTCTTCCGTCGGAAAAATTTAGAACATGTTCTCTTTCTAGGTCCGTCAGAATTTTCGACGTAGAAAGTCCGATGGGTCATACACACGATCGGAATATACGATAAAAAGCTCCCTATGGACTTTTTCTGTCGGACATTCCGCTCATGTGTACACGGCATAAGTCTTTTTTGCATCTACTGTTTATTCTGACATTCAGTTTCACTATCGGAAAATTCTGCTTAGGCATGTCTCAGTATATGGTCAGTTTGCATTGACCTGGCTCATAGTCAAAATGCAAAATCATATATTAACTAATTCTAGCCTACTACTAATATTTAGAATGGTCTTGAAGTTTGTAAACTTACTTTTTGAATGATCTCACAGAATTTACTTCCTTTAATATAGTGCTTTCTGAATTAAAACTCTGCTGCAAAGGTGAAGACAAGGAGGAGCTTCAGAAGGAACAGTCAGTGCAGGAAAAGCCCCACATTAGTCGATGAAAGGGGGGTTTCCCCCAAAAATGTGTCCCTACATCTCATCTTGGCTCAGACATATCAGCATCACAGTGGACGTGGCTTCTTCTGACAGTGGTTGGTGTTGGTTCCTCAGGAGCCTTCCAATCCTATCTTTATTACAGAGGAGTTCCCTGCTTCCCCTGGTCAGGGCTGCTTGGGACAATGAGGATTTACACCACAGCTTGATCCGGCTGCAATGTCACATGCAACAGTACCACATTTGTACTTGCACTAGCTTTGAGTGTTCTCATTGAATAAATCTTGCTGTTCTTAATACTACACTAGGAGTCCAACCCCCATATCAACCCCTTTATGTTTACCCCCACATTCATAAACTTCAAAATTACCAGCAGGGGAAGGTTTATACAACATTCCAGAACCTATTTTAATGATATAGTGGGTGATAGAAAAATGGAATACAATTTTTGCGCAAGAATCCCAGACTTAATGGAGGTCTATACACAAGAAAGCACTATTGAAAACTTCTTGATGTAGCAATAAAATGAAAAGAGAAGTATGGCTTTTAGAAAAAAACAAAAATTTTATTCACCTAGGTGGGTGCAGCATCAATCCGATGCTGCATCTATACCCCAAAAGCTCTGTAGTAAGAACTGATCGATTAAACTCCGCTGTTCACTCAGTTCTCTCCTCCACTCTGAGCAGAGAGCTGTGATTGTCAGTCAGTGACAGATCAGACACATCCTACTGACTGTAAGTTATGTAGTTTGTGCTGATTTTTGTGTTTTTTTTTTTTATTCTGACTGCACTTGAACACAATCATTCACAAACCTTTGCAAAAGTTAGCGTGTGCTGGGTACCAAGACAGTTTTTGCTTTTGACCGTCACAGAAGAGTTGAAGTATGCACTGCATTGAAGGAGCATTTTTACAGGGAAGGCTAGGGTTTTCTGGATCACATCATTACATGTGAGGAAACCTGGGCACCACATTTCACTTCGGATCCAAAAGGAGCATCAGATCAGTGGAAACATACAAACTCATCACTACCAAAAACATTTCCAACAAATGCATCTGCAGGTAAAGTGATGGCAAGTGTTTTCTGGGACAAACGTCGTGTTATTCATGAGGATTTTCTACCCCGTGGTGCCACTATCAACAGTGGATACTACTGTTGTGTTCTGAGTGATCTGCATACATGTCTACAGAAAAAATGGCCTGGTGTGATCACTAACGGCATCCTGTTTCTCTAGGACAATGCACAATTGCATACTGCTCACTGCACTACGTGCAAATTACAGCAGTTCGGCTGGGAGGTATTGCCACATCCCCCTTACAGCCCGGACCTCGCTCCAAGTGGTTTCCACCTGTTTGGACCCCTAAAAGAGTTCCTTGGAGGTCAGCATTTCCACACTGAAGACAAAGTGAAGCAGGCTGTCCTAGGATGGTTCAGGCGTGCTGACAAATCTTTCCATGCCAAAGCTTTCCAGGCATTAGTTAAGCTCCCTATTCCCGAGTGTGGTTCGGGGGTGAGATTTCAGTACCATTAGTGGTAACCCCGAGCCACACTTGGGATCACATCACTGGATTCTGGAAGAGGTTACTTACCTTGTCCCCAGGATCCCATGATGTACTCCCGCTGTGTACGGCGTCCGGATCTTCCGCCCGATGCACTGTGTGCCCTGGCTTCCGTTCCCTGTGAGCGTCGTGACACAGGGGGGTGGAACCGGTGGTGAATTCAAATAGCACAAACACACTGATACATTGAAATCCTATTGGATTACATTACTAAATATAAAATTGACTTTAGTTTGCCCCCAGTGCTTTATCCAGTGCCCTTGCCTGTAGTTTTACTGTACTTTCTGTCTGGAAACTGCAAAACGACCATGGCATCAAAAAAGCGCGCCTCTACCTCAAAAGCGGCATATGACCTGCTGGAAAACAGCGACAGCGATACTGAATTGCTTGCAGAATTGAGTGCTAGCGATTCATGTAGAAGTTCAGTATCAGGCACGGAAAGCGATGATCCTGCGACTGTGCTCAGTGATGTGTGGACTTGGTGCTCGATTGACTGCGGTACGGAGCACGTAGCGCCCCCCAAGATTCCTGTTTACTGGAGCAACCACTATCAAAGTGGAGGTTGAAGATGACAACCCCTTGGCATACCTCCAACTCTTTTTGACCGATGAGGTTATAGAAAAAATTGTTACGGAGACAAATCGGTACCAGGAGCAACAAGCTGCTACGCATCAGAGGTTTGCAAGGAGCAGAAAGTGGGAACCAGTGACCAAAAAGGACATCTGGAAGTTTCTGGGCCTAATAATTCTTCAGGGGGTGGTGGGGAAACCCCTGCAGAAGTGGTATTGGACAACCAACAAATTACTAGCCACTCCTTTTTTTGGCACCGTCATGTCGGAGTACAAATTTTCTCTGATAATGAAGTATTTGCACTTTCAAAATAATGAAGAATTTGATGAGACGTCTCATCCAGCACCAAAACTGAAAAAGATTTTGGAGGTATATCAAATTATTCAGAAAAATTTCCAGCAGACCTATGTACCAGATAGAGACATCAATATCGACGAAAGTCTAATGGCCTACAAAGGAAGACTCAGCTGGATACAGTATATCGCGTCTAAGAGAGCACAATTTGGAATAAAATCATTCATACTCTGTGAATCCAGCACTGGTTACATATGGGATTCGGTCCTTTAAACCGGGAAAGGAACCAAATTCAACAAAAGATTCAGTAATTATGGAATGGCAACCGCTTCAGTTCTTACTTTGATTGAGCCATTGCTAAATCAGGGCTACTGTGTAACCACAGATCATTTTTGCACTTCTCCAGAACTCTATGAGTTCCTTCTACAGCACAAGATGGATGCATATGGGACCGTTAGAGCTAACCGGCGTGACATGCCACCAACCTTTGGCAATAAAAAGCTCAAGGCAGGAGAAATAGTTGCCTGGCAGAAAGGCAAAATGATGGCACTGAGATGGCGCGACAAAAAAGGTGTGTGCCTAATGAGTACTATTCACAACACCTCTACTGTCATGTACACACAAAAGGTGGAAAAGACATAATGAAACCACAAGTCGTGATGGACTACAACAACACCATGGGAGGTGTTCACAGAGCTGACCAGGCCATGACACTTTATCCAGCCATGAGAAAGCAACAAAAAAAAATTACAAAAAAATCTTCAGGCATCTTCTTGAACAGTGCATGTGGAATGCCTCCATTTTGATGAAAAAAAAAGAGTGACAAGCCTGTGGTTCATGCGGACTTTGAAAAGTTGCCAAACTTGTATTTCTCAAGCACCAAACACCAACGACTGTAAATAGATCTGGACGCCGTACTGCTGGTGTTGTGAACCCGGAACGCCTGACTGGTCCTCACTTTATGGACCACATTCCACCAATGGAAAAGAAGTCAGCACCCACAAGGATGTGTGTGGTTTGCTGCTGTAAGCGTGACGACACTGGAAGGAAAATCAGAAAAGAAACCAGGTTCTATTGTCCTGATTGTGACGTCGGACTTTGTGCTGTACTATGTTTTAAAATTTTTCATACCCGGGATGTTTACTGAAGCAATATGACTAATAATATTGCACCCTTGTTTGGCCAAAAAAAATGTCAGTGTTTTTGATTATATTATTTACTAAAATGTATTGAATAAAACGTATTATTATTATTATTATATTATTATTTGTTATTATTTATAGTTAATTATTATATTATAATTTATGATTTTGTGTTTCAAACTTTATCATACCCGGGATCTCTACTAAACTGTGGTTTGGACAGATTTAAGTGAGTTATTCCTAAGAATTACAGGCCTACAATATAAAACGCCAAATTTCCATGCAAAATAATGGTACCGCGTTCAGCACCAAAAATCTGAAATAATCATACTGCCAGGGAGGTTATACGCTGGGATGTATAAATAAAGCAGGTGAGTATGTTTAAAAATAAATGCAGTTTCCACTCCTTGAAATTTGTTCTTTTACTATATAAACCTAAAAGTCCCAGTTTGACTTGAACGCCCCTCATAACTTACTTGAGCCCATTCACGATCCAGCTCTGTTTGAGAGCTGAGGCTCTCTTGGCTGTGTCACTCCTCTCTGGGCAGATTGATAGCAAGCAGGAACCTTTGTTTCCCACTGCTGTCAATCAAATGCTGTGACAAAGTGCAGGGGGCGGAGCTGCACAAGTGCCCCCAAGGGAACCAGCCTCTCATGGGGGCACTTGTCAAAGAGGAGGAGCCAGAAGCGCTGGCAGAGGACCCCAGAAGGATTGGGGCTGCTCTGTGGAAAACCATTGCACAGAACAAGTATGACATGTTTATTATTCTATTTAAAAAATCAGGAACCTTTATTATTACTTTAAGTTCCCTACTGAAGAAATTTTCCTTTATCTATTGAAAAGACACAAACTGACAAGAAACCTCTCCGACCAAGGGGCAGATAAGAATACATATTTAATAAAATTAGGAAAGCTTTTTATTTCTGACCAAGGCTTCTTGTTCCAGTTAACAAGTGCTACCCCATTTCTCATACAGGTGTGACAGGTTTAAAAAGTAAATGAAAATCTCTCCAATACTGTCATAGACAGAAATGGAAACCTAATAGAAAATGAAACTTTTCTCCACTCTATTCAAAGTAACACAAAATAGTAGTTGGGCTTTAATATATTACACTACCCTAGCAATGTAAAATATTAAATGCATACGTTACATTACCCTAGTAAGCATATTACCCTATCGACTTCACCCACCACTGAGGTATATCTGTCCTTAGCAGCAACAAGTTTTTTTTTTCTTTAATTTTTTGTTCCCATGCCAGTCTTATTTCCTTATTGCTCAATGACCTAATCCTGTTTTCCCAGTCTTGATGCCAAGTCGTTGATTCTAAGTTTGTATCTTGCAGAGAGAAATATCACAGAGGAAAAGAGATTTTAAATTCAAAGGACATAATTCCTAATTAAAGATCTGGGAACCACGTTCAGATGTTAATAAGTAGTAGAAGAACATGGTCTTACTGCAGTTACATGGCTAAGAAGCCTTTGAGAGGAGCTCTGAAGAGAACAAGCTATACCTATATTTTGGGCAGACATCGAGCGTTACACTCCTTAGGATAACGTGATCACTGGGTGTGGTGATGAATCATTTTTACTCTATTTTAAATATTTAGCTCTAATAACACATTGGGAGGTTGTTGTTATTTAACACTTTCGGTAATCTGAAATGATCTCTATAACAAAGATGATGTATCCTTGTCCTAAAAATACTCCCCACTATCTGAAAATGAAGAACTGCGTCAGTAGAAGGCATATCAGAGCTTTGCTGAGTTGGACAATCATCTATCTATTCTGCTGTTTCCATATAGCAACTGACCATATAATTCCATCCCTTACTGTCCACGAATAAGTTGTCTTAGCTGATGGTCAAGAGCCAGTCATTAGGAAGCCAACACAGCCAACCACAAGACAGTAAATAGTAGATGTGCTGTAGATTGCACCATGCAGCCTTGCATTAGTATTAAAGCCTAAGTGCAGCTGAAATAAAAAAAAACAAAAATCAAAACAAGGGACAGCCAGTAGGATGTGTCCCTTGTGCTGATGCTTCTTCTATTAGGTGAATCCTCCTTCATCCATGATCCCCTCTGCTGCCGTAGTCTTTCAGGTTAATGGGTAAAATAACTAAGGGGTTGTCACAGGCTTTCATCAAGAATACCCAATTATATGCCCTTTCTGCCCATGAATGAAAAGCAATCTATAAATGGGGGGGATGGACCTATAATCATCACCCCATCCTCCATTCATAGATTGCTTACTATTCATAGAAGCTGTAGTATGACTTCTATGAATATAGAAGCGGGACAGAAAGAACGGGCATAGTTGGGTATTCTTGATCAGAACCTGTATCAGCCCCTTATTTCTGGTAACTCCACTGTCGCACCAAAGACTGCGGTGGCGTGCGGGGTGGGGGTGGGGGCACGAACGCAGGAGGATTCTTCATGAAATAAGAAAAAAGAACCCATATTTGCATAGGACTAAAGCTGTACATTCCTGTCTGTTCAACAGAAGCCAACCTGACAACTGGCTTCTGTCGAACAGTCATGCTGGAAAACCAGAATTCACTCAGTGCATGAGGCTAATGGGTGCAAGAGCTGATTTCCAAATAGTCCAAACAGAGAACTAAAAATAATAAATAAAAAAGTCATCTAGACAAGCACAGACTAGCCGCAAACATTGTTGACAGGAGTACTTTAAAGCAGTGGTCACCAACCTTTTCGGACCTCACGGACCACTAAACTCACAAATGTAATTATTGTGGACCACTAACATGAATTTTACCTGCCTCATACACACAATGCTCTGGCTCTCTGTTCTCTTCTTGCCCCCCCCCACACTCTACATCACACTGCTTCCTTACACAGACTCCTCATTGGATCTCACGTCCTTATTCAGCCATGTGCTCAAGCTCCATACTCCCTTCCACAGTCTGTGATTGGAGCTGCCATTGGAAGTCCCCTCCTAGTTCACCTCTGGCTCTCTGCACTACTCCTGGTGCATCCCTCTATGTTCACAGGAGCTGCAACTCCATCAATATGGCACTGGGTATCAATACGTGCTGACAGTATTGACAGTCCAAGGTCCACTGGTTTGTGACCACTGCTTTAAAATGTATTCAAACCTAAGAAGAAAAAACGATACAGTAGCTTACTTGTCCTGAAATGTGATGGCTACACTAGTTTTCTTTTTTCACCCCTATTTTGTATTTCAACCTACAATTAACACACTTCGTGTCCTAGGGTGGCACCCGTTCTGAGTAGCAGTCTCACCCTAGGGCAGGCAGTGTGTTAGGACCACATAACACTGTGTTAAGACTGCATACAGTGGGTATCTGAAAGAATCACCCCATTTTTTTGCTTTGCAGCCTGAAATGAAGACAGACAAAGTTTTTGTTTTATGTAGCTGTATTTACTAGTGCAAGTTATAACATCCAAGTGAAAGATATAACACCAATATGTCAGAAAAAAATAAATTAATAATAAACAGAATCACTGAGTTGGAAAAAGATCACCCCCCATATGTCATTATTTTGTTGGACCACCCTTTGCTTTAATTACAGCCTTTAGTCTGTTGGGATATATCTCTACTAACTTTGCACATCTAGATTTTGCAATAAATGTTCACTCTTCTTTGCAGAACTGCTAAAGTTCAGTTAAATTTTATGGTGACCATTTGTGGACTGCAGACTTCAAGTCAATCCACAGATTTTCAATGGGATTTAAGTCTGGGCTTTGACTAAGCCATGCAAGGTCATTCATATTTTTCTCCCTCAACCACTGTGTGGTCATTTTTGCTGTGTGCTTTGTGTTCTTGTCATAGGTAAACCTTCTTCCTATTGACAACTTTCTAGCAGAGGACAACAGATTTTCCTCAAGAAGTTGATGGTATTTTGCCCCATTCATTTTCTTCTGACAAGTGCTCCAGTCCCTACTGCAGAGAAACACCCCATATCAGGATATTAACACCTCCATGCTTTACAGTAGGTATTTGGATGGTGAGCTGTATTTGATTTCTGACAGACATATTGTTTGGTGTTGAGGCCAAATAATTCAGTTTTAGTCTCATCTGACCACCTTAAACGCGCCTTGAAGAGGCCACAAGGAAAAAGGCGTTATGGTCAGATTTCATCAATGGTATATTTACTAGACCAAAAGAGAGCAAGTGCATTTAAAGTTCCGTATTATCATCCTATCTGGTAAATATTTTCTTGTAATGTACCTTACTGTATAAGCTAATGTTATTGTCTAGTCTACATAGATGCATTACTTGTCATGTCTATAGAATAAGTAATATAATATTTAAATTGTAAGTCTAGACAAAATGTATTTTATTTATTTATGTATTTATTATTTTGAATATAGTGAGGGGAGAAATAGATCTTCTGTCCAGATTTTCTTGTGGTCTGTGGCCTTGCTGCTTCCTGTCCTGGTGACACAGTTGTCACTAGGAAAGAAAGTTGGGGGAAATCCCTTGAACAGGCACACAGACACAAAAATAAAAATAGAGAAATGTTCAAGTCTTTTCCTACTGTATCCAACCAGAGCAACAAAAATAAATAAATCAATAAATAAGCAACGACTGCAGTTCCACACAACAAAAATGCCGCTTTCAGGGGTGTTTATCTTTTTTTTCCACATCTGAATGCTCTTGTATGTTAGCTAATATGCCCATGCACATGCAAACCTTTTAGTTCGTTTTTATGCTCAGTGTTTAAGAGCAGGGAAAAAAATTGGCCCAAGCGTGCATTCCCCGAGAACTGTTTTTGCATTTTCTCTGCGTAAACGCACATGCATGCTCCTAAACACGTAAACGCATGCTTATGCACATACATTTTCTCTAATGGCTAGAATACATGAATATTCTAGCCAATAGAATTACTTTATGTGCAAACCTTTATAAATGCCAAACACATGTAAATTTGCCTGAATGCAAGTGAAATAATGTGAGGTTAGAGGTATTTTTCTGCCACCTTCTGGTAGCATAAATTCATATGCATGTAAGGAAGCTTGCTGTTAGTGACCAACAATGTGAGCGTTCCCATCTCCCATTCACCAATGTCACCTCACCCACTGATCATTAATGCAATGGGGATTTTGTCCACTGACCTCCAAATTAGGGGGGCTCTACACTGGCCACCAATGTAAGGAGACATTTCTCCACTGACCACTACCGTGGAGAGCTCACTATAGTTTTTCTGTTTGCATTTCTTTTCTAGCCAATGTTATTTTTGGTTTTAACCACTTCAGCCCCGGAAGGATTTACCCCCTTCCTGACCAGAGCACTTTTTGCAATACGGCACTGCGTCACTTTAACTAACAATTGCGCGGTCGTGCGACGTTGCACCCAGACAAAATTGATGTCCTTTTCTTCCCACAAATAGAGCTTTCTTTTGGTGGTATTTGATTACCTCTGTGGTTTTTATTTTTTGCGCTATAAACAAAAAAAGAGCGACAATTTTGAAAAAAAAGCAATGTCACTAGGCAGAATGGACCAATGCCTTGATTAGAAAGGCATCTCCCAATATTTCCTCTCCGTTACACGATCGCGGGCCCCCCGGCAGACATCGAGTCCGCGGGACCCGCGGGCACGGTCACGGAGCAAGCGTGCCCACAATGCCGCGATTTAAAGGAGACGTACCTGTACGCCCATTTGCCCAGCCATGCCATTGTGCCAACGTACATCGTCGTGCACAGTTCGGGAAGGGGATTGTTATTGTTGAAAATGATCCTCCCTGGATGTAAAATACTCTTGGTATGCCATATACTTTGCTGTTTTATTTTTCATATCCGCAATTTACAAATAACATCAAAGTAATATAAGCTGTAGACATGGTCATTTTAAGCAGGGATTTCCCAGGACCTGAAAATAATTTAAAATTATTTCTTCTGGTTGGAAAGGCTTTGAAATGTCTTCCATCGTTATAGTAATTTGCAAATGTTAATGTGGTGAAGACTTGAGAAAGTGTAATTAAAAACCTGCCTCTAGTTTGGAATAGGAGTGTTAAATTAGCATAATTGCATTACAATATTGCTTCCCTGGTGCTCAAATTGATTTCAGAACTACAGGTTCATAGATGTACATATATAAATTCAGCCACATAGTTGAAATAAAAATATTTAGACTTTCTTACTCTTACTTATGTAAACTTTCTTATACTGTTTAGTCATATCTTGTGATTGAGGCACCTTTGTCAAACAGAGCAGCCAGATACTGCCCTCCCTGATGAGTACAGTGGACCTGAGCAACACAACCTAGTCTACGATAAAAAAACCTGCCTGTCCTTGGATAATGAGGGAACAACAGCACACTACCGAAATGATAACTCCATTTTCTCCACTTGTTGGGACACTTCCATTGTTGGATTGACAATAATGTGCACAGTAACTTAAGCATTATTATGTGATTGTTTCATATTTGCCAAGCCCAAAGGTTTGATAAAGGTATTTTTATATCTGCCTGGAGCTCAGCTTTAATAAACTAGCACAGTAATGGATTACCATGCAAGTAAAGGCTCAGTTAACACTGCTGCTATGCGATTTTGATCTGATTTTCAGTGTGATTATGTAGTGCTACTTGGATGCAACTTGGATGTGGTTTGCATATTTTATGGGGCCAAAAGTGTGCTGGTTTTTACACCAAAATCACACTGTGTTGGGTTGCATTGATGTGAACAGGCACCATTGAAAACAACGTGATTTCCGTTGTCATTTAATTCTGTTTGACTAAAATTGCATCTGAAACTGCACTAGTGTGAACAGAGCCTTATTAAAATGTACTAAACTTACTAAAACTTACTAAAGTGTTACTAAACCCACAACAGTAAAATCAGTCTGTATATGCAGTTAAGCATGCTTGTTATACTCACCGTGGAACCAAAGGGGTTAATCCTCGGCTTTACGTAAAAAGGCTGTTTGATCCTCTATGCACAGATCCTCCCCTTCTTGCATTGTCTCCAAAACATGTCTGGATCAGACTGAGTTACTGGAGTCAGGCTGCACATGCTCAGTTTGGTGTGTATTGCTAGAGAGTTTTTTTTTTCCTTGAAGAGTGCATGTGATCAGCACAGGGCCAATCAGCACTGTCCAGACAGGGGGTCAGGGGTCCTGCATCCTGATAGAACAGCCAGTGCAGTATGAAAACTCCTCCTACAAGCTTTACCAGGAACTGATAGAAGTCACAAGACTGCTATATACTGCTGATGAGAAAGGGTATGTAGCAGTTTATATTTACTAAAATGATTGCATTTTCATGTTCTGTGTACTGTGGGAGACCAGATATAGTGAATGCAGGGTCCTAGGTTTAGTAACACTTTATTGCACATAAAAAAATATATAATACAGAAAAAAGGGAACCTTAGAACATCAAACCACCCTTGTTAAAAAAAACAGGTAATAATAGAGCTATTGTCTGTTCATGAAAATACATGGTAATCTGGAAGCATAACTAAATGTTACTGCATGGACACCAGGCATTCATAATCTGAAAGCAAACAAAAGCTATCCTTGCATGGACACTACCATCCACACACTTTATGAGCTTAGATACAAATGATATCCATTTCATAATCACAAAATCAGCGTACTGGAACTCTACCATCTTCGTCAATTCTTTTTTTACTATTATTTGATATCATAAGATGAATGCAATCAGTTTAATGTAAGTGCCTTTGTTACATGCGTTAAGGTTTTTCATTACTGATGTTTTACCACTTTGTCTCGTATACTTTCTACTTAGTTAAAACGTCTATTCTAGAAATTGGATTCAGTATCTGATATCTTTTTTTCCATCTATAAACCTATTCTCCTAATTTATAGGGCAGTACAGTGGCTTAGTGGTTAGCTATTCTGCCTAGCAGCTCTAGGGTTGTTAGTTTGAATCCCAACCACAGCACTACCTGTCTGGAATTTGCATATTCTCCCTGTGCCTCCATAGACATGCTGGTAGATTAGGTCCTGGTTAAATTGGCTTCATGCATGAATGTGAGTTAGGTTAGATTGTACATTTTCCAAATGATGGCTAAACAATAAACAGAACTTTGATCAGTGTATGGCCAACTTAAGAGCCTTATTTGTATGCACAGTCCTTTAAGGTTACATTAGGAACTGTGGATGGGCTGCAACTTTAATGGTTCTTTTTGTTTACATCCTGCACATTGCCACTTTTGAATGCCTTCAAGCAACGTTCTATAAAATTGGGCCTGAAGGTATCTGTATATAGATTGTAATTATATATCAATATGAGGGTTTTTTGCTAGTTATTTGGCACATACACTATGGGGGATTTGCTAAAGGCAAATAGACTGTGCACTTTGCAAATGCAGTTGCATGCATTTTTTTCCCCAGAGCTTAGTGAATGTGGTGAAGCTTCACTTTGTAAAGATACCCAATCAGATGCATGGAGAATGAAAAAAAAACAACAATTTTGCTTCCACATGATTGGATGATGGCAATCAGCAGAGCTTCACGGCCTTCACTAAGCTCTGGGGAAAATTAGTGCAACTGCACTTGCAAATTGCAATGTCTATTTGCTTATAGTAAATCACAGTGTTTACTACTTAAGGTTGCTACGTAATTGTGTTTTTACTTTGCAATGCGATTGTTCATTTTTATTAGTGAATAAGGTGAAGTTGCAAAACTCCCAGCTGTCCCTGATTTCGAGGCAATGTCCCTGATTTGGAACAAAGTCCCTCTTTCCCTCTTTCCTCCTCATTTTCTAGTGTTGTTTACAATTGTATATAATATGCACTTTTTATCTTACAAAAAGTGTTTCCCAGAGCTAAACCTTTCATCCAATTTCTAAATTGCTACATTTGTACATTTCAAAATCCAGTATAAAGAAATAGTAGTGGTAAAGAAAAGCACTTGTGGGTTTAACTAATCTTTTTTTGTATAATTCACCTTTAAGGGAGGCGTGGCAGGGTGTGTGTCCTATGTCTATAGAATTTTGCTAATACGTGTCCCTCATTTCCATCTCAAAAAGTTGGTAGGTATGAAGTTGTATTCACCTCAATTGCAAGCACAGCTCCTATTTGTTTAACCACTTGCCGACCGCCAGTCTGCAAGTCTACAACATGTAAATTCACCCACAGTGACCCCTGTGGTGGGAGGACTATTGCACAACATAACGGAACCAGAACTTGCAGAATGTTTGCAAAGAAAGTTGATGTGGAGTCATGCAATGCGGACTTGTTGGAATTGTGACTTGTGAAGCCTGGCAAGTCTAGCAATAGCTTAGCCAGTCATTTTCTAACTTGCAGCTCAATTGCTTGCTATCTGGGTTGGCTCTCTTAGCCTTTAGTTGCTGCATCTTGCTGCATGGCCCACATCTGGCCTATGGATTGTTTCTTGGCTTCTGGCTGGGGCACCTCTGACCCCTCAGGTGAGACCCTATGTCTCCTGGCTGGGGCCCTCTGACCCCTGGCTGAGACCTTCAGTTTCTCATAATGGAAGCATTCTCCAACTGTGAGCTCTGAGCTATCCTACAGCATGAAAATTCAGCCACAGTGGTCCCTGTGGTGGGATGACTATTGCACAACATAAGGGAACCAGAACTTGCAGCAGACTTGCAGAATGTTTGCAAAGAAAGTTGATCTGGAGTAATGCAATGCAGACTTTCTGCAATTGTGCAACAAACTAGTGAAGCCTGGCAAGTCTAGCAATAGCTTAGCAAGTCATTTTCAAACTTGCAGCACAAATGCTTGCTGTCTGAGATTCACCACTGTGGCTTATGTATATCCACACAATGGTGGTCTCGTCACGCACTGGCAGTGAATACTGCTTGGGCACGTTGATACCCGATGCCTCCCCTATAGTCCCAGCTTCTGTGACATCACTGTAGAGGGCAGCGGTTATTTAGAGGTGCGTGTGCAGCTAGGGAGAAACATCCTGTCGCCCCTTCACAGTGGCTGTTGATGTGCCAAATGCTGCAGCAGGAGAGAGGTGCAGGGAAGCATACATAATTGTACTGTGCTGATCTCCACCAGCCCTCCTCTTCTGTCCACTCCAGGCACTTGTATAGGACATCAGCTGGAATGGACGGGAGAGGAAAACTGGTGGGGATTAGCGCTAGAATAGACATGTAACAGCAGCTTTCCTGCGCTGCTCTGCAAGTGAAGGAAAGTAAACACTATTACAGAGTCTGTGCCGTGCCCTGGTGACCCCCCTGTGCTGTATCCTGGTGAGCCCTCTGTGCTGTGCCCTGGTAACCCCCTGTGTTGTGCCCTGATGACACCCCTGTCTAATTTCAGTTGAAGATGAAATTTGTGTGTGCTTATCTCAAGTTTGACCCAGAAAGAAGTAATTTTTAATTTGTATTCTGTCATTTAATGCTGTTTCTAAAAAGAACTGTTTGAATATTAAACCAATGTTCTGTGAGCTGTAGATATGAAAATTATTTCAGGGGTACCCCAAGATCTATAACTTTTTGCCAAGGGTTTTTGCACAGGAGTGCAATTATCCTGGCACACAGGCACTGTGCTGGAATATACTGTAAACTGAGCTGCTGTACAGTATGTGGAGCTTAGTGTACTTTCTACAGAAGACTGTGAGCAGGCAGGTAGGTTTATTTCACTGCATGTCTCTTCTGCAATAAAGAGCCTATCTGTGCACAGTTTTTTAATACTAGGCTTTTAGTTTCATTTTAATATGACAAAAATATCTGATTCTAATTCCACTATAAGAGGTCAAGCAAATCTGCACACTGTAGAGTTTAATGAAACCTAAAAGCAACGGCCAGGGCAGTGTGAGTGCAGTCCATTGCATGACCATGGTAGATCAGAGCTCACCTCCATACTTGACCTCTTACCCAAAACTGCACACATCTACATCTTCTGATAACCTCTAGAAAAAAACACACTACTAGTAATTGGAGTTAAATTGCTGAATCCCCCTTTTATTAAACATAAGCTTATAAATAACAAAACATAATAAGTATATCAATACAGGTAACTAGTTGCAGGTCCTTGATGGTACCATATAACTAACACAGTGTCTGTGGCACCAGTTAGCTAAGTTTTGACCCCAGCTGCCAAACACCACTTAGGGGACTAACCCAGCTGTCCTCAGACACCCACCAGTCTTACCACTACCTGGTCACTATGAATTGACCCGCACCAACTAGAGAATGCCATACCTACGATGGGTATCCACTGTTTTACCAATGACACCAGGTTTAGACCCCCGTCAAGGACCCCAAACTGCCAAAGAACAACAAAAACATAGTTAGTCTGGCTGACAAAAAGACACAAGTCAGCGGAAGCTACGAGCCAGGCCTTTTCGCCCACATCAGTGCCTGATCTCACAAATGCGCTTCAGGAAGAATGGTCAAACATTCCCATAGACAGACTCCTAAACCTTGTGGACAGCCTTCCCAGAAGAGTTGAAGCTGTTATAGCTGTAAAGGGTGGGCCAACTCAATATTGAACCCTACAGACTAAGACTGGGATGCCATTAATGTTCATGTGTGTTTAAAGGCAGGCGTCCCAATACGTTTTGTAATATAGTGTATATATATATATATATATATAGTCCAAAAGCACTGACACTGGTAATCTTTCTATCTGGTTGGTTTGACTTCTCAGCAGCTCCTACAACGTAAGTACATTTTCTTGCAATGTGTCTCTGCACTGTTTTAGCCCTATACAACCACGATCGGTTTACCATACTGATCATATATATACAATATATGCTTTATATAATATTATCCTTTTTACATATATATTTTCAGACTTGTCGACTCTGTTTGGATAAGTGTCCACTGAGTCTGACAGACCCTGTGGCCAATAAGTGTCTACTGAGTCTGAGCACATAGGGCGATACAGTGCAGCCTCACACTTGCTTCCACATTGGCAGAGGTAAATACTCAAGATTAATTGTCACATTTATGCATGTTCTCATTGCGGGCACTTTTTCCTTTCCTATTATAGTGACACCCCTTGCACCTTTATTTTTTGCTTGTCTCATAGGACGTGCAGCATACACTGCACGCACGTTTTTTCACTCTTATAGTTCAAAGCACCAACTATTATTCACATACCATGTTTCTTTAATTCACCTTCAATCATTCTATCTAAATGAGCTGACGTACACAACTTGGATTCCCCTCTTTTTCACCCCATTCCCTAACTCCTGGTTCTCAATTCACTTCTATGCACCATCCACATATATATATATATATATATATATATATATATATATATATATATATATATATATATATATATATATCCAATATTACAAGGCCACAATCTGTATATAAGGTATGCATACAGATGGGTGCCTTTCACTTAATTATTTAACTAAGTAAATATTTCTTGATACAAGGTTTTGATATACAGCATGAGTGCGATCTCTAAGTGTGTTTTCTTTGGGTCTCCGCTGCAGGTGTTGCCTTCTCCCCGACCGATCGTGTGGCCGGGTGTGGGGGGGCGACTTTCAGTGTGACTTCTCGCAAGCCACATCGTTGGATTTTTCACCCTGGTACCGGTGGCCGTGCTGTTGGAGGTGTTTTGTGACCCCTTGGGGAAAGAGAACAGGCATTTTGATTTTAAAAGGGGACCCCCCTATAGGAAGCTCTTTACTCTTAGGACACGCATCATTGGGTAATCATGTCATATAGAATATGATATATTATTTCTATCATATGCAATTAGGCCCTTATATGTGTATCCTCGTTGTATATTCCCTAACAGACTGACCTCTGAAGAAGACCTTGGATATATAGGTTGAAACGCGTCAGGTCCATTTTTCTGATATTGACAATATTTGCACAATGTTGTTATGAAAATATGTCTGTATAATGCGTGTCTGATCTTACTAGACTTGTAAACACTCTATATCAGAGCTCATTTTTTAACCTTTGTGTTAAACTATTTTTTGTACAATAAAATTGAATTCTTTTCATACAACATTGGTTTAATATTTCAACCTCACTGCCTAAAAACCCCACCTGGGGAAATCCTTTTCCTTTTTTTGTTTTTATTACCAGGGGTGAGCAGCATTCCTCTCTTCCTCCCCCTATTGTGTCCCTTCTTTGCTATATATATATATATATATATATATATATATATATACACACATATACAATTCTATATATATATACAATCCTATACCCACATTTGATCTAGAGTAACAAAAAAACCCAATAAAGCATGATCCGATTTGCTCCAGCAGGGGAAAAAAAATTCCTTCCTGATCCCACAAAAGGCAATCGGATATTGCCTGGATCAACTTTACCTATAAATACTAGTATCCAGTTATATTGTGTACACTTAGGAAAGAATCCAGGCCTTTCTTAAAACAATGTACTAAGTTGGCCATAACAGTACTACCCGAAAAAATAGCGTGGGAGGGAGGGACGTTCTTCTGACGATTTCTTCTCTGCAAGTGAAACCTAGCACTATGCTCTCTTGCTCCTCCCAATCACCTCATCAAATTGACCAATCAGGTAAGCGTCATTAATGGCCGCATCGCTTAATATAGTTAATCCCTTCTGCCTGGTTCCCCTTTCACCCAGTCATGTATGCCTATTTTATGCCTTCTCAGTTCCGGGAATACCTAACAGGACTTAGGTTGTCCCTTAAATGGCTGTTTACATGTACCCAACAAATTCTAAATGAATATGTCTGATAAAGAAAATGAGAAAATAATGTGTATTAATATAACATGCTATTTGCATCATAAAATGTAAAAGGAATCATAATTAGAACGTGCCACTTAGATTGTCAACAACATTAACTGTAGAATAAAAAAGGACATTTAAAGTAGGCATCAAAACTAACTTGACCTAGTAATTACGAAACAAGCCATCACAACCTCTTGCAGACTGAAGCTACTTTGTCTAGGAGCAGCTGTATTTGGATTGTGATGGTGATCTCAGAGTTCAGTAATATCCAAGGCACTAAGGATATTAGCCCAGTGCTATTTCAGTGCTCAGATTTAATTGTGCAGAGTGTTTGCAGCTTATCCATGTCACACACAATGAAATGAAACAGGGAAGTTAAGTAACATTTGCATGCTGATTTTCAAAAAAGGTAAGCAATGCTAAGGTTTTGCTTCATACTGAAAAACAATGTTTTTTTTAAGGTCGACAAAAATATAAATTACTAGAAATGTATTTTATTTGTGCTGTGGTTCAATATTTAGGGAAAAAACTATTCCAATCATTGATAATTACCTTTGGTAAAAACTACATGACAAACTACAAAGCAATCAGTATACCCAGAGATATAAGCTGGCCATACTTGGATCAAAATTTGGCTAGTTCAGCAGAACTGGCTGAATTTTGATCCGTGTATGGGCATATAGGCAGGGTGGTTGTACAGAAGTCGATTTGCCTCAATCAGCACCTCCGCCTATAGCTGCTAGCGCTGATCAATGTATTCTGATAATGGGGAAGTCTCTCTGCTGTCAGAATACAGTAGCTCCGCAGGGAGCTTCCCCCCATCCATCTTGAATGTGTGGAAGGAAGAATCAAGTCTTTTTTTTTTTTTTTATTCAACCCGCTGTCTTTTTTCATTCATCTATGGACTGCCTTAGGCAGTTATACTGAAAGTCTTAATTTTTCCTGTGAGGCTGGGTTCACACTGGAACACGCAGCGGCTCACAGCAGGAGTCCAGTGCATCTCCATTCACTGTTTCAGGGCCGATTTCAGCCCCAATTTTGGGCTAAATTCAGACCTGAAATGGACCAAAAAATGCACAGGGCTCCTGTGCTAATCGCACCAGAGACGCTGGGGAGATGTCTGAACCCGCATCCAATTCGCATAGGTGTGAACTCAGCCTAAATGTTTAGTTTGGTTCCAACCCTACCACCTCCTGAGCATACCTATTGGCCTTTTGTGACCAGTAGGGGAGCAGAAGACCATCCACATCTTTTACCCACTTTTATCTTTTGTCCATTAACCGCTTCCCGACCAGCCACCACCATTATACTGCGGCAGGCTGGCTCCCCTCACGAGCTGTCGTAGCTATATGTCGGCTCGCAGGATAGCAGGCACATGCGCCCGCTGCACAGCAGGGGTGCCGATGCGCGTGGCGACGGTCGCGATGACTGCCGGCCACTAGCGATCGTGAGCAGGAGACACAGAACAGGGACAAGTGTGTATAAACACACACTTCCCTGTTCTGACAGGAGTGACAGATCGCGTGTTCCTATTAGCTAGGAACCACGATCCGTCACTTCCTCTAGTCAGTCCCCTCCCCCTTCAGTTAGAATCACCTCCCAGGGAACACAGTTAACCCCTAGATTTCCCCCTAGTGTTAACCCCTTCACTGCCAGTGACTTTTTACAGTAATGAATGCATTTTTATAGCATTGATCGCTGTATTAATGCCAATGGTCCTAAAAATGTGTCAAAATTGTCCAATGTGTCTGCTATAATGTTGTAGACACGATAAAAAAATGCAGATCGCCGCCATTACTAGTGTAAAAAAAAAAAATAATAAAAATGCTATAAATCTATCCCCTATTTTGTAGACACTATAACTTTTGCACAAACCAATCAATATATGCTTATTGTGATTTTTTTACCAAAAATATGTAGAAGAATACATATCGGCCTAAACTGAAAAAAAATTTGCCTTTTTTTTTCTTAAATGGCGATATTTATTATAGCAAAAAGTACAAAATATTATGTTTTTTTCAAAGTTAGCGCTCTTTTTTTGTTTATAGCTCAAAAAATAAAAACCACAGAGGCAATCAAATACCACCAAAAGAAAGCTCTATTTGTGGGAAAAAAAGGACACCAATTTTGTCTGGGTGCAACGTCGCATGACCGCGCAATTGTCAGTTAAATTGACCCAGTGCCGAATCGCAAAAAGTGCTCTGGTCAGGAAGGGGGTAAATTCTTCCAGGGCTGAAGTGGTTAATGACAGTCTTACATGAATACCTACATAGATTATCAGGGAAAAGTGATATACTAGGAAGCAGTGTTGGAAATAAGAATTTAAAATTCAACAGGCAGGTAGTCCAATCTCTGAACCCTTGTCTTTAAAGCTGACCTTCTAGGGACATGTAAGGTCCACTTTACTATCAGTCCCCTACTCCCTTAGACACAAATAGCTTGAAGAAAAACCCTTAAAAATAAAGCTTAAAAAAGAAAAAAGCCCCAGCTATTGACACCTCCAATGGGGAAAAACCTCACTGTGACTCACTGCTGCCTACAGGGACAGCTGGATGCTCAAAGTCCCACGACAATGCATTTTAGCCACTTGCAGGAGTGCATAAGTGTGGAATTTCAAGAAACCAGCTTTTAAATTTTCCATGAAAAATAACAGAAAGAACACCTCAAATTTAGGTACCGCCAATCATTTTTAGAACGATTGATTTTTTCAGCCTAGGAGAGGGCAGTGATTTTTTTTCTGAGGAACTTTAGCACTAGTTAGCAGCTTGTATACTGGTTATTGGATTCAGGTGGGTCTACATTTTTCTAAGAGTGTAAACATTTTTGGAAGAACTTCAGTGTCTAGTATATACAAAATAATTCTGCGCTGCTCACAAGAAAGACAAAAAGAAAGCAGCTAACACAACCAACAAAGTGTATATGCAAGAAACAACAAAAAGTGTAGCGCTAAACCGTATCATAGATGACAATAAATTAGTAGGTATGCAGTGAAGGGGATCACCTATGCAAAGACCTATTCATGGGTAGGAAGTCCTGATAAAGACGTTATAACTAAAAGGTAACAATAGTTAGTCCTTGGGTAGACATATTGTAAACAGGTAAATCCAATGTCCCAAAAAGGCAGATCAGCTCACTACCACCGGGAGAAAAAAAGGCTTACCAGATGTGGTGGACCCGACAGGGCATACGCCGAATTGGGTCAGATAAGGCTTGGGTGGTAAGTGGTCTAGCCTAGTCCTGAACACATGCAAAAACCTCAGTGTCACAAGTAGGCCTTTTGGGTTTAAACTGTATAAATTTAGAAAAAGCAACATTAATCTGATGAGGAATTCACAGCTTTTCAACCTCTGATTCTACTGTATGTCCCTCAAACAGCTGTGGTCTAAAATTCTGCTTTCTACACACTTATAGTAGATACATAATTCCCAACATTCTAACAATGTAAAAAGGGGGGCGCATCAACTGAGCCCACCTTCTTGGGACGGCGGCCACCCAGCCCTGTTTGGTTGCAATATGCATGTTAGTCATTAAGTTACATAAGATATAGATGATAGGGTACTGTCACTTTAGATATTTAAATTAAGCATGCAAGGTGGTCCAATGGGAATTCCGGGAAGGTTCTGGATGTTCCTGGGAAGTGATAAAAGGGCTGCAGAGGGTCTCTCCTTCCTCTTGCAGCACCAGGACTACAGGAGAAAAAGCTCCCTCCCTCCCCTTTGTGAGCATTTTGTGTGGTCGGGTCACCCTGGAATCCGCAGGGGCCATATTTCTTTATTCAATAAAGTTATGATGCCCGAGTTCTGATAACTGGGCAAAAGTTTGCTGTATGTTTGATTTTATATGAATATTGAATTAATATGTTTGGTCTTTATGATTTATTGTAAACCAATAAAATGACCAATTTTTGCCAAATGGTGTGTGTCTGTGTATTACTCTACTATACGATTGTATCCGGGGAATTAAGGTAAGGGGCGAGTGTGGCCTACGGTCCCAATAGGAAAACCTTTAGTATTTTAGGCAAAGGATACACTAAAGCCATACCATCAGACACCCAATTACATAGATCATGACACATGAAAGCACAAGAATAGTCACCCACTGAGGCTTTTTTTTCTTACTGCTACTCTTCCTTAGTAAATATAAACTGCTAAATACCTTTTCTCATCAGCAGTATATAGCAGTCTTGTGACTTCTATCAAGCTTTTAGGAGGAGTTTTTATACTGCACTGGCTGTCCTATCAGGATGCAGGACCCCTGATCCTCTGTCTGGACAGTGCTGATTGGCCCTGTGCTGATCACATGCACTCTCCCAGGGGGAAAAAAACTCTTTAGCAATGCACACCAAACTGAGCATGTGCAGCCTAACTCTACCAACTCTGTCTTATCCGGTCATGTTTGTGGACAGTGCAAGAAGGGGAAGATCTGTGCATACAGGATCAAAGAGCTTTTTTACGCAATGCAGAGGATTAACTCCTTAGGTTCCACAATGAGTACAACAAGCATGCTTTACTGCATATACAGACTGATTTTACTGTTGTGGGTTTAGTAACACTTTAACCACTTCAGAATGTTTTACTCCCTTAATGACCTGAGCAGTTTTTGCGATTCGCACTGCGTCGCTTTAACTGACAATTGCATAGTCATGCAACGCTGTACCCAAACAAAATTGACGTCCTTTTTTTCCCACAAATAGAGCTTTCTTTTGGTGGTATTTGATCACCTCTGCGGTTTTTATTTTGTGCTATAAACAAAAAAGAGCAACAAGGGTGCATATTTCTCTCCTGTGAAGGAAGGAAGGAAGGGAGAGATACAGCAAGTGGGTTTGCCTTGATGAAACCAACAGCAATAAAAAAACAGCTAAATTAAACAGTAGAAAAGTGTTGAAAATCATATTTATTGTATTTATTTGTCACAAATGACATTCTCAAATTAGAATGGGTATCTTTTAACTCCAGCTAAAAATAAGGTAAGGATAAAAATCAGTAGCCAATTATAAGATTAATCATCATTCATCCCATTTCCTCTGAACCCAGGCTGCCCTGGACCCACCCCAGTCTATTACTGGACATTGAGAGAAGAAGTAACATGCTAGTAAGCTAATTTTTCAGCTTTTTCTTCCTATCAGCATACTACTTGTACTGATTCTTCTTCTTTCACTCCAGCTCTGCTATAGAGGCACTGCAAAACATTGACCCCAGGTCCCTAGAAAATAAATGGAAAAACTCTGCCTCCATGGGAGGCGTCCCCACGACTGACATGTTTTTGCTTTGACAGCTGGTCTATAGGCAAGGGCGGGGGCCACCCGGTGACCTAACCAGGTGACCCCACTCCCTTCTGACATCATGTGAAGTCACGTGTTGTCAGAGGGAGTCGGGGTCACCCATTTACGTCACCAGGTGGCCCTGCTCTCAGCTATATAACGGTTGTCATCGCAAAAAGGCTGCAGTCAGCGGGACGCCTCCCATGAAGGCAGAGTTTTTCCTTTTTTTTTCCCTCGGGACTGTCGGCGCTGTGATTGAAGATGGATGGACATCGCGGGACCCCAAAGCACCCTCCCCATGTTGAGGGCATGTGGCCTGGTTTAGTTCAGGAGGGGGGCACCCCCCCTTTTCTTGCGGCCTGCCAGGTTGCATGCTCAGATCAGGATTTTAGGGGGGACCCCCAAGCCATTTTTTTTTTTTGGCACAGGGTTCCCCTAATATCTATACCAGACCCAAAGGACCTGGTAATTGACTGGGGGGGGGACTCATGCCTTTTTTTTTAAAGATTTTTATGAATATTGCCAGGTTCCCACAATATATTATAGCCGCGAACAGTTTTAAATGACATTTTTTCCTTTAGAAATGTAATTTTACTACTCTCATTCATTACACTGTGTACGGCCACTATGTAAGTAGCCTTAGATAGTGTGGGGCGTGGACTTAGCCCCCTGAGCCATAATTGGCCAAAGGCACCCTGCCAATCATGGCTCTCACAGCAAAGCACGCTGTGAATGGCCAAAGCATGCAGGTTAGGTACATGCTTTGGCCAATCAGCAACCGTCAATGCACTACGATCTCACAGTGCATTGACAATTTTGCAGTCCATTATGGGGCGTTCTGCGGGCGCTCGAATTACCCGCGAATGCCCCATAATGTTCTAAATTCGGCGAACGGGCGAACACCCAATGTTTGGGTCGAACATCGGGCTCATCCCTACTTACACACAGAGAAGATGGCTTCTTTGGATAAATAAGTAGAAGTGACATAATTATCCTTATCAGTGTTTAGTTTTAAAGTAAAACTAAAATCACTTTGGCAAAAAAATATAAATCAACGGGAGGTAACATTTTTTGGCATAAGAGACAAGCAAAGTATATTACCAGAAAGCCTTTTCTCCAATTCTTGGTGACATTTTGTTTTCTATGTACATGGCATGATACATCTGTTGTGCAGTGTACAGCCCTAAAATACTGATCCAACTTGTTTAAGCCCTCTTTCATTTCTGTTTGGCTAATAAACAAAGCTTGAAGTTTGGGTCATTATGAACATCTTAAATTGTATTTTATATTATTTTTGGGCCTTTCATTTTCTATAGCTTGTATATCCCTTACTAATTGCCAGGAAGGACTATATGATTGTTTTTTAATGACCAGTTTTCAATGAGCAGCCATTCAAAATATGAGCTTCTTAAAGTGATTGTAAATTATCGCCTATTAAAAAAAAATACATTCAGTTTAAAATAGAAATGAAAAGCAAAACATTTTTGTATAGATATAAAGAAAACACTATAAATACCTGTTTTCCCTTTTTTTAAATAAATGATCACATTCCCTTTGTTCTCAGTTGCATAAAAGCTGGATGGAGGAGAAGCAGCAGTATACTGAGCTTCCCAGTGAATGCCCTGCAGCGGGGGCATGTCAGGACAAGTCTGATCATTGTAGGAAAGCAGGCTAAGTTCCCAGCATACTTAGCGAACTGACCGCGGTGTGCTCTCCTGCTTAGTGCGTTCAGTTTTTAATAGGAATGCAGAGGGACTGGCAGGAACACCAGGGATTTCACATAAAGGAAGCAATACAAAGAGAACAGGATACTTTCTCATACAAGTACATGGTGCAGCAGACACATATCAGGAATATGATGTGTTGGGGTAACAAACGCTTTAGCAAAGCTTTAAATGAGATTCTGACTTTTTGTTGTAACTCATCACTGACCGACAGCAGTTATATAGCGTTTTTACTAGCACAAGAAAAATGATGTCCAGAAATCACTTGTTCTCCTTTTTTTTTACACATTAGCGCACTCAAAGTTTTTCTCTTTAGTAGAAAAAGTTAACATAAAGTGACAGCACAGATAACAATGCAAAAAATCAGACATATAGAAGCAGGTGTGGCTGTAGACAAATAAATATAACTGAATCATACCAAGACACTAATAGGTCTTCTTATAAAAACGAATGTCCCCATTCGGGATCCAAAGTCATTAACCTTCTATATTGCAAAAGGAACCTGGAGGTGGGCACTTTGAGCAGAAGGTCCTTTTTCCTTTTTCTTGACTGCAATAGCTGTCATTGTTTTTGTATATTTAGCGGCATGTGAGAGGCCTGGAGAGTGACCACTCAAGGGCAGAAAGCCATACTGTGGGGGAGTCAGGAACAGTGTCCATATGCTTCTCCCTTCTCAGAACTGAAAGGGGGCTCTCTGGTGGAGTAAGGACTGGTGGTGTAAGGAGCACCAGGAAGGTTAGTTCTAGCCCTGTATAATAATAATTAGGGATGCACCGATACCATCTTTTTTTTTTTTTTTTTACGAGTACGAGTACCGATACTTTTTTGTTGTACTCAGTGATACCTATTATCGATACCTACCGCAACTGTTTTGTTTACACTTCAGCTGCCAGCAATGATACAAAGCATGGAAAAGTTATTTACAAAGTAAATACATATTTTTTTTTTACATTTTGCGCTTTTTTCAATGTGAAACATGTAAATATATGTGTAAAATCTTAATGAGCAAAGCAAATAAAAAAGTTTTAATTATTAACAGTTTATAAAATAGAAGTAAACAAAAAAAATAAATAACCGGGACAATAATAATTAAATGGAGGCAAATAAGAAGTTAATTCGGCTGATTAGAGTAAATTATAAAAAAAAATATATAAAAAACACAAAAAAATGTTTTTTATTTACTTGACAGGTTGCTTTAAACCAGGGGTAGGCAACCTTAAAGAGGTAGAAATCTACCTGAACAACATGGGAGAAGTCAAAGATCACTGGGCACAGTGGCGCCCAGTGGCGCCTTCTCACACCTGATTTAAACCTCTAATTGCCATACAACTGTGTCGCAATTGTGTGCTTTGCAAGGCAATCACCTGTCAACACACACTTGGATCGCTTTCCAAAGGAGCAGCAGAGCCTGCTGCACTTGTGAATGAGCCCTTAGTTGCATTCGGCAGCAGCAGCACCCTTAGCACTTTACATGTAAAGTTGGGAGGAGGTAAAACAGCAGGATATAATAGAAGTCTATGGCTAAGCTCAGAAAACCCACAGGAAAGCTGAAGGTACACTGCACTGCAACGGCAATGTGGGTAAACCGCAGCACATCAGTGTGAAATCAGCCTTACACTATTATGTCCAGTGTATTGCATCACACTGACCTGAAGATCTCTTCTTTCTGCTGCTGTCAACACTCTAGACCACCACTCTAGACAGGCATCATAGGTCCACAGTTACTCTTACAAGTCTCATTAGTTCTAATTCCCCTTCACAAGAGTTCTGTGGTCCAGTGAGTGCTGGAATTCTACCCAAAAAAACAACTGCATCTTTCTACTAGGTGATTGAGTGCAGCTGCCAGCTCTTCCATATTTTTAGCTTAATTTACTTTGGTGAGCAAACATTTGACAGATGAGGTAGAATCTTGTTCCCAACATGTACATATGCAAATTTTGGCTGCATTGCGTGAGTAGATTGCTATTGACTTCATATATCTGTTTCTGGGTAGGTGGCTCAATTGAAAAAGCAGCACAACAGGGTAGATTAATGTTTGTCAACTTTTGGATTAGTTTGCATTTTTGGAGCAAAAAAGTTTTCAGTGGTGGGCATTCCAAGAATGTGAGATGTAAGGTGGCCTTGATTTGCTTACATCCCCAACAGGTTCCAAAGATTTGCAGATAAAATTTGTGTAGATTCTTGAAATTTGCTGGATACAGAGGAGCGATGTGCAAAGTACAGTATAAAAGATATTCTCCCTGTGTTCCAGAGTGAAAGTCACCATTGGGTCCCCTTCCCACTTAAGTAGAAGGGAAGGGTGATATGTAGGAGTTGAGAAGGGGGGGGGGGTGATATGTAGGAGTTGAGATGGAGGGGAGGGGGTGATATGTAGGAGTTGAGATGCAGTGTTCCAGCAGCGGAATGAGAACTTTATGTACAGTTCCCAGAAGTGAATCAAATCAGTCTGAGCACTGCTCAGTCATTTAAAGGACGCTTTGTATTTTATGAATGAATACAAAGCTTTCTCTGATTGGCTGAGGCAGAGAGGCGGGCTGATGACATTACAAACTCCACCTCAGTCAATCAAAGGAAGCTTTGTATTCTTTCATAAAATACAAAGCTTCCCCTGAATGGCTGAGCAGGGTTTAGCCCAACTCGATTTTTTCCTGGGAGTAGGACGGGAAGTTCTTGTCCAGCTGCCGGAACAAAGTGCTGTATAGTGTATGTAGTTGAGGCTACATACAGTTTACATGGCACACAAAGCCACTGCAATTGTTACTGAAGGAAATAGTTCATTCAGACCAGCTTGATTTAAACAAAGTCTGCTAGAGTAGATAAGAGGGAAATGTTAAAGGCCCAAGATTTGTATAAATTAATTTTTCAGGTTGGACAGTTTACCTTATACAGTGCCTTGAAAAAGTATTCATACCCCTTGAAATTTTCCACATTTTGTCATGTTACAACCAAAAACGTAAATGTATTTTATTGGGATTTTATGGGGTAGACCAACACAAGGTGGCACAAAATTGTGAAGTGGAAGGAAACTAATAAATGGTTTTCAAGATTTTTTACAAATAAATATCTGAAAAGTGTGGCGTGCATTTGTATTCAGTCCCCCCTGAGTTAATACTTTGTACAACCCCCTTTCGCTGCAATTACAGCTGCAAGTCTTTTTGGGTATGTCTCTACCAGCTTTGCACATCTAGAGAGTGACATTTTTGCCCATTCTTCCTTGCAAAATAGCTCAAGCTCTATCAGATTGTATGAAGAGCGTGTGTTAACAGCAATTTTCAAGTCTTGCCACAGATTCTCAATTGGATTTAGGTCTGGACTTTGACTGGGCAATTCTAACACATGAATATGCTTTGATCTAAACCATTCCATTGTAGCTCTGGCTGTATATTTAGGGTCATTATCCTGCTGGAAGGTGAACATCCGCCCCAGTCTCAAGGCATTTGCAGACTGTAACAAGTTTTCTTCTAAGATTGCCCTGTATTTGGCTCCATCCAGCTTCCCATTAACTATGACCAGTTTCCCTGTCCCTGATGAAGAAAAATGTCCCCACAACATGATGCTGCCACCACCATGTTTCATGGTGGGGATCGGGTGTTCAGGGTGATGTGCATTGTTTGTTTTCTGCCACACAAAGCGTTTTGCTTTTAGGCCATAAAGTTCAATTTTGGTCTCATCTGACCAGAGCACCTTCTTCCAAGTGTTTGCTGTTTCCCCCACATGGCTTATCGCAAACTGCAAACAGGACTTCTTATGGCTTCCTTTCAACAATGGCTTTCTTCTTGTCACTGTTCCATAAAGACTAGATTTGTGGAGTGCACGACTAATAGTTGTCCTGTAGACAGATTCTCCCATCTAAGCTGTGGATCTCTGCAGCACCTCCAGAATTACCATGGGCCTCTTGGCCGCTTCTCTGATTAATGCTCTCCTTGCCCGGCCTGTCAGTTTGGTAGGTTTGCCATACTCTTACAATTTTCGGATGATGGATTGAACAGTGCTCCGTGAGATGTTCAAAGCCTATGATATCTTATTTGTAACCTAACCCTGCTTTAAACTTCTCCACAACTTTATCCCTGACCTGTCCGGTGTGTTCCTTGACCTCCGTGATGCTCTTTGTTTACTAGGGTTCTCTAACAAACCTCTGAGAGCTTCACAGTACAGCCGCATTTATACAGAGATTAAATTACACACAGGTGGACTCTATTTACTAATTAGGTGACTTCGGAAGGCAATTAGTCCACTAGATTTTAATTTGGAGTATTAGAGTAAAGGTGGCTGAATACAAATGCACGCCACACTTTACACATATTTATTTGTAAAAAATTTTGAAAACTATTTATCATTTTCCTTCCACTTCACAATTATGTGCCACTTTGTGTTGGTCTATCACATAAAATCCCAATAAAATACATTTACCTTTTTGGTTGTAATATGGCAACATGTGGAAAATTTCAAGGGGTGTGAATACTTTTTCAAGGCACTGTATACCAGTCTCTGCTGGTAGGTTTGGTATTGAGGTTTCTTATCTGTATTTGGTATTGAGGATTCCATCTGTAGACTGGATATTTTAGGGTTGATTCTAATGTGTCTGAGAAACAGTTCTAGGGTCCAAATGACGCTTAGCGGTGAGAATAGGCAAATTTGCCGAGTGCTTTTACTTAGAGAGAAGTGCCCTAAAAATAGCTTAATTGACTTGGACAGCCATGAAAGAGGATGAGTATACGGCATTGCTTCTATTACATGTTTTTTCCCCAAACCTATATGTTGGGTAACCATTCATTTATTCAGGTAAAAGCCCTCTGCAGTGTTTTTCAGGAGCCAAAGACCTTCTTGATCACATGACCTTAGAGTCTCTTTTTTTCCCCTTAGGTATGGCTTAGGCAAGTGCCTAAAATACTGTTAAAGTGGTTGTAAAGGCTAAAGGTTTTTTTAACCTTAATGCATTCTCTGTATTAAGGTATAAAGCCTTTATTGTTCAGCTCCTGCCCACCCTCGCCTCCACATACTTAACTGAGCCCAATCTCAATCTAGTGCTGTGCCCAAGAGCAGCAACGCTCTCTTAACTGAGGCAGCAGTGGGAGCCATTGGCTCCTGCTGCTTCTCAATCAAATCCTGTGAGGAGGGGCTGAGACCAAGCCACACTGTGTGTGTCAATAGAGGCACACAGCCTGGCTCTGGAGTGAGCCTGCACATGTGCCACCATATGAAGCGACTGCCTATGGTGCCACACAGAGAAGAGGAAGAGCCGAGAACGTTGGTGGGGGACCCCAGAAGAGTAGAATCAAGGACGCTCTGTACAAAAACATTGTACAGAGCAAGTAAGTATAACATGTTTGTTAGTAAAAAAAACAAAAAAAAAAAAAAACCTTTTCTAGCATTTTAATAATAAGTGCAAATAAAGTAGGAGACACGGGCCACGGGACAGTTGAGAATAACACTTGTAGGGGACAGATATTGGAATTAACGCCATCCAGTGAAAACTGCAATTCTGCTAGTCAGAAAGTTCACAAAACTTTCCTTTCTTCCATTTAGCCAGATTCAGCAAGATTTTTGTTTCATTTTATTGAGCGCAGTACACAATGTGTAAACACAGACAAGCATATTTAACCACAGTAAAGTACAAATGTAGTACAAAAGTATTAAATGTGTAATCCATTTCAGTCAGCCAAGGCTTTTCTGATTAACTAAACTAGCACCATCATTTATCATCAATAACCAAGGGACCCAGATATTGTTAGAGTAGAAGAGCTGTGTCTTGCTTTCTACTGTAATTTCTCCTTTTGAAAGTAAGGGGTTATGTGAGACCAAAGCTCTTCCATAGGTGGAATGTAAGAAGTCCATCATCTGCAGGATGTATAGACATTCATGGTTGACTTTAAATCTAGCTCATGTTGATAGTAGTGGCCTTTTCATGTACGCATAAAGAAAGGTCATTGGATCCAGGGATAATTTAAAATGTATTTTCTCTTCCAAAACTGTAACAGAAGCCACAAGATCAACAAACGTAGGACAGAATATTCACAACTTTTCAACATTACCAGCAGCTAGCAGGGGTGAGAGGTAGCCCTAAAACCAAATCTTGGAGGTGTTAAATACCATCTAGCTAAAAACTATAGCTGGCCAGCCTGAGTTGCAAGCTCCTCAATGAGGCCTTAACTGAAAAAAAAACTTTAAACTATTTATCATGCTTCTGTATGGAGCTGCAGGTTCCTGTCACATGATTCTGGACCATGCAGCCTATCTCCCTTTGGGACATGCTTGGAAAATAGAAAATATACTGTCCTGCATTTGTGTAGGCTAATGCCGTGTACACACGAGTGGACTTTTCGACCGGACTGATCCAACGGACCGAGTCCGGTAGACAATTCGACTGTGTGTGGGCTTCATCGGACCTGCAGTGGACATTTTCGGTCGAAAATCTGATGGACTTTAGATTTGGAACATGTTTCAAATCTTTCCGAAAAGTCCGCTCGTCTGTATGCTAGTCCGATAGACGAAAACCGACGCTAGCGCAGCTATTGGCTACTGGCTATCAACTTCCTTATTTTAGTCCGGTCGTACGTCATCACGTACGGATCCGTCAGACTTTGGTGTGATCATGTGTAGGCAAGTCTGTTCGGAAAGTCCGTCGGAAAGTTCGTCAGATAGACCGTCGGACCAGTCTGGTCGAAAAGTCCGCTCGTGTGTACGCGGCATAAGGTTCAGGGCAATTCAGAAATGAGAATGGAGTATACCAATTAGAGACTAGTGATTGGGAACCAATCAGTATGATACCTGCTCACATGATCACTGTGACAAATAATCATAGAGATCACATGGGTTTGCTGACAAAACAAACCAGCCCACCAAGCTGTAACTGTTCCTTGCACAGAACTGTTAAGTGTAAACAGCATTTTTTTTTTTTAAATGTTGTATTTAAAAGAGAAGTATGGCCAAAGCTCTTTTTGGTCATTATTCTCATGTGAGTGCATGTATTTCTGCACTCCTGTGACCTAGATTCAGCCGAAAGAGGGCTAAAGCCCTATTAACAACCCCAAACAAATAATGCCATTTATTATCATGTGAGCCAACAGGCTTTGCGTTCTAGAGATCCAGATTTTAACTGGCAGCCTATGTATGCAGGTAAAGCATTTAGTAAACATGTATCTATATGGCTCTTTCCAAAAAATTGCAAAGCATTAGCACACGTATGTTAAAACATATTTTGCGACACATAAATGTGAATTGCATTACAACGGCCCTCTTATTCGAATGGGCTGCTTATTGTACCAAAACAGGTGCATGAACCATTTCTGGCAGTGTACCACAATACATGTTAGTGCACTGTTATGTTTTGTGCTGTGCTGCTGTACATATCTATCACCAAGGTGCATTGGGGTGCCATTCAAAATAAATGGCACAATATAGCATCAAAGCATGTAACATGTTACTGCAATGCAATGGTGTGAATAGGCCCTTAATTAAGCTGGACAGGGCACTATGTACATTGAGTAGACCATATTAGGAAAGAAGAATTTAGCTTTAATGTTATTGTTTAGTTCCTAAATAAATCAGTCCTAGGCAGGACTAAATAACCCATTTAGAGTTGATTTGCTAAAGGTAAATATACTGTGCACTGCAAGTGAACTTGAGCCAGAGCTCAGTAAATGAGGTAAAGCTTCACTTTGCAAAGAATATTTAATCACATGCAAGGAAAATAAAAAACAGCATATTTACTTGCACATGAATGGATGATAAAACTCATTTCAGAGCTTCCTCTCAGATCTTGAGCAACTGCACTTGCAATGCACTTCCAAGTGCACTTTGCAGTACACAGTTTATTTGTCTTTAGTAAATCTGAGATTGAGGCAGTGAGATTTCCAAATACACCCACATGCTACAACTATTAAATGAGAGTATGGCTCTCCTTTCTAGAGTATTAATTCTAAACTACGGAGAATAAGGGAAGAGAACTTAGATCTCTTGTTCTAGCAGAAAACTCTACAACTGGGACAGACTTCCGAAGGGAAAGGATCTCATTATTAATAGTGAATCCGAGGTTAGCATTTCCAGGGTGCATGGCCTTTCTAATATATTGTACAGCAGCCCAGACAAAAAATAGGAAGGATCTCCCTGGTTCTGACCTGCTTCCTCTTACCTAGTCCGTAGGGTTCAATATTGAGTCGGCCCACCTTTTGCAGCTATAACAGCTTCAACTCTTCTGGGAAGGCTGTCCACAAGGTTTAGGAGTGTGTCTATGGGAATGTTTGACCATTCTTCCAGAAGCGCATTTGTGAGGTCAGACACTGACATGGACGAGAAGGTATGGCTTGCAGTCTCCGCTCTAATTCATCTCAAAGGTGTTCTATTGGGTTGAGGTCAGTACTCCGTGCAGGCCAGTCAGGTTTCTCCACCCCAAACTTGCTTATCTATGTCTTTATGGACCTTGCTTTGTGCACTGGTTCAAATCATTTGGTGGAGGGGGGATTATGGTGTGGGGTTGGGCTTGGCCACTTCTAAGGCGTCAGCATACCAAGACATTTTGGACAACTTCATGCTCCCAACTTTGGGGGAATAGTTTGGGGTTGGCCCCTTCCCATTCCAACATGACTACACACCAGTGCACAAAGCAAGGTCCATAAAGACATGGATTAGCGAGTTTGGGGTGGAGGAACTTGACTGACCTGCACAGTCAAGTTCCTCCACCCCAAAACTCCTTTGCGATGAATTAGAGAGGAGACTGCGAGCCAGGCCTTCTTGTCCAACATCAGTGCCTGACCTCACAAATGCGGTTCTGGAAGAATGGTCAAACATTCTCATAGACACACTCCTAAACCTTTGTGGACAGCCTTCCCAGAAAAATTTAAGCTGTTATAGCTGCAAAAGAGTGAGCCAACTCAATATCGAACCCTACGGACTAAGACTGGGATGCCATTAAATTTCATGTGCGTGTAAAGGCAGGCTTCCCAATACTTTTGACAATATAGTGTATACATATATATATATATATATATATATATATATATATATATATATATATATATATATATATATATATATTTATAATTGTTTATTTTTACATTTTGATAAAATTGTATGAAGTATAGATAGACATGTGACACACATATGGCTATGCAGAGCCTACTGCCAATTGTACTGTGTTAAAGGTTGAAATGTATTCACAGTAACTAACCATGGTAACAGAAACATAAAACAGACAAAGAACACCATACACACAAACAATCAAGCGTCCATTTCTCTCTCCCTCCCAAGCAAAATACAGATTACTACCTATAAAGGTATGATCAGCGGCATATAAGTCCAACAGAGGGAGACCAGAAGAAAAGGTACAACATCAAATAGATTGTTGAGATATAGGAAGATAGGCAACCTGAGATATGGAAGCATCCAGCTATGGCTGCCATATCTTATCAAATTGTTTTGGTCAGGCCTGGCCTGCGTAAATTAGTTTTGATTTAGGCAGTTTAGATTTGACTAGGTGGCAACCATAATGCATTGTGGGTGAGACTTCTTCCAGTATAATTGAATGAGATTTTGATTGGCTATAGATTCACTTTAAATCCACTAAAAAAAAAAATCATGCACAAAAAAAGGATTAGCCCATGGGTATATCTACCAGTAACAAAGTAGAATTTAATCCAGAACCAAACAAACACATATGGTTTTATCCCCGCCAAGGTTTTTAAACAATATGATTTTGGTCTCTCATTCTTAGTCCTTGTTCAAAGATCTAGACCAGTGGTCTCCAAACTGTGTCCTTTGCTTGCCTTTATCTGGCCCTTATGGCTCTATTCCACCAACTGACACCAATGATGGGGCACCATTCCCTCTAATAACACAATCAATGAGGCACTATTCTTCTCATTGATATCCACAATGGGGCACAATTCCTCACACTAAAACCAATGATGGGGCACTGATGCTGGGACACTTTCTACTTCCACTGTTCAAAGTTTGCCCCCCTGCCTGAATGACAGTAAATTGGCCCTTTACTTAAGTTTGGAGACCTCTGGTCTAGACTCTTTGTAAACTGGATTTCCTGGCTCACCTTGTTAGTGTATTGCCCATATATTCCCAGGAAGAATCCAGTCAAGGATATCACCAGTCCCCTAATATTAGAAGTATGTATTCTTAAGAGGGGAACCAGGAAGTTCAGTTTACAGGCTGAGCTTTGCAACATGAGCAGCACCTGGAGTTTGGGGAATCCTCCCTGCTAAATTTTACATTTTGTAAAAAAAAAATAGGGTTTTGAAATGTACAAACTGGGTGTTGTTTGCTACATTTGTATCTACATATAAATACATGTGAATACATTAATAATCTGGCAAAAGACTAAATTAAAACCCTCATAGTCAAATTCTTGAGCATATCATGGATACATTTTAAAATTCACTGCACTGAGAATAGTGAGGTCTCAGGTATTGCATCACTGAAAGCTCTTAGTCATACTTGATACATAATTACACGTTATACAGAATTTTTCTAACCACACCTTTTAGCTAATTATTTTCCTAGACACACCTTTTAACTAATTAACAACAGTTACAAATCAAATGTATCCTGCAAGAAATGCATGGTCTTTATCATGTGACTAAAATGAAAGTCAAGCATTGGTTGTTATTATATGTTATTATGTGTTGGTATAATGACTGACCTTTGCAAAATAAAAATTCAGTGCTGGGATCACCTAGATGTAACATGTAGTCATTGTTTTATTTTAAAATGATTAGCAACCACAAATACATTTGCTGCACTGTTACAAAATAAACAATATGAATTAAATATATTTGTGAAACCCCAAAAATATCAGCAAATAACATAATTGTGCAAAGAAACAAAATTGTTATTACATGAGTCCAAAACAGTCTCTGCAAGTGCAAAAACAATCATAGAAGTCAAAAAGCTTCTTTCCAGCAAGTGCTGTGGCCCTCACAGAGTATGCTCTCACCCTATTATATTGACACTCACAATAAAGGTCCAAATACGCTGGTGTACAACCAATCAGGTCTAGTACACCCTCTGCTTGATCTTGCCAGGGATAAGCCTCATACACTCCACTGGATCTCTAATCGTTATCTCTAAGTGAAAATGTCTAAATTGGGCCCAAAGTGTCAATATTTTGTGTGGCCATGATTATTTGCCAGCACTGTCTTAACCCTCTTGGGCATGGAGTTCACCAGAGCTTCACAGGTTACCACTGGAGTCCTCTTCCACTCCTCCTTGATGACATCACAGAGCTGGTGGATGTAAGAGACCTTGCGCTCCTCCACCTTCCATGGATGTTCCACAGATGCTCAATAGGGTTTAGGTCAGGAGACATGCTTGGCCAGTCCATCACCTTTACCCTCAGCTTCTTTAGCAAGGCAGTGGTCTTCTTGGAGGTGTGTTTGGGGTCGTTATCATGTTGAAATACTGCCCTGCGGCCCTGTTTCCGAACGGAGGGGATCATACTCTGCTTCAGTATGTCACAGTACATGTTGACATTTATGATTCCCTCAATGAACTGTGGCTCCCCAGTGCTGGCAGCACTCATGCAGCTCCAAACATGACACCCCCACCACCGTGCTTGAATGTGGCCAAGACACACTTGTCTTTGTACTCCTCACCTGGTTGCCGCCCCACACGCTTGACACCATCTGAACCAAATAAGTTTATCTTGGTCTTCAGACCACAGGACATGGTTCCAGTAATCAATGTCCTTAGCCTGCTTGTCTTCAGTAAACAGTTTGCAGGCTTTTTTGTGCATCATCTTTAGAAGAGACTTCCTTCTGGGATGACAGTCATGCAGACCAATTTGATGCAGTGTGCGGCGTATGGTCTGAGCACTGACAGGCTAACCCCCCACCCCTTCAACCCCTGCAGCAATGCTGGCAGCACTCATACGTCCATTTCCCAAAGACAACCTCTGGATATGACGCTGAGCACGTGCACTCAACCTCTTTGGTCGACAATGGCGAGGCCTGTTCTGAGTGGAACCTGTCCTGTTAAACCGCTGTATGGTCTTGGCCACCATGCTGCAGCTCAGTTTCAGGGTCTTGGCAATCTTCTTATAACCTAGGCCATCTTTATGTAGAGCAACAATTCTTATTTTCAGATCCCCAGAGAGTTCTTTGCCATGAAGTGCCATGTTGAACTTCCAGTGACCAGTATGAGAAAGTGAGAGCGATAACATTCACATCTGAGACCTTGTAACCATGGGCGTAGCGTGAAGGGGTGCAGGAGTTGCCATAGCAACCCCACGTTCAGCTCCAGGGGGCCCGCAGCTCTCTGCTACAAGCAGTCATCTTACATGCTGAATTTTACAATGATAAAATCCTGGAAACAGAATCCAAGTCCGATCCACCTTGTGTCTCCCAAAGTTCCAGCTGAGCTCTGGAATCCAGTCCGGGGCTTCTAGTTTGTTTTCTCCCCAGACCACACCCCTCCCCCGCTCCTATTGGCTGGAGGAGGGAAGTCTGAGTTTCCCAGAAGATCGTGCATTAGTAAGCCCAGGATGCTTGCTCTGCCAGCCTGGAGGACAGTGAACTGCCTCTCTCCGCCACAAAGACACAGAGTGAGGACAGGAGGAGAGAGCCGGGACAGGACTTCAGTAAGAGACATGCTGCTGTGTGAGGAGGAGTGTTCTCTCATGTGGGGACAGGTACACAAACACACAGTGCCCTCCACAGCACCTGTCCTGCCAAAACTCACAGAGACACAGTTAGAAAAGTTGTGAAAAACACCTCCTGTGGGTGATGCAATTACTAAAAGCACCCACTGATTTACAAAGGACAAGAAAGAGAGCAGGACACACCGACAGACCCCCCTCCCCCAGACTGACACACATCATCCTCAACTACTGACCCCTACCTGCAATGTACAGACCCTCAACTACCAACTCTTGCCGCCCACACTGCCTGTGAGAAATGATAGGTGTAAAATAACTAGCAAGCTTCAAGTAGCGGCTGCTGGTTAAACAGTAAAGGTGCCTGACCAATGAAGGGTTAACTGATCCTCCCACTCAGCTCCCTCCCCAGCAGCTGTGGGGTTAAATCTGCATCTATCTATGACAGATCCACTGCCCTACTGACACCATCCACTGCCCTACTGACACAGTCCACTGCCCTACTGACACCGTCCACTGCCCTACTGACACTGTTCACTGCCCTACTGACACTGTCCTCTGCCCTACTGACACCGTCCACTGCTCTACTGACACCATCCACTGCTCTACTGACACCATCCACTACTCTACTGACACCATCCACTGCTCTACTGACACCATCCACTGCTCTACTGACACTGTCCAATGCTCTACTGAAACCATCCACTGCCCTCCTGACACCGTCCACTGCCCTACTGACACCGTCCACTGCCCTACTGACACCATCCACTGCTCTACTGACACCGTCCACTACTCTACTGACACCATCCACTGCTCTACTGACACCATCCACTGCTCTACTGACACCGTCCAATGCTCTACTGACACCATCCACTGCTCTACTGACACCGTCCTCTGCCCTCCTGACACCGTCCACTGCTCTACTGACACCGTCCACTGCTCTACTGACACCGTCCACTGCTCTACTGACACCATCCACTGCTCTACTGACACCATCCACTGCTCTACTGAAACCATCCACTGCCCTCCTGACACCATCCACTGCTCTACTGACACCATCCACTGCTCTACTGAAACCATCCACTGCCCTACTGACACCATCCACTGCTCTACTGACACCGTCAACTGCTCTACTGACACCATCCACTGCCCTACTGACACCATCTACTGCTCTACTGACACCGTCCACTGCTCTACTGACACCGTCCTCTGCCTCAAGTCAACTTTTGCATCGGGGCCCACAAGCTTCAAGCTACACCTCTGCTTGTAACACTAACGAGTCACATGACAACGGGGAGAGAAAATGGCTAATTGGGCCCAATTTGGACATTTTCAGTTAGGGGTTACTCACTTTTGTTGCCAGTGGTTTAGACATTAATGGCTGTGTGTTGAGTTATTTTGAGGGGACAGCAAATACAAGCTGTACACTCACTACTTTACATTGTAGCAAAGTGTCATTTCTTCAGTGTTGTCACATTATAATAAAATATTTACAAAAATGTGAGGGGTGTACTCACTTTTGTGAGATACTGTAGCTCTATCAGCCAACAGCTCTCTCTCCCATTAAGTTTAATAGTCACGCGCAGGCCACGCCCTAAATGTATCGGCTGGTGCCCCCTAAAGACGTTATTACAATGAAACATTGCAAAAATATTTTCCTGCAGCAAAAATAAAATCTGGACTATATTTTCCACCCATACCCTCTTTTTAATCGGATTCCAGTGTTAAGTGGCCCTCTTCAACACCCCTCTTATTAGTGGAGATTAATATTTCAGAATTACATCCTAAAGAAGGATCCTCACAATCTGTGATACAGAAAAGAGAAATCTCTAAACCATGTGCATCTCATGCCCATAGATTTTAGGTGAGTATTTGGGACTTATATCTTTTTATTCTCAGCTAGAGTGGAGGTATTGTTTGTGGGGAATGGATTTCATGGCTTTAAGGTTAAGTGTTAGGTTAAGAGTTCCACTCTTTTGTAAGTTTATTAAAAGTCAGCAGCTCCCACGGTACAGCAATGCGGCCACCCAAAGCCTCACTCCTCTTCCGCTCCTCTCCCCCTCCTCTCTATGGCGCCGTCATTGCACGTGTGGGTATCCAGCTGTGACAGCTTGCGGCTTCACAGCCGGGTGTGCACTGCGCATGTGCGAGTCACACTGCACTCTCCTAATGGGCAGGCAATGTTGTGAGACCTGTGAAGTGTCCCAGAAGATTGCAGAGAGAGAGGGGCTGCCTAGGGGTAGAGAAGGAGTTGCCTAGGTGGCGAAACGATGGAAGTAGGAAGTGGGACAGGAAGTACCTGTCAAAACCAGCCCCCTCCTACAAAAAAAATGACATGCCAAATGTGGCATGTAAGGGGGCAGGGAGTGCTTAAAGTGGAAATTCCACTTTTGGGTGGAACTCCGCTTTAAAGATTATCTTCACATGAAATGAGGGGTTAAGCTTTAGAGTTTATTTTAAGGATTATGCTATTTATTAACTTTAAAGAGGTTCTTCAGTGATTTAAAAAAAAATACATAAGAGTCAGTAGTCGCTGCTGACTTTTAATAATGACACTTTCCAGCCCAGGGATCCAGCGCTGTGGTCACCTGGGCGTGTTCTTTGCCCTTCTTTGGGTCCCGGTGTTGGCATGTTTACTGTGGGAAGCAAGTTTCACCGCCGGGTCCCCACTGCGCATGCACAAGTCATGCTGCTGTTTGTGAATGGACCTGCAGCCTTCAGGACCCATGACATGCCCCAGGAGGTTGCGGGTGGCGGAAGGGGATGGGAATTTGCTTAGGTGAGATCACCTAGGCCAGATAGCCAGACCTCTTATTCCCATGACTGTGAGATAAGCATGTTTTACCTCCATATAGTAAGAGGTCTGGCTATCTGGTCAGAAGTGCCTATTATTTTGGTGGTGTGAAGGATTAACCCTATGCTGCAAAGTACATGGTGTTGAAAGAACTGATGAATCACAGATATATCACTTACATATCTCTGGACTGTTATTTTTGTTAGTGTTTTGCTCTGAACACTTTGGGAACTTTTCATTTTATTTTCCTTTGTTTTGTTTGTTTAACCTCCCTGGCGGTTTTCCCGAGTGTGGCTCTGGGTCACATTTCAGTACCATTAGCGGTATCCCCAAGCCACACTTGGATTGCATTGATCCTGTGATGTCCCCCCTGCTGTGTCTGCGGGCTGTGTCCTCCGCTCGAAGCTGTGAGCGCCGCGATGCATGGGGGCAGAGCCCAGCAGCAAATTCAAAAAATAGAAAATTCATAACACATACAGTACGCTGTAATCTTACAGATTACATTACTGTATGAAATAATTTCACACCCCTTTTGTCCCTGTGCTTTGTCCAATGCCCTGCATGCAGTTTTATATTATATATACTGTTCTTTCTGCCTGGAAACTTGAGATTGTCCATAGCAACTAAAAAGCATCCCTTTACGTCAAAAGTGGTTTTAGACCAGCTAGAAAACAGTGATAGTAAATTGGAACACTTGCAGAATTGAGCAATAGTGAATCGTGGGGAAATTAATTTTATTATTATTATATTATTATTTTTTTATAATTATTTATAGTTATTTATTATATTATAATTTATGATTTCGTGTTTCAAACTTGATCATACCCGGGATATCTACTAGACTCTTGGTGGACAGATTTAAGTGTGTTATTGCTAAGAATTACAGGCCTACAATATAAAACGCCAAATTGCTATGCAAAACAATTGTAACGCTTTGAGACACAAAAATCTGACATAATCATACCTCCAGGGTGGCTACGCACTGGCTTTTGCCCCAATATCACATTTAAAGTGATAGCGCCAAAAGTACAAGTTTGGTAATTTTTCTGATTTTCGATATATTTGTTTGCAGTCATGGTTTTGATTTTGCACCAATATGATGATATCACATTTAAGGTGAAAGCACTTTACATGCATTTACGTTTAGCAATGAAAACATTGTTCCAATTTTCCTCACTTTTCCAAGCATGTGTTTTTGTATGTGCCCTGTTGCACAGAATTCCTATCACCCCGTTGCTACAATCCCTGATTACTAGCGAGGGGAAATCTGCCCAACAGTGACATAAAGAGCAATAAATGTCTGAACCCCACTTTATCAAAAGAAAAATAAATTGTTTTGTCTGGAGTTTGATATATAAGAACTAACAGTAAGAAAGTTTAGCAGTCTCTACATTTATCTACAGAAGCTCATCATTGGACAAAAATTAGCAACCCCAACCGCACATCTCCTCGCCTTTTTTTTCTAATATATCTTTCTACCTTGTAAAGGCTCCTATGCATGCCTAAGTCTGCTGTTCATGTCCCCAGAAGTTGCGGGGTGCCAGTATTCCAATTCTGCAGATGGTCTGTGCTGGCCAGACCCTGCCAATCCCCCCCAGACAGTAATATGGGCATCTGTAGAAGACCCTGCCTCCTGTACATAGAAAAACAAGAAGACTCGAGATTGGAAAGTCATGTAACTGTGGATTTAAGTGAGTAAAAGGGACATTTAGATTTTTTTCTATAGAGTGATTAGTTAGAAGGGGGAAAAGGAAAAATTGAGTGGTTGTCATCAGTAGAAGCTGATCAGGGAAATGAAACAAGTTAGTAGTACCGGTTTTCGCACAATTTACAGATGGCTACATTTATCAAAGTCCCCATGTGGGAGCAATGCCAAATGAGTAATTTTGTAGCACTATCAAAATTCTCTCCTTAGCTTTTCTGTTGCTAGGATGAGTATAGCCATATTAGTGCACTTCCAACAGCACAGTTGAGTGTTATCTGTGATTTTTTTTTAATTGCACTAACAGTTACATTTTCTGGACAAGCTTTTGGAGTGAGTCTCATTCTTCTTAGTCCAAGGAGTGGTGCATGGACCTAGAAGAATAGGGTACACCCTGATGCATGTGTGCAGAGATATGTAAGTGCACATGAAAAAAGTATCACAGACAGCACTCGACTGTTCTGTTGCTTGGAAAAACCTAACATCAGTCACCGAGAGGACTGCGCTTCTGCAATTCCACTAATATGAAGCTCATGTTATCAAAGGCATCAGCTAATGTTCGTGGCACACCAGTTATTAGCTGCTGTAGATTTATGTTATGCAGTCAGATACAAGAGCTGTCTAAAAACAAACACATGAAATAATCAGATATATATAGCAGTTAAAAAAACTGTGTTTTAAAGTTGCTGAAGTAGGGCTAGCCATACACATACTTCTCTAAACTAAACAGTGTGGATGAAGGAATCCCTCCCTGCCAGCTATTGTATTCTGACAGCTGAACCCGTGGCTGTCAGAATACCCAGCCAGTGAATGCGTCTGATTGGATACAGTTGCCGTTTGGCCAACAATTTTCCCCCTGGCTCCTTCATTAAAATTCAAACTTTTGTTGTGCCGAGTGGTGCCGACAGGGCCACCCACAGCTCAGATTTCATCTGAATCAGCAGAATTTGGTCAAAATTTGAGCCTTGTATGGTAGGCTTCTAGAGGAGCTCCAGTAATTCGTGTGGTTATTAAAAGTCAGCAGTTACAAAAACTGTAGCTGCTGACTTTTAATAAACACACACTCGCCTGTCCCAGGATCCAGTGATGTGGTCACCCAAACCGTTGATTCTCTCCCTCTCCTCTCCCTGGCGCTGGTATTTCAACTGTGGCCACCCAGCTGTGACTTCACAGCCGGGTGCGCACTGTGCATGCGTGAGTCACACTGCGCCTGCTGAATGGTCGGGCAGTCTTCTGGGACCATTGACGTGTCCCAGAAGACTGCATGGAGGGAGGGGGATAGTGGGAGCAGAAGTGGGAGCGGTTACTTGTCAAAACTAGATACCCGCTACCCCTCCAAAAAAAGATTACATTCTAAATGTGGCATGAGGGGGGGCGTGCTTAAAACGGAATGGAGCTCCGCTTTAGAATGTCCCTAAGACTGGCTGTATTTCCTTACAGCAACAAAGCAGATTAAAATTCTAAGCCTTGCTAAAAAAAAAAAAAAAAAAAAATCCTTATTCAGTGCAACAACATAGTGACAAATGTAGGTTCACTCTGCTGCAGTCAGATCAGTACAGAATAAGACCCCTTTCACATGGACGGACCAATTAGGTCCACCTGTGAGTTTTTAAGGCAGACTATCCATTACCCTCTATGGAGCGGTGCATGTACATGGACATGTGTGTGTTTACACCCACCGACATCCGATCCGATCCTATCCCCAAATAACGGACGGATGGTAATTCGTTCCCCATCCATCTGGCAGATCAGACCGGACAACAGTCAGATGTAAACGGACAGGCAGTCTGTTTACATCTGACCACCCATAGAGTAGAGTGGGCTGTTGTCTGTGTACACTTTGCATAAGCAGAGCAGACCTCTCATCTGCCTGTTCAGTGGAGATCAGCGGACAGATCCCCCACTGAGCAGGCAGATCCACTGGTGAAGTCCGCCCAGGTGAAAGAGCCCTAAAATGTGATTGCTTCTCTGCAACTTAGATAGCACATAAGAAAAGCCAAAAAAATTGTGGGAGGTGACTCAAATATTTGCTGTCTTCAAGAACTTTGGGTGCTGAAAAAAAAACCCAGACTTCAACATACTTTCACATGTATTGAATGCTTGGTCCCTCCTATGGGCTGTGGTTCCATCCATTGGTCTCAACATCACTACTGTTTTCTGAATTTTAACTTGTATTCCTACTATAGAAGAGGAATGTGGAAATGTAGCGCTAAAAGTGAAAAACAGTAATAATAAATAACTGTGAGAAACTCAAATCTATAGAGCAATCCGAGGGGTCCAGGAAAGTCCAGAGATCTCTCGATGGTGACAACAGCCACTGAGAAGTTGGTGACCAGATGGAAAGACGAAAAAAGCTCACATCCATCTGGTCACCAACTTCTCAGTGGCAGTTATCCCCATCGAGACCCCATCAAGAGATCTCTGGACCTCCCCGCACCCCTCTTAACACTCCTGTGGATCCGCTGAATTAGATATCCATGCCTGATTGACCTGGTGTCCCTGACATTCAGGTCCATTGGTTCCAGTAAGAGTAATTAATCTTATCTTACATTGGATGACACATTTCGTTGGATGTTTTATACACTCAGCTTATCATCTGTTTCCATATGAGAATTATTCGGCCGTGGTGGACTTTGCCTTCTGTCTGGATTGACCTATCTGGGACTTGTTTTGTTCTCTTATCTGCACATAGATGGGACTCAGAATGTTATAGATTTGAGTTTTTCACAGTTATTTATTATTACTGTTTTTCACTTTTAGCGCTACATTTCCACATTCCTCCACTTTATGAATTTTTGTCACATTCCTATGTAGCAGCTCACTCTTTTCTTTTCACTGGTTAGCGCAATAATTATTTGCATTTTCGTACTATAGAAGTTTTCTCTCAATTCCTGTGCGGTCATGTAACAGAAAGTAAGAGGAAAACCCCATGAGGGGCACAGACTAGAAAAGTCTGTTTTTGGATAAGGTGCCACCAGGACATAAAGTGAGTGAGTACAAATCCCCAATGTGGATCTAGACAACAAGAGTCTACACTTTCCCCACTTTACAAAATGTTTTATCTTAGGTAACAATTTAAAGTAAGATAACAGATAACAAAACAAAATAACTCTGGACGGCTGATTTAAATATATTAGCAGACCTTCACCCATAATAATATAAATTACAGTAAAGCTTTTGCGTAGGCTAGAGTTTTTCTTTAATGGTTTCTTTTTAACAAAGAGCACACTCTTCCATCATGTTGCAATATACCAAAACCACAATCCTGTAATAGCTGAAGCAACTCTCCAAAATGAACTATTTGTTCAGACATCTTTTATTTGCATTTTTATCTGTCATTTTTAATTCATTATAAGGCTTTCAGTAAGATTAAAAATAGATTGAACTTGATCTTCCTCCAACAGACATGAATGGAGAAAATTATGTTTCCAAATGTTTCTTTAATGTTTTTAAGCTATTTTGCATTATATTTACAGACAGTAAAATGTCAGCTTGAAGTCATTTACAAGAGAAATTCATATTTTCTATTATACTATACAAATTAACTTTTTTATATACGGTAATCAAAACTTTCAACTTTCTTTGTAGAAAAGTGTGTGATAAACCATCTTTCCATTACATCAGCGTACGTTTCTCGACAAAGTAAACCTTCCACTAACCTGGGCAAATTAGGCTGAGCATATAATTCAAAAATGCACAAGCAATGGTTACCTTTAGTGAAAAACTAAATGTGAAAATGACAAAAGTGTAGGCAGAAGCAGGTATATGCAAATCTGGACTTTTCCAACAAATTTAATTCTGCCTTGTTTACATCCTGAGCCTGCCTGTTGGCTAGTGAAGCCACTTATCACCAAAAAAATGACAGGAAGCTAGACCTCTGGAGCAGCATGCAGTCCTTTGGCACGTTTTGTGCCTGTGTTTTCTCATTGCCCAGTTATAGCAAGGATTTCTAGCTGCCTCATGTAATATGTTTCCAGTCTATGACTATTTCCTGAAGCATGTCCCCAGTCTCCAACAACTCCTATAGTAAACTCAGTCTCCAACCATCTCTTGTATGCCCAGATTCTTTGACTAACTCCTGTATTTTGCCATTGGTCTATGAGTTTATCCTTTGTGTGTCTACTGTCTCTGATAATGAACAATCACTGAATCTTATTAGCTGTTGACATATCAGCTTTAGTTTTCCTCTTGGGAGATCATGAAAGAATGTCAGAGCAGCTGCAGTGCTGTGCAGAGAAGGAAGGGGAGTTATATGCTGCAACTGTCCTAATGCCTGTTACATTAATGTGGACCCCAAAAAAACAGTGGGGGTGATTTAGTAAAGCTTGAGACTACACATTTTGGTGCAGCTCTGCATAGAAACCAATCAGCTTCCAGGTTTTTTACCGCCTAAGCTTATGTGAACAAGCTGAAGTTAGAAACTAATTGGCTACCATACACAGCTGCACCAGATTCTGAGTGCACCAGTTTTAGTACATCTACCCCCCCCCCCCTGTTTTCTCACAGAGAGAGTTATTGTTTTCTGTAAGGGGGTACTTATAATACAGTAAATGTGACATTTACCAATCATTCCCTGCTGATGTATCTTACTGGTACAAAACTGCAAGTGTATCTTACTGGTACATATGTTTGAAATTAAAGTAACCACTTCAGCTGTACTGGATGTTTGGTGAATGTGATATTCACTGCTTCATAAATACACCCTTCAACTTTCAAAGGGATTTTTTAAGGGGACAGTTTTGAGGCAAACACTCTACTTAAAAAAATGTTTTGACGTGTGGTTTTCAATGACTGTAACCACTGCTGATAAGATTTTATATGATCAGTTGGAATAGCCTGTGTTTGTTATAGGTTTAACAATCTAGTATGAAAATTGCTCTAAACCACCAGCCTTATATGTGTTGCAAAAGCAAACTCCTGAAACACAAGTACGGCTCATTAAAACCAGAAAACATACAACATGAGAATCTTCACAAGAACTCAGCATGTGTTTAGACTTTTTGGAAGGAAGAGAGGAAAGATCTCTGGTGCCGCACATCCACAGAGTCCTATGGTGGTATGAAATGGGCATGGTCTGGCTGAGGTTATCTCTCACATACCACCATAGGACTCCATGGATATGCGGCACCAGGGATCTTTCATCTCTTCCTTCTAGTGACTACAGGAGCTGGGAAGAACTCCATCCCTCGCTGGCACTCCTGCAGTGGTTGCAGCATCACCCACACTACTTCCCATAGTGATCGAGCCTGAGTGGCACACTAAACAAACCATGGGTTACAGTGTTTAGACTTTTTGACTGGTTTATTTAATTGGTGGTTTAAACTTGATCCTCTTTTACAAAAGGCCCATTCACATTGATTGTACAATTGTCAGAAACTCTAGGTCTCAGTCCTTTGTATGCTGTTATTGATCCCATGTTCTTTGCCATGTAATATAACAAAAATTGTTAAATAAAAAAAATTAAATAAAAAAAATAAAAAAACGCTGTCTGCTCTGCCCCCCCCCCCCCCCGCACTCACTGAAGTGCTGGGGTGTGGAGGGGGTGGGAGGGACTAGCTCACTGAGAGGCTGAGACAGGTGCCGATCCAGGGTTATGGGTGGATCCCAACCATATTGTCGCCATCTTACCCCAGCCTGGACCGTATCTGTGACGTCAGTCCCACAGCGGACTTCAGCTAAAAATGGGCCACAGGTGTGCAGAACAAACTTCTCCTTTAGGATCATAACTATGTAATAAAAGAGAAATTTCTTATGGTATAATTTCCTTGAAATTTCCACTGAATCAAATAGGATCGCTGAACAATGTAAATAGCCCCTCTTGGTGTCAACATTCTGTGGTTTCCAAATCTGGAAACATTGGACCTATGTGACTTGGTCTGTAAAATGTGCACATTGAGATGTTTATTTTCTGCATTTTCTAATCTGCAACCATTGTGCTCTGTAGATTGTACAGAATTCCTATGGTTGGAATTCAAAGGTCAAAGTGATGATGCTTTGACAGGTTGCAAAATCAATATAACCAACATTCTCTGCTAGTATCTTAAGAATAACGGCAGAAAAAAAACATCCTTTTTCATATGAAAAAAAAGCAGTCAATGGACAAGTTTTTAACTTACTCTGTCTGCCCAGCAGGCATCTACTGCAGCCTGTGTTAAAAAGTCTGCTAATATAGATATATACGTACATATACGTGTGATGTTTAAAGTTGAAATTTAGGTATTGCAATTTTTACATTCTGGGTCTCATACTGAGATACTGCCCTGCTGCACTGTGAACTCAGAAGTCTGCTCACTCAGCATTCAGCGAACCCTTTTTACTCAGTTAATGCGAATTGTTCACTGACTGGAAGAGAAGTCACAGAGAAAGGGCAAAGTATTCCCTGAATGACGCCCATGCCGAGCGAGTGACTTCCTGTGTTCAGTTACCATCAGGACAGCTGCTCAGGTCCACACAGGACTTGGAAGCTAGTGGAGATCACCAGAGTAGCAGTCATTACTACAGAGATTTCCAGATTGTTCAGGGTTTCCACAGGTATGGCACATATATTGGTCCAAGCTGAACGCTCGGTTCTCACAGCTCCGAACCAATGTAACTACCCTGTTTCCCCTAAAATAAGACCTAGCGTGATTGTCGGTGATGGCTTCAATATAAGCCCTACCCCCCAAATAATCCCTAGTTAAAGTACTTGTAGGTCTTATTTTCAGGGTAGGGCTTATTTTCGGGGAAACAGGGAAGGGCTTATTTGGAGGATAGGGCTTATATTGCAGCCATCACCGACAATCACGCTAGGTCTTATTTTAGGGGAAACAGGGTATGTAAAAAGTGCCATACCTAAACTTCAGCTGGTCAGGTCAACTCTGTCTACATCATTTATTTAGTTAGGCAGTGTAAAAAGCAAAGCTAATGTGCAAAGTTCCAGAACCCATAGCTGTCAGATTTTAGTATATTCATAACAGACCAATGAAGATTGTTTTCTGATTTTTTGCTATCAGTTTGTGCACTTTCCTTGGCCCTAATTAAGATGGCTGTGTAAATAAGGGAGCTGCTTATGTGCATTTCTTGTTCTTTAGGCGCCTTTCACACGGACGGCTGTTCTGCCGCAGGTAAAAGCATATGATATGTTCTGTGAAATTCAAGACTCCAGGCACTGCGATCAGCTACATTTGTACAGTTAGATTACCTGCGTTTAGCTGCGTTTACGTGCGGCTGCGTTTGGAACATTCTTGACATTTCTGATGTGCTTCCTGTTGCTTTTCTTTCCTTCTTGCCGCTGCTATCCGCAGGAGAAATAGTACACTGCGATTACCTGCAGTTATGTGCAGATAGCTGCAGATAGCTGCGCTAAATCGCTCCTGGACGCAGTCAATTCTATTTTTTCTATCCGCACAGAACCGCATGTAACTAAATCGCAGCTAAACGCAGTGTGTGAATGGGGCCATAGGAAAGCATTGTGTGCTTTTAGCTGCGGTAGAAAACTAGAAAATCCGCAGCTAAAAGCACCATTCTATCCGTCCGTGTGAAAGGGGCCTTAAAGAAATAAAATTTACAGAAAAAAAAAGAGTTGCATACTAATGCACCATCCATCACACTGTTTCTTACCGGGTAAAATGCTAGTTTATTGAAAAATGTCCCCTAAAAACAAACACATTGTTTCAACACATTTCTGACTTTGATACACTGAAATGCATTGCAACTATGTCATTTAATTTACAGATAGCTCTTAAAAAAGTGACATTTTGCTTAGTAAGAAACAGCCTTCTGTACTTTTTATTTTTATTGCAAGTAGGAAGTGTTAGCTATACTGTCTGTAACCCCTAAGAGGGAATAGTTATCATGGCAGGTGAGCTGTGAGTACTTGCAACTTAGTTAGTCAGTTAGTAGAAGTTACAGATAAATAATGCACAACCTAAATAGTTAAAAAAAATCAGAAGATTGAAAGAGAATTAGAGTAAAAGGTACATAATTGAATTCACAATACTTCATTTCTTCCAGGCATAAATATGTGCATTGGAGTAAAATTTAAATTACTACATAACTGTAACAAGGAGTATGTTAGAATTCAATTAAGATAAAGTCGAATATTCCACTAAATAATAAGCCACATAATTTTTTGCTTCAGTAATCTTTAGCAGGTCTTCTAAATTAAACATAAGTAGTATATTTTATGTTCTTGTGTAAAATACTGTTTCTCTAATTTTATATACAGTAGTTTGTACAAAAAATTCTAAGGTGTTCTGCAATCGATGGAATTAAAGGAGCTCCCATTTACATATTATTCTATTATCCTTCAAAAGCCAAAAAAAACATACACAGCCATATTTGTAATTTAGAACAACTTAATTTTAGCCTATAGAAATATTATTAATTATTATCATATTTTTGCTGCTTTGTTGCGTTGGTATGCACTGTCCATTTTTTTAATATGATATGCGCTACAGCATAATGGCAGTGCATAAGAATGCATGACTATCAAAAACATAAAAACAAATGAAAATATAGATGGCAAGGTGTAAATTCCAACATTGAATTAGCTCTTATATAAGACCCCGGTTGATCAAGAAGAACAAGTGAACTCTTATTTAAAGTGTAACCATGGCTATATATATATATATATATATATATATATATATATATATATATACAGTGGATATAAAAAGTCTAGTCTACACACCCCTGTTAAAATGACAGATTTCTATGATGTAAAAAAACGAGACAAAGGTAAATCATTTCAGAACTTTTTTCACCTTTAATGTGACTTATAAACTGTACAATTCAATTGAAAAACAAACTGAAATCTTTTAGAGGGGAGAAGTAAAAATAAAAAAATAAAATAAAGTGGTTGCATAAGTGTGAACACCCTCTTATGACTGGGGATGTACCCTGTTTCCCCTAAAATAATACCTAGCGTGATTGTCGGTGATGGCTTCAATATAAGCCCTACCCCCCAAATAAGCCCTAGTTAAAGTACTTGTAGGTCTTATTTTCAGGGTAGGGCTTATTTTCGGGGAAACAGGGAAGGGCTTATTTGGAGGATAGGGCTTATATTGCAGCCATCACCGACAATCACGCTAGGTCTTATTTTAGGGGAAACAGAGTAGCTGTGTTCTGAATTAAGCAATCACATTCAAACCCATGTTAAATAGGAATCAGTACACACCTGACATCATTTAGAGTGCCTCTGATTAACCCCAAATAAAGTTAGCTGTTCTAGTAGTTATTTCCTGACATTTTCTTAGTTGCATCCTACAGCAAATGCCATGGTCCACAGAGAGCTTCCAAAGCATCAGAGGGATCTCATTGTTAAAAGGTACCAGTCAGGAGAAGGGTATAAAAGAATTTCCAAGGCATTACATATACCATGGAACACAGTGAAGACAGTCATCATTAAGTGGAGCAAATATGGCACAACAGTGACATTACCAAGAACTGGACGTCCCTCCAAAATTGATGAAAATACGAGAAGAAAATGTGGTCAGGGAGGCTGCCAAGAGGCCTACAGCAACATTAAAGGAGCTGCAGGAATATCTTGCAAGTACTGGCTGTATGGTACATGTGACAACAATCTCCCATATTCTGCATATGTCTGGGCTATGGAGTATAGTGGCAAGATGGAAGCCTTTTCTTACGAAGAAAAACATCCAAGCCTGGCTAAATTTTGCAAAAACACATCTGAAGTCTCCCAAAAGTATATGTTTGGTGCAACAACAACACTGCACATCACTAAAAGAGCACCATACCCACAGTGAAGCATGGTTGTGGCAGCATCATGCTTTGGGGCTGTTTTTTTTCAGCTGGAACAGGGGCCTTAGTCAAGGTAGAGGAAATTATGAACAGTTCCAACTAAGAGTCAATATTGGCAAAAAACCTTCAGGCTTCTACTAGAAAGCTGAACATGAAGAGGAACTTAATTTTTCAGCATGGCGACCCAAATCAACAAAGGAATGGCTTCACCAGAAGAACATTAAAGTTTTGGAATGGCTGTGCACAGGAGATGCCCTCGCATTCTGACAGATTTGAAGTGTTTTTGCAAAGAAGAGTGGGCAAATATTGCCAAGTCAAGATGTGCCATGCTGATAGACTCATACCCAAAAAGACTGAGTACTGTAATAAAATCAAAAGGTGCTTCAACAAAATATTAGTTTAACCACTTCCTGATCGCTGCACGACGATATACATCGGCAGAATGGCATGGGTGGGCAAAAAGGCGTACAGGTACGTCCCCTTTAAGACGCAGTGCTGCGCGCGTGCCCGCCGTGTTCTCCGTGACCGCGAGTCCCCTGGACTCGATATCTGCTGGGTGCCCACGATCATGTCACAGAGAGGTAGAATGGGGAGATGCCTTTGTAAACAAGGCATTTCTCCATTCTGCCTTGTGACATGGAAGAGAGATCACTGCTCCCTGTCATCGGGAGCAGTGATCGCTGTCATGTGTGTTGAAACCCACCCCCCCATAGTTAGAATCACTCCCTAGGACACACTTAACCCCTTCATAGCCCCCTAGTGGTTGGCCCCTTCACTGCCATTGTCATTTACACAGTAATCAGTGCATTTTTATAGCATTGATCGCTGTATAAATGACAATGGTCCCAAAATAGTGTCAAAAGTGTCCGATGTGTCCGCCATAATGTCGCAGTCATGATAAAAATCGCAGATCGCTGCCATTACTATTAAAAAAAAAATTAATAATAAAAATGCCATAAAACTATATCCCCTATTTTGTAGACGCTATAAATTTTGCGCAAATCAATCAATATACGCTTGTTGCGATTTTTTTTTACCAAAAATATGTAGAATACATATTTGCCTAATCTGAGAAAAAAATAGTTTTTTAATATATTTTTTGGGGATATTTATTATAGCAAAAAGTAAAAAATATTGCTTTTTTTCAAAATTGTCGCTCTTTTTTTGTTTATAGCCCAAAAAATATAAAACACAGAGATGATAAAATACCACCAAAACTGCGCAATTAGCAGTTAAAGCAACGCAGTGCCGAATCGCAAAAAAGTGCTCTGGTCAGGAAGGGGGCAAATCCTTCCGGGGCTGAAGTGGTTTAGGGTGTGCATACTTATGCAATCATATTATTTTCTTTTTATATAGTTTTACTATCCTCCACCTAAAAGACTTCAGTTTCTTGTTCAACTGAGTTGTATAGTTTATAGGTCACATTAGAGGTGGAAAAAGTTCTGAAATGATTTATCTTTTTTCTCATTTTTTTACATCACAGAAACCTGACATTTTAACAGGGGTGTGTAGACTTTTTATATCCACTGTATACAACAAAAACAAGAAAACAAACATAGACAATACATGCACATATCCCTGTGTTTTATCCCTTTAAAGAAAATGCAAGTACACAAACACACCTGTAGATATGACAAAAATGAGTTCAGCTACTAGGTCCTGTTGTGGGCTGACAACACACAGCATTTTTGTGATCAGTGTATTGTGAAGGCAGAGAGACCTCAATAGACACAATAGTTTAGCTGGAGCTAAAAGATACAATAGCTTAGCTGTATTTTTTCTATGTTCTTAGAGATATATTGGTTGCATCCAAAAGCTGCGGATTCTGAAGAAGCAAGCGCTACTACGCGTCAATCCCTTACATCTTTCTGGGAATTTGATTCATGCACACACTGTGGCACACTGAAAGTCCCACTTTTGATTTCCCTCTGTTTCCACCTTTATATGAGGAGAAAGAGGGTAGTATATTGCAATTTTTCTCTGATTCAAACCTCAAGAGCTTACTCTTGTGGTGAAGGAGCCCATGCATGTCCAAAGTCTGGCCCGCGGGTTGCGATTTCCAACTGCCCACCTGGTGATTTGGACATGTATATCTTTTGTGGTCCCCAACGAGTCACCGAGCGCCGGGGGGCCACAAAAGATAAACATGCTGGCTGCCTTGGAGGGGACGGGGAGGGGGCAGGACAAGTGCCGTACATACAGGAGAATTTCCTGTTTGCATGGTGGCCTCTGTAATAGGAAGTCCTGTCTCCTGTGCTGCCATTGGACAACTGTTCTGTCCATCAAAGGAGGCAGGACTTTCTATTAAAGAGGCCAGCGAGAAAACAGATTCTGCTGTATGTAAACTGTTGGTGCTCGTCCTGCCCCCTTCCCTGTCCCCTCTGAGGTTGCAGATGGGCATCAATAAGGCTGCACTGATGGCAATGGTGAGTCTGCATTCCTGGCAATGGGGGTGCTGCATTCATGGCAATGATAAGGTATGGCAATGGTAAGGCTGTATTCATGGCAATGGTGGGTCTGCATTCATGGCAACGGTGAGGCTGCATTCATGGCAACGGTGGGGCTGCAGATGGGCATTGACCCTTATTTTGCTTTACAGTTCTTTATTTAAAATTTTATTTTTTCCCTAAAACTTCCCTCTTAAAGTGAAAGTGTGTGTTAAACGCTGATAAATACGGGACAACCAAATATCACACTTGAGCTCATCTCTTCACCTCACACAGCCACAAAGGCAAGAGAATTCTTGTTGGGCAGTGTAGTGCTTGGACGAACACACTTAGACCGAATGTTAATGGTTCAAAGAGTGTCAGGCAAAGTGGTCAGTCCTCACGCATGTTCACTTTATCAAATCTAGCCCTCTTTCAAAAAAGTTTGGACACCCCTGTCCTAGGCATATTCCAATTAGGCTTCAGGAGGTACATAACTGGCCTACACTCGTAGCAAGGCCATTATTCAACTTCAGAGCTGCACAGTTTGTTTTTATCTACAGATGCCACTTATCTGCATAAGCAGTTTTTTTGTAAAGGTGAACTATCCCTTTAAACTGTTATTTCAAAATTGATGCTCGTATTATCTTTAATATCGCGAGTTACTGTCATGTGGCAGAGTGAAATGCAAGTTATGAAATTTCAAATTAATCCATATTCTATTCAGCATAACCTAGCTACATAAGGTCATCAATTGTTGTGTAACCAGAATGAAAGCAGGTCAAGATGTCCTTCATAATGCTACAGTTTTATCTTAATAATTCAATTCATAGCATTAAAAAAAAGACGCCAAAAATACACTTTATATGTCAATTATTTTTAAAAAAGAAAAAAGATTAAACTAGGGAATAATAATTCAAATGAATGCTTACTTCTCAGAAAGTAGATTAAAACATATCTAAACCCAAAAACAAAATGTAATATGTGTCAGTTTACCAATCCTTAGATGTGGTGCTGCATTTGTTTTCTGTTTTTTTCAAGGGTTTTCTCTTTATTTTTACCTGGTAATACTGCAATTAATATAATTTATGTCCCTAAACAGCAACAGTCACTCATCCAGTGTAACTAGACAGGCAGCCATGGTTGGCACCCAAGCTGGAATAAACATACTGTATGTCAGCCTTTGTTCATCTCCATTACATGGTGGTTGATGGGATTACTGCTGTACAAGGCAAAGATAAAATTGTTTTGCTTTCTGTGCATCTCACACTGCATTTCTAGCAAGACCAACAGGTATTTTCTATACTTGCTGAAAAAGTATAACTAATGTAACCACCATATCTACGGACTGGTAAGCTGCAATTTTCTACATTGTTGGGTTTTGTTAACCTTTACACAAAGCACATCTCAGCTTTCTTTGCTTTCTTCCTGATTTTTACTCTTTTTGACCTCTGGACCTTTGAGTCACAAACCACGATAATGACATTTGCACAATTATTACCTATTTTACATATCTCCTATATTCTGTGTGCATTTATTTTACTGCTACTACTTATTGTTCTTTTAGTGAAAAAATAAAAAATATTCAAATTAAAAAGGCATCTCTAATGTTTTCTAAATCAAAAACTGCATCATACAATTGTTTTGATAATCTCTAAACTAATGGAATTTTGTACACATTAAACACAAAAAGGGGCTACCGCCATATTTCCCTGGAGTGGTTTGAATGCTCTCTGTTAGAATTTAGTGCCTTAGATCACCACTGACCAGAATGACTCAATACATTTAAGTAAACTGATTGTCATAGTTCAATGAATTTGAACTACAGCATTTACAGTGGGGACGGAAAGTATTCAGCCCCCCTTACATTTTTCACTCTTTGTTATATTGCAGCCATTTGCTAAAATCATTTAAGTTCATTTTTTTCCCCTCATTACTGTACACACAGCACCCCATATTGACAGAAAAACACAGAATTGTTGACATTTTTGCAGATTAATTAAAAAAGAAAAACTGAAATATCACATGGTCCTAAGTATTCAGACCCTTTGCTCAGTATTTAGTAGAAGCACCCTTTTGATCTAATACAGCCATGAGTCTTTTTAAAAAAGATGCAACAAGTTTTTCACACCTGGATTTGGGGATCCTCTGCCATTCCTCCTTGCAGATCCTCTCCAGTTCTGTCAGGTTCTGTCAGGTTGGATGGTAAACGTTGGTGGACAGCCATTTTTAGGTCTCTCCAGATATGCTCATCTGGATCAGGGCTCTGGCTGGGCCATTCAGGAACAGTCAAAAAGTTGTTGTGAAGCCACCCCTTCCTTATTTTAGCTGTGTGCTTAGGGTCATTGTCTTGTTGGAAGGTATTGCAGCCATTTGCTAAAATCATTTAAGTTCATTTTTTTTCCCTCATTACTGTACACACAGCACCCCATATTGACAGAAAAACACAGAATTGTTGACATTTTTGCAGATTTATTAAAAAAGAAAAACTGAAATATCACATGGTCCTAAGTATTCAGACCCTTTGCTCAGTATTTAATAGAAGCACCCTTTTGATTTAATACAGCCATGAGAAGATGCAACAAGTTTTTCACACCTGGATTTGGGGATCCTCTGCCATTCCTCCTTGCAGATCCTCTCCAGTTCTGTCAGGTTGGATGGAAAACGTTGGTGGACAGCCATTTTTAGGTCTCTCCAGAGATGCTCAATTGGGTTTAAGTCAGGGCTCTGGCTGGGCCATTCAAGAACAGTCACGGAGTTGTTGTGAAGCCACTCCTTCGTTATTTTAGCTGTGTGCTTAGGGTCATTGTCTTGTTGGAAGGTAAACCTTCGGCCCAGTCTGAGGTCCTGAGCACTCTGGAGAAGGTTTTCTTCCAGGATATCCCTGTACTTGGCCGCATTCATCTTTCCCTCGTTTGCAACCAGTCGTCCTGTCCCTGCAGCTAAAAGACACCCCCACAGCATGATGCTGCCACCACCATGCTTCACTGTTGGGACTGTATTGGACAGGTGACGAGCAGTGCCTGGTTTTCTCCACACATACCGCTTAGAATTAAGGCCAAAAAGTTCTATCTTGGTCTCATCTGACCAAAGAATCTTATTTCTCGCCATCTTGGAGACCTTCAGGTGTTTTTTCGCAAACTCCATGCGGGCTTTCATGTGTCTTGCACTGAGGAGAGGCTTCTGTCGGGCCACTCTGCCATAAAGCCCCGACTGGTGGAGGGCTGCAGTGATGGTTGACTTTCTACAACTTTCTACCATCTCCCGACTGCATCTCTGGAGCTCAGCCATAGTGATCTTTGGGTTCTTCTTTACCTCTCTCACCAAGGCTCTTCTCCCCGATAGCTCAGTTTGGCCGGATGGCCAGCTCTAGAAAGGGTTCTGGTCATCCCAAACGTCTTCCATTGAAGGATTATGGAGGCCACTGTGCTCGTAGGAACCTTAAGTGCAGCAGAAATTTTTTTGTAACCTTGGCCAGATCTGTGCCTTGCCACAATTCTGTCTCTGAGCTCTTCAGGCAGTTCCTTTGACCTCATGATTCTCATTTGCTCTGTCATGCACTGTGAGCTGTAAGGTCTTATATAGACAGGTGTGTGGCTTTCCTAATCAAGTCCAATCAGTATAATCAAACACAGCTGGACTCAAATGAAGGTGTAGAACCATCTCAAGGATGATCAGAAGAAATGGACAGCACCTGAGTTAAATATATGAGTGTCACAGCAAAGGGTCTGAATACTTAGGACCATGTGATATTTCAGTTTTTCTTTTTTAATAAATCTGCAAAAATGTCAACAATTCTGTGTTTTTCTGTCAATATGGGGTGCTGTGTGTACAGTAATGAGGGGAAAAAAATGAACTTAAATGATTTTAGCAAATGGCTGCAATATAACAAAGAGTGAAAAATGTAAGGGGGTCTGAATACTTTCCGTCCCCACTGTAGGCACATTTAACCCCGCAGATCCATTGTATAACTTGGGGAAAAGGGGAAATTTGGGACTTTGAATGAGATGTGTGTTGGAGAAAAACAAATAAATGAATTACATGATCAAAACAGGTTTATTCATAACAAAGTGCATAGGACATGGTACATAGCAGGTATGACGAGCTGATGGGCATATGATGCATATAAAAAAATATAATAATATATTATTGCACAAGCTTAATAAAATCAAAGGAAAATTACAAACATGATTGAATAAAAGACTGCGTTAATAAGCTTGACGTGTTTCGTGGATACATTCCACTTCTTCAGAAGCAAATGCAGAATTCATGTCTATAAAAAATATATATATCCAACATTACTCCAATGAATTGAACAATGATGTAAGGAAAGGAAAAAAAAAACAAAACACCCCAAATTACTTACTTTACAGCTCTAAAAAATGGTCATGTAGTGCTAAAGCCTGCTGGTCAAAGAAGGGTGGGACATATCCCCGCCGGGAGCTGGGGGGGGTGTCAAACCGCAGACAGCCAAGGCGGAGAACAACACACTCCAGGGGAGCGATGAAATGTGTCCAGGGTGAGCTGCAGGAAGAAACCTGTAGACAGCTCCAACCTATGTGAAATGTAAAATAATACAATCAACAGAAAAAGTGGGGTGAAAATAACATGAAAATGAACAACCAGAAAAAACAAGGTAAAAAATCCTGAAAACACAAGAGACCAATACTGTCCAGGGATTCAGGACTAACCAAAGATGAGAAAATAGAAGAACAGGGAAATGTGATTAGAATAACCAAGAATCCAAAGCAAAACAACAACCCAGGAGCAAAGGGTGAAAAGGTGCAATGTCCTAGAATCACAACAGACCCATCCTGTCCAGAGATTCAGGGACTGAAAAAGTCCCAAAAGAGAGAACCCTCAATAGAGGGGGGGAGGGAGAGGGAGAGTGAAAAACAGTGTACCTGGTAATATAAGTGTAGATGCCATGGCTTCCATGTGTGGTATAGGAAGTGTTCAGCATGAAAGGAGAAAGTGATAACTCCCCCAAGACTGCAATATATACCCGTCAGGGCTGCTGCATATGACGCCCCCAGCGTCACGCTGGGTGTGTTTGAATAAGGCATTCCCGCCAGAACAACTGACATGGTACAGCCAGCGTCTGGGGAGACACCCAACACACGCTGGGCTGGAACTAACGCTGCCGCCGCTGAGTCACCAAGGAGTGATGTCATAAGCTGCGGCGCGGGTGTGGCGCCGATGCACAGTGAGGACGCCCACCAACTCCCCCAGCGAGTTAGCAGGGAGGAGAGGGGAGGCACCAGTGTGCATCACAGCTCCCAGACCTGGAAACACTCCATCCAAACAAAGCCAACAGACTACATGCCTTGAGCAGGATGACAAACCACATATTAATACAATATTTGGATAAGTGGAAGAGTCTATGCCAACGTAAATATTTATTATATATATAAACAAATGCGGACCAACAGCAAATAAGGTCAGCCTTCAACCATGAGAATATATGGTCGACCGTCAATAATAAACACGTATAGGCAATTAGATTCCCCCTGGCAGATTTTTTAGACTAGGTTCCCACCTGTGCGTCTGCATTTTCACGCTTTCCCATGTATTTTTCATGCACTCCCTTTGAAATCGATGGGACTTAAAACGCACCTGTACCTTTTCTCAAGACGTACAGAAACTTAGGTTTGAACAAGCCCCATGGACAATAATGGGATTCTTCTTGATGTGCATTGTCGTGCAATACAGACAGTGTGGCTCGGGATTGAGCCTGCATGCTCGCCGAAGAGGTCAAGCCAGGACGCCGGCAGGGGAACTGTTTGAGGCTGCTCTGTGCAAAACCACTGCACAGAGCAGGTAAGTATAACATGTTTATCTTTTCTTTTTTTTTTTTTTTTATTAAGGTTGAATCCTGACAACAAATCACAAAGGTGTAAGTGGCAAATAATAGTGGCTGCAAATTGTCACTACATGTGCAACTGCATCCACACACTAAAGCCTGGTACACACTATCAGTTTTTTTTTTAATTCAACCCAGCTGGCTAAACCAAAAAAAACTGAGGAACTTGGGAGAAGCTTGCTGTACTAACTATGCTATGTTAGTACATTGATGGCCGTGCTGAGCAATTGTGTTCTGACAGGGGGACTGCCTCCCTGCCAGAACACACCAGCAGCTATTGGCTGCCAGCGCTGATCGGATGCCAATCAGATGCTAGTTTTCTAGCATGCCGTTCGTCAGAAGCCAGCCATTCGGGCAAATGTCAGTCAGTTTCTGTTGAACCGGCCAATATTGGCCAATATTCGGCTCGTGTGTACCAGGCATTAGTCTACAAAGGCACTGTGCCTGCAAAGGCAGAAACCCAAACCCCTATCTTACCCTGACAAAGGCAAAAACCCTCTGTAGATACTAAAACAGTTCCAAAGAATCCCACAGGAGAGGTTGGACTGCTAAGTTTGGAGGGTCTTTCTGCTATGATCTCACAGTCAGATGTAGTAAGCAAAAAAACTGCTCGTAATACATGTGAGCTAACTGCATAAGCAGAAAACTGGACAAAGTGTACAGAATACTATACTAGTGTTCATAAGACCACAGAAAGTAATGCCCCGTACACATGATTGGAAATTCCGCTAGCAAAAGTCCGATGTGAGCTTTTGGTCGGAAATTTCGACCGTGTGTATGCTCCATCGGACTTTTGATGGCGGAATTCCCGCCAGCAAAAGATTGCTAGCAGGTTCTCAATTTTTCGGTCGGAAAAAGTTCCGATTGGAAATTCCGATCGTCTGTGCCAATTCCGACGCTTAAAATTCCTACGCATGCTCGGAAGCATTGAACTTCATTTCCTCGGCTCATCGTATTGTTGTACGTCACCGCGTTCTTGACAGTCGAAAGTTCAGAGAACTTTTGTGTGACCGTGTGTATGCAAGCCAAGCTTGAGCGGAATTCCGTCGGAAAAACCATCCAAGATTTTTCAGACGGAAATTCCGCTCGTATGTACGGGGCATAACATTTATTTTTTGTCTGCTTTGGAAAATTATAGCTGGCTGCAGATTGAATTGGAAAGGTAACTTTATTAACACATGCTTACAAAATTATCTCTATTGCAATTACATATGTTATGCAATTTATCAAAATTTGAGCTTTCCTTTAAAGAGGAGTACTGACTTATGATATAGGGGTCTCAAACAATAGAACAGGGCAACCCTTTCATATGGTGAAGCACATTACCTAGAATGAGACATAGAATGAAGAAAACATGAGGGACCAAAATGTTATATCTCTGCTCCATACACACTGACCATTCTATTCTATAGGGTGAAATGTAAGGTAAGGCAGGTATCTGAAAGATTTGGTTGTATAATGTGTCAGGCTCATAGCACCATTGAAATTACAGAAATAAATATGCAGTCAGATAGTCATTGTACTAACAATGTAAAGCTTATAATTTTATCTCCTTCTTCCTGTTTTAGCAGGTGTGTCTAGCTATGACTGTGCATGGGAAAAGACCCAGTGTTCTCTGTAATGTAACAGACCAGGCCAAACATACCCTCTCCTTTACTTTAATATGGGTCTGTGGACTCAACAGGCTTCCTCATTGAGAGTTATTTTTTTGTATTGAGTCATCTGTACACAAAATCAGTCAAAAAGAAAAGAAAAAAACAAACAAATAAAAGAAAACAGGGTGTGCAGCACTATAAAGAGGTAACTTATTGGACTTTTACTTATTGGTAACTTATTGGACTTTAATAATGTCAACCTATATGCAGCAACATACACACATCAGCTAGACTGGACCCTAGAAAACAAAAATCAAACGATAAACTGCAAACGTGTTCCTTTAATTTTAATAATATTAAGATGGCATTAAATATACTTTTAGTTGGAAACACATGTGAATACAGCTAACTTAAAGCGGTTCTCTGCATTAAACAAACACCTTCTGTGTCTGGGTATTCCCCCAGGCCCCCCCCCCCCCCCCCCCTAGCCTGATTTCAATCAAGCACTGTGCCCAAGAGCAGCCACTCTCTCTCTCCTCACAGGGCAGATTGATAGTAGTGGGAGCCATTGGTTCCTACTGCTGTCAATCAAATTCTGTGATGATGGAGCAGGGGGTGGGGCAGATCTGCACTGTCTGTGTTTATAAATGCAGACAGTGTGGCTCAGGATTGAGCCTGCATGCTCGCTGAAGAGGTCGAGCCAGGACGCCGGCGGGGGAACTGTTTGAGGCTGCTCTGTGCAAAACCATTGCAAAACCATTGCACAGAGCAGGTAAGTATAACATGTTTATCTTTTTTTTTTTTTTTTTTTTTTATTATTAAGGTTTACAATTACTTTAAATCGTGTTCAAACCATAACAATTAACTTATCTTGTTTCTGCCTTTTTGGTCTGTAAAAAATACCTCTGAAAATGTTTTGTTCTATTATCTGTTCGATAAATGAAAGGAGGTGAGGAGAGGTGTTCTATAATCCAAATCAGGCAAACAACCTAGGGTCACAGTGCTGCTCCAAAGATGCAGAACAGGAGTGCTGTCACCCTATGACAGGAAGTGTGTTACTGGCAGGATCACCAGGTCAATACAAAGGAAAAAGGCCTGAAAAAAGCAAACAAATGCAGGAATTACATCTAAGGATGTAAGTTGCAACATAATACGCTTTTGTTCTTGGATTTAGATACTGCAATGATTTAAACACGCCCAAACTTCTGTTTAATATATCAATAGATATGTTACAGTAGCTAAACCCCAAATGATCATCGAACTGGGATAGGGATAGGGATAGCACAAGACAGAAAATGCACACACTATGCATTCAAGCAAAAGCAAAAAATATATAGTTATTCCTTTAAACATTATTCAATCACATTTGTTGAGCCGCAGAAGATAAACTATTTTGCCCACAGCAGTTCCACTTAGCTTCCCAAACACATGACTATCACATGATTTACTTAAAAATGAAACCAACAAAAGAACTATCATTGGAAACATTATAGTTTAAAGTGTGTCTTGAGATGAGTAAATCTTTGAGGGAAATATGCACATTTAGTCTACCACTGAAATGATAAGGAAAGAAAAGGAACTTTTAAAATAAACATTTACAGAAATGTTCGTGAATTTTTTTTTCTGTTTCATATTTCTAGTTGGGAATCACTGATGATCTGACATACCTGTTGTTTTTTTTCATCTTTTGAGGACACCGATGAGTCCCAGACACACTCCCTGACACACACAGAGGTCTTTACACTATATTATATTAATGTGAATGCAAATGGAGGCATATGATCAGAAGTACAGAAGGTTGCCAACCCAGATTTATTTTTCTACTGACAACCATCTAAAATATTAGGGATCTAGATGTTTTATAGATTGTATAAGGATCATATAATGTATTTTAAACAGTGATATCTCATTAGTAACAATTTAATTTCAACATGTTATCACAAATCATATGAGATAAATAATGTTCTGGTGAGAGGTCACAGACATCTCTAGGCTCAGGCACTGGTGGCACATGCCCTGAGTCTCCTATTCAGTGCTAAAGGTCTAGCAAGACCTAGGAGAGCATATCAGAGCATAGTTCCCCACTGTCCCTGATTTGGAACAAAGTCCCCCTGTCCCCCATTCCTCCTCATTTGTCCCTCATTTTCATCTGATCTTTATAGTTTAATAGAAAAGTTTTTTATCTTTCAAAAAGTGTTTCCCAGTGCTAAACCTTCACCCAAATTCTAAAATGTTGCATTTGTAAATGCTAAAAGCCAGTATAAGCCCTCATTCACTGGCTTCAGCGGGAGATCAGTCCGTTGATCTCCGCTGAGCCGGTGGATGACAGGTCCCTCTCTGCTCGCTTGTCAGGCGCCTATGGAGGGATAGGATGAAAATGGACATGCTCTCACCCGATCCGATCTGCCAGCGACGGATCTGGACGTAGGGCCATCCGTCTGCTTTTTGCGGATTGGACCGGGTCAGATGTCAGCGGACATGTCTCCGCTGACATCCGTCGCTCCATAGGCTAACATGGAGCGCCCGTTCAGGTCCGCCGTCCACACTGACAGGCGGACCTGAACGGTCCAATCGTGTGAAAGGGGCCTAAAGGAATAGAAGTTGTGGATTTAACTAATCATTTTTTTGTAGAATTCTCCTTTAAAGGGGGCGTGACAGAGTGTCCTATGCCTACATACTTTTGCTAATAGGTGTCCTTTGTTTCTATCTCAAAAAGTTGGAAGATTTGTCAGAGTGACTTGCCCTGTGGACAGAGCCAGAGTGCAGCAATATCAAACTAGCCTGTGCTGCCTGCTTAGTTCTGGCCCAACATTACTAGCAGAGACCTGGGGGGAAGCAGCGCTGGACCTCTAGCTTAATAACTACTGTTTCCACTGACCACCAACAAAAGAAAGAAAAAGACTACAGACACTAAATAAAGGGTACAGACCATGTTCGACATTATATTGCACATGGTTCTGAATGCTGCACTATATACGCTAGGTAGTTATGACTGCTGGAATCTATATACTCCATAGTTTTGTGCAGGCATAAGGTGTTTCATCAGTCTACAGGCGAGGTGATGGTAGTGAAGGTGCAGCACTAGTCAGAAGAGTAGTAAAGGTTATAGGGGGTTCTGAGATGGGGAATTCATTAGAGCATAGAGATTCAGTGTAGTGGGCGGGGTGGCTTGTACGGGTATAGAGAGAGAGAGGGCAGTGAGTAGAATCCACTGGTGCAATTGTTAGAGGGGGGTTAAGGCACAGTTGTAAAAGCAAGAGGGTGCAGGTGTGGTGTTGAGAGCAGGGAAATAGGGTGGATTATATAAATTAGATAGTGTTGGGAGCAGGGTGGTGGTGGTGCTGGCGAGAGCGGGTGGGGTTGTTTGAACGTGCAATGGTGGAAGCAGAGAGGGTAAATGTTAGTGTAGGAATTGAGTGAGAGTTTGCGGGGGGCGGGGGGTAAATAAAGATGCATTTTTGAAAGTTGGGGAGAGGACATGCACACGTTGGGTGAGAATGTGCATAAGTACAAAAGTACGAAAGGAGAGGCATCCCACAAGCGCATTGGTGAGAGAAGGAATAAGCATGCAGTTGTGAGAGGTGGGGTACAGGTGAAGTGGTGGAAGAGGTAATGCCTTTTCCTTGAGCCTTTACTATACTGCGTAACCAAAGCCCTGACTACTGTATGTAACCTGTCCATGCTCAGACAGCAGGCTTGATATATGACTGATACTAGAGCCTCTCTCACTTTCACTGTCTCTGCTGTAAGAACCTACTGATGGGTGAAAAGCCTGACTGTTCACAGAAGACTAAGTAGCGGTTCATGCTATTACTCGCATGTGAATAGTACCTGAACTACACCGCATTTTTGTGCAATTTACATGTGACTCAGTGCGGTGCGATTTGAGCCCATTCATTTAAATGGATTAAATTGCACTGCATGGCACCAAAAAAGCACGGGCACCTTTTTTGGAGCTGCACCACACCAGCAACGCATTGTCGTTTTGCACCATGCAATTCGATCCAGGCAAACTGTATTACGTTTGTGATCCTTTTGGGATGTCGTTAACTTTGTATTGACATCTGCATCGCCAACACAGTGCGATTGCAATGCGGTGCGGGAAACGTGCAGGGATCGTGGCATTTCCCACACCACATATGTGTGAACCTATGCTTAAAGGGAACCTAAGCTGCCTGTTTGTTTTGTGAAACCTATTAGGAGGCACCCTGTTAGTTAGGAACAGACATGAGTTTACTTAGGCCTTTTCACACGGGCGTCTCCGTTTGACGGACTCAGCTTGCTCAGCAGGGATCGCTCCGCTGATCCCCGCTGAGCAGGCAGATGAGAGGTCCATCTCTGCTTACTGAGCAGAGACGGACCCAGTGCCACTCTCTTCTATGGGGAGATTGGGTGATTATGGACCGCCTGTCCATTTTCATCCGATCATATCCGATCTGATCCGCCAGACGGATGGAAAATAGGACCACCATTCGTCTAGATTTTGCCGACAGGATCGAATAACGGTGGATGTCAACAGACATGTCACCGCTAACATCCGTTGTTCCAAAGTGGTGAATGGAGGGTCCGATCAGGTCTGCCAGGTGGACCTGATTGGACAGCCCATGTTAAAAGGGCCCTAAGTGGCATGGACAAGCAGAGGTTTTGTTTGCTTTATGCTGTGGAAATGCTATACCAAGCCCTCCTGCACTGATATTATGTTTGCTGCTTTGCCACATAATAGTGCAGGACAAACTTTCTTGGACTTTTCCTGGGTGTCCCTGGTTTGAGGATGGCTTACAGCTACCAATACAAGTCAAGCCTGTCCCCTCTACAATAATATATAGTATATACTCTATTTACTGTATATACAGCCGTGGCCAAAAGTTTTGAGAATGACACAAATATTAATTTTCACAAAGTCTGCTGCTTCAGTGTTTTTATACATTTTTGTCAGATGTTACTATGGTATACTGAAGTATAATTACAAGCATTTCATAAGTGCCAAATGTTTTTTTTTTTTTGACAATTACATTAAGTTTATGCAAAGAGTCAATATTTGCAGTGTTGACCCTTCTTTTTCAAGACTTCTGAGCCACATCCTGACTGATGGCAGCCCATTCTTGCATAGTCAATGCTTGGAGTTTGTCAGAATTTGTAGGGGGGTTTTTTGTTCACCCGCCTCGCGGGGATTAAACACAAGTTCTCAATGGGATTAAGGTCTGGGGAGTTTCCTGGTCGTGGACCCAAAATTTCGATTTTTTGTTCCCCAAGTCACTTAGTTATCACTTTTAGTTATCACAAGGTGCTCCATCATCCTGGAAAAGGCATTGCTCATCACCAAACTGTTCTTGGATGGTGGGAGAAGTTGCTCTCGGAGGATGTTTTTGTACCATTCTTTATTACTGGCTGTGTTCTTAGGTAAAATTGTGAGTGAGCCCACTCCCTTGAGAAGCAACCCCACATGAATGGTCTCAGGATGTTTTACTTTTGGCATGACACAGAACTGATGGTAGCACTCACCTTTTCTGCTCCGGACAAGGATTTTTCCGGATGCCCCAAACAATCAGAAAGGGATTCATCAGAGAATGACTTTACCCTAGTGCCCAGCAGTCCAACCCCTGTACCTTTTGCAGAATATCAGTATGTCCCTAATGTTTTTCCTGGAGAGAAGTGGCTTCTTTGCTGCCTTTCTTGACACCAGGCCATCCTCCAAGTCTTCACCTCACTGTGCATGCAGATACACTCACACTTGCCTGCTGCCATTCCTGAGCAAGCTCTGCACTGGCGGTGCCCTAATCCTGTAGCTGAATCAACTGTAGGAGACGGTCCTGGCCTTTGCTGGACTTTCTTGGGCGCCCTGAAGCCTTCTTCACAAATGCAGTGGAAATGTTCTTTATGGGATTAAGTTAATTTTCATGGCAAAGAGGGACTTTGGAATTAATTGCAACTCATCTGATCACTCTTCATAACATTCTGGAGTATATGCAAATTGCCATCATAAAAACCGAGGCAGCAGACTTTGTGAAAAATAATATTTGTGTCAGTCTCAAAACTTTTTGGCCACGGCTGTATATACAGTATATATATATATATATATATATATATATATATATATATATATATATATATATATATATATATATAATCTCATCTCTATATAGATATAAATATATATATATATATATATATATATATATATATACATATATATCTCTCCATATAAATATATACAGTGGGGACGGAAAGTATTTAGACCCCCTTAAATTTTTCACTCTTTGTTATATTGCAGCCCTTTGCTAAAATCATTTAAGTTCATTATTTTTTTTTCCACATTAATGTACACACAGCACCCCATATTGACAGAAAAACACAGAATTGTTGACATTTTTGCAGATTTATTAAAAAAGAAAAACTGAAATATCACATGGTCCTAAGTATTCAGACCCTTTGCTGCGACACTCATATATTTACCTCAGGTGTTGTCCATTTCTTCTGATCATCCTTGAGATGGTTCTACGCCTTCATTTGAGTCCAGCTGTGTTTGATTATACTGATTGGACTTGATTAGGAAAGCCACACACCTGTCTATATAAGACCTTACAGCTCACAGTGCATGTCAGAGCAAATGAGAATCATGAGGTCAAAGGAACTGCCTGAAGAGCTCAGAGACAGAATTGTGGCAAGGCACAGATCTGGCCAAGGTTACAAAAAAATTTCTGCTGCACTTAAGGTCCATAATCCTTACATGGAAGACGTTTGGGATGACCAGAACCCTTCCTAGAGCTGGCTGTCCGGCCAAACTGAGCTATTTAAGGGGGTCTGAATACTTTCCATCCCCACTGTATATATTTATATGCGTGTATTGTGGTATTAGGGAGATTATACTCATGTGGTAGGTGCTTTTCAATGAGTTGTGCCAGTCCAAAACTGTATTTTAGGGCATGGCAGTCCAGTTTTATTAAAAGAAATTGAAAGTTCACATAGACATCACTTGCCCATGCAGGGGTTCTTCCACATCAATATGAACAAACTAAAATAATAAGCCACCTGGCTCCCTTGTTGGCAGCACCGCTGCTCTTCTTACCAGTCCCTCTGACTGTGCTGCCTAGCTCTGTTGGTTCACTTCTCAGATAGCAAGGATAACTTGCCACAAATTTGTGGCAGTGTTGAATTGTAAGTCTGTTAACTTGCTGCACATTTTCACTGGCAAGTTGTACATTTGCAGAACACTTCAAGCACAAGTTCTAGTTGACACTTTTCCAATTTGTAGAAAATTGGCGTGGCAAGTCTCTAGCAAGAGCAAAGTTGCAGTGGTGAGTCTACAGCAAGAGCTCTGCAAGTCTACAACATGAAAATTCCCCCACAGTGACCCCTGTGGTGGGATGACTATTGCACAACATAAGGGAACCAGAACTTGCAGCAGACTTGCAGAATGTTTGCAAAGAAAGTTGATCTGGAGTCATGCAATGCGGACATGTTGCAATTGTGCAACAAATTGTGCAACAAACAAGCCTGGCAAATCTAACAATAGCTTAGCCAGTCATTTTCAAACTTGCAGCTCAATTGATTGCTATCTGGGTTGGCTCTCTTAGTCTTTAGTCGCAGCATCTTGCTGTATGGCCCACATCTGGCCTATAGATTGTTTCTTGGCTTCTGACTGGGGCACCTCTGACCCCTGGGTGAGACCTTCACTCTCCCATAATGGGAGCATTCTCCAACTGGGAGCTCTGAGCTATTCTCAGACCTGAGTATAGAATGACCCTTTACACCTGTGTACTCAGGCATCTAGCAAATCCGGACAGAGGATTGTAAGTTCTGATCCAGAACTGCAGAATTCAAAGAAAGCCAAAAACACAGCTTTCTCTGCTCAGAAATGATAGTCCTGAACCTCGCATTAAACCTAAATGTGAATCCTGTGTCACATTTTCCTATACTCTCATAGTGACAGGGCTTCTCACTGTCACAATAAATATATACACACACACATATATATATATATATATATATATATATATATATATATATATATATATATATATATATATATATATATATATATATATATATATATATATATATATGTGCACCCGTACACTAACACATAGACAAGACTTGTGAGTGTGCAGGGGGACATATGATGGTGAAAACGACATGCTCTAAACATTGCAGCTGTTGGAAGTTAAAACTTCATTCTTAGGGACATCCCAACCATACCTTTCTGGCCTGAACTCATAAATAACTAATTATTCCTTGTCCTAAGGCGGAAACTAAAGTATAAAATGTCACTTAACTGACACAAATATTTTTCTAGAGCTGCATATTTGACACAATAACACAAATATCACACCACCTTTTTCTTCAGATCCAACAAGATGTAAGGAGACATATACAGTGATACCTCAGGTCACAAACTTAATTAGTGAAACTACTCTGGTCACGAATCAAATTGGTTGTGAACCGAGGCAAATTTTACCATAGGGTTCACTGTAAATCAAGTTAATTTGTTCTGAACTTTTTTTTGTTTATATATAAAACGACGAAATGTATGTACAGTACAAAAAAAGGATTTTAAACATATATTACATACGGTCTTTTACATTAAGCTGACGACCTCTTTCATGTGTACATCTAAAAAGAAAACTATAGCACCTCTTTAATCCTTGTTTGAAACCATCCCAAACCCCAATTTAAAAGACTAATCTAGGGTCCAGAAAACAGCACTGTGCATCCAGAAAAAGATCATCTGAGGGTATGATAAAGTAGAATTCATATGAACAGTTTTTCAATGATTCCCAATCAAGTGAGCCCACCCTCATGGTAGTCAGGGGGCAGTAACCCCTATCTGAGTGGACTGGTTCTCCTAAGACTCTCATCTTGCACTGCTCTTCAGTCTAACATCAGTCTAACATCAACAGTATGTAAGGTATTTGAGAGAATGGTAAGGGACTCTATACAGAAATTTGTGACAACCAGCATGGATTTATGAAAGTCTAATATTGTCAGGCCAAATCTTTGTGAGGAAGTAAGCAAGAAGTCGGATGGTGGAAATCCAGGGGACATAATTTATCTAGATTTTCATAAAAATTTCCTCTATAAATGAAGGTCTGTTGGAGTTGATGAAATTGAATGTACCTAAATAGGACCCCGATTACATGAACAGGTCCAGAGAGTAGTGATCAATTATTAATTCTCTGAATTGTCTAAAGTTGTGAGTGGTGTCCCCCAGGGCTCTGTCTTGGAGCCAATGCTGTTCAATTTGTTTATTAACCACTTCAGCCCCGGAAGATTTGGCTGCTCAATGTCCAGAGCACATTTTACAATTTGGCACTGCGCTGCTTTAACTGGTAATTGCACGGTCATGCAAAGTTGTACCCAAACAAAATTTGCGTCCTTTTTCCCCACAAATAGAGCTTTCTTTTGATGGTATTTGATTGCCTCTGCAATTTTTATTTTTTGCGATATAAATGGAAAAAGATCGAAAATTTAAAAAAAAATGACATTTTCTACTTTTTGTTATAAAAAAAAAAATCCACTAAACTCAATTTTATTCATACATTTAGGCCAAAATGTATTCAGCCACATGTCTTTGGTAAAAAAAAATGTCAATAAGCGTATATTTATTGGTTTGCGCAAAAGTTATTGCATCTACAAACTAGGGTACATTTTGTGGAATTTACGCAGCTTTTAGTTTATGACTGCCTATCTCATTTCTTGAGGTGCTAAAATAGCAGGGCAGTACAACCCTCCCCCCCCCCATGACCCGTTTTGGAAAGTAGACACCCCAAGGAAATTGCGGAGAGGCATGTTGAGCCCATTGAATATTACATTTTTTTGTCACAAGTGATTGAAAAATGACAAAAAAATCAAATAAATTACACAAAGTTGTCACTAAATGATATATTGCTCCCACATGCCATGGTTATATGTGGAATTACACCAAAAAATACATTCTGTTGCTTCTCTTGAGTATGGGGATACCACATGTGTGAGACTTTTTGGGAGCCTAGCTGCGTACAGCACCCCGAAAACCAAGCACCATCTTCAGGATAAGGTAAATTTTTGATTTCACTCCTCACTACCTATCACAGTTTCGAAGGCCATAAAATTCCAAGATAGCACAACCCCCCCCCATGACCCCATTTTGGAAAGTAGATACCCCAAGCTATTTGCTGAGAGGCATGTTGAGTCCATGGAATATTTTATATTTTGCCACAAGTTGCAGGAAAATTATAAACTTTTTTTTTCTTTTTTTTGCACAAAGTTGTCACTAAATGATACATTGCTCAAACATGCCATTGGCATATGTGAAATTACACCCCAAAATACATTCTGCTGCTTCTCCTGAGTACGGGCATACCACATGTGTGAGACTTTTTGGGAGTCTAGCCATGTACAGGACCCCGAAAACCAAGCACCGCCTTCAGGCTTTCTAAGGGCGTAAAATGGTGATTTCACTTCCTTACTACTTATCACAGTTTTGGAGGCCATGAAATGTCAAGATAGCACAACCCCCCCCCCCCGCAAATGACCCCATTTTGGAAAGTAGACACCCCAAGCTATTTGCTGAGAGGCATCTTGAGTATTTTGCAGATCTTGCTTTTTGTCACAAAGTTTTGAAAATTGAAAAAAGAAAAAAAAATTATTTTCTTTCTTCATTTTCAAAAACAAATGCAAGCTGCAAAATACTCATCATGCCTCTTAGCAAAGTGTCTGCTTTCCAAAATGGGTTCATTTAGGGGGTTTTGTGCTATCTTGACATTTCATTGCCTCCGTAACTGTGATAGGTAGTGAGGAAGTGAAATCACCATTTTACGCCCTTAGAAAGCCTGAAGGTGGTGACTGGTTTTCGGGGTCCTGTAAATGGCTAGGGTCCCAAAAAAACTCATACATGTGGTATCCCCATACTCAGGAGAAGTAGCAGAATGTATTTTGGGGTGTAATTCCACATATGCCCATGGCATGTTTGATCAATATATCATTTATAGTGACAACTTTGTGCAAAAAAAAGTTTGTAATTTTTCCAAAACGTGTGGCAAAATATAAAATATTCCATGGACTCAACATGCCTATCAGCAAATAGATTGGGGTGTTTACTTTCCAAAAAGGGATCATTTGGGGGGGGGGGGTTGAACTGTCCTGGCATTTTATGCACAACATTAGAAGCTTATGTCACACATCATCAACTCTTCGAACCACTTGAAGACAAAGCCCTTTCTGACACTTTTTGTTTACATGAGAAAATATTTTTTTTTTTGCTAGTAAATTACTTTGAACCCCCAAGCATTATATATTTTTTCAAAGCAAAGGCTCTACAGATTAAAATGGTGGGTGTTGCAATTTTTTTTTTCACACACTATTTGCGCAGCTATTTTTCAAATGCAATTTTTTGGGAAAAAAAACATTTGTTTTAATGTTAATGCACCAAAACACACTATATTGCCCAAATATTTGATGGAATAAAAAAGATGATCTTATGCTGAGTACATGGATACCAAGCACAACATGCTTTAAAATGTGCAGCGGCGACAAACTACATACATTTTTAAAAGCTTTTTAAATCCTTTACAGGTTAATAAATAAATGACAGTAGTTCCGCGCTTAGGAAAAAAGAAGAAAGAACTGCAGCCCCCCTGACACTGAATATCACATAGGTGAAATTCAAATCAACAATTGAACTAAAAAAGGGGAATTGGCGCTGTTCGGCTATATGTGCATTAAATGTTGTTCCTAAATAAATACATATAAAAAAAAAAAAAATTTTATATATATGAAAATAAATTATTATTAAGTGCAACCAATGTGCTCATAGGAGTTAAAAAATGTATATATGCAGAAGCTCCACCAACCAATGCTATGCTTTAAAGTGCAATGTGCTACAAAATATATATATATATGTGTACCCAAAATCACCAAATATTCCAAGTGTAATGAAAAATCTTTGGTACAAACTTGTAAACCATTAAAATAAAATCCCCAACATAAATACGTGAAAAGTCCAATTCATAAACCAAGTAATAAAAAATAAAATATAAAAAACAGTGCTAAAAAAAAGTCTATTGATATGATGAAAAACAAAGTCCCAAAAATTTGTGTGCAGAAAAAATTCCTTGAATGTGTCCCTCTGATGGAAAGACTGTAATCTCAGTGCAGCAGGTGTTCCCCGTCTTCCACTACACCCCCACTCGTGCCCTCACTCACCGGACTGCCCAACCCCTGCAGGGGTGAAAGGCATGCAGACACAATCCAGCGATGATGAACCTGGGAAACGGTCCTCAGCCCAGTGGTGTTAATCCTTCTCCGATGTTGCGATGTCCCCAACATAAAACATCCATATGCAGTAAAAGAGAAAAAACCTCATAGCGTGAATCCGAAAAAAATTGTTCTTTATTGTGTGGAACGATGAAACTATTGTAAAAAACAGGAGCTGACAGCGCTCCACTATCCGGCTCAAAGCCTGGTGGGCGGCGTGGTAAGGCGTGCGTTCCACCGCCCGCCTGCCTTAAACCGGAAGAGCAAAAGACAAGAGGTTGACGTATGCATATCTCCAGGCCACGCCTTACGCGTTTCGTCATCAAGACGTCATCTGAGGCACGAGTGGGGGTGTAGTGGAAGACGGGGAACACCTGCTGCACTGAGATTACAGTCTTTCCATCAGAGGGACACATTCAAGGAATTTTTTCTGCACACGAATTTTTGGGACTTTGTTTTTCATCATATCAATAGACTTTTTTTTAGCACTGTTTTTTATATTTTATTTTTTATTACTTGGTTTATGAATTGGACTTTTCACGTATTTATGTTGGGGATTTTATTCTAATGGTTTACAAGTTTGTACCAAAGATTTTTCATTACACTTGGAATATTTGGTGATTTTGGGTACATATATATATATATATATATATATATATATATATATATATATATATATATATATATATATATATATATATTGTAGCACATTGCACTTTAAAGCATAGCATTGGTTGGTGGAGCTTCTGCATATATACATTTTTTAGCTCCTATGAGCACATTGGTTGCACTTAACAATAAATTATTTTCATATATATAAAATAGTTTTTATTTTTTTATATGTATTTATTTAGGAACAACATTTAATGCACATATAGCCGAACAGCGCCAATTCCCCTTTTTTAGTTCAATTGTAAATCCTTTACAGGTTACCACTTTAGATTTACACAGGTCTATGACTAAAATTACTGCCCTTGATCTGACCTTCGCGGTAATACCTCACATGCATGGTGCAATTGCTGTTTACATATGACACCAGACCGACACTTGCGTTCGCCTTTGCGTGTGAGCACGGGGGGACAGGGGTGCTTTATATTTATTTATTTATTTTTTTATTATATTTTTAAACTGTTCCTTTCATAGTCTCCTTATATTAACATTAATAGTTCTACCTGGAATTAATCCAATTAAATCCAAATTGAAATATATTTGTTTAAACACAGGGACACAACATTTGAAAGTATTTTGGCATCTGTGTTGATGAGGGAATTGGGACAGTAAGAGTTAAAGTATAGAAGGTCTTTGTGCATCTTTAGGAGTAAGTACTTCCTTCAGCAATGAGGGTAGATTGCCAGTTTAATATGCAAAATTATACATACTAAAAACATGTGGAATGAAACGGTCTTTATAATTTCTATACCATTCAGTGGGATAACCATCCAGAAGTTTGGTTTTTGAGAACATAGTTATGACAAGCTCTATTTCCTCTACTGTGAGGGAGCATCTAGGATGCTTATATGATTCAATGAAAGTGTTGTTAAAAAGATTGTACTCCTCCAGTTTTGTATAATCTTTATTTCATTTTGTAGAGAAACATATAAAAGGATATGTCCAACATTTGCATTAGAATAAAATTACTGACCCATCAGGGTCTTGCGTGTGTGAACAGTACGAATAAACAGGTTGATCAGAGAAACAAGTACAACAACAAAAGAAGCGATGTTTATGGGTATTGTGCGAGATGGCCTAGGGGCCTTCACCGGTTAGTAGGTTAAGGAAGGAGCCTTGGGAATAGTGTTATGAACAGCTGTGGAGGTGTGAAGCATAAGGAGAGTATATCGGCCTTCCTGTATGACAACCCTGCCCCTGGTGGTGAGCCAGGGGGTGCTGTCCAAAAAAATATAGTGAAAGTATGGTCCCATGACCTGCGGCCGGGGCAGGGGGGGGCCCAAACAATAGCCTCCATCAAACCTCCCTCTACCCCCTGCACACAGTAGGGATACCAGAAAGCGACACATTATACACTCAGACGGGACGCCCAGTACTCCCTGTAAGTCAGGGGCCCGTCCCGTGAGCATAGAGGCTCTAAGCAGTTATGTCCACCAGCAGCATATCGTTTAGTCCTTTAACCGGCATCAATATAACAAGGGAAGCATATATCCTTTGAGGTGTACAGAAGGAAGAATACTCTTCCAGTTTAAACAAACTGCAATGAGCCCTAAAAGCCTTATTAGGCTTCGTTCACAACTGAACGGTCCGTATTGCAAGTGGAATCGCTGCGATTCTGCCCTGGATACCAGAATTGCTGCAAAATGTAGAATGCTTTTGAAATGCCATTATTTCTTATTGGCACCCCAAACACGGTGCAATTTTGCAGCAATTTGTTGAGACTAGACAGTGCATTTTGAGAGGCAAGTCATAAACCAATAATATAAAATATTGCTGTCCCCCTGTGCGACAATAGAATATTCTGGCTTCAGGGTAGTTCCACCTCCATATAGGAAAAATTTAGTCAGCCAGGTAGTCAAGAAAATAGAGCTAAATGCTACAGGGCATAGTCTATATGCTATCAAAATAACTACAGTGTTCAAGTTTCCCACAGTAAAAATGGGCTCCCAGCAAACTCATAAATTCAGCCTACGAGTTGATTGAGTTCCTGAAGAGTGAAAGGAGTCTACCAGAAAAAGGAAACATTGCATAGAAAGGCCTAAAATGACATATTTCCCCAGTGGACCCAGCCTTATCTCCTCCGCCACAGCACCCAAAGATTTGGAACAAAGAGTAAAAATTCCTCTGAAGTGTGTGGTGTAGGCAGAGTGGTGGGCCTGTACAATACAAGAATTCTTCAAAGATGATACTTTAGAACCCATTAAACACGTTTTCTGAAGTATCATAATATGTGGATTATATCTCTTTAAGTAGTCAAACACTAACAAACCTTTCCTTTTTTTTTTGAGTTCAAGAACATTTCATGAGATTATGTGGACATATTATATGGAGTACAGTATCAAAGAAAATAGGCTTTAACCACAAAAAAAAAGTATTCTGCACAGTACCCAATACACCATTACATAAAACATATGTAAGGCATTTGCTGACTAATACAATAGTTGCCATGGCAATGTTACTAAAGCAAAAGGAAGGTTGAAGGACTCTTCTAAACCTAGAAAGCTGATAAGGTTCTGGGGATCCTTGCTTTGCTTTGTAAATAAGAATAATATTTAAATAATCTTATGAATGTTTTAAATGCTTTTTTATAAATACATATTACTATGTATAGTACTTTGATAAGCTGCTTTGGGTTGCTCATCACAATATTTACTTTTGTGTGGTGTACATGGATATTTATATATGTATGTGTATGTATGAATATATTAAAATGCACAGTCTTTGACTAAACACGAGTCGGGTAGCATACCCTTCGTACTACTATCCTGTCTGGGCATGCACATAAAACTGTGAATAGGGGAAGAAAGTGTTCCTCGTTTACTAAGGACAGCAATATATGATTTCCCAAAACATACAGGCTGAAAAGTAAACTACTGTATTAAAATGTGCTCTAAAAGTGTTTCTTCCCAAATACAAAATGTTCAAAAAACGTCCAATATACTACCTTGGATGAGTGTCTAAACTGTTAGGAAACAGAGAAAAGAGTATCCTCTTCCAAAACAAATTCAGACTCCCATTTTAATCAGCAACAGGTACAGTGCTCTAACCTATCAACAGTCATTTTTCATCCTTCAAACAACTCTAAATGAGTTAAAGGTAAACTCTAGCTTTGAGTGATCGATCTCTCTTCTTCCATTCCCACATTTAATATGCAGGTTGTACAAGAAATCTTTGACTAAAAACAGGAGTTGGGCAGTATACTCTTCAGTGGTGTCACGTTGAGATAGATGCATTATTAGCACCTGAATGGAAGCAAAGACAAAATATATATTTTCTATTTTGGATAGAGTAGAGAGGATGGTTAAAACTGTTGCCAGTTGTTTTTGATATCTGTGTCTAATTAGGAAGATTTCTCTTTACTTCCTGTACTGTAGACTCAACAGGAAGTGAGAGAATGAATTGATCAAAGATAGTTCAATTTGCATGCCACATCCCTAAATCTGGTGTATCAAAAAGGTGTCTGTAGTAACATATGGGACTTTTGAGGCACAACGTTTTAGTGAAATTTGTAACATTTTATTTAATTTCTTTTAAAGAAGTAAATATATAATAAAATACAATTATAAACGGTCATTTTAAACCACTGCAGTGATTTATAGCAAGTCTTTCCGCACCATGCGTTTCATGGACATGGTCCTCTTCATCGGGAGCTAGCACACTTGAATTGCTGCCATCTAAATAGTGACAAAATTGATCTTAAATAATCATACAAATATAGTGCATTTTCATACGTCATGCCATAATTACTCCCCATGGACTGCAATAATGTGTATCCAGATATTCCTCGATGTTCAACCATTGCTGCCGATAAAGAGGACCATGTCCATGAAAAACGCTGAGTGGAAAGACTTGCTATAAATCACTGCAGTGGTTTAAAATGACTGTTTTATATTTGTATTTTATTATATGTTTACTTCTTTAAAAGGAATGAAATAAAATGTTACAAATTTCACTAAAACGTTGTGCCCCAAAAATCCCATATGTTACTACAGACCCCTTTTTGATACACAGGAACTGAGAGAATATCTTTCCAATTTTAGAGAAATACTCTCTTAGCCAGTTGACATGGGAAACAAGCATTACCATTGGAAGACTTCCCCCCTATTCCTATTCTGGTGACAACTTAAAATGTTGGATTTACCCTCAGTTTCAATCCACCCTGGTGTTCAGGACAATTAGAGATGATGAACCTTTCTAACCAGGGACACAGACAGAAATAAAAACCTAACCACTATCCAAATCTAAAAAAATAAAGTTTTGCCTTTCGTTACTGTATACTTTAAGAAAAATGAAAGAAATTACATTAAAAAGAAAAGAGAAGGCTTTCCACAGATAGCATTTAGCATTATGTTGTTTTCTTTTATATGCTGAATCCAGAGTTTAAACTAATTGTCATATTTGGAGTCAGGAGAGATTTTTGTCCCCCCTTTAGGACAAAAAAAAATGGTAGAAATGTGTCTGGGGTTTTATTTGCCTTTCTCTGGATCCACAGAGCAGTGGTTCCTAAAGCAGACCTTGTGGAACCTTACATAGGCCCAAATAAGAGGAAAATATGACGTTCTGCTTGAAATACCCCCAAATATCTACTATTACATTTATTAGTCAGAAAAACACCTTCTCTGCCCCTAATCATAGTTGCCCCCAAACACACATGTGAATGAGGCCTGTGATAATAAAAAATCATCTCAAAATGCCTTGTATCCATCATCTTGTTAATGGAGTGCACATGGCAAAGCAAAAGGATGTTCAATCTTATAAGATGGTGATGACTGAATCTACTTTTATCAGTCTGACTTGCTAAACACGAGATATGGTCACACAGGAACTATAATCCAAATTTCAAAAGGTTCCTAAACTGGCACAGCACAAAAAAAGTATATTTAACAGCTTAAAGTGAAACTAAGAACATAACCTACATTTTGGCAAAGGCCTTACTTTCCCTCCCCAGTCAGGAAATCAGAAGCCTCTATGGAAGCTACAAAAAACCTGCAGAGCTCCCTCTCTGAATACTATCTAGCCAGCTGCATAGACTTATATGGGCTACATACATATACATCATCTAATGGATGGATCAATTGGCAAACCATAGAATTATATGCAGTTGGCTAACACTATCTCAGTACTGTACCCATTCAGCATAGCATAGTAAACAGAACAGGAACATAATGGGCAGGCAACTGGAGGCAATACATACTTAAAATGAATTATGTGCCTCCCTGCAAAACCATATCTATATTCAATATACATATTAAATGTCCTATTATTGTATCCATAGTAAGAGACATGTCCCATTAAACATGCGATGCCCTCCCTGGTCAGTGTCTGGTACATCTCTGGGTCTTCCAGCTGCTATGATAGCAGCTTCTGATCCAAGATCTACATTTTTATATTCTGTTAGTGCTGAGAATGCCAAGGGAACTTTTGTAATGTAAATTAAATTTTCAGTTTACATCTAAAGGAATGTTTCCTTTTCTAAAACATAATACATTTGTAGTACACTTCCTATACTATGAAAGTAGACCGTTAAATCTGATATTTATTCAGAATGAAAGCGTTCAGGTGTTTGTCACGTCTACCATTGATGAAAACATTCATAGTAGAGTACTGTATCGTATTTGCCATCAATTAATACAGAAAGTTTGGAGTTTAAATTATATTGGCTAACTTAAAATTATATTAAAGGTGCTCTTTTTTAAAACAAAACAAAAAATAGCAAATATGTCATACTCACCTGCTCTGTGCAGTGGTTTTGCACCAAGCTGCCCCAATCCTCCTTTTCTCGTATCCCTAGCCAATGCTCTTAGCTCTTCCTTCCTGCTGAGTGCACCCACAGTAAGCAGCTTGCAAAGGGGGCACCCAAGCAGGTTTGTTCCCGAGCCGTAGCTCTGCGTGTCCATTCACATACAGAGCCGCGACTTGGCCCTACCCCCTCACTCCTCATTGGCTCACTGGCTGTGATTAACTCCTCCAGCTGTCTCAGCCAAAGAGGAGAGGGAGTACCAGGGCAGCCGATACTCTTGTGCACAAAGCTGGATTGGGAGAGGACTCAGCTGAGTAATGGGGGTTTGTGGGGAGAGCAGCACACAGAAGATGAAAAACCTTCAGCCTTTACAACAACTTTAACCAGTTGCTGCCCGCCCACATTCAAATGATGGAGGCACGGCGCGGCTCTCGTTCTGGGGGCGCGCATTGCGGCGATCCTGGACGCACCATGTTGCTAGGACACAGCACGACCCCGATCTCTTTAACCATGTGATCGGCTGTGTCTAATCACAGCCGGTCACATGTAAATACAGGAAGTGCCGGTAATTGTCTCTCATCGCCTCACACTGACAGAGTGTGTGGCGAGGAGAGCCGATCAGCGGCATCTCCTTGCAGGGGACAACAAGACATGTAATCAGGGCACTGATCATCAGTGCCCTGATTACACTTAGGTGCCACCAGTGCCAGCAATCAGTGCCCACCAGTGCCAGCAATCAGCGTCCACCAGTGCCACCAATCAGTGCTCTTTAGTGATGCCAGTCAGTGCTGGCTTTCAATGCCCATCAGTGCCGCCCATCAATGGCCATCAGTGCTGCCCATCAGTGCCACCCATCAATGTCTATCCATCAGTGCTGCCCATTAGTGGCGGCTATCAGTGCCCACCAGTGTTGCCTATCAGTGCCACCTATCAATGCCCACTGGTGCCACCTATCAGTCTCCATCAGTGCCACCCATCAATGCTCATCAGTGCCACCTATCAGTACCCATAAGTGCGGCATATTAGTGCCTCCTCATCAGTTCCACCTAATCAGTGCCCATATATGCCACCTCATCAGTGCCCATCAGTGCAGCCTATCATTGCCCATCAGTGCACATCAGTGAAGGAGGAAACTGACTTATTTACAAAATTTACTGACAGAAACTAAGAAACTTTTTTTTTTTTCAAAATGTTCTGTCTTTTTTTTTTTTTAGTAAAAAATAAAAAAAACAGCCAGTGATTAAATACCACCATAATAAAGCTCTATTTGTGTGAAGAAAATGATAAAACTTTCACATGGTTACACCATGTAGCATGACCGCGCAATTGTCATTCAAATATATTTACATATACATATTGAGGTGGTTAATCTAGTTGCCTTTATCTACAGTCTGTCCAGCTGAGGTGACATCAACATCAACCTATGATTATGAACCCTTATAAAAAGTGGGAAGCAAGCACAAAAGCTAAATCATGTTACTGTTAGAATATTATTATTTATTAGCTCTTCCCTCCTGCTGAGTGCCCCCACAGCAAGCAGCTTGCAAAGGGGGCACCTAAGCAAGTTTGTTCTCGAGCCGTGACTCTGCATGTCCACTCACACACAGAGCTGCGGGTCCCCCCCCCTCTCCTCATTGGCTCACTGGCTGTGATTGCCAATGGCTCCCACTGCTGTCTCCAATAAGGAGAGAGAGTCCCTGGAGAGCCGAGGCTCTTGTGCACATTGCTGGATCAAGATGGCTCAGTTGAGTATTGGGGGGCTGGGGGTGCTGCTGCACAGAGGAGGTTTTTTTACCTTCATGTATAGAATGCATGAAGGTAAAAAACCTTCAGCCTTTAGAACCACTTTAAGTTATTGATGCATTTGGGATGTCTTATATCACTTCTTCAGGCTTTATACATTTAAAATGTAAAAACCCCAAAGAAGGGATCCAAGAAATCTCGAAAGCTTACATCCTTAGTCTTTAAAGCAAACAATTAATGGGAAATCAGTAAACTCAACGGTCAAGTACCAACATCAGTCAAGGTGAGATTAACCGCTTGCTGACCAGCCGCCGCAGTTTTACTGCGGCAGAATGGTACGGCTGGGCGGAACGACATTACCTTACGTTGCTTTGACTTTTGGCCACTAGGGGCACAAGCGTGCCCGCAGCATGTGCCGAAGCCGATGTGAGTGCCTGTCGGGCGTGATGACCGCCGGGTACACGCGATCGCTTGTGACCGAGCGAGAACCGGGATCTGTGTGTTTGTGAACACACAGATCCCGGTTCTTTCAGGGAAGTACAGACAGATCGTGTGTTCATACTAAGTATGAACACCGATCTCTCTCTCCTCCTGGACAGTCCCATCCCCCCTACAGTTAGAACACACATAGGGAACACAGTTACCCCTTGATCGCCCCCTAGTGTTAACCCCTTCCCTGCCAGTGACATTTATACAGTAATCAGTGCATTTTTATAGCACTGATCACTGTAAAATTGTCAATGGTCCCAAAATAGTGTTAAAAGTGTCAAATTTGTCCGCCACAATATCACAGTCCCGATAAAAATCGCAGATCGCTGCCATTACTAGTAAAAAAAAAAAAAAATAATAAAAATGCCATAAATCTATCCCTTATTTTGTAGACGCTATAACTTTTGCGCAAACCAATCAATATACGCTTATTGCGTTTTTTTTTTACCAAAAATATGTAGAAGAATACATATCGGCCTAAACTAAGGAAAATTTTTGTTTTTTTGATAAAAAATGTGGGATATTTATTATAGCAAAAAGTAAAAGATATTGTGTTTTTTTCAAAATTGTCGATCTTCTTTTGTTTATAGCGCAAAAAATAAAAACTGCAGAGGCAAACAAATACCACCAAAAGAAATCTCTATTTGTGGGAAAAAGGGACGTCAATTTTGTTTGGGTACAGCGTCGCATGACCGCACAATTGTCAGTTAAAGCAACGCAGTGCTGTCAGTGCCGTATCGCAAAAAATGGCCTGGTCATTGAGCAGCCAAATCTTCCGCGGCTGAAGTGGTTAAAGCTTAAGTGCAGCCGAAAAATGAAAATTCAACACAGGGTACATGACTTACAGTCAGTAGGATGTGTCCTTTGTGCTAATGCCTCTTCTGTTAGGCGAAATCCTCCTCCTTTCATGCCAAACCCCCCCCCCCCATTATATTCTTTTATATTCTTCCAGTGCGGCAGGGGTTAAAAGAACAGTGGGAGCTGTGACAGGCTCTTATCAGGAGTGCCCACTCTTTCCACTCAGCTGCTTCATTTACAGAAGCTGTAGTACAGCTTCTATGAATAGACAGGGTCTATGAATGGAAAAGCAGACCTTTCAATCATCTGCCCTTCCTCCATTTGGGATCACATGTCATTCATTGAAGTTGTAGTATCCGCTTCTATGAATGGCGGAGCTGGGCAAAAAAGGGAGGGCATAGTCGGGCACACTTGATGAAAGAATGTGAGAGCTCCAACAGTGATATATACTGCTTCCCGCCCAGGCCATTGTAAAATGACGCCCGAGAGGGAGCCCTATTGTTCTGGGTGGACGCCACATGACATCCTTCTCAGAACGCGTCAGTGTGATCTGTCACCCACTGTGTCCACCGGACAAATCACAGCAGGTCCCATGACAATTGTAAACAATGAATGGCTTCCATTCATGCCATTCATTGTGTACAATTGTGTTGCTAGCTGTGATTGGTCACAGTGATCACATTGTACAGACAGGGACAATTACAGCCCATCTGTAGCATGTGATTAGCTGTGGCCAATCACAACAATACACACTGGACTAACCTATTTTATTCAGTAAAAATGCTAGCTTATAGCAGTGAAGTTCATTGCCATACAGGACTTTCAACCTTAAAATAACTTTAGGAGTCACAGACAGTAATATGCAAAAAGCAGCACAAAAGTATCTATTAATTGTTCGCCCAACAAAAGGAATAAGCTGGCATTTATTTTATTTGAGGTAAGGTGAGCACACCTTAGGAATGGCCGTTACACCCAGCTGCGTCATGCCAAGCAGCCTGACATGACAGCACGGGCAGAGAGGCTGCATACCTAAGCGGCATGCCCATTGCTTTCAGGCTGTATTAATGCCAATCCACCCAAAAGATAAAAAGGGGCTTCCATGTCATCCTCAGTCCAGAAAAAATGACGTCTGGTACATGAAGACACAATAAAATAACTCTTGTAAGGTCCATTCAGGAAAATTTTAAACACATTTTGTAACTAGGAACAACAGATAACAATCCCAAAGATAATACTGCGGGTAATGTCAGAGCACAGCTTTACAGAACAGAAGGGTGGAAATAACTTTGCTTCCTAAATTAATGCTGCCCTTGTCAAGATTTGGGCACCTTCTATTACAGGAAACCTTACATGGGAGAAATATGAAGGATACCATTTCCCGCTTCTCATTCTGAAAATGCCAGTTGCCTGGCTGTCACACTGAACCCTCTGGCTCTCAGCAACTATCCCAGAAGATTAAGACTTCTGACTCTACTCTGACTTTTTTGAATTGTGTACTTCTGGGTCAGTCATTTACAGTACTTAAGTCAGCATAATAGCCAGGCAGCATTACGCTGGAGGTCAGCAATGGTATCTCCTAGTGGACAAAAACTCAAAGTTTAGAAAAATAGTAATCCAATAGGTGGAGGGTGCACAGGGGGTCCTAAAGTTTCCCGAACACAGCAGCCTGCTGAAAGTGAGCAGCGGTGGAGGAATGACACATCACTGATTCAGGCAGTGAGGGAGTGCCTCCACAGGATAATCAAAGTTAATTGACAGAAAACTGTCGCTGGCAACAGTTGCCTGTCAGACATGGGCTTTATGCAGAATGACAGCACCCACACAGAAGTCTGTTTTAAAGCCCAACTCCAGGCAACTAAAAAAAGATATAACATGAATAAAGGCCCTGCTTCCTGAAGATGCAATCAGCGAAACTAGTCAAGGCTCTACGGGTTTTGTCACTTCCTGCTCCAGTGTGATGTCACCTCTGGCCCAAACTTCCGGCTGTTGGAACTCACGTGGGTTACCAAGCAGTACAGTTGTGCTGGTTGACAGAAAGGCTGTTTACATTGGTGCCGAGTCTGAGCACAAAAACAAGCGAGTGCTATATTCTGCCTTTGTGTACACCTGGGACAATAAATACTACACAATAACTACTTCCCTGGTTTGATGTTGTCGTGTGAATACTGAAGAATTAGGGGGAGTTTGAAGACCATCTGATGTATGGTGTCATCGATCTGGAGGATTTATCCCATTGCGCTTGTTGACCTTTAGTAACATAGAAGTCGCTGGATTGATGGTGAGTGCGGATTTTTCACAGTGGCTTGTGATTTATGGCTGCACAGTTGGAAGACCATTTAATGGCACATGCAAGATTTACATGCGTAGTGATGGATCACAATGCACTTCTATAGACTTTTTCATAATTTTCATATCATTTTCACTGTGTTTCAGTTTTTATGATTGTTGTTTTTTTTTATATTTATGGGTGATAGCTCCTTGCTTTCTTTTTTTGAATTGCTTGTTTAGGTCTAGGGGAGTAAAAAAAGACTTACTTACTTGATCCCTACTCTTCCCTGCAGCTAGGCAGGTTCCTGCAGCTTCTTCCTCCCCACCTTCTAGTGATCTAGGGTCCTGACGTCATGGCCAAAGCAGGGTCCACAGCCCTGCATTGGATGTAATGCCACCAAATAACAGTCCACCACTGGAATTTGGGGCAGCAGCATCTGCCGAGGGAGTGAAGGATCGGATGAGTTAAACTCTCCTCTCTCCAAAACAAAATGAACAACTAACGCTTGCAAAGCAGGCAAATCCCAATTGCAAAGGTTAATTTAAAGTTTTCCTGGCATTGGGCTTTAAAGTGGTTTAAAACCCTTACGTATACCCAGTGCAACCATCTCTTCTCTACAGTCTCCCAAAACACACATTTTACACAGCATCTCTCAAAAAACGTTAGCTGTAACTGCTTAACTGCTTCCCACCCACGCCATTGTAAAAATGATGGGTGGGTGGGAGCCCTATTGTTCTAGGAGGATGTCATATGACATCCTCCCGAGAACAGGCTGTGCTCCAGAATGATCGGTCACCCGCTGACACAGCAGATGACCAATCAGTGTAACCGACCACTGCTAATACCATGTGATCGCTGTGACCAATTACAGCAGATCACATGACAGTTGTAAACAATGAATGCCTTCCTTTCATGCCATTCATTGTATACAATTGTGTTGCTAGCTGTGATTGGTCACAGTGATCACATGGTACAGACAGGGCCAATCACAGCCCATTTGTACATGTGATTAGCTGTGGACAATCACAGCTATTCACAATACACAAGGGTTGATTTACTAAAGCCAAATAGACTGTGTACTTTGCAAAGTCCAATTGCGCTCCATAATTTAGTAAATAAGGTAAAGGTCCACTTTGCAAAGAACACCCAATCACGTGCCTGGAAAAAAAAATGCATTTTTGCTTGCACATGATTGGATAAAAGAAGTCATCAGAGCTTCTGCTCATTTACTAAGCTCTGGAGCATCTGCACTTGCAGAGTGCAGCTGCACCTTGCAAAGTGCGCAGTCTATTTGCCTTTAGTAAATTAACCCCACAGTGTCTACACACTGTAATTCAGTAAAAATATTTGCTTAAAGCAGTGAATGCTCCCCAACAGAAGACAAGATAAAAATGTGCACATCTTCCAGACTTGTGCAGTAATGCAGTGTGAAACTTTGCCTCTGTGCAGCAGCTTCCTGTAATAAAGACTGGTCACTGCTGCTTCCTCTCCTTGTGCAGGGTGGCTGGCCTTGTCTCCGCCCCCTCATTTAGATTTTTTGCAGGCAGCCTGTAGTGGGTGGAGCCAACTGGGTTCCTCCCACAGCTCTGCTCTCTGCACAGACTATCTGCAGCACAGTGAAGGTGTTACTGCTTTTTCTTTATAAAGTAATATCTGGGCTTGCAAAGGTATTTGGTATATATTGAGAAATATATCTAAATTAAATTGTTTGTCCACAGAGTTCAGTGTTACTTTTTTCTGACATACATATCCACTATAAAAATGCAGGATTAAATTGAGTACCAGGCAACTAGCATTTTCAGAAAGGTCAGCAATGAGACCCCTACAATTCCCACCACACAAGCTTCCTTTATATTATTTAAAGTACCAAACACATTTTGTTATTGTTTATAAAGATGAATGGAAAATATCTCTAAATTAACAATAAAAGCAACACAACAGCGATAGTGAAAGGATTACTGATTTTCCCACTAAGGCCTCATGGCTATGGGTGGTCTGACCCATCAGCATCAAATCCGGGTGTTTCTCTGGTGCCCAAGAGGCACAGGGGCAGTGCCAACCCGCAGCCTGTAAAAATCTATGACAGGCTGAACTACAAGGTGGCTGGATGGTGTATGGAGCAGTACTCATGTTTGGGGCTGTGTGAAATCGAAGACTTATGCCCCCAACAGAATTCCAGTTTTCACATTTTTCTGATCAGATGTTCCGAAACTGAAATCAGATTGGCTATTACAGATTAACCGAACACATTATAACTGAGCTTCCAGAATGACATCATGAAACCACCATGAAACCAGGCGGGAAAGGTTTTCACCAAACCACAGGAAGATACAAATTACTAGATAAAGCTCTTACTAGATAGAGTTCTTGGTGAAGACTGGACAACTAAGAGAATCAAGGAGAATCAATTATTTTTGTAGAACATCTGAAAACCAGAAATATCCTGTAGATTGGTTTAATCTACAGGATGTTTCTGGTTTTCAGATGTTCTACAAAAATAATTGATACAGCTACTTGTATAACTGGAACAAGTTAAAAGCAGTTTCAGAAGCCACTAAAAAAGGAGCTTCAGTCACTTTTTAAAAATGAAAAGTTAGCAGCTACAAAAACTGTAGCTGTTTTTCATTAAACAGACACTCACCTGTCCAAAGATCCAGCACCGCCCTCACCCGGATCAATTTTTCACCAGTCTTCGGGTCCCCGGTGCCGCCATGTTAACTGTGGGCAGCCGGCTTTGACTCATTACAGCTTTACAGCCCGATTTCCACTGCGCATGCGCATGCCGCACTGCACTTTTTGAATGGTCCCCCAGCCTTCTGGGACCTCTAAGTTTTCCCAGAAGGTTACAGGAAGGTCGACTGCAAGCATTTCTCAACAAGTTCAGAATGAGTCTGTCCCAGTAATAAGGCTAAAGCCCCGTACACAAACGGGCCGATTGTTGGTTCAAAAAGCAACGGGCGACATTTGACCCGTGTATATGGCAGTCAGTCCAACAGAAGTCGACCGTACAGTAAGTTCACCTTTTGCACCACTGCACCCATGACAGAGGTTCTTCTCCCCCACAACTGCTATCACGTTTAAATATGGTGCAGCTGTGCAGGGCTCTGCCCGCACAAGTGTGTCATTCATTCACAGGGATCTGTGAATGAATGAACTACTAGTCCTGTCTGCCACCTTCGCTGACAGACTTGTAGTTCTCTATAGACTACGAGTGTGGTACTTAATGCACTCCTAGTCCATTGAATCTTCATTCAGCTCTCTAACTGACAATCTTTACAGAGGAGTAGGCAGAGAGCTGGAGGTAGTGTTTGCAGGAGCTTGACACTGTACCTGTGAACCACTGATCATGGATGTAATGCTTTTCAGGCTCTTATAAATAAATAAATGCACATTTTTTTCTGCAAAAGTGAGCCTAGCCTTTAAAGTGACACTAAACTCTAGTTAAAAAAAATCCATTCTCTGATAAAAAAAGATAAAAAAATCTTTTGGGTGCAGCTCCCCCCCACCTCCTTATACTTAGCTGAGCCCCATCTCGATCCAGCAATTTGCACCGGCTCTCCTGGCTCTCTCTCTCCTCACTGGCTCACACAGCACTGGGAGCCATTGGCTCCTGCTGCTGTCAATCACAGCCACTGAGCCAATGAGGAGAAAGTGGGGCCTCGGTCTGTGTGTGCATGGACACACAGAGAGCGTGGCTTGGGAGAGAGCCTGCTTGAGTTCCCCATAGCAAGAGGCTTGCTATTGGGGGAAATCTGCAGGGTGAAGAAGCAGTATGGCACAACTGAAAACCTACCAAGACATGGCCATCCACCTAAACTGACAGGCCGGGCAAGTAGAGCATTAATCAGAGAAGCAGCCAAGAGGCCCATGGTAACTCTGGAGGAGCTGCAGAGATCACAGCTCAGATAGGAGAATCTGTCCACAGGACAACTATTAGTTGTGCACTCCACAAATCTGGCCTTTATGAAAGAGTGCCAAGAAGAAAACCATTGTTGAAAAAGCCATAAGAAGTCTAGTTTGCAATTTGTGAGAAGCCATGTGGGGGACACAGCAAACATGTGGAAGAAGGTGCTCTGGTCAGATGAGACCAAAATTGAACTTTTTGGCCTAAAAGCAAAACAATATGTGTGGCAGAAAACTAACACTGCACATTACTCTGAGGACTCCATCCCCACCATGAAATGGTGGCAGCAGCATCATGTTGTGGGGATGCTTTTTATCAGCAGGGACAGGGAAGCTGGTCAGAGTTGATGGGAAGATGGATGGAGCCAAATACAGGGCAATCTTAGAAGAAAACCTATTAGAGTCTGCAAAAGACTTGAGACTGGAGTGGAGGTTCATCTTCCAGCAGGACAACTACCCTAAACATACAGCCAGAGCTACAATGGAATGGTTTAGATAAAAGCATATTCATGTGTTAAAATGGCCCAGTCAAAGTCCAGACCTAAACCAAATTGAGAATCGGTGGCAAGACTTGAAAATTGCTGTTCATAGACGCTTTCCATCTAATCTGACAAAGCTTGAGTTATTCTGCAAAGAAGTATGGGCAATAATTTCACGCTCTAGATGTGCAAAGCTGGTAGAGACATCCCCAAAAACACTTGCAGCTGTAATTGCAGTGGTTCTACAAAGTATTGACTCAGGGGGGCTGAATACACACGCCACACTTTTCACATATTTATTTGTAAAAAAATTTGAAAACCATTTACCATTTTCCTTCCACTTCACAATTATGAGCCACTTTGTGTTGGTCTATCATTTATAAGCCCAATAAAATACATTTACGTTTTTAGTTGTAACATGACAAAATGTTATACATTTCAAGGGGTATGAATAAGTACACAGAGTAAAGCTAGAACTCTTTATCTCTATAAGCTAGTATTGAAGCAAGAGGATTAGCATGCCAGCCAGGCAGCTAGCATTTGCAAAATGAGAAGTTGGCAATAGTAACTTCCATTATTCATTCAGGAAATGTTTCCTTTAAGGCCGCTTTCAGCGGGGGATCTGAGCAGGCGGATTTCGGGTCCATGTCTGATTGGCTGATGCAGGGCAGACAAGGACACGTTCTGCTGTTCTCTATGGGTGGTCAGATGGATACGAACCGCCTTTCTGTTTCCATCCAAATGTCATACGCTCCGCCAGACAGATGGGAAAAGGAATCCCCATCCATCTGTGTTTAGCAGACAGGATGAATGGTCCGATTGGGTCGGCCTGAAAAACTGACAGGTGGACCCAATCAGTTTGTCAGTGTGAAAGGGGCCTAAAGGGGAATCACTTTACAAGTGTATATTGTATAACCCAATACAAGAAGTGCCTCAAGTGGGGCCCCTGATATCACCAAATGACCACACATTATATTCAACACATAAAATGCTAAAGAAAGCTCTCAGAGACTGCAGACATGCAACAGGAGATGGTCAAGGACTACAGGCATGCTACAAGAGATGGTTAGAGACTGTAAATATTCTATAGGTGATGCTGGAGACTGGAGGCAAGCTTCAGGAGACATAAACTAGTGGCACATTACATTAGACTGCTAGAGATTACAAAAATAGAGAAACACAGATTACTATCTCTAGTGGCCCCAAGGGCCACACAAAAGGAACCCTGGGGTGCCTTGAGGTTTCTTCAAGGGTGCCTTGGCAAAATGCCTAAAAAATGCCCAAAAATTGTAAACAAGCCAGAGGGTGGATCATGCCTGCCTTTTAGTTACACAAAGCCACAGGTTTTCATTGTGCACCAATATGACCTTCTAGCCGCCGGCGTCCTAACAACCAATGATATCAGTTGATAAGGAGGATATCGGTCGTCTGCACAGCATCCTTGTATGATTCTCCCCTGCCCCTCTCCGTCAGCACTGAGGTCACATTAGCTAAGTGATGGAGAAAAACTGAGGAAGAAGAGAAACACTGGAACACTATTCAGTGCCAATGTGCATAAGTGTATTTGATTTGGAAGAATAAAACACCTCCAACGTTGGGTGTCCTGCAGGTGTGGATATTGATGCATTATGTTAAACTATTATGCCGCGTATACACGAGCGGACTTTACGGCAGACTTGGACGGCGTACTGGATTTCGTCGGACAATTCGATCGTGTGTGGGCTCCAGCGGACTTTGCTCATAAGTTGGACGGACTTAGATTTGAAACATGTTTTAAATCAATCCGTCGAAATCGAGTCCGGTTGAAAAGTCCGCTCGTCTGTATGCTAGTTCGACGGACAAAAAGCCACGCTAGGGCAGCTATTGGCTACTGGCTATGAACTTCCTTGTTTTAATCCGGTCGTACGTCATCACGTACGAATTCGACAGACTTTGGTGGATTGTGTGTAGGCAAGTCCGTTCATTCAGAAAGTCCGTCGTAAAGTACGTCGAAAAGTCCGCCGGGCAAAGTCTGCCGTAAAGTCCGCTCGTGTGTACGCGGCATTAGAATAGCTTTTTAAATTTTAGGATGAGATGCCTGGAGACTGTCCATAATTTTAGAAGGTGTCTTGAGATTGTCCATAATTTTAAAGGGTGCCTTGACTGAAAAAGGGTTGAGACATAAAAAACTAAACTACCCACTATACCATAATACATAATATCTCCTGTGTGCCCTTTGTTTTCAGGTTATGTGATTTGAGAGCTGGCACTGCAATTAAAATCAGGTACACCGCCAAGTAGAACAGCACTATTTCACAACACCAACAAAGCAATCTGTTCACATCTTTTACAGACTTGCCTAATAATAAACTGGAACTAACTCGACTAATTAAAGCAATATTTAAATTCATGCCAGGATATAGGAATGAAGTCCACAGAGGTGTATTTCCCAACAAAAGAAAATCTGTCATAAAACCGAAGATCCACACCATGTTCAAACCCAATGAAAGTTCCCTCCCTGTCCTTCTCTATGTAGGAGGCACGGCCACTTCTCACCAACTTGACATTCGACTATTTCGAAAACTTTCTCCAAACCAACTTTCAGCTTTGCACTGGACTCACAGCACTGATTCCTCTGTACTAGACTACTCACTTCACCCGTATTATTTAGTACATAGATGGTTGCCAAGTGCTTAAGAAAAAAAAAAAAAAAAAAAGGATTCTGGATTGCCAAACTTTCCACAATAATTTCTAAGATCAAAGTAATGTTTTGAATATTTGGCATTTGGATACATCTGATGGAACGATATTGCGTTTGTTGGGTTTTGTGAATTCTTCCTACTCCTGCTTTCTCAGTTAAGTCATATATGTACCAAATATATAAGATTCAAATATAGACAGTGTGTGTGTGTGTATGTATGTATGTATGTATATATATATATATATATACACACACACACACATACGCAATGTACTTCATTTTGAGTAGTTTACTGCCCTATGCTTAAAACAAAAGTAAAACAGGCTCTTCTTTTTCCAGCCATTGCAATGCAATGTGTGAAAACACAGGTAAACGCACCGCAACACACATAGACACAAGAGTCCGAACAATCCATTGAAGTTTCCTTTACAAATAAAGCTTACTGAAAATGAAACAAAACTACTAAAACAAGAAAAAAAGTATTACAATGCACCGCAGCACATTCCAACGCAACACAATGCACATGCGTTTAAATGCACTACACGCGCACATTGTAGTGTGAATGGAAAATAACACATTTTCAAAAAGTATTGCAGCTCATGCTAAAATGTGACGCGATGCATGTCAACGCACGTGCGTTTACACGCGCTCAGTGCCCACGTTGCGGTGTGAACGGACTCTTAAAGGGCTATTATCACATTCTATAAGTAATGTCTTATATGGCAGAATACACTTGTTTAACCCATGACTGCCCAGCTCCTGTATACCTACCTTGTTATATCAGAAGTGGTGAGTGTGTGCCATGCCAGGAGCCCGGGACAGTACTGATCCTGATGATTACATCCAACAGCCAGAAAACCAGAAAACCAAACCTCAACATGTCATCATGACTCGGGAACCCCCCTAAAAAAGTATCCAGCAAACAGAATCCACAGCGATGGGAGTAATTGCAGCGCTCCCCTGGATCACCTGTGCCCAGTGTCAAAGGCTGGCACCTCTCCGGGTACACTTGGCTAGGGCAGCGCTGCCGGTTGCTTGTGTAATTGTGATGATCCAGCTCCTCCTTCCCGGCCTGTGTACGGGGAAGAGGGAGTGAGAGCTGGAGAGAGAGAGAGAGGGAGAGGGAGAGGCGGCACACAGAGCAACTACTGCAGAAACTAGGTCACCCACTACACACAGCACAGCCTGATCATTAGAGAGCCGGCTAATGGTGGCACACTGCCGCCTGCACCGATCTCCCTCTGCCCCGATCTCCCTCTTCCCTGATCTCCCTCTGCCCCGATCTTCCTCTGCCCCGATCTCCCTCTGCTTACCCCGATCTCCCTCTTCCCTGATCTCCCTCTGCCCCGATCTCCCTCTGCCCCGATCTTCCTCTGCCCCGATCTCCCTCTGCTTACCCCGATCTCCCTCTTCCCTGATCTCCCTCTGCTTGCCCCGATCTCCCTCTGTCCCGATCTCCCTCTGCCCCGATCTCCCTCTGCTTGCCCCGATCTCCCTCTGCTTGCCCCGATCTTCCTCTGGCCCGATCTTCCTCTGCTTGCCCCGACCTCCCTCAGCCCACCGATCACTCCGCACCTTCCACCTCTCCCCATACACCTCCAATGTCCGGAGTGAGGGGGAGTTCTGCACGGGTCTTCCATCAATCCTTCCCAAACTTTTTATTCCAGAACCTTTCAAATAATTTCCAGGTCTCCGGGAACCCCTACTAACATGACATGTACAGTTTAGGGGGCATTAGGCGGCATGCACACCTGAGCATCACGTTTTTGTATTTATTTATTTTTTGCTGCTTTCATTACAGTGTTTGAGCTTCAGGTATTTTTGTATTAATCTATAACCTAAACAGTTTCATCTGTGACACCTTTTGTTTGCTGCGTGGGCATGTCAGCTTAAAAACGCACACCAAAAACACGCATTTTTGCGCACACCAGTGCAATTATATGGGACTTGAAATGCCCCAAAATGCACCAATCTACCCAAATTGAGTTACAAAAAGTAAAACCTTGGATTGTGAGTTTAATTCGTTCCGGAAGCATGCTTATAATCCAAAGCACTTGTATATCAAAGCGAATTTCCCCATAAGAACTAATGGAAACGCAAATGATTCGTTCCACAACCATTTATTCAAAAATCCTTTAGTTTATAGTCCAAAAAGATTATAGCAATGTGATAGGTTGTGTAACTATAAAATGTTCATTCACAAATGGCAGCCCCCACACAGGGATTAGAAGTAAAATCCAGTAGGAGCTACAGAGTATAAAAGAGAAGAGAGGCGCCTCTAAGTGTAGCAATATGGTTACAATTAATGAAGGTACAACATTTAGCAACTCACATGGTTGATTAAAAGAGACACATCTAAGTGTGCAGGCATCCGGGGTAAAGCTGTCCATATAGACCAGTGGTTCTCAACCTTCTAGTGTCGTGACCCCTTGATAAAATTTCCCAAGTTGTGGGGACCCCTAAGAGTAAAATTATTTTCGTAGTGTAGGTTGTCAGCACCCAAGGCAAGACAAATAATTTGCGCCCCTAACCCATGGACATATAGCGCTCCCTGAGTCCCTTTCACTCGTACAGTATTTAAACCCCTTATGGTACATTTTAGGATGTACCACTCTTTCTCGTGATTCTCCTTTTATTTCTCTCTATCCTACTTTCTTGTTTTTTTTCCCCATCCCTCTCTCTAGCCGTCTTTCATGTTCTTTCCCTTATTCTTTCCTCTCCCTTTTTCTTTGTTACTCCCCCTATTTTCCTCTCCCTTCCATGTATTCTCTATTTTTATTCCTACTTACTCCTTGGTGGGGGTTGGGGGGGGGTAATGGGATCAGTGGCAGTGCTGGGGGGAGTTCTGATCAGCCAACTTAGGTGCTCTTGATCAAGGTCATCTGCTGATCTGAGAACTGTAGTGGGGACTTTTAATGGCAACTCTAATCACAGGTAGTGTTATTCACTGTGTCTCCGACTTTGTGGTGTCTTGCAGCAGTGACACCTATGTCAAAATCAGGAGATAGGCTCTCCTCCAGCCCCTCCCACTTCACATTCCTCACCAATCAGCTGACTTCTAGTCTCTGTCCCCCAGCTATGCCGTGAACTGAATGGGCAGCTGTGAAGAGGCTGAGTGGGTGGCTGCAGGCTCCAGGAACAGCCCAGCTGGGCGGCCGCAAAGAGGCTGGGAGAGCGGTGCAGGCTTCAGGAACAGCCCAGGATTCGTGACCCCTGGCAAATCGTCATTCGACCCCCAGGTTGAGAACCACTGATATAGACCATCCTCCACACCGCTGCCTCTCACTGCTGTCAGTCTGCAATCGTGTCCCGCAGTAGAGGGATCTGAAAGTGAGGCTTGAAGCGCTCGTGGAGCGCAGCGTGGAAGGGACAACATCAATGGCGGTGCAGAGGATGATTTATGTGGACAGCTTTACCCCAAATGCCTGCATACTTAGATGTGCCTGTTTAAATCATCAACCATGTGAGTTGCTAAATGTTGTACCTTCATTAAATGTAACCATATTGCTACACTTAGAGGCGCCTCTCTTCTCTTTTATACTCAGTTGTGACATGACGCTACTTGTATATCAAGACAGCACTTGTATATCAAGTCAAAATTTATTAAAAAAATCTTGCTTGTCTTGCAAAATGCTCTTAAACCAAATTACTCTCAAACCAAGGTTTTACTGTAGCTGTAAACTGTTTTGCGCTTCAGGCATCTGCCTTCTGGAGTTTTGGAGTGGAAATGTGAACCACCACCATAGAGATGCATTGATTTTTTTCATTTTTTTTCTCCCGAGAATTTTGGAGTTTCAAAACGCTCAGGTGTGAATGGGGTCTTAAAGGAGAAGTACAGCCAAAGCTCGGTCACAGGAGTGCAGTTTGTTTTGCACTCCTGTGACCTGTTTTCAGCAGCAGTGGTGGCTGGTGGAATATTTTTTTTGGGGGGGGCAGCAAACGATACACTCCCCAACCTCCCCCGCCCAGTTGGTAGGGGCACAAATTGTCCCCCCCTGGTCGGTCAGCTGGTCACCAACCCTGCACTTGCCCCATCTAGGTCGTGGGAAGCGCTTCCTGCGGGCAGCTTCTGCTCCTCCTGGTGCTTCATGGCGGCTTTCCCTGTGTCTCCTCACGCCTCCTCCTTGGCAGCCAATAGGATTGCTTCTCCTCTCAGCCAATCAGGTGACAGGCCCCAGGACCCGCCTCCTGATTGATATTGATATTTGATTTTTTTGCCAGTAATAAATTGGTGCTGTTTGTAAATTTTGGCATCCTGTCAGTAAATTTTAGTTCGGGGGGGTGGTTGGGGGTGGGGGGGTTTGGCAACACTGGTCGCGTGGCGTCACTCCCGCGCATGTGTGGGAGACGACAGTCATGGCACGGGCCCTATAGAAACGGCACGATCGTGCCCTCTCTTTAGTGTGTATACGCCGATGACGTCGGGGCAAGCGTATATGCTCCTTCTACCCGGGTGGCCCTTTGCTCCCTTCTTCATTGCTGTGCTTGTTCGCCTTTCTCCCCCCAGGTGTGGTGTGGCTATGGCCCCCTGCCTTGACCTCTCATTTTGCACTGTTGTTGACTGTATGGACGCCCAGGGCAGCACTTCAGTGTTTGCCCACTAGGCTTCTATGCTTATGCTTCGTGTCTGCCCACCATCTGGCCCAGGTACATGGATTCACTGTCCTTCCTTTGATTGACAGCGTTGTTCCATTTGCCCTTCGGGCTGCCCCCACGCGGGTCACGTGACTCGGGCATTCGCCCGTGGTGCATCTTGGACCTTGTAGGCTCTGAGGATGTCGCCGTGGGCGCATGCGCAGAAGCCCATCATTGCGTCCGCACACTTGATCAGCTGTGCCGATCAGGTGTGGGGGGCGTACATAAGCCGGCCTGTCCTATTGTCAGCTGGACACGAGGAACGCCTGTCACTATTGTTGGATTACTCTCATGGTACGTTCTATCTGCTCTACACTCCCTCTTCATTATTCTACCTTTCTCTTCCCCCTTGACCACGAGCTTACATCACTCATTTTATTTCAGGATTTCAGAAGTAATTACCTTTGCTGCTGCCTAAACTAATCCTATCCCGTGCCCTCTATATATGTGCAGGGTACCTGCCGGGTGCCTTTCACATTTCTGATCCATCTGTAATTGCTTCCTGGGTAAGCTTCTTTTTAAACATTGTCCCTAACTTTTACATACTGTGTGTATGTAATTTTTCTTAATTGAACTATCATTTTTCTACGGTTAATTTGTACTGGTTTTGGATTCTTTAGATAAACATCCATACTCTCCATTTCGTTTCTGAGTATATCCCTCCAGCTTCCTTCAGGCGTTCCCTTTGGAACATATTCATTTTAAATTGTAAGTTACTGCGGCTATGTTAGCCCTATTGATCTGATGTGGCGATAATTATCCCACTCATCTGGTTATGTTTTTATTTCCTTTCTTTTGTTTCCTTGATATATATCATCTAATAGTATAATATTTGATTGCCAGGTCTTTTGTATGCTCTCTTCAGTCATAGATACGGTGTAACCTGTTTGGCCTCCGGCTGGGGTGCCCCTTGCCGTGCCTCGCTTTGGGTGTCTGGCCTTCAGGTACGTCTTTTGGGGTGAGGGGGTTTATAGCCTCCTATTGGGGATCTAGCTCAGCCACACAGCCTAATCTATGTTTTATGATTTTTATGTATTATACCTTCAACATTACCTGCTTTTATCTTGTTCCTCATTTTGCCTTTTTGTTTCTATGTATAGATCTTTAATGTTGCTACAGGCTCATACTATTCCCTGAAGAAGCCAATGGCGAAACATGTAGGAATTGAGCACCTGTTTTGAAGGCCCTCCTCACCAGGCCTACTCCACTGTAATTGCTCTGTATCAATTAATGTGTGAACTGCACCCATTTTAATGATCTGTCTTTTTGTATGTGCTAATTTTTGCTAATAAAGTATCTTTGTTAATTTTATCTGAACTCCCATTCTTCCCTACTTTTGGCACCGCTATAATCCCTCTAAACTCCCAAATTCCTATATAATTATTTCGGGATGAGGTGCTGTATCTAGTGCAACCTTTCTAGCCATACCTCCATTTTTCAAGCGTATATGGTTCTGTTGTGTGGTAGAGCTGTGTACATCGCAGGAATGGATGAACAGAAATAAAAATATTTTGTGTATTTAGCTATTTGACATGAGTTCAGCTTTAAAGTGGACTATTCAGTAACTTTACAAGTACAAATGTATACATTCCTGACATGTCAGTTTAGTGACTTTGCATGAGCTAAGATGATTTCATCAGATCGCTGCAGGCAGGAGATAGTATTTAATCAGTTTCCTCTTCCCAGTAATCACTCAGACTTTGTATTGTAACTTTATAGTAAATTGCAATCTGAGAGGGTGCAGTGGGAACTGATCTGTGTCTTACATTTGTGAACAATCAGTCCAGGTACATGCTGACCCTGGATGATGTCTGCACCAAGATGGCTCCAGACTTTAATAAATACATGTACCTGTTACATTTACACATTACTTATTATTCATGCATTAAAAACAAAACAATATAGTTACATCCCCTGTGACGAAGTCAGAAGGGACGAAACGTACGTCAGGGTGTGACTGGCGCCAACCACAATTCCCGCTTTAACATTGTGACAGCGATTGGCATATCCATGGATAGTCGTCAGCCAATGTGGAGGTGGTGAGACTGAAGGGGATCATTGATTATATCACAAGCTATTCAATGTTTGATTCCAAGATGTTTTATATGTGAGTGGACTGGGTATTGTTTTCAGATTAAAGATTGAGCTTTACAATATTACACTAGTGGAGCCATTCTTTTACATGTACCCATGGATATGCACCTTTTCTACAAGGAACTGTGGAGAAGTGGATTGGCTTATTAAGGAATCTTTGAACAATTGATTCTTATGGCTTAGTAGCCTAACCATGAGAGTGGTTGCCAAATAAATTTGGTGAGTCTCCACCTGATGGGAGTGGGTCTGATGTGACACATACGGTGGTGGATACCTTAAGGTGTTTTTTCTTAATTAGGACATCACTGGGAATATCATCACATTTTTTTCGTTGTTTAAATAGGACTGCTATTGGACTCTTGTTTTGTTTTTCTTTTTATGACATTTTAATTTTATTCTTTTTTATCATCTTTTATATATTTTCTTTGCACATGGAATATTATATATTTTCGATCATTACATTTTTGTATTGAACACTGAATTAATTATGTGTTATTGTTGAGCTACTGTAAATTTTGCAATATATGCATTAAGGCAAGGCTCAAAATTTCAAGTCCTGAGCTACTAGCCAGGCCTCAAGGGTTACTCGCCACCCGATCCAACCCCTACCCTCCCCCGCCCCTAATTCTGCCCCTGAACACGCCCTCATAAATTATCTCATGAAATGACACTTAAATGTTTTATGCAGAATTAAGTTCTAAAAAAATATTAATAACAACTTTAACCATGCCCATCAATGCAGCCTCACCAGTTCCCACCAACGCAGCCTCACCTGTGCCCACCAACGCAGCCTCACCTGTGCCCACCAACACAGCCTGCCCGTGTCCACCAAAGCAGCCTGCCTGTGTCCACCAACACAGCCTGCCCGTGTCCACCAACACAGCCTTCCTGTGTCCATCATGCTGCCTCCATGTGTCCATCATGCTGCCTTCATATGTCCATCATGTTGCCTCCATGTGTCCATCGTGCTGCCTCCATGTATCCATCATGCTGCCTCCATGTGTCCATCATGCTGCCTCTATGTATCAATCATGCTGCCTCCATGTGTCCATCATGCTGCCTCTAGGTATCCATCATGCTGCCTCCCTGTGTCCATCATGCTGCCTCCATGTGTCCATCATGCTGCCTCCATGTGTCCATTATGCTGCCTCCCTGTGCCCACCATGCTGCCTCCATGTGTCCATCATGCTGCCTACCTGTGCCCACCGTGCTGCCTCCATGTGTCCATAATGCTGCCTACCTGTGCCCACCATGCAGAGGAAGAAAGGAGAGGAAGAGGATTGCCAGCCCGATGATCAGAGCACCGAGGGACATCACTGGAACAGCTTTAATTTCAATAGCAGAGTGTTCCCGCCGCTCGGCATCACATACAGCCCCGGCCCCTGGCCAGGGAACTTTGACACACGTCACTCGTGCCGGGTGATCTATCACAGTCCCGGGACCAGGGGGCGGGGCTGTGTGTGACAGCGAGTGCGGGGAACACTCTGCTATTGAAATGAAAGCTGCTAGTGGTGTTCCTCACACTCTGATGATCCGGCCGCCTGCTCTCCGCTCTTCCCCTCCGCGAGCGCTGCGAAAATGGACACCCATACAACCTGCCAGCTGGCGGTGCTCGTCCCCCCTCACTCCCAGGCAGCCCACGCTCGCCAGCCCCCAAAATCCACTCGCAAAATGCAAGTGGAATTTTTTAGGGCTGCATTATGGTATATATATTTCATTTCCACAGTTTTTTATGGTTGTAAGTAGCAGCATTAGTTGTAAATGTTTTTGTTATTTGGAGCGCCGGAGATCACTATTATATACATTATAGTTACATAGTTAGTCAGGTTGAAAAAAGACACAAACCTATCCAGTCCAACCTATAAACAAAAAAAACCCATACAATCCCATATACACAATCCTATACCCAAAGTTGATCCAGAGGAAGGTGAAAAACCCCAGAAAAGCAGGATCCAATTTGCTACAGCAGGGGAAAAAATTCCTTCCTGATCCCCCGAGAGGCAATCCGATTTTCCCTGGATCAACTTTACCCAGGGACGGACTGACAACTCATGGGGCCCCGGGCAATATTAGATTATGGGGCCCCCAGGCAATCAGAGATTATGGGGCCACACAGTATACACACACACACACACACACACACACACACACACACACACACACACACACACACACACACACACAGTATACAATCACACAGTATACACATACATGTACACACAGTATACACAGACATGTTTCTATTGGCTGAGAAGGTACTGGAGAGGTGGGGCAGCTATAATCTCGGGATTTTTAGACCAAAAGGATGTCGGTAAGGGACATTTCAGAGACAGATGTAAAAAAAAACCCACAGATTTTTACATACTGTCCCTGGTTTTACTGAGGCTGGCAACCCTGATGGGGCCCCCTAGTGGCCCAGGGCCCTCGGGCAGTGCCCGAGTGGCTCAATGATCAGTCCGCCCCTGACTTTACCTATAAATGTTAGCAACCAGTTTTATTATGTACATTTAGGAAATAATCCAGGCTTTTTTTAAAGCAATCTAGCTGGCCAGAACCACCTCAGGAGGGAGTCTATTCCACATTTTCAGAGCTCTTACTGTGAAGAAACCTTTCCGTATTTGAGATGAAATCTCTTTTCCTCTAGACGTAAAGAGTGCCCCCTTGTCCTCTGTGATGACCTTAAAGTGAATAACTCAACACCAAGTTCACTATATGGACCACTTATGTATTTATACATGTTGATCGTATCCCCCCTTAATCCCCTCTTCTCAAGAGGGAATAGATTCAGTTCCTCTAATCATTCCTCAGAAATAAAAACAGTATTTTACCCTCTACCTAAAATGTAAAGTAAATAGTGGCGCTGATATTGAAATATGACAATCAATACTGTAACATAAACGAACATAAATGAAATAACACCCTGTGACAAGTGAAAGTCACTGTGAACATTAGTGACAGAAGGGACACAAATTAAAGTCCATAAAATAATCCAAATTTTGACTCAGTGACTTCAAAAATATCTTTCTATAGCAGTTGTAATATTCCATTTCGTGGCTGGCGCGATGTCCGTCGGGCCCACGCGATCATGGGCACAAGAGCCAGAACGGGGATTTGTGTGTGTAAACACACAAATCCCTGTTCTGACAGGCGAGGAGAGGCAGATCATCTGTTCCTAGTAATTAGGAACAGATATCTGTCGCCTTCTCTAGCCAGTCCCACCCCCCACAGTTAGAAACACTCATGAGGGAACACATTTAACCCCTTGATCCCCCCCTAGTGTTAACTCCTTACCTGCCAGTTACATTTATACAGTAATCAGTGCATTTTTATAGCACTGGTCGCTGTATAAATGTCAATGGTCCCAAGAAAGTGTCAAAAGTGTCTGATCTGTCTGCCGCAATGTCGCAGTCCTGCTAAAAATCGCAGATCATCACCATTACTAGTAAAAAATAAATAAATAATAAAGATGCCATAAATCTATCCCCTATTTTGTAGATGCTATAACTTTTGCGCAAACCAATCAATATGCGATTATTACGATATTTTTTTACCAAAAATATGTAGAAGAATAAATATTGGCCTACACAGTAAAAAATATTGTTTTTTTTTTCAAAATTGGCACTCTTTTTTTGTTTAAAGCGCAAAAAAAATAAAAACCGCAGAGGTGATCAAATACCACTAAAAGAAAGCTCTATTTGTGCATTTGTGGGGAAAGAAAGGACGTCAATTTTTTTTTTTTTTTTTGGGTACAGCGTCGCATGACCGCAAAATTGTCAGTTAAAGTGACGCAGTGCCGTATCGCAAAAAATGGCCTGATCATTAAGGGGGAAAATCTTCCGGGCTGAAGTGGTTAATCTGCATGCTTATTCCCTAAGCATAAATTCCCCCTCCTCCCAGTACAAACCCGCCCCTACTGAAATCCCCCATACCAGCAAAAGTATTTGCCCCCAGCTCAAATCCTCTCTCTCCCCATATGGCCCTAGCACAAATCTGCCCCCACCTCCAAAAAAAATTTCCCCTCCTAGCAAAAATCCTCTACCCTCAAATTTCCCCTCTGAGCACAAATCCCCCCCAGCACAAATTCCCCTTCTTCAATCCCCCATCCTAGCACAAATCACCCCTCCCCCCAACATTTCCCTTCCTAGCACAGATCCCTTCCCCCTCTACCATATCACCTTTTCTAGCACAACCCTCCCCAAATCCCCCCCATTTTTAGCACAAATCTCTTCCCCCTTCCAACGTAACCCCCTCCCCAAATCACCACTCCTAGCTCACCTCCCCGAATTTCCCCTCCTAGAGCAATTCTTACCCACTGCCACCCCCAAAATTCCTACTCCCAACACAAATTCCCTCTCTCTAATCTCCTTATGGTGCCCCTCTACCTCACAGTATCCAGGGAAGCTGCTCCTCCTGCCCACCCCTTGTCCCAGCCTGCTGCTGATCCATGATAACATGGTCAGTTTATGTGCCTCCATCATCTCACTGTGTTCTGAGTGTCTCCCCACCTCTCCCCCTCCCTGCCTGTCAGCATTAGTCTGTGTGTGAGAGACGATCTGCTCCCTGCTCCTCCCCTCTCCACCTGCCTCTATTCTGCTGCAATACATATCCCCCGATACTGTTTTTTTAAATTGTATTAAATTTTATTTAATCCCAATTACCTTCTTTCACTGCGCCGTTCTGCAGTCACGTGACCTCTCTCTGCTGGCCGGCTGACTTTGGTGGGTAATCTCAGCCCCTCTCGCTGCTCTCCTGAGATCGGGGAGGGAGTGTGGAGGGGGATCATGTGACCGCAGCACGGTGCTGTAAAAAAAGGTATTTGGCATTAGAATTTAGAAAAAACTGACACACACTTCTTTATAGCTATATAAAACAGAGATGATACAAGTATCAGATACAGTAGCTCACAAAGGTATAAAAAATGGGTTCATAGACAGGGCATTGGCTCTAAAATTAATTAAAACAATATAATAGGAAAAATAAGGGGAATACAAAGACAATGAATTTCAAAAGAGCCAACTTCCCTAAACTACAAATCTTGCTAGAAGATATAAATTGGGATAGAATCTTAGGAACAAAGAACATGGAGGAGAGATGGGTTTGCTTTAAGAGCATACTAAATAAGGACATGAGCCAGTGCATCCCATTGGGAAATAAATTTAAAAGAGCGAACAAAAAACCCTGGATGGTTTAACTCCAATGTAAAAATGCATATAAAAGCAAAGGAGGTCTTCAAAAAATACAAGGCTGAGGAATCATCATCAGCATTCAGACTTTACAAAGAATGTAATAAGAAATGTAAGAGTGCAATTAGGGTGGATAAGATAGAACACGTAAGACACATAGAGAGCAAAAAAATACCAATAAATTCTTTAAGCATATGAACAGTAAAAAAGGGAGGACAGATCATATTGGCCCCATAAAGAATGAGGAAGGAAATCTGGTTACAAAGGATGGGGAGATGGCGAAGGTATTGAATTTATTCTTCTCCTCAGTCTTCACAAAGGAATCTGGTTTCAGTAACTAAAACTGCAGTGTTTATCCTCATGACACATCACAGGAAGCACCCTCATGGCTAACAGAGGACAGAATTAGAGATAGACTTGGAAAACTTAACATTTATGTCACATGGGACCAGATGGCTTACACCTGAGGGTCCTTAGGGAACTCAGTCAAGTAATTGCCAGACCATTGTTCCTAATTTTTACTGACAGTCTACTAACGGGAATGGTACCAGCTGATTGGAGAAAAGCCAATGTAGCACCAATATTTTAAAAAGGGGGCAAAATACATCCCTGGGTATTACAGACCAGTTAGCCTAACATCAATAGTATGCAAGCTCTTGGAGGGGATAATAAGGGACTATATACAAGATTTTAATAAAGAAAACTGTATCATTAGCAGTAATCAGCATGGATTCATGAAGAATCGTTCTTGCCAAACCAATCTATTAACCTTCTATGAGGAGGTGAGCTGTCATCTACATAAAGGAAGGCCCGTAGACTTGGTGTATCTGGATTTTGCAAAAGCATTTGACACAGTTCCCCATAAATGTTTACTGTACAAAGTAAGGTCCGTTGGCATGGACCATAGGGTGAATACATGCATTGAAAACTGGCTACAAGGGCGAGTTCAGAGGGTAGTGATAAATGGTAAGTACTTGGAATGGTCAGGGGTGGAAAGTGGGGTCCCCCAGGGTTCTGTGTTGGGACCAATCCTATTTAATTTGTTCATAAACGACCTGGAGGATGGGATAAACAGTTCAATCTCTGTATTTGTGGATGATACTAAGCTAAGCAGGGCAATAACTTCTCTGCAGGATGTGAAAACCTTGCAAGAAGGTCTGAACAAATTAATGGGGTGGGCTACTACATGCCAAATGAGGTTTAATGTGGAAAAATGTAAAATAATGGATTTGGGTGGCAAAAATATGAATGCAATCTACTCACTAGGTGGGGAACCTCAAGGGAGAATCTAGGATGGAAAAGGACCTGGGGGTCCTAGTAGATGACAGGTTCAGCAATGGCATGCAATGTCAAGCTGCTGCTAACAAAGCAAACAGAATATTGGCATGTATTAAAAAGGGGATTAACTCCAGAGATAATTCTCCAACTCTACAAGACTCTGATCTGGCCTCACCTGGAGTATGCTGTCCAGTTCTTTGCACCAGTTCTCAGGAAGGATATACATGAAATGGACCAAGTAAAGAGAAGGGCAACAAAGCTAATAAAGGGACTGGAGGATATTAGTTATGAGGAAAGGTTGCAAGCACTGAACTTATTCTCTCTGGAAAAGAGACGCTTGAGAGGGATATGATTTCAATTCATGATTTCAATTTACAAATACCACACTGGTCACCCCACAATAGAGATAAAACTTTTTTGTGGAAGGGAGTATCCTGATCACTTGTGCCCCTGTTCCTCATTCCAGCACCTGGGTGTTGGCTGTTGCTTTTCCCCTGTCCGTGTTCACCTGTTAACTGATTGATCTGGTCAGTCACCTGATATAAGAAAACCGAACACTCTATCCCTCGCTTGTGATAGACTTACCTGCATTGTTCTAGATCAAGTCTGCCTTGCTTGCTGTTGGATCCCCTGTGTATGACCCGGATTGGATACTAGACTATCCCCTGAACTCAGTCTGCCTTTTACCTGGAATGGATACTGGATTATCCCCTGAACTCAGCCAGGCTTTACCTGAACTGTCTTTAAAACCACGCTATCTGTCTGCTAAACTGCAAGTACCTGTTTGCTTTGTTCAGTTCACGTCTGCCTTGGCATGGTATCCAGACACTATAGCATTGTGTAGAAGTCCTGGGGGCAACCAAGTACAGGTAGGCCTGCTTGTCCTAAGGGAAAGGGGGCTGCAATAGGTGAAGCACACAGTAGCCAGCTATAGTGTCTGACCACCGGCCTTTAGGTAGACATGACATTTGTGACATTATCACAAGCCAATAACAACATTTTCTGTCAAGATGGATTCTTCACAGGCTCGATTATTTGCCGAGGAACTTTGCAAACTGACAGGCCAAGTCTAGGAACTGTCTGTGTGTGTGTGTAAACGCACCTCCAGCAGTAACGCAGGAGCCAGAGCCCAAAGTTAACCTGCCTGAGCGTTTTTCTGGTGACCCCCATGTGTTTTCTAACTTTAAAAACAGTAATATGCTATACTTTAAGCCACACTCCTCTGGTTCTGAAGCACAGCGGGTCAACCTGAATATTACATGGTTGCAGGGGGATCCCCAGTCTTGGGCATTTAGTCTCCCCAAAGATGACCCAGTCAGAGGGTCAGTTGAAGCCTTTTTTCAAAGCCTAATGCTGCGTACACACAAACGGAATGTCCGACAGAAAAAGTCAGATGGAAGCTTTTCCTCATCTGACTTTTTTTTCGAAAATTCTGATGGACCTAGAAATAGAACATGTTCTAAATATTTCCGACGGAACCGATTCCTATCGGGAAAACTGCTCGTCTGTATGCTGTTCCGACGCATGCTCTGAAGAAAGCAAGAGACGGAAGCTATTGGCTACTGGCTATTGAACTTCCTTTTTGTAGTCCCCTCGTACATGTTGTACGTTACCGCGTTCTTGATGGTCAGACTTTGGTGTGATCGTGTGTACGCAACACAGTTTCAGCGGAATTCCGTCGGAACTCCTTCGGAAAAACCTTCAGTGTTCATTCCGACGGAAAAAACGATCGTGTACGCGGCATTAGGGTTACTGTATGATGATCCTGACCGTGCCCATTCAGTTGAAGCTAACCTTAGGTCAATACATCAGGATAAGCGCACCGCTGAACAATACTGTTCTGATTTCCGCTACTGGGCACCTGACTCAGGGTGGAATGACCCCGCTCTAAGAAGCCAATTCAGGTTAGGCTTATCAGACTCCATCAAGGACTTTTTAGTTCACCGCCCTGAACCAAAGTCATTGAATGAAGCCATGCAAGTAACCATCCGCATAGACAGGCGTTTACAGGAAAGATGTACAGAGAGGTTTGTTTCCTTGCCCCCCAGTACGCTGCCCACCTTTTCTTCATTTTCTGTGCCCTCTAAACTTCTCCAGGAGGATGAGCCCATGCAAATTGGCGCTACCCATTTATCCCCTGGAGAAAAGTCTAGAAGGAGATCTCAGTGACTCTGCCTATACTGTGGCAACCTTAGCCACTTGTAATAATAAGCTGAGAAACACCAAGAGTCTAGTGCAGGTGGGGTTTGCTTCTATAGATCATACTGTGTCTGTTTCCCTCAGAGATGGCTTATTTGTTCCTGTACAACTTAGTTCTGATGGGGTTTTCTCACCACCTCTCTGCTTTCATTGATTCTGGTGCTGCTGGCAATTTCATTGATAGGGACCTAGCACACCATCTACAGATTCCGGTGACTAAGATACACAGACCCTTCTCGGTATTAGTTGCTGATAATTCTACCTTGTCCATGGGCCTGGTGACCTCATGCACGGTACCCATTACTGTTACCATTGGCACCTCTCCAGCCAATTGCCACAGCCTGAATCCTCTCCTCCTAGAAGCCAAACTTATCCGTTGTCTCGCAGCCTTGAGCCCTGTTTGGAAACTTCCTCTAAGTCCTTAGAAGTCAAGCCCCCTGGATTACCCCTACCTTTGTCCATCGCTAAACTCCCTTGGATACACAGCCAGGCTAACTTGTCCGCAAGTTCCACAGTCGCTATGCCTGGCAATATGATTCAAACAGTCCCTACACCTGTCGATGCGGCTCAGTCGGCAACTGCATCAAGTATGCCAGTCCAGCCCATGCCCATTGAACTTCCTGCTTTTTCTTATTCAGGACTTTCTATAACAGTGGTTCTCAACTCCTGTCCTCAGGACCCGCTAACAGGCCAGATTTTAAGTATTACCTTGGGGAGATACAGACTAGAATACTGCAATCACTGTGCAGCAAATGATATCACCTGTGATGTATTTCCGTTATCTTGCAAACCTGGCCTGTTAGTGGGTCCTGAGGACAGGAGTTGAGAACCACAGTTCTATAACCTGGCTGCACCCTACTTCTCTAACCTGTCTAAGAGGTTCAATCCACCCTTTGAATAATTAAATAATTCGACCTGGTGGGGCTTTCAATCTTTTTTTCAGGGCTCTCTGTATTCTGCTCACGTTTCAACTGTTCGGCTTGACCCCTGTGACACGTCCCCTGCTAAGCAGCCTGACCTTGTGGATCCACAGACCTCTGCCCAGTCTGCTGGTCTTGTGCTGGATGTCCAACAGGTCTTTGAGGGTCCGGAAGCCTCTCCTCAGAGGGAGGTAATGTCATGATCACTTAGTGCCCCTGTTCCTCCTTCCAGCACCCGGGAGTTGACTGTTGCTTTTCCCCTGTCTGTGTTCACCTGTTAGCTGATTGATCTGGTCAGTCACCTGATATAAGCAAACTGAACATTCTATCCCTCGCTTGTGATAGAGACAGACTTACCTGCATCGTTCTAGATCAAGCCTCCTGTTAGTCTGCCTTGCTTGCTGTCGTATCCCCTGTGTATGACCTGGATTGGATACTGGACTATCCCCTGAAATCAGCCTGCCTTTTACCTGAACTGTCTTTGAACCACGCTATCTGTCTGCTAAACTGCAAGTATCTGTTTGCTTTGCTCAGTTCACATCTGCCTTGGCATGGTAGCCAGACACTATAGCATTGTGTAGAAGTCCTGGGGACAACCAAGTACCGGTAGGCCTGCTTGTCTTAACGGAAAGGTAGACGTGACATTCATGACAGGGAGTTTAATAAGACACGTGGTCACTCATTAAAATGAGAAGAAATTAGATTTAATCTTAAACTGCGTAGAGGGTTCTTTACTGTAAGAGCGGCAATGATGTGGAATTCCCTTCCACAGGCGGTGGTTTCAGCGGGGAGCATTGATAGTTTAAAAAAAACTTTTAGATAATCACCTGAGCGACCACAACATACAGGGATATACAATGTAATACTGACATATAATCACACACATAGGTTGGACTTGATGGGCTTGTGTCTTTTTTCAACCTCACCTACTATGTAACTATATAATCCGTAGGTGCCTTATCCAGATATTTTTTCCAGCAATTTCATTTTATTTATTTATTTGTTTAGGTCTGTGAAATGGGAAAACATACCTCTAACTTCACAAATAAAGGTAAATGAAATATAGCAAATACATAGTGTTGCTTGATTAACACGGTGCAACCCAATCAACCCAGATAGCAAACAATTGTGCTGCAAGTTTGAAAAATGACTTGATAAGCTATTACTAGACTTGCCAGGTTTCACAAGTTTTTTGCACAATTGCAGCAAATCTGCATTGCGTGACTCCAAATCAGCTTTCTTTGCAAACATTCTGCAAGTCTGCTGCAAGTTCTGGTTCTGTTATGTTGTGCAATAGTTCCCAGGGGTCACTGTGGCTGAATTTTCATGCTGTAGATTTGCAGGGCTCTTGCTGTAGACTGACCATTGCAACTTAGCTCTTGCTAGAAAATTGCCACGCAAATTTGCTACAAATTGGAAACCTATTCTGTAAGTGTACAACTTGCCAGTGAAAATGTGCAGCAAGTTAACAGACTTACAATTCAACACTGCCACAAATTTGTGGCAATTTATCCTTACTATCTGGGAAAGAGCTAAAAAGTTAACCTAGAAGATAGATGAGTGATTTTCAAAACGTTTTCTTCATATTACCAACACCATGGAACAAACTTAAAATGTAATTTTACAGTCTTTTACTCCTACGTACTAAATAATCTGTTTCAACATTCTGTAGGACTGCAGCCAAGAATTATAAGGAAATTAGAAGTAAGCAGAGACATGTTTACGTATCCATTATTTATTGTCATCACGGATGGCACATTTAGGTCTTGTATGCAAAAGGGAGCTTGTCTTCACAGAGTTCATCTGGTCATCTGTAGTGTAGTATAATGCATCATGTTCTGATGAATGCAGTATATGGCCAGTTGATGCTGTAATTATTGTTTCTCTGAATGCATATTAGTGGGCAATGACTACCTAGAAGAAGGCTAAGACACAATGCAATACTGCTTATTTGTGCACAAATACTAGTAGTGTGAGGTATAAGTGTAGAGTAGGGATAAGATTTGGATTAAAACTGAAGCCATGTCCAGTCCAAATTCGGCTTGTTCAAAGTTTACCAAAGTATTGAACTAAATTATCCACATTTGGTTAATTACATTAGCCACCATCCCTGCCTTTTTGTTTACATTTCAGCTGTCAGCGGGGAGTCTCATTCAGCAAGGTGCAGCAACGGGATTAAACGTGTCAGCATAATTTTTGTTTTGGAGTGTGTTGGGTATCATTTTTCGTTATTGATGACGATATGCATCACTGGACAACACGATTGACGATGATTTTACAGTGTGGGACATTTATGGGGGTTTTATTTATTTATTTTTTTAGGAATGGCACAACCACATTAACAATTCCTAAAAATCTAAGCATTAATATCACCAGCGCTGGGATGTTATCAACAGATAAAGCAGCTATATACATTATCAATCCCTTTAAATGTAATTACACAACCACACTCTGAATTATACAGTGCTGACATGCTAACTGTTACTTGTATCCCTCTAAAAACAAAGATTGTAAATATGTACATCACAAAAAAATGTTATAAAGTGTCTATGCAATATTATAATCTCTGTAATAAACATCACAAAGTGCTATAGTGCTGTGCAAATATTCTTCAAAACAATGTTGGAGGTCTTCAACAAAGTTTTCTGGTGATCCACCACCACACCAGAGAACTTGCCAACTATACATAACTTACAGGTAAGTCATGTAATGCATGTTATCATCAATAGGTCCAGAGTGGCTCTGGAGTTCCTCCACGCTTGATATCACCAGGGGATCACCCATCCTCAGAGACTTTATCCAACACTCCTCTCACCAAAACAGAAAGCTGTGCTGATAGGTTTCACATACAGGAAGTAAAAAACAAGGAGGAATCGGCATAGTGTTAACACCTTTAACTTTTATTGTAATACACAATTAGGTAATCCTACTCACATTCTAAGGTGCTACACCCTGCGCCAAGGAGTATTGACATGTTAAAACCTCCTAAAATCCAGTAAATTCAATCCAGCAATTCCTTCCATGCATACCACTCTCAGTGGTTGCTTCCTGCTTGATCCCAGGTATACAGAGATGTCACTTCCGTGAGTAGTTTGGGTGATGATGTCACTTCCAATTAAGCCCATCTTGTTTTTGATTCCTGTATGTAAAACTTGTCAGCACACCTTTTTTTTTTTAAAGAGGAGTGGTGCATAAAGTCGCTGAGGAGGGGTGATCCCCTGGTGATATCAAGCGTGGGGGAACTCCAGAGCTGATGTGGACCCCTTAATGATAACATGCATTACATGACTTACCTGGGTGATCATGTATAGTTAGTGAGTTCTCTGGTGTGGAGGTGGTGTGGAGGTGGTGGATCACTGGAACACCTGTTTAAGAATATTTGCCCAGCACTATAGCACTTTTTGGTGTTTATTACACACTTATAAGAGACTATTATATTGCACGGACACTTTATAGAGTTTGTATATTTTCTTTTGAAGTACATATTTGCACACTTTGTTTTTAGAGGGACACAGGTAACAGTTAACAGGTCAGTGCTGTAAAATTCAGAGTGTGGTTGTACAATTCCCAAAAAAAGTTCTTTATTTTTTACAAAAAAAAGAAATAAATACATAAAAACATACATTTTTACAAGTCATTAATAAAAATCATTTATTAAAAAAAAAAACTCCAAAAAAGTCCCACACTGTAAAATCATCATTAATCATGTTGTCCAATGATGCATATCCTCCTCTTCATGCAATGATGTTCAGTCATGGAAATTGGCCACATTATGGGAGAAAGTCACAGGCTCTTCCATAAAGCACCAAATATTTGACAGTAGCTCCAATGGAACTACTAAATAGCAGGGAACACAGGAAAGTATGCAGGATTTAAAGAGACTGTTACTTTTCCCTGAATAAAATCTATAAAAGCACTCCTGAATATTTATCGCTCAACTTTAAAACCAGTATTTCAGTTTTGCATATTCACTTGCAACATAATTGACATCCTCCTTGCTCCTACAGACTCCATTCAGAAAATATCTTCACCAGACTGTAGGTTCTGTGGCTACTACGCCAAAGTATTATTGTTCTAAACTCCCAGACGAGAATCTTAAATATAGAATGAACAGATATTTGGGAAATTCAGCTGCAAAGTACATGGTAGCATAACAGAGATGTGTAGTGGGGAAATCGTACCTCTTATATGTGTAAATCCAGCATGTCATTCAGCACACCAGAGGTCCCCCCAAATGAAAAGACAAAAAAACCACCAGATTCTTTCCCCAGTTGCTGATGGCAGCTGATGGTAGCACCACATCACAGACATCAGTGCCATAAACAGTTTGGCCTGGGAAAGAGGCTGATTACTAAGAAGACAATAATGGAAGACAATAGTTGAATGCTTTTATATCCTTATCTTCCTGTGGAGTTCCAAGACCAGCATGATGAACCAACTGGACATGCAGGCTAAAGCCTCGCACACACTATGAGAATATCGGATGAATGATAGTTCGCTTTTTTTTTTTTGCATGCTAGTCTCGTATCGAACATAAAGAGGTTACTAAACTTACAAAAATTCTCATACAACCGAATACAACTTCGGAAGTGATGTAATGTATTGTATTGTAATGTGTTCTTTCATTTCCAAACATGCATGTATGGTCTTGTTCTTACGATTTTTTTTGGACAAATACTGTGCTGATTAAACGAAAATCAATCTGGTGTCTTACGAGAAAGATTTTTGTGTTTGTCCCTTTGGATAATTTCCGATGAATTGTCATTACTGACTCTCGAAAGCTATGTATTTATGATAAAATTATTGTACAATCACTTCAAAAGCGGTACTATTTGTCTGATTTTCTGATCATGTGTACTCGGCTTTAGCATTAAGAACAAGGCAAAAATAGAATATTTAATTTTATAGATTGTTCCCACCATCAGCAACTTAAGTGAGGATTTACTTTATTTTTGTGCAGGAGCAGCACAGCAGCTGGGGGCTGACAATGAAATAGAAAACAAATATATAATTTTTTTAATAGAATATTTTCTAGAATCTAGTATTTCCCCAACGCTGCAGTATCAGGAACATCATCGGTATTGGGCTACTAAGGGAGTTATTATTGACGAAAAACATGGCAAAAACAGAATTCTTAAGACTTTTTCTAGGTTGTGGCAACATCAAAAGACAGCATCACCAAGTACTTTTTAGCCTGGGCAAATAGACAATGACTAAGAGCAATAGGTTGAAGACAGAATTAAGCAAGAGATGTGATTTTTATGTCTTGGACAGAGAGGGTGACGAATGATAATCATGAAGGTAAATGAGATTAAGTAATTTTTTCTTTTTTATAAAATAAATATGTTTAGGCATGGTCTGGAAAAGATGGTGGTTGGTAGGTATAACTAAGGCAAGATGGTTTGTTAGTCAGTGTTGACTTGACAATACAGTATCAGGAGATTATATTTAAGAACTAGGTTACTGCTGCATGTAGTCTGACCTACCACAATGTGCTAAATGATAGAAGTATGGTTGTGGAAGCAATGGCTCACAGCATGTAAGTTCTATGAACAGCGCTGAGAGGACGTGCACTCAGAAAAAGGAAAGTTTGAGTTCCTGCAATGTTTTTTTCTTTTCAGATTGTTTATTTAGAAATAAAGTATTCAACAAACTGTATCCAAAAAGGGCCAAACAGTAGAATAACATAAATTGCACCATAGCATTCATATATGGAAAAGGCAGTTCCAGAAAAATACTATCACGATCATGGCAACCCACTCCTGCTGTGATTGGACACAGCGGGAGCCAATCAGCAAGTCCGGCGGGCTTGATGTCCGCCAGGACATGCTGATCACTTGGGACACAAGCAGAACGGCGGTCTTCCTATGTAAACAAGGCAGACTGCCGTTCTGTCAGTAGGGAAGGTATTGATCCTGTGTTTGTGCAAAGCAGGAACACAGATCTCTGCCTTCCTATAGTACAAGCACCTCCCACACAGTAACCAAGCACACGTTAGGCACACAGTTAAGGCCTTGGTTGCCCCTGACGTTAACCCCTTCCCAGCCAGTGTCATTAGTACAGTGACAGTGCATATTTTAAGCACTGATCACTGTATAAATGTCAAAAGTGTCATTTAGTGCCTGATTTGTCTGCTGCAATGTTGCAGTCCCACTATAAGTCTCTGATTGCTAGTAAAAAAATTAAAAATAAATAAAAGCTCCATAAATATATCCTATAGTTTGTAGATGCTAATTTTTGCACAAACCAATCAATATATGCTTATTGGGATTTTTTTACCACAAATATGTAGCAGAATACATATTGACCTAAATTTTTTTCTTTCAGAATTGTCTGTATTTTTTTTGTTTATAGTGCATAAAATAAAAACCACAGAGGTGCTCAATAACCACCAAAAGAAAGCTCTATTTGTGGGGCAAAAAAAGGACATCAATTTTATTTGGGTACAGCGTTGCACAACTGCGCAATTGTCAGTTAAAATAACGCAGTGCCATATTGCAAAAATGGCCAGGTCATAAAAGGGGAGGATAAACCTTCTGGAGCAGAAGTGGTTAATTAACACATGCTCTAAGGCATACTACACAATGAAAGTTCTTTGCGCTACTCTATCTTGTCTTGTTTATCAAACATTAATCTTGGCTGGCTTTTTTTCCATGTGGAAAAACATAGCCTAGAATACTCCTTCAAATAATTTGTAAACTTGTTTGGGTGAACATAGGAAATAGTTTGCAAACTTGATTGGGTGAACATAGGAAATAATTTGTAAACTTGTTTGGGTGAACATAGGAAATAGTTTGTAAACTTGATTGGGTGAACATAGGAAATAGTGAATTTTACTTCTAATAGTCTTTTTAATGCATAGTGCTTAGCAGCTTCTTTTCAACCTTCATGTTTACTTTAATGAAAGGGAAAATGATCCTATTTACCATTTCATAGAGCATTAATTCCATTCTCCACCGAAGTGGGAGTAAGTTATCTATGCTTACATCATCATGCTTTTTTTATTAATTAAAAACTATTTAAAAACAAAATAAAAAAGACAGATAAGCTGATCTGAACTCCCACAAGAGAAAACAGGGAGAATTACATGGATCCTCTAATCTCTATCTCGTTGAAAATGGATAATATCTGCCATTCTAGGTTTAATTTAACTAACAACATTTATAGTACAATATGTTAGTATATGCTTATTTGTTCAGTTTGAAAGCCAAATTACCTTTCAAATACACCTTTATGACAGCAAGTGGTTGACAAATCTTATGTCATTTGTGTATATCTATTTCCTGTGTTGTCATTGCTATTCAAGGAACCCATATTGTAAATATTAACAAAGAACTATTTCTATTCATTTGTCCATTATTTACCAGTTACTGAATCATTAAGCTGTCATTCTGAATGGAAACTGACAGCTATACCTTAGAGGATGCACAGATTACTCTACAACAAATTCTTTCATTCCATCGTTTTTTGGTGAAGTGGCAAACAACATTTCTACATAAACTATATTTCCAAGAGTATGGGGATTCCTGCCTTTACACGCAGTGGTGCGCAGTCATGTTGGAACTGGAGGGGGCCATCCCTACACTGTTCCCACAAAGTTGGGAACATCAAATTGTCCAAAATGTCTTGGTATGCGGATGCCTTAAGAGTTCCCTTCACTGGAACTAAGGGGCCAAGCCCAACAACCACACAACATAATCCCCCTTTCACCACATTATTTGGACCAGTGCACAAAGCAAGGTCCATAAAGACATGGATGAGTGAGTTTGGGGTGGAGGAACTTGACTGGCCTGCGCAGAGTCCTCACCTCAACCCGATAGAACACCTTTGGGATGAATTAGAGCGGAGACTGCGAGCAAGGTCTTCTCATCCAACATCAGTGCCTGACCACACAAATGCACTTCTGAAAGAATGGTCAAACATTCCCATAGACACACTCCTAAACCTTGTGGACAGCCTTCCCTACTCAATATTGACTAATTAGACTACGGACTAAGACTGGGATGCCTTTATATTTTATGTGCGGTTTAAAGGCAGACGTCACAATACTTTTGGTAATAATTTTGGTATATCGGAAAACAGATTTGATGCATAGTAGTGGCAGGTATAATTTCCCCAGCAGGTAAGATGCAGTTTTGTCAGGAAGGCATTTCACCACATGGATGCCCTACCATACACAGAGTCCATATGGCCATTGAAAAGCACTTGGGCAAGATGGACCTAGCATTGGATCTCTTCAGATCCATCTTTTTGCTCTTTTCCTGCTAGACCCTTCTCAGGCAGTATATGTAATATTTAGCATACAAATGGAACTATCTGTTATTAGAAAGTACATACTTGAAGCAAGTACAGACTAAATCTGAAGTAGATACAGGTGCATGGTCATCAGATAAACGTTGTATATTCAGGTTAAAAAAGACTCCTCCATCAACCTTAAAGAAACGTCAAATAAAAATGAATAAAAAACCTGCATTCTCAAAACCACAAACTCCCAGCGGATCAAAAGTATATCTAAAGGCAAATTTTGCTTGTAGTTTTGGACACAGTAGCGAAGGATTAGAAAACTCAGGTTTTTTTTATTGCTGTCTGTGCCCCATTAAGGAGATTCACTCTCTCAATTTGTCCTGCTTACCATTGTCATTGAAAGTGAAAGTAAAAAAAAAAAAATCAAATTTTGGCTTGTTCCCAGAAAAAAAAGAATGGGAAATCTTCCAATGGAGACATTAGTTCTGGTGACCTGAGAGTCCCCAAGGAATTCCCTTCATTTGCACAGATTTCCTCTTATGTCCTGTTTTAGCTATGGGACAGGAAGTGTTACATCTCCCCAATTGCAGACTGAGGCAAAAAAAAATTCGACAGGGGATATAACCCCCCCCCCCCCCATACACTATCCAAGATGAAAAAGTTTTGCCTATAGTTCTATTTTAAAAATAACTGTTATAATAAATAATAATATCCAGGCATAGTTTGTCCAATTATAAACACACCCAGAGATGGCTAGGACTAGAACTGGAAGTCTACACGTTTTTACAGCCCTTACTGTAAAGAAGTTTTTCTGTGTGCAGTGGTCAACCTGTTACCAACACAAGGAACTGGTCCAAGGCTGGTAGGAGGGGCTCTAGATCATGCACACTGTGATTGCGTGATCTAGAGCCCCTCCTACCAGCACACAGTGTTGATGTCATAGGGAGCCGATCCTACCAGCTCTTGTCAGTAGTTGACCATGAGCTGCAGGTGACAGGTCCGTCACAGGTCCGTCGCTATTCTGGGGTGCTGATGGAAAGCACCCCAGAATAGCGCAGCAACATATATGTGACAGCTGGGCATTACAGGCTCACCCCACCCTGCTGCTGCATATACTGTATGTGGATTTCTGTTGTAAAGGGGTTAAACCCTTTTTAGTTGCAAGGAGTGCCCCTTGTTATTTGCAATGACCATAAAAAGAAAAGTTTGCACCAGGTTTACTAAATGAACTATTTACAGTGGGGGCGGAAAGTATTCAGACCCCCTTAAAATTTTCACTCTTTGTTATGTTGCAGCCATTTGCTAAAATCATTTAGGTTCATTTTTTTTCCTCATTAATGTACACACAGCACCCCATATTGACAGAAAAACACAGAATTGTTGACATTTTTGCAGATTTATTAAAAAAGAAAAACTGAAATATCACATGGTCCTAAGTATTCAGACCCTTTGCTCAGTATTTAATAGAAGCACCCTTTTGATTTAATACAGCCATGAGAAGATGCAACAAGTTTTTCACACCTGGATTTGGGGATCCTCTGCCATTCCTCCTTGCAGATCCTCTCCAGTTCTGTCAGGTTGGATGGAAAACGTTGGTGGACAGCCATTTTTAGGTCTCTCCAGAGATGCTCAATTGGGTTTAAGTCAGGGCTCTGGCTGGGCCATTCAAGAACAGTCACGGAGTTGTTGTGAAGCCACTCCTTCGTTATTTTAGCTGTGTGCTTAGGGTCATTGTCTTGTTGGAAGGTAAACCTTCGGCCCAGTCTGAGGTCCTGAGCACTCTGGAGAAGGTTTTCGTCCAGGATATCCCTGTACTTGGCCGCATTCATCTTTCCCTCGATTGCAATCAGTCGTCCTGTCCCTGCAGCTGAAAAACACCCCCACAGCATGATGTTGCCACCAGCACGCTTCACTGTTGGGACTGTATTGGACAGGTGATGAGCATTGCCTGGTTTTCTCCACACATACCACTTGGAATTAAGGCCAAAAAGTTCTATCTTGGTCTCATCAGACCAGAGAATCTTATTTCTCACCATCTTGGAGTCCTTCAGGTATTTTTTAGCAAATTCCATGCAGGCTTTCATGTGTCTTGCACTGAGGAGAGGCTTCCGTCGGGCCACTCTGCCATAAAGCCCCCACTGGTGGAGGGCTGCAGTGATGGTTGACTTTCTACAACTTTCTCCCATCTCCAGACTGCATCTCTGGAGCTCAGCCACAGTGGCCGGACAGCCAGCTCTAGGAAGGATTCTGGTCGTCCCAAATGTCTTCCATTTAAGGATTATGGAGGCCACTGTGCTCTTAGGAACCTTAAGTGCAGCAGAAATTTTTTTGTAACCTTGGCCAGATCTGTGCCTTGCCAAAATTCTGTCTCTGAGCTCTTCAGGCAGTTCCTTTCATGATTCTCATTTGCTCTGACATGCACTGTGAGCTGTAAGGTCTTATATAGACAGGTGTGTGGCTTTCCTAATCAAGTCCAATCAGTATAATCAAACGCAGCTGGACTCAAATGAAGGCGTAGAACCATCTCAAGGATGATCAGAAGAAATGGACAGCACCTGAGTTAAATATATGAGTGTCACAGCAAAGGGTCTGAATACTTAGGACCATGTGATATTTCAGTTTTTCTTTTTTAATAAATCTGCTAAAATGTCAACAATTCTGTGTTTTTCTGTCAATATGGGGTGCTGTGTGTACATTAATGAGGAAAAAAATGAACTTAAATGATTTTAGCAAATGGCTGCAAAATAACAAAGACTGAAAAATTTAAGGGGGTCTGAATACTTTCCATCCCCACTGTATATTTGGTGATTGTATAACCACCCTTCCGCAGTAACAACGTCCACCCAAGGTAGAATCTATTTAATGTAGTTTATCTTTCCTCTGCTCAGTGCTCCAAATGCCCCTTATAACCTAAGTGGTATTAAAAGTTTGCCTTTTTTGTTTAACCACTTCAGCCCCGGAAGGATTTACCCCCTTCCTGACCCGAGCACTTTTTACAATGTGGCACTGCGTTGCTTTAACTGCTAATTGCGCGGTCATGCGATGCTGTACCCAAACGAAATTTGCGTCCTTTTCTTCCCACAAATCGAGCTTTCTTTTGATGTTATTTGATCACCTCTGCGGTTTTTATTTTTTGTGCTATAAACGGAAAAAGTTTTTGTTATAAAAAAAATCCAATAAACTCAATTTTAGTCATACATTTAGGCCAAAATGTATTCGGCCACATGTCTTTGGTAAAAAAAATGTCAATAAGCCTATATTTATTGGTTTGCGCAAAAGTTATAGCGTCTACAAACTAGGGTACATTTTCTGTAATTTACACAGCTTTTAGTTTATGACTGCCTATGTCATTTCTTGAGGTGCTAAAATGGCAGGGCAGTACAACCCCCCCCCCAAATGACCCCATTTTGGAAAGTAGACACCCCAAGGAAATTGCTGAGAGGCATGTTGAGCCCATTGAATATTAATTTTTTTGTCCCAAGTGATTGAATAATGACAAAAAAAAAATTACAAAAAGTTGTCACTAAATGATATATTGCTCACACAGGCCATGGGCATATGTGGAATTGCACCCCAAAATACATTCAGCTGCTTCTCCTGAGTACGGGGATACCACATGTGTGGGACTTTTTGGGAGCCTAGCCGCGTACGGGGCCCCGAAAACCAATCACCGCCTTCAGGATTTCTAAGGGCGTAAATTTTTGATTTCACTTCTCACTACCTATCACAGTTTTGAAGGCCATAAAATGCCCAGATGGCACAAAACCCCCCAAATGACCCCATTTTGGAAAGTAGACACCCCAAGCTATTTGCTGAGAGGCATGTTGAGTCCATGGAATATTTTATATTTTGACACAAGTTGCGGGAAAGTGACAAATTTTTTTTTTTTTTTTTGCACAAAGTTGTCACTAAATGATATATTGCTCACACAAGCCATGGGCATATGTGGAAGTGCACCCCAAAATACATTTAGCTGCTTCTCCTGAGTATGGGGATACCACATGTGTGGGACTTTGCGGGAGCCTAGCCGTGTACGGGGCCCCGAAAACCAATCACCGCCTTCAGGATTTCTAAGGGTGTAAATTTTTGATTTCACTCTTCACTGCCTATCACAGTTTCGGAGGCCATGGAATGCCCAGGTGGCACAAACCCCCCCCAAATGACCCATTTTGGAAAGTAGACACCCCAAGCTATTTGCTGAGAGGCATGGTGAGTATTTTGCAGCTCTCATTTGATTTTGAAAATGAAGAAAGACAAGAAAAAAAATTTTTTTTTTTCTTTTTTCAATTTTCAAAACTTTGTGACAAAAAGTGAGGTCTGCAAAATACTCACTATACCTCTGAGCAAATAGCTTGGGGTGTCTACTTTCCAAAATAGGGTCATTTGGGGGGGTTGTGCCACCTGGGTATTCCATGGCCTCCGAAACTGTGATAGGCAGTGAAGGGTGAAATCAAAAATTTACGCCCTTAGAAAGCCTGAAGGCGGTGCTTGGTTTTCAGGGTCCCGTACGCGGCTAGGCTCCCAAAAAGTCTCACACACGTGGTATCCCCGTACTCAGGAGAAGCAACAGAATGTATTTTGGGGTGTAATTTCACATATTCCCATGGCATGTTTGAGCAATATATCATTTAGTGACAATTTTGTGCAAAAAGAAATTTGTCTTTTTCCCGCAACTTGTGTCACAATATAAAATATTCCATGGACTCGACATGCCTCTCAGCAAATAGCTTGGGGTGTCTGCTTTCCAAAATGGGGTAATTTGGGGGGGGTTTGAACTGTCCTGGCATTTTATGCACAACATTTAGAAGCTTATGTCACACATTACCCACTCTTCTAACCACTTGAAGACAAAGCCCTTTCTGACACTTTTTGTTTACATGAAAAAATTATTTTTTTTTGCAAGAAAATTACTTTGAACCCCGAAACATTATATATTTTTTTTAAAGCAAATGCCCTACAGATTAAAATGGTGGGTGTTTCATTTTTTTTCACACAGTATTTGCGCAGCGATTTTTCAAATGCATTTTTTGGGGAAAAAACACACTTTTTTAAATTTTAATGCACTAAAACACACTATATTGCCCAAATGTTTGATGAAATAAAAAAGATGATCTTAGGCCGAGTACATGGATACCAAACATGACATGCTTTAAAATTGCGCACAAACGTGCAGTGGCAACAAAATAAATACATTTTTAAAAGCCTTTACAGGTTACCACTTTAGATTTACAGAGGAGGTCTACTGCTAAAATTACTACCCTCGATCTGACCTTCGTGGTGATACCTCACATGCATGGTGCAATTGCTGTTTACATTTGACGCCAGACCGACACTTGCGTTCGCCTTAGCGCAAGAGCAGGGGGACAGGGGTGCTTTTTTTTTTTTTTTTTTTTTTCCTTTATTATTTTTTTGCTTTTTTATCATATTTTTAAACTGTTCCTTTCATATTTTTTTTTAAATCATTTTTATTGTTATCTCAGGGAATGTAAATATCCCCTATGATAGCAATAGGTAGTGACAGGTACTCTTTTTTGAAAAAATTGGGGTCTAGTAGACCCTAGATCTCTCCTCTGCCCTCAAAGCATCTGACCACACCAAGATCGGTGTGATAAAATGCTTTCCCAATTTCCCAATGGCGCTGTTTACATCTGGCGAAATCTAAGTCATGAAATGCTCGTAGCTTCCAGTTTCTTAGGCCATAGAGATGTTTGGAGCCACTCTGGTCTCTGATCAGCTCTATGGTCAGCTAGCTGAATCACCAGCTGCATTCTCAGGTTCCCTGTTGAGACAGGAGAGCCAGAGTAAAACACGGAAGACTGTGGGGGGGGGGCATTCCCTCCCACTGCTTGTAAAAGCAGTCTAGAGGCTAATTAGCTGCTAGGATTGCTTTTACATGAAAGCCGACCGCTGGCTGAAAAGAATGATACCAAGATGATACCTAAACCTGCAGGCATCATTCTGGTATAACCACTCAATGTTGTGAATTGCGTACCTGAAGACAAAAAAATGGTTAACAATAAAACACAGTAAAGGTAAAGTATAAAAAATTGCATACCTGAAAAGCAAACATGGTAAAACATAATAACAATAAAACATTGCAGAATAGAATACAGTAAAAAAGAGCAGAACAATAGAGAGAGAATAGCGCGAGAGAGAACAATGAAACAACAGCTATTTTTTTTTATTTTATATATTTTTTTGTGTGTTTTTTTTTTTTTTTACACTTTTTTTGTAACTGTAACTTTTATAACTGTAACCGGTTCCAGGTTCGGGTCTCTCAAAATGCAATGGCATCTTGGGAGACCCTGTGAAAGTGTGTCCTAGTCTGTGCAGTGCTGTACCCTACGCTAATACTCAACTAGTGTATGGTAGCGTTCAAAACATTCACCAATGCAAAGACCAGGATTGTCAGGACAGGAGGGACAATAATAGCGGGTGTCACGCCTATATCTGCGCTTGCTGCAGACACAACATCTTTTTTGGGGGGGTTCGTTGGGTAGGGGTACTCGGGAGGACATAAAAATGCCTCTCATGCAGCCGACTGCATTTGGTTGGGGATGTGAATGGGGGAAGTACGGGTGCTGCAGAAGCTGTGGGTTCCCAATTAGGATTGGCGAATGCAGCAGGAAGGGCATTATGGGCACGACGGGCCTGTGTTTGTCTTCTTCTTGGTGGCAGCTGGACACCACTTGTGCTTGCCACCTCACCAGCTTGAACTGCACTTATGAGACTCGCCACGTCACCAAGTGTTACTGCCGTGCTGGTTTGACTACGACCGGGGTGTACTAGGCTGCTGGTGCTTGCCAGTTCACCAAAACGCTACAAAAAAAAAACTGTTAGCGATCGCAGGGATCATGCCTGACTCTGCGAACGCTGCAGTTATGCGTTTAGTGTTTTGTAAGTGACAGTGATCGATCGATACTGCACTTGGGTGGGCTGGGCTGGGCCGGGAACCCTAAACTGCTGGGGACGCTAGTATAGATCTGATCGGATCAGATATTGATCCGTTCAGATACAATACCACTAAGAGAGGCGTATGCTGCGTGCATGGGTGTTAGCGGTACTGGCGCTAATCTGACGCTGCCTGGGGCGACGCATATCACCGCCGGGCGATCAGGGGGCTAAACCTTTATTCGGTAATAAACGGCGGGTGCCCTGACACTATAAGAAATAAACGAACTAACCAGCGTCACCCGTAACAGTTATACGGTGATCACTGGTGAAAGGGTTATCTAGGGGGCAATCAAGGGGTTAAAACCTTTATTAGGTAGTATATGGGGGTCCCTGACGCTATAAAAAGCTGACGGCGAACCTAAATATTTACCTCCCAGTGACACTAATACAGCGATCAGAAAAATGATCGCTTAGTGACACTGGCGACAGGGGGGTGATCAAGGGGTTAAAACTTTATTAGGGAGGGTTAGGGGGGTACCCTAGACCTAAAGGGGGCTAATACTAACTGCCCTACCACACTAACTGTCACAAACTGACACCATGCAGTAATCAGAAAAAAAAAAAAAACTGCTTGGTGTCAGTGTGATGGGGGGGGAGGGGTGATTAGGGGGTGATCGGGGGGGATCGGGGGTGTATTGTGTGCCTGGCATGTTCTACTGTGTGTGTGTGTTTGTGCACTCACATTGAAGTCTTCACTCCTCGGCGCCGGAACGGAAAATACCGAGCCAAGGAGAGATGACATCATTTCCTCTGCTGCTGTTTAGCATACAGCAGCAGAGGAATGATCCCATTGGCTGGGAGCGATCGTGAGGGAGGGGCCCGCGGGAGGCAGATCACGTACAGGTACGTGATTCTGCCTGCCCGTGCCATTCTGCCGCAGTAAATCTGCGTGAGGCGGTCGGCAAGTGGTTAAAAAAAAAATAACAAACATGTTTTACTTACCTGCTTTGTGAAGTGGTTTTGCACAGAGCAGCCTCAATCCTCCTCTTCACGGGTCCCCCACCAGAGCTCCTGGCTCCTGCCCATTGACCAGTGCTCCCAATAGCAAGCCACTTGCTATGGGGGCACTGGTGGGTGCTCGCTCCCATGCCCTATGTGTCCATAAGACACATAGAGCTGAAGATCAGCCTCACCCCCTGCTCTCTCCTCATTGGCTCACTAGCTGTGATTGACAGCAGTAGGAGCCAATGGCTCAATTTTTTTGTTGAAGGCTAGGAGTACTATGTACCCCATACTCATTCACGCAGGGGGCTTCCAGATTCTGATAAGCCCCCATCCACAGACCCCCACAACCACCACTCAGGGTGGTTGGGAAGAGGCCCTTGTCCCCATCAACATGGGGATGAGGTGCTTTGGGGGGGCTTGCTCACCCCCCTTTCTTGGCCTGCCAGGTTGAATGCTCGGATAAGGGTCTGGTATGGATTTTGGGAGGGGAGGGCATGTCGTTTTTTTTTTTTTTTTCTTTGGTGTGGGGTTCCCCTTAAAATCCAGTACCAGACCCGAAGGGCCTGGTATGGATAGGGGGGGGACCCCCAAAAGCTCTGCCCAATCAGGGCTTACAATGCACTGCACGCTGCACAGTGCATTGTGGGGCACTTGGCGGGTGAATAACCCGCCGAGCGCCCCGCAAATTCGGGTGTTCGCCGAACAGGTGATGTTCGGGATGAACCGTTCGCCTAATACTATTTATGATTATGAACCCTATAAAAAGTGGGAAGCAGGCGTAAAAAATGAAATGTGTTACTGTTAGAACATTAATATTTATTACTGGAATAAAGTGGAGTGATATTCATAAGCACAATTCTGATTGGTTTAAAAAACCTGTGCAATGTAGTATATGAGAAAAATCTATAAGTATCTCCCCAGACAGTGGTTAAGAATGATTGCTCTATATGACTTTTAGAGGTGTCTCCTCCTTCTTCTGTACATCCTGGAAATGTCTTTTAGATTCTAGGAAAATCATTTTCTCCCAAACCACTTCCATAGCAAAACACTGTCTGTGGTAAAAGGCCGATGGTGACAAGGACGGTGTGACTCACTTCAGATTGGTGACGAACTTGTAATGTGCACATTCTGTTTATTCTATGACAGAATACTGGCCTGTGTCCTTACAAGCTATGCAATCCAGACATGAGCAAATTAAGGCCAGGTTTACAGAATGTCAGCAATGCTTCTAGTCTGGAGGAACGGAAACAAACTCAGCTATTCAGCTGGCATGGAAGGACTGATACACCGTCAGCAGATAATAGAACATCAGGAATTATTCTGGGCCTATCAACCAGCATGACAAGAAGACCAAAACCTCTGAACTGTCTGTGTGCTGAACTGATGACTCCTGCAGCCAGCACTCTGTGGTGAAGTCCATTACCATAATACAGTATACTGGGAAGTAACTTACAAACCTCTTGCAAAAACTAGGTCAGCGCTCTCCTGGCTAAGTCGTTTATGACCTTATTAGGGACAGGGCGGACTGGATCAGACTGAAACGCATGACAGATGAATGATTCATCTGTTTTTATGCTCTCCCATCGCTTCACAGCCAGCGTAAGAATTCGCACGGCTTTTCCAATGTGCAAAGATATTATTGGAAAAGTCGTGAGGAGTTATATAAGTCATTCACCCTGTACACTACTGTGCATGGAGCCTTCTAACTGCAGACTAATGTGGGCCAAAGCTCGTGTGAGAGTCTACTTCCTGTACTTAAAGTTACAGAGGAGCCAACAGGTTTTATCCCTATGTAAATAAGACTGGATCCATTGGGTATACAGCACCTTTTTAAAGGGAAAGTATGATGCATTTTCAGTAATTGTGTCTTCAGAATTATTATTGCAGTTTACCTTAAAGTGATTTTGATGTGACTTTCACATTTCTACACATCCCATATTGTTTTAATTGTATTAACAAGGAACTCCAGTCTGCTCACATAATTTGTAATAAAAACATCTTTGCCATTCTGAAGCTTCCCTCCAACCACGATACATATTATTTTATATATACTGTGATTCTGTACTTACCAAATGTGCTGCAGAAATCTCCACTAAGTCTGGCTGCATCCATTTTAACTGTCGGCAGCTGAAGCTGCTGCCTGTTCACTTCCTGGATTTACACAGACACACAGAGGCACTCCGGCAGCTCTCATTGGCCCTCTTATGACTCATCCCCCTCCCTTCCTGGCAAACTCTCACAAGAGAGAGAGAGCTGTGCATGATGTCATAAGCCTAGGCTTTTTATCAGACAAACAGGAAGTGTGCTGGATAAGATATTTACTGGCAGAAAAAAAAAAAATGTACTTTCCAAAGTTAAAACAACAAGGTCTGAAGATTTAATAGATGGAAAGTTGAAAAAATGATTAATGTTCCGCTTTGAATGTAAAGAATAGCCACTAGAGGCACAGAAGATTAGGCACTACAATGATACTAAATGCTTTACACCTGCTGAGATAAGATATCAGTTACATGTGAAAGTCACTTCAAAATCACTATAAGAACTCATTTGCACTGGCATAGCCCTCTGAAGAGCGATCCATGGTGGGTCAGTTTTCAGAGGGGGGTTGACAGGCGGTGAGGAGGCTTTATCCTGCACCACTGCACTGCAATGGCGTGCATTGTGCATGGTTGCAAGATGCAGCAAGGCATTCAAGAAGACCTACCAACCCCCCCCCCCCCGGTGTCAGCTGTACTTACCTCTGTGGGTGATAAGCTGTCAGTCCCCGCACCAGCGGTCTGGGGCTTTAAACTCCCAGCTCTTCTCCCTCTTCTTTCTGCAGCACTTCTAGGGGCCAACACTGACCAGAATCTCTCTGATCCTGAAGTGCTGCAGAAAGAAGAGGGGGAAGAGGGAGAAGAGCGGTGAGTTTAAAGCCCCTGTGCGGGGACTGACAGCTCATCACTCACAGAGGTAAGTACAGCTGACACTGGGGGGTTGGTAGGTGTATGGGGTCAGTTCACCTTTATTTTTTTTGCAAAAGGTGAGTAAATTTGATGCTTTAGTTAAATGAATAACTTGAAGGTCTACATTCAGGCCCTTCTGCTTTATGGTGACAATTGTCTTCCAATTGTGCTGTCACGTGTACTCCTATTTCAGACTACAGATGGCCATGAAGACAAACTTTATGTAAGTATAGTCCACCGTTGTCACCATCAGGGAGCAGGTCCAAGACAATGGTGTACAGGTAATGCTGGATTGAGTGCATGTAGACAGGAAATGGCTGAAAGAGGCTGGAGGAGATTAGCAGCACTGAGATGCAAAAAATAAAAAAAAAAGTTAACTTCTCTTCTAAATATTAGTTTGTATTTTGTGATGTTTGCTTCAATACTGAATGCAGATATACTCTACCGTTTTTTTTTCTTTTCAATTCCTTTATTTAACCTCTTCAGCCTCAGAAGATTTACCCCCCTTCATGACCAAGCCATTTTTTGCAATATGGCACTGCGTTATTTTAACTGACAATTGCATGATCATGCGACGCTGTATTCAAATAAAATGAATGTCCTTTTTTCCCCCACAAATAGAGCTTTCTTTTGGTGGTATTTGATCGACACTGCGGTTTTTATTTTTTGCGTTTTAAACAAAAAAAAAAAAGATCGCCAATTTTGAAAAAAGCACAATATTTTTTACTTAATGCTATAAAACATACCCAATAAAAATAAATTAAAAAATCTAATTTGCTCATCAATTTAGGCCAATTTGTATTCTGCTACATGTTTTTGGTAAAAAAAATCCCAATTAGCGTATATTGATTGGGAAGGGGTTAACATCAGGGGCGATTTAAAGGGTTAAATGTGCTCCTACGGAGTGCTGTCTAACTGTGTGGGGGGTGCTTTGACTGGGGGAAGATAGAGATCCGTGTTCCTGCTTGGTAGATCTCCATCTTCCTCTCTCACAGTATGGTGGTCTGCCTTGTTTACATAGGCAGACCGCCGTTCTGCCTCTTTCCAGAACATTCGTGAAGGAGCCAGTAACATCGGGTCCGCCAAACCCACTGATTGGCTCCTTCTGTGTCCAATCACAGCGGCAGCGGCTCGCTAGCGGCACACGGGCGCGCCCCGGACCCAGTGCACGAAATCACGTACATGCACAGGAGGGCTGCTCTGCTGCAGTATATCTGCATGGGGCAGTCCAGAAGTGGTTAAAGTATCCAGCATACACAGAGCATTAAATCACATTAGACAGATACATGATGATGTGACCCCAGAGAGATCCTGAACTAACCGGAAATACATCAGTTATAATTAGCATGAAGTTCATGGGCGACCTTTTCAGAACACCCAGCAATAACAGAGCTTAAATGGTGTAGGAGGGGGTTGCCTCTCTTGGATGAAGTAGTCGCTGCAACCATGAATGTACGGGATAAAGCATTTTTCACATTAAATCAAGTGAAAGGAAAAGGTAAAAACTACCTACTAGAGTCCAGGATTTTGGGGTGTCATTTTTGCTATGTTCATACTATGTGTAAAAAAAAAAAAAAAAATGTGTTTTCATTTTATTTCCACATTTTCAAAAAACTTGTGGAAAAAAAATCACATTTTCAAAAGACTCATTATACTCATAGAATATACACTGGGCTGTTTACTTTCCAAAATGGGGTCATTTTTTGGGTGTTTCCATCGTCCTGGTGCTCCAGGGCCTTCAAAAGTGTAAGAGGTAGTCAAAAATGAATTTATGTCCCCAGAACACCTGATGGTGCTCCTTGCATGTTGGACCTCTGTATGTGGACAGGCTGTGTAAAAGTCTCACACGTCGTATCACCATACTCAGGAGGAGTAGCAGAATGTGTTTTGGGGGGAAGTTGCAAGTATTCATATGCTGTGTGTGAGAAATAACCTGTTAATTAGGGATGAGTTTCGTGTTCGAATCGAACGCATGTTCGACTCGAACATTGCCTGTTCGGTCGTTTGCCGAATTCCGGACGATATGGGCCGTTTGCGCCAAATTCGAGTGGCGCGTCATGGCCCATAATTCACTGCGGCATCGCAGTGCATTGCTGACTGATGATTGACCAAGCATGCACTATGACCCGCATGGCCAATCACAGTGCCGTCTGTACAGAGAGCCATAATTGGCCAAAGCCAGGGTGGCTTTGGCCAATTATGGCTCAGGGGGTTTAGTACACACCCCACACTATATAAGGCCGCCTGCACGGCGGCCCTGTGTAGCCTATTCCGGCATTGAGAGAGAGATAGAGAGAGAGACAGTGTCATTTTATTTAAGTTAGATAGAGTAGGCAGGCGAGTCAGCTGCACTTACAGTGTATTGTGTATATATATATATACATCCTAGGTGTTGTGTGTGTGTGTATATATATATATATATATATATATATATATATATATATATACACACTGTATTCAGTTTAGCTAGATCCGTTCCTGTTGTTCTCTTCCTACTACTGACAGGCAGGCAGGTGTTTTTACAGTATTTACAGCTACCTGAAGAAAATTGCTGGTGTTCTTCTGATCCTATTAGTCCTATTAGCTACAGTATTTACAGTTAGTGTAGTGCGTCCTCTGCACAGTGTTCAACTAAAGCTACCTGAAGAAAATTAGTGTTCTTCTGATCCTATTAGTACAGTACCGTAGGCAGCTGCAGTATTTATAAGTTAGTGTAGTGCGTCCTCTGCACAGTGTGCACCTAAAGCTACCTGGAGACAATTGCTGTTGTTTTGCTCCTATTAATACCACAAGCAGGCAGCTACAGTATTTACAGTAATGCCCCGTACACACGGTCGGACATTGATCGGACATTCCAACAACAAAATATTAGGATTTTTTCCGATGGATGTTGGCTCAAACTTGTCTTGCATACACACGGTAACACAAGGTTGTCGGAAAATCCGATCATTCTGAACACGGTGACGTAAAACATGTACGTCGGGACTATAAACATTGCAGTAGCCAATAGCTTTCATCTCTTTATTTATTCTGAGCATGCTTGGCACTTTGTGCGTCGGATTTGTGTACACACGATTGGAAATTCCGACAACAGATTTTGTTGTCGGAAAATTTTATAGCCTGCTCTCACACTTTTTGTTTCCAAAAATCTGATGGAAAATGTGTGATGGAGACTACACACGGCCAGAATTTCCGACAACAAGGTCCTATCACACATTTCCGTCGGAAAATCCAACCATGTGTACGGGGAATTAGTGTACTGTGTCCTCTGCACAGTGTGCACCTAAAGCTACCTGAAGAAAATTAGTGATGGTCTTCTGATCCTATTAATACCACAGGCAGGCAGCTACAGTATTTACAGTTAGTGTAGTGTGTCCTCTGCACAGTGTACACCTAAAGCTACCTGGAGACAATTGCTGTTGTTCTGCTCCTATTAATATCACAGGCAGGCAGCTACAGTATTTACAGTTAGTGTACTGTGTCCTCTGCACAGTGTGCACCTAAAGCTACCTGAAGACAATTGCTGGTGATAGCTGCAGTATCAGTATATATATATATATATATATATATATATATATATATATATATACACCCCAGCTTTGTGCAGCTACATCTCACTGCAGGCCATTAGTATGTCTAAAGGCCAACAAGGAAAGGCAGACAGTCACAAGCCAATAAAAGAGGGCAAGCAGGCTCTGTGTCTAGAGGCAACAGTGCTGGTCGTGGAGACGGTGCATCCTCATCAGCACGTGGCCGTGGGACACGCTTGTCCTTTTTTTTCGGCAGCTGGCCGTATTGAGCCACAACATGCGGAAGACTTGGTAGAGTGGATGACCAAGCCGTCCTCATCCTCCTCATCCTCTCTCACCCAGGCTCAGGGTACTTTGTCTGGCAAAGCAGCTGCCAACGCGGCCTCTTCCCTTGGCTCAATGGCATCAGTCACTCCTTCCCTAGCCCCACCATGTCCTCCTGAGGAGTCCCCCGAACTGTTCGACCACAGTGTTGGGTACATGCTCCAGGAGGATGCCCAGCGTTTTGAAGGCTCCGATGATGGTACCCAGCTAGAGGAAGGCAGTAACGTGAGCCCAGAGAGAGGGGGTGCCCAAGAAGGACAGCAATCTGGCAGTCATGTTCCCCCAGCTGCAGCATACTGCCAGCTTTGCTCCAGTGATGAGGAGAGAGGGGATGATGAGGTCACTGACTCCACGTGGGTGCCTAATAGGAGAGAGGAGGAGGAGGCACATCACCAACAAGGCAGGATGCCCTCCAGGGGCCAGCTTAAGGGCAGCACACCGACTGCATCACACCGCAGAGCTCCGCATGTGCAGGGCGCTGCTGTCTCTGCGTTATTCCAAAAGTTCTTTGGTGTGGGCCTTTTTTGAGACGAGTGCATCAGATCCCACCGCTGCTATTTGCAACATATGTCTCAAGCGTATCTCTCGTGGCCAAAACATCTCCCGCTTGGGCACCACATGCTTGACCAGACATATGTTGACCTGCCATGCAATTCGTTGGCAAGCGTACCTAAAAGACCCACACCAAAGAACAAAGAGGACCTCTCCTTGCTCCTCATCAGCTGGGATCCCCAACCCCACTATACCTTCAGTCCTGTCTGAGACCTGCACTGAGAGGAATGAAGGTGTAGAATTAGGTGTGTCACAGCCAAGTACTTGGGGGCAATCTGCTATCGGTACACCAACGCCAGATTGTACCAGGCAAATTTCCCTGCCCCAGCTGCTGCACCGCCAAAAGAAGTTCACTCCCAGCCATCCACATGCCCAGCGGTTGAGTGCTAGCTTGGCTAAATTGCTAGCACTTCAACTGCTGCCTTTTCAGTTGGTAGACTCTGCCCTCTTCCGTGAGTTTGTGGAATGTGCGGTTCCTCAGTGGCAGGTTCCCAAACACCACTTTTTCTCACGAAAGGTGATACCGGCTCTCTACTGGCTTGTGGAAGGCAATGTCTTGCCCTCGCTGGACAGGGCGGTCAGCGGTAAGGTGCATATTACCGCTGACTCATGGTCCAGCAGGCATGGACAGGGACGTTACCTATCTTTCACCGCGCACTGGGTGACTCTTCTGGCAGCTGGGAAGGATGCAGGACAAGGTGCAGTAGTGTTGGAGGTTGTTCTGCCACCACGCCTCCAAAATACTACTAGTGGTGATTCTGCCACACTTCTCTCTTCCACCCCCTCCTCTTCTTCTTCCTCCATGGCCTCTTCCTGTGCTGATTTGACTTTGGAACCAGCGGTGCTCCGTAGGCGTTCAAGGGGCTACGCAAGCACGCAGGCCAAAAGATGCCATGTGGTGCTTGAGTTGGTGTGCTTGGGGGACAGGAGCCACACTGGGGCAGAGATTCTGTCAGCTCTGTAGGGGCAGGTTCAGAGGTGGTTGACGCCATGCCAGCTTAAGGCAGGTATGGTGGTTTGCGACAATGGCACCAACCTCCTCTCCGCCTTCCGAACAACTGACCCATGTGCCCTGTTTGGCTCACGTCCTTAACTTGGTGGTGCAGTGGTTCTTGGGCAGGTACCCGGGCTTACAGGATGTCCTGAGGCAGGCCAGGAAAGCCTGTGTGCATTTCCGCAGGTCATATAATGCCAGTGCTCGGCTGGCTGACCTCCAAAAGGAATTTAACCTGCCCAAGAAACGCCTAATCTGTGCCCACCAGGTGGAACTCAAACATTGGCCATGCTGCAGCAGCTGCACACGCAGCAGAGGGCCATCAATGAGTACCTGTGCCACTATGGCACCAGGACAGGGTCAGGGGAGCTTGTTTTTTTTACCCCATGCCAGTGGGCCATGATCAGGGATGCATGCACTGTCCTGTCACCATTTGAGGAGGCCACGAGGATGGTGAGCAGTGACAGTGCATGCATCAGTGACACTGTCCCCCTTGTCCACCTGTTGGAGCACACTCTGTGTGGAATAATGGACAGGACACTTGAGGCAGAACAGAGGCAGGAAGAGGAGGACTTCCTTAGCTCTCAAGGCCCCCTTTATCCAGAGAGTGTTCCTGCGTGCCCGCCGATCACACAGGAAGAGGACGAGGAGGAGGAGGAGGAGGAAGAGGAGGATTGTGTCAGCATGGAGGTGGAGCCTGGCACTTAGCATCAGCAGCAGTCTTTAAGAGATCATTTACAGTCCCAAGAAACCCATGGACTTGTACGTGGCTGGGAGGAGGTGGCTGCGGATCATGTCGTCCTTAGTGACCCAGAGGACTCCGGACTGAATGCCTCAGCAAACCTACGCTGCATGGCCCCCCTGATCCTGCAAAGCCTGCGGAAGTTTCCTCGTATTGGTGGTATCAAGGAGAGGGATCAATACTGGCTGGCAACCCTCCTTGATCCACGTTACAAGGATAAGGTTGCGGACCTTATCTTGCCATCGCAGAGGGAGCAGAGGATGAAACATCTTCGGAAGGCCTTGCAGAAAGGTCTGTGCAACGCATTCCCAGAGACTGGGAGGTTACAAACTCCTTTTCCTGGACAACGTGTTGCTGAGGCTTCGGTCAGTCAAAGAAGGAGCAGTGGAGAAGGTGGCCGCCTGACCGATGCGTTCAGACAATTTTTTAGTCCGCAGCCCCAAGGTATGATCGGTTCCAGCAACCATCGCCAGCGTCTGTTTTACATGGTGCAGGAATACCTAGGGGCAAGATCTGACTTGGACACCTTTCCCACCGATAATCCGCTGGGTTACTGGGTCTTGAGGATGGACCACTGGCCAGAGCTTGCACAGTATGCAATTGAGCTACTGGCCTGTCCTGCATCCAGCGTTCTTTCGGAACGCACATTCAGTGCTGCTGGAGGTTTCGTAACCAATCACAGGGTGCGCCTGTCCACTGACTCGGTCGATCGACTGTATATATAGAACAAAGTGTAGCGCTAAAAATGAAAAGTGATAAGTATAACATGAAATACCTAAGTGAAATAAACACACTGATTTAACGTAAAAAAATGTCCATCATTGTAGTCAATAAGTGAATAGGACCATTGTGATCTTTAACTGTGAAACTAATGAAAATGTCATCATCAAGAGAAACGAAAAACAGTCTGAACTGTCTTGCACTCCGAAACAGCAAAAATGGTATGGTGATGGTTGTTGATCAATCAGATGTAAATAGGGTATGCAAAGATCTGACAAAACTAAACTTAATCCACCTCAGTGTCCTATAAAAAAAAAAAAAACGTGTGAAATTCCCACAACCAGTAAAGTTAGAGGTTTACTGGAGGATTTGAACCCGAAACAGCGTATACTGTAAGGGTCAAACCGGCTTGTATTGCCCACCAGCAATGCGGGGGGATCTTGGCAACCTGGAGAGATAAGGGTCCCAACTGCTTTCATAGAAGTATCCTCCCAGCACGGGTGGTCACATATCCCAGAATGCGGCCCATGTAGAATGAAAAAGGGGCCACATAGTGTAATTCCATAAACACAAAATGAATTTATTATAAAAGAAATGCACTTAGTTACATAGTTACATAGTAGGTGAGGTTGAAAAAAGACACAAGTCCATCAAGTCCAACCTATGTGTGTGATTATGTGTCACTTACATTTAAAAAGTTTAAAAAGCGCTTGTAATAAAAAGAAGGCGGCAGTGGAGTCCTACCGACGCGTTTCGTCTACCAAGACTTTGTCTAGGGGTGTCCTTCCACTGCTGCCTGACTCCCTAATATAGGGACTGTAACCCCCTTGATGAGAATCCAGCCCATCCAATTCACTTCTATGGCACTTCCGGGTTGCCAAAAATGGCGGACCCGCGTGCGTTCCAGGCCTCGATATCATACATATATGTTGCGTTCCAACTTCTTATAATCCCTTCATTATGCCTAGAATTGCAATGAAAATAATAATCACTCTTCCTCATACCTAAAGGGGCAGGGACTGCCAGAGTTTATGGCCAAATGCATCCCTGGTCATGTAGTATTTCTAATTGCGGGACGGTGTTCCGTCGGACACCAAATCCTGCGATATCACGCCATGACATTGGAAATGAAAATGTAAACAAATGCCATGTCGTCATGGCGCAGGACCAGGGGCGTAATCCGACATGCCTCCTTCTGGAATAGCTTGCGTTCCAGTCACGCCTCGCTTTCAGGGTCCGTACTACGCCTCACACTATGTGGACCCACGTCACGACATCTCATCGGATGCGTGTGCGCGTCAACGTTATGTGTGGATCTAATGATTAACAATACGTTTAAACGGGGCAGTTCAGACGGAAAAAAGGAACTAAATATCTCACACCCTGGAGAGGAGTGCTTAATATATGGATGTATATATTCCCTATTAGGTTAATACAATGCAACTATGGGTATCACTAATGACACCAAAAAGAGCCCAAACTGTATATTCTAGCTGGAAATAAATATATGTTTTCCGATATATAAGGGAAATAGCGTGCATAACAAAAGTTTGGCTATGATGGTTAAACTATATTCACAAGAAATTGAATGAATTGGATTCTCATGAAATACACTATCCACAGTATACCACAGTCAGAATTGGAAGGATCCTTATATGGATCTATATGGACTGTAATGCTTATACAGAAGGCCCTATATATCAAGACTGGTCTATAAAGGCGTTAACATCCACTTCCACATTCATACCCTGAGGGGCGAAAGACTGTAGTTCATATATCTAGAACATTTCAAGACGGGATACACCTCTCGTTTTTGCACCACCTCTCCATGGGGGTGTGTACTTGTCTATAATGACAAATTGTGATCCCTCAGGATTACCATTATGAAATTCTTTATAATGTCTGGGGACAGTGTGTTTAGGATCCCTACTTTTAATAAGGGCAATGTGCTCTCCGACTCTAATGGAAAAAGTCCTGGTGGTGCGACCTATATATTGTTTCTGGCAGGGGCACGTGATGAGGTACACCACATTACCTGTACTGCAAGTGCAGAACGGTTTTATGGTGTATCTCCTGCCAGTAACCGTAGAGGTGAATTCTGTCACCTTGCGGGTTGTTAGAGTATTGTGTTGACATACAACACACCTCCTACAGGGAAAAAAAACAGTCCAGTCATGGAAAAAAGAAGGACGGGTAGGGGGATTGATAATATTGGGGGCCACTTTACTTTGTAATGATGGTACACCTCTAAAGATGATTTTAGCTTCTTCTGGAATTATTGGTCCTAAGATGTTGTCCTGTTTGAGGACGTCCCAATGTTTCTTAACAATATTTTTAAATTGTCTGTGTTGTGTTGAAAAAGAAGTTAACATGGCCCACTTAAACTTCCCATCTGGTTCTTTTTTTGGTTTTACTGTGAGTAATGATTTTCTATCAGTGTCGATAGTTCTTTGGATTTCGAGATCCAAACCAATTTCATCATATCCCTTGTGAATAAATTTTTGTTTCAAGGTTGTTGCTTGTTCCACAAAGGCATCTGTATCAGTGCAGTTCCTACGAAGCCTCAAGAATTGGCTTTTCGGAACTGCATTTAGCCAGGATCTGTGATGGCAACTATCTACAGGGATGAAGCCATTACGGTCTGTGGGTTTGAAATATGTATAGAATTTAAATTGTTTATCCACAATCTCAATCTGTAGATCCAAAAAATGAATTTTGGTTTCACTGGCCTCATACGACAGAGAGATCCCTCTGTCATTAGAGTTCAGATGCTCAAAAAATATTTTAAGTGTCTCCATAGTTCCACTCCACAGGAGGAGAATGTCGTCTATATACCTGGTCCAAAGAACCAGAGAATCGGTTCTGTGGGTATAGACGACATCCTCCTCCCATTTAGCCATAAATAAGTTCGCAAGTCTAGGTGCGAACTTTGGTCACATGGCTACACCACATTGTTGAAGATAGAAATTCTGATTGAACCAAAAATAATTATGTTTGGTTGCAAACTCTAGTAGTTCTATCAAATATTCACATTGGAAAGGTGCTAGTGTATGTTCACGGGCCAAAAAATGTCTGACTGCCTCTATGCCTTTTTCGTGTGGTATGCACGTGTACAATGATGCCACGTCAGCTGTGGCCATAATGTAACCATCTCGTATGGCAGTACTTTCGAGGAGTCTAATGGTGGAACTAGTATCTTTCAGGTAGGAGGGTTTTTTTTTCACTATTGGCTGCAGGAAGTGGTCTATATATTTGCCTACTCTTGCTGTAATGGAGTTAATGCCACTTACAATCGGCCTACCCGGGGGGCATACCGGGTTTTTGTGGATTTTTGGCAAATAGTATATGGTGGGGATCCTGGGTGCCGTAGGAATCAAAAAATCTCTCTCTCTTTTATTCAAGATTTTTGATTCATAACCTTTTGCGATAAGCTGTTGAAGTTTCTGTTTATATGAATTAGTGGGATTATTGGGAAGTACCCGATACGTGCCTGGCTCATTTAAAATTCGATACATCTCTACTTCATATTGTCTTTTGTCAAGGATAACTATTCCTCCTCCCTTGTCCGCGGGGCGGACAACCAGATCTTTCCTTGCACACAGGGATTGCAAACCCCCTTTTGATATTGGAGGATGGTATATACGTTTCTCTGGTAGTTTGGCAAGGTCTTGGAGGACCACGTCCCTAAATATTTTGACTGCAGGAGCTATAGGGACAGGGGGGGAGAAAAGAGAAGGATTGGAATTGTCAGAATGAACAGTTCCTGAAGTAGCTGCTGGATAATCACTACGCATTGGGTTAGAGACCAAATATCTTTGGATATTAACTTTACGTATATACTTATGAACATCCATAAAAGTATGGAATTTATCCAACTTTTTAGGGGGAGCATACTTCAAACCTTTGTCACCGTTGTGTTCAGTCGATCGACTGACCTTAATAAAAATGAATCAGTCTTAGATCACCACCAGCTACCAAGCACCTGATGCTGATGTAACTGAATAATTTTTTTTGAAATGTCAGATCCCTTCAAGACTGCCTATGCTGATGCTGAGTGACTATCCTGTTATGCTGAGTGACTATCCTCTTCCTCCTCAATGATCATGCTGATAGCTTGTAAGAATATTTTTGGTTCTGGGCGCTGCCACCAGTGGCTAAGGCCCAATTTTTCAGTCCCTGTTTAACAGGGGCGTGTAATTACAATTTTTGATGCAATACTTTGCAGCAGGGCTTGTTCCTGCGCTCCAACTAGACTATCTGTGAGGGGTTGCAGTGTTGTGGCACCAGCACCAGTGCCTAAGGCCCAATTTTTCTGCCCCTGTTCAACAGGGACATGTAATTACAGTTCTTGATCTAATATTTCACAGCAGGGCCCGTTTCTGCGCCCACCAAGAGTAACTGTGAGGACTTACAGTGTTGTGGCACCAGCACCACCACCAAAGGCCCAATTTTTCTGCCCCTGTTCAACAGGGACATGTAATTACAATTCTTCATCTAATATTTCACAGCAGAGCCCGTTCCTGCGCCTACCAAGAGTAACTGTGAGGACTTACAGTGTTGTGGCAACACCACCACCACCACCATCAAAGGCCCAATTTTTCTGCCCCTGTTCAACAGGTGCATGTAATTACAATTCTTGATCTAATATTTCACAGCGGGGCCCGTTTCTGCGCCCACCAAGAGTAACTGTGAGGACTTACAGTGTTGTGGCACCAGCACCACCACCAAAGGCCCAATTTTTCTGCCCCTGTTCAACAGGAACATGTAATTACAATTCTTCATCTAATATTTCACAGCAGAGCCCGTTCCTGCGCCCACCAAGAGTAACTGTGAGGGCTTACAACACCAACACCTAAGGCCCCAATTTCTGCAGAGTATATAGGGCAGGCCCCTACTTTCAAACATCCAACTTACAAATGACTCCTACTTGCAAACGGAAGGAGACAACAGGAAGTGAGATGAAATCTACCCCTAGGAAGGGAAATTCTCTCCTGTAAGAGTTAATATGGGAAAAACGTGTCTCCTCTCCACTGATGCTTTATCACCAATCCTTGTTTCACTAAAAACCCCAAATTGTCAAAAAACATTTGTCATTGGGACAGAAAGTGAGGTCAAATCTTGTGAAGAGGTGCACAGACAGCAAAACAAATGTCACAGGGGTGATAACCCTTCCCCATGTTTTCCAAAAAGCTTAAAAATAGATTTTTTGGCTGGAGCTACACTTTAAAAATGTACCAGTTCAAAACAGATTCTACTTAACAACAAACCTACAGTCCCTGTCTTGTTTGCACTGCATGTATTTTGCTGTTCAGAGGGCCTGGGGCCCCACGCCTTTCCTTTTTTTAATTTGGGTCCGGGGTTCCCCTTAATATCCATACAAGACCCAAAGGGCCTGGTAATGGACTGGGGGGGGTACCCATGCCGTTTGTCTCACTGATTTTCATCCATATTATCGGGACCGGACATTACATTAAAGCCGTAAGCAGTTTTAAATGACTTTTATTACTTTAAAAATGTCATTTTGTGCAAGAACTGTTCTAAGCACGGGAAACACGCGCCACTTTACAGGCATACTATAGACACCCCCCAGGTACGATATTTAAAGGAATATTTCACTTTTTTTTTTTTTTACTTTAAGCATCATTAAAATCACTGCTCCCGAAAAAACGGCCATTTTTAAAACTTTTTTTTTGCATTGATACATGTCCCCTGGGGCAGGACCCGGGTCCCCAAACCCTTTTTAGGACAATACCATGCAAATTAGCCTTTAAAATTAGCACTTTTGATTTCGAACGTTCGAGTCCCATAGACTTCTAACGTCTAACTTCTAACTTCTAACGTTTGTGTGAATTTTTGGTCCGTTCGCAGGTTCTGGTGCGAACCGAACCGGGGGGGGTGTTCGGCTCATCCCTACTGTTAATATGACAATTTTGTGAAAAAAAATCCTAATTTTTGCAAAGAATTGTGGGAAAAAATTACAACTTCAAAAAACTCACAATGTCTCTTACTAAATACCTTTGAATATCTACTTTCCAAAAATGGATCATTTGGGGGTATTTGTACTTTCCTGGCTTGTTCGGGTCTCAAGAAATGAGATGCCGTCAGTACATCAGGTGTGATCAATTTTAAGTGATCAGCACCATAGCTTGTAGACTCTCTAACTTTCACAAAAAAAAATAATATACACTGATTTTGGTTATTTTTACCAAAGATATGTAGCAGTATAAATTGTGGCCAAAATTTATGAAGAAAAATTACTAATTTGCAAAATTTTGTAACAGAAACGAAGAAAAATACATTTTTTTTACAAAATTTTCAGTTTTTTTATTTATAGAACAAAAAATAAAAAACCCAGTGGTGATTAAATAGCACCAACAGAAAGCTCTATTTGTGTGAAAAAAAGGACAAAAATTTCATATGTGTACAGTGTTGCACGACTGAGTAATTGCCATTCAAAATGTGAGAGCGCTGAAAATTGATTTGGTTAGGAAAGGGGTTTAACCACTTGCTTACTGGGCACTTAAACACCCCTCCTGCCCAGACCAATTTTCAGCTTTCAGCGCTGACGCACTTTGAATAACAATTGTGCGGTCATACAACACTGTACCCAAATGAGATTTTTATCTTTTTTTTCACATAAATAGAGCTTTTTTTTGTTGGTATTTAATCACAGCTGGGATTTTTACTTTTTGCTAAACAAACAAAAGAAGATGGAAAATTTTGGAAAAAAAAATCATATTTCATAGTTTGTTAGAAAATTTTGCAAACAGGTAATTTTTCTCCTTCTGCTGCACTGATGGGTACTGATAGGCACAGATAAGGTGGCACTGATGGGGACAGATAAGGCGGTACTGATGGGCACAGATAAGGCGGCACTGATGGCCCCTGATGGGTAGCACTGATGGGTGGCACTGATGGGCACTGATAGGTACCACTGATGGATGGCACTGATAGGTGGCACTGATGGGCAGCACTGGGCACTGATGGGCATTGGTAGGTGACACTGATGGGCACTGATAGGTGGCACTGATGTGCAGCACTGTTGATGAGGCACTGATTGTGGGCACTGCTGGGTGGCACTGTGGGCACTGATGGGTGGCGCTGGTGGGCACTGGTAGGCGGCTGCTAGGTGGCACTGGCAGGTGGCACAGGTGGGCACTGAGGAGCTGGCTGCAGCTCTCCTTGTTCGGGACTGATGTCCCTATGTCCCTCTCAGGGCTGCCGGTGATCGCCTTTTTTTTTTCTCCTCGTCAGCGTGAGGAGAAAAAATAGCCGATTACCGGCTCTGTTTACATCACGTGATCAGCTGTCATTGCCTGACAAAAATCAAAAATGATAATGCGCCAACCAGAAGGTAGAGCAGCCAAACACAACAATCAGACAAAATTGTAAAAAGTATATAAAATAAGTGTGGCGCTTAAAAGAATGTCCTTTAATGGGCAGAGCCAAACAGAATAATGTCTGAGAGGCAATATGCGCAATAAAGAATGTTGATGAAACTAGGTCCTATAAGACTGTTGATGTCTTATCAAAAACAGAGCAAGTGGTAAAAATATAAAAATAATAATAATATATATAACAGTGAAGCATATATAAAATATTGTGGCCCCTAAAGTGACAAAACACTACCTGTGCATATGTACAAAATGAACCAATGAAGAACCACCTAACCCGACAATAGGGAAGAGTAGTTGAGTGTAAAAAACCAAAAATATTGAATATGACTCCAAAAAGTAATATATACAAATAAATGTGTAAATAAAAAATCCTTCTGGGACTTCTATAAAAATAAAATAAGTGACCCAAAATAAATATGTAAAAAACCACCTAGTCCAACAATAGGAAAAAATGGTCATGTGCAAAAGAACAGAAATAAATTTGATACTTCACAAATGTGTGTCATACACGAAAAACGTGTTAATAAAGAAATCATCCAAAACTTCATATATAAATAAACGGTGACCCAAAATCCAAATAATATGATGGGGAAAACATTCAACAGCCGCCCAGATCAATACCGGAGGACCAATGGATCCGGAGATGGCATCCACGAGATCTGATGATAAACTTCTATATGAAAGGTATAGGCATATGTACCCTTACCGGAGATGGTGGACTCCCAGTCAGCGACTTGGGAGTCAAACGAACTTGTATTGAAGCAGGGGGGGTAGCTCCTGGAACCCAATGGCTGCAGATGGTGGAGGAAATGGCCGCACTCACCAACAGCCTGACAGCTGATCATGTGGTAAGAGGTCGGAATTGACCCCTTACTCCGATCTGACTCGCTGATCACAGAGTGCGCCGTGCGCGCCCTGCAGGAGGCGCGCAGGCCGCTCGGGCATGCAACAGACACCCTCCCGGCAAAGCAGGTCTGCGCTGTAGCCGTCATTCGGCTATAGTGCAGATCTGAAGAAGTTAAGTGCCCAGTGGGCAACTGGTTATATAACAAACATGTTGTCATACTTGCTTGTTCTGTGTAATGGTTTTGCAAGGTTTTTCTCTCTCCCGCACTGCTTGCCAAGTGCCCCTATTGCAAGCCGCTGGCTATGGGGATACTCGTGCATGCTTTTTCCTGAGCCGGCTCTCTGGATCCATAAGACATAGAGGGCGTGGCTCAGTCTCGCTCCCATCTCACTGGCTGTGATTGACAGCAGCAGGAGCCAATGATTCTTGCTGCTGCATCTCAGCCAATGAGAAGGAAGAGACCTGGGAGAGCCTTGGCTCTTGTGCACATCGCTGGATCAAGATCGGGCTTATATTAGTATTAGGGGGGTTAGGGAGGCTACACACAAGGGTTTTTTTTTTTACCTTCATGCATACAATGCATGAAGGTAAAAAAGCTTAAGCCTTTACAATATATACATTTTAGGAATTGATAATTGCCATTCATTTTTCTTTTTTAAACTATAAGAATTCATTCTTTCACTTCTTCTCACAGAGCAGAGCCTAATGCCGCGTACACACAAGCGGACTTGCCAACGGGCTAAACTCCATCGGCATTTACGACGGAAAGATTTAGAACACGTTCTATATCTGAGTCTGTCGGAAAAGCCGACAGAAAAAGTCCAATGGGGCATACACACGGTCGGAGTGTCCGACCAAAAGCTCCCATCGGACTTTTTCTGTCGGGAAGTCCGGCCATGTGTACGCAGCATGAGACACATAATGGCCTGGTTTATACTGTTTTGCCAAAGTAAAGAAGGAAGTAGGATTGTCATAGGCCATTTCTGCTGTGTTTAGAATTTAACCTTAAAATGTTCAAAGTGTTACATCTGTTGTCACATCTTACTTAGTATCTATTGCAAGTAAGGGATCACTTGCTAAATGACAGTTTAAAACTACCTCCCTCAATTTAAATACCGAATGGTCTTTTCCTGCATCTCATGCACATAGGGTAAAATAATTATTTGATCACCTGCAGATTTTGTAAATTTGCCCACTTACAAAGAAATGAAGGGTCTCTAATTTTTATCATAGGTGTATTTTAAATGATAGAGACAGAATATCAAACAAAAATCCAGAAAAAACACATGATACAAATGTTATAAATGGAGTTGCCGTTCAGTTAGTAAAATAAGTATTTGATCCCCAAGCAAAACATGACTTAGTCCTTAGTGGATAAACCCTTTTTGGCAAGCAAAGAGGTAAGACGTTTCTTGTAGTTGGTTACCAGGTTTGCACACATCTCAGGAGGGATTTTGGTTCACTTTTTTTACAGATCTTCTCTAAATCATTAAGATTCTTTGGCCGTCGCTTGGCAACTCGCTTTTTCAGCTCCCTCAATAAATTTTCTATAGGATTAAAGTCTGGAGACTGGCTAGGCCACTCTATAACCCTAATGTGCTTCTTCTTGAGGCACCCCTTTGTTGCCTTGGCGGTATGTTTTGGGTCATTGTCATGCTGGAGGACCCATCCATGACCCACCTCCGGTTTCTGGCTGAGGGAAGAAGGTTCTCATCCAAGATTTTACAATACATGGCCCCATTCATTGGTCCCTCAATGCACCACAAGTTGGTCTGTACCTTTAGCAGAGAAACAGTCCCAAAGCATAATGTTTCCAGTTCCCTGCTTGATTGAAGCTCCATTTGTGTGAAAAAAATTATATGAATTTAATTTGGGTACAGTATTGCACGACCACGCTATTACCAGTTAAAGTAGCGCACTGCTGAATAGCACAAAATGTTCTGGTCATGAAGGGGATTAAACATTCTGGAGGTCAAGTGGTTAAATTGTTACTACACACTTTACTTTCACCACTTGCTTACTGGGCACTTAACCCCCTCTCCTGCCCAGACCAATTTTCAGCTTTCAGCACTGTCACCCTTTGAATGGATAATGTGCATTCATTCTACACTTTACCCAAATGAAATTTTTATAATTTTTTTCACACAAATAGAGCTTTCTTTTGGTGGTATTTAATCACTACTGGGATTTTTCATTTTTTGCTAAAAAAACAAAAGACAGAAAATTTTGAAAAAAAAAAAGTTTCACAGTTTGTTATAAAATTTAGCAAACAGGTAATTTTTCTCCTTCATTGATATGCGCTGATGAGACTGCACTGATAGGCTGAACAGGTGGGCACAGATAAGGTGGCACTGATAGGCACAGATAAGGCAGCACTGATAGGCACAGATAAGGAGGCACTGATAGGCACAGATAAGGTGGCACTGATGGGCACTGAAGGCCACTGATAGGTACCACTGATAGATGGCACTGATGGGCACTTATAGGTGGCACTGATGGGCACTTATAGGTGGCACTGATGGAAACTGGTAGGTGGCACTGATGGGCAGCACTGTTGATGAGGCACTGATTGGTGACATTGATAGGTAGCACTATGGGCACTGGTAGGTGGCGCTGGTAGGCAGCACTGGTAGGTGGCACTGGCAGGTGGCACAGGTGGGCACAGATGAGGCAGAAGCTGCTCTCTTTGATCGGGACCGATGTCCCTCTGACAGCCGCCGGTGATCGCTTTTTTTTTTTTATATCCTCACGCTGTCATCGTAAGGAGAAAAAATAGCCGACTACTGGCACTGTTTACATCACATGATCAGCTATCATTAGCTGACAGCTGATCACGTGGTAAGGGGTCGGGATTGATCTCACAGAGCACGCCGTGCGCGCCCTGCAGCGGGTTCGCTGGGCGCTCCAGCACGAGAGGAGGTCTATTGACGCCCTCCCGGCAAAGTAGGTCCACGCTGTAGCCATCATTCGGCTATAGCGCGGATCTGAAGGGGTTAAACTCAGTGACATCACTGGGTCCCTGTTCTTCTTGATGCATGGTGAAAAGCTCATCATGTGCTGTAAAAACAATGGGGGAGTTTTACTAAACCTGGAGTGTGCAAAATCTGGTGCAGCTCTTCCCAGAAACCAACCAGCTTCCAGGTTTTACTGTCAAGGCTTAAGGCCTAGTTAACACCTATGCATTTTTTTTGTGCTTTTTCAGTTTTGCAGAAACGCACTACAGTCCATTTAACATAGTTTCCTATGGGTCACGTTCACATCTACGCATTTTATGGATAGGGCCAGGGATTTTTTTCTGGTTTTTGGTTCCATGGACTTCAATAGATCAAAAATGTGTATTGAAAAACGCAAAACGCACCTGGAATATGCAAACTGCAACCTGCATAGGTGTAAACCAAGGCTAAGCCCCCGTTCACATTGGAACGATTTGACATGTCAAATTGCAGCCTATTGCCAGCAATGGCACTGTCCCAATCGGTGCAATGCTGACTTTGCAGCACCGCACTGATTTCCAAAAGTAGTTCCTACACTACTTTTGGTTACTTTGGGGGCAATTTCAATAGACATCTGTGCATGAACCTGCACAGATATCTTTCAATCGCCTCCGAACCCGCAATAAAAAGGCGGGTTTGAAATTGTGCGAGTTCAGCTGAACTCGCACAATTTCAAACCTGCCTTCAGTGTGAACGAGGGCTAAATGAACAAGCTGAAGTTCGAAGCTGATAGGCTACCATGCACAGCTGCACAAGAGTCTGAGTGCTCCAGTTTTACTAAATCCCCTCCAATGTCAGCAATTTCAGCATAGGAGAAGAGCTTGTACAACTGTGCACTTCTGCCACCCTGTTTTTTTCTTTTTAACTTTTAAATTTAAATTGCCGAATGACAAAGTTAAGCCTCGTACTCACGTACAGATTTTCCGCAGACAAATCGTCGGACTTTTGTCCGAAGGGCGTGTGCCTGGATTTTGTCTTGCATACAAACGGTACACAATTGTTGGCCAACAAACAGGAACGTAGTGACGTACGAGACGTACTACGAGCCGATAAAGAGGAAGTTCAATTGTCAGGCGCCACCCTTTGGGCTCCTTCTGCTAATTTCATGTTAGTAGAAGTTTGGGTGTTGATTTGCGCTTTTCATTTCGTGCTTTTCAGTTTGTTTCTGAACGGCCGTTTGTCAACCAGACATGTTGCAGAATCGGAGGAGATAACGTGTTATATATATTATTGGCCTTGGAGTTATTGCTTTGACCTAAGTCCTGTCCAGGAACAGGAGGTGGAGGATTTCTTGGACCAAAAATTGGTTACTTTATTAATTGTGACCAATTCTGTCATATGCCTTTGCTGCGGGAGCTCCAGGAGAATAATCTGGATGATTTTTAGAATTATCTCCGGATGGAGGACCCCTGCTTTCACCAAGTCATGCACATGCATTTCAGTTCAGTAATGATTTGATTTGGTATATTTTCTATATTTTTGGATGCATAGATTGCACTTTTTGGTTAAATTCTATTGGCAGATAGCATGTTTAATTTTGTTTGTTTTCTTTTTTTAATGCACAATAAAAAAATTATGGAGAATAATACTTGGCGATGTGTTTTACTTCAAATGACAGTTTGGAAGTAGGCAGTTACATTTAAAAAAATACAATGTAAAATTGACAAGGGATACCAACATAGTTGTATCTTTGATCTTAAAAACTGCAGGATAATGGTGTTGTGCTAACTTGCCCAAAAGAAAAAACAAAAAACAAACACAAAACAAGCATAATAATATTATTCTTGATATCACTAGAAAATAAAAGCCTTTTAAATTACATTTGGCAGAACTCCATTAGCATCACCAGCAAAGCAGCTTCATTATTATCCCATTAAAGAAGAAATGTGCGCTGCATTTCGAGATTTCATAATTTGCGGCGTCACGAATGTGAATTCTCCATTACGAACGCTAGTTTACAAGACTGACCGTTTCTGGCTTGTCCTTGTTTCCAAGCATGCGTGTTTGTACTTTGGACTTTTGTCTGATGGACCCGCAGAAAATCCAACAACAATTGTCTGATGGAGCATACAAACGGTCGGATTTTACGCCAACAGCCTGTCATCACACAATTCCCGTCGGAAAATACGATCGTGTGTACAAGGCTTAAAATTGCAGAATTGCACCAAAACTGCTAGATAAGTGTTCGGCTTGTGGTTGTGGTGCGACCCCTACTTAACTCGATGAGTGACCATGCTGAAATTGGGACCTGGCAGGAAGATTTTAGACCCTGCTGCGGGTATCTTAATCAGAAAGATCTTAAAGACAACATCATGGTATAATCAGTAAAAATTGTCAAATCCTGGGAATCTCCATGCAACAAGTAAAATCAATCAGTGAACTGTTAATGCAATCAATTGCACAAAAAAATCAGAATGTGAACTCAATTTGCCTTTAAGTCAAGTTCTTAGTTCAAGTTCAAGACTTAAGGCAAGCACATTTATGGCTTCTCCCTGGGATTCTGGTTACTATTTCAGACTGTCCATGGTATTCATGTGTCATTACCTTGCATAGCATGTGGATAAACAGTTGCAATCCAATTCAATCAGAAATACAAATTGGAATCCTCAGCAGGTGTTTTGGCACTCAGGATAACATTGCTGTATCTAGTTCACATGAAGGTATAGTTAGTGTCATACGTAAAGGGTTCATACATACAGTAAATTGTGTTGGCATTATTAAAAACAAACAGGGCTTTTTTTCTTTTTTTGTTACACTTTAAAAATGAAGAAATTTCAGATTGGTAAGCAAACACCATATTCATTATTAGACATTTCAGGCAACTTTATAATATGTGGCGTATGAAGCCATTACAGTTGTTAAACCTGTGAATGTAACAAAAAGCAAAAGGTTATTGGAGATCTTCCACAAGCTTGTATAGATGAGTGCATTTGTTTCAATAAAGCAGAGTGCAAAAGTGTGTGTGACTCATTTAGGATTACTTCCTCTTATCTACAATGTGTGACTTTCAGATGTTGCCAAAATCTGGTGTATTTGGTGAGTGCACAAATATAATCAGATTATTATCAGCAAATTTCTCATATCTGGCATTCCCTGTGAAAGATCTAAGTACCTTAAGGCCAGGTTCACACTGGTGCACTGCAGTTTGGCCACAGTGTGGGTGTATACATGGTTTCCATGCATTTTAACTTTTTTTTTGTTTGTTTTCCTTTTGTCCCGTTGAGGTTGCGTGTTTTTGACACATTTTCTGAAAGTGCACAGATGATTGACCCATACAGCTCCTGGTGGGCCCACAAGTGTGGGTTCAGATCCTAGTCCAAACACTCCTAAGCTGTTCACTAATCTTCCTTGGTAAATATGTTTATTGAGTTTTTCATAGATAACAGAGTAAATAAATATATAAATAAAAAAAAGTAGTACATAAAATAAATACATAAATAAATAAGGAGATGAAGTAGACATATAAATATGAAGCATGAGCATTCCATATATAATTAGTATAAGATAAATAATATCATCATGAAAATATAAACTCATCTTATTACTTTAAGAATGATACAATTTATAGGGATACATCAAAGTGATCATGACATAGAAATGTATTAAATAAATAAACAAATAGTCGATGTGACTTTTTCTGCTCATGGGTATATGTCTAATAAGGAATAAGAATGTAAAAAAGAATGAAAATATAGACAAGAAGAAGAAAAGAGGGGGGAGTATAGGTGGTGGTGGTCTGGCTCCTGAGTTACACAAATTATTATTATAATGTATGTTCTATATACAATCTAATGAGGTAATAACAAAGATTGGTCAAAGTCATTAGAGTAATAATGTTTGACCCATGGTTGCCATATCTTTTGAAATTTATTAATCTTATTATCAGCTATAGCTGTCATTTTATCAAAAATAAGTGCTCTATTGATTCTATGCTTTGTTTCAACCAGAATTAGAGATTTAGACTTCCAAGATTTGGCAATTGTTTGTTTGGCTGAAGTAGTAATTTGAATGAGTAATTGGAATTGAGTATGAGAGAGTGTATTGGGTTTGAGGTTTAAAAGTGCTGTAGCAGGATCAGGAAGAATAGAGATTTCAAGAGCTTTAGAAGCCATGGAAAATATATTTTTCCTGAATTCCTGGACTATCGGGCATTGCCACCAGATGTGAAAGTGAGTTCCAAGTGAATCGCAACCTCTGAAGCAATTAGGTGGGTATGTTGGAATGAATTTTGCTATTCTAGCTGGTACTAAGTACCACCGTGTAAGAACTTTATAGTTTGTTTCTATGGCATTACTATTAGGAGAAGAAGATTTAGTGGCTAACCATATGTTTGACCAATCTTTGTTATCGAAGGTCTGATTCATGTCAAGTGCCCATTTGGCAGTATATGGAGGTAAGTTTTCATCGGATTTATTTATAAGTTGTTGATATAACAAAGAAATCAGTCCCCTGATGTGTGGGTCACATATGCATATCCGTTCAAATTGAGTCATTTGATTTAGAGAAGAACCTGTAATAAGGAGTGGTTCATAAAAATTTTTAATTTGTAGATAACGAAAGATTTCACTTCTCGGAATATTAAAGTTTTCACACAAATCAGGAAAGGAGTATATAGTATTTTCAGATGTCAATCTGTATAAACGATTCAGATTCATAGAGGACCATATGGAAAAAGATCTAGGAAATTTCCATGCAGGATAGAAAGCTGGGTTCCCAAGAAATGAAAGTAAAGGATTATGCAGAGATTGGAGATTATGTAAGGTTTTGAACTTATCCCAAATGGCTAAGGTGTGTTTAGTTATGGGATTGGAAATATTTTTCCTGTCAATCTGTCGAAGCCATAGCATATTGGCTACTGATATAGGGTCAGTATCTACTGCTTCGATGGCTACCCATAGGGGTGTTTCGATAGTAGCATGGTATTTAGGTAGAAGAGCCATTTGGGCAGCATAATAATAGGATAAGAAATTGGGTAGTCCTAACCCACCTTTTAATTTGTTAAGGTAAAGTGTAGATTTGGGTATACGAGGCTTAGTGGAACCCCAGATAAATGATAAGACTCTTCGTTACGTAAGTCTAGTAAAATAAGATGGTAAAGTTATAGGTAACACTCTAAATAAATATAAAAATTTTGGCAATATTGACATCTTAATAGCATTGATTTTACCTAACCAGGAAAGTGAAAGAGAGGCCCATTGCTTCATATATCCTGATGTTCGTTTCAATAGAGGTAGGTAGTTAGCTGGAAACAGATCTTTGAGAGAAATTGTGAGTTGTACCCCTAAATAGGGTAGTTGTTTAGAGACCCAAGTAAAAGGTAAGACAGATTTTGTATGTTGAAGTTCACATTGTGATAAAGAGATATTTAAGGCATTTGATTTAGAAGGGTTAATATATAGTCTAGAAATATGAGCAAATTTATGCAGTAATTTAAGCAGATTTGGGGTAGATATATGAGGATGGGACAAGAAAACAAGGATATCATCAGCAAAAAGGCTTATCTTATGATGGTAACCACCTAATTCAATCCCTTTGATGTCTATATTTGTTCTAATTAGTTGTGCTAAGGGTTCTATTACTAGGGCAAAAAGTAATGGTGAAAGGGGGCAACCTTGTCTCGTACCTCTATTTATGTCAAACATAGTGGATTTATAACCAGAGTATTTAATATATGCACTTGGTTTATTATATAATGATGAGACCCAGGTAAGGAAATGGTTACCAAAACCCCATTTCTGTAGTATATAATCCATATATGGCCAAGTGACAGAGTCAAATGCCTTTTTTATATACAGTGAAACCAGACATGCTGGTATATGTCTTGTTTTGGCTGCATGTATGAGTAAAAGTGCTCGTCTTATATTGTCACCTGCCTGACGTTTCAGAATAAAACCTGTAGTGTCCAATAATATCATTCATTCTGGTAGCCAGGATTTTAGCTAATAGCTTAATATCTAAATTAAGAAGTGAAATGGGGCGATAATTAGACCAAGAAGAGTCAGATTGTGGTTTGGGAACCATAGTGATAATAGAAGTGAGTGTCTCTGTTCTAAATGAATGACCTTCAAGAATTGAGTTAAAGGCCCTAGTTAAGATTGGTGTAAAGATATGCGTAAACTGTCTGTAATATACCCGTCAAGGCCCGGGCTCTTGTTCAGTTTTAGAAGTTTGATAGTATTCAAAACCTCTGTAGTCGTGATAGGACTTTCGAGAAGATCTCGTTGTTTTTGGTCGAGATATGGGAGTTTAATATTAGAAAATAAAATATCAGCTTTTGACTTATCAAATGTTGGGGCTGGGGAATAAAGTTTAGTAAGATTGGTACGAAAAATTTCAAGAATTTTAATCGGATTGCTAGTGTATGCTTCTTTAGAGATTTTCAAACGAAAAGGTTTCTTTTCATGTTGTATAGTTTTCAAGCTTCTGGCTAAGGGTGTATCCGGTTTATTAGCCTTCAGGTAAAAAGTATGTTGTCGTTTACGTAAAGATTTATCAGCAGAATCAGTTAAAGAAAGATCTAAATCTAGGCGGGCTTTTTCAAGATTAGAATTATTAATAGTCGTTGGGCAAGATTGAAAGGTCTGATGACAGTTATTAAAATTAGATTCCAGTTTTGAGAACATTATTTTGCGTTCTCTTTTGAATTTAGTTGCTAATTGTATCATTCTACCTCTAATGACAGGTTTATGAGCCTCCCACAATGTGAGGGCTGAGATATCATTTGTGTCGTTATCTTTAAAATAGTCAGATATTGATTTCTCTATTTCTTTATTTAGAGATGGATGAGTAAGCATGAAATCTTTCATACACCAAGTTGTGTCATGAGATCTAGGGAGTGTAGAAGCTATATTAATGGAAACTGCACAATGGTCAGTCCATGGGAATGGTATAATTTTAGCTGAGATAATTTCTGGTAGCATGCTAGAAGGGATAAGAATATGATCAATCCGAGAAAAAGATTTATGTGGGTAGGAGTAATAAGTAAATCGTCTATCAGTAGGATTGATTTCACGCCAGGTATCGACCTGAAGTTGTGAGAGGTAAGTAAACGTCGAAAAGTTAGATTTGTTGTACCTGTTGTAGGCCCAGGGGGAGATTTGTCAAGAAATGGGAAGATTGTTGCATTAGAATCACCACATATAACAACTGTTCCAAATTTCCGGATCTATCACTTGCGTTTTAAGGTTAAACGGAGTGGTACGATGGAAACCTATTAGCGTACCCCTTTGTTTAACTGCAGCAGAGGCGGTATAGAATTGTGGGTATGAGGGTGAGAGAAATCTAGGTTGAGCTTTTTCTGTAAAGTGTGTTTCCTGTAAGCATATAATATGGGCTTTTTTGGATGAAAAGGATCTTAGAGCTTTAGTGCGTTTATGTGGGATATTAAATCCCTGTACATTTAAAGATAATATATTTATCGGAGCCATAGATTAACCAAGGTAACTGATGTATCATAGCATAAAAAATATATACTTTGAGCCAGATCCACCACTCTGAGAAACATGAGGAAATCGTGATTCAAGAAAAAAGAAGAAAAAAAAATATAAATAACGAAAGAAAGAGGTAAATAGAACAATCGTATTAACCCGTAACATAGATAGTGCTGCATAAATAGAAAGCAGAATAATAGGGTTAGGGAGCATCTCAAGAAAGTTTTTAAAACTTCCTGAGAGGGTCCAAGTCCATCAGCAGAGTCCTCCATAAAAAAAGGCAGGAGTCTGCAAATGGAAAAAATCAAAGGGGCAGCAAGAAATTCCTATAGGAAGAACGGCCCCGGAGAACCACAGGTACCAAAAAATAGAGAAAAAAAAAAAAAAAAGGATAATAAGAAACCCAGCAAGAGATGTGTGAAGCTTTGCTTAAAAATTATATTATATATAAAAAAAAAAGGACTAATGAGAAGAAAGTCGAATTGACTATCCAATTATAGCATAACCTCCGTGTCTAGACATATCTTTTGCCTAGTGAAAAAAAAGGAGAAAAGTAAAGAACAGGTGGTTATGCTAAAAAAAAACCCAAGACCAGTTTCGGTAATAAAACCTGTAGTGAGAGAAAATTATTGGTAGTAGGTTTTCTATTTCTATTCTATTCTATTCAGTCCATTAAATCATCATTTTTAGGCGGTGAGTGTTCATATCGGCCGCGCTTGTGGAGATTTTGGTATGAAGATGAATAAGAGTTGGGGTCTAAACTTTTCTTTTGCTGAGGAAAACGAGCTGTTGAACGTCTGCGAGGCTGATCTTTAGGTAAGGCTGTTTCTACTAAGCCTAATTCCAATAAAGCCGATTGTAGGTCCTCTGAAGAGCGACAGACATATCTTGTTTCCAGGTGTGTAAAACGAAGGCAAAAAGGAAAGCCCCAATGATAGGTAATGTGGTTATTCTGGAGTACCTGTAATTGGGGTTTGAGGGCCCGTCTTTTTGCAACTGTAAGAGGAGACAAGTCTGTGAATAACTGATAAGAATGACCCTGAAAGCTGAGAGACTCTTTTCTTCTAGCAGCTGATAACAATTGTTCTTTAGTTTTGTAGTAATGCAGTTTAGCAATCATGTCTCTTGGGGGGCCGTTGGTTTTACGTGGTGTTAAAGCTCTGTGCACTCTGTCCATTTCTAATCTATCACATGGTAATATCAGGGAGTAATTCTTGAAAAAGTGTGGTAATGGTTGCCTGCAGGTCTAGGATAGATTCAGGTATACCTCTTATCCTTAGATTGGATCGTCTATCTCTATTTTCTTGTTCCTCCAAACGTGACTGTAAAAGGGTATTTTCTTCTTTAAGGGCTGTTATCTCAGAGGTGCAATATTGTGTTTGACAGTCAATATCATCTACCCTCAATTCCAGTTCAGCTGTTCTCTGACCAATTTCTTTAATTTCCTTAGTTAATTTATCTGTGATATGGTCTGAAGTCTGTTTCAATGCTTTCTGTAACATTGCTTCAAATGTAGCAAACATATCTGTTTGTGATACATTTTGAGCTGGAATAGTAACAATGTCAAGATTTGTTTTGTCAGCCTGTGTTTTTTGTCTGGGAGGCTGTGGTTTCCCAGTCTGTGAAGCGCTGTGCTGTGAGGAGATAGATGACACCTCAGATTTGTAATTGGCTTTTATTTTGCTTTTTGGTCCTTTCAGGACCATAATATAAGTTTAGTAAGGCGCTGGGGAGGTTTACCTACAATTTTGCGGTATTTTGTAAGCCGCTGGGACCTGTAGTTCTCCGGTCCGAATTCCCGTGGAGCGGAGCTCTAAGGCGGCATTACCGTTCCCTCAGGCATCCGCACATGCGCCGCTGTTCACTAATCTTAAACCGGGTTTAAACTGGTGTAATGCTGTTTGGTTGCAGCATGGGTGTATGCGTGATTTCCGTGCATTTTTCCCTGCATTTTTAGCCATGGGCCCATTGACTTTTATTAGTGCACTTTTGCTGCATTCTCTGAAAGCACACTAAAGATGCGGCATACAGAACTTTTGGTGAGCTTTCAGAAAATGCAGCAAAAATGTGCAACCGAATAGAAGTCAATGGGACTGTGGCTAAAAAACACAGGGGTAAAATGCACAGAAACCATGCATACACCCATGCTGCGGCCAAGCCACAGTACACCAGTTTAAGATTAATGAAGACCTCAGGTGCTTTTGGACTAATATCTGAATCTACATGTGTGAGCCCACCGGGATGCTGTATGGGTCAATCATCTGTGTGTGGGGCATTCCCTGTCCTGCAACAATGCTTATATAGAGGGCGTGTATGCATGTTTCTGTGAGGCAGGGAATGCCCCACACAGATGATTGGCCCATACAGGTGAAAGCTTCCTGGTGGGCTTGCACACATGGGTTTGGATCCAAGTCTGAACACACCCAAGTTCATTACTGCTTAAGATATAGCAGAACTGGAGATACTGAAGATAATGCCAAATTGCATTCAGACATTAGGCTCACTTCATAAAACTAACACTCCAGGATACTTATATCTAAAAAAGTGACAGTGGTTGCCAACATATTCATTCCAATCCCCGGAACACTGTCACCACCACACACAACCCCCTTATGTTAAAGCTTTGAGAGTTGAGCTTAAAGCGGACCTTCAGTCATTTTTTCTTATTTCCATCTATTAAATCTTCTGCCCTTGTTGTTTTAACTTTGGATAGTAAAACATTTTTTTTTTCTGCCAGTAAATACCTTATACAGACCACTTCCTGTTTCTTGTCTGGTCATTAACCTAGGCTTATGACATCATGCACAACTCTCCCTCTCACACTCTTGCGAGAGCTTGCCAGGAAGGGAGGGGGTGAGTCATAAGAGGTCCAATGGGAGCTGCAGAGCTGGAGGTGTGCCTCTGTGTAAATCCAGGAAGTGAACAGGCAGCAGCTTCAGCTGCCCACAGTTAAAATGGATGCAGCCAGACTTAGTGGAGGGAGATTTCTGCAGCATATTTGGCAAGTACAGAATCACATCATATATAAAATAATACGCAAAGTGATTGGAGGGAAGCTTCAGAATGGCAAAGATGTTTTTATTACAAATTATGTGAGCAGATTGCAGTGCCTCTTTAATGTGTGACAGTTCAATTCCCTCTTGATCTTCAAAAACACAAGTAAATAAGTTTTGCAGCAACAGAATCACTGAGAAGTAGATAAAAACATGTCTTGTAGGTGACTAACACACTTTTCTTGATATCTGGTATATATTACATGACCTAAATGATGGTCATTTATAGAGGTACCTTTAAAGTGCATGTAAACTCAAATCCATGAACTTCTCTTAAATAAATTAAAAAAGGCTCTGCGTTTAGGACCAATCAAGGGTGTGCAGCCTCCCCTAATAGACTACCCTAAGGGGAGAGTTATAAATAGTAGGAAAAAGTGGGGTGAATGGCGCTACCCTAAAGTCAAGAGGGCTATAACACTCTCTACACCTTAAGAGACAGTGTCATCCAAAAATTGATAGATGCGCTCTAAATGTGAAAAATTAGTATTCCAAATAAGCCACTAAGTAGAAAAAGTGCAATACCACATACACCATACCTCTACTTAAAACCTCAATTCCAAAATTAATCCACAGTAAGTGGAGAAATTCCTATCTGTGAAAAACACCATACACTGTATAATTAAACAGCTCCAGTAGTGACTAGGTATCAGACTTACAGATACAGTGGGGACAGAAAGTATTCAGACCCCCTTAAATATTTCACTCTTTGTTATATTGCAGCCATTTGCTAAAATCATTTAAGTTCATTTTTTTCCTCATTAATGTACACACAGCACCCCATATTGACAGAAAAACAGAATTGTTGACATTTTTGCAGATTTATTAAAAAAGAAAAACTGAAATATCACATGGTCCTAAGTATTCAGACCCTTTGCTGTGACACTCATATATTTAACTCAGGTGCTGTCCATTTCTTCTGATCATCCTTGAGATGGTTCTACACCTTAATTTGAGTCAAGCTGTGTTTGATTATACTTATTGGACTTGATTAGGAAAGCCACACACCTGTCTATATAAGACCTTACAGCTAACAGTGCATGTCAGAGCAAATGAGAATCATGAGGTCAAAGGAACTGCCTGAAGAGCTCAGAGACAGAATTGTGGCAAGGCACAGATCTGGCCAAGGTTACAAAAAAATTTCTGCTGCACTTACTTAAGGTTCCTAAGAGCACAGTGGCCTCCATAATCCTTAAATGGAAGACGTTTGGGATGACCAAAACCCTTCCTAGAGCTGGCCGTCCGGCCAAACTGAGCTATCGGGGGAGAAGAGCCTTGGTGAGAGAGGTAAAGAAGAACCCAAAGATCACTGTGGCTGAGCTCCAGAGATGCAGTCGGGAGATGGGAGAGAGTTGTAGAAAGTCAACCATCACTGCAGCCCTCCACCAGTCGGGGCTTTATGGCAGAGTGGCCCAACGGAAGCCTCTGCTCAGTGCAAGACACATGAAAGCCCGCATGGGCATTGCTAAAAAACACCTGAAGGACTCCAAGATGGTGAGAAATAAGATTCTCTGGTCTGATGAGACCAAGATAGAACTTTTTGGCCTTAATTCTAAGCGGTATATGTGGAGAAAAGCAGGCACTGCTCATCACCTGTCCAATACAGTCCCAACAGTGAAGCATGGTGGTGGCAGCATCATGCTGTGGGGGTGTTTTTCAGCTGCAGGGACAGGACGACTGGTTGCAATCGAGGGAAAGATGAATGCGGCCAAGGATATCCTGGACGAAAACCTTCTCCAGAGTGCTCAGGACCTCAGACTGGGCTGAAGGTTTACCTTCCAACAAGACAATGACCCTAAGCACACAGCTAAAATAACGAAGGAGTGGTTTCACAACAACTCCGTGACTGTTCTTGAATGGCCCAGCCAGAGCCCTGACTTGACCATAAACTGAGCATCTCTGGAGAGACCTAAAAATGGCTGTCCACCAACGTTTACCATCCAACCTGATAGAACTGGAGAGGATCTGCAAGGAGGAATGGCAGAGGATCCCCAAATTCACGTGTGAAAAACTTGCTGCATCTTTCCCAAAAAGACTCATGGCTGTATTAGATCAAAAGGGTGCTTCTACTAAATACTGAGCAAAGGGTCTGAATACTTAGGACCATGTGATATATCAGTTTTTCTTTTTTAATAAATCTGCAAAAATGTCAAAAATTCTATGTTTTTCTGTCAATATGGGGTGCTGTGTGTACATTAATGAGGAAAAAAAATTAACTTAAATGATTTTAGCAAATGGCTGCAATACAACAAAGAGTGAAAAATGTAAGGGGGTCTGAATACTTTCCGTCCCCACTGTGTATATGTGTATATATATATACATTTTTATACATTTGTTTTTTTCATTGGATCTTCTGGATTATTAATCACTTGGGTTTCTCCAAACCTTGAAGTTAGCTGTTAGGCGGGGTTCACACTATTGCAAATTGTATGCAGTTTCTCCACATCCAATTCGCATAGCAGGAGATGGTGACGGCTCTCTATGGAGCCGGTTCACACACCTTGGCAGCAGCTCCAGAGCAAATTGCACAGGAGTCCTGTGCATCTTTTGGTCCATTTCAGGTCCGAATTCAGCCCAAAATTCGGACTGAAATCGGACCTAAAATGGTGAATGGAGATGCATCAAACTCCTCCTGTGAGCTGCTGCGTTCTTCAGTGTGAACCCAGCCTTATTGTTTTGCCAGTGAGCGGGGGCAAGAGATTACGTGCTCCGCAGCTGAAGTACACATAAAATCGGGGATGCTTGTGACATCATTCACCTAATATGGGCATACAGCCATATAAGGTCATCTTGTATTTGTGCAACCACAAGGTTGGGAATCTCTCACCTGCAGCTCATTGGCCCAGTAATGACAGGTAACATCTGGGTTCAGACGGAATCTAAGCTCAGTCCTTCTTCTGGAATGAACAGAGAAAGAAAAACAAGGCATCACATGACATTTTCCATTTTGCCTGAGCAAAATTTAAATGAATATTTATTTGGATATTTATTTATTTAAATGAATATTTATTACTAAATGATTATTTACTAAATTATTATTTAAATTTATATTTATTATTAAATTAAATGAATATTTATTGGGCTCAGTCCCCTGAGAGAACTGTATTTGTATTTTTGTTTTAGTTTTTAATTTTTCTTTTTTTCTTTTCTTTGTTATTTTTGGAGACCCTAACTGTTATGCGACTTGGGCCTGATTATGATTTTTATAGTCGCAAGGTTTTTTTTTGTTATTAACGTAAATACTACCTGTTTTATTTTTTTCTATTTTTCTTATTTTTGTTTACTTTCTGGTATTTGGTCTGGGCACTAGTAGATTATGCTTTTAATCTTTTTTTTCTCTTTTTGTGGTTTTTGCTTCTTGTAGAGCTTCCCTTAGGCTTAACAGATCTTCTGGCCTTCATCAATTTTAAATTAAATTTCAAGTTCTATTCCTTTGGAAGGGTATGTGGGGGCAGATATCCCGGAGTAATAGGGCGTACACGCGGTCAGACTTTGTTCGGACATTCCGACAACAAAATCCTAGGATTTTTTCCGACGGATGTTGGCTCAAACTTTTTTTGTCTACACACGGTCGCACAAAGTTGTCGGAATTTCCGATCGCCAACCACGCGGTCACGTACACCACGTACGACGAGACTAGAAAAGGCTGGTTCAGAACCAAGCGCGGCACCCTTTGGGCTCCTTTTGCTAATCTCGTGTTAGTAAAAGTTTGGTGAGAGACGATTCGCGCTTTTTCAGACTCGAGGCTTTCAGATCATTTTCTGCCGTTCAGTTTGTGCTTGTGGGTTTGTATCTGCTCTTCAGTGCGTGCAGCAAGTTCCGCGTGACTTTAGGTAGTCATTGTATTCTTGTTCGTTCGTTACTGTTTTTCAGGTCGCTCTTCACAGGCCTTGCTGTTCTTCAGTGCGTTCTGTTACTGCATTCTGAGTAGCCGACCGTTTTCTAGCCATGTTTCGTTTGCGTACTCCTCGTAGAGTTCGTGCTGTGCGGGGACTTGGTGTTGGGGTCCTGACCTTGACACAAGTCCAGTCCATGAACAGGGTGGGGAGGAGTTCATGGACCAAGAATTGGTTGCTTCAGCGTGACCAGTTCTGTCATATGCCTTTGCTCCGTGAGATCCGTTAGAATAATCCTGATGATTTCAGGAACTTTCTCAGGATGACGGACCCGTGTTTCACCGTCTGTTGGCTTTGCTGACCCCCTATATCAGCAGGCAGGATACCTGCATGAGGCAAGCCATCACTCCGGAGCAGAGGTTGGTCGCTACCCTGCGGTATTTGGCCACAGAGAGAAGCCTGCAGGACTTGAAGTTCTCGATAGGCATCTCCCCCCAGGCTCTGGGTATCATCATCCCAGAGACCTGTTCTGCCATCATTCAGGTCCTGCAGAAGGAGTATATGAAGGTAAGATTTTTATCCTTTTATATCACATTTTATTGTATTGAATGTTTGCTAATATCTTGTATTTCTTTCCTCATTCCCTAATTACCATGATTGTAATATGCTGTGAATGTCCCCTTTGTCCTCATTCATGCAGGATTTTTATGTAATTATTATTTTAGGTCCTTCATACATATTTGCCTTCAATAACCTCCCCAGCATGGTGTCTCCTGCCCTATATTCACCTCATGTAGTCACTTAACAATATATTTTATCAGCTCTATAGTAGTGCTTTACCCCAAACACCCCCTAAAATGTTTTGAAATGTTATTTTTGATTTAAATTCAGGCAGAGTGCCAGAGGCTTTTTTTTGTGGTGTCCCCAAATAATTTTTAGTAACCCTCACTCCCCCAACTGCTAAGTCAGCTGATCCCAATTCTCTATCTATCCTCAATCATCTATCTGCTGACTTTGCCAAACCCATACACACTATACCCACCTCTTTAGTGGTCAGATGTATGGAGGAATTCCCCAAAGCATGTAGTGCAAGGGCCTGCCTGTATACTTTCCAATGGTACTGTTTAAAGTATTTGTGTCCTATTATTATCTTGACAGGTAATAGCAGAATGTCCAAATGTCCTCAAATGTGTACAATGTGTATTTATATCTTTGTATTATGACACTTCTTACCTGTCCAGTGGGCGGTCAATAGTATAACTAAGGAGGGGCTGTTCCAAGTAATACCCATTATTTAGGCATTCATCTCTCAATGAAGTGAAGAGGGTTACCTGTCCAAGATTTCCACACACCCCCTATAATGTTAGAAATGGCCCATGAGAGGGGGGGAGGGGGAATATGATAGGTGTACCTTATACTTTGGCCTTGTTAAATTCCCCTTACTAAATGCTATCTGGAGGTTGCCCCATAATGTTTGTGTCTAATCTGCTTGCCATGTTTCTGTGAAAAAATAGTAATGTTTATTGTTTTTTCCTCAACAGTTTCCTTCCACGCCACAGGAATGGCAGACTGTGGCCTCCCACTTTGCCCAGCGGTGGGACTTTCCTAACTGCGGAGGGGCAATTGATGGGAAACACGTCCACATCGTCCCACCACCCAACTCGGGGTCGTACTATTATAATTACAAGGGGTTCAATAGTATAGTGATGTTGGCGGTGGTGTCGGCTAATTATGACTTCTTGTATGTGGACGTGGGGAAGAATGGCCGGATGTCCGATGGTGCAGTCATCGCCCAGACGGAGTTCTACAGGCATCTCCAGAATGGCAGCTTGGACTTGCCAGCTCCAGAGAACAATGTTGAAGGACTCCCATTTGTATTCGTTGCTGATGAAGCATTTGCGCTGGGGGACCACCTGATGCGGCCATTCCCAATGAGGACCCTCACCCCGGAACAGAGGGTTTTTAATTACTGGCTGGCCAGAGCCTGAAGAGTGGTGGAGAACACATTTGGAATCCTGGCCAGCCGGTTCCGCCTATTTATGACACCAATCCATATGGCGGAGTATAAACTGAACCATATTATACTTGCGTGCTGTGTTCTCCATAACTTTTTAAGGAAACATTCAGCCAACTATGCTGGCTCAGTTGGGCCTGAGGCTGGAATCATACATCAAACCACACTGACGGCGCTTGAAAGTGGCCGTCCTGGCTTGCCCTCCCTGAGTGCCCGTGATGTACGGTTACGCTACCTGGAGTTATTTGCGGGTAGGGGGGCTATCAATATGCCAGCAAATATGTGAAGCCTTTTTATAATAAAAAACAAAAAGAAAGTCTTTGTGGACATTTACTGCTTGTGTTTGTTTTAGTGTAACCTTATACAAAGCACTGTTGGCTGTTATTTACTAAATGCAAAAACACATTTCACTACAAGTGCACTTGCAACTGCACTGAAACTGCACTTGTAGTGCAAAGTGGATTTGCCCTTAGGAAATAACCCCCATTTTCTCAGAAAACAACAATTACATCACCCCAAAAGTGTTGTAGCGTTGAGACAATAATCCACACATTCTTGATTAACAATCTTTTTAATACCTGCACAATCACATGTGCATTTACCAAAGGTTTTTCAAACAAACCAACATGTTTGTTGTATAACAATTTTTGTGGTGGCATTATCAAAAATCAAAATGTCCATTTTATAGAAAACAGGCCTGTGTAAAACCAACAAGAAAGACACAAATCTTTAACTTACAAACGTCACATTTGGTCGAATTTGAAGGCAATATCAGACATGAGTATTTAGGAACTGTGTTTGATATTGCGTTCAGATGGGGGAAATCACCCCTGGAAAAGCCAAATTTGGAAGATGCACACAAATTTCCCAATGTCAACATGTGCGACCTGCCATCACGGGGGATCAAGGGACGTGTTTTGGGGGAGAAACCCCTTCCTCTCAGCTACTTTATTATTGAGGAAGGGGTTGCACCCCCAAAACGCGTCCATTGATCTCCCGTGATGGCAGATAGCACATGTTGGCACACTGTGCGCATCCTCCAAATTTGGCTTTGTCAAAAATCACAAAAAGATTTAGCACATTGTAGCACATAAAAGAAGAAATTGATTTGGAGGGGTTTTAAACTCGCCCCAAAACATTGGAAATCATCAAGCAAAACATCAATGATGTTATTCCAAAATATAAAAACATCATTGATGTTTTGCTTGATGATTTCCAATTGTAAATTACACCCCATGATCTCCCCGATCAGGATCTGGGCACTTTCGGATGTGAAAGGATCTGGATCCACAACATCACGATCACCTAAAAAGAGAGGAACCCCAAAATAAATTTGGTTTAAAAAAAATGCCGCCATCCATCTCTTATCTGAGCCTGTGGTTGCAGACACTCACCTGTTGGGGGGGCGCTCTGGTCTCCTCGGATGAGGGGTGTCCTCCGAGTCTTTTCTCCCCTATATAAAACAAAAAAGGTATACTTAGCACACAGATATTTAATGTCAGAACTATAAAGATGAAACATTGCTTGGAAATGGGGTACAATTGTCAATTTTAGCAGAGTTCCAAGATGTAGCTTTTTTAGTGTTCTTTGTCAAGCTGCAATACTTTACCTGTTTAGTACAAGCTTCACAGATGGAGACCCCCCTATAGTATACACTGGAGCACCTGTGTGGCCCCCCTAATAAAAATGGTGTTCTGGGGTCCCACACTAGTGCTCCAGTGTCCAGATGTGTAAACAGCTGCTCAGTGTCCTCTCCTTACACAGAATCTAGTTTGCCTTTCATTCTAGTAACAAAGCCATCTACACAACCCAATTCTTTGAAGACAAGTATAGGGCGTCAAAATGGTGGCCAAATGCATATGGGCTAAACAATGGTATTTTATAGTTGGAACGAAAAATGTTTGATCCGAACGAATAATGTGCCCATGAACATGAAAGTTGCCATTTTAAACTGTACAACAGTTCCTAAAAGCACATGGAGCAGCACGAACGTAATAAAGACAAAAAGAATAGGAACACAACACAACTACTTACTTTTTTGCAGCACTCTCCGGATCTTTCTGTACTGCTCGTGTTCTCGTAATTTGAGGTCCGACCACCGCTTCCTGAGCTGATCTTTCGATCATCGTACCCCGAAATTCCGGTGCAGACTCCTGACCACTTTCGCCATGATCTTGGCCTTTTGGATATTGAGGTTGGGGTAAGGCCCATACTTTCCATCATAGTAGGCCTTCTTCAGGATGTCCACCATTTCCAACATCTCCCCAAAGGACATATTTGAGTCCTTAAATCTCCTTCTGGATCGGGACGTTTCAGGCTCCGGCCTTTCCTCCTCCTCCTCCTCCTCCTCGTTGCTACAATTAGCACGCACCTGCTGTCTATCCACCATGTGCTCTTCCCCCACTGCGCCGAACGAAAAGGGGTGGGGAATAGACTAGAAAGAACATCAGGGGCGGGCGGAGTTATACGCATGTGAAGTGTGTATAAAGCATAACACACGTGCGTATTACGTACGATCTGTGAGTGGAGGAAGGAGCATCGGAGACGCCGATCGTGATAACGAAGGTAAGATCTAAACTTGCGCCTATACTGCTTCGAAATGGAAGCCTATATTGTAACAAGATTAGGGGAGTTTTGCCTGACATTAGGGTTTGTCTTGTGTTGTGTCTTGCAGAGAAAATGGATGGGTTCAACGACCACAATTTCCTGCCCCTGTTCATAGACAAATACAGGGAGCTGCCTTGTCTGTGGCAAGTGAGACACCCCCATTATAATCATAAACAGAAGAGGCAGGCAGCGCTGGAGAAACTGCTGGAGTTGGTGAAGCCGGTGGTCCCCACAGCAACCATCCCTTATTTAAAAGCCAAAATTGGTGGCCTGGGGAGCACATATCTTAGGGAACGGAAGAAGGTCACAGATTCCCTGAGGTCCGGAGCTGCAGCAGATGACATTTATGTCCCCAGGCTGTGGTACTATGAGAGACTGCGATTTCTGTCAGACCACACTGAAGTCAGGGAATCCGTCTCTACTCCTCCTTCCACACTTCCTTCCACCCCAGCTGAGGCTTCCGATGTCCAACCTGGGCCTTCCAGCCAGGAAGAAGTGGAGGAGCCCAGCTGGAGTCAGGTATAGCATTCTTCTACAGATTTCTGGGCAATAAATAAATGATGTTTACTAGATGTTATTATTGATCACTAATTGCTGATTGAAAAAAGTGTTTTACATATCAATAGACAGTAGTGGGCACCCAAAATTGGGACAAGAATGAAAACTGCTGGGCTCAGAAGGATAGTCTGTTATATTTGTTAACATTCAATTTGCAGCAGTCAGGAGGTGAAAATTGTGTGTGATTGATGAAGAAAAAACTAAAACTATGTCCCTTTTTCATACACAGGAAGACCTCAGCCAGGAGGAGGTTGTGGAATGTGGCAGTCAGGAGGAGGCGGGGATTAGTGGCAGCCAGGAGGAAGCGGAGATTAGTGGCAGCCAGGAGGAGGCGGGGCTAAGTGGCAGCCAAGAGAAGCCTGGGACCAGTCGCAGCCTGACTGAGTCTCAGGTCCCTCCTCTCCGCCTGCCATATAAATGAGCCAGGAAGGCCACTCCGAGTCCCATGCAGGATTCAGCGTTCAGGCTGATCCAGGAGGCTTCGGCGTCCCTCAGAGCCTTACCAACTCCTGAAGAGGCCTTTGCCTGCATGGCTGCAACCAAATTGCAGGGCATGCAGGAGGGTCAACGCAAGCTCTGTGAGGACCTGCTTTATAAAGTCCTACGTAAGGGGGTGAGTGGGGAACTAACACCCAAGACCGACGTGGTTGAGTTGGACCATCCTCCTCCTCCTCCTCCTCCTCCTCCTGCTGCCACAACTCCAACACCACAGCCACCGCGTGGAAGGAGGCGCGGAAAGAAGACCAAAGAGTGATGGCCCTGGGTTCAGTCTGGTCTGACAGAAGATGCAGCCTCTAGTAATAACCACAGCCTGGGGACACAGATGTTATCTGCTGCTGTTCATGATCTCTGGGACTTCTGGACCAGACTGCCCTCCCTTAGATAGGGACTCCTCAGGCCACCAATTTTGCTTAAAAATAGTTGATGTCTGCCCTGGGGGTACAAGGCTTCACCCACTTCTGCAGTTTCTCCAGCGTTGCCTCCCTCTTTGTTTAGTTGTGAGCCGTTAATAAAATTTTTTAGGTAAATTATACTGTCCTGTGTGTGTTTTCATCCAAAAAGGACAGTTTGTTGGTGACGATTCAGGTACATTTCTAAAGTACAATGTGAAATTAACAAGAGACAACAACACCAAACAATCTCCTACAGATTAAATAGAACAACATATCAATGGTGTTGTGGGAACTTGTCACAAAAAACACACACAAACATTTTCGGGAGTACAAATCAAAATCGCAAACAAAATAAAAATAAAATACAAACACAAAAAAAGAATCTACATTAAACCCAAAAAATATATAGAAAATATACAAAAATATGTTGTCAGATGTGAGAAATCAAAATATATTGAGGGAATAGTAACAAAATAAGTTTGTGAGAAGTGTGTGTGAATATGAGCAGCAAAACTACTTAATTCTTGTCACATTATAAAGAAGAAGAGAGTGCGCTGTATTAAACCATTTTTAACATTGCAGCGTGACGAAAGTGCTGTATCCATTGCGAACGCTAAGTTTACCAGAACGAGCTGTTCCGTCTTGGAATTTCTTCTGAGCATGCGTGGCACTTTGTGCGTCGGAACAGGCCACACACGGTCGGAATTGACGCGATCGGATTTTGTTGTCGGAAAATTTTATCTCCTGCTCTCCAACTTTGTGTGTCGGAAAATCCGATGGAAAATGTCCGATGGAGCCCACACACGGTCAGAATTTCTGACAACACGCTCCGATCGGACATTTTCCATCGGAAAATCCGACCGTGTGTACGGGGCATTACTGTGTTGGGACTTCTATGCTTTTTTATATATATATTTCGGTTTGTTCAGATGCTGAAAGTTGTTTCATGGAATGTCAGAGGAGCCAATAGTTCTCTGAAACTTTTTTTGACACATTTGCAGATCTAAAACCAGATATTGTCTGTCTACAGGAGACGCACGCCACCCCAGGAACAGTTCGATTTTTGACACACCGTGGTATAAATACGGTATATCACTGTACATATTCCTCATATGCTCGAGGCGTCCTGGTATATGGCGGTTTCTCCTGTGAACAGGCGGAGATGGATAAGTGCGGGAGATATATTTTTTTATGTTGCAGACACTTCGATAGGCGCTTTGTGATTGCTAATGTATATATCCCACCTCCATATTCATGTGAGGTAATACAGCTATTTATAAAGTTTATAAAGTAGAGGCGCAATCTCAACTTAAACTCCTCATGGAAAAAAAGAGCGCATGATAAACAATTTTTCAATAAACGCTTGGTATGGGCAGAGGGGGAAAAAGCTGGGAAACTTCTAGCTGCAATTGCCCGTTCAAACAAGAATACCTCTTTTATAAATGCTATAACATCAAAAGATGGTATGCTTTGTACTAAAACAGAAGATATATTGGCGGGTTTTCAATCCTTTTATCAGGAGCTATTTAGCTCAAAAGCTATTTATGCAAACTCTGAACTTTCTCACCTTTTAGACGATATTAGTCTTCCCACTCTGTCCTACTCTGATAAATGGCTGTTGAATGATCCGTATACTATAGTGGAATTGGAAGCTGCAGTGGCATCTCTTCCTAAAGGAAAAGTGCCCGGAGCAGATGGCATCCCCAATGAAGTATATATATAGCCAATATGGCAAAATACTTCTACCTTTTTTGCTAAAGATTTTTAATGCTGCTTTAAGGTAAGTTTGTCCCTCTCCATCTATGACAGAGGTATAATCGTGGTTCTCCTCCTCCTGTCCTATGTCTCTTTAGGTATATAGAATACGATGAGGTAGTGGCCATAATGAGAATGCCCTTTTTGGCACGTAAATTAATATTGATGGATATCACCTAATCCTCCTACCCTTGGGGACGTGTGATGTGTCATTTGAGAGATATACTTATCTTCAGCGCAGTGCATCTCGGAAATTCGAGAAAATGTGGAAAAAATGGCTAGATGCCCCATGTTCCAATCTGGACTGAAAATGGAGAGCGGGGAATATGTGCCATGCATTTCTGCTCTTTGGTTTCTGAGTGGCCGTCTCTGATACTTGACATAGGCAAGTGATTACATTTATTATCAACCACACTAATGTAATGGTTGCTCCAGGATGCTGTATTTTATTGTATTTTTAAAGCGGAGCTCCACCCTATAGTGGAACTTCCGCTCATCAGATTCCTCCCCCCCTCCGGTGCACAATTGACACCTTTCAGGGGGGAGGGGGGTGCAGATACCTGTCTAATACAGGTATCTGCACCCACTTCTGGGCATAGATAGCCGCAGAATAGCCGCAGATACCCCCCCCCCCCCGTTGTGTTCTGGGAAACACATAGTTCTCAGAACACAACAGGGACCAGTGAAGACGCGCAGCTGTTATTGATGCTGAGTTACCTGCTTAAAGGGAAAGGAAGAAGGAAAGGAAATACATTGTTTATTGCTTGGATTTTTTGTTGGGGTCTTTTTTTGTGTGTGTTTATTGTTGTTTTGTATTTTTTTTTTGTTTATATTTTATAAAATTTGATTTAAAAAAAATTATATTTATTGGGCAGAATACCCTACTTCATACCTTCAATGTATTGACCACTGAAATTTAGGACCATTTCACATCTTTTTTGCTCAACTATGGCCTATCTCCACTTCTTTAATGAAATATAAAAAGGTCACCCAAAATGAGTTTCTTCCATATGGGTGGAATGGGACAGTACTCTGCTTGGACCTCCATAAAGAGCTTCTTTTTTTTTTTTGGATAGAGTAAGGGAGGGTTATAACTGCTGGCAATGTTTTTTGCCATCTTTGTCCCATTGGGGCACTTTCCCTTCACTTTCTGCCCCTTAGTCAAAGGAAGTGAGAGGAAATTCTTTCAAAGTGAGAAAATCCCTAGTTGTCACTACTAGTGCCCCCATTGGTAAATTCCCCCTTTATTCCTTTCCTGATGACAACCCAAAGTTGTGGATTTTCTTTCACTTTCACTCTTAGTGATAATAATAAACAGGATAAGTATAAAAGGTGAAATTCCCAAACGCGGGCACATACAACAATAAAAATCTAACTGGAGTTCTAATACCTCTCTGCTTTATTCAAAACTAGTAAAAAAAAGTATACAAATTGCCTTTAAGTATACTTTAAGATATAGGAAGACGTGCAGATGTTAGTTTGGCTGGAAGTCAAAGTGGTTGCTCTGAGAGTCTCTGTTTATCTATATGCTTTTGGAAAATACACATGTGCCTTGTAGTATTTTTTTCCATAGGGATATGTGAAGAGTGGAACAGCTAGTGACAACAAGTGGCATACCTTTTTATTGGAACTTATGGTCATGACAGAGAAAAATTCCCTCTGAGCACCTGAATGCAGAGGAGTTGATTTACTAAAGGCAAATAGTCTTTGCACTTTGCATGTGCCCTCATTTTCCCCAGAGCTTAGTGAATGTGGTGAAGCAACACTTTGTAAAGTATAACCTATAAGGTGCACAGAAAATATAAAAAAAATGCATTTTTTCATGCACATGATTGGTTGATGGAAATCAGCACAGCTTCACCACATTCACTTAGCTCTTGGGAAACGTGTACAACTACACATGCAATGTGCACAGTCTATTTCCCATTAGTAAATCAACCTCAGAAAGTCTTATACTTCTAACAGCCACTACTTTTATATTTGTACTTTTTAATGTCATTAAGACACCCTCACAGAGGCTTGTAATAAACTTGCATATGTATTAGATATTTGTTTCTTGCTTTTATTCCCTTAAGTATTTATTTGTAGGAAAGAGTTTAAAAATATTTCTGGCAATCTGGAACTGAATCACAAAGATGTAATACACAGATGTGACGAGTTCTTCGATGCCAAATCAAAACTCCCTCTAGTGTTCTGCTATATAAATGTAGAAAACTTGGAACATGGAAGTGTGTCACCAGGTCATGCTTTACCACATGTCACCATATGCTGCTCCTAGGTGACACTGTTAAGTTTATAATAAGGGTTTTGTGATCCTTTTGTTACCACAGCTTAGAATGTAGGAAGTGACAGATTGTCTGTATCAGTAACAGCCAAGACTAACTCAAGCTTTTTTCTCGGTGAGAAGGCCTTGTGAAAATGTATCAGTCTATCTCAACAAAACATATCAAATTAATTAAACTCTAACTCCAGCCTGAGTAAAATCTGAATTGTAATTTATAGTTACCATCACACATATCTTTCATGAGAAATGTCATAATAAAAGTTGATTTACTAAACTGCAAATTACCATTTAGGGCCATTCAGGAGAAAATGGTAAAAGGGAAATAATGCGGGAGAAATCATAGACACTCATGGGGTAACCATGTTATTTCTCTCATTGTTAACCTTCACATAAAGACCCAGCTTTTTACTTAGGAACTGATTTAATTTATTTATTTATTTATTTTGTTAGTGTAATAAAGCCCTATTTTCTCTGTTTTGAGCACCTTATGCAAACTGTCTATCATTATTTCTGAAGTAAAGTGCCACAAGAAAGAATGAATCATGTATGTACAGAATATGTATTTAAAGAAAGAGAACGTTCAGATAAAATGCTATTGACCTTATTGGAGTTCTTCTCTGATGTACACTGCAATAGGAAAGGGCATCTGTTATGAAAGAAATATCAAGGCTGTCATGGCTGAAAATCCTAGTTGTTTGATTTTCTCTGGCTTCAGAATTTTCTGAACCAATGACCTGCAACAAGCACATATTCAGAGGAAGTTAGGACTCCTGTTCTGTTTTCAGCAACTGCCTCAAAAAAGATTGAAGCCATGGGGTCTTCATAACAGCCAGGCAACTAGTATATTTAGAAGGCCATAGATAGGACCCTATTTATCTCAAGGAAGACTTCCTTTAAAGCCTAACCCCAGTCAAAATATATTTTTAGGTTTGTGGTATGAAAGGGTTTCAAATTTTGTTGAGTTTTTAATGCCACCTGTGCCTCTATTAGAAAGATTTCACCTCACTTCCTGTTCTGATGACCTCATAGAAAGTACGGTGATGTCTCCAATAGGGACAGAGACAGCAATAAAAAAACTGAGAGAGTTTTTCACTCAGTATAAAAAATATATGAGTTCCATTGCTGTCTGCCTGCCTCCTAACATTAGAATGAGGGATACATCAGGGAGACGAGGACCTAAGTGCCGACAGCACATGGTGGAAAAAATTGGCATGTTTTAATTTTGCTGAATTTTGGGAGTGGCTTATTAGAGTATTAACCTACAAATGTCTTATAGACATACATGAATCTCAGCACTAATCATTTTTTTAAAACTGAAACTCTCATTACACATCTTGATCTGCACAGAATATAGTCAGACAGCTAACACTTTGTCTGACCTTACTTTAAAGTGACATTAAAAGGTCACTTTTATGTATAAAAAAACAAAAACAAGCATGTCATACTTACCTGCTCTGTGCAATGGTTTTGTACAGAGCAGCCCCGATCCTCTTCTTCTCGGTCCCCCGCCGGTGCTCCTTGCATCTCCCCCAAGACCATTGCCCCAATAGCAAGCTGCTCGCTATGGGGGCACTGGTGCATACTTGCTCCCGAGCCCTGCTCTACTTGTCCATAAGACACAGAGCAGTGGCCCGACCCCCACTGCTCTCTCCTCATTGGCTCACTGGCTGTGACTGACAGAAGTGGGAGCCAATGGCTCCCGCTGCTTCCTCAGCAAATTAGGAGAGGGAGTTCCGGGACAGCCGAGACTCTCGTGCACTTCGCTGGATCAAGAGGGGGCTCAGGTGAGTAATAGGGGGGGCTGTGGGGGGGGGGGAGCATCACACATAAGGTTTTTTTACCTTCATGCGTAGAATGCATGAATGTATGAAACTTTCAGCCTCTACAACCACTTTTAAAGGAGAATTTCATTAATGAGACAATAAACACAGTGGTCAGGAATATGAAATGTACAGCACAGTGTACAGAGTGTAATGGCCAGGACTATATAACAGCAATACAGCAGTCAGGGGTATGTACAACATTGCTAATAGAATGCAGAGATCTGGAGTGGAGGACACAGCACAAGATGAAGTGCAAAGGTAAGGAGCATGTAACATAGTCCTGCGTGCTGGTCAGTGGATAGCTAGAATGTCCTAGTGTTAACAGTCAGTGCAAGGAATACAATTGTGTGAACATTCACTTCAATCACCCAATCACGTGGAAAGCAAAATCTGGTTTACTTTGTTTTTATTTATACATGATTTGATCATTTAAGGTGTATAGATATAGACACAATTTATAGTGTGAAGATTCTCAACGTCTTAAAAAAAACAGTCCAATTATGTTCATGGCTAGCTTTAGTCACTTTGCCCTAAAATGAGTATCACATATAGAATGGCTTGCCAAGAGCAGGTATCACAATTATCTTTGACAGCAGAATTTCTGAGGTCCTTTAGTGTCTGTTAACACTGCAAATAAGCATGTGAACAAGCATGTTACTGAACCAGCTCTTTGAATGCCACCTTGCTGTTCATTAGCATAGATTAGGGATATGCAATTAGCGGATCTCCAGCTGTTGCAGAACTACAAGTCCCATGAGGCATAGCAAGATTGATAGCCACAAGCATGACACCCAGAGGCAGAGGCATGATGGGACTTGTAGTTTTGCAACAGCTGGAGGTCCTCTAATTGCATATCCCTGGCATAGATCATTGTATAATTGTATTAGGCCAGTGTTTCTCAACTCCAGTCCTCAAGGCGCACCAACAGGTCATGTTTTCAGGATTTCCCTCAGATGAAACGGCTGTGGTAATTTCTAAGGCAGTGAAAACTGATCAAATCACCTGTGGAAATCCTGAAAACATGACCTGTTGGTGCGCCTTGAGGACTGGAGTTGAGAAACACTGTATTAGGCAAATGGTTTTGTACTCCCGGGCCAGCTATTTAGAGAATGAAAACAACACCGCACAACTATATTGCTATTCTTATGGTGGAATACCTTTTTTATAAGAAAACAAATGGCAACTATTATAACAAAGAAGAACAAACAACGTTAATCACTGATTTTGTGCCACCTCCTTGTGGCTGATACAGATAGTGGTTACAAATGGAAGGAAGCATATTGTGTCATTTGTCAGCAATGTCAACCCATTTAGAGACACTCCCAGTTAGGCAAACAAACACTTCCTTTGTCAGTATGTGAAATCCTCCAGTAATAGTTAATATATTGCATTTACAACATACTTGTATTATACTGTATGTAATATGCCTCTCAAAATGTATGTTATAGCTAATCTCCAACCCATATTACAATATGCTTCCTTACTTCCAAGTAGCGACTCGAACATCGGATGTTCGCCTATTCGCCGAATAGCGAAAAATTTGGGGTGTTCGCGGCAAATTTAAAAGCCACGGAACACCCTTTAAAAGTCTATGGGAGAAATCAAAAGTGCTCATTTCAAAGTCTTATATGCATGGTATTGTCATAAAAAGTGTTTGGGGACCTGGGTCCTGCCCCAGGGGACATGTATCAATGCAAAAAAAAGTTTTAAAAACTGACGTTTTTTCAGGAGCAGTGATTTTAATAATGTTTAAGGTGAAACAATAAAAGTGAAATATTCCTTTAAATATTGTGCCTGGGGGTGTCTATAGTATGCCTGTAAAGTGGCACATTTTTCCCGTGTTTAGAACAGTCCCTGCACAAAATGACATTTCTAAAGGAAAAAAAGTCATTTAAAAGTACTTAACCTCCCTGGCGGTATGATTATTTCAGATTTTAGGTGCTGAAAGCGGTACCATTATTTTGCACAGAAATTTGGCGTTTTATATTGTAGGCCTGTAATTCTTAGGAATAGTTCACTTAAATCTGTCCAAACAAGAGTCTAGTAGACATCCCGGGTATGATAAAGTTTGAAAAACGAAATAAAAAATTATAATATAATAAATAACTATAAATAATTAAAACACATAATAATATAATAATAATAAAAATTATATAATAATGTAATCAAATCAAAAACACTGAAATTTGCTCAGTTCCAGAATTTTAGCTTTTATTACTTTTAGTGTTTGATGACGGATCTCCCCACAAATCACTATCGCTCAATTCTGCAAGTGATTATAATTTATTATCGCTTTTTTCTAGCTGGTCTAAAACCACTTTTGATGTAAAGAGACAGTTTTGGTTGCTATGGACAATCTCCAGTTTCCAGGCAGAAAGAACAGTTTTATATATATAAAACTGCATGCAGGACACTGGGCAGACCACTAGGGACAAAGGGGATGTGTAGTTATTTGATACAGTACTGTAATCTATAAGATTACAGTATGCTGTATCTATACTGTGTGTTTCACTTTTGAATTTGCCGCCGAACTCCGTCCCCATGCGTCGCAACGCTCGCAGGGAACGGAGCTCGGCACTGTGAATCGAGCGAGACACAGCGGCTCACTGATCACAGCGGGGAGACATCGCAGGAACCAGGGGACAAGGTAAGTAATCTCTTCCTGGATCCTGCGATGCAAGCCCGAGTCTGGCTCGGGGATACCGCTTTTGGTATGTAAAATCCACCCCGAGCCAGACTCGGGAATACCGCCAGGGGGGTTAATGAATTGTCGGTCCCGGCAATACAGATAAAAGAATTCATTGAAAAAAATGGCATGGGATCCCCCCAGTCCATTACCAGGCCATTTGGGTCTGGTATGAATATTAAGGGGAACCCCGAACCAAAATTAAAAAAAATTGCGTGGGTGTCCTCCCAAATTCCGTACCAGGCCCTTTAGGTCTGGTATGGATATTAAGGGGAACCCCGCACCAAAATAAAAAAATGGCGTGGGGGAACCCCCAAAAATCCATACCAGACCCTTATCCGAGCACGCAACCTAGCAGGCCGCAGGAAAAGAGGGGGGACGAGAGAGCGCCCCCCCCTCCTGAACCGTACCAGGCCACATGCCCTCAACATGGGGAGGGTGCTTTGGGGTAGCCCCCGAAAGCACCTTGTCCCCATGTTGATGGGGACAAGGGCCTCATCCCCACAACCCTTGCCCGGTGGTTGTGGGGTTCTGCGGGCAGGGGGGCTTATCGGAATCTGGAAGCCCCCTTTAACAAGGGGACCCCCAGATCCCGGCTTCCCCCCCTGTGTGAAATGGTAACAGGGTACAAATGTACCCATACCATTTCACAAAAAAAGTGTCAAAATGGTACAAATGACAAGACACGGCTTGGGACATGTCCTTTATTAAAAAATAAAAAAATAAAAATGTCCCACAAAGTCCATTCATCTTCTTCTCTCACTCCACCGACGGACCGAAAAAGAAGTAAAAAAAAAAAAAAGCCGCGACTGACCCGCCTCCATGGAGTATGACGCGTCCTCGCAGGTGACAGTTCTTTTATAACTGAGGGCGGGGCCACACGGTGATGTCCCGGATGACCCCGCCCCCCTCTGACCCACGGGGATTTCCCAATGGCTTCCCTGTGGCATTAAAGGGGGCCACCCGTTTCATAATAGGAAGTCTTTTAGGGCTAGCTGTCCTATGGTGGACTACTGCTCCCAGTAAGATCTCTTCAGGCCCTGCCAGCCCTTCTGGCTGCAGCTGCCTGACCTCACTGCCCGTGACATTGCAATCCTCACTGGCTCCACACCCACTCTGTTTTCTCTCAGTCCTCTCTGGCATGCCTCTCCAGTCCTCCCGACTGCCAATGCCACTCACCAGCCCTCCTGGCTGCAAACCGGTGGTTCCCTCCTGAAGACTTGCCTGGCAGTGCTAGCTCTCGCTGTCTTTTCTGACTCCTCTCAGTGCCTCCTGTTCAGATCCTTCATGCGTTCTTGAAAGGATCCGTCCTGCACCCAAGTCCCAGGCACAAGGTCACCCTCCTCAGAATGGGAGGCTCCCTCAAAAGCCCCAACAGCCTAGCACTCCATCCTCAGTTCTTCCCAGGAGCAAGGGCATCCCATAAGATAAAATGGAAGGGGAAAAGGGAAACAACTTGGATGAGGAACTGTACAAATAAGATACATAGAAAAATAGAAGTATATACATTTTTGATAGGTATTTACATCTGTACAGAATGGATAAGGCACTTCTAACTACAGGTCCCTGCAGCTAACAGTATATACACATCTGGACCAGAGCATCTCTCCCTCGAGACACTCCATCTGCAAGAATTCTTGTCTCCAACCGGAGGGGATGGACAGCATCCAGAAAATACTAAAAGAAGACAAAAGAAAACACATCCTACACTTACACCTAACTACGTGCTGTACATTATTCCTGTTGGGAGAAGATTAGCATCCTGCCAACAGGAATATAAAACAAAAGCACACACATTTTTTCCTGTCTTGTCCTGTCAGGGGGGGTTATAACCTGCTAACAGAAAAAATGGGGAAGAAAACATATATACAATCTGGGCGATCCTCTTCTGGAATTCCTGATGAGAGGGGCACCTCCCCGAACAAACGGGTTCCTTAAAAGAGTTAAGTGGGAACAAACCCTTGCAATGGGAAGTCCTTCCAGCGGGCACACAGGGTGGCAGGCTGGTCTGTTCCTGCAAAGTCAGGGGAAAAAGGACACACGCTACAACTTCCCAGTAGTCCATGTTGCTCACTCTATGCATACTGTGGCACCTCACAGTCCTCTCAGGCATTGTAGCGAGGATCAGGCAACCTCTTCCGGTTCCCTCTTTCTTCTTCCCTTAATACTGAGTGGCTCTGGGTGGGCCGACCCGCCTTGCAAGCACCTGGTCTCTGTAGATGGATCTCTCTAGCCGCCATTCACCCTGAATGTCTTTAAAACAAGACGTCACTCTCTGGCACCCGCAGCGGCTTAGGGACATGCAAAAGGTCCCAGATTAAGTAACCCTCCCACCCTCCCCGAGAGTTCTCCATGATGTCCATAATTTGGGAAGGGACATATGGGAAGTCCTGGCCCCACTCCAGGGTTACCCACCTCTGCACCTCTCACTATAAACGGGAGAAACTCGGCAACTCTCTGGGATTCCATCTTCCCGGCAGAACACAGCACAACACAACAATAAAGATTTTAGCCAATGTCCTACTGGCACTATCTCAGCACAGTCATACCCACAGGCACCCGCAGGTTTACCCCGATCACCCCAGGCAACAGTAGACACTTCCTGGCACACTTTACTGTCTCTATAGCTTGAAGCAAAAATTCAAGATGCCCAGCATTAGCTGAGCGCTAGACATATTTGTAATCCATGGGCGCAATCGCCCGCCGTGGTTGCCACAGGTGACAGCACATGGTAGAAAGTCACTGAACTGCAGAATTAGTATAAGTATCCGCCCCAGCGCTGGTTGAGGACACTGAGTAAGCAAGCGGCAATAATTTTATAATGCCTCTGCTGGTTGCTATGGGCAATGGCACTTATTTTTACAGTCCTGAATAACAGGCAAAGCACACAAGTCCTTCCCAGGGTTCAATTCTTTAATACTGGTGGAACAAACACAGTTCCCGTCTTGTTTCCTCGGTTGCTAGGGGCAACGGCTTGCAGTCACATGTGATCAGGTGGTCCTGGAACGAGCTCCCAAATGTAGCGGTACCCTCCTGTAGGGGCTGCTAAGCGATGTGGCCCACCTGTCACCCTGCCCAACCCGGCATTCACTTACCAGTCATTTTTGAGACAATGAACAGTTCATGTGATTGTTTTGTATTTATTATTTATTGTATTTATTGAGGGATTTGAACTTGGATAGGGATGGGAATATGTGCAAAAGATTGCCGCTCCAATCTCTCAAATCCGTATCAAGACACCCGCCCTAATAGAACTCACAGGTGCTGGCCCTGCACAAGCTTGAGGAAAGAAAAAGATCCTGGATGGCCGCACACCATAGAAGGCATCTTTATTGATATGAAGAAATAAAATCCAAATGCAGTCACTTCATGTACAGGGAGGAACAGGAAAAATAACTAACATGTTTCACGCCCCATCATGGCGCTTATTCATAGCTGAATGATTCAAGTTTGATCATGGGTATATATAGGGACTATAGGGACTTCAAGTTTTGATAGCCAATCCAGAGACAGTCTCAAATGGAGACCTGCCCACATAATCAAACTCTAGAAGGACACCCAAGAGATAGGAGACACCTGGGATGTGAAGTTGAATTTTAAATCAAAGATTGAAGACAAGATAATATGACAATATAATAGGATGGGAATATATGGGATGCCCAGTAGAACAAGCAATTGGTTGATTGTATCAGTTGGGACAACTATGAACACTTGGCTTACTCCAGTCTCCTCCAGCACATCACTTGCTTGCAGACTGTTACGCACTCTCTCTCTCTCTCTCTCTCCAGCACATCACTTAACTCCAGGCACAACTAGCACATGGTTAGGCCAAGCTCTATCTCAGTCAGGCACCAGCAACTGGCTTTTGCAGGAAGGGACTGCGGGTCCCTTTAATGTAGCAAAAATAGAAATAGGAAGTCATTTAGTGCTAGCTGTCCTATGGTGGGCTACTGCTCCCAGTCAGTGGCATCGCGGGGGGGGGGGGGGGGGGGGGCGGCCCGCACCCGGGTGACACCCTCCAGAGGGTGACACCAGGCTCAGACAAGTACCGGTACCGCAGCTACCTTCTTCCCTTCTGGAATCTCTTCAGCTGCACGCGATGTGCAGGGAGAGTGGGGGAGGAGGGAGTGAGGCAGAGAGACAAGGTGACCGTCCCGCACGCTACAGTCATCTCTCCCCGCTGGCTGCACTCACTGCAGACTGGACTGTAGCCGCCTCCTTCTCCTCCTTACACAGACCGGGAGGAGGAGGGACACTGCTCTACAGTATCTGCCCGGGGCTAAGGTACTGTAAGTAGCAGGAATATTGCAGGGGAGGGGAACATGGCGATTGGGGGGTGGGACATTGACAGGTAACATCTATGCTGCTAGAAGTGATTTTAGGGAGGGGGTGGGGGTTAAAGGATATGTGCTAGGGGGCTTTGATTTGGGTTAGAACTTGTGCTAGAAGTAGAAGGAGGGAGGCAGATTTGAAGTTTGACCTCCCCAGCACAATTCCTATTCCTTCCCAAAGCACCCCCTAGTACATATCCTCTAATCCCACCCCAGCTTCATCCATTCCCCCGGTCCCATCCTGGCTCCATCCACCTCCTCCGATCCCATCCTGGCTTCATCCACCCCCTCCGATCCCATCCTGGCTTCATCCACCCCCTCTGATCCCATCCTGGCTTCATCCACCCCCTCTGATCCCATCCCAGCTCCATCCATCCCCTCCGATCCTATCCCGGCTCCATTCTTTCCCTCCAATCCCATCCTGGCTCCATCCACCCCCTCCGATCCCATCCCGGCTCCATCCACCCCCTCCGATCCCATCCCGGCTCCATCCACCCCCTCCCATCCCATCCCGGCTCCATCCATCCCCTCTGATCCCATCCCAGCTCCATCCATTCCCTCCGATCCCATCCTGGCTCCATCCATTCCCCTCCGATCCCATCCCGGCTCCATCCATCCCCCGATCCCTCACATCCCAGTTCCATCCACTGTGGCAGGTTAAGGGGGGAGAGCCACATCGATGCATTAGCCTGGCTTAATGCTGGAGGAGGGGGGTGACACCATTTTCTACGGCACCAGGTGACACCAACCCTAGTGACGCCACTGCTCCCAGTAAGTTCTCTTTAGGCCCTGCCAGCCCTCTTGGCTGCCCGACCTCACTGCCCGTGACATTTCAATCCTCACTGGCTCCACCCCCAGCTCTGACTGTTTCTTCTCAGTCCTCTCTGGCATGCCTCTCCAGTTTTCCCGACTGCCCGTGTCACTCTCCAGCCCTCATGGCTGCAAACCGGTGGTTCCCTCCTGAAGACTTGCCCATTAGTGCTAGCTCCCGCTGTCCTCTGCAACTCCTCTCTCTGCCTCCTGTTCAGATCCTTCACGCGTTCTTGAAAGGATCCGTCCTGCATCCAAATCCCTGGCCCAAGGTCACCCCCCCAGAATGGGGGGTGCCCTCAAAGGCCCCGACAGCCTAGCACTCCATCCTCAGTTCTTCCACAACTCCCCCCCCCAGCTGGGCTGACTCTGGGTATTTAAAGAGGCTTGCCCCCTGCCAATCCAAGTTGGGGATTGGTCAGGGCTCCTTAGAACACCCCAGGCAGCTCCACCTCTCTTCCCCTCCTCTCGTCTAGAATCCTCTAGAAGCCAGAGGGAGGTAACCGAGAAGTGATGCAAGTGATGAATCACCAGCCTACTCTGAGCCACTCCTAACCCACACAGATCAAAACAAACAAGCCTAGCTTCCAGCTAGGCCTGCCTAAAATTACCTGAACTCACCAAAAATCTCCATTCTAGCTCCTACCTAAGTAGAGGGTGCCACATATATATATATATATATATATATATATATATATACACACATACATACATACATACAGTGCACAGTACATGTTTAACCGCTTGCCGACCGCCTCACGAACATTTAAGTCGGCAGAATGGCACAGACAGGCAAATGGGCGTACAGGTACATCCCTTGCGGCTCTGCGGCGAGCTCTGTCAGTGTGAACCCGGGTCCTGCGGACTCGATGTTCGCGGGGATACCCGCGATCGTCTCACGAGGAGGAAGAACAGGGAAATGCTGATGTAAACAAGCATTTCCCCGTTCTGCCTAGTGATACTGATCACAGCTTCCTGTGATCGAGAGCGGTGATCAGTGTCGTGTCACACATAGCCCATCCCCCCCACAGTTAGAGTTATCCCTAGGACACACTTAACTCCCGCAGCGCCCCCTAGTGGTTAACCCCTGCACAGTCAGTCACATTTACACAGTAATCAGTGCATTTTTAATCACACTGATCGCTGTATAAATGTGAATAGCCCAAAATAGCGCCAAAAGTGTCCGATGTGTCCGTCGTAATGTCGCAGTTACGGTAAAAATTGCAGATCGCCGCCATTACTAATAAAAATCTATTAATAAAAATGCCATAAAACTATCCCCAATTTTGTAGACACTATAACATTTGCGCAAACCAATCAATAAACGCTTATTGCGTTTTTTTTTTTTTTTTTTACCAAAAATATGTAGAAGAATACGCATCGGCCTAAACTGAGAAAAAAAATGTTTTTTTATATATTTTTTGGGGATATTTATTATAGCAAAAAGTGAAAAATATTTCATTTTTTTCAAAATTGTCGCTCTTTTTTTGTTTATAGCGCAAAAATAAAAACCGCAGAGGTGATCAAATACCACCAAAAGAAAGCTCTATTGTGGGGAAAAAAGGATGTCAATTTTGTTTGGGAGCCACGTCGCACGACCACGCAATTGTCAGTTAAAGCGATGCAGTGCTGAATCGCAAAAAACATTCTGGTCTTTGGGCAGCCAAATGGTCCGGGGCTGAAGTGGTTAAAGAACATTTGGGCTTATTATACAGGACAAAAAACATTGTGCAGGCACAGTATAGTAACCCGTAGCAATAAAACTTGTTCATCTATTAGATGACAAATGGATTCTAACTAGGGAGGAGTGGATCTGCCAGCTTTTGGTTTGCAAAAATCTTGCTACAAGTTTACAAACTTTGGTTCGAAATCTAAGGTGGGAAAATCTTTTTTATTGAATTCTGCCCATGTTTAAGAATTATAAGCAAGCTATTGTTGCCATGCACAGTTGCTCCAGATAAATTCCCCTCATCCTCCCATGTTATGCCCTATTGATCACACATCTATAGGATAAAGTGCCATTTTTGCCTCTTTGTGAACGCAACCTAGGTGTATCCTTCATGCAGGTACAGTGCCAGAGGATTTTATATTGCTCTTTAAAATATTCAATTAACACAAATTTACAAGAGACTAACTTCAAAATAGTACTAGGCGGGACAGGACCCCATCACTCCTGCATATTTTCTACCCTAATGCTACTGACATTGCAAATCAGAAAATGGTACCTCCACTATGTATTCTGGCCCTGTCTGAAGCTGAAAACATTCTGAAAGGGAGTCAAGACCATTGCTCAAAAGTTTATAGATTGCATAATTCCAGCTGACCCTGCCTTCTTATCCCTACATAACTCCCATATTCCTCTCACAAATCCCAAATACAAAAAACCTTTCCCTACCTACCATAACTATGTTGCTGAATAAAGCTGAGAAAATCAGGAGGGTGGAAGACCTAATTCTCTCCTTTCAAAATAAATGTGAAACCCACCTTCAAACATGGTTTTACTGGAATCCCTCCAACTTTTTGGATAAGGGTAAGGCCCTATTGTTCACCTGTATCTAAGATCACTGTGGTCCCCATATTGTGAAACTCAGTAGAGGTTTTATCCTTACCCTTGCTCTTCCCATTGCCCACTTCTCTAGTGCTTCATCAATCTGCTTTTCCCCCAGCTTCTTCCCCACTTTCCCTCTCCTATTTCTTGCTCCTGAATGTTCCCTATTTACATCTGAACCCCAATCTAACCTTTTTCCCCTTACCCTTCTTACATCCTCCTATAACCTCCTCTTTCATTCCTGACTTCATCTACTCCATTCTTTAATACCTGTAATGTACTTGGTGGTGGAGCCTGATGTGCAGAGGTAGGCTTCTCTCACACCTCTGGCTCAGGAGCCTTGATAAGGTAACAGGCAGCACCAGAACACAGACTGAGCATAAGGGCCAGACTGGTGTTCCGTTGATGGACACTGAAGATTAGGATGTGGGTCCCAGATCGCAGGAAGACAGACTGAAAGCTGTACTGGCAGGTAGACTGAAATAGGAGACTGACACAGATCAGCAGGCTCAGATGCAGGGAAGGAATCAGTAAACAGAGTCAGGCAAACAGGGTCAGCAACTAGTGGGCAGATCAAGTACATGCAGCAGGCAGAAGAGTACTCAGAGGCCAGGCCAGGGTCAGTAACAGCAGGCAGACAGGCAGATGAGCAGAAGGAGCAGGCAGAGACTAAATCAAAAAACAAGCTAGGGGTTGGTACAGGCAGTGTTCAGGCAGAGTCAAGAGCAGATTGAGTCGGTAGCAGGAGGTCAACACAGGAATGAGTAACAGAAACTCAGGAAGCAAAGTAGACCAAATGGAAATGACTCAAGGTCATAGTGCAGCTTAAATAGCCAGCCTGGCACCTGCAAGTTGGCTGCAGACAGGGCCTCTTGGTATTCTGTGCCTACGCACAGGAATGCACCTTTCCTGGCAATACCCCTATCCTAATATGGAGAATGTCCTCTAGAGTTCTCATACTATCTTGCTTTAACCATCTTAAACAATATTGATTAGATATGTACTCTCATTATATCTTTGTTATATTGGTGAGAGGTCAGTTTTTCAAACAATATCATGGCTGAGTTGTATTTACTAACTGTCTTATTATGGTCATATGTAAACTGTTATATGTGTGTATTTTATGAATGTATGCAATGTTATGAAGACTTGTACAACACAATACAACTTTTGCTCACATATTGTAACTGGCTCTGAAGTATGAGAATATCAGAATTTGCATAGAAAAGTTGCCCCTGGTGAGTTTATTTCCAATTTTGTTGTAAACACGACCCTTAAAGTGAGTCTAATTTTTTTCATTTTGGATAGAGCAGGGGATGCAAAAAAACCCTGTCAGATGTTTTTACCGTTCTGTGTACCACTGAAAAGATTTTCCTTTACTTCCTGTCTTGTAGAAATGAAAAATGAGAGGAAATGTTTCCAAATGTTTCTAAGGTGAAGGAAATTCTCTCCTCACCAGAACATATGTCTCCATTGGAACATTTCCCCTCTATTCCTGTTCTTTTGATAAATCAAAATGTTTTATTTTCTCTCACTTTCAGTTCAGGTGCCAATGGTCACCAGGACAAATAGAGTGTGTGGATGTTCCTAGCTTTTGGCTTCATATACGTTTTAATGTTTTACCCGGTACACAGTTTTACCACCACCAGCCTCTGGAGGAGATAAAAGAACATTACTTGTGAACAACTTTCAATCAGGTAATAACTTCATTCACCAAAAATCTCTGACATTGTTTTTCCTGATTTCCAGCAGTTGGAAGATCCAGCCCTGATAGTGAAAGTGTACAAAATGGCATTCCTACCTATTGTCAATGTCTGTCCCTACAATTCGGATTGCACATGCCTTTGGCAGTTATAAGCATGTTTTTGTTACATTTACAGTATTCTTGCTTTGATTAAGGTTATGTTATCATCTTAGGCCCTAATTGGCTTATTGAACAAACAATAGAAGAGGGAAAAGTAAAGCAACACATGGTGCCTGACAACAGGTCTCCTTATGGAAGGAAGATCAGTACAATATACTTTCTTTTTTTTTTTTTTTTGCTTTTAGTGGGTATTGCATGGACTTCTTAAGTAAGCCAGGAAAGGTGCTTTCTGTAGTTCTTTTTTTGTAGACGTCCATATAGCATTTTATATACGTATTTATTACCTACTGGTAAACTGAATATCTTTAGGCAAAATTTACACTAGCTTCAAAAAGCAGACACTTCATGAGCGTTTTTTAAGCTCCATGAATGCCTGTCAAAAATATGTACATTGCAGCATGCAGTGTTGTTCACATGGTTGTGTTAGCATCGTGTCACATCAAAATTGCCCTGACATCTGCAAGGCTTTGCCACTGCCTAAATGCTTCCATTGATGTCGATGTAAACACGCTGAAAATGCATCATATATGCTCCTATGGCATGTACGGTGTGTTTGAGATGTGTTTAGAAAGCGTTACTAGCCGAGGTGATAATGTAAAAATCCATGAAATAAAGACCAATACCGAGGGGACATCTAGCAAGCGTTTTTCTAACTCAACAGAAACATATCAAAAGCATGTCACTAATGCATTAGTGCGTTAATGGGTGCTCAAATTTCTTTGCGTGTGTAAATAAGCCCAACTGTCCTATTTTCTGGCTCAGTATTCTACAAACCTCAGACAAGCTGTATTCCAGATGCTCTTCTGCCAGACAGTAAACAGTACATCCTTTGTGGCCTAAATACCCTCTGTGTTTATTTGGTAAATTATTTTTAGCAATGATATTTTATTCTCTCTCTCTGTGAAGCCAGAAGACAAATTTCAGTCACCTAATAAAGAGAATCTATATATAAACATCTTCTGTTTACAATAATGATTACAGATCAAACTAGTATTGCAGGAAATATGGTTATGCTCATATAATGTAAGGGTTGGGTCAACGGGGAGTGTCATTCATTAGTATGTGTGATTGCAGTGTTCAAAAAAACAAAAGCGTAAAAAGTTCATGCAAGGTAATGGTGCCATGCTATTCAAGAGATACTAGTCACCTAGTCACCATAACAACTGTAAATAATAGGATTTAATTGCTGAACATTTTAGGGAAGAGAAACACCTGCTATTATTTGCTGATAGTCATCCTGAATATTTTTCTTTCACCTTTGCATTCGCAGTTTAGTATCTTATGTCTCAGTAAATATACATATAATGGATCAACCACTGCTATCATAAAGCAGAATTCTAGAATTCTAACAGATTCATTTTTAATAAATTAAAAGCTTGTTTAAAAACAATTTAAAACAGTTATGTATGGATTAAAAATATAAAAATGACTATTTAAATGCAATTGGTGCAGGTGCTGATATTTGTCTAGATATCAGCCTTTTGTTATTCTGTGTACTCAGCACTCTGTGCTAGTCACATTATATATCACCTATAATTTGTGCAGTACAGAATATCATTCAAATAAGGTTCAAGACAAGAGGGTTAGCAGAGTTCTGTATACAATCTAAGGCTCAGTTCACACTGATATGACATAGGATCCGACTTGTGAGACCCCAAGTCGGGTGACATGTAAAATTCAATGTTTCCCTATGAGAGCTGTCTTAACTGATACTACACAGGTTCGTACACTACTTAGGTCCGACTTTTTTTTATACGACTTCAATGCCACAGAGTGTAAATAGTAACATCAAAGTCGTAACAAAGTCGTATTCCAAAGTTGCACTGAAAGTCGCATGACTTTGGAGTCGGGCTAGTGTGAACTGAGCCTAAAGGGAAGGGAAAGTGATACAAAAGGTATTGACCGTGGGGAATGAATTGTTATTAGGTACATGCGGGATAGGCTATTCTGAAGAGATACAAAACAAGTGGACAGCGTTCAATAGTCTGGATATGCTCGGGGTGGATGAGCTATGTTAAGGGAAAGCAAAGCCATGATAAAAAGTTTAGCTTATTGACCACATAATAAAACCACAGCTCACAAACTCACAAAAAGACAGCAACAGACTGGCCTGCGTTCCCTGCTGGTTCCTGGAGGTGTCCATCTTGACTCCACACTTTCTACTGCCCCCCCATAGTGACATCATCTGGGAGAACGGGCATGTTCCGGCTTGACTTCCAGGATGGCAGGTACTAATCTCTCCGAGGCATGGTTATTGGTGCCCCTTCATGCACTCCCATTGCTCAGTTTGGATCTAATTAGCTCATCAATACCCAGGACATTAGAGTGGTATTGTTGGCTTTTTATTTCATGGTTTTATTATGTGGACAATAAACAAAACTGTTTTTATCATGGCTTGGCTTTCCTCAACATGGTTAATCCATCCTGAGCATATCCAGACTATTGAGCGCTGTCCGCTTACCATAAGCCATACAGATTAAAGTTGGGCATTCCAGAGGATGGGAGAGGCTTTAGGGAAACTGTGGAGGCAAGCATGGAAGGAGGTGACAAGGGAGCTAGAGAGCAGGAGGTCTTTTGAGACAGTTTGGGTAATATTTTGAGATGAGGTTGGTGGACAGCTTAGTACTTGTTGTTAATATTTTGAATTTGATTGGTTGGGGAATGGAAGCCAGTGGAGGGTTTGGCAGTGGACAGTTGGTATGGCGGTTGAGTCTGGCAGCAGCATTCATGATATACCGAAGGGGTATAGCATGTGTGGAGGCAGGTTAATGGGGAGTGATCTGCAGTAGTTGAGGCGAGAGACAAGTGAGTGGATTAGTTACTTTGTAGTGTAGTTGGTTAGGAAGTGGCATATGAACTATGGGTTATTGTATATTCCATGAGCTATAATGTACTCATGGTATTACCTTAGATGAGTTTTTTGTGCAAGTATTTTTTGTTAAAAACCCTTTAAGTCCAATGTTGTATTTATTTTTAAATTCTTCTGTTACAACTGAAATCTATCTTTATGATGTTTTCTCACATTTCCTTGAACAGCAGATATTGGATCAAAAGTGAGAGGTTCTAAAGTTTAAGTTACCAAGCTCTGTTGAAACACACAGTGCTACCAATCCAACATGGTTTCAGGCACAGTGGGCTGGAGAGGTTTAGGAGGCAAGTGGAAAGGCAGAGAGGATCTCAGTTTTGTGATTTTAGTCTTGCCCAATAAAGAGACACATGTTGCCCATTTATACCTTTTGATAGCATCCCCCCAGCAAGGTATGCTTACCCATATGTGCTTCCCCATCTCCTTTCTACTCTATCAATGCCTTCACTCTGTTCATCTAATGGAGCAGAGATTCAGGGTTTGCTGAATTAGTGATCAGTCCCCTGTTGCAGTGCTTGGGCCTGAGAGTTAAATCACCAGGCCATACACTCTCACGTGGGGGGCAGTGATGTCATCCACTCAGGTAAACTCTGACACCATCCAACACTGCAGCTTACCCAGTGTGCACTCCTGCAGCAGGTGGGTGGTAAGGGAGGAAAGGTAGGTGAGCATTCCTTCCTAGGGAAGTGAGCTATTGTGGGTTACTATCATCTTGCCCTAAATGGGCAGATGACAATATCTATGCAAAGTGGAAGTCAAGACAGAATTAAGACAAAGTTTAGTAGAGGCACTCCCAGTATATGCATTAAAACAATCAAAATGTATTGCAAGGGATATCAGGAATGCTGGCTGCAGAGCAATAATTAAAAATGTAAGATACAATAAGTGGGGCAAATATTGGTTTAGATTAAACAAATGTATATAAAGCCACATTTTTTTTTTAATTTAGAAAGAGTAGGAAACAGTTAAATCATGTTACTCATGCATTATTGTTTGTTTGCCTTTAAATGGTTTTGTCTTTTCCTCACTCCATAGCTGTGGTATGCTTTGTGTGTTTAGTTCCACACATCTTTTTTCATGCTTAGCCTCCATTCAATACATATCCTGTATTGTGCACTGGGGTTGATTTACTAAAATTGGAGAGTGCAAAATCTGGTGCAGCTGTGCGTGATTGGGGATCAGCTTCTAACTTCAGCTTTGATAAAAACAAACCTGGAAGCTGATTGGTTTCTATACAGACCTGCACCAGATTTTGCACTCCATTATGATTTTTTGACCTATCTGATGTTCATCTGTTATAATCTTCACAAGTTTTGGATAAACACTTTCAACGATCTGCAGGATGTAATTTGGATTGAGTCACTGGCTGCCAAGCTACTGAGACTCATCTCACCACGACTGGATCAGTTATAGAGGTCACACTTTCAGTATTTACAGTGTGGAAGCAGAATAGGTTAAGAACAGGTTAAAACCTCTTTCAGTTTATTTCTTCTACTTGTATATCTTTGAACATATTTTCCTTTATTTCCCATCTGGTAAACACAACAGAAAGTGAAGGAAATCTCTTCAACATGAGGTGAATCCTCCTTTGGACAGTTGTCACCAGAACAAATATCCCTATTAGATGATTTTCCCCTCTATGCTATTTGTAATTTCCTTCATTTTCAATCTAACTGGCTGTGGAGATCCAGGCAGCAATAAAAAGATTTAGCCTTAGATACACCTTACATTCAAGAATTCCCCAGTATGCAGGCAGCTGACATGATAAAATGTTGCAGCAGGAAATAAAAGATGGCACCCTCCTGGCAATACAGGAAAGTGTGAACCAGGAGAGTTGCTTCTGGGGAATTTTGTGACACTTATAATATTTTAGCAAAATAAAAATAAGTGTGACGTTATTATATCAAAGAATGGCATAAAAAATGCAAAAGGTAAAAAAACAGGACAAAAAAAACAGTTTAGTTAAAGTGGTTCTAAAGTCACATATGTTAATTATTTTGACTCCCTCAGAGGTGCCGAGGAGATAGCTGGATGATGGAGGCATGTAAACTGACCACGCTATCAGATATCAGCAGTCATGATAAATGTGGTCAGTTTACAGAGGGAAATACAGGAACAGGCAGGATCAGCCAGGTATTGTACAAAATAGAAATGGACAATTGACATGGCTAAAGCACTGTACTATATCTTGCGCCTTAAAGGGACAGGAGCATTTTTTTTTTAGGGTTACAACCACTTAAAAAAAATAAAAATAAAAACAGAAGTTATGTAAATATGACGTGTGCTTCTTGCCTGCTCCGTGCAGATTGTGTGAGAAGAAGGAGGAAGTGACGAATCTTAGGCTAAGAGAATGGGAAAAAAAGCAGCTGTTGGTCAATGTACAGTATATGGCTCTAAGTAAAAATAATGTCTTTGTGTATAAGCGTGGACTGTGTGTCCCTGTGAGTGTGCCCTTCGCATTTAACTTTTAATTTTGCTTCAACTAACTTTAGGACCTCCTACTGTACAGGTATGTTTCCTAATACAGTCTGACCTAAATGCAGTATAGCCTTTTTGATAGTTGTAGATGGAGATACAGTATACTATATTACCAAAATTATTGGGATGCCTGCCTTTACACGCACATGAACTTTAACACCTCACTCCTTCAGTCTCCTCTTGCATTACTAACTTATTAACAGACATATCAGCATGGATAAAAGTACATCTTTGCCAGCACACCATGGATCAGCAAGCAGAATTGTCCAAAAAAAGGTTCTTTAATAGAAAAAGGTCACATCTATTAAAGAACCTTTTTTCTATTAAAGAACCTTTTTTGGACAATTCTGCTTGCTGATCCATGGTGTGCTGGCGAAGATGTACTTTTGTCTGATGCTTCCAGAACCCAACTGGTAATCGTTACAGCACCCATTAATGTTTTTGCCATTTGTCCGGGAACGTGTGCGATTGGAATATCGAATATCAGCATGGATGTCGCACCACTTCCTTAAACAAAATCTCACTAAACCTGAGCTGGTAATATTCCCCCTCGCCCATGCTCTATGACTTTTTCATCAAAATAAATCAATAATGCAACCATCAATCCCTCGCCTCACGCCAGGATACTAGGTGTAATCCTAGACTCTGACCTGTCTCTTCAGCCCCAAATCAAATCGTTGTCAAAAGCTTGTAGACTTCACCTCTGTAACATCTCTAAAATATGCACCTTTTTAACAAATGAAACCACCAAGCTACTTATTTACTCCCTTGTTATCTCTTGCCTTGACTATTGCAACTCTCTCCTCATAGGCCTATCTCACCATAGGCTATCCCCTCTTCAGTCTATCATAAATGTTGCTGCCAGACTTATCCACCTTACTAAATGCTCTGTGTCTGCCATCCCTCTCCGCAAATCTCTACACTGGCTCCCGATCGCCCAGCAAATTAAATTCAAAATACTAACCACAACATACAAAGCCATTCACAACACTGCTCCAAGCTACATCACCAATCTTGTCTCCAAATATCACTCAAACCATCCTCTCTGCTTCTCGCAAGGCCTCCTGCTCTTAAGCTCCCTTGTCTCCTCCTCCCATGCTCGTCTCCAGGACTTCTCCAGAGCCTCTCCCATCCTCAGGAACTCTCTATCTTAACCTGTATGGCTACTCTAGCTGCCTTCAGGCAATCCCTGAAAACTCATCTCTTCAGGGAAGCCTATTCTGCCTCCAGCTAATCTTTTACCACTTCTATCAGTTTATTCCCCACACTTACAACCTTAAATACCTATAAATATATGTGTACCAAAAGACACACATACAGACACAGTGCAGCGCTACTACAGTGATAATTCAATTCTATACTTAGTGCTATGTATACATGCAATAAAATTCTAATTCATAAAAAATTCATAATAAATGTCCCATAAATCAATATCAATCTTGATAGTAGTGCTCCAGTGTTATTATCATATCACCGTGCTTCTCAATATATAAAAGGAAAAAAGAGGGGCAAGTATGACTTTAAATGAAGCATGTCAATTGAAAGTATAATAATGAATACATGTGAGTAGGTAAAATGATTGGATTTAATTTATAGTCAATAACCCCTGAGGGTAGTCCATGATTTTGATGCATACAGTACCAATAAAGTAGTATAGATACAGACAGAATCGCATGAATAGATATATAAGCATTTTTAACAGTAACAATCTTTGAAGACTCAGTAGTGCAAACAATGGACATACATAAATGCAGTTCATACAGAAATACATGAATTAAAATCGCCAATCAAAATCACAAAATCGCATGAAATGAGAAAAAAACTTGATAAAAAAAATTAATGAATATCAGGAATAAAATTAGGCTTGATAGGGCATCCTTAGTTTGAGAACCCAACGCGTTTCTTGGCTTCTTGCCAGTCACCAGGGGTGGGATGCATAATTTAAATGAGAAAAACAAAGGAATATCATAAATATTGATACATGTGGAACCTCAGGCCAAGAGAGAAAATTATATCACTACTGAGTCTTCAATGATTGTTACTGCTAAAAATGCTTATATATCAATTCATGCGATTATGTCTGTATCTATACTACTTTATTGGTACTGTATGCATCAAAATCATTGACTACCCTCAGGGGTTATTGACTATAAATTAAATCCAATCATTTTACCTACTCACATGTATTCATTATTATACTTTCAATTTACATGCTTCATTTAAAGTCCCACTTGCCCCTCTTTTTCCTATTATATACAGGCATACCCCACTTTTAAGTACACAATGGGGCTTATTTACTAAAGCTGGCAAGTGCAAAATCAGGCTCGCTTCTGCATAGAAACCAATGAGCTTCCAGGTTTTATTACCAAAGCTTAATTGAACAAGCTGGGGTTAGAAACTTATTGGTTTCTATGCAGAAGTGAGCCTGATTTTGCACTTTCCAGCTTTAGTAAATAAATCCCATTGGGTACTTAAAAGTGGGGTATGCCTGTATTAACCCGGGATGGAAGCATGCCATTGATATTTAGTTATGCGACTGGTCACTTTCTTCTTTTTATATTTCTATTTTTGGGTGGAAGACACCCGCTCCCTCAGTGACCAAGTCGCACCATCAACAATTTTTGTTTATCCTTAATTAAATATCTTTTTGTATCCCTATCCTAACTCTGTTACAAATTTTCCAATACAGTTTCGGTTTCAACAGTTCGTGACTATATGTATATTTTTACATGTGGTCCCTTGAGTTAATTGAGAACTATTTTGTATTTATTCCAGGGTTATTATCCCTGGAATCCACTTATCGATTTAAATCCAGCATATGGGCTGGGGTGTTTTGATGTTTTGCAGTCTCTTTGTCCGGGGTTGCGATGCGCTCAGCTCCCTCCCCTCCTCCCCTCATTTATTTCGGGGCGGTTGGGGCCCGATCTCAATGCATCGGCACCATGCATAAACTGGCCCCTCGAGCGGCGTCAATTGACGCCGCAAGGTGGGAGCCTGTTTTTTTTTTTTTTTCCATCTGACGCCCACAGCTGTGATGAGCAGGCATCCACTGAGGTATGGGTTACTCTCAGCTGTGATTGCTCTCTCGTCTCCCAGCTGCCAATGACGTCATGCATGACGCTGGCAGGGACCCGCCCAGGGCCAGAGTATATCAGCTAGGACCGACAGACTGACGGTTCACTCCCTCACTGTGCTTCCCTAGGAAGGGACCGCTCTGTTAAGCAGCCATTATTCAACACATGGGTATTAGTTTTTTATTTCTCTTTTCCTGTTTATGGACACACGTTCCCATCCTTTTACCTATTTAACCTAGCGCACCACACCTTCTATCTCAACACATTCCCTATGGATTTCTTTTCCTATCCTTTCTCACTTGCATTTTTATGCATTTAATTTACCTCCATTTCCCCTTATCTTATTTTTCACACATTTACTTTTCCAGATGCACCCAAGTACACATTTTTTTCAGTCATTATTTTCCATCCATTCAACACATTCCACCTCAGATTCACTTTCTTTGACACATCCCAATTTTTCTTCACTTTTTCGCAGATTTTCCCATTTACAACCCATTGACCAGTATATTGAGGGCTCAGGAATCTGTCGGCTGTGGTTTCTCCTGGCCCACCCTCCAATCACTTTAGGAGGATGGTCGGTACCCTGCCTCAACCCCGGTTGAGACGGTTATATCTCACACCCTAATAGATCCCATTGCTGTCAACTCTTCTTGATTTTTGGGCTATTTTGTAAGTAGCTTTTCTATTTAAAGTAGACAATTTGGACAATTTTGATATAATTTTCTCTCTTGGCCTGAGGTTCCACATGTATCAATATTTATGATATTCCTTTGTTTTTCTCAGTTAAATTATGCATCCCACCCCTGATGACTGGCAAGAAGCCAAGAAACGCGTCGGGTTCTCAAACTAAGGATGCCCTATCAAGCCTAATTTTATTCCTGATATTCATTAATTTTTTTTATCGAGTTTTTTCTCATTTCATGCGATTTTGTGATTTTGATTGGCGATTTTAATTCATGTATTTCTGTTATGAACTGCATTTATGTATGTCCATTGATTTGTTTGCACTACTGAGTGTTCAATGATTGTTACTGCTAAAAATGCTTATATATCAATTCATGTGATTATGTCTGTATCTATACTTCTTTATTGGTACTGTATGCATCAAAATCATGGACTACCCTCAGGGGTTATTGACTATAAATTAAATCCAATCATTTTAACTACTCACATGTATTCATTATTATACTTTCAATTGACATGCTTCATTTAAAGTCCCACTTGCCCCTCTTTTTTCCTTTTATATATTAACCCGGGATGGAAGCATGCCATTGATATTTAGTTATGCGACTGGTCACTTTCTTCTTTTTATCGTGCTTCTCGATAATTCGTATTGCTTGTGCAAACCACCACCAGCTATTTTATCTGCTCACCTCAAGGATGAGACAGGAAGACTCAAATGAACTCTTTATTTTCACTCCCCAAATGTCTTTTCTTTCTCTCAGGACTCAGCTGTTCAATTTCTCCCTTTCATGATCTCCACTCCACCCAATGTATCCCTCACATATAGGGACCTGATCTCCAAAATTATTCAGCTGTTCCTCCACTTCAAGGGACTCATGTATCATGTAATCAAAAACACAGCCGACATAATGCTCTGTGCTATAATACTTTTATGCAAAACCCCTCTAAAAGAGGACACTTACTAGATATAAAAACAAAATTCGGCTGTTACATGTATTGAGAGCGTCCGCTCGCTTACCACTGTGGCTGCGCAACGTCAAAGGCTTGGATCCTCTCCTCTGAATATCACCCAAACCATCCTCTCCGCTTCTCTCAAGGCCTCCTACTCTCAAGCTCTCTTGTCTCCTCCTCCCATGCTCGTCTCCAGGACTTCTCCAGAGCCTCTCCCATCCTCTGGAACCCTCTATCTCAACCTGTCAGGCTATCTCCCACTCTAGCTGCCTTCAGGCAATCCCTGAAAACTCATCTCTTCAGGGAAGCCTATCCCGCATCCAACTAGTCTTTTACCACTTCCATCAGTTTATTCCCCACAGTTACAACCTTTTGTACCACCTGCTCCACCCTATTAGATTGTAAGCTCTTCTGAGCAGGGCCCTTTTAATCCTCTTGTATTTTATTGTATCATAACTGTATTGCCTCCTTTCTATATTGTAAACTGTTGGTGCTAAATAGTGTATAATAATAACTTCAACTCTTCTGGGAAGGCTGTCCACAAGGTTTAGGAGTGTGTCTATGGGAATGTTTGACCATTCTTCCAGAAGCGCCTTTGTGAGGTCAGGCACTGATGTGGACGAGAAGGGCTGGCTCAAGTCTCCACTCTAATTCATCCCAAAGGTGCTCTATCGGGTTGAGGTCAGGACTCTGTGCAGGCCAGTTAAGTTCTTCCACCCCAAACTCGCTCATCCATGTCTTTATGGACCTTGCTTTGTGCACTGGTCCAATGGTGGAGAGGGGATTGTGGTGTGGGGTTGTTTTTCAGGGGTTGGGCTTGGCCCCTTAGTTCCAGTGAAGGGAACTTTTAAGGCATCAGCATACCAAGACATTTTGGACAATTTCATGCTCCCAGCTTTGTGGGAACAGTTTGGGGATGGTCCCTTCCTGTTCCAAAATGACTGTGCACCAGTGCACAAAGCAAGATCCATAAAGACATGGATGAGCGAGTTTGGGGTGGAGGAACTTGACTGGCATGCACAGAGTCCTGACCTCAACCCGATAGAACACTTTTGGGATGAATTGGAGCAGTGACTGCTAGCCAGGCCTTCTCGTCCACATCAGTGCCTGACCTCACAAATGTGCTTCTGGAAGGATAATCAAACATTCCCATAGACACACTCTTATGCAACGTACACACGGTCGGACTTTTTGACAGGACTGGTCCGATGGACTTTCCGACGGACTTTTGACAGACTTCCACCGGACTTTTCTTTTACGAACGGACTTGCCTACACACGACTGGACTACAGACGGACTTGCCTACACACGACCGTACTTTCCGGTGGACCTATTTCCCGACGGAGTTACGGCAGACTTTCCAAATGAACGGACTTGCCCACACACGAACAAGTCCGTTCATTTTGAATGTGACTCGGGTACGACGGGACTAGAAAAGGAAGTCAATCTAACCGCTTTTATCGGCGAGATTGACACCTTGCGAGCCCTGTCCGATCACGCAGCCCGGCCGGTCAGGAAAGGGGGTGGGGATGAGCGAGCGCCCCCCCTCCTGAACCGTACCAGGCCGCATGCCCTCAACATGGGGGGATGGTGCTTTGGGGAGGGGGGCGCCCTGCTGGCCCCCCCACTCCAAAGCACCTTGTCCCCATGTTGATGAGGACAAGGGCCCCTTCCCGACAACCCTGGCCGTTGGTTGTCGGGGTCTGCGGGCGGAGGGCTTATCGGAATCCGGCAGCCCTCTTTAATAAGGGGGCCCCCAGATCCCTGCCCCCCACCCTATGTGAGTGAGTATGGGGTACATCGTACCCCTACCCATTCACCTGGGGGAAAAGTGTCAATAAAAAAACACACTACACAGGTTTTAAAAGTAATTTATTAGGCAGCTCCGGGGGTCTTCTTCCGACTTTGGGGGTCTTCTTCCGACTTTGGGGGTCTTCTTCCGACTTCAGGGGTCTTCTTTCGGCTTCTGCGCTCCTTTCCTGACCGGCCGGGCTGCATGCTCGGATAGGGGTCTGGTATGGATTTTGGGGGGGACCTCACGCCGTTTTTTTCGGCGTAGGGGGTTCCCCTTAAAATCCATACCAGACCTAAGGGACATAGCTGCCTCACGCTCGCCGCAATAGGAAAATTTGTTTTTCCTATTGCAGTGAGCGCGAGATGCAGTACCCTGCCCTTGCGTCGTATCTGGTCTGTCGGACTGGCATACAGACGAACGGGCTTTCCGTTAGGAACTGAGTCTGGCGGAGTTACGACGTAAAGATTTGAAGCAGGCTTCAAATCTAAAGTCCGTTGAATTTCCGACCAAAAAGGTCTGTTGGAAGTCCGATGCAGACCACACATGATTGTCCGCTGGATTCGGTCCGTCGGACCAGTCCGGTCAGAAAATCCGCCCGTGTGTACGTGGCATTAAACCTTGTGAACAGACTTCCCAGAAGAGTTGAAGTTGTTATAACTGCAAAGGGTGGGTCAACTCAATGTTGAACCCTACAGACTAATGCCCCGTACACACGGTCGAACATTGATCGGACATTCCGACAACAAAATCCTAGGATTTTTTCTGACGGATGTTGGCTCAAACTTGTTTTGCGTACACACGGTCGCACAAAGTTGTCGGAATTTCCGATCGCCAACAATGCGGTGACATCAACCACGTACGACGAGACTAGAAAAGGCCAGTTCAGAACCAAGCGCGGCACCCTTTGGGCTCCTTTTGCTAATCTCGTGTTAGTAAAAGTTTGGTGAGAGACGATTCGCGCTTTTTCAGACTCGTGGCTTTCAGATCGTTTTCTGCGGTTCAGTTTGTGCTTGTGGGTTTGTATCTGCTCTTCAGTGCGTGCAGTCAGTTCGTATTGGAGTTTTCTGTGCGATCTTGTCCGCTCGTTGCTGTTTTTCAGGTCGCTCTTCACAGGCCTTGCTGTTCTTCAGTGCGTTCTGTTACTTCGTTCTGAGCAGCCGACCGTTTTCTAGCCATGTTGCGTATACGTACTCCTCGTAGAGTTCGTGCTGTGCGGGGGCTTGGTGTTGGGGTCCTGACCTTGACACAAGTCCAGTCCATGAACAGGGTGGGGAGGAGTTCATGGACCAAGAATTGGTTGCTTCAGCGTGACCAGTTCTCTCATATGCCTTTGCTCCGTGAAATTCGTGAGAATAATCCTGATGATTTCAGGAACTTTCTCAGGATGACGGACCCCATATTTCACTGTTTGTTGGCTTCGCTGACCCCCTATATCAGCAGGCAGGATACCTGCATAAGGCAAGCCATCTCTCCAGAGCAGAGGCTCGTCGCTACCCTGCGGTATTTGGCGACGGGGAGAAGTCTGCAGGACTTGAAGTTTTCGACAGGCATCTCCCCCCAGGCTCTGGGTATCATTATCCCAGAGACCTGTTCTGCCATCATCCAGGTCCTGCAGAAGGAGTATATTAAGGTAAGATTTTTATCCTTTAATATCACATTTTATTTTATTTAATGTTTTATAATATATTGTATTTCTTTCCTCATTCCCTAATTACCATGATTGTAATATGCTGTGAATGTCCCCTTTGTCCTCATGCATGCTGGAATTTTATTTTTTATTTTTTCTCCTTCATACATATTTGCCTTCACTTACCTCCCCAGCATGGTCTCCTGCCCTATATTCACATCATGTAGTCACTTAACAATGTATTTTATCAGCTCCATAGTAGTGCTTTACCCTAAATACACCCTAAAATATTTAGAAATCTGATTAGTCCATTAAATTCAGGCAGAGTGCCAGAGGCTTTTTTTTGTGGTGTCCCCAAATCATTTTTAACCCTCCCTCCCCCAACTGCTAAGTCAGCTGATCCCAATTCTCTATCTATCCTCAATCATCTATCTGCTGACTTTGCCAAACCCATATACACTATACCAACCTCTTTTGTGGTCAGATGTATAGATGAATTCCCCAAAGCACGTAGTGCAAGGGCCTGCCTGAATACTTTCAAATGGTATTGTTTAAAGTTTTTGTATCCTATTATTATCTTGCTAGGTAATAGCAGAATGTCCAAATGTGCACAAATGTGTACAGTGTGTATTTATATCTTTGTATTATGACACTTCTTACCTGTCCAGTGGTCTGCCAATAGTGTAACTAAGGAGGGGCTGTTCCAAGTAATACCCATTATTTAGGCATTCATCTGTCAATGAAGTGGAGAGGGTTACCTGTCCCAGAGTCCCCCCCCTATAATGTTAGAAATGGCCCATGAGAGGGGGGAGGGGGAATATGATAGGTTTACCTTATACTTTGGTGTTGTAAAATTCCCCTTAATAAATGTTATCTGGATGTTGGCCAAGAATGTTTGTGTCTAATCTGCTTTCCATGTTGGCAGCTTGGACTTGCCACCTCCAGAAGAGAATGTGGAAGGACTCCCATTCGTCTTCGTTGCGGATGAAGCATTTGCGCTGGGGGACCATCTTATGCTGCCATTCCCGATGAGGACCCTCACCCCGTAACAGAGGGTTTTTAATTACCGGCTGGCCAGAGCCAGAAGAGTGGTGAACACATTTGGAATCATGGCCAGCCAGTTCCGCCTATTTCTTACACCCATCCATATGGCGGAGTATAAACTGAATCATATAATCCTGGCGTGCTGTGTTCTACATAACTTTTTACGGCAACATTCTGACAACTATGCTGGGTCAGTTGGGCCTGAGGCCGGAATTATAAATGAAACAACCCTGACGGCGCTTGAAAGTGGCCGTCCTGGCTTGCCCTCCCTGAGTGCCCGTGATGTCCGACTAAGATACCTTGAGTTCTTTGCGGGTAGGGGGGCCATCAATATGCCAGACAATTTGTGAAACCTTGATCAAATAAAAAAAAATTAAGCAAATCTTTGGTGACATTTACTGCTTGTGTTTGTTTTAGCTGACCCTGACCGAAATGTGGTGAGTCGTGAAAATGGCGTGATTGTGTAACCTTATACAAAGCACTGTTGGTTGTTATTTACTAAAGGCAAATACACTTTGCACTACAAGTGCACTTGAAAATGCACTGAAACTGCACTTGTAGTGCAAAGTGGATTTGCCCTTAGGAAATAACACCCATTGTCACAGAAAGCAGCAATTACATCACCACAAAAGTGTTGTAGCGTTGAGACAATAATCCACACTTTCTTGATTAACGATCTTTTTAATACCTGCACAATCACATGTGCATTTAGAAAAGGTTTTTTAAAACAAACCAACATTTTTGGGATGGCATTATCAAACCAACATTTTTGGGGTGGCATTATCAAAAATAGAAATGTCCATTTAAGATAAAACAGGCATGTGTAAAACCAACAAGAAAGACACAAATCTTGAACTTACAAAGTTCACATATGGTAAAACTTGAAGGCAATATCAGACATGAGTATTTAGGAACTGTGTTTAATATTGCGTTCAGATGGGGTGAAGTCACCCCAGGAAAAGCCAAATTTTGAAGATGCACACCAATTTACGAATGTCAACATGTGCTAGCTGCCATCAAGGGGGATCAAGGGACGTGTTTTGGGGGAGCAACCCCTTCCTCTCAGCTAGTTTATTATTGAGGAAGGGGTTGAGGGGTTGATCTCCCGTGATGGCAGATAGCACATGTTGGCACACTGTGTGCATCCTCAAAATTTGGCTTTTCTAAAAATCGCTAAAACATTTTTAACATTGTAGCGTACAAAAAAACAATGGGATTTGGAGGGGCTTTAAACTCTCCCCAAAACATCAATGATGATATTATTTTTTTGAATAACATCATTTATGTTTTTCTTGATGTTTTCCAAAGCTAAATTACACCCCATGATCTCCCCAATCAGGATCTGTGCACTTTCAGAGGTGAAATGCCTCACAACATCACGATCACCTAAAAAGAGAGAAAACCAAAAAAAAACAGGTATTATAAATATGCCGGCATCCATCTCTTACCTGAGTCTGTGGTCGCAGACACTCACCTGTTGTGGTGCCAATTTCCACCACGTCTTCTTCCTCCTCCTGCTCTTCTTGGTTTGGGGGTATTTCCCCTTCTTCCAGAGGTGGGGGGTTTGTCGTCTCCGCGGATGAGGGGTGTCCTCCGAGTCTTTTCTCCCCTATGTAAAGCAAAAATGGTATAATTAGCACACAGATATTTGATGGCCGAAATATAAAGATGAAACATTGCTTGGAAGTGGGGTACAATTGTCTATTTTGGCAGAGTTCCAAGATGTAGCATTTTTATTGTCCGTTGTCAAGCTTCAAGACTTTACCTGTCTTGTACAAGCTTCACAGATGGAGACCCCCCTATAGTATACACTGGAGCACCTTTGTGGGCCCCCTAATAAAAAGGGTGTTCTGGTGTCCCACACTAGTGCTCCAGTGTCCAGATGTGAAAACTGCTGCTGAGTGTCCTCTCCTTACACAGAATCTAGTTTGCATTTCATTCTAGTCACAAACCCATCTACACAACCAAATATTTTTCATACAAGTAGGCCCTAAAAAATGTGGGCAAATGCATATGGCCTAAACAATGGTGTTTTATAGGCCGAAAGAAAAATGTTAGATACGAACAAATAATGGGCCCATGAACATGAAAGTTGCCATTTTAAACTGTACAACACTTAAGAAAAGCACATGGAGCAGCACGAACATAATAAAGACAAAAAGAATAGGAACACAGCACAACTACTTACTTTTTTGCAGCACTCTCCGGATCTTTCTGTACTGCTCGGGCTCTCTTAATTTCAGGTCCGACCACCGCTTCCTGAGCTGATCTTTCGATCGTCGTACCCTGAAATTCCGGTGCAGACTTTTGACCACTTTCGCCATGATCTTGGCCTTTCTGATATCGGGGTTGGGGTAAGGTCCATACTTTCCATCATAGTCGGCCTTCTTCAGGATATCGACCATCTCCAACATCTCCCCAAAGGACATATTTGAGGCCTTAAATCGTCTCCTTCTGGATCGGGACGTTTCCGGATCCGGGCTTTCCTCCTCCTTGTTGCTATAATTAGCACGCACCTGCTCTGACTCCGCCATGTGCTCTTCACCCACTGCGCCGAACTAAAAGGGGCGGGGAATAGACTAGAAAGAATGTCAGGGGCGGGCGGAGTTACACGCATGCGCAGTGTGTATAAAGCGTAACACGCGTGCGTAGTACGTACGATCTGTGAGCGGAGGAAGGAGTATCGGAGGCGCCGATAATGAAGGTAAGAGCCAAACTTGGGCCTATACTGCTTCTAGATTGAGGCCTATATTGTAACAAGATTAGGAGAGTTTTGGCTGACATTAGGGTTTGTCTTGTGTTGTGTCTTGCAGTGAAAATGGATATCTTGAACGATACCAACTTCATGGCAATAATCATTGACATGTTCAGGGAGCTGCCTTGTCTGTGGGAGATCAACCACCCACATTATAAGAACCAAACAAAGAGGAAGGCAGCGCTGGATCAATTGTTGGAAATTGTGAAGCAGGTGATCCCCACGGCAGACATCACCTATTTGAAGATCCTAATTGGTGGCCTGAGGAGCACATATGTAAGGGAGCGCAAGAAAGTCCAGGATTCGCAGAGATCCGGAGCACCAGATGACATCTATGTCCCCAGGATGTGGTACTATGACAGGCTGCATTTTCTGGCGGGCCAGACTGAACCCTGGTCATCACTCTCCAGTCTTCCTTCCACGCTTCCTTCCCCCCCAGCTGAGGCTTCTGACGCCCAACCTGGGCCTTCCAGGCAGCAACATGTGGAGGAGCCCAGCTTGAGCCAGGTATAGCATTCTTCTAAATATTTCTGGTTGTCCAATCAATGATGTTAACTAGATGTTAGTTTGGAGTACTAATTTATGATTGTGATTGATGATGCAAAACATTACAACCATGTCCCTTTTTGATACACAGGAAAGTCTCAGCCAGGAGGTGGCCGGGCCGAGCAGGCTGCCTGATATGCAGGTCCCTCCCCTACACCTGCAAAGAAAAAGTGGCAGGAAGAGGAGTACCCTAGAGGAGGCTGCCATAGGCCTCTTTTGGAAGGCTACAGAGGCCCTGGGAGCACCCCACACTGTGGAGGAGGACTTTGCTGGCATAATTGCCTGTAAAATGCAGCAGATGGAGGAGGGCCAACAACTCATGTGTGAGTCATTAATGTTGGAAGCTCTTAATAAGGGGTTGAGGGCCCAAATAACATCTGCTACCCACATTTGTGACCTCACACATGGTCCTCCTCCTCTTCCTCCAGGTCTACTCCTCCTCCTCCTCCTCCAGGTCCTACTAGCCCTCCTCCTCCTCCAGGTCATACTCCTCCTCCTGCCACATCTCCAACAGCAGAGCCACAGCCAGGAAGGAAGCATGGAAGGAAGACCACAAAGTGATGACCCTGGATCCAGTCTGGTCTGGCAAAAGATGCAGCCTCTTGTGGTACCACAGCCTGGGGACACAGATGTCATCTGCTGCTTTCCAGATCTCTGGGACTTCTGGACCAGACTGCACTCCCTTACATATGGACTCCTCAGGCCACCAATTTTGATGTTCAAGAATTGATGTCTGCCCTGGGGGTCCAAGGCTTTGCTAATTTCTGCTGTTTCTCCAGCGTTGCCTCCCTCTTTGTTTTGTTCTGAGCCCTTAATAAAGGATTTTTGGTTTCAATTATACTTGCCTATGTGTGTTTTCCTTCAAAAAGGACAGTTTGTTGGTGAGGATTCAGGTACATTTCAAATATACAATGTGAAATTAACAAGGGACACCAACACCAAACAATCTCCTTGAGATTAAATAATACAAGATAATAATGGTGTTGTGGTAACTTGACACACAAAACACACAAAAATATTCTGGAGTAAAACTAAAAATAAAATAAAACAAAGATCAGCCTTGGAAAAAATACAAACCTAAAATAAAAAAAAATCTGCCTTTAAAAAAAAAAAATATTTTTGTCAGATGTGAAAAATCAAAATATATTAAGGGAATCCCGAAAAATAATAAAGAAATAAGTTTGTGAGAAGTATGTGTGAATATGAGCAGCAAAACTACTTCATTCTTCTCACATTATAAAGAAGAAGAGAGTGCGCTGTATTAAACCATTTTTAACATTGCACTGTGACGAAAGTGTTGTATCCATTGCGAATGCTAAGTTTATCAGACCGAGCTGTTCCGTCTCGGAATTTCTTCTGAGCATACGTGGCACTTTGTGCGTCGGAACAGGCCACACACGGTCAAAATTGACGCGATCAGATTTTGTTGTCGGAAAATTTCATAGCCTGCTCTCAAACTTTGTGTGTCGGAAAATCCGATGGAAAATGTCCGATGGAAAATGTCCGATGGAGCCTACACACGGTCGGAATTTCCGACAACACGCTCCGATCTGACATTTTCCATCGGAAAATCTGACCGTGTGTACGGGGCATAAGACTGGGATGCTATTAAAGTTCATGTGCGTGTAAAGGCAAGTGTCCCAATACTTTTGGTAATATAGTGTGTGCGTGTGCGTGTGCGTGTGTGTGTATATATATTTATTTGACAGATTCTTCACTTCCTCAGATACATTGTGACAGACAACAAGACAACAATGCGCTACACTAGTCTACAATGTGACCTTTCCAGGTCATAGTTCATGTAGTTGTGCATCTGTGTGACAAGCTTGTGTGTTCTACGAAGGTATCATGGACAGTGTATACAGTATATAATTTATACAATTATATTTTAAATAAATACACAGATATAATTAATTATAACTGGGAATATATTATGACACACTAATCCTGTATTATTAATTATCAATGTTTCTATTTTATAAAAAATATATTTCTCTATTTCATTTTCAACTCCTAACTACATACCAATGTAGATATTTTAGTCAAAGAATACTCTAACCCACTGACCTCCAGTAATAGGATTTCATACTGTACATCAGGGGTCTCCAAACTTTCTAAACAAAGGGTCAACGCGTTCTGGACGGTCAGAATTTGGTGTGACCATGTGTATGCAAGACAGCTTGAGTGGAATTCCATCGGAACTCTGTCGGAAAAACCTTCAGAGTTTATTCAGAGTTTATTCCGACGGGAAAACTGGTCGTGTGTACAGGGCATCAAGCATCAGATATATTTTTCATTTTCATTCATATTGTTAAGTGCATACACAGTCCATACATTATTCTTTTTTTTTTTTTCATTCAACCAGCGGGTTGCCATCAAGTGCATGGATGGAGGAATCCTTCCTGCTGAGTTATTATATTCTGACAGCGGGGAGACTTCCCCGCCTTTAGAATGCACTGATCATTGCTGCCAGCTACCAATCAATCCATCCGTGTATGGCCGCCTTAAGTGATGTATACTGTAAACACAACACTTATAGGTATATTTTACCTCTCACAACCTATCCACCCGCAACCGTGTCACCTCCATCCGCAACGCCGTACAGATCGGTTATGCTTCAGCATATATGCTCTTTTTTTAAACTGTGGTGGCGAAATCACCTCCTACAACACTGGAGTCACGGCTTTACGTATTGTGGGAGCAAGCGCTTTTGCTGTCAGAATAAATAAACTGCAGCTGAATGGCTTACCTGCTAAGCAAATGATGGTTAACAATAAAACAAAGTAACATCAGGGCCGCCATCAGGAGGGTACAGGCAGTACTCCTTTAAGGCTGTAAGGGGCCCGAGCGTCCCGAGGGGCCCATCTGGCCGCCCCCCCTTCCCCCCGCCGGGGCCCGCTACAGAGAGGGAGAAGGGAGCATACACATTATGTTGCTGATATAACATCCAGCACAGCCAGGGAATGGGATGGGCGAGCAAGCCAGCTGGATGTCCACTGTGCAGCGTGGACTAGAGACTTCACCTGTCAGATGAGAGCTGTGATGTCGGGTATGGGTGGGACTGCTACTCATACCCGCCCCCTTTGTCAAGCAACCAGTGTATAGGGGAAGAGGCATTCCTACATTGCTGGATGGGGAAAAGGTACCAAGGCAGGATTTTTCAGCTTTCAGTTTCTGCATTAGTTGAAAGTGGGGGTAGAGCAGCTCTCCCACGGCTCCTTCAACAGCCTCCCTGCTCTGCACCACAATCCTTTTCTCCTATCTGGTCGGGGAGTTCAGAAGATGAAAAGTTTACAGAAAAGTTATTTTACAAAGGTAATCATGTGGAGGATGGTGGAGCTTTGGGGGATGGGAAGATGAGGGGGAGAGGAGAGGTGTGTGTATTGCAGAGGTTATTAGCAGTGGAGGAGAGGTGCAGTATTGGGATGTACATGGATCAATGGACTCTGTACCTAGTGTTCTCTTGAACCCTGTACATAACATACGCCAGAACCCACCTTCCTGTACATAACATACACCAGAACCCACCTTCCTGTACATAACGCATGCCAGAACCCACTTTCCTTCCTGTACATAACGCACGCCAGAACCCATCTTCCTGTACATAACGCACGCCAGAACCCACCTTCCTTCCTGTACATAATGCACTCCAGAATCCTGCACTCTGTACTTAGCACTAGCCTGAACCCTACACTCTGTACCTCACACTTTCCTGAACCCTGCACTCTGTACGTAAGTGTCAGCAGGGTACAGACTGGTCTGCATATAATGTACAGTACGGTGTCAGTGTATAAGACCGGTCTGTATTGTATAATGACACTGTACTGTATTGGAGTGGGGGTTTGCATTGTGGATGGTAGGGGTTGGTAGGAGGACGGTTGGGGGGACACCAAAGTGCATACTTGCCTAAGTAGACAAAATTCCTTGCACCGGTCCTGTCTATCCACATCCACACACAGCATCATCCATCCACCCCTCCAGTCTCCACAATGTATCCACATCCACGCCCAGCACCATCCATCTATCCATTCCTCCAGTCTCCACAATGTGGGCGGATTCGATGGGACGGCCAGTGGGCAGGCCCTGGGGAATGTTGGTGATCAGGCCCCGGGGGGCCCAGGCCTAAAGCTGTGTAAGGGGCCCCAAAATTTCTGATGGCTGCCCTGAGTAACATTACAGTATAACAGTAAGACATACCATACCTGCAAAGCAAATACAATAAAACATAGTAAAAATAAAACATTACAGTTCTAAAATACAGTAACAACAGAGAGACAACAATAGATAATAGTGAGCGAACAATAGAGCGGACAGTAGAGAGCAAACATAAGAGCGAGAACAATAGAGAGAAAGAGAAGAAAAATAAAACCACAACTATTTTTGGCTCTTTTTTTTTTTTTAGTTCTTGTGTGTGTGTGTGTTTTTTTTTTTTCACTTTTATAGAAACTGTAAACTGTGAACGTTTCAGATTAGGGTCTCTCAAAATGTGATGGCCATCTCATCTTTTGAGACCCTGTGTTAGTGTGCCCTAGGACTGTGCAGTGCTGTACCCTACGCTAATACTCCACTAGTGTGTGGTAGCATTTGAAACAGTCACCGATGCAGAGACCAGGTTGGACAGGAGGGAGAGTAAAAGCATGTGTCACGCCTAAATCCGTGTTTTCTGCAGACATGACATCTTCTTTGGGGTGTTCTTTGGGTAGGGGTACCAGGGAGGACATACGGAAAATGCTTCTCATGCAGCCGGCTCACTGCATTTGCATTGGGAAGGTGGGGCATAGCACTGTCTGGAAACAGAAGGGCTGTGACAAACTCTTCCTGGAATTTTAGGAAGGATCCAGTTCATCCTGAAGCTTTGTATAGCACAAAAGCGTTCAGCAGAGCCAATTGAAATAAGTATACAGACACTTTTTTGTACCAGCGTCTGGCCTTACAGGCAATTAGGTACGGCGCCAACAACTGGTCATTAAGGTCCACCCCTCCCATGTTAAGAATGTATTCGTGGACACAGAGGGGTTTCTGCACAACACCAGTCGCCGTAGGAATTTGGACTGTCGTATCTGCGTGAAGGGAGGACAGAAAACATTCAGTGAATCCCTCCACTTCACTGCTAACAAATTATTACACTTCAAGCAGGCTCTCTCCCCCTGTCTAAGTCGGAACTCTACAAACCATTGGGGGAAGCCCCGGCAATTAGATCGCATGGTGCCACATGGGCCAATTCCACAATCACACTTGTGTACAAATTGTTCACATACAAGTGGTAAACCCTTTCTGAATAAGGGTGACACTAAGTCCTACAGAATCTTACCAGCGCTCCCTATGTAGTCTGGGCAGTTCTCCGGCTCTACATTACTATCTTTTCCCTCGTAAACCATAAAACTATATGTATAGCCTGTTGCCCTGTCACAAAGCTTATACATCTTAACCCCATATCTGGCACGCTTGCTGGGAAGGTACTGTTTGATAGACAAGCGGCCAGAAAACTTAACCACTTCAATAAAGGGCACTTTTGCACCTTCCTGCCCAGGCCAATTTTCAGCTTTCAGCGCTGTCACTTTTTAAATGACAATTGTGCAGTCATGCTACACTGTACCCAAACTAAATTTTATCACTTTGTTCCCACAAATAGTTTTTTTTTGTGGTATTTGATCACCTCTTTTTATTTTTTGCTAAACGAATAAAAAAAGACCGAAAATTTTGAAAAAAAAAGTTTTTCTTTGTTTTTGTTATAAAATTTTGTAAATAAGTAAGTTTTCTCCTTCACTGATGGGCACTGATAAGGCAGCACTGATGAGGTGGCATTGATGGGCACTGATAGGCGGCAATGATGGGCACTGATAGTTGGCACTGATATGCGGCACTGATGGGCATTGATAGGCGGCACTGATGGGCACTTATAGATGGCACTGGTGGGCACTAATGGGCACTGATAGGTGACACTGATGGGCACTGAAAGGCTGCACTGATGGGTACTTATGGGTGGCACCGATAGACAGCACTGCTGGGCACTGATAGGCGGCACTGATGGGCACTGAAAGGCGGCATTGATGGGCACTGATGAGTGGCACTGATAGATTTAACTGATAGGCATCACTGGTGGCACTGGCAGGCATTTTGATTTGGCACTGATTGGCAGCTGCCTGGGCACTGATTGGAATTTCCCTGGTGGCCTAGGGTGGCATACCTGGTGGTCCAGTGTGGTGGCGATCCCTGGTGGTCCTGTACTGGCATTTGAGGGGGGGCTGCGCTGATAAACAGCACAAACCTCCCCTGTCAGGAGAGCAGCCAATCGGCTCTCTTCTACTCGAGTCTGTCAGACGCAAGTGAGGAAAAGCCGATCAATGGCTCTTCCTGTTTACATCGTGATCAGCCGTGATTGGTCTCTGTCAGAGGCTCTTTACCAAGATCGCAGTTGCGGTGTGTCAGGCTGTCACGCCGCAACAACGATCGCAGCGGCTTGATAATCTGATGACGTCCAGTGAGGATTTTGCAACCACTTTGCTGATGTAATTTTGTTATATGGCAGGCGGCAAGTGATTAATCAGGGACTCATCAACGCAGACAACTTGAACGGGAGTAAACATGGCGGCAAACTGCTGGTTAAAGCCACCCTGAGGACGACAGAATTTATTATCATTGAAGTGCATGAACCGCAAGATCTGCTCGTATCATGTCCTGGTCATGGAGGCAGAGAACACGGGCATATGGTTAATTGGGTCAGTGGACCAATATGACCGCAACTCACTCTTTTTAGTTATGCCCATGAGGAGGGATAGGCCCAGGAAGGTCTTAAATTCGGAAACTGTAATAGGTTTCCAATCTCTGGCAAGGGACAACTGGGGATTAGCGGAGATGAATTGACCAGCATACAAATTGCTTTGGTCCACAATAGATCTATAAAGATCTTCCGTGAAAAACAGCGAATAAAAATCAAGTGACGTAAAATCAACTGTTTCCACCTGAATTCCGGATTGGCCAGTGAATGGGGGAAGTACGGGTGCTGCAGAAGTGGTGGGCTCCCAATTCGGATTGGCAAATGCAGCAGGAAGGGTACTATGGGCTTGACGGGCCTGTGTTTGTTTTCCTCTTGGTGACTGCGGGACACTGCTCGTGCTTGCCACCTCGCCAACTTGAACTGCACTTATGGGACTCGCCACGTCACCAAGTGTTACTGCAGTGCTGACTGTACGACCAGGATGTACTAGGCCGCTGGTGCTTGCCAGTTCACCAGAAGGATGGGCGGCACTAGTACTGGCTCTCTGCTCCATATGAGAGCTCCGTGGTTCTTGCACCTCAGCGATAGCATAGAACGGGGTCGGGCATGCCTGACCTTGGCAGGGATCACTAATCCATCGTCAGAGCTATCTGTCAGGGTACTGCTGCTGTCTATTGGTTAGTATTCTGAGCCAGAATCGGACAGAAGGGTGACTTCCTCTTCACTATCTGTCATGCTCAGAACCGTGTAGGCCTCTTCACTACTGTACCCTGGATTTGACAATTTCGTCTCTAAATTTACTGGTACAGTAGTGAGACTCACAGGAAAAAGAGCTCCTGACTGTCAGCGACTGCTTCAAATGCTACAAAAAAACCTGTTAGCGTTCGCAGGGATCAGGCCTGACTCTGTGAATTCTGCAGTTATGTGTTTAGTGTTTTTGTAAGTGACAGTGATCAATTTGATACTGCACTTGGGTGGTCTGGGCGGAGGGGCTAAACGCAGCTGCTAGCAGGTATCTGGGCTGATCCCGCTAACGCTGCATTTTTGAGAGCCCTAAACTGCTGGGGACACTAGTATAGATGTGATCAGATCAGATATCAATCTGTTCAGACACTATACTACTAAGGGAGGTGTGTGGTGCGTGCTTGGGTGTTAGCGCTACTGGCACTAATCTGATGCTGCCTGGGGCGACGCAGACCCTATCTGATACTAAAACCTAACTGATATTACCTGCCGGGTGATCAGGGGGTTAAACCTTTATTTAGGTAATATACGGCGGGTGCCTATACACTAAAAAAAAAAACTAGCTAACCAGCCTCACCCGTAACATAAATGCAGTGATCACTGGTGACAGGGGGTGTTCAAGGGGTTAAACCTTTGTTAGGGGGGTCCCTAGACCTATCTGGGCCTAACACTAAGTATCCTAACACTGATTTTTGTCACTAATGACACCAGTACAGTGATCAAAAAAAAAATATGAACACTGCACTGGGTGACACAGTGACAAAGTGTTGGATAGCAACATGGTTTAATATCTTACTTCTGGTATTTCACTTCCTGTTTGACACAGCCAGGTAGGAATGAAACACATCAAAGCTTTGTGATCAGAAGAACAATGCCTTGGCTCAAGCCCACCTGCTGTGACATGTGTGAGTACAAAGTTTCAAAGAGACCACTGCTGCCAAGATGTTTATTGAAGATCTGACACAGGGCTAATAGAGACGTTGGCCCTGCTGGACAATATAGCATGCTTCCTGGAGAATGGGCAGACATTTGGAAGGGATACCTCTCGGCAAAGTGTATTGGATAAAAGGCAAATGGGGGTGGCTACGAGTGGGTGTGTATGTTTGAATGAAAGGAACACACAGGCTTTTGTTCTCCCCTTTTTGGTTGCTGAGAAGCCTGCTGTAAGGTCATCCCTCTGCTATCTTGGGACCTTGCTCTGACCGAGGGCTTGGGCCTATATTCCACGAGGCCCAGACCCCTTTTATCATCCAGAACTAACAGAGGAAACCATGTGTGATAAGTATTTTTGATATTTCATTGTTGTTATATGTTGTAGAGATGTGCTGTTAGTAAAGTGTGTTCTGATTTTAAGCTATGTAACATTGTAATACCCTTTTAATACTTTTATGATAGTTTCCTAACTCCTTGGGAAATAAAATAAGATATTATTTTACTAGCAGCACCGTGTGTTTGGTTTCATAGTTAACCTGGTATTATTGTGATATTAACAATAGCATGTGCTCAGAGTTTAATAGACCAACTAATTATAGGGACTAGATAAATTAATACACAGATATAATATTAATATTTATATCGATTATTACAATTGGCACCCCAGAGAGAGTGTGAATTTTATTTTTACACAGAATCCACAAAAAAACCTAATGTATTTTTGTCTTGAGTCCCTGTAAGTATTAATCCTAAACTACACCCAGAACTCAAAATCATCTCTAGTGTGAACAAGATTGGCGCTGGCTCGCGAATTCTGAAACCACACTTGGATGGTCATGAAGATTCTGTGAAATATTTCATCAGGGAAACGTAGAACCTGGTGAGATCTTTCGCTGATATATGTATATATGTTAAACGTTTGTATCATTAATATGCTTTAGGCCTGTAACCAGCCAAAGGTGCTGGCGAGTAAAAGGGCTGATCACCCTTGGTTAGAGATTGACAGGAATTACCATACATCTTTGAGGAAAAAGTGGGAGAAATATAGATTGTTATTTTAAATTTTTATTTATTTTTATTTTTTTTACCCACGTGAGAGTGAAATAGCTTGGTTCCAATAGGAGATCAATGTGGCCTGCAACCTAACGGGAAGGCATTGATTGAGAGTCTGCCTTGTGTCTTAGAATGTGCCTTGCATCTGGTAGGCTGTAGAACTACAAGTCACTGTTAGGTTTAAATGGCTTTGGATCAGTTTTTTTTTGTTGTTGTTTGTTTGTCTTTGCATGATAAGCAACTCTGGTAAAAGCAGGTCAGACGAGCTTCAGTGGGGGTAGGCTAATTAGCATATCAATGGATATTCCCCAGTAAGCATGTGGTAATCCTAAAAGCCACATAGAACCTACAAGACAGAAGTGCTCATATACAAGGCAGCCGATAATGCCACAGTGTGGTGGGTCTTTTCTATGGATATGCAAAAGTTTAATGGTTTTGAAGGATATCAGGTAAAAGTGGTAATGAATGAAGAATATTGAATGCTAGAAGAGCGATTCAGTTTTTTTTTTTTTCGTGAGTTGTAAGAGCTAACGATAATTGAGTTTGGTTTATTATTCAGTGCAGTGTTGGAACGCTAGTACAAATAGAATTGTGTATTGTGTGGATTGTATGGTTGTGAAATGGAACTGGTGTATACATATGTTAAAAAGTACGCTTCTGCCAATTATCATTCATGTGCAGATGAACCTCTTAAAAGCCAGTGTAAGGTTCTATTGTCACAGTGTCAGCAACATAATAGCAGATTGGGTAAACAGCTAAAAAAGAAAGTCAAGAAAGAAAGGTTGGCAAATGAAATTGCAGTGTTGCTCAGAATTAAATTTATATCTGAGCAAATGGAGAGGAAGTGGGAAGCAGAGAGGAGACGTCTCGGGGAGGACATAGAGGAAATCAGTGAAAACCTTCTAAAGATTGCAACAACCTCCAGTAGTGAGATGGATGAATTGCGGACAAAAGCAGGCAGTTTGTCAGGAAGAAACAGTGAGCTACAAGAACAGCTTCAGAGGTGCAGCATGGACTGTGATATGAAGAGCAAACTTTTAGAGTCTTTGCGAATAAAGGTGTCAGAGATGGAAGAGTTGGTTATGTCTTTAGAAAGAAAGTTAGCAAACGCACACTCCCAGCTTCTTACTAAAGAGCAATGTATAGTATCACTCAATGAGCACAAAGGAACATACCAATTGGCCAATATCTGCACAGTTAATGAGGAGAAGGGCTGTGATGAAACACAGTCTGCTATTGCACCCATAGCTTCGAAGCAGGATAACAGTTTGATTACAATCCAAGAGAGACTTACTTTGTACCAGATTCTGGGTGAATTTAATGCCCTGGAATCACCAGTGAGTCTGTCCAATAAATTTGAGGATCTAGTCCTTAAATTTCATTTGAGTAATGAGGATGCATGTTCTCTTCTGAGAGCATGGCTACCAGGACCTTTGGCAGGCCAGTTATTTGCACAGGTTAATGATAACTTAGCAGATGCAGAGGTGCTGAGGAAAGAGTTGCAGCGTATTGTGGACAGTCGTGATAATGGTATGAGTGATTTACAACGAATGAGATTTAGGAGAGTAGATGACCCAATTTTGTTCTGCAGTGAGTATCTTGCATTGTATACGAAAGTGTTCAACTGTCCTGACTTATTGGAGGATGATACAAGTTTCATATACTCAATGGCCAATAAGTGTTATGTAAGCTATCCCATTAGAATGGCTCTGAGGAATGCTAGATCCTACCAAAATTTTGTCAATATCCTGCGAGACTTCTGTCAAGAGTCCAGTGATAGGGAATATGGGTCAAAGGCAGGTGTATCCGTAATAAGCAGAGGTACAGGAAGGCAGAGAGAGTTCAGACGTTCTAAATGGAATAGGCATGGACATAGATTTTGTAAAGCCCATAACATTGCTAGCATGGAGCAGGAAACCCCAGAATTACAGGGTGCACAGGCAGCTATAACAGAGTGGTCCTCCAAACATGCAAAAGCTGCATGTGCAATGGTGGAGGTACCCCCCACACATGCGCAGTGCTCAGCAAAGATAGAAGTGAAGCATGCAGAAAAACCAGACGCTCTTATTGCTGCAAGTGATGGTGCTATGATAGAAATCAATGGTGGAGATGTAAATAAAAATGTGATACCTGTGCTTGAAAGTGATTCAGGAGTTGAAACTTCTGATGACTCCTCAGACGATGAAAGTGTAAAGTCTAACTATTCCAAGCATATATTAGTAATCGTAGTAATAATGTCCAGCAATGTCAGTTTCCACTGCCGTATGCTCAAAGAAGGGCTTATACAGAGAGACCAGCCCTCAAATGTTTTTTGTGTAAAAGGGGGGGGTCGCAAATAACGGTATCAAAAGAAGATCGCAGTACCCCAAAACGACCCCAAGGCATTATGAAGTGTATTCTGCCCGATGGGGTAGCAACCCAAAGCATGGAGGCCGTAGTAATCAAACCCATTTCCCTTTAAAGACCCAAATGCGGAGACTACAGACTGAAGATCGCCAATATGGAGAACAGCTACGTAGAGTCAAAATGGAGGTAGCTGCATGGTTATTCAAATGTAGCACTGGGGAAAACAAAGTTAGCAGCACTTAGTGAGCTGCATGGATGCTCCTTGCCATATTTTATTTATATACGACCCTCACATCTAAACCTTATACATAGCAAATGTTCCCCTACATTACAATTGATGGGAAAAGGCTTGGGGGACTTAAAAAGTCAATTGTCATGATAATTGTGTGTAATCACCGTCTTTGTGTTCCTTTTTCAGAGACCTTGGAAGAAGATAAAACTGGTTTGGACACTAATATCTGTGTTTGTTTACAGGTTCTTCAAAGAGAGAACAACAGTGGGCACATTTAGCAAAACAGGGGTTAGGTTATGGTAAAGGCATAATCGATTATTAAATGGTACCATGAGCTCATTAATTAGTAATTGTTTGCAAACAATGAAAAAAATAAGATAAACAATAGTCAGGCATTAAGGGTTTCAAGTGTTACAAGTGAAGTTACAAATGTTGTGATGAGGTACAGATGTTTTGTTTTTTTGTTTTTCCCATTAACTAATTGTCTTTCAGATGGAAATGAGCACTTACTCTTCTCAGGAGGAAAATCCATGGATGTCTTTAGTTAAAAGTTGAGTGTTTGTCATTGTCTTATGGTGGTTGTCTTGTCATGTTGTTTTTGTGTGATAATGGCCAGAATTTTAATTTCTTTTGTTATTAAGGTTTTTAATTTTTTTTATATTTTTGGTAGTTGTTTAGTCATCCATTTTATTTTTTTGTTTGTTCAGGTGGAGAAATTATTGTTTAGTCCACCTGAAAGGGGGGGTAATTGGCTATTCTGTCAATTAGCAGCTGAATACATTTTGTTGATTTAAGACAAGAGTTGTTGGTAGGAAGCCATTCTAGCCTCTGGAGTTCGTTTCTTTTTCCTCTTTGTTTTATGTTCATTCAGGTGGAAAAAGTTACAAGGTGTACGCTTTGTCCACCTGAAAGGGGGGTTAGTGCATAGGTCTGAAAGTACAGATAATGCATTGTCTTTTTAATGCTTAAAATTTTGAATTTTGAGAAGCAACGTTCAAGTTCATGTTTTTAAAATTTTTGATCATACCAAGGGGATCCATTTTAGACTGCGTTCAGCCTAAAGAGGTCATGGTTGTTTTGATAGGTTGGTCAGGGTTGCAGAAACCAGGAATACTAAGTTCCTGGTTCTAAGGAAGGAACTATAAGTAAACGTAGTAAGCGAGCAGATATTATGGATAAGAATTTGATTCTGCTCTTGTTTTTTTCACTTCCAGAGTCCTGGTGAAGCGTGATTGGAGAGGTCTCTGGAACAGGGATGACAGATGTTCATCTGGTTGGCAGTTTGTTTCGGCCATACTACACCGCAAATTTGTTCTGATAAACATCAGGAGAGAAGGGACAAACGAAAAGATTCAGTTTAATACTTGTTTTTGCTTATGGACAATTTAGGGCTAATACTGGATCTGAAGGACTTTGCCCATCAACGAGACTTGTGAAACATTTTTGCCGGAGTCTCTCCTGAAGAATGCAAACATGCTATTAATACATGTGCAATGAGTTGGAGGTTGGGGAAGGAATATACACATCCAATCCGTCAGAACATGAAATGTGAAATATATGTTTTTTGTTAAAGGGAGGAATTGAAAGAAGAAAAGGTTTTTAATGTATGACATGTATTGACATAACGGAAGTAATATGGTGCAGGTGCCCAGGTGACTGGCGCTTATACTTAATAAGGTGTCGGTTGGCCAGACTAGAGGCTACCAGGGTACAATATGCCTTCACCACATGGCGCTGCAACATCTCACAGTGGTTGATAAAAACCTATTACCCTATATGTGCTGAGTATACACTGAATCAAGTGCAATCATTGTACCAGTGACTTGCTCCCAGAGATGTGCGGACACAGAATGAGGTTCACGCAGGGCGCGTATGTCTGAGGAGTAACCGGAAGAGGAGGGATGTATTCAGCCCTATATTGGGGGAATAGGAGCTGGGATGGATGTTGTTCATGGGGTGGACATCGGCCTCCTGAGGAACAAACTCGCAGCCATAGCTTCAGAACTTAAGCGGGGCTTTGGTACTCAGAGAGATTGGTGGTATCCATGATAGCATTCAACAAAGTCACATAAATACCCAGGTTAAAGTGGCTCAAGATTTTGTCAACCATGTTGAGAGGTTGGTAGGGAATGTGATGGTATAGGACAGGAATCTGTCATTGGCTCTTGCGTGCACGAAGTGGCAGGTGTAAGTGTCAACCAGCATTGAGCTGATTGTACAGTCTCCATATGAGGGACAGAGGCCTTATGAGTTAGCATCACCGCTCAGTAAGACTTTGTCAAATACGTTGCTTACACTGATTCAAAGTGGTGGTTGATTGCCTGGATGGGCTGTACCAGTTTGGATTGTGAAAGGTGTTATTCTGTATGATCTCAAATACAGAAGTGCAGACTCGGTCTGTATATTTGGTGGCATTAATGGGCTTACTGACTGGGGATTCTATCTTCTTGCGTTTGAGGCTAATTGCCCATGTATGATCAAAGAAGCTGGAAGATGGAGGCAGATTGATACTTCCCTTGGTCAGAAGCATGACCATGATGTCCTTTGTATGCCAGGTCAATACATGGTGGTGAACAAAAAATGTTGGGAAGATATTTCATTCTGTATTCGGGATGGAAGGATCATTGCTGGGAAGGAAGCACCTGGGTATTATTTGGGACATAGACGAGTTTGTTTCCTTGTCCTAAAGAATGCCGATGTAACGTTAGTCATGGAACTAGATGGTTCTTTGAACCTAACCTATATAGAAGGGTCGCCCAGTTATCTATGCAAGATGGGGAACGAAGTGACGGTAGGGTCTCTGCGTACAAGTTAGAGACTTTGCTGCCAAGTCAGAGCCCTGCAATACCACTGACATGCCCGAAATCTGATGGGTCATAGGTATATATGTATATATTATGGTAATGGGTGATTTATGTCATGGTATAGTGTGATAAAGGTATATTTTAAGCTAGTAACATGGGCAAAAGGCCCTCCTCGAGACTCTATATCTGAAAGCTGGTTAAGATGCTGCTCTGGATGTGTGCTGGTGAATGATGAGTGTATGGACACCCCTTGCCTGTTTTATACCCCTTCATGAAGATGTTAGAAAGAAGAAGCTACAGAATGGTGACATGGGAGCTGTCACGGAAGAATGATGTTGGTGTGTCACACAGTAACAAAGCGGCACGTGTTGGGAAACACAGCACGTTAGGACCGTTATGGACTGTTCCACAGGAGCTGGTTCTGAGGCCTATGTTGAGAGGCGCAAGATGCGTTAAGACATTTATGGACTGTTTCATAGGGGCTGTTTCTGCACATGTTGAAAACTCAACACGTTAAGACAGTTAAAGACTGTTCTATAGGTACTGGCTTGGAAACACATGTTGGGGAGGAAACAGTTATGAACTGTTCAATAGGAGCCGTGTCTGAAGAAGGGTGGTATGCGCCCTTTAGGCACAAAGCGGCATATGTTGGATAGCAACATGGTTTAATATCTTACTTCTGGTGTTTCACTTCCTGTTTGACACAGCCAGGTAGGAATGAAACACATCAAAGCTTTGTGATCAGAAGAACAATGCCTTGGCTCAAGCCCACCTGAAAATGGGGGTGGCTACGAGTGGGCGTGTATGTTTGAATGAAAGGAACACACAGGCTTTTGTTCTCCCCTTTTTGGTTGCTGAGAAGCCTGCTTTAAGGTCGTCCCTCTGCTATCTTGGGACCTTGCTCTGACCGAGGGCTTGGGCCTATATTCCATGAGGCCCAGACCCCTTTTATCATCCAGAACTAACAGAGGAAACCATGTGTGATAAGTATTTTTGATATTTCATTGTTGTTATATGTTGTAGAGATGTGCTGTTAGTAAAGTGTGTTCTGGTTGTAAGCTATGTAACATTGTAATACCCTTTTAATACTTTTATGATAGTTTCCTAACTCCTTGGGAAACAAAATAAGATATTGTTTTACTAGCAGCACCGTGTGTTTGGTTTCATAGTTAACCTGGTATTATTGTGATATTAACAATAGCATGTGCTCAGAGTTTAATAGACCAACTAATTATAGGGACTAGATAAATTAATGCACAGATATAATATTAATATTTATATCGATTATTACACAAAGGGTGAAGGGGTTAACTGGGGGGAGGGGGCGATCGGGGGGGTGACAAGTGTACCTACGTGTACTGGTGTCAGTGTAAAGTTGGTGCACTTACTCTGAGATGTCTTCTCTCCTCTCTCTGGAACGAAAAGACTTCCACGAGGAGAGATGACATCACTTCCCCTGCTGTGTTTACACTTACACAGGCAGGGGAAGGATTTCATTCGCCAGGACTGATCACCAGGTCCAGGCCAGAAATCATTGGCCTGGGCCTGGAGACTGATCGGTTCTGAAGTGAATCTGATCATCGCAGCCACCTAGGGGGCGCGCGCGCCTGACGTATAGCTACAACGCTTCGCGGTATAACTACGGCAAATGGTCCGGAACTGGTTAATTATCCCAAAATATATATATATATATATATATATATATATATATATATATATATATATATAAAAGTGTCCCCGTATTATAAAAGTATAAAGAGTGTCCTCATATTAAAAACTAAACGAGACAATTAAATAAGACTATGTGACCTCTTTCATTTCATTCCTGCATTGATAGCCTTAAAGTGGATGTAAACCCAATGTCATCCTTTCTAAACTACTGTCATAGGGGTTATCTATAAGGATATACATGCCTCCTGCATGTATCTTTACCTGTCAAATGTCTCCCTTCTGTCTGTTATTAGACCCGAAAAACTGCATATTCTGTGGGTGGGTCTGTTGTCCAGAGCTCGGTGGGTGGAGTCGTGATGTCAGTAGACACCCCGCCCACCTCTACACTCCCCTGTGTATTTCTAACACTGAACTTCTGCTATGATCTCAAACATCCAGTGAAAAGACAGGAAAGTAACCACATGACTTCAGCATGCCAAATTATGCTGAGGTGTGGAACAGCCAATCCTTGCAGAGCTGCTGAAGAAAGGAGTGGGGGAGGGAATTAAAAAATAATGCATGTGTCTTAGGCTGGTGCACGAGATATGTAAATCACCTGTCACTCACAGCAAGGGGGAGGATTTGACAACATTTTTCTCAGTTTGTCAAGATTTATCTCACTGAACAATAAAAGAGGATTGCTCAGAGATGGATTAACTCTGTGTGGCAAGACTGGGCTCAAATGATAGGAAACCTTATACTCTACAGTATGATATAAAAAAAAAAAATTGGGTTTACATCCACTTTAATAGCCCTAGGAAAGAAGCTCTCTTTAAATCTACTTGTCCTAGTTTTAATCACCCTAAAACGTCTCCCAGATGGCAAGTCCAAAGAGTCTAACACCAATCAAGGGAGGGCACAAAAGTCTGGTCAGACGCATGTGTTAATTGCACCCTGGGGGCAGGTGTGGGAATAAAACGGTAAAAAATAGACATAATGATAGTGTCAATCTAGACCACAAAAAAAAACCCACAATGAAAGCTAAAAATTAGTAAAAAGCCAAACACTCACCCCAAATGCTGGATGGGCTCACGAAAACATCGCCCCAAATTAGATGGAGAAAAAAAGGTGGGGGGGGGGTAGAACAATATTTCCGTTGACATAATCAAGGATACCACAGCCTAAAAAAAAAAAATCTGTGGACGGATTGCTTCTATGTTTCGGCATTTATTTTTTTCACTTTTTTTGGCAGGGATTTATTTATCCACATCGATTGATGTGAATGGAGGAATATGTTAGGCGGCTGCAGGCATCATCTTGGTATCATTTTTTTCAGCTGGTGGTCGGCTTTCATGTAAAAGCAATACTAGTGGATAACTGGCTGCTGAATTACTTTTACGAGCAGCGGGAGTGGATGTCCCCTCCCCAGTCATCACTTTCAACAGCTTTCTACGGTACTCCCATCCCACCGAGAATGTAGCCGATGGTTTTGTTAGCTGACCATACTGCTGATCAGAGACCAGAATGGTCCAATCATCTCCATAGACTAAGAAACCGGAAGTTATAAGCATTTCATCTAAAGAGAAAAAGATCACTATGCTCAGACCTAAGCAGCACTCAGTCCCCAATAAACCAGAAATCCCACCATCCCAGGCTGGTGGGTGACGTGCTGGAAGCGACAGAGGCGCCAATACATGGATGTACACATAAACCAACTTCAGCTGTCTCCTGATGAAGTTGGCGCTGTCCCGCAAAATGCATAGAGATTACAGCTTCTGCAAATAAACAATTACTGTATTTATTGGCGTATAACACTCACTTTTTTACCATGAAAATCGGGTGCAAATAGCGTGTGCATGTTATACGCCAATACTTAAATTTTAGCTGCCTCGGAGGGGACAAGGAGGGGGGTCGGACGAGCGCTGTCAGATTGCATACAGCGAGAATCTCCTGTTTACTTGGCAGCCTCTGTAATAGGAAGTCCTGTCTCCTGGGCCGCCATTGGACCACTGTTCTGTCTATCATAGGAGATTCTCTTTGTATGTAATCTGTCGGCGCTCATCCCGCCCCCTCCCTGTCCCCTCTAGGCTGCAGGTGGACATCAATCAGGCTGCATTGAAGGCAATCGTGAGGCTGTACTGATGTGGACTGATGAAGCTGCAGATGGGCACTGACCCTTATTTTGCTCCAAAGTTCCTTATTTAAAATTTTATTTTTTTTCCTGAAACTTCCCTCTTAAAATGAATGTGCGTGTTATACGCCGATAAATACGGTATTTACCAACTACGTTGGCATTTAGAATGTACATTGGTGAAACTGTACTTTTATCTTGATACAATTTAATGTTGAAGTGTATGAGTTTTTCATGTAAATTGAAATACATTATGAATCTTTTTTTTTAACTTTTGATGTATTTTTTACTTAGCACCACTCCTAAAAGTCCCATGAGCAAATTGTCTTTCTGCTTTGTAAGAGCATTTCATTACTTTGGTTTCACCAAAAAATAAAACCAACATGCTTCTCAGCAAATTCCTTGGGGTGTCTGCTTTCCTAAAATGGGTCATTTGAGGGGGTTTTTGTACTGCCCTGGCATTTTAGCACCTCAAGAAATGTTTTATAGGCAACCAGAAAGTAAAAGCTGCGTAAATTCCAGCATATGTACTATAGTTTGTAGGCGCTATAACTTTCACCCAAACCAATTAATATACACTTATTGGGATTTTTTTTTTACCAAAGACATGTAGCAAATAAATTTATGATGAGATTTGAGTTTAATGGATATTTTTTATAACAGAAAGTAGAAAATATAATTTGTTTTTTCAAAATGTTCGGCCTTTTCTCCCTTATATCGCAAAAAAACCCCAAAAAAAACCCAGTGGTGATCAAATACCACCAAAAGAAAGTTCTATTTACGTGAAAAAATATGATATAAGTTTCATTTGGGTTTATTTTTTTTAAAAGTCAGCAGCTACAAATGCTGCAGCTGCTGACTTTTAAAATATGGACACTTACCTGCCCAGGACGCCCGCAATGTCTTCACCCGAAGCCAATCTGTCCCTCGGCCCTCGGGTGGAGGCGCCGCCATCTTCGGTAAGGGAGTCAGGAAGTGAAGCCTTGCGGCTTCACAGCCTGGTTCCCTACTGCGCATGCGCGAGTTGCCCTGCATGTCCTCACTGGTCCCTGCTGTCTTCTGGGACCTGTGTGTCTCCCAGAAGACAGCGGGAGGGGGGCGGAGGAGGGGCCGGACATGGCATAGATCACCGCAGAGCCTGTGGCGAACTATGCCTGGAAGTGGGAAAAAATACCTGGATTAGACAGGTATCTGCTCCCCCCTCCCCCCTGAAAGGTGCCAAATGTGACACCAGGAGGGGGGGGGGAATTTGATCAGCGGAAGTTCAATTTTTGGGTGGAACTCTGCATTAAAGTGAAACAATAAAAATGAAATATCCCTTTAATTATCATACCTGGGCAGTTCCCTTAGTCTGCTTGTAAAGTGGCGCATCTGTAGAACGTATAGAATATGCCACAGCAATAATGACATTTTATAAATGAAAAAATGTAATTTAAACTTGCTCGTGTGGCCCCCCCCCCCCCAAAATCCATACCAGACCCATATCCGAGCATGCAGCCTGGCAGGTCAGGAAAAGGGGGGACTAGCAAGCGCCCACCCTCCTGAACCATACCAGGCCACATGCCCTCAGCATGGGGGATGGGTTCCAAAGCACCTTGTCCTCATGTTGATGGGGACAAGGGGCTCTTCCCGACAACCCTGGGCTGTGGTTGTCGGGGTCTGCGGGCGGGGGGCTTATCGGAATCTGGAACCTCCAGATCTCAGCCCCCTATGTGAATGGGTATTGGGTACGTCGTACTCCTACCCATTCACCAAAAAAGTGTCAGAAATTAAAAACTGCAAGAGACTGTTTTTGACAAATCCTTTATTAAAAAAAAAAAAAAAAAAAAAAATTCCCCGCGATGTAAATCCACCGTCAATCACGCCACTCAACCGACCCGAAAAATAGCAAAAATGAAAAAAGCTCCGCCTCCAAGGAAGGCATCCTGCCGACTGCTCTCTCTTGGCTTTGACAGATCTTATATAGGCAAGGGTGGGACCACCTGGTGACGTAACCGGGTGACCCCGCCCCCTTTTCACATAATTTTTCGAGTTTGTCAGGTGGCGTGATTGACAGTGGTTTTACATCACGGGACAGTTGTTTTTAAAAAAAAAATTTTAATAAAGGATTTGTCAAAAACTGTCACTTTTGGTTTTTACTTTTTGACACTTTTTTGGTGAATGGGTAGGGGTACGATACACCCGATACCCATTCACATGGGGGGTGAATCTTCCAGATTCCAATATGGCAACCACAGCCCAGGGTTGTCGGGAAGAGGCCTTAGTCCCCATCAACATGGGGACAAGGTGCTTTGGGGAGCACCCCAAAGCACCCTCCCCATGTTGAGGGTAAAGGACCTGGTATGGTTCAGGAGGGGGGGCACTCACTCGTCCCCCCCCTTTTCTGCCAGGCTGCAAGCTCAGAAAAGGGTCTGGTATGGATTTTGGGGGGACCCCATGCCGTTTTTTTTTCTCAATTATGTCATAGGGTTCCTCTTAACCACTTCAATACACTGTATTATATACTCTGCACTGTATTATATACTGTGCAGTCCACTATATACTCTGCACTGCACTGTATTATATACTCTGCACTACACTGTATTATATACTCTGCACTGCACTATATACTCTTCACTGCACTGTGTTATATTCACTGCATATACTGTGCACAGTATTATATACTGTGCACTGCGTTATATACACTACACTGGCAGCACTATATACTCTGCACTCTATTATATATACTGCACTGATTGCACTAATTATTCTGCACTGGGTTATATACACTACACTGACTGCACCCTCATTCCACTAACTACCCTGCCTGATCTCTCTCCATTAATGCACACTATACACGGCTCCCACTGTACATTGCGCTGTGGTTGGCCAAAGCATACAGGTCAGGTGCATGCTTTGGCCAATCAGCAGCCTTCAATGCACTGCAATCTCAAAGTGCATTATGGGGCGCTCAGCGAGTGCCACATATGTTTGTTTATTCGACTAACAAACGAACACCCAATGTTTGAGTCGCACTTACATTCCAATTGAACATCGGGCCCATCACTAGTAAGGGGTATTGAAAGCAGGGAAGGCCCGTCCAATAAGGGTGCACGGGCGCTGCTCCCTCTCTCCAGCCACCCCCTCTATGTAGAATGGATAGATTCATGCATTGCATGAATCTATTCATGGCCGCTGCCGCCACCCCCTTTTCAAGCATCTGGCCCCTTTTAGGACGCCTGAATTCCAGCGGCGGGGGGGGGGGGTTTTGAAGCACCTGATTAGAGCCATAGGCTCTAATAGGCTTCAAAAAAGGTGGACTGTGAGTGCAGAGCATTGCGCTCTGCAGTCCACCCAGATGTGTTAAGCCCCATACACACTATCAGTTTTTCTGCTGAGTTAGTCCTTCAGATTTACCAAAACCATGTAATATGAGGTCAAACCTTAGGAGTTTTAATGTGTATGCAATTAGGCAGGCCCTTGCACTACATGGTTTTGGTAAATCTGAAGGAAAAACTCAGCAGAAAAACTGATAGTGTGTATGGGGTTTTAGTAAAGCAAATGAACATTTGCTTTTCTAACACTGAGCCACCTCTCCGCCAATCAGGTAGCGCGGGTCTAATACCCGTCACCTGATTGGCTGAAAGGAAAGGCGCGGCTATTGGATGCCTAGCAGGAAGCAAGAAGAGACACACAGAGGACACAGCTCACCGCTGCCTGACCCACCACCAAGATGGGTAGGCAGCGGGCAGGCGGGGCACAATGGTGGCTTTTGATGGGCACAGCGGCGGCATTTGATGGGCACAGTGGCTGCATTTGATGACACAGTGGCTGCATTTGAGGGCACAGTTGCTGCATTTGATGGCACAGTGGCTGCATATGTTGGGCACAGTGAGGCTGAAATGGATTTTTGCGCCCCCCAAAAAATTTTGAGCACCAGCTACCACTGATTTAAAATGATTGTAAAGTCTTATTTTTTTAAATATAAAAATAACAAACATGTTATACTTACCTGCTCTGGTGTAGTGGTTTTGCACAGAGCAGCCCGTATCCTCCTTTTCTCAGGTCCTTCTTTTGTGTTCCTGGCCCCTCCCTCCTGTCGAGTGCCAGCTCCCTGTGTCCATTCAGACACAAAGCCGCGGCCTGGCCCCGACCCTTCTCTCTCCTGATTGGCTAGCTGACTTTGATTGACAGCAGCGGGAGCAAATGGCACTGCTCTGTGTCTCAGCCAATCAGGAGGGAGAGGGTCATGCGGACAAGACACTTGTGGACATCGCTGGATAGAGATGGGCTCAGGTAAGCATTAGGGGAGCTGAGGGGGACTGCTGCACACAGAAAACTTTTTATCTTAACGCATAGAATGTATTAAGGTGAAAAACCTGACTTTACAAACCCTTTAAGACTTGTGAGGCTGCAGTCAAGTAAATCAGAAGTACGACCAGTCTCATAGCCATCAAGCTATTCGTTTTTAGCTGGAAAGTGTGCTGGGGGATTCCTTTACTTTGTGATGAAAAGACACCATCTTCATTTCCTCATAAAGATACACCACAAGCGTGCCAAAGCCAAACGAATAAGCTTTTGCCATGCTCTACAGTCCTTTTCTCCTGAGGGCAATAAGATTGTGTATGCACATTAAGCTGACCTGTTAAGTCTGTGACCGCCTTTAAATTGGATACCTTTCACCTGCAACATTCAACAGACAAATTGGATATTTATTTTGTGAGGTGTTCATTCATTACACATTAAGTGTTTACCTTGACTAGGAAGTTGAAAAGTAATTAAACCTTGGTGTCCAGCCCAGATCATTGTGTTCATAGATTAAGCATCTTCATCTATTATGTCAATCTTTTAATTAACCATTTATTTTTTAGCTGTTTTTTTAAATAGAGCCAAGTAACTGGTTTGGTGAGTCTAAGTGCCCATCTATAAACATGTAAATTGTAATGTGTTTTACTTATTCATGTTTTGTTATGTTATTGAGGTATGGGACCCTAGAGAGCTTGTAGTTGATGTTAATTACAGTTTTCAAACACAACCTGTGCTTTGCTCATGCAGATTCACTTAAAGGCTAATTCCTGGAGCTCTGTGAATGGAGAGACTACATGTCTACAATTCCAGCCTCATAACTGAAGGTCTATATTGAGGTATGGGCCTGGGACTTGGGGGGAGAATCTGTAGGAGCCTGTGCATTGCGTTGACGATCCACTGTTCATGGTTGCAATACTCTGCAGGCCCCAACGCCTGCAAGGGGTTCATTTATGACATTTTTGCAACCTGTGAAATTTGCCTTTAATTGCAACCCTTACTTTACTGTCGCCGCCCCCTGCTTAATCTGACCATGAAAACAGTGTAAGCTCTATGTAAGCTCCTATTTGCAACTTGAAGCTTACACTGGGACAAAGATGTGCTCCTCAGAACTATGTGACAACACTAAGTGCCTCTCCAGTCAGTCAATAAGCAGGAGCACTGTCAAGTGAAAGGATATGGAATGAGTCAGATGTTTTCTATTGCTGGGAGTACCAGATTTTTGTCTTCACTCTTAGCTGCCAACAAAAATAAAGGTGAGTGTGTGCAGCTGGAGAAGGGGGCAGTTACGTGAGCCTGTTGATTTGTCTTGCATGTTGCATGGATTTACCTTATGAAACCAATAGATATAATTGCTTCTCTCCTCTCATAGACATTAGACTCATTAGATATTAGATTGTTTTCAGCCAGATCTCAGACTATTATCTAATATCTATAGTAAGCTAAGGAAAGGGTAAGGTCAGGGGTGTTGATAGGATTGTAAAATCCCTGCGGCCCCTTTGGGCACCCAAAGTTGGGTAATGATGTGGCACACTATGCATGTCAGGGTGAACAGTGGGCGTGATCAAGGTGTGTTAAAGTGAGAGGGTCTTAAAGGGGAAAAGTTAAACAGAACCTGAGCCTGCTCATTGAATGCATTAAGCAAATATGCCCCAGTCCTTACACCAATTAAATATGCTTTGATTGTTGTGCCACAAACAAAAACCTTTTCAGTACAATCATTAAAAAAAAAGAAAATTCTTCCATAACATATGATCTTGTGTACACTGAAAATAGAAGTGCTACAATCAAGAGTACAAAATGCACAGAGTGCAGGGGTCAAGACTAAGGATGAGCTTGATGTTCGGGCCGAACATGAGTTTGACTCAAACATTGGGTGTTTGCCCGTTCGCCGAATATCGAACATTATGGGGCGTTCGCAGGAAATTTGAGCGCCCGCGGAACGCCCCATAATGCACTGCAAAATTGCATTGCTGTATGATGATTGGCCAAAGCATACACCTGACCTGCATGCTTTGGCCAATCCCAGAGCCCTCTGCTAAGAAAGCCATAATTGGCCAAAGGCAGGGTGCCTTTGGCCAATCATGGCTCAGGGGGACTAAGTCCATGCCCCACACTATATAATGCTGCCTGGACGGCAGCCCTGTGTAGTGTTGTTGGCGTGGACGGAGACATGGCTTGATTTAGATTAAGCAGGCAGGTTATTCAGTTAGTGGCAGTGTATTTAATATATATACAGTCAGTCTAGTGTGTATGTATATATATATATATATATATATATATATATATATTCTGCATCCAGTCAGTGTAGCCTAGCCACTTGCCGACCACCTCATGACGATATACGTCGGCAGAATGGCATGGGCAGGCAGAGTAACGTACCTGTACGTTACTCCCCTGCCACGAGTGGGGGGGGGCGCGATTGCACCCCCCTGGTGCCCAAGGCGATCGGCATTGTTCCAGGAGCGATCCGTCGTGAGGGGGAGGCCACTGATTCATGGCCTCTCCCTCATGATCGCTCCTGACGAATGAGAAGCTTCCTCTGCTTCTGAAACTGTAAACAGAACCAGAGGAAGTGATGTCATCTTGCCTCGTGAGGCCTTTTAGTTCCAGAGCCTGAGGAGAGAAGACATCACAGTGAGTTGCACCAACAGCACACTAACACCAGTACACGTAGGCACACAAATCACGCCCCAATCACCCCCCCCCCTTCACCCCCTGTCACAGTGACACCAATAGCAGTTTTTATTTTTTTACTGATCACTGCATTGGTGTCATATTGTGACTGTTATAAGTGTTAGGGCTGTTAGTGGTAGGCCCCTTTAGGTCTAGGGTACCCCCCTAACCCCCCCCTAATAAAGGTTTAATCACTTGATCGCCCCCCAGTTAACCCTTTAACCCCCTGACGCCAGTGTCACTAAGCAATCTTTTTTCTGATCACCGTATTAGTTTTTATAGTGTCAGGAACCCCCATATACTACCTAATAAAGGTTTTAACCCCCTGATTGCCCCCTAGTTAACCCTTTCATCCCCTGTCACCAGTGATCACCGTATAAATGTTACGGGTGACGCTGGTTAGTTAGTTTGTTTTTATAGCGTCAGGGCACATGTCGTTTATTACCCAATAAAGGTTTAACCCCCTGATCGTCCAGTGGGCGATATCAGGTTTTAGGGTCAGTTAGGCTCTGCATCGCCCCAGGCAGCGTCAGATTAGTGCCAGTAGCGCTAACACCCACGCACCTTGCATACACCTCCCTTAGTGGTATAGTGTTTGAACGGATCAATATCTGATCTGATCTATCTTGACAGCAACAGCGTTTGCTCCCACGATACATAAAGCCGTGCCTCCAGTGCTGTAGGAGGTGATTTCACCACCACAGTTAAAAAAAAGAGCATATATGCCGAAGCATGGGGGCAGCAGGGGTGGAGGAGCGATTTGCTCCTAACTTTTGGGGCGGATGCCCCCATGCTTCGGCATATATATATATTTTAGGCACAGATTGCGTTAAAAATGTTTTATTTTTTTACTTTTTTTTTTATCTGCTTTGCAGGTATGGTATGTCTTATGCCCCGTACACACGATCGGACATTGATCTGATTTTCCGACAACAAAATCCATGGATTTTTTCTGATGGATGTTGGCTCAAACTTGTTTTGCGTACACACGGTCGCACAAAGTTGTCGGAATTTCCGATCGGCAAGAACGCGGTGACGTACACCACGTACGACGAGACTAGAAAAGGCCAGTTCAGAACCAAGCGCAGCGCCCTTTGGGCTCCTTTTGCTAATCTCGTGTTAGTAAAAGTATGGTGAGAGACGATTCGCGCTTTTTCAGACCCGTGGTTTTCAGATCGTTTTCTGCTGTTCAGTTTGTGCTTGTGGGTTTGTATCTGCTCTTCAATGCGTGCAGCGAGTACCATTGACTTGTCATTGTGTTCTTGTTCATTCGTTACTGTTTTTCAGGTCGCTCTTCACAGGCCTTGCTGTTCTTCAGTGCGTTCTGTTACTTCGTTCTAAGCAGCCGACCGTTTTCTAGCCATGTTGCGTATACGTACTCCTCGTAGAGTTCGTGCTGTGCGGGGGCTTGGTGTTGGGGTCCTGACCTTGACACAAGTCCAGTCCAGGAACAGGGTGGGGAGGAGTTCATGGACCAAGAATTGGTTGCTTCAGCATGACCAGTTCTGTCATATGCCTTTGCTCCGTGAGATCCGTGAGAATAATCCTGATGATTTCAGGAACTTTCTCCGGATGATGGACCTCGTATTTCACCATTTGTTGGCTTTGCTGACCCCTTATATTAGTAGGCAGGATACCTGCATGAGGCAAGCCATCACTCCGGAGCAGAGGCTCGTCGCCACCCTGCGGTACTTGGCGACGGGGAGAAGTCTGCAGGACTTGAAGTTCTCGACAGGCATCTCCCCCAGGCTCTGGGGATCATTATCCCAGGGACCTGTTATGCCATCATACAGGTCCTGCAGAAGGAGTATATTAAGGTAAGATTTTTATCCTTTAATATCACATTTTATTGTATATAATGTTTGATAATATATTGTATTTCTTTCCTCATTCCCTAATTACCATGATTGTAATATGCTGTGAATGTCCCCTTTATCCTCATGCATGCTGGATTTTTATGTAATTATTATTTTGCTCCTTCATACATATTTGCCTTCACTTACCTCCCCAGCATGCTCTCCTGGCCCTATATTCACCTCATGTAGTCACTCAACAATGTATTTTGTCAGCTCCATAGTAGTGCTTTACCCCAAACACCCCCTAAAATTTAAGGAAATGTGATTGTGCTTAAAATTCATGCCGAGTTCCAGAGGCTTTTTTTTGGGGTCCCCAAATCATTTGGAACCCTCCCCCCCAACTGTTAAGTCAGCTGATACTAATTCTCTATCTATCCCCAATCATCTATCTACTGACTTTGCCAAACCCATACACACTATACCCATCTCTTTTGTGGTCAGATGTATGGATGAATTCCCCAAAGCATGTAGTGCAAGCACCTGCCTGTATACTTTCAAATGGTACTGTTTAAAGTTTTTGTATACTATTATTATCTTGCTAGCTAATAGCAGAATGTCCAAATGTGCTAAAATGTGTACAGTGTGTATTTATATCTTTGTATTATGACACTTCTTACCTGTCCAGTGGGCTGCCAATAGTGTAACTAAGGAGGGGCTGGCCAAAGTAATACCCATTATTTAGGCATTCATCTCTCAATGAAGTGGAGAGGGTTACCTGTCCCAGAGTCCCCCCCCCTATAATGTTAGAAATGGCCCAGGAGAGGGGGGGGTTAGATAGTTGGACCTTATACTTTGGTTTTTAAAAATTTCCTCTAATAAATGTTATCTTGATGTTGGCCAACAATGTTTGTGTCTAATCTTTCTATCCCTGTTTATGTGCACAAAGACTAATTTTTTTTTTGGTTTTGACTCCACAGTTTCCTTCCATGCCACAGGAATGGCAGACTGTGGCCTCCCACTTTGCCCAGCGGTGGGACTTTCCTAACTGCGGAGGGGCAATTGATGGGAAGACGTCCACATCATCCCACCACCCAACTCGGGGTCGTACTATTATAATTATAAGGGGTTCAATAGTATTGTGATGTTGGCGGTGGTGTCGGCTACTTATGAATTTATGTATGTGGACGTGGGGAAGAATGGCCGGATGTCCGATGGTGGAGTCATCGCCCAGACGGAGGTCTACAGGCGTCTCCAGAATGGCAGCTTGTTCTTGCCACTTCCAGAAGACAATGTGGAAGGACTCCCATTCGTCTTCATTGCGGATGAAGCTTTTGCGCTGGGGGACCATCTTATGCGGCCATTCCCTATGAGGACCCTCACCCCGGACCAGAGGGTTTTTAATTACCGGCTGGCCAGAGCCAGAAGAGTGGTGGAGAACACGTTTGGAATCATGGCCAGCCAGCCTATTTCTTACACCCATACATATGGCGGAGTACAAACTGAATCACATCATCCTGGCGTGCTGTGTTCCTACAAAACTTTTTACGGCAACATTCTGCCAACTATGCTGGCTCAGTTGGGCCTGAGGCCAGAATTCAACATGAATCAACCCTGACGGCGCTTGAAAGTGGCCGTCCTGGCTTGCCCCCCCCCCCGAGTGCCCGTGATGTCCGGCTAAGATACCTTGAATTCTTTGCGGGTAGAGGGGCTATCAATATGCCAGACAGTGTGTAAAACCTTTTTAAAATAAAAAAACAAAAAAATTAACTCAAATCTTTGGTGACATTTACTGCTTGTGTTTGTTTTAGCTGACTCTGACAGAAATGTGGTGAGTCCTGAAAATGGCGTGATTGTGTAACCTTACAAAGCACTGTTGGGTGTTATTTACTAAAGGCAAAGACACCTTGCACTACAAGTGCAGTTGAAACTGCACTTGTAGTGCAAAGTGGATTTGCCCTTAGGAAATAACACCCATGGTCACAGAAAGCAGCAATTAGAGCACCCCAAAAGTGTTGTAGCATTGAGACAATAATCCACACTTTCTTGCTTAACAATCTTTTTAATACCAGCACAATCACATGTGCATTTAGAAAAGGTTTTTAAAACAAACCAACATGTTTGTTGTATAACAATTTTTGGGGTCACATTAGAAAAAGTAGAAATGTCCATTTAAGATAAAACAGGCATGTTTAAAACCAACAAGAAAGACACAAATCTTGAACTTACAAAGTTCACATTTGGTAGAACTTGAAGGCAATATCAGACATGAGTGTTTACAAACTGTGTTTGATATTGCGTTCAGGTGGGGTGAAGTCACCCCAGGAAAAGCCAAATTTTGAAGACGCACACAAATAGCCGAATGTCAACATGTGCTAGCTGCCATCATGGGGGATCAAGGGACGTGTTTTGGAGGAGCAACCCCTTCCTCTCAGCTACTTTATTATTGAGGAAGGGGTTGCACCCCCAAAACGTGTCCATTGATCTCCCGTGATGGCAGATAGCACATGTTGACACACTGTGTGCCTCTTCAAAATTTGGCTTTTCTCCAATTTGACAAAAAATGTTAAAATTGTAGCACACCATAAAATAAAGGGATTTGGAAGGGTTTTAAACTCTCCCCAAAACATCAATGATGTTCTTATTTTTTTGAAGAACATCATTGATGTTTTTCTTGATGTTTTCCAAGTCCCTATTACACCCCATGATCTCCCTATTTAGGATCTGTGCACTTTCCGAGGTGAAAGGATCTGGATCCACAACATCACGATCACCTAAAAAGATAGAAACCAAAAAAAACATGTATTATAAATATGCCAGCATCCATCTCTTACCTGAGCCTGTGGTTGCAGACACTCACCTGTTGTGGTGCCAATTTCCACCACGTCTTCCTCCTCCTGCTCTGTTTGTCTTGGGTGCATTTCCCCTTCTTCCAGAGGTGGGGGGTCTCTGGTTTCCTCGGATGAGGGGTGTCCTCTGAGTCTTTTCTCCCCTATGTAAAAAAAAAATGGTATACTTAGCACACAGATATTTGATGGCAGAACTATAAATATGAAACATTGTTTGGAAATGGGGTACAATTTTTTGGGGGGGCAGAGGTGTGGGCCCCCTAATAAAAAGTGTGTTCTTGTGTCCCACACTAGTGCTCCAGTGTCCAGATGTTTAAACTGCTGCTGAGTGTCCTCTCCATACTTTCCATCATAGTCGGCCTTCTTCAGGATGTCGACCATCTCCAACATCTCCCCAAAGGACATATTTGATGGCTTAAACCGTCTCCTTCTGGATCGGGATGTTTCTGCCTCCGGGCTTTCCTCCTCCTCCTCCTCGTTGGTGTAAATATCAGACACCTGCTCTGACTCCGCCATGTGCTCTTCCCCACTGCGCCAAACGAGAAGGGGCGGGGAATAGACTAAAAAGAACGTCAGGGGCGGGAGGAGTTTCACGCATGCGCAGTGTCTATAAAGCGTAACACGCGTGCGTATTGCATACGATCTGTGAGCGGAGGAAGGAATACCAGAGGCGCCGATCGTGATAACGAAGGTAAGATTTAACATTGGGCCTATACTGCTTCTAGATTGAGGCCTGTATTTGCACAAGTTTAGAAGACTTTAGGCTGACATTAGGGTTTGTCTTGTGTTGTGTCTTGCAGAGAAAATGGATATCTTGAAAGATAAGGACTTTATGGTAATCTTCATTGATATGTTCAGGGAGCTGCCCTGTCTATGGGAGATAAACCACCCTGATTATAAGAACCAAACAAAGAGGAAGGCAGCGCTGGATAATTTGTTGGAATTTGAAGACGGTGATCCCCACGGCAGACATCACCTATTTGAAGATCCTAATTGGTGGCCCGAGGAGCACTTATCTAAGGGAGCACAAGAAGGTCCAGGATTCCCAGAGATCAGGAGCTGCAGATGACATTTATCTCCCCAGGCTGTGGTACTATGACAGGCTGCATTTTCAGGCAGGTCAGACTGAACCCAGGCCAGAACTCTCCAGTCTTCCTTTCAGGCTTCCTTCCCCCCCAGCTGAGGCTTCTGAAGCCCAACCTGGGCCTTCCAGGCAGCAACATGTGGAGGAGCCCAGCTTGAGCCAGGTATAGCATTCCTCTAAATATTTCTGGTTGTCCCATCAATGATGTTAACTAGATGTTAGTTTGGAGTACTAATTTATGATTGTGATTGATGATGCAAAAACTACAACCATTTCCCTTTTTCATACACAGGGAAGTCTCAGCCAGGAGGTGGCTGGGCCAAGCAGGCTGCCTGATATCCAGGTCCCTCCCCTACACCTTCAAAGACAAAGTGACAGGAAGGTGAGTAACCTGGAGGAGGCTGCCATAGGCCTCTTTTGGAAGGCCACAGAGGCCCTGAGAAGCCCCCACAGTGTGGAGGAGGACTTTGCTGGCCTAACTGCCTGCAAAATGCTGCAGATGGAGGGGGGGCAACGACTCCTGTGTGAGTCCTTAATTTTGGAAGCTCTCAATAAGGGGTTGAGGGGACAGGCCACCAATTTTGCAGGAAAAGATTTGATGTCTGCCCTGGGGGTCCAAGGCTTCACCAATTTCTGATGTTTCTCCAGCGTTGCCTCCCTCTTTGTTTGGTTCTGAGCCCTTAATAAAGGATTTTTTGTTTCAATTATACTCGCCTATGTGTGTTTTCCTTAAAAAGGGACAGTTTGTTTGTGAGGAGGCAGGTACATTTCAAAAATACAATGTGAAATTAACAAGGGACACCAACACCAAGCAACCTTCTTGAGATTAAATAATACAAGATAATAATGGTGTTGTGGTAACTTGACACACAAAACACACACAAAAATATTATGGAGTAAAAATAAAAATAAAATCAAACAAAGATCAGCCTTGAAAAAAATACAAACCCAAAAAAAAAAAAAAAAGTTTGAAAAAAAAACAAAAAATAAACAACAAAAAAGAAATTTTGTCAGATGTGACAAATCAAAATATATTGAGGGAATCACAATAAATAATAAAGAAAGAAGTTTGTGAGAAGTCTGTGTGAATATGAGCAGCAAAACTACTTCATTCTTCTCACATTATAAAGAAGAAGAGAGTGCGCTGTATTAAACTATTTCAAACATTGCAGCCTGACGAAAGTGCTGTATCCATTCCGAACGCTAAGTTTACCAGACCGAGCTGTTCCGTCTCGGAATTTCTTCTGAGCATGCGTGGCACTTTGTGCGTCGGAACTGGCCACACACGGTTGGAATTGACGCGATCGGATTTTGTTGTCGGAAAATTTTATAGCCTGCTCTCAAACTTTGTGTGTCGAAAAATCCGATGGAAAAAGTCCGATGGAGCCCACACACGGTCGGAATTTCCGACAACATGCTCCGATCACACATTTTCCGTCGGAAAATCCGACGTGTGTACGGGGCATTACTGTTATACTGTAATGTTACTTTGTTTTATTGTTAACCATCATTTGCTTAGCAGGTATGCTATTCAGTTGCAGCGCAGATTTATCCATCTTGACAGCAACCGCGTTTTCTCCCACAATACGTAAATCAGCGGCTCCAGCGCTGTAGGAGGTGATTTGACCACCACAGTTAAAAACAAAATGGTGCATGTAAGCCCATCATTAGAAGTGGGTGGATGATGGGAAGTATTCTTTTTTTTTTTCAATTTTGTTTTATTATTATTAATATTCTTTACAAACAAAAATACATATACAGGTTTGTGTCAAGCTTAATAACTTCATTTCTGTCCCGCACAATCCTGCTTCTCAATGGGGTCAGACCATTTTCCCCGAAACCCCTCCCCCCTCCCCCCCCCCCCTCCCCTCCTCTGCTCTGGATTTAGTATCTCTTTCCTCTTTTAATGTACTATTCTGAACTATTCAAGCCCCAATCCTTCCATTTTTCTTCAAAACCTGCCCAACTCTCCTCCCCACTAAATCTCAAATATTCCATATTATAGATATCGTCCACCCTGTTGCTCCAACTCCTCATCGTGGGGCTTTCTGGGTCTTGCCAGTATTTGGGGATGAGACTTTTGGCTGCGTTCAGGAGTGGGGGGACCAGGGTTTTTATATATTGTTTGACTGGCATTTTAGTTTGGTGGAATAAACATTCCCACGGATCTTCTTGGACTTCCTTTTTTGTTATATCTTTTATTTTCTGCATTATTTCTTTACAAAATTGTTTGATTTTGGGACGTCCACCAAATATGTGACATAGTTCCCTGTTCTCCGCACCCCCTCCAACAGTGCTGTGAAGTCTCTTTTTGAAACTTATGGGCCTTATCTGGAGTTATATACCACCGTGCTAAACTTTTAAAACTACTTTCTATCATATTACTATTTTGTGATGTTACAAACGCCAAACTTATAATTTTTGTCCATTTCAACTCATTCACCTGTGCCCCTAATTCCTTTTCCCATTTGCTAATGTATGGCGGTTTCCCCATCCCATTCCCTTCCATCAAGATTTTATACATTACCGATATCCCCCTTCTTTTTGCATCTTCTGTGCATAATTTCTCCATTGGCAGCAGATTATCTGCAGCCCTCACTGGTTGAGGGAGTCAAAGAAGTGTTTTAGGTGGGAATACCGCCATACATCTATCACCATTAAATCATCTTTTTGTTTTAACTCTTGATATGTACACAACCTTCCCTTCACCATTATATCCTTTAATTGTGCATTCTGTTTTTTAATCCAGTTTCCAAACAAATTACTTTTCCCTAATGGAAAATATTCTGTGTCTTTCAGTGCTATACATGGGGAGTTGTATCTCCAGTTTTCTTTTTTGTGTACCATATCCCAAATTTCTAGTGCTTTCAGTGTCATTTTGTGTGCTTTCTCTCCTATGTTCCTCAAATGTGATGGCACCCAAATTGATTTCCTCAACTCCATCTTGCTAATTGTGTTTTCCAGTTCCACCCATATTTTATTATTATTATTTTTTGCCCAGTCAATAACCCGAGCGAGGAGGGCCGCTCTATGATAACTCACTAGGTCTGGGACTCCCAGACCCCCCCTGCTTTTTGTCTCTGGTTAGTATTTTTAAGCCTATTCTTGTTTTTTTCCCCTTCCAAAATATATCTAAGGAGTATTGTTTTCCATGTTTTAAAATATGCTTGTAGGAGAGGTATCGGCAACATCGGAAATAGGTACATGATCATTTTAAATAAATTAATTCTCCCCAACCAGGGCACGTCTTGACGCCATCTTGCTCAGATCCTTTTTAACTTCATTCAGTAATGGCAGGAAGTTTGACTGATACAACAAATCCATGTGCATTGTGATCTTAACCCCTAGGTATTTTAGCTCTTTCACTCTCCAAATAAATGGGAAGTCCTTCTGATATATCAATGCCTCCTCTAAGGGGACGCCCAAATTCAGAATCTCAGACTTTGTCGGGTTTATTTTAAAGTTTGAACACTCTCCATATTGTTTCAGTCTTTTCAATAAATTGGGCAGGGTTATCCTGGGGTAGGTCACAAAGAACAGAACATCATCGGCGTATGCGGCCAACTTATGTTCCTCTTCTCCCATCTTAAGCCCCCTAATGTTCACATCCTGTCATATTTTCGCTAGCAATGGTTCCAGCGACAGTTGGAACAATAGGGGGGATAGTGGGCACCCCTGTCTGGTACCATTATACATCTCAAAAGGTCTTGACGCGGTGCCATTCACTTCCACCCTTGCAGTGGGGTGCTCATAAAGTGTGCCCAGCCACTTCGTAAATGTACTTCCTATACCCCTCCTCGCCAGTGCTTCTCCCATGAACCCCCAGTCTACCCTGTCAAATGCTTTTTCAGCATCTATCGACAGGAGTAGACCGGGGGTCCCGGACTCCCTTATTACATGTGTCACCAGCAGTGTCCTGATTCCATTGTCACGGCATTCTCTTCCGGGTATGAAACCAATCTGGTCAGTGTGTATTAGCTCGCTCATTAGTGATCTCAATCTTCCTGCCATTACCTTGGCAAACAACTTAATGTCTTCATTCAATAATGAGATTGGCCTATAACTTGAACAAAGTGTAGTATTCTTTCCCTCTTTCGGTACTATGGCTATGGCCGCCTCTAGAGCCTTCTTCCTTATTGCCCACTTTGTACCTATCCCATTGATGTATTTGCACAATTTGGGGACCAGGACATCTCCAAACTTTTTGTTGTATAGCGTTGTTAGGCCATCCGGGCCTGGACTCTTACCCAGGGGAGTTTCTCTTAATATTTTCCTAATCTCTTCCTCTGTCACCGGTTTTTCCAACCCACTTCTTTGCTCTTCTGAGATTTCATTTAAATCTGACTCTTCTAAAAAATATTTCATTTAAACCTTTCTTTTATTTTTTTGCTCAGGTATTTCATTCTTATTTATAGCGTATAACTTTGCATAGTATTCTTGAAAGGTTTCTGCTATCCCTTATGTGTTATGTACCATTTCTCCTTTACTATCTTGTATTTTTTCTATATATGTTGCTGTTATTTTCTTTTTTAACATCCTATTTTTTCTATATATGTTGCTGTTATTTTCTTTTTTAACATCCTAGCCAGGGGTTTGCCAATTTTATTTCTCCACAGATACCTTTTCTTTTTAATCTCATTATACGTCGACCTTGTATCATGCTCAACTAGTTCTTTCAGTTCCTCTCTTCTGCTAATAAGAGTTGCCATCTTTTCTGAATTTCCTGTTTTTTTATGATGCTGTTCTAACTCGGTGATATCTTTTATCAAACTATTCTTTCTCCTTATTCCCCCCTTTTTTCTTTCTGTTCCCAACTGAATCAGTATACCTCTGACATATGCCTTATAGGACTCCCACAGGGTGGCCTCTGATATTTCTTCCGTATCATTAGTTTTAAAATACCATTCCAGTTCCTGCTTAATCCTCTCTTCTACTTCCTTGTCCTGTAGTAACTATTTATTTAGTCTCCAAGGAGTTGTTCTATTCAACTTTCCCTCGGTCTTAATTCTCATCATTACCACTGCACGGTCAGAAAACATTTTGATCTTAATTTCAGTTTTGACAACTGTTATGAGCAGTCTGTGGTCTATCGAAAAGAAATCTATTCTTGAGTATGTCCCGTGCACAGAGGAGTGGAACATATAATCTCGACATTTTGTATTCTGTGTTCGCCATACATCTATTAGTTGATTCTGGAATAGAGTCTTTTTTTATAACCTTCCGTAATACGTTCCCAGTCCTCTGTGCACTGGATGTACTGTCGATCCCTGGAATCATATAGAAGTTAAAATCTCCGCCCAATAAAGTGTGCCCTTTCTTGAAATCCATGAATCTCTTTATGATATTAATTGTGTATTTTATTGGGTTAGTATTAGGGCAATAGATATTTGCCAGAGAGTATTCTTCCTCATTAATTTTACCCTTCAGGAACAGATATCGTCCCTCCGGGTCAACCATTCTATCCTCTAGGACGAATCTTACTCCCCTGGCAAATCCTATGGCAATCCCTTTAGCTCTTTTTATTGGGGAATCCCCGTAGTACCAGACTGGGTAGTCTCTAGATCTTATTTTTAAGTTGGAGTCATGTGATATGTGTGTCTCTTGTAATAGAACCACATCCGCCTTATATTGTTTAATCTCTCTTATTCTGTTGTTTCTTTTTATCGGAGCATTTAAGCCATGTACATTATAGGTGATGCAGTTGAGAGTGGTCATCTCTGCGCACTGTGCTCCGAGGCTTGTCTGCCATTCTCCCCTACTCCAGGGGCACTGTGGGCAGAAATCCCCTCACCCCCTTCCTTCTTATCTTGATCCTCTCCGGAGCAGAGCCCTCTAAAAAAAAACCACCCGCTTCCCCCAAATGCAACCTGCCCACCAACCGCCTCATTTGTGACATGCCCACCAGGTGGAACTCAATGTTGACAATGCTGCAGCAGCTGCACTCGCAGCAGAGAGCCATCAATGAGTACCTGTTTGAGTATGGCACCAGGACAGGGTCAGGGGAGATTGGCTTTTTTTTTCGCCACGCCAGTGGCTACTGATCAAAGATGCATGCACTGTCTGTCACCATTTGAGGAGGCCACGAGGGTGGTGAGCAGTGACAATGCATGCATCAGTGATACTGTCCCTCTTGTCTTCCTGTTGGAGCACACACTTCGTGGAATAATGGACAGGGCACTTGAGGCCCCAGGCACGATATTTAAAGGAATATTTAATCTTTATTTTTTCGCTTTAAGCAGTCTTAAAATCACTGCTCCTGAAAAAACTGCCCTTTTTCAAAACTTTTTTTTGCATTGATACATGTCCCCTGGGGCAGGACCCGCGTCCCCAAACACTTTTTTTGCAAAAACTTGCATGTAAGCCTTTAAAATTAGCACTTTAGATTTTTCACGTTCGTGTCTCATAGACTTTAACAGGGTTCGCGTGTTCTAACAAACTTTTTTGCATGTTCAGATGTTCTGGTGCGAACCGAACCGGGGGGGGGGGGTGTTCAGCTCATCCCTAGTCAAGAGTACATAATGCTCAGCATGCAGGGGTTAGGAGTACATAATGTACAAAGCACAGAGGTCAGTAGTATGTAATGCACAAAATGTGGGTGTCAGGAATGTTTAACACAGAGTGAGGGTGTCAGGGATGTATTACACACATATTGTAGGCATCAGGAGTGTATAACACACAGAGCGCAGGGGTCAGGAGTGTGTATCACACAGAGTGCAGGGGTCAGGAGTGTGTATCACACAGAGTGCAGGGGTTTAGTAATGGGTTGTGCAATGCACAAAATGCAGGGGTCAGGGTAGTTCAGAATTCAACCTAGAAGCATTACTCTCCCCCACTGTCTCCCCTAAGCAAAAATCCCCCCTCAGGCATGTGAGGGTTAGTATTAGGATTATATACAGGGTTAGTATTAAAGTTATAAGCAGAATTGGTGTGAGGGTTGGTGTTAGATTTACAGTAAGGGCTAGTGTTAATTTTACTCTTATGGCCAGTGAGTATTAAAGGGAGCATTAGAATGAGGGCCAGTGTTTTCAAGGAGGGTTACTAAGCCAGACCTTAGAGTAGGACATCTCTCTCTATCAGCACCATTGTCCTATTGATTAAAGCTCAGGTACCAGTGTCCTAAGAAGACACAATATAGAAGCTGAAAACTTCTACCTTTGCACGTGGAACAGACTTTTTCCTTTAAAATAAATAATTTGAAAGGATGCTTTTGCATGTTCACATAATCCTTTGTAATACTAGCTATATTCCAAATACAATATGAGCTATGTGAGGTAACGGCTTGTTGCCGTTTCAGCCATAGCTCTTTGAAAAGGCTGTCTGTCCATTTGATGTGACTGTTATTTTTCAAGCAAATCTTGAATAAAACACATAATGGATGCTGCAGCTATTATGTGTGGTGAATCATCCTGAATTCTCTATGGGCTAATAACATACATGGATATACTTTACACGCACAGCTAATCAGTGAAAATACAAGAGGGCACTTGTATTTGATGTTTATGACTAACACATTTGACAAGATTTGTGAAATATATAGGTCAGAGAATCACATGTTCAACTGTGACCTCCAACACCTTTCTTTAATTGCTGGTTCGACACACACTTCAATAACGGATAAAGACTACATTCTTGGTGCAGGCTTGCTTTTGACTTGCAATGGCGGTAGCAAAGAACACAGAAGCTAATCAAATATCAGCTGCCATGTTTTTATATTAAAGGAGATGAAAGCATTTGTTTGCTGCAGACAATTAAAATTTTTAGAAGTGTTTCAGTTAATTCTGTCCACCATATTTTTTTTTTACAGCATACAATAGCACTATAAGAGGATACAGGGAAATGAAACAATGAAGGAGGGGCAAATGTACCCAATTATTGCAGCAGAGAGGTGTTACAGAGGCAAGTTGCTTATGTTAACAGAGTACAGAAGTTCTGCAGTCGTTGTGGATAGTAAGGTAACAAACACAGCCCACAGTATTTGCTCTTTGCCAGCATTAATGTTTGCCTCCATAAAGAGGGAAAGAGAAGGGCAGCCAGTTAAATATAGCTTGAGGCTGCAGGTCAAAAGGAAGGAAAGGCAGTGAAGCCAAAAAGACAGAAACCGAGAAATACAGGAAAAGAAGGAGGAGGGGGAGCTGGAGCTTGCCTAAAGAGAGAGGGAAGAAAAAGGGGCTTCCATAGGGCCAACCTAGTGGACGCACCTGTGACCATCTGTAAGACCTGTTAAACCAAAAGCAAGGCACAATCTAAATTCAGATGGCCATTATACATTATCTACAGGTCCCAAACCTTCAAAAATTTACCATGGCTATTGGATAATAATATTATATATATCTTAATATATATAATATTATATATATCTTAATAATTAACTTTGGCAAAATTGAGATATGGTTTTCGCAAGGCTCTGGCTAATGTCTGTCGAGCTGCCAGGAACACAAATCCCATTAGCCTTCTCTGAATCTTGATGAGAGTCGGGACAGGTTTATGTAATAGGGCCTCCCACAGGTTGCGGGATGAATAACATTGATGACAGTTTTGATCATAGCATACACCCACATCCAAAAGCAGGTCACTTTAGGACAGGTCCACCAGATGTGGAGCACGATGCCCTGTTCCCTACAAGCACATTTGGAAGAGGCAAGCCAAATATTATTTCAGTCCTCTTGATCCAGGGTTACGCCAAGATCAGTTTCCCACTTTACCATATAAGAGATTGAGACCCTTTGATCTTTTCTGTAGCAGTTCTTCAACTAAATCAAATGTTTGGGTGGTCCTGTTTGATGCCTGAGTAAGCTGTGGATGTGGCATATAAGTTGGATGTATTGAAAGGCTTCTTCAGTTGGTGATTGCCAATGTTCCTGCAGTTAACGAAAAGATTTGATGCCATCAAGGGCAAAAAGCTCATAGACATATTTTAGGCTGGATTCACACCTATGCAGTTTTAGTGCTTTTTGCATTTTGAAGATTTGCACTACAGAACGTGTTCTATTGGAAACCATGTTAAATGGACTGTAGTGCAAATCTGCAAAATGCAAAAAGCACTAAAACTGCATAGATGTGAATCCAGCCTAACTCCCCTTCTATACCACCAGCGATTGGCCATGGGGTTATAATGGGATGGGAGAAACTGGCCCAGATAGCAAGGATAACTTGCCACACATTTGTGGTAGTATTGAATTGTAATGCCCTGTACACACGATCGGACATTGATCGGACATTCCGACAACAAAATCCATGGATTTTTTCTGACGGATGTTGGCTCAAACTTGTCTTTTATACACATGGTCACACAAAGTTGTCGGAAAATCCGATCGTTCTGAACGCGGTGACGTAAAGCAAGTACGTCGGGACTATAAACGAGGCAGTAGCCAATAGCTTTCATCTCTTAATTTATTCTGAGCATGCGTGGCACTTGGCGCGTCGGATTTGTGTACACATGATCGGAATTTCCGACAACGGATTTTATTGGAAAATTTTATTGCAAGCTCTTAAACTTTGTGTGTAGGAAATTCCTATGGGAAATGTGTGATGGAGCCTACACACGGTCGGAATTTCCGACAACAAGGTCCTATCAAACATTTTCAGTCGGAAAATCTGACCGTGTGTACAAGGCATAAGTCTTGTTAACTTGCTGCACATCTTCCCTGGCAAGTTGTACACTTGCAGAGCACTTGAAGCACAAAATCTAGTTGACACTTTTCCAATTTGTAGCAAATTTGCATGGCAAGTCTCTAGCAAGAGCGAAGCTGCAGTGGTAAGTCTACAGCAAGAGCCCTGCAAGTCTACAGCAAGAGCCCCACAAGTCTACAGCCAGAGTTATGCAAGTCTCCGTTGTTGGCAAGAAAAAAGAAGCAAGCAGTGCAAATCTAGAATCCCACAATCTGGTGATAGTGAACCCACTGCTATTAACCTAATCCCTTACTGTACATGTGTGAAATACATTAAATCCAACAAGCATATATAATGATAAACCCTGTGTCATTGTATAAAATAATTCATCTATCATACGAAATTAATTTTTTTTCTATGAAACAACCCAGATAGCAAGTAATTGTGCTGCAAGTTTGAAAATGACTTGCTAAGCTATTGCTAGAGTTGCCAGGCTTCACAAGTTTTTTGCATAATTGCAGCAAGTTCGCATGACATGACTCCAGATCTATAATAGTTATCCCACCGCAGGGGTCACTGTGGCTGAATTTTCATCATTGCTCTCTGCTGTGTGTAAGGTTTTGATAAACCCTAATATCCCATTGGTGTAGCACAATTTGGAATGTTTTATTTTTCCTTGTTTATATGTTGAGATTTAGCAGAAAATGTGTGTATTTAACGAGAGGTGGAAATAGAAACCGCAAAGACCTGGTGCAAGAAACCTGGTAGTTTCACCACTGTATAGAGGTCTACAATTCCCAGCAATACAGTAACAATGCAGCATACCACCAACTATAGGGGGTGTATATAGAAAGCCATGCACTGTACTGTGTTGTAAAGAGATCCTTGTACTGTACTGTATACAGGAAGATCCGTTCACTGTGCTGTATACAGAGAGATTCCTTTCATGGGAAATAGGCAAAGGTGGATGCTTTTGTCACCATCTATACCGGGCTCACCTCACTCTACAGAGGTCTCAGGTCAGGTGACCTTTCTGGTCTAGGCATGCCTTCATTCCTGACAGTAAAGCAGAGAGATGAGCAGAGGGTTCCCCTACTACTGGTTTCTCTATTGTGCTGTATTGGGCTTGGTCTATAAATGGCTAGATTTGCCTCCTACATTGTGTGCAATGTCTACCATCTCCCTCTTACATTCTGTAGTCTTCTGTAGGTTTATTCCTGGCTGGCTATACTCTGCAATCTCTGTAATTATGCATCTGTCGCCTCTCAATCTTAAAACACAATGATTCCCATCATGGGATGTCCTGTGTATTTGTGTATATGTAATAATAAATAATGGTGCGCTAATATGCAGCAAAAAATAGACAAATATGCAAGAATACAGGGGGCTGCACATACAGGGGGTTCTTCCAAAGAAGTGGGGTTCTTTAAATAAGTGGCACTTCTGCTCTTGCACCATCCATCTGAACATTTTCTTCTCTCTTCACAGGTAATCTGCGTTTATACTTCCATATACCAACTGAACATTGACTGACTGCTCACAAGCATACTTGGTAATCTGCGTTTATACTTCCATATACCAACTGAACATTGACTGACTGCTCACAAGCATACTTGGTAATCTGCGTTTATACTTCCATATACCAACTGAACATTGACTGACTGCTCACAAGCATACTTAGTAAATCTGTTTGTCACAACTGTTTCAACTCCATCTGTAGCCATGCTCGCATTATTTCAATGTTTTTAGCTATTAAGTCTTACCTAAATTATGGGTCCCCTTATCTTTACAATTGTGGCCTTTCAGTCCCCTTTGCAATTTGATTGTGGTATGAAAGTTTTGTTCTGCTAGCTGTGTGCCTAATATCCCCTCCTGATTGATTAATTGCCAGATTCTATCCTCACCCAACACAGTAAAAAACAAGGCCTTCTTTACGGGGGGGGACACATACAGGGGGCTGCACATACAGGGGGTTCTTCCAAAGAAGTGGGGTTCTTTAAATAAGTGGCACTTCTGCTCTTGCACTTCAGCGATTTGCACAAAGCAGACCACAGCATACTGCAGGTGACCTCATTTCCATATTATCTCACCTTCCTCTCTGAAACATGCACTCTTTGCCTCTCCTCCTTTTCACAATTGCAGCCTCTCTCCTCAAATTTTTTTCTTCGCCCCTCTGCTCCACCCCAAAATCTGTACATATCACCCTCACTTCTCCCCTCCCCCTATTACTGCACTCATCACCTCTTTCTAACCCTAAGCCCACTTGCTACCAAACCCCCCAGGATACTGAAGCATGCCCCCTCATACAAACCATATTCTCATATTACCTCCCTTACTCTTCCACTTCTCCTAACCGCTGGAGATATTTCCCCAAACCCTGAGCCTCCCTTATTTAACTGTACCCAACACACCCATCACCCTACACCCTCTGGCAGTAGTCGCAATCTACGCAATTTAGTCTAAATTCCTCTTCTTCCCAACGCCAAACTCCCCCTCTCCTGCGCCCTCTGGAACGCTCGCTCTGTCTGCAACAAACTCACCGCTGTTCATGACCTCTTTGTCACTAATTCCTTTAATCTACTTGCTCTCACCGAAACCTGGCTCCACGAATCTGACACCCCTTCTCCTGCTTCCCTATCCCAGGGTGGCCTTCACTGGACTCACTCCCCTAGGTCTAATGGACGCAAGGGAGGTGGAGTGAGATAACTCCTATCCCCCCAGAGCACCTTCCAGGTTATTCACTCTCCTCCCTCTTTTTCCCTCTCATCATTTGAAGCTCACTGTATCCGTCTATTCTCTCCAACTTCCCTAAGAATTGCTGCGATCTACCTGCCCCCTGGACCATTATCGACTTTCCTTGATGAGTTTTCTGCCTGGCTACCCTACTTTTTCTCTTCGGACATTCCCACAATCTTTCTCGGTGATTTCAACATCCCTGCTAATACAAACACTCCTGCTACTTCTAAACTTCTTAGTCTAACCTCTTCATTTGACTTAAAGCAATGGGCACAGGCTTCTGCTCACTCTGATGGCAACACCCTTGACCTTGTAGTCTCCTACCTATGCACTCCATGCAACTTCTCAAACAATCCTTTTCCTCTCTCCGACCACCACCTTTTTAGTTTCTCTCTCCCCCTGTCATCCACCACCTTTCCCTCCATTCGCCTAACCATCACCCATAGAAACTTTCGCAACTTCAACTCCTCTCTCCTCTATTCTGCTACTGACCACCTCTATAACAAAATCTCTCCACTGTCCTGCCACAACCAAGCCACGTCCATCTATAATAAATCCCTGTCCTCACTACATGCAGAATCAGGCCTCGACCCCTACAACCCTAGCAAACAGATGACACTAAAGTTCTCATAAAACGTAGTCGCGCTCTTGAGCGTCTGTGGCACAAGCCTAAGTCTCTTAAAGACTTCAACCAATACAAATCTGCCCTCCAAAAATACTATTCTTCCCTCCACATTGCCAAGCAAACCTATTTTACAACTCTCATTAACACCTTCTCATCCAGTCCACGTAAACTCTTCTGTACCTTCAACTCTCTACTTCGTCCTCCACCGCCTCCCCCCACTGACTCACTCACTGCCCAGGAGATCGCTAATCACTTCAAAAACAAGATTGATACAATCCGTGATGAAATCTCCACTCTACAGGCATCTCCCCTAGTTAAGACCCCATGTCAACAGGTACAACTGACACTCCCCTCATTCAAATCTGCTACTACAGACGAAGTTGCTAAACTCCTTTCTATCACTCACCTAACCACCTGTCCGCTGGGCCCTATTCCCACTCAAATACTACGGTCGCCCTCTGACTCCATCCTACACTCTCTAACCCACATCTTCAATCTCTCCCTCACCTCTGGCATTTTCCCCAATGCTCTAAAACATGCACTGGTCACCCCCATACTTAAAAAGCCATCCTTGGACCCTTCCAATCTTAACAACCTACGTCCTATCTCCTTGCTCCCCTTTTCCTCTAAACTCCTTGAATGCCGGGTTTACAACCGAGTGACCACCTCATTAAAAACAACCTTCTTGATCCCCTTCAATCTGGATTTCGCCCCCAACACTCCACAGAAACTGCCTTTTAAAACTCACAAATGACCTACTAACTGCAAAAACCAACGGACACTATTCTGTACTCCTGCTTCTGGACCTTTCAGCTGCCTTTGACACGGTTGACCACCTCCTCAAAAAACTTTACTCCCTCAGACTCCGTGACTGTGCTCTTCAGTGGCTCTCATCCTACCTATCCCAAGGCACCTTCAGTGTCACTTACAATTCTACTTCCTCCACTCCTCTTCCCTTCTCCGTCGGGGTCCCCTAAGGTTCTGTTCTTGGACCTCTTTTATTTTCAATCTACACCTCTTCGCTGGGTCAGCTGATAGCCTCTCATGGCTTTCAATATCATTTCTATGCTGACGACACACAAATCTATCTCTCCACCCCTCAACTCACTCCATCAGTCTCCTCACGCATCACTAACTTACTAACCGACATATCTGTATGGATGTCACACAACTTCCTCAAACTCAACTTGTCCAAAACCAAGCTTATAATATTTCCTCCCCCACATGCCTCTTCCCCTGACTTATCTGTCAAGAGCAATGGCACAACCATCCACCCATCCCCACATGTCAGGGTGCTAGGTGTTATCCTGGATTCTGAACTCTCCTTTCGGCCCCACATCCAATCACTTTCCAAAGCTTGCTGCCTCAACCTCCACAACATCTCTAAACTATGTCCCTTTCTAACCAATGAAACCACAAAGCTCCTGATTCACTCCCTGGTTATCTCTCGCCTCGACTACTGAAACTCCCTCCTCATTGGCTTACCTTTAAATAGACCATCCCCCTTCAGTCCATCATGAATGCTGCTGCCAGACTCATCCACCTTACAAACCACTCAGTGTCTGCTACACTTCTCTGCCAATCCCTCCATTGGCTGCCACTCACCCAACAAATTAAATTAAAAATACTAACAATAAGTTACAAAGCCATCCACAACTCTGCCCCCAGCTACATCACTAGCCTAGTCTCAAAATACCAACCTAATCGCCCCCTCTGTTTCTCCCAAGACCTTTTGCTCTCTAGCTTCCTCATCACCTCCTCCCATATCCGCCTCCAGAACTTCTCCCGAGCCTCGCCCATCCTCTGAAATTCCCTACCCCAATCTGTCAGACTGTCTCCAAATGTATCCACTTTTAGGCGATCCATGAAAACTCTCCTCTTCAGAGCAGCCTATCCTGCCTCCATCTAACAACTGCATTATTTTCTCCATTAGCTCATCCCCCACAGCTATTACCCTTTTTTATAACTTGACCCTCCCTCCTAGATTGTAAGCTCTAACGAGCAGGGCTCTCTGATTCCTCCTGTATTGAATTGTATTGTAATTGTACTGTCTTCCCTAATGTTGTAAATCGCTGCGTAAACTGTCGGCGCTATATAAATCCTGTATAATAATAATAATTAAAAAAAGAATGACTATCCCTAACTGAAAAAATAAATGAAAAAAATGCAGTAATATGCGATAATGTTGTGAAACAATGATAAAGTGCACTAATTCAAGAAACTATGCAGCAAAAATAAACAAATATGCCTAAATGACTATCCCTCATTTAAAAAAAAAAATGGACTTGATGGACTTGTGTCTTTTTTCAACCTCACCTACTATGTAACTATGTAACTATGTAACTATATGCGATAATAAGTGAAACAGTGATGAAGTGCACTAATTCAAGAAGCTAAGCAGCAAAAATAGACAAATATGCATAAATGACTATCCCTAAATTTAAAAAAACAAAAAAAACAATAATATACGATAATATGTGAAACAGTCATAAAAGTGCTCGAATGAAAAGCAGATATTCATCTGCTTTTACATAAAAAAATAAAAGTGCTCATATAAAAAGCAGATATTTTATTATTTTTTTAATGTAAAATCAGATCAATATCTGCTTTTCATTAAAGCACTTTTAGCACTGTTTCAAATATTCATATTATCGTATTTTTTTTTTTTTTTTAAATTAGGGATAGTCTTTTATGCATATTTAGCTATTTTAGCTGTTTAGCTTATTGAATTAGTGCACTTCATCACTGTTTCACATATTATCGTATATTACTGCAATTTTTTTTTGTGTGTTTTTTTTTTTTTTTTTAATTAGACAAATATGTATGAATGCCTATCCTTATTTTTGCTCCTTAGCTTCTTGAATTAGCGCACTTCATTACTGTTTTACTTATTATTATGAATTGCCAATGTATTCTTTGGTAGAAGACATGTGCCCCAGGGCAGATTTCTATAAGAGGGACAAAACTGGGCCTGACACATATATACTGTAACAAAAATGTAAATTGGTCAGGGAGGCAATCAAAAGAATAGTTAACGTGTTTCGGTGGGTCCAAAACAGCTACCTTCATTCCCAGATAGTAAGCAACTGAGCTGCAAGTTTAAAAATGACTTGCTAAACTATTGCTAGACTTGTCAGGCTTCACACATTTGTTGCACAATTGAGTCCGCATTGCATGTCTCCAGATCAACTTTCTTTTTTTTTTTTTTTTTTTTTCAATGTTCAAAATTTTTATTTTCCAACTAAACATAATATATAAGTACAGAAAAAAAATATACAGAAAATAATTTTCCATTCCCTATAAATCTGTGTTTGAAGATAAATATGTTAGACACAACCTTTCATCGTCCCATATTAAAATATGTATATGTATATATATAAGTTTTTTAGTGTTCATTTTTGCATATCCCTTAAAATACCATCAAACAATTTACACATGTCAAAAGTCAGGCTTTTAAAGCTTTAACTTAATTTTTTCTTTTTGTTAGGCAATAAATTATAAAGAAAGAGACATGTGTTTGACAGTTCACCATGAACAGAGCACCCAAAACAGGGGAGAGGACGTGCAGTTCCAATCTAAAGCAGAGACTTGGGAGTGCAGTCGATTAAAAAAAAAAAAAAGCTTTAATTTCCTTTTTTTTTTTTTTTTTTTTTTTACTTTTCAAAAGAGCTTTATTGTTAATATGGAGAGTAACATTAGGGCAAAGAATCACCCACGCAGGGGTGAGATAGAGTTGCAAGAGTATTGAAGACAAAGTACAGAATCTTGCACAAAATTAACGAACCAGATCAATCAGTATAATGAAGGACAACGTTTAAAGAGAATATATTGGAAATAAACGTATATGGAGTCCACTGCAGGCCATGAGGAGCCAATTCAGGACCGCCCATGCCCCATGACACCCCAACTGGGAGCAATCTGTGCCATGGGACAATGGGCCAACCCCGTGTAGGCCGCCAGGGGCCAGCCTGCACTCCCACTGGGTGGAGACACATGTTACTTAGAACTGATTAAAAGTAAATTTTAGAAATGCTAATAGCAAATCACAGAAAGGCAAGGAGCCCTACCTGAGGGACGTTATCATAAAAAACGCCCAGTGTATAAAGGGACGTATATAGAAATAAAAGTTGAGGGAATGTTACTGTCTTATACTAAGTTCCCCATTAGATAGGTCCAATTGGGTGTATGAGGAAGGAGAAGGCAAGAAGGGAAAGGAAAGTCAAGAGTAGAATGAAAGGAAGAAGCAGACAGAAAGACGGAAAAGGAGGTCCAGGTGCAGCTACATTAATGGCTAGGTACTGAGGGGGAGAAGCAAATCGAATGGGTTACTAAAGGGGTAGTAAAGCAGTGTTTTAAATAGAGGTGCCGATGTGCTGGGCCCAGGGTTCCCAAATACATTTAAAGGATTCTAATTTATCCAGTATAGTATTGGAGGTTTTCTCCTGGATCATAATCCAAGTAATTTTTTGCTGAGGGGGACTTCCAGGCCCGCGCTATTGTTATTTTAGCACCTAGGAGCATGAAATGTATCGGCCTTTGCTGATATTTTTGGTAATTGTGAATCTGCTTGTTCAGAAGGGCTATTGTCGGGTCCTGGTTGAGCACTGCCCCAGTGACTGTACGAATTAGGTTAAAGATTTTGTTCCAAAAGCTCCTGATCCTGGGGCACTGCCAAAGGATATGGAGGTGGGAGCCTAGGTGATGGTTGAGGGTCAAATTTAATTAGTCGAGTCGGGACCAGGTACCAGCGGTTAATGACTTTAAGGTTTGCTTCAACTAGGGATACATTAAGGATTCCTTTGAAGGCTTTTGCGACCTGAAAGTTCCAAGTGTCTAAATCCCACTCGATCTCAAGGTCATTCTCCCAGCTAAGCATGTAAGGCGCTTTCTCCGGAGGGTCAGCAAGTGCTGAGTATATCAGGGAGATACCTCCCCACACATCCATGGCTGTGGAGCACCACTGCTCATAAGGAGTGACCGCGATTTGGACATGTTAACCCTAAGTCCTGAGGCTTGGCCAAAATTGTTTAGCAACTGCAATACATTAGGGGTCGAAATGAGGGGGGAGGTTACGAAGAGGAGGATATCGTTCACGAAGAGTGCACATTTGCATGTTGAAGGGCCACATTTAACTCCGTGAATGTCTGGGTGTTCTCTTATAGCAATGGCTAAGGTCTCTATTGCTATGGCGAAGTGGAGGGGGGAAAGGGGGCACCCTTGTCGTGTTCCTTTAGAGATAGGGAATGGGTCGGAGAGGGATCCTTGAAGCCTAACCTGAGCTTTGGGGAGTGAATAAAGGGCCTTTAATGAGGAGAGGAAGTGTGGGCCAAAACCCCACTTTTCGAGGGTTGTGAATAGGTATGGCCAATTGGCTGTATCGAAGGCCTTCTGAAGGTCTAATGAAAGGAGGAATCCCTCCTGAGAAGGGCCCCCATCCCGACCTAAGTAGAGAAATGATATCCACCACTCTCCTTATCTGGTCCGGTCCCTGCCTCCCCGGTATAAAGCCAACTTGATCTTTGTGTACATAAGGCCCTATGAAAGACCCTAGTCTGTTGGAGAATTTTTGTCATGATCTTAAGATCATTGTTGATTAGTGAAATTGGCCTATAGTTGCTGACTTGGCTGGGGTCTTTGCTTGGTTTAGGGGTGACAGAGATGTAAGCAAGGTTTGCTGTAGTGTCTAGAGCGTGTCCCCTTCGAAGGGAATTAAAGAGCCGGACCAGATAAGGCGAGAGGACATCTGAGAAGGCCTTATAATACTGATTCCGGGCCCGGGGCTGAACCTTTTTTGAGTCCTTTGATGACCTCTCTAACCTCTCCTTCAGAGAAAGGGGAGTCCATAATAGATCGGTGAGAGTCAGTTAATTTAGGGAGAGGGGTATTGTCCAGGAAGGAGTTTATATTAGAAAGGGAGCTGGGATTGGTATCCGCATAGAGATTAGAATAGAACGCGTGGAAGGCCTCTAAAATCTGCTTTGGGTTTTGGGTTAAAGAGCCCGAAAGTGATTTTATTTTGGGGAGAGCTCGAATGTTTTGTTTGGGGGAGAGTTTTGCTGCAAGTTGGGGGGCAAATTTGTCAGCAAGAAGGTAAAACTTGCCACTTACCCAATTGAGGTGTTTTTTGGCACTGGAGGTAAGAGCTAAATTGAGAACTTGGTGTCGGCTTTTTCTTGTGTATTTTACTTAGGGACCGGAATTCCTTCTCAAGATTGAGAATATCCATTTGTGTCTCACATTTAAGACGTGAGGATAGTTGGATAATTTTTCCCCTCATGATCGCTTTATGAGCTCCCCATAAGGAGTTGGGTGTACAGTCAGCACTGTCATTAAGGAGAAAATATTCCTTTAAGTAATTTTCTAAAATGGTGCAATGCACTGGGTTGGAGACAAGAGAATCTTTAAGGCGCCACTGGGGTGGGCCCACTCGAGTGGGGGAGCTTGTGATTTTGAGAGTGACCATAGAGTGGTCTGACCAGGGGACTTCGCAAATGGAGGATTGGGACGCTAAGTGAATCTCAGATGTGTGTAAAAAGATGTGATCAATTCGGGAATAGGTCCCGTGGGCAGCCAAATAGTAAGTATAGTCTTTTGCAGAAGGATTTAATTCCCTCCAGGTGTCTATCATTCCTAAGGAGTGAAGTAGTCGGGAAATGTGGGGGCTCTGTTTGGGGGGTCTTTTGGAGATGGGGATACTTTTTGGCGATTTGTCTAGTAGATGATCGAATGCTATATTCGAATCTCCACCCATTACTATCGTACCTACTAGATGAGGCGATAGCGCAGTGAGCATGGAAGCGAAAAAGGACGCTTGTTTCCTGTTGGGGGCATAGTAAGAAATCAAAGAAAAAAGGGTGCCATTAATGTGTCCTTTGACTAGGATGTAACGACCTTCACTCTCTCTAATGGTCTGGGAATGAGTGAAAGATATGCGTTTAGAGAGGAGAACTGCTACACCTCTCTTTTTGTCATCCGCGTTGGCCAGAAAGAAAGTCGGGTAGCTGTGATGGAGGAAGGTGGGGGAAAAACTTTTGGGGAAGTGGGTTTCCTGTAATAGAAGAATTTTTGAAGAAAGTTTTGCAAGGCTTTACGCTGTTTGACTGGGGAGTTAAATCCCTGTGTTTTATGGGATGCAATTTTGAAGTTCGCTGTGAGTGAGGTGGGGTCAGCCATGGATGTGAGGGGGCAGTGCACATACAACAGGAAAGATCCTACCTGGTATCGAGGAGTGGGAGGACTTGTCTTGAAGCGGCTGTTCAGGTTCAGCAACCTGGGAAAGTAAGATCAGTGAGCCATTAATGAGTGCACCTGGAGGGGGAAGAAGAAGAAGTTAGAGAGGGTAATGCAGAGCCAGAAGAAAGGTTGAAGGGTGAAGAAAATAAGAGAACTCAGTGGCAGGGAAGAAATTGTCCCTGTTTCCTGAGGGGTAGGGCTGGCATGCCAGGCCCTACTCCAAAACCCAATAAAATTTGGATTTCGGTGAGGAGGCAACCAACAAAGAGGTTGCATTCCTGGTGAACCTAGGGGAGAGGGGCTCCTCTAGAACTCAACAGGTGGAGTGGCAAGTGGAACCGCTCTGGTCTCGTGGCCCCTTTTAAAAAGTAGGAGAAAAGGACCCAAAGATGAGAGTCAACGCATCTATAACCAGGTGTGTTAGTACAGTAAGACATTAAAAAACATTGCATTAAACCGAATAAGGAACAAAAGAAACCAGAAATCAATAAAACTGTCTAGGAGGGGAGAGTACATTTGTTGGTACCATGTTGAGGAACCATCTCTGGTAAGGGGTTTGAGGGTAAAAAGGGAAGGGTGGGAAGGGGTAAAGGGGAGATGGGTTTGTGGGGGGGGGGGGCTAGGTTAGGAAGGGGAGGAGGGAGACAGCAAATACAGTCTGTTGGGTCCTGAACCCTAGGTCGATGTCCGCCAGTCTGATGGTGTATATCATTGGCCCATATGAAGGAACCTGTAGAAATTTAAAACAAAGAACTAACCCTAAAAGGGTGAAAAACAGGAGGTAAAAAACATAGCAGCAAAAAAGCCAAAAGGAATGCAGACTGTTCCGGCCATGGTAATACAGGCCTAGGTGGGTGTAGAAATACCTACTACACCATCAGTAAGAGGAATAACCTCAGAAGTGAGAAGAGTGAATCAATCTCAGACGATCAAATCTCGGATTCATCACGGTGGGATAGAGTCTCGGAGTCTCTTTGTTTGTTGCTTAACCCAGAGGGGGGTGAGGGGGCTGGTCGGTGGGGGTCTCTTGGAGGTGTTGTTAGGATGGCCTTCGTCTTGATGATGGGAGGATTCCTGTGAGATAAGACTGAGTTGCAAAAGAAGACGTTCGCCATTTTGGATGTTAGTGAAACCATAGGAACTGTCTCTATATTGGAGATGGAAGGGGAAGGACCACCGGTGCTTGATCGAATTTCGGTTGAGAACATCCAGGAAGGGTTTGAGGGATCTCCGTTTCATAATCGTGGCAGGGGAGATATCAGCAAAAATTTATATTTTATTGTCTTGTATGGCCATATTGTCCAGGTTATGGGATTTCTTCATTATCTCTTCTTTCACCGCATAGAAATGAGGTTTGACCACTATGTCACGTGGAAGGCCGTCCTGGCGAGGGGGTTGCAGGGCTCTGTGGGCCCTATCCAGTTCTAATCTGTGGTCCGGGATATCTGGGATGACATTTTTTATGAATGATTTGACGGTGTCCTGTATGTCGACGATCGATTCCGGGACACCTCTGATGCAGAAATTATAGCGTCTGCTCCTGTTCTCTAAATCATCAATCTTAAAGAGAGCCAGATCCAATTGTTCTTGCAGTGTCTGGATGCATGTGCTATTTTGATTAGTGCGTGCTGAAGAGTCATCTACCGCTTGTTCAATAGTATCCATGCGGGCACCGAGGTTCTGTAATCAGCTTTGATGGAAGAAGTGATCTGCAGAGCAGTTTGTGCAAGCCCTGCAGCAAGCATGTCAGAAAAACTGCTGAGGAGTTGAGCCATTTCATTAGGATGGGTTTGGATCAGGGGAGAGGCCTGCAGGGAGTCAGCCAGGCTATTGGGGGTATTCAATAAGGGAGAGAGAGGTAATCCCATCATGGATCTGCCTATGAGAGATTCCGTGGAGGCAGGGGAGACTGTCAGGTCCTGTCTGAGGTGTCCAGGGAGAGAATCCATATTAGGAGAGGGTGGGGGGTCTGCTATGGAGTCCTGAGCTCCTAGGCCTGTGTATGAGGAGGCCGCGGCCGCCATCTTGGAGGGCTCAGGGGCTGCAAGGCCGAACTTCAATTGTCGGTTTACCTCCTTCTTTGGATGGCTACTCGACATGCAGACGGGCACTCCGTTTCGTCCTGCGATCGGGGGGGTTCTCACCGAGGGGTCCCGCTATCGATAGCTGATGTGGGGGTCACAGAGGTACCGGAGCGGTGCGGAGCTCCAAACTAGCGTGTCTCTCCAGAGGTCCCGCGCATGCGCACTCCAGTTCAACTTTCTTTGCAAACATTGTTCAAGTCTGCAAGTTCTGGTTCAGTTATGTTGTGCAATAGTCCTCCCACCACAGGGGTCACTGTGACTTGCAGAGCTCTTGCTGTAGACTCACCACTGCAACTTTGCTCTGGCTAGTGACTTGCCACGCAAATTTGCTTCAAATTGGAAAAGTGTCAACTAGAACTTGTGCTTCAAGTGCTCTGCAAGTGTACAACTTGCCAGGGAAGATGTGCAGCAAGTTAACCGACTTACAATTCAACACTGCTACAAATTTGTGGCAAGTTATCATTGCTATCTGAGTTGGTATTTCTTCCAGGGTGATTAAAAAACACAGGTCCTGTCAGCAACTGGTTTGGCAGCCTTATACAGTATATAATACCATAGGATAAGACAGACCACTTTCCTTAGCATATACAGGATATTAGCATATATATTGTACACAGTCAGTTCCTCAGCCAGGGTAGGGTAAGTATATTGACCAGTTTATGTTTCTGCATACAAATTTATAATCCCACAGCAAAGAAACAAATTAGGCGCTGTTTAATTCAAAACATTGTTTATCTGCTTCTATCAGCCAGGCCACTGATGATTAACACTGCATGTGTAAGGGGACAAGGTGGGGGGCTGTGGTTCTCAATAACATGAAAATGATAAAAGGTATTCCACTGCATTTGACAGTGGTCAGAGAGCAGAGAACACTTCTACTGTGTGATGGTCAAGCACAGCAAGAAATTGGTACAGAGCAATGTTGCCTTTCATTGGGTTACACAGAGGACACCATTTCATGCCATGACAAGTGTCATCAGGGTATGACTCTTCAGTGATGTAAAATAAAAAAAGTGTGCATGTGGTTTGCTGGGCTCTCATCCTTTAGTTTACTATGCCATGCAGATCATAGGATGCTGTTGTTCAGTGTGACCAGTAAAATCACTCTAAAATAAGTTGTCATAGGGGACTGGAGGTTTTTGATATGTGACAGAATGAACAGTTATAATAAAATCTTTACAAAGGGTTGTCTGCAAATAGCTAATGCCATTGTCTATGAAGTATACCAACCATCTAGCTATGCTGGTGGGTATAACAGTTAATACAAAAGCTTTGTCTTCAGCGGGGTCGATCTACCAGAAGATTGTGGACAGGTGACTGGTGGATCACGGTCTGGGCTTGCTAACCGGCCATTCTAGAGCATCAAACAGAGTTCAATGAAGAGGGGCTACTTGTATTGTTGGAGCTGTGGTAGGTAATAAGAGCCTCATAAGCTGATGCCTCCTCTGCAGTGCTGGCTCCTGTCCCATGCGGAGTGATACCAACTGCACTCCACTTCTTATCCCGGCTAGTTGTCTCCAGAGTGGTGCCAGCAACAGGAAGGAACAGATATTCAGGTCAGTGTGAAGCAATACACTGGGCATAATAGTATAGGGCTGCTTTCACATTGATGTGCTGCGGTTTACCCACACCACAGGTGCAGTACAGTGTACCTGCAGCTTTCCTGCTGGTCTGCTGCGCTTAGCCATAGACTTCTATTATATGCTGCAGGTTTGGTGCACTTTCTGAATGCAGGAGTTTTGGTGCACTTTCAGAAAGTGCACCACACCTGCAAGATATAATAGAAGTCCATGGCAAAGCGCAGCTAGCCCAGGAAAGTTGCAGGTACACAGCACTGCACTTTCGGTGTGGATAAACCACAGCACATTAGTGTGAAAGCAGCCTTATAGGGGGCTCAGAGCAGTATCATTTACATTTGCAGTTTGGGGGGTGGTAAAACCCCAAAGTTAAGGTGTGTTTTTATCACCCCTGCCCAACTGCACCCCCTTTAGCTGCAGTGGCCAGGGGTGTACACATGTTGCAGCCGCAGCAGAAGTTATACGCCCTGTCATGGTTGGTGGGTGTAGCACCCATTGCATGCAGTTGTGGGGCACTTGCAGAGTGGCCCCATTTGCCTGAATGGGTCCTGATTGGCAGGCGGTAGCACCCACCAGTGGCACCCTGTCCATAGAGGGACACATATCAGTACATATCAGTGGTGCCGGACCATGGATTCCAATGCGGCGGGGTGTTTTTTTGAAGCATCTGATTAGAGCTTCAAAAAAGGGTGAGCTTGAAGCACAGAGCATAGCGCTCCGAGCGCACCCAGTTGTGTGACCATAGCAAATGAATTTTCGCTATTATCACACTAAAGTTCATCCCCTTCAATCAGGAGGCAGGTCTGTGAATGGCCAAAGCGTCAGATGATCCTATTGGATGCCTAGCACTTTGTCGGAAGACACGCGGCAGAGGAAGCAGGAGGATTGGGCACCGGAGCCGCCGCGGCCACTGTCCGCACTCCAGGTGAGGTCACCACAACCCCGCCACATGAGTGGGTAAGTGCCAGGCTGGACCGCCCGCCTAGGGGGGAAGCTGAGCCACGCTGCAGAGCGGGGTGTTGTTTGTTTGCCACCCCCAAAGAAGACCAAACAGCCGCCACTCGCACCCACCAAAAGCAACAGGGGTCTTAATTACTGCCGTGGCATGTGTACACTTTTGAAACAATAAGAAATGTTGCCACGCTAAGCATAGATATTGAGAAAACAAGTGTCCATAAAGTGTGAACAACTAGTGCTGTTCTAAATAGTGCAGGTGAATTCCTTGATGAACGTCGAGTAATAGTGAGTATAATTGATGTGCGTTTTGATCACCCAAGTGCACCTCCACCGATATTGATATAAAATGCTTCCTTAACAGAGGTCTAGACTCTAAATTATAAGAGTCAAGACAAGCGTGATAGGCAGGTATAGAAGATCCAATCAGCTTCCTTGATTATGTTGCAGGCGGTGGTACGGACACGGCTGATGGTAAAGTTTACACCATAGTAGGGCCCATGAAGGAAAGATAAAACAGCCACACAGTGTAAAACTACTTGACAGTTTAATAAAAGAAAATCAGTGCTAAAGACTTACGGAAATCCAGTATAAAACAAGCATTAATATATCCATGACATCCTAGAAGTTGATCGACCAGTATACAGGGGTGGCGCGGCTGGTACCTCACGGACATGGACTCCACCAGGATAAAAAACCTTCTATGTGCAGTAGCCCACCTCAGACCGCCTAATGCTTACTGAGCCTATCTCGATCCAGAGATGTTGCACGAGAGACTCGGCTGTCCGAGACTCTCCCTCCGCATTGGCTAAGACAGCAATGGGTGCCATTGGCTCCCACTGCTGTCAATAAAAGTCAGTGAACCAATGAGGAGAGAGAGGGGGCAGGGCTGAGCTGCGGCTCCATGTCTGAATGGAAATATTTGCCATTTGATCATCACATGCCTGACGAAGGGGTCCTGCGTGACTCCGAAACGTTGCACTCTCTGTGTGTTGTGATCATGCAATAAACTACACGTTTGGACGCTATCTACACTGTTCCATGGTGTGCTGGCAAATATTTCCATTTTGACTTGAACCAGTATCCAGCTGGTTGTTGCTGCAGCACCCATATTTCATGAGCTTATCCAGGAAAGTGTGCGATGGGAATATGAAGTACTCCATGTATGAATGGACACACAGAGCAGCGGCTCGAATTGGGTGCCCCCCATAGCAAGCTGCTTGTTGTGGGGGCATTCGGTAGGAGGGAGGGGCCAAGAGCGCCAAAGAGGGACCCAAGAAGAGGGGGATCTGGGCTGCTCTGTGCAAAACCACTGCCCAGAGCAGGTATGACATGTTTGTTATTTTAAACAAAAAAAATGAGACTTTAGTATTACTTTAAGGTTGCCTACCCCTGCTCTAAAGACTATCAGTTAGTATGCAGAGAATGGTGAGCAGTGTTTTCATAAAACCAATCAATAAAATCCCAGACATTAGCCCTAATGTGTTTTTGTAATTTCAAGTCATGTTCATTTTTTTTTTTAAACCTACAGCTTTTCCTAAAATTATACTTGTGGATCCTTCCTTGAAGCACCTGTTTAGGCACTTCCTGTTATGGGCTGACATTGCTCTGTTTCTGTGTGCCAACTACTATCCTTCGTGGTCACCCTGTCACATGTGCTTTCAATGAAGATTATACAGGCCATGCTCATTGTGCAGGCATATTTCACAATTGTCACCTTTACAAAGTCCTCCCCAATAGGATTGCCTGACGTTTTGGCCAATCGGGCAATGGGTCTCCCGACCCACTCTAAACATGTGCTTTAAACCCCCCCATTGGAGTCCATGCTTCCGGCATCCCTGTATGTAGATCAGGGGGCTGGAAGCATGGATGGGGGGGCGGCACCTGTGCACCCCTAATGGACGGGCCACCACTGTCTGTGTCTAGTCTAATAGCACCTAGCTTCTCTGAATAATGCAATAATAATTACCATAGCTACCATGGACTTCACTGAGGTGGATCCTGTTAAATAATACTGTTTGTGTTTTGATCTGTTTAACTAAAATTGTAGCTAGACTCTCTTGTGTTAGAATCTTATAGAGATTATGTTATGAAGCCCAGACTGGGCTACAGAGACATTGCTATGAAGAGTCCATGTTTGTGCAGCTTTCATAATATTTTTTATATTTTTCTGCAGTGTATGCATGCTCTGTACCTTCCTAGACTTGTTATACAATATTGATTCTAACGTTACATCTATTTAGTAAACTGCAAGTTACAGTTATTCTGTTTCTACTCTGTTTCAGATCATTCAGGAGGTTACCTATTCTGTAATGAAAACTGTATTGTGAGAAATATCTAAAGCTATTTCTGTTGGCAAAAGTTTTCTTATTTTTGGTACCCCACAAAACCTTTGGTGTATGATAGGCGGCAAAGAATGGAATTTTATTAAAGTGATTGTAAAGGCAGAAGGTTTTTTATCCTAATGCATTCTATGCATTAAGATAAATAGCCTTCTGTGTGCAGCAGCCCCCCTAATACTTACCCGAGGTCCCTCTAGATCCAGCTATGTTGCAGGAGTGTCTCAGCTGCCTGGGATTCCCCTCCTCCTCATTGGCTGACAGTAGCGCGGTGCCATTGGCTCCCACTGCTGTCAAAGTCAGTCAGCCAAAGAGGAGAGAAAGGGGGCAGGGCTGGGCCGTGGCTCTGTGTCTGAATAGAGCTGTGGCTCGGCTCGAGAGCCCCCATAGCAAGCTGCTTCCTGTGGGGGCACTCAACAGGAGGGAGGGGCCATGGGCACCAAAGAGGGACCCGAGAAGGGAAGGATCTGGGCTGCTCTGTGCAAAACCATAACACAGGGCAGGTAAGTATAACATGTTTATTATTTTTCACTTTAAATATACAGTATGTTTATTGCTGTGTAAAATACCACACATCTTTCTATAGAGCACTGTGTTATTGAAGTCCTGTTAATGCAGCAGTATCAGCTTAAACATTTAAATTTTATGGTGGAATTTAACTATATAGTGATATTAAAGCTTTGTTTTTTTTACATTAAAATAATAAACATGTTATACACACCTGCTCTCTACAGTAGTTTTTAACAGAGCAGCCCCGATCCTCCTCTTCTTGGGCCCCCCACCAGTGCTCTCGGACCCTCCCTCCTGCCGAGTGCCCCCAGAGCAAGGGTGTCTATTACACACAGAGTCACAGCTCGGCCCCGCCCTCTCTCTCCTCATTGGCTCGCTGGCTGTGATTAATAGCAGTGGGAGCCAATAGCTCCTGCTGTTGTCTCAGCCACTGGGGAATGAGACACCCCGGGGAGCCGATGCTCTTGTGTACAGTGCTGGACTAAGATTGGGCTCAATAGTTCCTAAATCGCTGACCCATAACAAACATGAGATTAGAAAGTCAGAATGCCTGATCTGACAAACTTGTCCAGGGTCTGCGCTTTAAAATAGTACAGTACTGAAGCTACTGGATCAGCAGGACAACAATGACACTAGCATTATCAGAATAGTAAAAATTCGGAAGAAAACTGCATTCATATTCTTTAAGTACAGATTTTCCCTAACTGATATGGTTTATTGTTTCTGATTGGAAGCTCTAGCTTATACAATTATTTGCTTGAAACTTGGTTTTGTGGCTCAGGGAAGTGTGTTCTGATCAATTAATTAACTACTGGTTTAAATATTAGTTTACGTTATTATTCACATATTAACTAGATGATTGAGTGTCAGTCTACTATAATATAAAAAGCCTTTTATGCTGCAGGGAAAAGAAAGAAAGCTACAATTTTATCTGCACAAATTGTCAGTCATTATAATGGGAGATTATGATTACAATATATTATAATAAGACTTTTTTTTTTTCTTTCCTCAATCTACATGGAAGCAGCAAAGCAATTGATGCTCACAGCGGATAGAAGGTGTAGATCACACATATATTTGTAGGAGCCATAGGCAAGAGGAAGTAATGGGATTTAATAGCTCTGCCTTATTATAGAGCATGCACCCAGAGGATATTAACACAATTATGCCATTCACCCCACTCATGTAGATTACACTGAAAACCACAGTTACAACAGAAAGAATAATCAATCTGCAGGAAACTTGTGAAATGGACAAAATAATTATAGCATCAATGAATAGTTGAGATACTACCACTGAGAGGAAGGCATGTGTATTGAAACCTTACAATAAGCCTACAGTTGGAATTAATATCTATGCCATCTGCCTTTATGTACACACACTTACAGACAATATACTGTGTATGTGTGTGTGTATGTATGTATGTATATATATATATATATATATATATATATAGTATCTCACAAAAGTGAGCACACCCCTCTCATTTTTGTAAATATTTTATTCTATCTTTTTATGAGACAACACTGAAGAAACACTGAAGAAATTACACTTTACTACAATGTAAAGTAGTAAGTGTACAGCTTGTATAACAGTGTAAATATGATGTCCCTTTAAAATAACTCAACACACAGCCATTAATGTTTAAACCGCTGGCAACAAAAGTGAGTACACCCCTAAGTAAAAATGTCCAAATCGGGCCCAAAGTGTCAATATTTTGTGTGGCCACCATTATTTTCCAGCACTGCCTTAACCCTCTTGGGCATGGAGTCCACCAGAGCTTCACAAGTTGCCACTGGAGTCCTCTTCCACTCCTCCATGACGAGCTGGTGTATGTTAGAGACCTTGCACTCCTCCACCTTCCATTTGAGGATGCCCCACAGATGCTCAGTAGGGTTTAGGTCTGGAGACATGCTTGGTCAGTCCATCACCTTTACCCTCAGCTTCTTTAGCAAGGCAGTGGTCGTCTTGGAGATGTGTGGGGGGGGTCTTTATCATGTTGGAATACTGCCCTGCGGCCCAGTCTCCAAAGGGAGGAGATCATGCTCTGCTTCAGTATGTCACAGTACATGTTGGCATTCATGGTTCCCTCAATAAAGTGTAGCTACCCAGTGTCGCCAGCACTCATGCAGCCCCAGACCATGACACTCCCACCACCATTCTTGACTGTAGGCAAGACACACTTGTCGTTGTACTCCTCGCCTGCTTGCTGCCACACACGCTTGAAACCATCTGAACCAAATACATTTATTTTGGTCTCATCAGACTACAGGACATGGTTCCAGTAATCCATGTCCTTTATCTGCTTGTCTTCAGCAAACTGTTTGCGGACTTTCTTGTGCATCATCTTTAGAAGATGCTTCCTTCTGGGACGACAGCCATGCAGACCAATTTGATGCAGTGTGCGGCGTATGGTCTAAGCACTGACGGGCTGACCCCCCACCCCTTCAACCTCTCCAGCAATGCTGGAAGCACTCATACGTCTATTTCCCAAAGGCAACCTCTGAATATGACGCTGAGCATGTGCACTCAACTTCTTTGGTCGACCATGGCAAGGCCTGTTCTGAGTGGAACCTGTCCTGTTAAACTGCTGTATGGTCTTGGCCACCATGCTGCAGCTCAGTTTCAGGGTCTTAGCAATCTTCTTTTAGCCTAGACCATCTTTATGTAGAGCAGCAGTTCTTTTTTTCAGATCCTCAGAGAGTTCTTTGCCATGAGGTGCCATGTTGAACTTCCAGTGACCAGTATGAGAGCGATAAAACCAAATTTAACACACCTGCTCCCCATTTACACCTGAGACCTTGTAACACCAACGAGTCGCATGACACCGGGAAGGGAAAATGGCTAATTGGGCCCTATTTGGACATTTTCACTTAGGGGTGTACTCACTTTTGTTGCCAGCGGGTTAGACATTAATGGCTGTATGTTGAGTTATTTTAAGGGGACAGCAAATTTACACTGTTATACAAGTTGTACACTCGCTACTTTACATTGTATCAAAGTGACATTTCTTCAGTGTTGTCACATGAAAAGATATAATAAAATATTTACAAAATGTGAGAGGGTGTACTCACTTTTGTGAGATACTGTGTGTGTGTGTGTGTGTGTGTATATATATATATATCTATATACATACACTCATACACACAAACACACAAACGGTTGTCTATGCAAGTAACTGTTGGATCCCAAGTAATCAATATGTACTGTTCAAAAAAATGAAAGGAACACCTTTTTTATCAGAGTATAGCATCAAGTTAATTAAACTTCTGGGATATTGATCTTGTCAGTTAAAAAGCAGAGGGGGTTGTTAGTCAGTTTCAGCTGCTTTGGTGTTAATGAAATTAACAACTGGTGCACTAGATGGGCAACAGTTAAACGACCTCCAAAACAGGAATGATTTTACAGGTGGAGGTCACTGTCATTTTTTTCCCTACTCATCTTTTCTGATGTTTTTCACTAGTTTTGTATTTGGCTAGGGTCAGTGTCACTAGTGGTAACATGAGGCGATACCTGGACCCTATAGAGGTTGCACAAGCAGTCCATAATCCTCCAGGATGGCACATGACTATAGGATTCGTCAACTTACGGTCTTAAACTTATCATAACCTATAATAACCACACAACGCTGCGTGACATGGGTTTAAATGGCCACAACAGCCCTTTTATTAAACAAATTAATAACAACAAACAGAACAATTTAACACCAGGAGGGGGTCTTTGGGGTCCCGTTTTGATTATTACCAACTGTGTCCTCAGCTGTGCCCCAGCCGGCTCGAAGACGTTGCGACTTTCAAATTTTCCATTCCCATGGGACCTAAGTCCTGGGAGAACCACCAACAACCAACCAAGGTGGGAGCGCCATACCCTGTATGGGCCCCAAAAAATACTATAATCTGTTTAATTCTTGACCCCCCAAAGACCCCCTGACCCACCATGCGAGCCTGAGTGACACCTTACTCAAGCAAGTCCCTCCACACCTGAAGAGCCCTCTGAACCCCTTCTTGTAATCCCAAAAACCAAAAATCTGTTCCGACCGCATTTAAATGCACTCCATCGTCCCTCCAATAACGAATAGACAAATCCTCCAGATCCCGATGGCGAACCAACACACCCCTCAAACGAGACAAAAAGCGTCCTATCTCCCTGTTGGCTTTTATCCTGGCCCTATTCAAGCGCTCAACAGCATGACGCCAATTGTGTCGTGCCACTATGTCCGACCACACTATGACAATACCAGGGAAATCACGCATCAAGCGCAAAATGTCAAATTTAACATCCCGGACAATGTCCCTAGCGGCCTGAACCCCCATGTCATTCCCTCCCACTGAGAGCACCAAAACATCAGGAGGCCTATCAACTCTAGAATAATAGTGAAAGTCAGGAAGGACCCGGCCCCACATCATGCCTCTAACTCCCAGCCACTTGCAGACTGCTTCACTAAGGGGAACGCCGAGCTGTCTCCCTTCGGGTCGGGCATCCGCTCTGATCACCCCCCAGAATACATAAGAGTCTCCCAAAATCCACACCAGGCCCTGAGGAAAACCTGCAAAAGACAAACCAAAGAAAAAACATAGAGCCACACAAACAAAACCCCAGAAAACAAGTAAATATCCCTAAACAAACATTATAGCATGTGCGGGCGAACATAAATTTTAAAATGTGAACACTGTGTTAGAAAATAATCCAAAATTAAACTAAATCATGACACTAGACAGCGCTAATGTTGAGCAACTAAAACATGTGGCCAACAACACATGCAAAGGAAAATCCTATAACAGAAAAGTCCCTTAGGAGAAAGTCCCTTATAAAGGGCAGTGATGTAAAGTTCAGGGTGTAGTTCACAAATATTAATCAGGTGATCATGAAAACATTCCTCCGCATGCACCTTCCACCGATCGCTAGGAAATCCACCCGGTGCAAACACTCTCCCCCTAGGGGGTTAAACTCACCAGAATTGGGGAGTAATAAAGCATTCAGAATAAGGCTGCCTTCCACCCAGAACTAGGCTGTCTCCTGATCGCCGCTCTACACACGACGGCAGACTTATTATGAGCCCTGAAAACCTGTGACCTTTCATGAAGTGATGTTAACAACAAGCTGCTGGCAAAGAGTTTTATTCTGAATGCTTTATTACTCCCCAATTCTGGTGAGTTTAATCCCCTAGGGGGAGAGTGTTTGCACCGGGTGGATTTCCTAGCGATCGGTGGAAGGTGCATGTGGAGGAATGTTTTCATGATCACCTGATTAATATTTGTGAACTACACCCTGAACTTTACATCACTGCCCTTTATAAGGGACTTTCTCCTAAGGGACTTTTCTGTTATAGGATTTTCCTTTGCATGTGTTGTTGGCCACATGTTTTAGTTGCTCAACATTAGCGCTGTCTAGTGTGATGATTTAGTCTAATTTTGGATTATTTTCTAACACAGTGTTCACATTTACGTATTTTGTTTGAGACAATTGCTTTGCCTTATCCCGGGTCTCCTCTCTGCTTAACGCCAAGTGGAGTCTAATTTAATTTTATTTATGTATTTATGAATGGTTTTGAATATTTATATAGCTGCAAATCGATGTTTATTCACATTTATGCACTCTTGAATATTTTTATACATCTGCATTTCGGATCAGCATAGTGACCTGACGCTGAGTAGTGTTTCTGCAGGTCTGGTGAAACACTTTTAGTTTTTTATTTTCTATAAATTTTAAAATGGTCAGATTCCCACCTCCCTATACGCTTCACTACCTGTGGACTCAATCCCCAGCGAGCCGCCTCAGTAGCTGCCCCCACTCTGAATGAATGAGTGTTGAATTGAGAAGCTGGCTTGCCAACTGCCACCAAACAGCGTTTATAAATTGCCACAAACTGAAAACGCGACAAGGATGAACCATCCGCATGCTGCAAAAATGTCCCTTGTACACCCTCGTTTTTGCAGCATGCGGATGGTTCATCCTTGCGGATGGTTCATCCGAACCTGTGCGAAACGCTGTACAGCAAGCACCGGACACACCGTCTCCGGAAGCACCTTGAACAATGTCACGTAAACACCCTTGCCCAGCTGATCAGTTTTTGATCTGTTGATATGAAGCTGTACACTATCCGTAGCGATCTGTATCTCCGAAAACATCAACCCACCCGCACCACGTTTGTTTTTACTCACTAACTCCCTAATCTGCAGGGCTCCAAAAAGGGCCAAATAAAAAGCTGCCGTAAACAGTTATAACTCATAAAGCGAGGAACAAACCCTGGGCAAGATTCCTACCAGGTCCTGAAGCAGCCCAAATGACACCGGGCGCCTGGTATCTCGTACCACGCATCCGCGCCGAAATCCTTTCATGGCCTGACCCACCATAAAATCCTTTGTAACTTCATGAAGGCCTTAAAGCTTGAAAAGAAAAGCTAAAGCAGCCAATCTCCGGTTCATTTTGGATATGGACTCTCCCATGGAAAACTGCGTCCCAATCATATACAACAACAATGAAAGCCTATCCCGATCCGAAAAACAACTCCCCATGGAACTTACCAATCCATCCCAGTCACGCCAAACCGATGAGTAAGCCGCCCATGTACCCACACTCACCAAGCGCTGCACCAAAGCACCAGCGATTCCAATGCCAGTCTCCACAGATGCGCAGGACAAGGAACCGACCTCTGCTCCGCCGCCGGCGCCAGCTTCCGGAACCTGTCCCATTGAAAACGAGACAAGGCATCAGCAATGGAATTCTCTACACCCGGTACATGTACAGCTTTTATAAAACAGTTCAAGCTTAAACAACGAAGAACCAAAAAACACAATAAGCGCACTACCGGCGGAGATGAAGCGGACAGACTAGACACGACTGCAATAATCCCCATGTTATCGCAATGAAAGCAAACCCGACGATTTCGAAATCGAAACCCCCAAATGTCTACCGCCACCACGATCGGGAAAAGCTCCAACAACACCAGATTACTCAAGAATCCCGCGGCATTCCATTCCTCCGGCCACGCCTCCGCGCACCATGCCCCTTGACAATAAGCCCCGAAACCCAAGCTGCCAGCCGCATCAGTATACAGGTCAAAATCAAAGGCCGACATCACCGGGGCCAACCACAAGGACCTCCCGTTATAAGAGGCCAGAAACTCATCCCACACCCGCAAATCAGCCTTGTGTTCGCCCGAAAGCCGAATGTAATGATGCAGCAATCGCACCCCAGAAGTAGCGGCACTAAGGCGATGACAAAAAATGCGCCCCATCGGCATGATGCGGCAGGCGAAATTAAGCTTCCCCAGCAAAGACTGCAACTGTTTCAGCCTAATTTTCTTTGCCTGCAGGGCCGCACCAACCATCAATTGCAGGTCCTCCAATTTCGCAGGCGGCAAGCGGCACTCCATCGCCTATGTATCAATGATGATGCCCAAGAACGGAATCTCAGTGGAAGGACCTTCCATTTTTTCCGGCGCAAGAGGAATCCCGAAATGCCGCGCAACGCCTTCCAACGTCCGTAACAGGACCAAACAAACCGTGGACTTTGGGGGGCCGATACAAAGAAAATCATCAACAGACGAAAAGCGGACTCAATATCCGTCTTCGCCAACAATGCCCCTTGCCCGTACCGCTGAACCCAACTGACGGCCGCATCGAACAACGTATATGACACAGAAGTTAAATCAGGCTCAATCGCATCATTCACCGAAGATCCTTTTGGATAAGACAAATGATGTATCAGCCGGAATTTATGGGGTTCTTTTTTAGGAACCACCCCCAAAGGTGACACATGCAGCAAAGGTATGGGTGGGTGATCGAAAGGGCCGGACATCCTGCCCATTTCAACCTCCTTAGCCAATTTCTCTGTCACCACCTGAGGAAACTGATATGTAGATTTTAAATTCTTGGGCACAGATGTCCCAGTCAAAGGTAACGAACAAGGAATTCGAAAGCCATTGGCAAAGCCATCGGCAAGGAAAACTTCCGCCTCTCTTCTGGGATACCTACTTAGGTACGGCAGCATCTCGGTCAGGTTTACCGGCATCCTCCCTTTTTGAAGTGGACTCACCAGATTGGAGCTTCCCTTTATTAAAACACTTGGCATAACCGTGAGAGCCCCCGCATCCGGAGCACTCATGACGGAAACGACAGGCCGTGCCAAAACGGCACATTCCTTCGTTGAACTGCCAACAATAGTTTTTTTGGTGTGTGGCCGACTGCCCAGCGACACCTGAACCGCCGCCCCCCCCTGGAAAGGGCTGTCCCGAAGCTCGTGCCTGCACCATGAGCTTCATCCAAAGCCCAATATCCTTATGGTCCCAGCGTAGCTGAGGCCTAACAGCTTTCCGCTGACAAAACTGTTCGTCATAGCGAAGCCACGCCAATCCTCCATATACCCTATAAGCTTCCCCGATAGTGTCTAAGTAGCAAAAAAGCAGAGAACAATTCTCCGGTTCCTTTTCACTGATGACGCTGGCCAGTATAGCAAAGGCCTGCAGCCAATTGGAAAAAGTCCTAGGGATAAGCCGACAGCGACGTCTCTCCTCCTCCTCCTTCTTACTCTCGTCCGCTTTTCCTTTATCTATATTAAACTTCTCTAAAGGCAAAAGGGAGAATATTTTCACGTATTCTCCATGCCAAATCTTTACCCTGACTTCGGGCTTAAGATGCACCCCCAACAGACCCTCGAAGCATACATAGACCTCGCCATGTGCTTTATCCCCCAAACGAACCCCATTATCCCCGGACTCCTTAGCCTTACGCGATTCCAAGCCGCTGACCTTCACCGTCTGGGAAGCAGACTTGACTACCGCCGGGGATAACGCAACCTCGCTACCCACTGCCGCGTCCTGTTGCCCGTCACGCTGAGATGCTGCTCCTGCCGCTGGCGGCAGCGCAGAACTAGGCATGATGGAGACATCACGGCCTAAGCCAGCAGATGTGGTCACGGCAGGGACCCACGCCCCCGTTGGCCCCAAAACGAGTCCAGAAGGCCCGGGCGGAGCACAATGGTCCAACAACTCCTGAAAACCCGCAAAAAATTCCGCCAAGCCCAACACACCAGAGTCCCCTACTGGCTGACCCAACGGCACCCTGCCCTGTGACCCCCCTGCTCACCCGCAACAATACCAACATCCTGATCTACGGAAGAAGCAGAGATAAAATGCGACTTACCAGGCTGCCTGCGTGTCGAATCTCGAGCAGCCGCACTTCCGGATCCCAGCTGGCTCTGCACAGTAGGGCGCACGGCCGGTGGCTGCCCATCGCCGTCATTGCTGGATACCTCGCCGGATTCGTCAGAAGACTCACGGAGTGAAGTTGCCGCAGGCGTCCTTCCCACTGAAAATTCAGGCTCCGCAAGCCCCAGCGTATCCACATCTACCTCCGGCACAAGCGGAAAGCTGCGGGGTCCATGTGCACCCCCAACTGCGGAAGGGGGTCGCCTACCCTTTAATTAGGCATGACCAAATGCCTTCTGCTGCCTGACGCTGAAGACTTCCCATGCCGAACCTCACTCCCAGCCACAGGGGAGGGGGTCGTTCGCTCTGAGGAGACAGCCGAAGAACGAAGCGACCGGAGCTCTAGGCAAGCTCCGGATCGACCATCCGACATCCCAGCTCCAGAAGGGACAGGGCTCCCACCCCTCCCTGCAGCCGAATGTGTCCTGCGCCGAGCCGGCCTCCTGCTAGGCACATCAGCAGGAGAGCCGGCCGCCATGTCCCAGGATAGATGAGAGGGGGAGGAGGGGGGTGGGAGAGAGCGTGGCGTCCCCTCCTCCCGCAGGTCCCGCCGTTGGTGGGGATTCCTCCCAGGCCCACCGCAGGAGCCAGATGCCATTGGCACAACAGGGGACACTGAAGGGTTCCTTATGGAGCTCCCATGCGGCCGCCGGACCCGGGGGGTGTGCAAAGGGCTCAAGCGCTCAGGAGGGCGAACCCTCCTAGCACGTTTGGAGGAAGGGGGGGACCCAGGAGGAGACGGATCAACCCCCGACCCCCCTAGCATGCCCCACAGCTGTTGCTGGAGCCACTGCGGACCCCGTGCAGAAGCTGCGGCCCTGACCTGGTCCCATAAGGCCCCCAAGTTGCTCATCCTGTCCTGTCTTCTCTCTGCAGGGGAACAGCAGAACTTTCAACAGAACTTTCAGGGAACAGTCAAGAAAACTTTCCAGAATGATTACCCATCAGCCTGTGCACATACCCAAACCCCTTTTTGTGGCTCCACCCAGACCACCTGACCCTTTCTGCTCCAATAAGGTAAGCTACACCCCTACTTCACTACATTACTTAATTGTTTAACCCTTCCCAGACCTGTTCCTCCCATAGTCATGACGACCCTCCATCTAATTTTTCTCCTCCGGGTCGCACTTTAATATTGCTTTGTCTCCCAGCACAGTCTCAAGAGCATGGAGGAGATTCCAGGAGACAGGCAGTTACTCTAGGAGAGCTGGACAGGGCTGTATAAAGTCCTTAATCCATCAGCAGGACCAGTATCTGCTCCTTTGTGCAAGGAAGAACAGGATGAGCACTGCCAGAGCCCTACAAAATTACCTCCAGCAGGCCACTGGAGTAAATGTCTCTGAGCAAACAATCAAAAACAGATTTCATGAGGGTGGCCTGAGGGTCTGACATCCTCTAGTGGGCCCTGTGCTCAATGCCAGGCACCATGGAGCTCGAGTGGCATTTGCTGTTGAACAGCAGAACTGGCAGGTCCACCTGTGTTTTTCACAGATGAGAGCAGGTTCACCCTGAGAAGCCGAGGAGAACGTTATGCTGCTTGTAACATCGTTCAAATGATCGATTTGGTGGTGAGTCAGTGATGTCTGGGGAGGCATATCCATGGAGGGGTGCACAGACCTCTACAGGCTAGACAATGATACCCTGACTGCCATTAGGAATCGGGATAAAATCCTTGGATCCATTGTCAGACCCTACACTGGTGTAGTGGGTCCTAGGTTCCTCCTGATGCACGACAATGCCCGGCCTCATGTGGGGAGAGTATGCAGCCAGTTCCTGGAGGATGAAGGAATTGATACCATTGAATAGCCCCCAGGTTCACCTAAATCCAATAGAACACCTCTGGGACATTATGTTTCGGTCCATCTGACACCGCCAGGTTCCACCTTAGTCTATTTAGGAGCTCATTGATGCCCTGGTCCAGATCTGGGAGGAAATACCCCAGAACACCATCCATCGTCTCATTAGGAGCATGCCCCGACGTTGTCAGGCATGCATACAGGCATGTGGAGCCATACAAACTACTGAGTACCATTTTGAGTTGCTGAAATGTAATTTCAGCAAAATGGACCAGCCTTTCACTTTGATTATCGGGGTGTCTTTGAATTCAGCCCTCTGTAGGTTGAAAATTTTCATTTCCATCAAACGATGTGGCATCTTTTCATTCCTAACACATTACCCAGTTCATATCAGAATAGATATCCAGCATGATATTTTTCCCCATTGAGATCTGATGTGTTTTCAAAGTGTTCCTTTAATTTTTTTGAGCAGTGTATAATACAAATGGGTTACAGCACAGTGAGTATACACTTATACCCCGCATTATAGCAACTTCAAACATGCCTGCCTTTTAGTGTTACCAGCTTGCACCATGCAGTAGATATAAAGGTATGAATGCTCAGGTCCTAAATAGCTTCAAAAACACAGCACATGAGATACTAAGATATTAAGGAGGTGTTGCCAACCTTTTCATATAGATAACTATTGCTTGTAAAATAGGGATTCTTAGTACCATATATTGCAATATGTATTCAAGATGGCCAACTGCGACAAAGTGATTCCTCTCTGGCCAGTCTTCTGGGAAGGCTGTCCACAAGTATTAGTAGTGTGCCTATGGGAATGTTTGACCATTCTTCCAGAAGCGCATTTGTGAGGTCAGGCATTGATGTTGGACAAGAAGGCCTGGCTCACAGTCTCTGCTCTAATTCATCCCAAAGGTGTTCTATCGGGTTGAGGTCAGGACTCTATGCAGGCCAGTCAAGTTCCTCCACCCCAAACTCGCTCATCCAAATCTTTATGGACCTTGCTTTGTGCACTGGTGCATAGTCATGTTGGGACAGGAAGGGGCCATCCCCAAACTGTTCCCACAAAGTTGGGAGCATAAAATTGTTCAAAATTCACTTCAATTCACTGGAACTATGGGGCCAAGCCCAACCCCTGAAAAACAACCTCAAACCATAATCCCCCTCCACCAAATGATTTGGACCAGAGCACAAAGCAAGGTTCGTAAAGACATGGATGAGCGAGTTTAGGGTGGAGGAACTTAACTGGCCTGCACAGTCCTGACCTCAGCCCCGATAGAACACCTTTGGAATGAGTTAAAACGGAGACTGTGAGCCAGGCCTTCTCGTCCAACATCAGTGCCTGACCTCACAAATGCGCTTCTGGAAGATTGGTCAAACATTCCCATAGACACACTCCTAAACCTTTTGGACAGTCTTCCCAGAAGAGTTGAAGCTGTTATAGCTGCAAAGGGTGGGCCAACTCGTTATTGAACCTTACGGACTAAGACTGGGATGCCATTAACCACTTCGGCCCCGGAAGAATTTACCCCCTACCTGACCAGGCCATTTTTTGCGATACGGCACTGCGTTGCTTTAACTGACAATTGCGTGGTCGTGCTATGTTGTACCCAAACAAAATTGATCTCCTTTTTTCCCCACAAGTAGAGCTTTCTTTTGGTGGTATTTGATCACCTCTGCGGTTTTTATTTTTTGCGCTATAAACAAAAAAAGAAAAAAACACTATTTTGTACTTTTTGCTATAATAAATGTCCAAACATTTTTTAAAAAAACCTTTTTCCTCAGTTTAGGCCGATATGTACTCTTCTACATATTTTTGGTAAAAAAAAAATCGCAATAAGAGTATATTGATTGGCTTGCGCAAAAGTTATAGCGTCTACAAAATAGGGTATCGATTTATGGCATTTTAATTATTTTTTTTTTTTTTACTGGTATTAGTGGTAATTTTTATCATGACTGCAACATTGCAGCGGACAGATTGGACACTTTTTTGGGACCACTGACATTTATACAGCGATCAGAGCTAAAAAAAAAAAGCCATTGATTACTGTATAAATGTCTTAGGAAGGGGTTAACACTAGGGGGTGATCAAGGGGTTAACTGTGTTCCCTAGGTGTGTTCTAACTGTGGGGGGGTTGGGACTGACTAGGGGAGGAGACCGATCGGTGTTCCTACTTAGTAGGAGCGCACAAGCTCTCTCTACACCCCTGAGAGAACCGGGATTTGTGTGTCTACACACACAGATCCTGGTTCTCGCTCTGTCACAAGCGATCGCGGGTGCCCGGCGGTCATCGCACTCGCCGGGCACCCGTGCATCGGCTCCAGGGACACGCTGCAGGCGCATGCCTGCTAAAGCATCTTAAAGATCTGATGTACAGCTACGACGGCTCGCGCAGGGGAGCCAACCTGCCGCAGTAGAACTGCGGCGGCTGGTCCGGAGGCGGTGAAAGTTGATGTGTGTGTAAAGGCAGGCGTCCCAATACTTTTGGTAATATAGTGTATATGTGACAACGTTGTCAGCTATTTTTTTTTTTTTTTTAATATTTTTATTAGATTTTTTGAGACAAACAGCAAACAATACAAAAACACATGGCTGCTACAGTACATCAAGTCCGCGCCAGATTAATTAGAACATTTGATAGAACATATGACAACGTGGGTTGCTAGATTAAATTAACAGTAGTCAAGGTATATATATGGTTCTCCTCAGAGGAATTTAATCAGCTAGATACCATAACAAATTACGCCTGAGATTTCAGATATCTAAGCCTAGAAACATAGTATTTTGATCAATACGTTTAACCTGAGAACTGCTGTGAAACTGTGTTCAATGTGAAATATTCAGAACCTCCATCCATTTGCACCAGACCCTGTCAAATTTCAAAGGACAACCTCTGTTGGCGTATGTGTCCTTGTATAGTGGGAGGCTTTCATTGACCAAGCATTTCCACTGTGTAATTGAGGGGGGGTTAGGTTTTTTCCACTGTATTGCGATGCACTTCCTCGCATAGAACAGTAATAAACTGGTCAATGTGCGTTTGGCTATGGTTGGAACAATATTTTCTAGTAAACCTAGTATGCATATCTCCATCAGCGGTGGTAGATTAGTTGAAGCCACCTTGTTAGTCAAGTCGAGTACTTCTCCCCAATATTGCTGTATTTTTGGGCAGCGCCAAAAGATGTGTGCAAAGTCTCCCGGGGTTAGACCACATCTCCAGCATTCCGAAGAATGCTGAGGGTTCATCAAATGTAGTCTATGTGGGGTAAAGTAAGCCCTGTGAACAATTTTAAATTGTACTACTCTGTCTCTTATGGAAACAAGTGACCTGAAGGGGAAATCCCAGACGTCATCCCAGTCATCATTATCCAACGCAGGAATGTCGCGTTGCCAACGGGACCAGAGCCCTTCCAAAGGTGGTAGGGACACAAACACCAGGTGCGCGTACAGAGATGATATTGGCTTCTCAGCGCAGCCGGATCTAAGCGTCGTTGTCAGCTATTTTAATGGTGAGTGGTGGTGGCTATTTTGCTACATCAATTTATGCATTTGATGTTTCATTTTTGTAGTTAATAAAGCTTTTTTGAGGGTAAGACCGCTGTTTGTCCTTTTGTGGAACCACTTTTTACAGTAGATCTTTGGGGCCCTGTTTGTTTTTTTGTGTTCATTTTAGTGACCTGACAGAATTCACAGGCACAGCTAATATGTTTTTTTACAGCATGTAAGTACCTACTTTGTACATAGTACATTTCTCACACAGACTCATCAGCGCTTATTTATTCCTTTGCGCTCCTGACTTTCCCACCAAAAAGCACACTGCTGCCTCTCAAAGTTTATAAGTACTTAGACTGTTTGTGAAATTTGAAGTGTGTAAAGAATGAACTTTCTATTCCCAGTGTGGTGTTACTCTATTAGGGGACATTAGGTCACGCACTGGTGCACAGGAGAAGTAATATTTATATTGAAGTGTGTCAAGCATGATGCTGGTCATATCTTTGTTGGCTAAGCTGGGTTTTGCTGAAAAATTAAGATTCTCTTCCTCTGCTTAGCAGAGAAATACCACTTGTGTCTTTTTTTTCTCCAAAGGCGCACGGCACACATGGCAAAATCATGCCATTTTTTATTTCTCAATATTATATAGAGAAAGCAGGATATTATAAAAACACAACTTTGTGTTCTAAAAAAAAAAAATCAAGTAATTTAGAAGATGTCAAAATATACAGTAAATAACATATGTACTAAGTATGGAAATAAACTATGTCCTAAGAACATTAAAACGCATCTGTTGGTCTAAATTTCAATGCAAAAATGCCGCTGGCCATTCGTTTTGTTTAGTGGGAGTTTGGGACAGCCAGAGTGTACAGATCTTTGTTTCCACATACAGATCAATAAGGCATAATCTAGTCCATGGGTAGGCAACCTTTTGAGCACAGTATGCCGAAAAATGTTTTCAAAGAAAGTGAGCGTGATGATTTTATAACAAAAAAAAAAGCAACTTCACACTCTCAATCACGAAAAGGATTTTTTATAAAGTAAATGCTGTAAACTACTTTAGTAGTGTGAAATTAACATCCTGCACTCTCACGCCTCAGATCAGCCCCAATTCATGCACCTTCACACCTCAGATCACTGCCCTCCTGCAAATCTGTTTCACCACTGTAACCCCCTACACATTTGCCCCACCCCTGTACTACTCTGCACATCTGCCCCACCATTGTACCCGCCTGCTCATCTGCCCCACCACTGTAACCCCTGTACATCTGCCCCACCACTGTACCACCCTGCTCATCTGCCCCACCAATGTACCCCCTTTCTCATCTGCCCCACCAATGTACCCCCTTTCTTATCTGCCCCACCACTGTAACCCCCTGCACATCTGCCCCACCACTGTACTACCCTGCACATCTGCCCCACCACTGTACCCCCCTGCTCATTTGTCCCACCACTGTAACCCCCTGTACATCTGCCCCACCACTGTACCACCCTGCTCTTCTGTCCCACCACTGTAACCCCTGCTCATCTGCCCCACCAATGTTCCCCCTTTCTCATCTGCCCCACCACTGTACATCCATGCACATCTGCTCCACCACTGAACCATCTTCTCATCTGTCCTAATACTGAACTTATCTGCTCATCTGCCCCACCACTGTAACCCCCTTTCTCATCTGCCCCACCACTGTATCTCCTGCACATCTGTCCCACCTCTGTTCCCCCTGCTCTTCTTCCCCCACTGTAACCCCCTGCTCATGTGTTTCACCAATGTACCTCCTTTCTCCTCTGCACCCCTCTGCACATCTGCCCCACCTCTGTACCCCCCTGCTCCTCTGCCCCAATGCTGTAACCCACTGCTCATCTGTCCTACCAATATACCTCCTTTCTCCTCTGCCCCAACACTGAACGCCCCCTGCTCATCTGCCCCATCACTGTTCCCCCTGCTTTTCTGTCCCACCACTGTAACCCCCTGCTCATCTGCCCCATCACTGTTCCCCCCTGCTTTTCTGTCCCACCGCTAAAGCCTCTCCTCATCCCTCCCACCACTGTACCCCCTGCACATTTGCCCCACCACTGTACCCCCTTGCTCTTCTGTCCCAGCACTGTAACCTCCCTGCTCATCTGCCCCATCAATGTACCCCTTTTCTCATCTACCCCACCACTGTACCTCCCTGCACATCTGCTCCACCACCGTATCCCCCTGCTCTTCTGTCTCACTACTGAATCACCTTCTCATCTGTTCTAACACTGAAGCCATCTGCTCATCTGCCCCACCACTGTAACCTGCTTTCTCATCTGCCCCACCAATGTACCTCCTGCACATCTGTCTCCCCTCTGTCCCCCCTGCTCTTCTGCCCCGCCACTGTTACCCCTGCTCTCCTGCCCCACCACTGTAACCCCCCGCTCATCTGCCCCACCAATACACCTCCTTTCACATCTGCCCCACTGCTCTAACCCCCTGCTTTTCTGCCCCAACACTGAACCCCCTGCTCATCTGGCCCAACACTGAACCCCCCTGCTCATCTGGCCCAACACTGAACCCCCCTGCTTATCTGGCCCATCATTGTACCCCCCCTGCTCTTCTGTCCCACTGCTGAACCCCCTTCTCATCTCTTCCACCATTGTACCTCCCTGCACATCTGCCCCACCGCTGTACCCTCCTGCTCTTCTGTTCTACCTCTGAACACCTCCTGCTTATTTTCCCCACCAATGTACCCTCCTGCTCATCTGCTCCACCGCTGTACCCTCTTCTCATCTATGATATGCAAAGTGGTGAAAGGAAGCAGAGATGAGACACAGCTACCTGTCCTGGCACACTCATCCTGGTGATCCACCTCTCGCATCCAGCCCACGTCCTTGTATGTGATGTATGCGATGTATGCAATGTCACTTACAAGCATCTGGAATGGATGCGCAATGATAAGCTCAGGTCAGGGATATTTCTGAAAGCAGTGGGCCTGTGTTCAGGATCATAAGTTGGTCCCCCGCAGCTGAGAAAAAGTGGTTTGGTGTGATTTTCATTGCGTTGGATGCTGGCTGTGGCTTAAAGGGACACAGAGTGCAGGAGTTCAGTAGTAAGTGACACAAAGGTTCAGGAATAATTTCAACAAAGTTCCCAGAAGCTCAACAGTAATTCCACAAACTGTCACCTGATTGTGGTTTTCTTAATCACAGTGAAATCCCTTCTTTCTGAGATTGGAAGTGGTAACCAAGAGAGTCATCTTCCTCCAGATGGTGGACGGGGCTAGCAGGACTGTGATGGGCTTTAGCAGTAGCCAATGACAGTCCTCCTCCTCATGGAAACAGTGACTGCCCCCCCTAGCAGAACTGCACCCAATATCTTCCCCCATCACAAAAGCTGACGATTGCAGCTACAGCAAAGTTAGAGAACCAAACAAGGTTTCCCATCTTTTACAACGTGTGGGGGTGCAGTGCCTCCTCCTCAGTGGACGTTCGGTGTGGGGAACTCTGAAATTGGAACAAATTAGTGTCTCACTGACACTTCCCTGTGCTGCTGATGGGGAGGGAGTCGAGTGCCGGCAAAAGAGGCTTCACGTGCCGCGGGTTGCCTACCCCTGATCTAGTCCATAAGCAGTCTAGGACATGTGACTAAACTTGACTATACATTAGTATAATTTTGCTAATTTTTTTTTCTAATTTGTTTGATTTTCCAATTGTTAATGGGGTCCAATTGTTGTTCATTTCAGGTTCAGTGATGTGAACATTTCAAGGAGCAAGATGGAATTTCTTTTAATTCAGGAAAGTCTGTTCATTATAAAATGGAATGGTAAAATAAAGATAAAGTTTAAAGTACTTTTGAACAACATTTGTCAAGTTACTGAATGCTCTGAGAATTTTTGTACAAATGTTAGTATTAATTTTCAAACAAACGTTTGTTCGACTAGTATATAGCCCACATAAAACAGTATTAAAACCAAAAATGTAATATGTTGCAGCTTACCAATCATTAGATGTGATGGGTGCTTTAGTTTTTTCTTTTTGGATTTTTTTCCCTCTGTTTTCACCTGATGATCTGGCCAGTAACACCCCTCCTGTATTAGGATGCCTCCACCATGAGCAACGGATACACCTTTTGGATAGCAGCATTATCACTATACAGGGGAGGGAAGTGTTAGATGTACCAGCAAGTTTAGAAACACGAAACAAATTGAAACCAAATTCCGCCTAATACTTTATAAGCTTTTACAGCCACACATTTGTTCCTTTTGGAATAAAGGTTTTAGATGAATAAATGCAACCAGACCATTGTAAGCACCCCTCTCAGTGTTAATAGTTGGTCTCAACTTTCTAACTACATCTTCAGGACAGTTTGCTCTATTGAAAAGCAACAGATTTACTGGCTAGATCGCCAGGTGAAAACAAAGGAAGAAAAGCCTAAAAAAATAAAATGAATGTAGCCATTGCGTCCAAGAATGGGAAAGCTGCAATATAATAAAGGTTTACTTTTGCGTTTTAATACTGCTTTAAGCTGTGTTGCTGAAAGCCATAGCGGACGTTTGTGGGAAAAAGTGAAGATGGCTTAGCCTTAGATCAATAAGGCTTAATCTAGTCCATAAGACGACAGGGAAAAAAACAGCTGTTCCAGCAACCCGATTTTGACTTTCCTAAAAACAAATTAATCAGTTTATCAAATGAGCCACTTTTGTTTTCTAAAACCTTTCCATATTTGTCTATAAATGCTTTTACATTGACCTTTTTGAGTGTTTTTACTCATTACGAGAAGCTGGTGGGTTTTTCCAGTAGATCAAAAGTCCTTTACCAACTCACATTTCTTAGGAACCTTTTAACAATATCTCTTCATTACACTCCCTGGGCCTACCTGCCTGTCTGTTCCTTATGCGGCGATGTCACTCTATCTGTTAAAAATTCAATGTCATTTAAAAATATGGAGAGTATGTATAGAGGGATGAGACTCATGCTGCAGCAGGATGATGGCGTGTCTTATGTGGGTCACAATTTTGAGTGCACCAAGCTTTCATTTCTTGAACAGTACATTGTGTACAAAGTCCTATGTACGGTCCAAGAGTTTAGTAGTAGTGCTACTAGCATTATCTGATGACTTGTCCAGCTTCTATTTTCTGCTCTGTCAGAGCCAGCCATCCATGTATTAGCTTATCTCCCTTATCTCCCTTATAGGGAGCTTACCTTGATCTACGGCTTAGTTCTGATGTCACAAGAAATAAACACAAAGATGTCAATTAAGGAAAGCTCATAGAAAGCTAGCTCCATCTGTCTATTGAAGAAAATGACTTTGCTGCAGGTGAAGGTTGCTATACAGTAGACCTCATCAATTCATACAATATAAAAACCACAAAAATACCTTTTGACCATACACATTTTAGCATTAACACTTTTACTGCACTGAGTGTTCTTTTGTCATGATCGGAAAAAAAGTTATTTATCACACCTATGTAGCCAGGTGCTGGGCTACAAAAACTCAAAGAAGGAGACATTGCTCTTTATTTGCCTTTTTGTCTATACTGTGTTATGAATGTTATGCTGCATCATCCTCCACCTGCCAGCAGGGGGACAGCTAGAGTCAAGCAAGCCAATAGATTTCCAGCATTCCCATTGTTCTGCATAGAAGTTGTAGTTTGAGATGGCAATCATATAATGGCTACACTATAATGGTTACAGTACAAATTGCAATATGCACTGCGCAGTAAGAGTGGAGAGAGTTTTTTTACTAAACTGTGTGGGAAAGTAGAGGGACTTAGAGGGAGAGAACCTCTGTCTGGATATTCACCTGCCAGCTGTAGACCATACCAGCCATACCAGCAGAGATCCGAGCATGAGACTGGGAGTGAGGACACCCAGGGGCAGGACAGCACCACCCACATTGCAGCATCTGCATTGTTGCACTGGAGTGTCCACTCACTCTCCACTTCCCACCACTGATCACCAGAAGCTTTCAGGGAGAGACCAAGGGGGCTCCCTTTTACAGCGAGAGGTCACTGCAGCCTCCTGGGGACTGGTGAGAGGGCTATCCATTGCTGATACCACTAGCAGGGACTGAGCCATTGCGAGCAGGACACAAAGTGTACCCAATCCATACAGCCCCGATACTACACTCTATTCCACACTTATTCCAAACTCAAACTACACCTTTACCAACCCTACACTGCATTATACAGAACCTTTCCCGCATTTGACCTTGCACTTGTGCCGTTAGTATACCTATACCGCATGCTGGTAAACTGGGGCTGTCGTTAGTGCGAAGACACTCTTAAAGAGCCCCAACGATAGCCAGTAAAAAAACATCTCAAAGCAATGCCCCCCCCCCATAATGATTATTCTGCCTGCCCCCCTTTGTTCACCTGCCCCTTGCATTATCATCCTCCTTTTCTTTTGGACCATGCATAACCAGTCACTCCAGGACTTGCACTGCCACCATAAATGCCCTCTGGCAGTATAGTTCAAGCACTCAGTAGATTAAACTTTACTAAAAAAATTGGATTTGGAGATTTTTTTGTACCTGGGTTAAATTGCTATGTACTTCTCCAAAGGCCTCTATCAAAAATCAATGGTGTGCATTCCTCTCTCTTTCCGCTTTATCTCTGCTTCTACTTGCAGTTGCGATAGAGCCATTGGCAACTTTTTTAAGACAGACCCCAGAAGTGCGTGGCTTTTGTAGGGAAATACATGAGCTAGCTCTTTATGCTGACAATATACTTCTTTTACTCTCTGATACATACACATCCCTCTTCTCTGCAATGTCTCTTATTACAGAGTTCGGTACATTTTCAGAATTAATTGGTACAAATCTGTACTGCTTCCGTTCGATCCACTGCCTGATTTATCTTTTTCTGTATTGTCCCAGTTTAAAATGTTTTCTCTTTAAATACCTAGGAGTGCAGATTACCACCAGATACAGGATTCCACCCCTCTGAACTTAAATCCGTTACTTACTAAATTTCACATCCAATGTTCTGTATGGTGCAAATTACCATTATCTCCAGCCAGACGCACTAATCTCCTCAAGATGGTCTGGATGCCCCAACTGTTACACTTTTTACATAATTCACCCTGTTGGATCGCACTTAAGCATTATGGAAAGACGAATGTGGTGTTTAGAGATTTAATCTGGAGAAAAAAACCTCCCTTGATCAAATTTCAACTTTTTGCAACATTCCAAAAAGCAGGGGGGACTGTCTGCTCCTAACCTATGGATATATTTCCTTGCCGCTCAGCTTCAGCATATTGCGGGATGGGGGTGGGTGGCGGGAGGGGGCATGGACCTTGGTCGTTTTCCTATAACATACTTTCTTTCTTATTTCAAGGTAAAAACCATTACAAATGTTAGATACTCTTGCTGTTCTTAAAGTGCAATCTGCACATCCTACATTAAATTTGATGCATAAGGTGTGGCAAACAGTTTTTGCAAATCATTGGATATACCAGATATACTCTACTTTGGTCCAATGATACATTTGCGGAACTTTCTCAGCTGGAAGGCTTTTTGAGGTGGGAGAGAGCAGGAATCACAGCTCTGTCTCAGCTTTTTTTTTGATGGAAGTTTAAAATCTTTTCAGCAATTGCGTTTGGAGTTTTACTTGGCACAGAATTGGTTCTATCAATAATTACAATTACATTATGCACTTCATGCACAGGGCTTGATTCCATCCACCTCCTTTGCTCCAACGCGTTTGTTAGATATACTTGCCAAGGCTGACACTACTAAGGGGCTAATCTCAATGACATACACACAATTGTTGTGAAAATGTCTCCTTAAGATTCCTCTTTTGTGTAAATGCAAATGGGAGGAGGATTTGTGTCCTCTTTCTGATAAACTGTGGTATGAGGTGCTGCAGAATAGTCAGATTATTTCACCGTCTTCATCCCACAGAGTAACGCAGCTTTTTATTTTGCATAGAATGTGTTGTACACCAGAATTTTTGCATAAGATGGGCTCTAATTGTATTAGATTTGGCCATCCACATGGTAATCTCATACATTTATTTTTGAAGACGGCCAAAGCTTAAATCGGCTTTCTGCCCAAAAATAAAAAATTAAAAGCCAGCAACTACACATACTGCAGCTGCTGGCTTTTAATAATAGGACACTTACTTGTCCTGGAGTCCCGCAATGTCGGCACCACAGCTGATATTTCCATGATGCTTCACGTCGGGAACACTACTGCACATGCGCGAGGCCCCGCTCCTCTCTCCTACTGGCCCGGCGACAGGGGGAAGAGGAGGGAGGAGGAGGGAGCCCCGCGGTGATGTCACAGGCAGCGGCCTAGACTCCCGGATTTGGGAACAGGATACCTGTCAAAGACAGGTATTCTGTCCCCCCTCCCCCTGAAAGGTGCCAATTGTGGCATCGGAGGAGGAGAGGAGACAAATGAGTGGAAGTTCCACTTTTGGGAGGAACTCCGTTTTAAGCGTTACTGGCAGGGGGATATCTCAACTTTAAATTATTTATATGGCATTTCACTAACCTTTGACCCTATTTTATGTATCCTAGGATATGTTGATTCCACTACATTGGTGTAATGACACCCTGAGTATGAAAGGGGTTAAAGTCGTTTAGGACATTCCATACCCAAACACAAAGGCAGCTACCAAACACTTCCATCAGCCGAACAAGGAACCCATACAAATAATTCTCCCCCAAGTACGAGACAAGGCTCTGTCTTGAGGTTCAAGCAAGAATGAATCTTTATTCAAACATGTTATACAGATCCCACTTCAAAACACTTCCCTCTACCCTTGGAAAACAGGGCGGGTTAAACTGTCCAATGACAATGGACACACAGGTCAGGTGTGTTTAACTTCTCATCAGTAAACAGTCTTAGCAAGGGGGCTGCTGGAGGAATCCCCCTCCCTCCATAGAGATAAACATCCCATAATCCAAGGCAGACAGACACAATAGAACATTGGAATACAGCCACACCCCAAACTAGCACAGCAAATGGTACACAACACAATGAGACAGCACACATTATATATACATATATACAGCATTGAGTCTGACTAGCACAGATCATAGTGGGGTTCTTATTCACCTTGAGACCCCAGACGGGTTGACTCCGAAGTTAGTCAGTAGTTCCAGTCTTCTAATGCTGGTATCAACACAGTACCCCAAACAAATTGTTCCACACAGAGTATTACTCACCCAACCAACCTCTGCCTCTCTCAGAGAACATGCCCGTCGCTGGGGAGAGGCCTGGACTGGCCCCTCTCCCTGGAGTCCTTTCAGCCACTGGAGAGAAGACAGGGTGACTGAGCTCACTCCATCCTGCTGTTGGAGATCTGGGCCAACTGCCCAGCACCCCTGGGGTATACCGGTGGGGACTGAAGCCCCATCCACCCTTACATGAAATTCGTCCTCTGTTAGTTGAGGGCAGAGGCCAGCAGCACTCTGCCCTGTTGCCAGCCCTTCTGCTTGAAACGCCACACCATCTGCTCTAGCTCCCTGCATCTCTAAAATCCACTGTGAAGTGATTGCCAACTTCTCACCATGAGCCTCCGGAACTGCCACAAGTGTGGGGCAGAGGTCTTGGACCCTCTGTCCGGTGACCAGCGCCTCAGCTGGGGAAGTTCCTTGCAACTCCACAGATATTGCTGTTGGTGCTGGGCAGAGCACACTGACGTTTGGCCCTGATACCAGCTCTTCTGCTGGAGGCTCATCAGGTTGTTCTTCCTCAGCAGAAAAGTCTATCAAATCCCCTGTCTCTGCAACTGGTGTCTGGGGATAGAAGTTCACAATCTTATGTTCGTGGAACCCAGAAGATGCTATCAGTGCTGGGCAGAGGTTAGCAGAACTCTGCCCTGTTGTCAGCACTTCAGCTTTGGGCATGGCAATCTCCAGATTTTCCACTGCCAATTCTTCAACCAGGATTTCAGAGTTGTCAACTGGTATTTCCTGATAGTTCCAGGCAAAGGGAGCCCCACCCTGCTGCTGAGCAGCGTCTAGCAGCTGTCTGTAGGCGATCTCCAGCTCCCATTCCTGAACGGCCAGAAACTCCAAATCTTCCTGTGCCCAGTGCCCTTCCGAGACATTCAGTCAGGGTCCCTGGAAAGCCTCCAATACAACAATCCCAGGCCATCATAGTCAAAGCCTTCCGTGGGGCTGTCATCCGCTGACCACGGGCACTCTTGGGCTTCATACCACTGGAGGGCTCTGTAGCTCTCGTCCAACCGCATCTCTGCCTGGATCAGCCTGCTTCACTCAGCTGTCCACTCCTGCTTCGGCTGTTCCCCCAATAACAGCATTCGTACTTCATACTGCGACCAGTACCTTACATGGATGGAGGGGAGAACTTTTCCCTGGAGTCACTGCTCACTGGCTAGCGCTTCCTTCCAGAGTTCGCATCGGATAGCATCAGACCATCCCAGCAGGACCTTCTCTGATACTGGTCTTCTATGCTGTATCTGCATCTCTCGCAACCTCCTTCTGAATTCCTTTTCGATGGCGGCTGGTATCTGTATCTCTCCTTTCAGTTGGTGCTGCTGTGACTTCTGCTGCTGCAGCACCTCTTTGCTGTAGCCAAGTTGCATCCACAGCCACTATAACTAGGTCTATGATCTCCGCTGTAGGGTTAGGACCATAATGTGCCAGTCTTATTTTAACAGCCCGATCAAACCATGCCTCTTCGGGTGTCCTTTCGGTTATGTTGGGTCTTTCAGCCCTATCCATTTCGACTAGATCTGCGATAGTGTCCCTCTTCTTATGGTTGTTGGCCGGTCGGCCCTGGTTCTCCAGTAAGTCCTTGAGGGTAGAGCGCTTTAGCCATTCATACTGTGCTTCCATTGTCCTGTGTCCTCTTGTAGCTGTCCTTCTGGGCTGTGGGAATGATCCCGCTGCTTGCCACCAGTTGTAACGACACCCCGAGTATGAAAGGGGTTAAAGTTGTTTAGGACATTCCATACCCAAACACAAAGGCAACAAGGAACCAATACAAATAATTCTCCCCCACGTAGGAAACAAGGCTCTGTCTTGAGGTTCAAGCAGGAATGAATCTTTATTCAAACACATGTTATACAGATCCCACTTCAAAACACTAACCCCAACCTTGGAAAACAGGGCGGGTTAAACTGTCCAATGACAATGGACACACAGATCAGGTATGTTTAACTTCTCATCAGTAAACAGTCTTAGCAGGGGTGGCTGCTGGAAAAATTGCCCCTCCCTCCATAGAGATAAACATCCCATAATCCAAGGCGGAGAGACACAATAGAACATTAGAATATAGCCACACCCCAAACTAGCACAGCAATGGTACACAACACTATGAGACAGCGCACATTATATATACATACAGTGGAGCAAAAAAGTATTTAGTCAGCCACCAATTGTGCAAGATCTCCCACTTAAAAAGATGAGAGAGGCCTGTAATTGTCATTATAGGTATACCTCAACTATGAGAGACAAAATGTGGAAACAAATCCAGACAATCACATTGTCTGATTTTTGAAAGAATTTATTTGCAAATTATGGTAGAAAATAAGTATTTGGTCAATATAAAAAGTTCATCTTAATACTTTGTTATATATCCTTTGTTGGCAATGACAGAGGTCAAACGTTTTCTGTAAGTCTTCACAAGGTTGTCACACACTGTTGCTGGTATGTTGGCCCATTCCTACATGCAGATCTCCTCTAGAGCTGTGATGTTTTGGGGCTGTCACTGGGCACCACGGACTTTCAACTTCCTCCAAAGGTTTTCTTTAGGGTTGAGATCTGGAGACTGGCTAGGCCACTCCAGGACCTTGAAATGCTTCTTACGAAGCCACTCCTTCGTTGCCCGGGCAGTGTGTTTGGGATCATTGTCATGCTGAAGGACCCAGCTACATTTCATCTTCAATGCCCTTGCTGGTGGGAGGAGGTTTGCACTCAAAATCTCACGATACATGGCCTCATTCATTCTTTCATGTAGACAGATCAGTCGTCCTGTTTCCTTTGCAGAGAAACAGCCCCAAAGCATGATGTTGCCACCCCCATGCTTCACAGTAGGAATGGTGTTCTTTGGTTTGGTCAGCATTCTCTCTCCTCCAAACACGACGAGTTGTGTTTCTACCAAACAGTTCTACTTTGGTTTCATCTGACCATATGACATTCTCCCAATCCTCTTCTGGTCATCCAAATGCTCTCTAGCAAACCTCAGATGGGCCCGGACATGTACTGGCTTAAGCAGGGGGACACGTCTGGCACTGCAGGATCTGAGTCCCTGGTGGCGTAATGTGTTACTGATAGTAGCCTTTATTACGTTGGTCCCAGCTCTGTGCAGGTCATTCATTAGGTCCCCCCCCCCGTGTGGTTCTGGGATTTTTGCTTACTGTTCTTGTGATTATTTTGACCCCACGGGGTGAGATCTTGTGTGGAGCCTGAGATCGAGGGGGATTATCAGTGGTCTTGTATGTCTTCCATTTTCTAATTATTGCTCCCACAGTTGATTTCTTCACACCAAGCTGCTTGTCTATTGCAGATTCAGTCTTCCCAGCCTGGTGCAGGTCTACAATTTTGTTTCTGGTGTCCTTCGATAGCTCTTTGGTCTTCACCATAGTGGAGTTTGGAGTGTGACTGTTTGAGGTTGTGGATAGGTGTCCTTTATACTGATAAGTTCAAACAGGTGCCAATAATACAGGTAATGAGTGGAGGATAGAGGAGCCTCTTAAAGAAGAAGATACAGGTCTGTGAGAGCCAGAAATCTTGCTTGTTTGTAGGTGACCAAATACTTATTTTCCACCATAATTTGCAAATAAATTCTTTCAAAAATCAGATCAGCAGGATGAGCCGGATGTGGGCAAGGACGGACTGCTAGAGCTGTGAGCTGGAGGCTCGGCGTCCCTCCAGCCGTGATGTGCACCAGGGGCCCACGGATTGAAAGTTAGACCTCCGTCTCCCTGCTCCCTCATCCTGGAGAGCTGTGCAGCGTATGCGGCTCTCACTCCTCCGCTTCACCCGAGACCCCTCCCCGGCTCTGACAGCAAAGTAAGGGGGTGAGTGGGGAGAGCGGCGTTCCAGAGCGACAGCAGAAAGGAACAGCGAGTGGTCGGGATCACACGCTCGGCTTCGCCGCACCATCGCCCCCTGCTTGACGCAGAGATCAGCGCACCATCAGGGGGGAAACTCCGCAAAAAGAAACCGCAGCCAAGGTCAGCGTTGCAGGGGTTGAACACCCACGCATGACAGCATTGTGAAGGCGAGACTGGGAAGTAGTGGAAGCACCCAGGAGATACTGGGCAAAACTGCAAAAGGATAAGGAGGCAACAGTAAGACAGTAAGCCTGGTGGGTAAGATCCTGCAAAGCCCCCTTTCTTTTTTTCCAGCAAGGAGGGTAAGTGACTTTCTACTTATACTTAAACCCTTATCCAAGAGCGAACTGCATAGATAAATCCCCGTTCAAGGAGTTTATGGAGTACTACTATATTTGATACCCCACCTGTAATACTAAATGAATGACTGATTGCTCACTACCCCCATACCCCCTCTGCAGTATTCTTTATTAGGTGCACAAGAAGACACAATAGGCAGCGGGGTGTGTGCGGGTAGAGGGGCGAATTGAGGTAAAGGCGGGAGGGAGACAAAAGTGAAGGGACGCAATAAAATACAAGTGGCTTCTGACCCCCCCTGCCGTAGCCGGCACCTGGAGTGAAGGAAGCGGTGTTCACCCCTCTGGGCTGGGAAGCCTGGGAGGCCTGGGATGGTGCGAGAGTGAAGGGCAACCAGCTGAGTGGCAGAAATTCCAGACTGAGAGCTCAGACTGGAGTGAAAGGAGTGTAAGGACTGTATAAGACAGGGAGAAAATACCCAATAGACTCAGAATTTAAGTGGGTAAAGAAGGGAGAAAACGCAAATAAAAACCGTCAACCAACCACACGCCAACACCACTCTCTGAGACCCCCCTGTTGGTGGCCCGTTTATATTGAACACACTACTGGCCCGCTCTCTGAGGGGCCGAAACAAAAAGAGAAATGAGAGGCAAGTCAACGAGAGGGACCACAGTGAACCCACCCAGGACAAGTGCAAGCCCAGGCACAATTAGGAGATATATGGTAAATGACGGTGGGAAGGAGAATCCGGGGGATCTAACCGGGGCAACAGCGGCTACTGGTGTAAAAAGTAAAACACCAGAACGCCCAGGTAAAGCGGGGTCAAGAAGGCAAACGATTGAAGCCGAGTCACTAGTCGAAACTCAGTATGACAGCACGCTTCCCACCAAGGAGGAAATTGCAGAGATGTTCGCAAGGTTGGAGATTTCAATCAAAGAAGAGTTTAGTACGGTACGTGAAAATATGGGACATATCCTTAAAAGAGTGGAGGAGGTTGAATCTTCAACTGATAAACATGGAGCTGAAATCCAAAATCTAAAACACAAGATGGAAACGATGCAGGTGGAACATAGAAACATCAGATATGCCTTGGAAGATCAGGAGAATCGCAGTAGAAGAAAAAACCTCCGGATTAGAGGTCTTCCAGAATCGCAAGAAGGAATAGAGAACTTGCAACTCAAAATGGAAGAAATCTTCAGAGATCTGATGGACCCAGTAGAAGCCGGCAGAAAGCTCAAACTGGATAGAGTGCACAGAATTAGAAAACCACCAGAAATTAGGGGAGACGCACCACGAGATGTCATCGTGCGATTTCACAACTTCGCGGATAAAGAACAGATAACCTCTAACCTAAAGAAGAATCGCCAGGCCAAATATGGAGAAACAAACCTTCACATCTTCCAAGACCTCACAGCGGCGACCCTTAATAGGAGAAGAATTCAGAAACCTCTTCTAGCAACTTTAAAATCGCATGGAGTCCAGTACTCCTGGGGCTTCCCTGCTTGCCTAATCGGACGCAAAGAAGGCCGAAAGGCCGTGCTCAGATTCCCGGAAGACACACAAAAATTTTGTGAGCGTTTAGAGATACCCCTGGTGGAAATCCCAGGCTGGTGGGAGAGGAACACCAGCCAGGAACCAACAGGGGAGACACCTAACTGGAGGCTTGTAAAAGTCATCTCTTACAATGTAAGGGGTTTAAATGTCTGCGTAAAGCGAGCCAATATCCTAAAGGAACTGAAGTACATGAAGGCCGAGGTAGTAATGCTTCAGGAGACACATCTTAGCACCAATAGAAACCAAAAAATCTACTCCAGAGATTTTCCAAGGTGTTACTACAGCGACACCCCAATCAGGGGCGCAAGAGGAGTGGCCATAGGGTTTGCCAAGGGAACGAGATTTGAACTAGAGGGGAGGCTGTCTGACCCGGAAGGGAGGTTCCTCTTCCTTAAAGGAAAAATTAATGGTTGGAATTGTTCCTTGGCAAACATCTATGGGCCAAATAAAAATACTCATAGATATGTAACGAGCGTACTGACTAAATTTGGAATATTTAAGTCGGGGAGGGCCATAGTGGGAGGAGATTTTAACCTGTGTTTGGATCCGGAGAGAGATTGTTCGTCTTGTGCGCGGGGGAGGGGAGGAGTGTGGGCAGAGAAACTAAAAAAAAAGATGCACCAACTCCAGCTAGTTGATGCCTGGAGGATACTGCAAGATGATGCAAGGGACTACACTTACTTCTCCCCCGTGCACGAGACATACTCAAGACTTGATTTCTTCTTGGTGGAACATTGGCTGCTGGAGGAGATTATGGATGTGGCCATCGGCCACATGACATTCTCGGATCACGCACCTGTGATCCTGCATGTAAAGTTAGGGGAAGCTGACAGGCAGAGTACGGGGTGGAGATTGAACGAGGATTTGTTAGCCGACAAAGATATTTTAAGGAGAATAAAAGTAGAGCTGGAGTGGTTCTTTAAAACCAATACCCCCGGGGAGGTAAATGAGGCAACAATTTGGGAAGCCCATAAATCTTATATAAGGGGCATCCTTCTGATGATCGGGGGGGAAAAAAATAAGAAAGCAAAGAATCACAGGATAGCCCTGATCAAGGAGATACAAGACCTAGAACAACAACATAAAGCATCAGGAGGGAGGGAGATATGGGCAAAACTACTTAGAAAGAGGGAAGAGCTGAGGACCTCCCTGGAACACGAGACACGCAAAACTTATTTTCTAGTTAAAAAAGAGAGATATCTTAATGGAAATAAACCCGGTAGACTCTTAGCAAGTGCCTTAAAAAAGAAGAAAGCGAGCCAATACATTGAAAGAATCAGGACCAGTTCGGGTGAGATTAAGCATAGAACGCGAGACATAGCTAATGCCTTCCAAGCATTTTACAGGTCATTGTACGCAATTAATGCGGATGACTCTCGGGAACGGGATAAACATAAGCAGGAGGCTAGCAAAGTGTTCCTAAAGGAGGCAAATCTAAAAAAGATCTCGGAAGAAGATAGTAACATACTAGATGCCCCGGTGACCCTACAGGAACTAAGGAAAGCCATCCAGGACATTCCAAATGGGAAAAGTCCAGGGCCAGATGGGTTGACTGTCCTTTACTACAAAAAGCTACAGGAGCCATTGCTCCCCATACTGTGCTCTTATATTAACGGGGTAGGGGAAAGCTGGGAAATACGAAAGGAAGCCCTAGAAGCGCACATCACTGTTATAAAAAAGGAGGGAAAGGATGATACCTTGTGCTCCAGCTATAGACCCATCTCGCTCCTGAACGTAGACACGAAGATCTACGCAAAGATTATCGCAGAAAGACTTAAAAAGGTTATCAAAGAAGTGATCCACTCGGATCAGGTAGGATTTGTACCCGGGAGGGAGGGGAGGGACAACAGCATTAAAACATTAATGCTGACCCAGATAATGAGGGACAGGGGAGCCCCAGGTCTGCTCCTGTCGATGGATGCGGAAAAAGCATTCGACAGGGTAGACTGGGGCTTCATGTGGAATACCCTGGAAGAGATCGGCTTGGGGAAAAAAATGATTGGAAGGATTAAGGCCTTGTATACCAACCCCACCGCCAGAGTGAAAATCAATGGCACCCTGTCCGGACCCATCGCGCTGCGGAATGGTACCAGGCAGGGATGCCCGCTTTCCCCGCTCTTGTTCGTGTTGACACTGGAGCCGTTGTTGGCCAAGATAAGAGCCAACCCCGACATTAGTGGAGTAAGAATCGGGGAAGACGAGTTTAAAATCGCAGCATTCGCTGATGATGTCCTGCTATATGCCACCCGTCCAAGGATAACACTCCCCAATTTACTAGAGACCCTCAGAAGCTATAGTCAGATATCTAATTTTCGGGTAAACACGACCAAGTCGGAAGTATTGGAAGTGGTAAATGATAAGGAGGGGGATAAGGCCTATCAAAAGAGCTTACCATTTAAGTGGGGGATAAAAGAACTGAGCTACTTGGGGGTGAAAATATCATCAATAAAAGAGACAATGTTCCAAGCCAACTTTATGACCCTCCTCAATGAGATCAGGGCTGAGCTAAGTAGATTCCCACGGAACCGACTTTCTTGGGGAGGCAGAATAAACTTAATCAAAATGTCAATCCTCCCCAAAATCACATATAAAATACAAATGCTCCCAATAGCAATTTCACAAAGTTTTTTGAATAAAATACACACATTATTTTTAAGATTTATTTGGAGGGGGAAAAAACCATGAGTAAAGTATGCACAATTAGTGAATGCCAGAAAGAGGGGGGGTTGGGGGGCACCAGATATCAAAAGATACTACACAGCAATAATTTTATCACGTATCCCGGAATGGATCAACAATAACAAAGATAAACAATGGGTGAGAATAGAGAGCACAAGGAGTGGGGTAGATTTAGGGAAAAATGTTTGGATACCACCACAATTTAGAAAAATGAGCACGAACGCATTTGATATTACGAAACACGTCTTGAACACCTGGGACACAATATTCACTAAAGAGAAGTGGAGATACAACTCGCCATTAGTCCCAATTAAGGGTACGGATTATTTCCCCCCAGGGAGGGAGGACATAGCGGGAAGATGGATTCTGAATGACGAAGTACAACTTAAAGATATTACCAGTCAGGGAACGTTGCGTACCTATCAGGAACTTAAGGCAAAAGAAAATTGGTTTGCTTTGGATAATTGGAAATACAGACAACTGAAGCATTTTGTAGAATCCCTCCCGCAGCCAATTCGACTGATAGAAGATCTATACACCCTTGAAAAAGCTTGTATAAAAAAAAATAATAGGAGAGGAGGAATGTCCAGGATCTATAGAACCTTGGTAGAAATGGGGGAGGACGAGCGCCCAGGATTTCTTCGGAAATGGGAGGAGGAGATAGGTAATAAGATCAGTGAAAAGGAGGCGAGGAGGGTCCTGAGTAGAGTAAACGATACATCAGTAAACTATAAGATAGCGGAAATGAACTTTAGAATATTGGCCAGAATGTATCTTACCCCGGACCTGGCGCATAAGATCCAGGATGGGACCTCAGAGTACTGCTGGAGGGGATGTGGGGAAGTGGGGACAATGCTACATGTCTGGTGGACGTGTCCGGTAATGAAAAAATTTTGGGAGGAGATTAGGAAGTTCATATACTTGATTACCAACCAGAATGTACCGGACAACCCCTGGGTATGCCTGCACCATGGTAGCAATGTCTCCTCCAAGCGTTACCGGAGAATACTGCTACCACATCTCCTCAATGCAGCTAAGAGTCTCATCCCTAGATACTGGCGGGACACTAGGAGGCCTTCACTGCGGGAGTGGTTCGATAAAATAGATGAAATTCACAGTATGGAATACCTAAGATACAGTGAAGGGTTGGAGTTGGAGGAATACGAGGAGACATGGAGAGACTGGGTTAGGTTCAAAATATCAGACCAGCTGGCGGAGGTGAGGGAGGAAGATGTAGACAACTCGCTTCAATAAAAATAATAAAAACATTGAAGCATAAAAGTAGATAAAAAATTTATAAAAATCTATATTTAAGCTAGGCACTAAATAGGCTCTAGGAAGAGTTGATAGACAAGGAGGGGCGGCGGTGGGACTCTCGGGAGGGGGGGGGAGGGTTGGGGGGGATGGGATGTCGAGGTACTGTAATGAGGAACCAGTAATGGTAGAGGGAAAAATTACTCTTTATATTTTATAATGTTTGGTAAATAAAGATTAGGTGTAACAAGAAAAAAGCCACAATGATGTGAAAGTATTGAGGGACTATGTTGACTGGAAAGTTGATACAACATTTCCCTATGAATAGTACTTAGCTGAAGTGGCAAAAAAAAAAAAAAAAAAAAAAATTCTTTCAAAAATCAGACAATGTGATTGTCTGGATTTGTTTCCACATTTTCTCTCTCATAGTTGAGGTATACCTATGATGACAATTACAGGCCTCTCTCATCTTTTTAAGTGGAAGAACTTGCACAATTAGTGGCTGACTAAATACTTTTTTGCCCCACTCTATATACAGCATTGAGTCTGACTAGCACAGATCATAGTGGGGTTCTCATACACCTTGTGCCCCTATTAGTGACTCCTGTCACAATTGCATATCCAGGGTCCCCAGAGTCTGTGTGTCTTGGGGGACATGGACCTGAATCTAAAGTAACACCACCTCCAGGGTCCCCAGGCATACAGCTCACAACGAGCACCGTTCCTCCAAATGCCAGGGCCCATAATCGGTGGGCAAGAGGCTGGCATTCAGTCCTCTCCAAAAGCTCCTGTCCCGGCTAGGTCTGTCACAATTGGACTCAAAGTTAATTGTTGAAGTTTTAAGATTCCTTTTTATTGCACGAAAATTGCTGCATGATGGGTAGCCTCTACCCCGCCATTGGTAGATGAGTGGAAATCTAAAGTGAATAAATATATTTTCTTTGAGAAACATTTGTGTCTCTTTTTGAATGTTCTACACAAGCTGCAATATGGTCTAGTTGGATAGATGCGATGGGCCTTTCTATTACCCTTAGTTGAGAATGTTGTACTTATTGCTGCTTGTGGGATATCCATTAGTTTGCCAAGTATGATAGAGGCATGCAGGTGATATATCTACGTAATGACCCTCTTGTATTTTTTGTATTGTAACTGTACTGTCTTACTTTTATATTGTAAAGCGCTGCGTAACCTGTTGGCGCTATATAAATCCTGTATAATAATAATGGTAACTTGTGGGCTTAGTGCTGTATTTTTGTTGTTACCTGTTTATTTATTTATTTTTTTCTTTTCTATTTTTCGTTCTCTTATTTTGTGTGACAGTTTGTCTCTATGTCATTCCTTACTTGTAAAGAAAAAAATCTTTAAATAAAATTTGATTAAAAAAAACCCAAAAGGTTACTACTGCTCACTGCTGCACTTGAGATGGCCTTGCTACGTTTTATGATGATCAGGACACAGTGGGGTTCATATACTAAAATCTGGTGCAGCTCTACACAGAAACCAATCAGCTTCCCGGTTATTTTGCCAAAACGTAATTGAACAAGCTGAAGTTAGAAGCGGATTGGCTACCATGCACAGCTGCACCAGATTTTGCACTCTCCAGTTTTAGTAAATCAACTCCCAAATGTCATCTTATGCTTAGTTACCAACCCTATTGGGTGACAATATATTAAGTTTGAAAAACAAAATATGGTTGCACTCTAAACCCTTAACCTTATACAACATGATAATAAGTGATCATTAAGTGATAACTCTAAAATTAGTCCCATGTGTAAATTTATGACTCTGTGAATGGTCAGTAACGGTAAATCAAAATTCCAATGACAGTCAATCAAATTTCCAATAGAAAAATCCTTAGCAAATAGTGAGTATATCAACTTGTTAACAGTTCCAAGAAGTTAGTGTGACTTTGCTTGACAGACCCACCACTATAAGAAATGTGTGCTTACCAGCTGCACAGACAAGTAATGCCTGTGGCTAACACCCAGCCAGGGCCTTATCCTCAGTGGTGTTCCAATATCGGTCCTATCACCGTATCTGTGGGGGGTCTTCTACTCCGGACCTTTAACTGAAGGAATCCTCCGCTATGAGCTTGTATACAGCTCAGTGTGTGATGGTGCGAAGATGGCTCAGAAAGAAATAACAAAAAATTATTTAGAAGATGGCTCAGAAAGAAATAATAAGAAGATGGCTCAGAAAGAAATAATAAAAAATGGCCATAGGTAAAACCCGCTAGGTATTTATTAAATATTTAAAGCACAAATGCCTATTAGGCATAAAAATAAGAACAGATAAAAAAATATGCGGCCGGCCGGCTGCAATACACACACTTGTGCTAAGAAACAATGGGACGTAGCGCACGGTGACGTCAGCATGTTGCTCTTTCCAGGGATGCTGTATACAAGCTCATAGCGGAGGATTCGTTCAGCTAAAGGTCCGGACTAGAAGACCCCCCACAGATGCGGTGATAGGACCGATATTGGAACACCACTGAGGAAAAGGCCCTGGCTGGGTGTTAGCCACAGGCATTACTTGTCTGTGCAGCCGGTAAGCGCACATTTCTTATGGTGGTGGGTCTGTCAAGGAAAGTCACACTAACTTCTTGGAACTGTTCACAATTTGATATACTCACTAGTTGTTAAGGGTTTTTCGATTGGAAATTTGATTGACCGTGATTGGAATTCTGATTTACCATCACTGAACATTCACAGAGTTATTAGTTTACATGTGGGACTAATTATTGAGTTATCACTTACTGATCACTTATTGTCACATTGTATAAGGTTAAGGGTTTAGAGTGCAACCATATTTTGTTTTTCATTTGTATTTGTGTGTATCTCACTCTGTGTTGCAGCTTATTTTTAGGGTTTTCATTTCCAGCGCAGTCTTTTTCTTACAATATATTAAGTTTGCCTTTACTGCCAGGTTTAGTGCCTGGTTTCTACGATATACAGTATGTTTTCTTTGATGTAGCACTACTAATGGGTACTAGAAATGACTTTCAGTGATTTCCTGTGATATTGTATGTTTGTACACTCCACCTGGTGTGTCAGAGGAGCTGATGTTCTTGAGATGGGTCAGTGTCTCCAAAAGGGATAGCACTACACCTATAAAGTTAATACTAAAGTAGGTTATTTATAGATAACTTCAACCTAATCCTTAAACCACTAAACTGAACACTAAACAGGTAAAAAAAAAAAAAAAAAAGGTTGGTCACCACACATAGGGGTTGATTTACTAAAGCAGTGCGGCGCCAGTAGAGGCGCACGGCGAGGCGCAACGCACATTTCCATATTTACGACATGGTGCACTGGTAACAGAGCTCGAATCCACCATTTAGTATAGCAGTCTTGGCGCACGGGAGAATGCAATCTGTGCGCCGCTATGGACAAGGCGCACGGCATCTCCAATTCAATATTAACATAAGATGGAGGTGCCAATATTATGGGGTGATGTGAGGAAGTTTGGTAACATCTGCCCAAGTAACAAACATGCCCAAAATAGAATGAGAAAGTAACTTTTTCAGAGATAATCTGCTGCACCTGCAAGTACGTTTAGAACTGCGTGAGATCCATGTATGCTTTGCATATGCCCAAGCGGCTCTTGCGCTCGATCACATGAGTTTTTTCATTGCACGCCCCAAATCTTAGTAAATGTTAAGCAACGTACATGCAATTGAATGTGTTGAACGGGCGCACCTCTAATCTTTACTTTTTTTTTTTAAGCTGGTCCACCTTTATGTTTTTTTTTATTAGATTTGCACACAGGTCATGTGAGCATGTTACGTTGCCAACATGTGACATGTACCTTGTTAAAATTATGTAAAAAGACTCTCTCTCCTCTAGCTCTTTTGTTAAAGCCTAAAAGGGCATGAGCTCCCCCCTCTAATGCCTATGATTTCCTTGGGCTAGCTTTTGCTTTTAAAGGGGAACTCCATTCTCCATTCCCCAATGCTCTTGTCTCCCACCTCTAATGGCCATGATTTCCTTGGGCTAGCTTTTGGTTTTAAAGTGGAACTCCACACTCCATTCTCCAATGCTCTTGTCTCCCCCTCTAATCCCTTTGATTTCCTTGGGCTATGCAAAATGAGTTACATTGGGCAGCAGTCTTGCCAACAGCACTGGAAATGTCCTGCACGATATGATTGCAAGAGACCATAGGAAAATTTCCCTAACATTTAGGTAAACAGATTTGAATGTTTTTAAGTGAGCACGACTAAATGCTTCATGAATTGCATTGATTATTTACTGAATTCTAAAGCTGCTGTTTAACCTGCATGTACACCTTTTTGTGAAAAACCAAGAGAGGTCAACCCCAGCTTTTATATCACAATTCAGAATTTACACTACCTAGCTCTCATGTTTTACATTCAATGTTCTCCTGGTGCCTGTGTTCTATTGCTCAGGTGTAATCAAAAGCTCTATAGAGATGAATGGCACAGCTGAGTTAGGACAATGGAAGCTGTGCAGGTTGTTTCTTAAAAAGGAACATCTTTACTTTAACCACTTTAATACAGGGCACTTTTACCCCCTTCCTGCCCAGACCAATTTTCAGCTTTCAATGCTCTCACACTTTGAATGACAATTGCGCGGTCATGCTACACTCTACCCATATTACATTTTTATTTTTTTTAACCACAAATAGAGCTTTCTTTTGGTGGTATTTGATCACCCCTGGATTTTTTATTTTTTGCTAAATTAAAAAAGACCGAAATTTTTGAAAAAAAAAAGGTTTTCTTCGTTTCTGTTACAAAATTTTGTAAATAAGTAAATTTTCTCCTTCACTGATGGGCACTGATAACGTGGCACTAATATGCAGCACTGATAGGCGGCACTGGTATGCAGCACTGATGGGCACTAATAGGCAACAATGATGGGCACTGATAGGCGGCACTGATGGGCACTGATAGGTGGCAATGATGGGCACTGACAGGTTGCATTAATTCGTGGCACTGAAGGGCACTGATAGGCAGCACTGATAAGGAGGCACTGACAGGCATTACTGACAGGCACTGATTGGTATCTGTGATGGGCACTGATTGGCATCTGTGATGGGCACTAATTGGCATTTTTTATTTGCACTGATTGGCATCTGATGGGCACTGATTGGCATCTTTTGTGGGCACCTCTGATGGGGGCTGCACTGATTATCAGCGCAGACACCCCCTGTCAGGAGACCTGCTAATCAGCTCTCCAGTGCTTGTCAGCGCGAACTGAGGAAAGCCGATTACCGGCACTTCCTGGTTACCGCTGTGATCAGCTGTGATTGGTCACAGTTGATCGTGTGGTAAAGAACCTACGTCATAGCCTCTTTACCGAGATCGGAGATGCGGTTTGTCAGGGCGACACCCCGCACCACCAATCACTGCTCTGCGTGCACATAGGGGCATGCACGAGTGGCTTATCTTGCCGGATAAGTCATATGATGCCCAGTCAGGAAAATTGATCCCCCGCTGGGCCATCATTCCGCTATGGTCCTCCGGCGAGACCATTGAGGTGATTGCTTTTTATTTTCTGTCCCCTTAAACACAACAGGAAGTGAGAAAAAGCCTCTCCAAAGTGACTGAAATCCCATTTTAGACAGTTGATATTGAAAACAGTGTCCCCAAAGTTTATCCCCTCTATTTCTGTTTTCATGACAATAAATTTTGGAATTTCCCTCACTTTTAGTCCTAATGAAAATGGTCTTCAGGAAAATAGAGACAGTAAATGTAGAGGGGAGGGATTTTTAGCAGGACTTTTTAGGTGCCAACCAAAAAATAATAATAATAATAATTTCAGTCACATATTAGGTATGAAAAAATTAATTACAAGATTTTTATTAATACATACAGAACATGATTAAAAGATTTGGTATAAATTGTGTGCACATATACAAGGATACATCGTAAATTCAGAATAGATGACAAAATATTAGTCACTCGAAGATCGCATTAAAGCGGTAATCCCGACATGACATGTTTCGCCACTATGGGCTCATCAGGGGATATTTTGAGGACAGTTAGATGTAACACTGCATAAAACCAAAACAAAATTAAAACCATTACATTAACCAAGAATGCAATAAGAAAATTAAGATGAAAAAATGAATGTACAATACGACAAGCTGTCGACTATCATGCCCATCGTCAATCGCTCACCCAAATCAGGATCTTGTGTCTGCGACTCAAGGTCAAGTCACGAAAAACCGTCAATAGGTAGTGCACATGGAGAAACGACAATTATGGCTTGAAGGTGACTCTTCGGCTAAGATCTAACCAAAAAAATGGTGCAGATATTAGTAAATTAGTTGAGTGAAGTAAAGGGAAATGAATCCACTAAAATAGTGTTGGTGAATGGGGAAGGGGGGGAGAGGAAGGGATCAAAAAAGGGGTGATTAGAGGGAAGGGGGGGGATTAAAAAAAGGGGGGGAATAGGGATGGCCGGGACAGAAGGGGTAGGGGGAGAAAGGGGATGGGAAGGGAAAGAAGGGGAGAATAGAGGGGGGGGAGAATGAGGAGAGGGGAGTTGGGATGGGGTAGGATGGAGGAAAAGGAAAAAGTAGGGGAGGAAAAAAAAAAGGAGGGGAGGAAGAGAGAGGCGGGAATAAGGGGAGGGGGGGAGAAGGGAAGGGGAGAGAGGAGGAGGGAGGGTTGGGGTGTGAGGAAGTGGGGAATGGGTATGGAAATGAAAAAATGGACTGTGAAAGGGGAAGTGATGAGAAGTGCGGAAGGTGAAAGATAGGACGGTTATCTTAAAAACCATAAAAAATGTGATAACTAAAAGTGAACTGGTGCAAAGTGATAGGGTATTCCTGAGAGAGAGGTAACTTACTTACATCAGATAAAATAATATTTAGAGAAAAAGCCAAGAGTGCCTGAACTGCAGACAAAAGTCTATAGAGAATATTACAATGTGTAGCCGCGGAAGGTAAAATGGATAGATTTGAAATCCAGTATAAACTATATGAATCAAGTTTTAAAAAACAAATCTAAATATAAATGAAAAACATAGTTCATGTTGGTAATTAGTATAATAAGAGATAGGTCATCTTATACAAAGATGACCAAATACCTGCTGCAGATCACCTGCCCCCCTCAAACATGGGGAAGTAAACTTACAACACAGGCGGCAGCAGGTGAAATAATTAAAGAGGTGAACTATAATTAAGGATATGATATGGAGACTATAGTAATATACCATAATAACATAGAAAAACTTTTGGATACCGTCTTGACAGTGTCATAGCAAGGTTGACCATGGGATGTCTGATAGTGTGGGGTTGATTTTGAGAGGGTTATATATAAACATACAGATGCTGTGCAATTAGTATCTGATGTCATGCATGGGCCGCAGGTGTTTAGACCGCACTGCGCATGCGCAGAGCGTCATAAGGATGACACAGGACTAGTATACTGAGGTACTACATTTCCCATGCTACATAGCAGCTCGTGGGCAGGGGGAAAGAGGATGCGAGGAGCTGACATGCCCTAATCAGTGGTCGTGCGTCTCTCTCCCCTCCGTGCACAAGGCAGAGAGCAGCATGGGAGAAAATAAAAATAAATGTATAAAAATAATGGAGAGTTATTATGACTGCAGAATTTGGGAGTTAAGCTAGGGACAGTGATAAGTGAGACCACATGTATGAAAAGGATGAAAGTGTGTAAAGGGCCAGTGCACCACACCATGGGCAGGTGAATCAGAACAAGAAGAGATCGCAGATATACATATTGGGAAGGCGATGTGACGGAGCAATGTAACCGGCAGACATGGCGAATAAACTCCATAGAGGGAAGGGTTAGAATTATATAGAAATTAACAAAGACATTTTCTGACGACCGTAAATTCAAAGGAGGCAAATTTCATTAGCATTCGATTAGTCAGTTCTTACATCGGTAGTGCATGGTTAGTACATTGAAGTACGCACTGTTAGATATGTATAAAATTGGTTGCCACATGGCATATAGATTTCATAGGTATTTTAAGGTATTTTAATAATTTCATATATATTTTCATACATAAAGCTGATAAACAAATCAGATGAGGAAACAAGAGTAGGAATGAAGAGGGATTTTTAGTGGGACTTTTTAGGTGCCAACCAAAAAATAATAATAATAATAATTTCAGTCACATATTAGGTATGAAAAAATGAATTACAAGATTTTTATTAATACATACAGAGACAGTAAATCTCCCTATAAGGGATACACACAACAATAAAAAAAATGATATGGGGTTTAACCCCTGATCACACTATTCAAAACTAAAAAAAAAAGGTTTGGGCATTAGATACATTTTGAAGTAACTTGAAGATACTTTAGTCAGTAGAATGTGTTACACGTTTGTTCGTGCACAAAGCAAGGTCCATAAAGACATGGATGAGCAAGTTTGTGCAGGCCAGTCAAGTTCCTCCACCCCAGAGTCCTGATGCCAACCCGATAGGACACCTTTGGGATGAATTAGAGCAGAATTAGAGCAGAGACTGCGAGCCAGGCCTTCTCATCCAACATCAGTGCCTGATCTCACAAATGTACTTCTGGAAGAATGGTCAAACATTCCCATTGACACACTCCTAAACCTTGTAGACAGCCTTCCCAGAAGAGTTGAAGCTGTTATAGCTGCAAAGGGTGAGCTAATTCAATATTGAACCCTACAGACTAAGACTGGGATGCCATTAAAGTTCATGCGCGTGTAAAGGCAGGTGTCCCAATACTTTCGGTAATATAGTGTGTGTGTATATATATATATATATATACTGTGTTTCCCAAAAAATAAGACCTACCCTGATAAAAAGACCTAGTTTAAAGTGGTTGTAAACTGCTGGAATCCTCACTATTGCTGTGTTGTATAGTGTGGAAGGTGTGTGTTTCTGTGGTCTGGTTTAATCAGGTGCCTTCTTATAGCATCACTCGGCGCTCAGCTGATCTCCAGCTGATCTCCAGCTGCTCTCCCCTTCTCTTCTTCTGGCTGTCAGCGGGGGATCTCGGCCCCCTCCTTCTGCAGTGCTCGGAGCGGGCCATGGAAGTGCCGCTCAGCTGATCTCCTGATGCTCCCCCGTTCTCTTCTCCTGGCTGTCAGCGGGGGATCTCGGCCCCCCCTCTACAGTGCTCGGTGCAGGGAAGACAGCTCAGGCAAGTCACAGAAGCGCCGAGCGACACTATAGGAAGGTGTTTGACTCAGTTGGATTGCAGAGACATACACCTTTTGCATTGTATATTGCTGTAGTGGTGAGGATTCTGGCAGTTTACAAGCACTTTTGCTATTATTCAAACTGGAGATTACTGACAGGCAGGGAGGGAGAGGGGGAGGGAAGACAGCACATTGCATGGCAAGCCCTACCCTGAAAATAAGCCCTACTGTGTTTTTGGTGGCCAAAATGAATATAAGACCCGGGCTTATTTTTGGGTAAACACTGTGTGTGGGCGTGTGTGTATGTGTATATATATATATATATATATATATATATATATATATATATATATATATGTATATATATATGTATATATATATGTATATATATATATATATAAAAATTTTTATTTTATTTATTTTTTATTTTATTATGAAAGTGGGCGGCACAGTGGTGTAGTGGTAGCACTCTCGCCTAGCAGTAAGAAAGGTCCGTGGTTCGAATCCCAACCACGACACTACCTGCTTGGAGTTTGCATGTTCTCCCTGTGCCTGCGTGGGTTTCCTCCGGGTACTCCGGTTTCCTCCCACACTCCAAAGACATGCTGGTAGGTTAATTAGATCCTGTCTAAATTGTCCCTAGTATGTATGAATGTGAGTTAGGGACCTTAGATTGTAAGCTCCTTGAGGGTAGGGACTGATGTGAATGTACAATGTATATGTAAAGCGCTGCGTAAATTGACAGCGCTATATAAGTGTCTGAAATAAAATAAATAAATAAAGACAGCTATAGATGACAGTGGAGAACTGCTGGCATCAAGCACAACTTTTCTAACTTCCAAAATGCTTTTCAACATTTCTCATGCAATGCAATTATTTGCATTTGCATGTGTTTAAAATCATTTACAGGAATTCAGGAATACATTCCAAAACAGTATTTTGTTTATAGAGAAATATAAAGAAGAAATACAACAATTAATATTATTAATGCACTCTAATTTCCAATTGTTTCCTCCTTTAAGAAAAAATGAAAGAGAATAGTTTTTTATGGACACTTAGAATAATTAAGTTAACACGATAACATGAAGATCGAAGAAGATAAAAGCCATATTCCTAATCATAAAATCAAAGATAACATTGCTTAATTAAACATGCATTAACCACAATAAAAGAATCAGTGATGCTACAGAACATTGTTAAGAACATACTGCATATACAGTAATGCATAAAAAATACTTGTACAAATATGTGTGATGTAAATTGAATATATGATTTTTTACAACTTAATTTCAGCACCATGGAGGTCATATATAGTACACTGCATTTCAGCACCATGGACAGCAATAACACTACTGCCATTCAATAGTTTTTGTGTTGGAAAATAGGTAAATTATAGTCATTTTATTGGGTTTCTTTTTCAAAACTGTCAAACTGGTGTTCTGGGGCCTTGTGTGGCCCTCACACTCCTACATGATGGCCTTTAGCCCCCTTAAAGATTTAAAATAAGTGAGGTCCCGGCTGTTCTCCAACTGATAAAAGTTAAGATTCCTTAAAGGAAAGGAATTCCCTTGCAGAAAAAAAAAAATAGGCATTTATTATTTTTTTTGCATGAGCCTACAGAGAATTGCACCCATGATCAGGCCTGCAGGCACTGCCTACAGTTCTCTGCCTATACTTCTGTGTGGGCTGTCGGTTTCAGAGCTGTAGTCAGTGGACTATGAGGGAGCTGATCAGCACCTTCAAACTCCCTAGAAAACTATATAAAACAAACACAAGAGGGACCTCCATCCAGGTGTAGAGATTTTTTAAAAAGAATAAAAGATAATAAAAATGCACACGCTAGTTAAAAGTTATAAAGACTTGTCATAAACCCATATAGACCTCCACAAGATCACCATGAGGCTGCAAAGCTTGGCAGGCAAGCGGCTGGCTGAAGCAGAGTTCAGCTGGCAAACTGTCAGACTGAAACATAGGCAGCTGTGGTTTCTGGGTGTAGCAAAATGGCTGAGGCTCAAATCAGGAAATGGAGGGGTCGTGGCTACATTTTTCAGGGCAACAGGACTGCCCTTTTATCAAACCATGGGAAACTATGAGATTTTCTAAAATGTAATCATTATTTGCCTTGGAGAAGCACGTTTAATTTGGACCAAGAGCAACCTGTTTATGAGGAACAGCAGAGTAAAGCCTCGTACGCACGATAGGATTTTCTGACGGGAAATGTGTGATGACAGGCTGTTGGCAGAAAATCCAACCGTGTGTATGCTCCATTGGACAATTGTTGTCGGATTTTCTGCAGACAAATGTTGGATAGCAGGCTTTAAAATTTTTACGTGGACAAATGTCTGTTGTCGGATTTTCCGAGCGTGTGTACACAAGTCCGTCCGTACAAACACGCATGCTCGGAAGCAAGGACGAGCCAGAAGCAGTCGGTCTTGTAAACTAGCATTCGTAATGGAGAATTCACATTCGTGACATGGCAAATTATGAAATCTCCAAATGCAGCGCACATTCTCTTCTTCTTTAATGGGATAATAATGAAGCTGCTTTGTTGGTGATACTGATGGAGTTATTGTAAACTAATTTTCAAAGGCTTTTTTTTCCAGTGATATCAAGAATAATATTATGCTTTTTTTTTCTTATTTGGGCAAGTTACCACAACAATATTATCCCGTAGTTTTTAAGATCAAAGATACAACTATGTTGGTGTCCCTTGTCAATTTTACATTGTATTTTTTAAAATGTAACTGCCTACTACCAAAATGTCACTTGAAGTAAAACACATAGACAAGTATCATTCTACACAATTTTTTTATTGTGCATTAAAAAAAGAAAACAAATAAAATTAGACATGCTATCTGCCAATAGAATTTAACCAAAAAGTGCATTCTATGCATCCAAAAATATAGAAAATATACCAAATGAAATCATTATGCAACCAAAAAAATAATGTCAAAGCAATAACTCCAAGGCCAATAATAAATAACACGTTATCTCCTCCGATTCCACAACAAGTCTGGTTGACGAACGACCATTCAGAAACGAACTGAAAAGCACGAAATGAAAAGCGCGAACTCAAAAGCGCTAACTGAAAAGCGCTAAATGAAAAGTGTGAAATGAAAAGCACGAATCAACACTCACCAAACATCTACTAACATGAAATTAGCAGAAGGAGCCCAAAGGGTGGCTCTACAGAGCTGAAAAACCACGTAGTATGTCACTATGTTCATGATTATTGGCCAACAATTGTGTGGCCATGTGTATGCAAGACAAGTTTGGGCCAGCACCCTTCGGACAAAATTCCACGGTTTTGTTGGCCAACTATCTGATCGTGTGTACGAGACTTGAGAGGTTCCACCAGCCTCAGCTAGAGCATCATGAAATCTTACAGGGTCATTTAAAGGACATTGAAGATGAAATTAAGGGCATCAAGGCATGTATGCAGGGATTCTTTACAAGTACTACAGAGTATCGACAAAAGAAACTTGACTTACGCAGACAGTGGTTTAACAAGTCTTCTGGCGCTAATTCACCGCCTGATTTTGCCTCTCCCTCTGCTATTTTTATAAAGTTAGGCTCTAGCCACCAGTTTTTTGCCTAATGTGTATTTTGGATATGTGACTTTTGTATTGCACTGCAATAAAGTGTAACTGAAGGTGACATTTTTTTGTGTGGATACAGCAGAGAGGGGTTAGAACATCTGTCTGCCCTGTTAGGGAGATTCCCTCTCTCTCCTTCTACTGTGTGTCCTTATCAGTGAAAGTGAAAGGACTATAAAAAACTACATTTTGTCTTGTCAGCAAAACAAGAGAGGGTAAATCTCACCAATGGGACCCAGATGGCAAAAACAGACTAACGAGGGTTCTAACACTCCATTACTGTATCCAAAATGAAAACAAAATCAGTTTTGCCCTTAGTTACACTTTCAAGGCCTTTGGGACGTTCTTTTTGGCAAAGTAATTGCTATATCATGGCACATGTGTGCTTTTTGAATATGGAAAATAGCCATTGGGTGCTATTTATTAAAACTGGAGCACAGAGAATCAGGTGCAGCAGGTCATACTAACCAATCAGCTTCTACATTCAGCTTGTTCTATGAAGCTTTGACGATAACACCTAGTAGCTGATTGGTTACTAGGCCCAGCTGCACAAGATTGTATGTGCTGCAGTTTTAGTACATTTCCACCATTGTCATTCTAGACAATGTTGAGCCTAGTTCCTTGAACCTAAACATCTCCTCATCACTCGCATGATGGGATATTTAGCAGTGTGTAAAAAAGTGGGATGGGACACCTAAGTTCCTTTGGCATATATCTTATGACTTGTAAATACGGTGGATTTGCACAGTTCTGGTCTAACACTGGTTGTTTGCCTAATAATAATATTGCTGGCCAACATATTGGTTTTATCTTTTTATTTATTTGTTTTAAGCAAGGTTTTTGTAAGCATACATACAAGAATGGTTTTGTGTGGCGTAAATATTTGCCTAAGATATTACCAAAGATCTTGGTGAAAATTGAATGTATTGCCAGTACATACGACATATGTTCAAGCAAGGGCTCAGAGCTTCCACAGAAGCTGCTGGTATGATCAGTTTGTGTTAAGTTACAGACATCCTGATATTGGGCCACTTCTTGTGTTCCTTTGTACCAAACACAGCCTTTTCACCCAAAACAGAGTAAACTACCTGGTAAGATGTACAGAGAAAGAGTTGATGCAATCTGCATGAAGCGCTGGTGGACTTGATGGCCATGCTCATCATGATAGGATTCTGGGATTGGGGAAATAGGGTATTTATTAGTGTCTTGAAAATAAATATCCAGGAGCAATCCTGCATGATGGGCTAAGATATGAAGGACACAGCAGGCTGAAAACAAGTTGCCAACTTTTTCAGGGCTACAGCACAGAAACCCACTAGATAATGAGATACAGCAGAACCTGCTTTTAAGAACCCCAAAGGTCCGCTCAATGACACCTCTTGTCTTAGTAATTGCTGCATTGTAGCAAGATTCTGCAGACGTTGCGCACCCCAAGAGTGGTGTTAGCAGCCAGGACAGACAAGGATAGCCAGAATCACCTACAATACAGTTTGAAAATGCCATTTTTATAACAGCAAAAAACATGATTGTAATGTGAAGGCCTTTTAAGCTATATGTAAAGTGTCTTTCATTGGAAATGGTTACACCAAGTTTAGGATCTGGTGTAGCTATTTCTTTAGCAGCCAAGGCTAAAAATCTGCTGTGTATATTTGTTATGCAAGGTGTGAGGAGGGAACACAGGAGCGTAACACATAAATATATACTTCCATGTATGATGTATGTGGCATGCATTGAGACATATTTGCTAATGAAAAGTGCCTTACCAAGAATCCAACCTCCGGTTATTCTGTTAGTGTAAAAATGGTGGTAGAGCCGTGATTGGCTTAATATGTGGGCATCATGGACAGATCCTGGGAAGCTAGTGAGCACATTTCCGATGAACATATTTGCAACGCAGACAATCTGTATGTTGTGGAAGTGGTACCCCTTCCTGTTACGGTATATGTGTTCTTTATGAGAGGAGACACAAAAAGGCACATTGGTACAGTCTATGATACCCATGACATTAGGAATCCGAGCTACAGCATAGAATTCCTTCTTAATCTGTTCCCACTCCTGACGTGTGTTAGGCAGGTAGATATATTTGAGGGCAATTTGCCGGAACCCCTACAGCTGCTGCTGGGAGTGCTGACAAGGGATGAAGCTAGTCCTAGCTCCTGCTGTAGCTTTAAGAAAAGGGGAGGAGGTAATCCCTAAAGCCATGCATCCGTCTCGTCCTGTGGTTAGTGTCGGAGTGGCAGAGTGGCAACCTCAGCCTGGGCTCCAACCAGACCATGCCCCAATGTGTTTTGCTCTGCCCCCTGGAGCTTAGTCATGGTGAAGCGGCCTCCCAGATCCCAGCCCCTCCCCCATTCTGAATAAGTATGGGTTACATAATACTCCTACCCATTCACCAACAAAGTGTAAAAAGTAAATAAAGACAGTGCACAAGTTTTTGACAATTCCTTTATTAAAAAATACATTAAAAAATAATATTCCCATGGTGATCCATCGTCAATCATGCCGCCTGCCACACCTTATGACATTAGCGGGCAACCCTGCCCCCTTGTGATGTCATCTACTCAGCATGCCCCAGTCGCTGATGTCACAAGGGGCCAGGTCATCCGTTTTTTATTGTTTACTTTTTAATAAAGGAATTGTCAAAAACTTGTGTACTGCCTATTAATTTTTTACACTTTTTTGGTGAATGGGTAGGGGTAGTATGCACCCCATACACATTAACAATGGGGGGCTGGGATCTGGGAGCCCCCTTGTTAAAGGGGCTTCCAGATTCCTATAAGCTCCCTGCCCGCAGACTCCCACATCCACCGCTCAGGGTTGTGGGGAAGAGGTCCCTGTCCCCATCAACATGGGGACAAGGTGCTTTGGGGTGGGGGGCAGAGCACCCCCCCACATTAAAGGCATGTGGCCTGGTATGGTTCAGGAGGGGGGGAGGCTCGCTCATCCCCCTCCTTTCCTGACCTGCCGGGCTGCATGCCCGCATAAGGGTCTGGTATGGATTTGGGGGGGGGGGTCACACCATTTTTTTTTATTTCAGGGTTAGGTTCCCCTAAGCATCCATACCAGACCAAAGGGCCTGGTATAGATTGGGGGGGACCCCACGCAGTTTTTTTTCTGACTTATCTATTGAAGGCTTTTACTACTAAAATATCGCATGACTTTATAAAATAACCCTTTTTAGTGTATATTAGTGAATGCCAAAAACATAGGGGGGTGCCATGTTGATGGGTACAAGGGCCCCTTCCCCACAACCCTGGCTGGTGGTTGTGGGGGTCTATGGGCAGGGGGCTTATCAGCATCTGGAAGCCCACTTTAACAAGTGGGCCCCCAGATCTCGACCCCATGTGTACTTCTTGATTTGCTGGGCTTCATGCTCGGATAAGGGTTTGGTATGGACTTTGGGGGGGACCCCACACCATTTTTTTCTAAAAAAAAATTTTCTTAATTTTTCTTTGCCAGACATTTTTTTTTTTTTTTATTCAGCTGTCAGCGTGGAAGCCTGCTGAAAGCTGATGACTCAGTTGTTAAGGATGAGGAGGCCGCCCACTCCTTAACAATCATGACTGGCACTGGTTGTTAAGGGCCCCGGCGACTGCCCACTCCTTAACAACCAGCTATTTACAGCTTGTGTTAAGGACGCTGGCTACCGCTGGCTTTCACAACTAAAATATTGCATGACTTCATAAAATAACTCATGCAGTATTTTAGTAGTGTTTTTTTAGTGGATACCAAAAACTTTTTAAAAACGCTGTGCAGTATCTAACTGCATACTCAGATGCAGTAAGATATTGCTTTGTGAATGGAGCACATTGCAGGAGGGAAAGATGTAAACAAACAAAAGTTTGTAAAAAAAATAAATAAAGAAATTAATAGATCAAGGTTTGATCTAGGTCAGTGCCAGGTTTAGTGTTAGGGTCAAGGTAAGGGTCAGAGGTCAGTGTGAAGGTCAAAAAAAGAAAAACAGAAGAGCGCCTCTAAGTGTACACTTAGAATCGCTGTTCTGTTTTTCTTTTTGTGCTATTTCTCAGAGTTGGCTTCACTCCAGAGAAGAGCCTGCCATTTGTGTACTATTCCACCTCTAGCCTGCTCATAGACCACATGGACTTTTAATGGACTTTTATTTGATTGATTTTATTTTAAGAGCTGGCATTATTGTGTTTTTTTCAGTGTCAGGGTCAAAGGTCAGGATTAGTATATTTTAAGTAGGATTAAAAAAAAAACAAAAAAAAAAAAAACAAAAACGTAATTAGTATCAGTGTCAGTTAGTGTCTCTGTGTTTTACATCGGATAAAAAATGTGCACTGTTGTTTCTGGGCTGTACAACGGTACCACGGGTACAATCAACAACTAACATACACATACTGTATGTGGTATTGCTGTTATTCTCAGGAACAGAAGAATTTATTTTGCGTTATTTCTTGGTGGTAAATTATAGTAATAGCAAGAAATATGCAGCTAAATTAAAAGAAAGATTTTTTTTTTACTATTTTGGGTGAGTTTTCCCTTAGTAAAAACCCCAAAAAACCCAGAGATATCCATTACAATTTGGAAGCCCAATTTGTCCTGAAAAAACAAAGTATATTTCACCTGGATATACAAAATCATTGTGATGATATGTACAGTTTTACTACCTCATGTCAAAGTTGCAAAATTGTGTTCAAGCATTAACATTTATTTTACCCTTCATCACTAAGTGGTTAATGGTTTTTGGTATGCAGTGTGAATGGGAACACATTACAAAAGTAGAAATGCGCTTTAGGTTAAAGATAAACTCTTCCACAGTGACAGCACTAGGTTGTTTAGCAGCTGCTCTGGAAGCATATTTCAGCATCTACAGAAAAGAATAAGGCAGGCATCTGTAACAAAGTTTCTAAAATTCCTGCAGTGTATATAGCCAATTGGTGTTTTGCTTCCGGTGGTTAATGTTAGTTACTATTGCAAATTCCATTTTTACATTCCACCTTGACCTCTAAATAAAATCAGGTTTGAATCTACGGCATCACTGTTTATTTTATGTCTTCTAGGATTACTATATAACTAAATTAACCCAATGCAGGACGTGTTTTTGAATGAATGAATGAATGAATCGTTTTTGCTTGTCATATCCTGCAATTTAGCACACAGGAACAAAGGGCACATGACAAATTCTGTAGCTGCTGACTTTTAATACAAGGACACTTACCTGTCCAGGGATCCCGTGATGTTAGCACCCCAAGCCGATTCTTCAATCGGCTTTGGGTGCAGGCGCTGGCATCTGTATTAGAGGAAACAGGAAGTGAAGCCTTGCGTGTGAGTCGCAGTGCACTTCCTGAATGGTCCCGTTGTCTTCAGGGACTTGTGTGTGTCCCAGAAGGCAGCAGGGGGGAGGAGGAGGGGCCAGAAATGTTGTAGATCGCTAACCAGCGATCTTACCACAAAGTAGGAGCAGGTACTTGTCAAAACCAGGTACCTGCTCCCCCCTCCCAACCAAAAAGTGCCAAATGTGGCAGTGGAGGGTGCAAACAAGCAATGTTTCCCCTTTTGGGTGGAGCTCCGCTTTAACAATTATTTACATTTAGGAAATCTGCCAAGAGACCGAGGAATCCTGGCTTCCCTTTACACGTATTGTCTGAGCATATTCAGCTGCTTCACCAATAATGGTAGGTATAGGCAGCCCAATTTGTGGACATAAGCTCCCAAAATGTAGTACAGCAGTTGCCTGCTATAGCACTGCTCAGCCTGGGAAACATAAATTAAGAATCAATAACCAAAACAAAAGCAATCCTCTATAGGTAAAGGACTGTATGCAGCATAATGGTCTCAAGACCCTCACAGATTACTATTGTAGCACTAACTCTCGGTAGAGCTGCTGGTTTAAGCGGGCTTGTTACCTTCACTCTCGACACCTCTGTTTCACCGGCACCAGGTCTAGGGTTCCGTTGAGTTTACCTCTGGACGATAAAAGCACCAAAACTTGAGTACGTTTTCAATGCTTTATTGAACCAAGTAATGAAGGAAGTAGCAGGAAAGAGGCAGGAGGGAAACTGCAGGGAAGCGCAACCCGTACGATCCTCTGCCACAGGATGTATTGGCTTAGCGTTGAACATCAGACACAGAACTTGGACCTCTAAGCCAACCAAGCTGTAGAACTACTTTAGGATACGTCCTCCAACCGAGTCACCAGGCCCCTCTCCAGACCAGCACTCTGCATGATCCTTCCATGACGGTCCTCCCCTGGGATCTTCTCGGTTTTCCAGCTTCTACTCTCTGGATAGACAGCTCAGGACCATTCCTCGGCTGCTGTGGTAGGCCCCAGACAGACTTCTGGGCCCACCCATGCGCCGCAGCGACGTGGGCCACCGGAACGGAGGACCGCAAGATAGCACTCTAACGCATACCTGTCGGCCAGGAGGGCCAGCAGGTGGCTGTAAAACGAAACCCTAAAATATGGCGTCTGTTCCATAAATACCCTCTCCCAGAATGCACCTCGGAGGACCACCTCCACCGAGTTGTCTCCGGGACAGAGGAGCACTCATCCGCTTTGACACGTTGCCCTTCCAACACCAGCCAATGGTAACAACGACACCCACTGGCTCAGTGTGGAAACACACGCAACGTCAGCCAAGCTGGAACAGAGGCAAATCTAACTCCCCCTAACGAGAAATTCACTAAATTTACCTATCAGATGGTAGATCATAGATCTACCAGCGCTACACTATAATAGTGCTAGAGTATAGACTTTTTAAAACATCAGATTAAGCAATGGTATGCATACCTCAAGGCTGATATTTTTTATTATGTGTTGCTCTGTGCAGGATGATTTTGAAGGCACAGAAAGTTCAAAAACACACTGATTCTGTCCTTTTAGGTGAGTTTTTTTTACCACCCGATTCATTGCCATTTCTACTAAAATTAAACATGCAAAACCACTTGTTAAGTTTAATGGACATATCAGAAGCTGCTGAGAGATTTGTATAGTCAAGCTTCACAAAGCTCCCTCTGCTTTAGCATGGTCCTTAAATATAGCAGGAAACCTAATTAACCAATAAAGAGAGGTGAGAGGTACAAGAAAAATCTACAGAAAAAGTTAAGATTTATGTATTAATTCTGCTGCCTAAATCTCTGGGCCTACTGATAGTTTTGACCAGTAAATGTTGGAGCTTTGCTAAACCAGAATGGCCCATGCAGATTGGAGGAGATTGAAAGCTGCTGCTGGCATGTGCAGGGAGTGCAGGCACTGTGTCTGCCTTTTATGCTTTTTTTTGTTGCAGTTTAGGAACTGTTTTTAATTTGAAAAAATGTTGCCAAATATTAATGAGGTTGTTGGGTACAGTGCATCACAAACACAATATTCATTGTTCATATTTACTATTACTCATTACTTATTGCAACAATCATGGACGGCAGCAAACAGAATCAGTTCAATTATTTCCACTGATGGACTTACATTAGCAACAAAGCAAGCTCTAATTTTATGTACTGTTAACAATACAAAAAGCTGATACATAGTGGGTTTTATGTTTCTGAACTTTCAACCTATAGTATAAGTGAAAGCTTAACGTGTACATCTATTCTTATGCCACGTACACATGGTCTGAATTTCCGACAACAAATGTTCGATGTGAGCTTGTTGTCGGAAATTCCGACCGTGTGTAGGCTCCATCGGACATTTGTTGTCAGAATTTCTGACAACAAAAATTTGAAAGGTGGTTCTCAAATTTTCCGACAACAAAAAATCACAAAGAAAATCGGAAATTCCGATCGTGTGTACACAATTCCAACTTACAAAATTCCACATATGTTCGGAATCAAGCAGAAGAGCCGCACTGGCTATTGAACATTTTTCTCGGCTCATCGTATGCGTTGTACGTCACCGCGTTCTTGATGTTCGGAATTTGCGACAACATTTGTGCTACCGTGTGTATGCAAGACAAGTTTGAGCCAACATCCGTCTGAAATAATTCCAGGATTTTGTTGTCGGAATGTCCGATCCTGTGCATGCAGTATAACAGTCATGATCTAGCTTTTTAAACAAGTGCATTTATAGACTGTCATTTATAGCATATAGAAGACACAAGGTATGTAATCTCCTACATTCGCTTAAAGTGCATGTAAACCCTCACCTTGTATAAAAAAAACAAAAAAAAAAAACATTCTGCTCAAATAGAAATGAAAGGCAAAACATTTGTGTATAGATATAAAAAAACATAATAAACACCTTTTTCCCATTTTTATATAAGTGATCACATTGCCTCTGTTCTCAGCTGCATAAGAGCTGGGGGGAGGAGAAGCAACATCACACTGATCTTGCCGTGAAAGATTGTGCAGGGGGGGACTTATCATGAATAGCCTGATCATTGGAGGAGAGCAGGCTGAGTTCCCAGCATAACTAAAGAACTGATCATGCTATGTTGTCCTGCTTAGTGTGGTCAGTTTTTAATAGGAAAGCAGAGGGACTGGCAGGAACACCAAGGACTTCACACAAAGGAACCAATACAAAGAACAGGATATTTTTTTTTATATATACAAGTACATGGTACAGCAGGCACATATCAGGAATATGAAATTTTACATACTCTTTAAACAAAATACCTTACTGACCAACAGGTATACAGTATTCTGGGTCTTCATGGACAACTGTTTCCCTGCACTTTAGTACTTTGATTTTGCATTATCCTTCTGTTATATGTGTTCCTTTTCCATTCAAGATTTGTCAGCCACAAATAGTTAATCTGAAGCTCTCCAATCATTGTGGTAGACCAGAAGCTGGTTGAGCTATCTGGCTTTGTGAGAAAAAGGGGGTCACTGTGTATGATCAGCAGACTATCAGAGCATGATGTGTACTTCCATAGGAGAGGAACAGGCTGATGCAACCTGCATCTGTTCTAGCCAATCCCCCACACAATAAATGTTTAGTCTTTCCATTTTAACTTGTATTTAAAGTGGTGTTCCACCCAAAAAAAAAAAAATGAATGTGCCTAAAAAAAAAAATTAAAAAAAATTTGGAAATGATTTTTTTTTAACTTACCTCTAAATGCCTGTTGCTAGGGGATCTTTCGTAGTCTGCCTCTTTCAGTGCCTGGGCTGGTGACATCACTTCCCCTCTGCACAGGAAGGGCTCAGCTCTGCTCCCTCCCTCTTGTCAATCATCTGGGACGCATTACAGGTCCCAGATGACTGAGCGGCCAATCACGGCGCACGGTGAAGCCACAGCCCGGCGCCCACAGTTGCAATGCCGGCGCCACCGAATTGAGGGGGAGATGAGCGGGGCTTCTATCCCCCGCATCGCTGGATCGTGGGACAGGTAAGTGTCTGATTATTAAAACTCAGCAGCTGCAGTATTTGTAGCTGCTGACTTTAAATTTTTTTTAAAAAATGGGAACTCCTCTTTAAGCATGTAAAAACCAACTCAGACATCACAACCAAGCTTTATACTATTGAAAATAAATGTTTGCAGCATTATGGGCTTGAAAGGCTTGAAAGAAATTGGCAACTCTTTCTATAGATGTGGCTTCTTTGTCCTCTACAGTTCTCTGTGTTAGTTGCCAGTTAGAGGTGTCCGTTTATGAAGCAGTGATCAGCGGTGATCCCGAGGATCACCGCTGATCACAGTCCATAAACAGTTTATGAAACAGTGATAATCGGGGGAGAACATGTTTGAACTTGTTCTCCCTCCGATTATCTCTACACACGGAGAATCCTCATTGAATGACACAGAAAGGGCCAGTTTATGAAGCGGTGATCTCACCGCTTCACTGGTGATCTGAGTCAGAATTCACACTCCCAGGTTCACCAGCTCAGAGGTGGTGAATCTGGGAGTGAAGAGGAAATCTGGGGGGATCTGAGGGGGAAGGAGGAAGATTTTTAACTTCCTTATGCCTCGTTCAGACCTCCCAACACTGTAAGCATGTCCCCCTGTCATATTTATGTGTATACATATATATACATATATACATATAATGTGTATATGAATATATATATAATGTATGTGTATATACATGTATATATAATGTGTGTGTGTGTATACATATGTATATAATGTAGGGGGACTCATTATTTTATTAACAGTAATTCACGCCGTCTGTCCGTGTATTGAGCGGTGATAATTTATCACTGCTTAATAAACTGACATCTCTGTATTTCTGGTGCTGTAATCTCGTAAAGTCTCACGAGATTCCAGTATCAGGAGCCTTTCTCCACTGTTGAAAGCATTTGTAGATCTCTTCACTCCTCCAAAGGTGAAGCGATCTACAAAGCTTCATAAACTGGCACACAGAGGAGAAAAATCTTCACTGTGAATGCCGGAGAATGAAGCAGTGAATAGATTTCACTGCTTCATAAACGGACACCTGTATCTCTCCGTTAAGTGTGAAGTAGGGTGAGAAGCTGCAGCAGACTAATGTTGAGAAAGCAATGGTGATGTGGAATCGAGCAGTGCAGCTTTGGAGGATCAAACCATTAAAATTTTAAGGAAACCTAGAAAGTAATGGGGAGCACACGGGGACAATTCACCAGAAGCATGATATGTCATTATTCTGTCAAAATAGGATTGTTGGAAGTGATGTAAACTGTCACTTTCATAATTTAACAGAATAATGGTCTATAATTTACTGATTAACAAAACTCTTCTGAAAAGTTTAAAGAAACACATTTTATTTTCTCTTTTAGTCAAAAACAAGCATCACTTACATTGATAAAACTATTTCTTTTTAAGTGTATTCAGCGTATGTTTTTTGACTACTAAATATTCTATATAATGTAAAACATATTACATGATCTATATGTTATACAGTTTTATAGAATTAATCATGGTGGAGCGATCGCTATTGCATGTTAGTCACCTTTAAGAGATAAGAGTGGGCTGTAAAGATGTGTCAGCTATAGAATGTATGCCAGCATATAAAGCACAAGAGTCAATCTGACAAGTGCATCTCACTTCCAATTTTGAAGCTCAGAGTGTATTGCAGGATCCAAGGGCAATGAGTAAACTAATTTCACACATCATTGTTTCTGACTTTTCTGTTGCTCTTCCAACCTTGCATCAATTCCAGAGTGTTCGGGGCATGCAATAAATTTATCATAAATTGGCATAATACAAAGAGGCAATGTATGATAGTTTATTAACAGATGCCACAGATACTGTGTTTACTGGCCATTCATTGCTGGTGATAATTGTAAGGTCAGTTTCCTTCCCTGAGTGATTTGCAATTATAATTTATTTTAATATAAATTGCATTCTTTAGAAAACCACAAAATTTATACATTTACAGACATAGTTCATCTTTACAAAAAAACTGCCTATGAAGATAATGGACGGCTGTAGATAAAAACACACTATGCATCTTTGACTAAAATGGAATAATGCCCTTTCTATAGGTGTAGGCCATTTACATACCCTATGGAGGCTGAGTGGAAAACACCCAGGACAATGCTAAGAGAGGCCCAGCTGTTACTGTTCACCTTCACTATAACAGGAGCCAGCTCTTTCTCTGATTTAAACCTCCTCACCTGTGCTTTCTCTCCTCTGATGCAGTAGCTATGAGCTCAGCGTTTCAGAGTTCATTCCTGTGATGGTGAAGGTGAACAGTAACTGCTGGGTCTCTCTCAACAATGTCCTCAACAATGCCTAGGAAGTTTTCCAGCCAGGCTTTATTCATGAATGCATTTTTATACTACCATTGCATAGCCTTTGACATTAATTACTTAACCATAAATAACTGATTTGTGGAACAGAATTAGCAATGGAAGCGGGGTGAGAGAATGGGCATTGATAGGGTTTTGAAAAGTCTTAAGGTACCCCTGTGCGCCAAGATAGAAATGTGGGTCTGTATTATAGCATAACGACAGTGGAGAGGCTGTTTGCCCAGGGCTGAAGATAAGGGTGTACTGCCAGCCATCCTGTACAGGGCCCAGGCCCCATCAGTTCAACAGGGGGTTCTGGGCAGCTGACCAGCAGAGAGATGAGGACCATGGACAGGAGTTAGTGACCGGTGTGACAGGGGGTGCATTTACTTGAACCAATCATCACTAGTTCCCCCCTGCAACAGCTGAAAGCTGTCTCCTCCTCCTCTACCCCCTGCCGGCTTGTAGGAGCTGCAGGGGGGACCTACAGGGGATCAGTTCCAGTAAATGCCCCCCCCCCAATCACCCTCCCTGTCCAGGATCCCCTTCCCTCTGCTGTCCCCCCCCCCCCCCATTTTTCATTTGTGTTCCCTAATAACCTAATAATGATTTGAGTGGTGTACTTGTAGTGAAAAAAACTGTTTAGATCTTTTTTTTGGGTGGGGGGCTGTCAGATAGGCTGTACAGGGCCCCATGAGTTCTAACATCAGCCCTATGCGTGACAGCTACAGTCTCAAATCCCTCTGTTGCTACCAAAATGGGACAATTGTGCTCTCAGCCTCACCCTGTGCAGAGATTTTGCAGCTTGTGAGGTAACAATCTAAGGACCAGTAGACTGAGCATGATTGTCACTAGGGAGGTTAACCCTTTATACCCACAACAAGTAGTCTGATCTGGTGTACTGGCTCTCATGAATGAATCTTACTATTCATACATGGTTTTGATGGAAAAAAGAGAGCTCTTAGCTATCAGTTGCCACAGCTATTTGAAGACCCTAGAGCAGTGATGGCGAACCCGTGGCACGCGTGCCACAGCCGGCACGCAGAGCCCTCTCTGTGGGCACGCCAGGACGAACAGCACACACTGACACTGGCCGGCCATCCATACAAGCTGTCTCAAGCATATCTCCCGACATTTTGAGATGGGAATGAGGGACACCTACTAGCAAATGTATGTAGGCATAGGACACGCCCCTGCCACACCCCCTTAAAGGAGAATTAACCAAAAAAAAGGTTAATTAAATCAGCAAGTGCTTTTTTTTACCACTACTATTCCTTAATAGTGGCTTTCAAAAGCCAGTATATTAGAATTTGGATGAAAGGTTTAGCACTGGGAAACACTTTTTGAAAGATAAAAAATGCATTTTATATAAAACTATATGGATCAGACCAAAATGAAGGACAAATGAGGGGGAAAAAGGGACAGAGGGACATTGTTCCAAATCAGGGAAAGTCCCTCAAAATCAGGGACAGTTGGGAGCTAAGGCCAGCGGTGACGTGTCTGAGGTGGGCGTGAATGAGAAGAAGCAGCTCCCACGCAGCTGGGATCAGGGGTGACGTGTGGGCGGGAATGAGCTGCTGGATTAGGAGACACACCGACACTGGAGCCAGGTGAGATGTTTAATGTGGACATTATGTCTCGTGTAGGTAAAATATCCATTCTGTCTGTGGTGTCCCACTTCTTAGAGGCAGAGGTTCAAGCTGCTGCTTTACTGTACATCCTTCTGACCGGAGCCATGCAATACTTGTACCACCTGCTGGTGAGTACCTTCCCCTTCGACGCCTTCCTGTGCAGCTTCACTATCCTTACCAGTGCCCAGCAAATGCATCCTTACCAGTGCCCAGAAAATGCATCCTTCCTTACCAGTACCCAGCAAATGCATCCTTACCAGTGCCCAGCAAATTGAACCTTATCCAAAAATACATGCACATGTAGAGTTGATGTTTTTTTCAATAAAAAACTGTATAATTGAAAGCTCTGTTATGTGTTTTTCTTTTAAGACAAAAGCTGTTAAATAGTTTGGACAACTGTATGAGTTTTTTCAAAACCAAAACCTCGGTATTCAGGTTTAATTGCAGTGTTGGCACTTTGAAATCAATAAGTTGGTTTTGTGTTGCAGTTTGGGCACTCGGGCTCAAAAAGGTTCGCCATCACTGCCCTAGAGGGTGTCATTGAGACAACTCTCACCCAATCTAAACAGCTAATGGGAGTAATATACTGTAGGAGCGCTGAAGCATTTATAATATTTCAGCAGACATTCCTCAATGCCAGTTTTTCTAACAGTATTCATTTTTTCAGCTGACCCTTTTTCGCAAACCGACAATCGGCATACTAATATATAGAATGAAAACTTCACGGTTTGATAGATATATAATGATTATCTTATACACCTTAGTAAATAGTATACCCATACAGGATATGGTAGGAAGAGACTGAAGCAATCAAAACCCCTCACTCTAATCAGTGCACAGCATAGTAAAGGCCTTCCTAAAACAGAAGTTTTTTACATGTCGTATTCTATCCCATATACAAAAAGAGGATTATTTCTCATATTGGAACAGCGGGCATAGCCGTGCAAATCATTGCTTTATGCCCCATTGGACAGATCCACATCCAGAACCACTGGTATACTGTATAATGCAAAAAAAGCCTAATACTGTATTATAGAGCCATTATACAGAGAGCCATTAACCACTTGACCACTGGGCACTTAAACCCCCTTAATAACCAGACCAATTTTCAGCTTTTGGTGCTCTCACATTTTGAATGACAATTACTCAGTCATGCAACACTGTATCTATATGAAATTTTTGTCCTTTTTTTCACACAAATAGAGCTTTCTTTTGGTGGTATTTAATCACCTCTGGGTTTTTTATTTTTTGCGCTATAAAAGAAAAAAGACCGAAAAATCTGTAAAAAAATGCATTTTTCTTAGTTTCTGTTATAAAATGTTGCAAATTAGTAATTTTTCTTCATATTTTTGCCAAAATGTATACCGCTACATATCTTTGGTAAAAATAACCCAAATCGGTGGATATTATTTGGTCTTTGTGAAAGTTATAGAGTCCAAAAGCTATGGTGCCAATCTCTGAAAATTGATCACACCTGAAGTACTGACAGCCTATCTAATTTCTTAAGACCCTAACATGCCAGAAAAGTACAAATACCCCCCAAATGACCCCTTTTTGGAAAGAAGACATTCCAAGGTATTTAGAAAGATGCATGGTGAGTTTTTTGAAGTTGTCATTTTTTCCCACAATTCTTTGCAAATTCAAGTTGTTTTTTTTTTTCACAAAATTGTCATATTAGCAGGTTATTTCTCACACACTGCATATGCATACCACAAATTACACCCCAAAACACATTCTGCTATTACTCCCGAGTATGGTGATACCACATGTGTGAGACTTTTACACAGCGTGGCCACATACAGAGGCCCAACATGCAGGGAGCACCATCAGGCATTCTAGGAGCACCCAGGCCAATTCTGACATTTCTCTCCTACATGTAAAAATTATAATTTATTTGCTAGAAAATTACATAGAACCCCAAAATATAATATATATTTTTTTAGCAAAGACCCTAGAGAATACAATGGCAGTCATTGCAACTCTCGCACGGTATTTGCGCAGCAATTTTTTGAACGCCTTTTTTTTGGAAAAAAAAAGTTTTGTGCTTTTAAAAAAAAACAAAACAGTAAAGTTAGCCCAATGTTTTTGCATAATATGAAAGATGAAGTTACTCCGAGTAAATAGATACCCAACATGTCACCTTTCAAAAATGCACGCGCTTGTGGAATGGCGTCAAACTTCGCTACTCAAAAATCCCCATAGGCGACGCTTTAAAAATTTTTACTGGTTACATGTTTTGAGTTAAAGAGGAGGTCTAGGGCCAAAATTATTTCTCTCGCTCTACCGATTGCACCGATACCTCGCATGTGTGGTTTGAACACCGTTTTCATAAGTGAACAGGACTTACGTATGCGTTCGCTTCTGCATGCGAGCACACAGGGACAGGGGCGCTTTAAATTTTTTTTTTATTATTGTTCATTTTACTTTATTTATTTTAGTTTGATGCTTTTTAAAAAAAAAAAAAAAAATGTTTGACCTCTTTTATTCCTATTACAAGGAATGTAAACATCCCTTGTAATAGGAATATGGCATGACAGGTCCTCTGTACAGTGAGATATGGGGTCAATAAGACCCCACATCTCACCTCTAGGCTGGGAAGCCTGAAGTAAAAAAATAAAAAAAAAAGATCCTGGCTTCGATCGTAGCGGTGAGTCGGTAGAAGCACCGGAGGGCGGCGGGAAGGGGAGGACGTCCTCTCTCACCTCCCATAAGAACGATCAAGCAGTGGAACAGCCACTATGATCATTCTTATGGTGTAGGGAATCACCAGCTAAAAAAGCTGATATCTGAATGATGCCTGTAGCTGCAGGCATCATTCAGATATCCCCACACAAAGTCAAGAACGTCGTATGACATCCAGCGGGCGGGAAGTGGTTAAAACGCATTTTTTTTAACACAAAGTTGTCCATTTATACAATATTTCTAACACATAGCATGTACATACCAAGAATGACACCCTAAAATAGATTCTCCTACTCCTCCTGAGTACGGCGATACCACATGTGTGAGACTTCCACAGCCTGGCCACATACAGGGGCCGAGTACAGCCGAGTATGGCCGAGCATGGCAGGGTATGGCAGAGTATGGCTGGGTATGGCAGAGTATGGCGGGGTATGGCAGAGTATGGCAGGGTATGGCAGAGTATGGCGGGGTATTGCAGAGTATGGCGGGGTATTGCAGAGTATGACTGAGCATGGCTGGGTATGGCTGAGTATGGCTGGGTATGACTGGGTATGGCTGGGTATGGCGGGGTATTGCAGGGTATTGCAGGGTATTGCAGAGTATTGCACAATGTTGTGGGGTATTGCAGAGTATTGCAGAGTATTGTGGGGTATTGCAGAGTATTGCGGGGTATTGCAGAGTATTGCAGAGTATTGCGGGGTATTGCAGAGTATTGTGGAGTATTGCAGAGTATTGTGGGGTATTGCAGAGTATGGCGGGGTATTGCAGAGTATTGCGGGATATTGCAGAGTATTGCGGGGTATTGCAGAGTATTGTGGGGTATTGCAGAGTAATTGCACAGTGTTGTGGGGTATTGCAGAGTATTGCAGGGCATTGCAGAGCATTAGGGATGGCTGAGCATGGATGGATGGATGGCTGGATGTCACTGGTTAGCGCTGTGGGCACTACACATCCAGCTCACAGCGCTACTGCCATCCATCCACCCCCCTCTCCGCTCACAGTGTAGCGATCGGTACACAGAGGGGAGGAGAGGAACTGGCATCATCAGATGTTTACATGTGATCGCTCCGTCATTTGACGGAGCGATCACATGGTAAACGGCCGTGATCAGCGGCCATTTACCGGGATCTGTGATGTGGTCACGGATGTGTTCAGGTGCATGCCCCAGGGGGCGCGCGAGAGGGGAACTCTGGGAAGACGTCATATGATGTGATCCCAGAGTTAAGCAACCGCCCTGCTGCCGTCATTCGGCTATGGGCCGGTTGTAAAGTGGTTATACATCTCCTTAGGAGATGTAATAAATCCCATCAGCTTTCTACACCTTTGTAATATAGGGTTTTTTGCTCTCTGATTTTCCTATACATACAGGTAGATGTTTGTTATGAGCTATAACAAGGATTAAAGAGCATGTGTGGAATTAGAGAACTTGGAGATGTAAAAAAGGGTTTCAGGTCAAGTAGTGTCAGACTCCAAATGTGTATTGCTTTTAAATCATTTTACAACAACCAATTATGAGTCTTTGGCTTAATGTAGGTTTATGAGCCACAATTATGATCAGGATAAGACCTCTAGCAGAGTACTCAACAGGTTATAATTAGAAGTACTTTGAGGTTTTGCAGACCTTGGCTAGTACTATTTATTAAACTAGATCTGTTTGAGCTGGTTACATTCTAGTATGGGGGTTTTCAGTCTTGTCTGCGCCTTTTAAAGGTTGTAATGCCTTGCTGGAGCACAAATAGCAGAATTAAATCTAAATGTTTTGTTACAGATTTGTGAATTTTGAAGAAATGAGGGTGGCACTGTGTTTAGTGTGAATCCTTATTCTTCTCATTCAGTTTGGGGTATATCAGTCTTCACTTTTGTCACACTATGGTTTAAACCAGTGGTAGTCAACTGGAAATAATAGAGGGCCTCAAGTGCGGCCCCCGACAATTCTAGATGGCCGCAGAATAGCAGCATTTTTATACCTCACCGAACAAAAATTTCTGCATTTTTTTGCAGTGTATCACAATGCACATTGAAGAATTTGGAGCACAATAACCCCAGCATTGGTATCATTGGATGCAATAATAACTACCAACAACGGTGTCGGTAATATTATTAAAAACACACATTGGTGGTCAGTGGCAGTGAAAGTTAACCCCCCCCCCTCTGTATTGGTGGTCAGATAGTGAAAGTATCCCTCCTATACTGGTGGCCATGCAGTGAAAGTTTTAACCCGCCTGTATTGGTAGTCATGTCAGTGAAAGTGTTAACCCCCCATCCCCTCCTGTATTGATGATCATGGCAGTGAAAGTATTAACCCCTCCATATTGGTGGTCATGGCAGTGATAGCGTAAAGCTCCCCACCTGCCCTGTATTGGTGGTCATGTCAGTGAAAGTGTTAACCCTTGCTACATTGTTAATCGCTTACCAATCGCACACTCCCATGCCTCTCTCTGCCCCCAGGCTGGGACTTTACTAGTATGGTAGGTGGAGATAAAATCACCCACAGTACAGCCTCTCTTTTAGTGCTGGGTGCTGGAACACAGCAAAAATTCCAGTGCTTCGTACCCCACTGCCACTCTGCAATCTATAGCCCATGGGCCGCAAGTAGAAGGCCAGTGGGCACCAGGGTTTTAAACTGATATTGTACACAGAATGTTGGCAATCAATAAATATATTGTTGTATATACTGTATAATAATATTGTGTATATATATATATATATATATATATATATATATATATATATATAAAATCTCAGTGCATTAAGTAAAAAAGAATTATGCACTACTGACAATAGACTAAGAATTCAGGTTGTTTAACACCATGGTGTTGGCTGTACGCAAATATGCAGCCTCTTGGCAACTGGTCCCTGGCGCAGAGGGGTTGCATATTTGCATGAATTGCTGCCAATACACCTGTGCTGAGAGCACACAGCACGCAGCACGCAGCACGCAGCACGCACAGTTACCGTCGCCTAACCAAAAGTTTTTGGATCATGTGACCGCTGTGACAGCCAATCACGGCGGTCACAAGATCGTAAGCCCCGCCTCCTGGCATCATAAACCTCTTAAAGGGCCAGCAGGCGCCAGCGCTAAGAGGTTAAAAAATTGTAGATACTATGATTCAGTAATGTCCTACCTCACATATGAGTGCTGTGATGAAAAATTATAGGGGTTGATTTACTAAAGAAAAATAGGCTTTGCACTCTGCAAGTGCAGTTGCTGCAGAGCTTAGTAAATGAGGTAAAGCTTAATTTTGCTAAGAATACCCAATCACGTGCAAGTAAAATGAAAAAAAAAAACAGCATTTTGCTTGCACATGATTGGATGATGGAAGTTAGCAGAGCTTCTGACTAAGCTCTGGAGCAACTGCACTTGCAGAGTAATGGTAAAAATAAAATAACAGTGAAGGAACAATGAAATAAAAATAAGAATAAATAAAAAATGAAAAAGGAAATAAAAATAAAAATAAAAGTGTTGCTGCCATTAATTTCAAAATGACCTTTTTTTTTCTTGAAATAGTACATTTTCTCAGTTTAAAAATTTGACATGTTTTCTATTTTCTATTGTGAATAAAATGTGGGCTTATGAGATTTGCAAATCATTGTATTGTGTTTTTATCTGGTGCAGCTGTGCATGGTAGCCAATCAGCTTCTAACTTTAGCTTGTTAATTTAAGCGTTGACAAAACAGAACCTGGAAGCTGATTGGTTTCTATGCAGAGCTGCTCCAGATTTAGCATTCTCCAATTTTAGTAAATCACCCTCAAAGTGCATATTGGAGAAGAACATAAAAGATCATTTTTTAGAGAAAGAGGTAGCAATGTACAGCCCCAATTTAAAAAAAAATCGTGACACTGTGTAAAATATACATAAAAACAGAATGCAAATCTCATAAGCCCACATTTTATTCACAATAGAAAATAGAAAACATGTCAAATTTTTAAACTGAGAAAATGTACTATTTCAAGGAAAAAAAAAAAAAAAAGGTAATTTTGAAATTAATGGCAACAAGACTTTTATTTTTGTTTCCTTTTTCATTTTTTATTTATCCTTATTTTTATTTCATTGTTCCTTCACTGTTATTTTGTTATTTTATTTTTACCATGATTATTTTCTTATTTAAGTTTTTTTCGTTACCAACTTCACTTTTTTATTTTTATTTTTCATTTTTAATGATCTCATGTGTTTTGGTAAGACTAGTGTTTTCGATCCATGGACTTGTCACGGAATATGTATTTTAAATTGGTAATGCAAAGGACATACATGCCTATGAGAGCCTTTTGTTTTTATGAGAGGAAGTTCCCTTTGGGTGTATTTGAAGCCGAGTACACCCAGGGGAAATTAGGTATGGTCCTGTGAACGGGTTAAGCCCGTGCATGACATTTTATGTAAATTAGTTAGTGTTCCTGTTTGGTTGTGCTTGAAGCCATGTACACCCAGGGGGAAATCATATCATGGTCATGTGAGCGGGCGGAGCCCGCACTTGGCCTTATATATATCACATTGGTGCTATGAGTCTTTTGTCTTTGATAACGCCCTGTGGGAGGGGCAAAAAGCATCAGGTGCAGACAACGGCACCGCAGTGACATAACATCCAATGCTTGTTGGATTGCAGTATAGGTTGTGAGAGAACCTGTTGCTTCCTTTAACGAACAGACTGCTACTTGATGTCTTATCTGTTGGCCCTCTACTATGGAATTTTGTAAGATTGACTTTTAATGAATAAATAAGATGTGCTTTACTATGCGGGCTCTTTCTCCATATGTCCGAACCTGAAACACCCCAGGAAGGATTGCACCCTGGAGTTGGCGTTCATCACCCTGCTCACCATGCTAAGCGTGTTTGGCCCACAAAGCAGTACTGCTTGAGGGTCCATTGGATCTGGCGAGTTCAAGAACAGTCACTCCTTTGTTATTTTAGCTGTGTGCTTAGGGTCATTGTCTTGTTGGAAGGTAAACCTTCGGCCCAGTCTGAGGTCCTGAGCACTCTGGAGAAGGTTTTTGTCCAGGGTATCCCTGTACTTGGCTGCATTCATCTTTCCCTCGATTGCAACCAGTCCTCCTGTCCCTGCAGCTGAAAAACACCCCCACAGCATGATGCTGCCACCACCATGCTTCACTGTTGGGACTGTATTGGACAGGTGATGAGCAGTGCCTGTTTTTCTCCACACATACCACTTAGAATTAAGGCCAAAAAGTTGTATCTTGGTCTCATCAGACCAGAGAATCTTATTTCTCACCATCTTGGAGTCCTTCAGGTCAGAGAATCTTATTTCTCACCATCTTGGAGTCCTTCAGGTGTTTTTTTAGCAAACTCCATGCAGGCTTTCATGTGCCTTGCACTGAGGAGAGGTTTCCGTCGGGCCAATCTGCCATAAAGCCCCAACTGGTGGAGGGCTGCAGTGATGGTTGACTTTCTACAACTTTCTCCCATCTCCCGACTGCATCTCTGGAGCTCAGCCACAGTGATCTTTGGGTTCTTCTTTACCTCTCTCACCAAGGCTCTTCTCCCCCGATAGCTCAGTTTGGCCGGATGGCTAGCTCTAGGAAGGGTTCTGGTCATCCCAAACGTCTTCCATTTAAGGATTATGGAGGCTACTGTGCTCTTAGGAACCTTAAGTGCAGCAGAAATTTTTTTGTAACCTTGGCCTTGCCACAATTCTGTCTCTGAGCTCTTCAGGCAGTTCCTTTGACCTCATGATTCTCATTTGCTCTGACAAGCACTGTGAGCTGTAAGGTCTTATATAGACAGGTGTGTGGCTTTCCTAATAAAGTCCAATCAGTATAATCAAACACAGCTGGACTCAAATGAAAATGTAGAACCATCTCAAGGATGATCAGAAGAAATGGACAGCACCTGTGTTAAATATATGAGTGTCACAGCAAAGGGTCTGAATACTTAGGACTAGGGATGAGCTTCGAGTTCGAGTCGAACTCATGTTCGACTCGAACATTGGCTGTTCGCAAGTTCACCGAACAGCGAACAATTTGGGGTGTTCGCGGCAAATTCGAATGCCGCGGAACACCCTTTAAAAGTCTATGGGAGAAATCAAAAGTGCTAATTTTAAAGGCTAATATGCAAGTTATTGTCATAAAAAGTGTTTGGGGACCTGGGTCCTGCCCCAGGGGACATGGATCAATGCAAAAAAAAGTTTTAAAAACGGCCGTTTTTTCAGGAGCAGTGATTTTAATAATGCTTAAAGTCAATCAATAAAAGTGTAATATCCCTTTAAATTTCGTACCTGGGGGGTGTCTATAGTGTGCCTGTAAAGGGGCGCATGTTTCCTGTGTTTAGAACAGTCTGACAGCAAAATGACATTTTGAAGGAAAAAACTCATTTAAAACTACCCGCGGCTATTGCATTGCCGACAATACACATAGAAGTTCATTGATAAAAACGGCATGGGAATTCCCCAAAGGGGAACCCCGAACCAAAATTAAAAAAAAAAAATGACGTGGGGGTCCCCCTAAATTCCATACCAGGCCCTTCAGGTCTGGTATGGATATTAAGGGGAACCCCGGCCAAAATTTAAAAAAAAAAATGACGTGGGGTTCCCCCTAAATTCCATACCAGACCCTTCAGGTCTGGTATGGATTTTAAGGGGAACCCCGCGCCAAAAAAAAAAAAAAAACGGCGTGGGGTCCCCCCAAAATTCCATACCAGACCCTTATCCGAGCACGCAACCTGGCAGGCCGCAGGAAAAGAGGGGGGGACAAGAGTGCGGCCCCCCCTCCCTCCTGAACCGTACCAGGCCACATGCCCTCAACATTGGGAGGGTGCTTTGGGGTAGCCCCCCAAAACACCTTGTCCCCATGTTGATGAGGACAAGGGCCTCATCCCCACAACCCTGGCCGGTGGTTGTGGGGGTCTGCGGGCGGGGGGCTTATCGGAATCTGGAAGCCCCCTTTAACAAGGTGACCCCCAGATCCCGGCCCCCCCCCTGTGTGAAATGGTAAGGGGGTACATAAGTACCCCTACCATTTCACGAAAAAAGTGTCAAAAATGTTAAAAATGACAAGAGACAGTTTTTGACAATTCCTTTATTTAAATGCTTCTTCTTTCTTCTATCTTGCTTCATCTTCTGGTTCTTCTGGCTCTTCTGGTTCTTCTGGTTCTTCCTCCGGCGTTCTCGTCCAGCATCTCCTCCGCGGCGTCTTCTGTCTTCTTCTCCTCGGGCCGCTCCGCACCCATGGCATGGGGGGGAGGCTCCCGCTCTTCTCTTCTTCTCTTCTTCTTTTCTTCTTTTCTTCTTTTCTTCTCTTCTTCTCTTCTTCTTCATTTTCTTCTCCGGGCCGCTCCGCAATCCATGCTGGCATGGAGGGAGGCTCCCGCTGTATGACGGCGCTCCTCGTCTGACAGTTCTTAAATAACGGGGGGGGGGCACCCGGTGACCCCGCCCCCCTCTGACGCACGGTGACTTGACGGGACTTCCCTGTGGCATTCCCCGTGACGTCACAGGGAAGTCCCGTCAAGTCACCGTGCGTCAGAGGGGGGCGGGGTCACCGGGTGGCCCCCCCCCCCGTTATTTAAGAACTGTCAGACGAGGAGCGCCGTCACACAGCGGGAGCCTCCCTCCATGCCAGCATGGATTGCGGAGCGGCCCGGAGAAGAAAATGAAGAAGAAGAGAAGAAGAGAAGAAAAGAAGAAAAGAAGAAGAGAAGAAGAGAAGAGCGGGAGCCTCCCCCCCATGCCATGGGTGCGGAGCGGCCCGAGGAGAAGAAGATAGAAGACGCCGCGGAGGAGATGCTGGACGAGAACGCCGGAGGAAGAACCAGAAGAACCAGAAGAGCCAGAAGAACCAGAAGATGAAGGAAGATAGAAGAAAGAAGAAGCATTTAAATAAAGGAATTGTCAAAAACTGTCTCTTGTCATTTTTAACATTTTTGACACTTTTTTCGTGAAATGGTAGGGGTACTTATGTACCCCCTTACCATTTCACACAGGGGGGGACCGGGATCTGGGGGTCACCTTGTTAAAGGGGGCTTCCAGATTCCGATAAGCCCCCCGCCCGCAGACCCCCACAACCACCGGCCAGGGTTGTGGGGATGAGGCCCTTGTCCTCATCAACATGGGGACAAGGTGTTTTGGGGGGCTACCCCAAAGCACCCTCCCAATGTTGAGGGCATGTGGCCTGGTACGGTTCAGGAGGGAGGGGGGGCCGCACTCTCGTCCCCCCCTCTTTTCCTGCGGCCTGCCAGGTTGCGTGCTCGGATAAGGGTCTGGTATGGATTTTTGGGGGGACCCCACGCCGTTTTTTTTTTTTTTTTTGGCGCGGGGTTCCCCTTAAAATCCATACCAGACCTGAAGGGTCTGGTATGGAATTTAGGGGGAACCCCACGTCATTTTTTTTTTTAAATTTTGGCCGGGGTTCCCCTTAATATCCATACCAGACCTGAAGGGCCTGGTATGGAATTTAGGGGGACCCCCACGTCATTTTTTTTTTTTAATTTTGGTTCGGGGTTCCCCTTTGGGGAATTCCCATGCCGTTTTTATCAATGAACTTCTATGTGTATTGTCGGCAATGCAATAGCCGCGGGTAGTTTTAAATGAGTTTTTTCCTTCAAAATGTCATTTTGCTGTCAGACTGTTCTAAACACAGGAAACATGCGCCCCTTTACAGGCACACTATAGACACCCCCCAGGTACGAAATTTAAAGGGATATTACACTTTTATTGTTTGACTTTAAGCATTATTAAAATCACTGCTCCTGAAAAAACGGCCGTTTTTAAAACTTTTTTTTGCATTGATCCATGTCCCCTGGGGCAGGACCCAGGTCCCCAAACACTTTTTATGACAATAACTTGCATATAAGCCTTGAAAATTAGCACTTTTGATTATTCATGTTCGTGTCCCATAGACTTTAACGGTGTTCGCATGTTCGAACGAACTTTTTTCCTGTTCGCATGTTCTGGTGCGAACCGAACAGGGGGGTGTTCGGCTCATCCCTACTTAGGACCATGTGATATTTCAGTTTTTCTTTTTTAATAAATCTGCAAAAATTTTAACAATTCTGTGTTTTTCTGTCAATATGGGGTGCTGTGTGTACATTAATGAGGAAAAAAAATGAACTTAAATGATTTTAGCAAATGGCTGCAATATAACAAAGAGTGAAAAATTTAAGGAGGTCTGAATACTTTCCGTCCCAACTGTATACCTTGTTTTTTTTCCAATGGCAGCAACACGTCTCAAAAAAGTTGGGACAGGGCAACAAAATGCTGACTAAGAAAGAAAGTGGTATGAACAACAAGGAAAAGCTGGAGGAACCTTTTAAAGCCCATTAGGTTCATTGACAACAGGTCAGTAACATGATTGGGTGTAAAACAAGTATCTTAGAGAGTCAGAGTATCTCACAAGTAAAGATGGACAGAGGTTCACCAATCTGTGAAAAGCGGTTAGAAGAGTGGGTGATGTGTGACATAAGCTTCTAAATGTTGTGCATAAAATGCTAGGACAGTTCAAACCCCCCCCCCAAATGACCCCATTTTGGAAAGTAGACACCCCAAGCTATTTGCTGAGAGGCATGTCGAGTCCATGGAACATTTTATATTGTGACACAAGTTGCAGGAAAAAGACACTTTTTTTTTTTTTTTTTTGCACAAACTTGTCACTAAATGATATATTGCTCAAACATGCCATGGCAATATGTAAAATTACACCCCAAAATACATTCTGTTGCTTCTCCTGAGTACGGGGATACCACATGTGTGAGACTTTTTGGGAGCCAACCGCGTACCGGACCCCGAAAACCAAGCACCGCCTTCAGGCTTTCTAAGGGCGTAAATTTTTTATTTCACTCTTCACTGCCTATCACAGTTTCGAAGGCCATGGAATGCCCAGGTGGCACAAACCCCCCCCCCCCCCCAAATGACCCTATTTTGGAAAGTAGACACACCAAGCTTTTGCTGAGAGGTATAGTGAGTATTTTGCAGACCTCACTTTTTGTCACAAAGTTTTGAAAATTGAAAAAAGAAAAGAAAATTTTTTTTTCTTGTCTTTCTTCATTTTCAAAAACAAATGAGAGCTGCAAAATACTCACCATGCCTCTCAGCAAATAGATTGGGGTGTCTAGTTTCCAAAATAGGGCCATTTGGGGGGGGGTTGTGCTATCTTGGCATGTTATGGCCTTCGAAACTGTGATAGGTAGTGAGGAGTGAATCAAAAATTTACGCCCTTAGAAATCCTGAAGGCGGTGCTTGCTTTTTGGGGGCCCCGTAAGGGCTAGGCTCCCAAAAAGTTCCACACATGTGGTATCCCCATACTCAGGAGAAGCAGCAGAATGTATTTTAGGGTGTAATTCCACATATGCCCATGGCATGTTTGAGCAATATATCATTCAGTGACAACTTTGTGCAAAAAGAAAAAAAAAAAAAGTTTGTCATTTTCCCGCAACTTGTGTCAAAATATAAAATATTCCATGGACTCAACATGCCTCTCAGCAAATAGCTTGGGGTGTCTACTTACTTTCCAAAATGTGGTCATTGGGGGGGGGGGGTTGTGCCATCTTGGCATTTTATGGCCTTCAAAACTGTGATAGGTAGTGAGGAGTGAAATAAAAAATTTACGCCCTTAGGAATCCTGAAGGCGGTGCTTGGTTTTCGGGGCCCCGTACGTGGCTAGGCTCCCAAAAAGTCCCACACATGTGGTATCCCCATACTCAGGAGAAGCAGCTAAATGTATTTTGGGGTGCAATTCCACATATGCCCATGGCCTGTGTGAGCAATATATCATTTAGTGACAACTTTTTGTAATTTTTTTTTTTTTTTGTCATTATTCAATCACTTGGGACAAAAAAAATAAAAATTTGCAATGGGCTCAACATGCCTCTCAGCAATTTCCTTGGGTGTCTTTTTTCCAAAATGGGGTCATTTGGGGGGGTTTTGTACTGCCCTGCCATTTTAGCACCTCAAGAATTGACATAGGCAGTCATAAACTAAAAGCTGTGTAAATTCCAGAAAATGTACCCTAGTTTGTAGACGCTATAACTTTTGCGCAAACCAATAAATATACGCTTATTGACATTTTTTTAACAAAGACATTTGGCCGAATACATTTTGGCCTAAATGTATGACTAAAATTGAGTTTATTGGATTTTTTTTATAACAAAAAGTAGAAAATATCATTTTTATTTCAAAATTTTCGGTCTTTTTCCATTTATAGCACAAAAAATAAAAACCGCAGAGGTGATCAAATACCATCAAAAGAAAGCTCTATTTGTGGGAAGAAAAGGATGCAAATTTCGTTTGGGTACAGCATTGCATGACCGCGCAATTAGCAGTTAAAGCAATACAGTGCCAAATTGTAAAAAGTGCTCTGGTCAGGAAGGGGGTAAATCCTTCCGGGGCTGAAGTGGTTAAGGACTAATCATTATATGCCTATAACCTCTTACTCTCTTGTAAAGGCGCCTTTCTCTTTCCTTTATGCCACTTCAGAGAGCTGCAGCACCCTGTTGGTGTTTATATCAGCTACCTCAATTGATCTATCTATACTAGTTGGCCAGAGAACTTTCTGTGATCAGAGCAGCCTTAAGCCTCCCCTTGGAGAAGTCTGTTGTTATGATTTTCTGAGGGACATCACTGCATGGGAAATAACTAAGGAAATTTTTAAAAAGTTCAAAACATTTAAATATAATATACCTTCCTATCTATTTACTAATGTTAGCAACATAAGGATTAAAAATAGTCAATGTTGAATGAGAGTGAATTTCCAATTTAAAGTGCTATCATGCAAAGAAGAAGCCATATCTGAACATGATCCAGAAATACAGTCATCTTTTCTGGGCCAAAGCTCACTTAAAATGGTCTATTGAAAAGTGGAAAACTGTTCAGTGGTTAGACAAATTGAAATTTTACATTATTTTTGGCAACCATTGGCACCGCGTTCTTCAGATTAAAGAGGAGAGGGACCTTCCAGCTTGTTTTCTTTTTTCAAATCTTTTATTTATTAACAGGGCAAAAATACACGGAATACAACATCCTTAATTATCAAAAGAAAAGATACAGTGGTGTAGGGTGAGTTGAACTACATAGCATGGCATGTACACCTGGACCATCAATTATACCTATCTGAAGTAACTAGCGTCTCCAGGTTTGAGAAACTTAATAGTTGCGGTCAACCCCTTCTCCTGCCGGGACAGAGAGTATCTTACTTCTGTAGTCCTTCTTTGGAACCCTGGATGGTTCTGTGGATCCCGCCCCCGTTTTCAAGTATAATAGAGGAGCAGAGCAGTGTAGGTCTACAGGGGAACCCATATGTCCTTTTATACCCAGACTCTTCCAGCTTGTTTTCAATGCTCAGTTCAAAAGTATGCATCCCAGTTGGTATGGGGTGCATTTGTGTGTATGGAATGCTGAAAGATATATCCAGGTTTTAGAGCAGCATATGCTCCCATCTAGATGATGCATATTTCAGGGAAGGCCATGCATATTTCAGCAGGACAATATTAAACTGTATACTGCATTTATGACAACAGCATGGCAGCATAGTAGTAGAGTTTGGGTGCTTAACTGGCCTGTCTGCAGTCCAGACTTTTACCAATTAAAAATATTGGTGCATCTTGAAAAAAAAATACGACAAAGATAACCAAAGACTGTTGAGCAGTTAGAATCCTATATTAGGAAAGAATATGACAATCTTCCTCTCCCTAGACTCCAACACCTTGTCTCCTCAGTTCCCAGATGTTTACAGAGTGTTGTTAAAAGAAGAGGGGATGCTACACCGTGGTAAATATGGCCATGTCCCAACCTTTTGAAACGTGTTGCTGCCATTCATTTCAAAATTAATTTATTTTTTCTTAAAATGGTACATTTTCTCAATTTAAACATTTGATAATTTTTCTATTGTGAAAAAATATGGGTTTATGTGATTTGCTAATCGATTAATTCTGTTTTTTATGTAGATTTTACACAATGTCCCAACTTTATTAGAATTGGGTTTGTACCTGGAGGAAAAAGAGGAGTATTTGTGAGTGTAACTGAGTGCCATAGTGTAAACAGACCCAATATGTTGTGTGGTGAGTAGCAGCTTCTTCAGGGTTAGTGGGGAGCCCACTGCTCTTATGTTGGTCTGTAATATCTTCAGGTCTCTAAGGTGAAGAGGCGGGCATGATCTCCAACTTAGCCAATCAGAGGAGGCTTTGTATTAATTCATAGAATACAAAGCCTCTTCTCTCAGGCTGAACAAAATGTTTACTATGTATACTGTCTGTAGCCAAGGCTCTATACAGTTTATAAAGCGCTCCTAGCTACTGCAATTGTTAGTGAAGGATATAGCTCATTTGGACCAGCTTGGTCCAAACAAACTATTTGAAGTTAAATGAAACCTGGAGATCAGCTTTAAGCTTCCAATATAAATACTTTTTATATTAGTAACCCTTTTCTCTATCCATCCTACAGTTTCAACATAGTATGGCAATATTTGTATTTTAATAGTTGCTATGAACCTAAACAAGGGTCATTTCCAGGGAAAATGTGTGCATTAAAGTTATACTAAAGTCTCTGGGTTTTTTTTCTTCTTTTTTTTAAAAATAACAAACATGCTATACTTACCTGCTCTGTGTAGTGGTTTTGCACAGAACAGCCCAGATCCTCCTCTTCTCGTTCCTGGCCCCTCCCTTCTGTTGAGTGACCCCCACAGCAAGCAGCTTGTTATGGGGGACACCCAAGCAGCGACCCTTTCTCTCCTCATTGGCTCACTGACTTTGATTGACAGCAACGGGAGCCGCGCTGCTGTCTCAGCTAATGAGGAGGGAGAGCCCTGAACAGACTCTCACTAGTCTCTTGTGCACATCGCTGGATCTAGATGGACCTCAGGTAAGTATTAGAGGGGCTGGGGGGGCTGCTGTACACAGAAGGCTTTTTATCTTAATACATATAGAATGCATTAGGATAAAAAAAAAACTTTCTGCCTTTACAACCACTTTAACAATTGCCTATAACCTGGCAGTGTCAATTAGGGCTATCTATCTATCTATCTATCTATCTATCTATCTATCTATCTATCTATCTATCTATCTATCTATCTATCTATCTATCTATCTATCTATCTATCTATCTATCTATCTATTCATCATGAATAATCAAAGTTCATTTAAATCCACATTGAAAGCACTGGTCACAACTCATTTTAGCATGGCAGGTCACTCTATTATTAACAGTGTGTAAAAAAGCAGACACTGGCAAGCATTCAGGACTAGCTGTACCTGACCTAGTAACCTACTTTCCAAATATCACATAACATTATAGGCTGTCCTTTGTTCACAATGCTACGTCACAGCTTACTTAACTTCTATCACAAAACAGTGGCCCCGATAGGGGAAGCTGGAACATACATTAGCCTGCTTTTTCCTCCTCAACAAAAATCAATGTGTTCTTCCGTTCATTAAAAAAAAATAAACCTGTGACTAAGACAAAGTTGTTGACCAGTATTTACAGCACATATAAAAAAAATAAAAAAAAACAAAGGAAAAAATGTTCTATAATTTAGTAATTTGCAAAAAAAAAAAAAAAAAAAAAAAAAGATTCTGTAATTAAATATAGACCAAACAATACATTGAATATTACTGATTAAAAAACAATTCTGAATATGTATGGCGGAGCTGACATGATAACACAATGATATGTACCGAGACACTGATTACAGCAAACGTTCACACTGCTGTAAAACTGATAAAAGGTGAATTCTGGTTGCTATAGATGACAGTGCTTTTGCCTTTTTATCATCATACTTATTAAAAGAGATCTTCAGGAAGTATAAGTGGCAGGAGGTGTTAATTACACTCATCACGATGATGAGATACGGCTCTCTGATAAACGTGGTGGGAGTCAGCGGTACCGTCAGCTTGGTGCTTACCGTCCACACGCTCTCTACTTCCTGTCCCTGATATTTTATGAATATGGAATTAGCAGCTGCAAAAAAGTCTCACGAAGGAAACGTTTGCATAAACTAATTAAAAACAACATTACCATACTGCAAGTTATTTTAGGAGAGCTGTATGTTGGAAAGGACAGCACAAAAGCAAGTGTACATAATATACTTACCTACCGTGGTTCCTTTCAGTTATATTCCTAGGGCTCAATATAAACAGGGATGATACAGAGTAATACACATTTTAGGAAATCATAGTTTATAGTTAGCATCTAACATCTGTCCGAGGGGTTTGGCCCATGATCGAGGGTTTGGCTGCTTGGAAGTCTATAGAAGCAAGACTTGAAGCTGAAATCCAGCTAAGTTATAAAACTGAATAGCTGACCTATTTTTGCAGCAATATTCACCTTCAATCCAGATATTTCGTCCATAGTACTTTTTTTCTGCCACTAGATGTCCTCATTCCGGTGACCAGCATCATTCATCCCCTTTCTTCTGAGTTCAGGTCACCCTGGACCTGCCCAGGTCTGTGACCATGCAGTGAAAGGTGAAGAAGTACAGTGATGAGCTCATCTCTCTGTCATTCTACTTTTACATCTATCAGTGTGCTTCATTTTAGCACATGAACTGACCGCCTCCTTGTGTTGCTTCTTCCTCTAACACTCCAGATAATAGGCTGATACCAGATAATATTCAGGTACTCATGCTGCTTCATGATGAATTAATGATGTATTAATAATTACAGAGCTACATTCATTTGCTTTTTTTTTACATCTGCCTAGAGTTCAGCTTTGCGTATTACTTTTTCCATTATGTGTTTTATTTTGCAGAATGGCCAAAGTAGACAGGGATATGTATTATGGTATAAGTTTCCCTTACTATTTCAGGCAAATATATAGTTATGTTTTGCTATTTAAACAAATGGTAATCCATTACAGCACTGGTAGAGTATTTTCTAGTTTTAGATTCAGCAATACTAAGCAGCAACAAAATGCACAGGACTTCATTGCAGTCATCTGTTACAAAATTAGGTACCCATGTCCTTAAAGCGGAACTTCAGTCATTTTTTCATCTTTCCACATATTAAATCTTCTGCCCTTGTTGTTTTAACTTTGGATAGTAAAACATTTTTTTTCTGCCAGTAAGTACCTTATACAGCCCACTTCCTGTCTGGAAAAAAAAATATGCTTATGACATCATGCACAGCTCCCTCTCTCACTCTCGTGAGAGTTTGCCAGGAAGGGAGGGGGTGAGTCATAAGAGGGCCAATGAGAGCTGCAGAGATGGAGGTGTGCCTCTGTGTGTCTGTGTAAATCCAGTAAGCTTCAGCTGCCCACAGTTAAAATGGATACAGCCAGACTCAGTGGAGGGAGATTTCTGCAGCATATTTGGCAAGTACAGAATCACAGTATCAGGCATGTACTGGCCATCGGGACTACCGGGAGATTCCCGGTGGGCCGATGGCTCAGTGGACCAGTCAGGTGCAGTCCTGGAGCCGCTCCTCTCTGACAGTGAGTGATCGCAATTTCACTCCTGTCAGGAGGAGCAGCTTCCGTCATATGCTGGAGAGAGCATTATGCGTTATGCTCCCTCCAGCCTGCAGGGGGAGATAGACCAACGGCAGACTTTCCTTCCTCTCTCCCCTTATCACTTGTTATCACATGACTGGAGAGAGGAACGAGAAGCTGCCTTCAAAACGGTGAGTACATGTGGGAGGGGGAGGAGTGGGAGGACACTGATGTGAAAGGCTGCTGATGGGGGCTCTCTGATGGGGACTGTGATGTGAAGTGGGCTGCTGGTGGGGACTCTGATGTGAAGTGAGCTGCTGGTGGGACTCTGATGTGAAGTGAGCTGCTGGTGGGCACTGTGATGTAAAGTGAGCTGCTGGCGGGGACTGTGATGTGAAGGGAGCTGCTGGTGGGGACTGTGATGTGAACTTTTTTTTGTTTGTAGCGCAAAAAATAAAAACCACAGAGATGATCAAATACCACCAAAAGAAAGCTCTATTTGTGGGAAAAAAAAGGACATCAATTTTGTTTGGGTACAGCGTTGCACGACCACGTAATTGTCAGTTAAAGCGACGCAGTGCCGATTTGCAAAAAATGGCCCATCATCGAGCAGCCAAATCTTCTGGGGCTGAAGTGGTAAAATAAGCAGACACATTCTAATTGCAATACTGGAAAATAACTCTCAGAGAAAATTACATTTTTATGTTGCCCTCATGCCTTCAGCTGCCATTTAAATTTGTATTGATTTAAAGTGAATCTGCCAGGGTCTGCAACTTAAAATAACAAGTGAAAATTAATTCAGCAAATACAAAGGTGGCACAAGAAAATTGTTGAGATTATGTGTATGAAGAAACAAAAATTACACAGTTTTTTTTTTTTTTTTAAATAGGGCCATGGTCTCCCATTATGAATTAAAATGAGCTACAGCACTTAAAGGTGAACTCTGGTCTTTAAAACTGCAAAGGTAGTATTTTCTGCTGTCTGGAGTGGGACTTTGATTATACAGTAGGTGCATTTGCCTTCTAGTTTTCTCCTATTTCCAAACTCTCGCAAATAACTGTTGAGTCTGCCAGTAAAGTCCACCTAATGCAGCTTCCTGTGATGAAGTGGCAACAACTACTCCGAGATTCAAAGCTGAATTAGCACTCTCATGTAAGCAGCACCTGCATGCAGTACGGTGGCATGAGAATGTGTCACTGGTATATCACACTCAGTAGTTTGATACATATACTTTATTCAAATGTTTAACACACATAAGAACTCAGACACAAATAGACCTAATTTTCTTTCATTAACTGATAATGATCCTCTAAATATTAATGTAAGCTAATATTTTAAACAGTCTGAAATCTCTGTATCATTTTGATAAAAAGGGAACTTATCTAACATTAATTTTACATTCTGCATGTTACATTAATACAATGCCGTAACCTGATTCTTTATTTCACATGTAACTACTAAAATACCTTTTAATTGATACATTATACTTGTTACCATATGTTGATCTTTCAATAAACCTTTGAACGAGAGAATATGTCACTGGTGATTGACAAAGTCACACTTAGTCCTGCTCACTGCTTTCTGTATTGGCAGCACTGCCAAGCCCCCGCAGCGTGAGCTCCATGTCTGAGAGGGGAGTGTATAAGATACAAATGAATTTGGATTTCACTCACTCAGGGAAGGTGAAGTAAGTCTTTACTCTATGAGGTGTGACGTTATGAAAGGCGAGGTGATTTATGGACGTTATGTTTCACCTCGCATGCATTCATTTGCAGTGAACTAAGGTGGAATCTGGTCCGGGTTTTAACCAGCCACCTTGGAAGGGTCGGATCTGGACCAGATTTTGTGATCCACTTGTGTCCACCAACAGGTGGTATAAATTAATCAGGACTAGAACAAAGGATTGCTCTTGGCCTGGGACTCAGGAAGCCAAAAACATGAGAGAGCTGCTAGTTTGCTTTGTAAGACCCCTTTCACACTGGGGCGTTTTGCAGGCGCCTGCAAAGCGCCCTGAAACAGCCGCTGCTGTGTCTCCGGTGTGCTTGCAGCACGTTAAAAAACTCCTGCAAGCAGCATCTTAGGAGCGGTGTATACACTGCTCCTAAACCGCTCCTGCCCATTGAAATCAATGGGGCAGTGCGGCTGCAGCGGCGCTTTGCCGGAGGTTTTAAACCTTTTTCGGCCGCTAGCAGGGGTTAAGACCGCCCTGTTAGCAGCCAAATAGCGCCGTTAAAGCGACGGTAAAGTGGTGCTAAAAATAGCGCCGTTTTACTGCCGGCGTCCGCAGCGTCCCAGTGTGAAAGGGGCCTAAGGGAAAAGGTTTGCCTTATCTTTGTTTTGTGGGCAACTGGGAGAAGCCCTTCACTGGTGAGTTAGGAACCTGCAATGTTCAGTTAGTGCCTGTATGGCAAGGATTTATTTTCTGTTTTTGTTTGTGTTATTTTCATGCAACCTTTTAAATAAAACTGACTACAAGTTAGATTTGTAAGAAACCTGCCGGTTGGACTACCTTTTACCCAGGGAAGGTGATCCCCTTTGAGCTAACCCCTGACAGAGGCTTCTACATTACACAGTAACTGGCTTTGGGACTTGTTTAAACTATAATACCAGAGACCTTAGATGCGCTTTAACACCAAGGAATCTCTAGAAATTCTCACAAATTCTGATGTCCTTTGCTCGGCAGCCCACTGCACCTAGTTATTTCCACGCCCCTCATTTTTGACTCTTCAGTGCCGATGCAAATATCATTGACCCACTATCTCCAAACTACATTCTCTCTCCAATCAACCCTTATGCCATAAGCCTTGGATTATTAGCACATTGTACCTGGAAATCATTCTCCCCATCCTTGACTGAGTAGTGTATTGTTCCTGGAAATAACACTTTCTTGCACCCATCATCGACTTGCCATTACAAATACAGAAAAATGGCTTTTCATTTTGGAGTCAAGAAGGGTTAGAATCCTTTTCCGGTTTTTACTAATGTCTGTAACATTAAGTAGATATCCTTTAATCTCCTGTGTGGTCATCAGAACAGTAAAGGAAGGGACCTTCTCCAAATAGAACACAGACAATAACCAATGCATGTTTTGTTCTAAGCAGAGAAGCATTGGAAGCTGCGTAAGATATATACTTTTTTATCACTGTCTGTGTTCCTGTTGGGGATATTCCTCTTCACTTTCTATGTAGTCAGTGGGAAAGAAAATGAGAAGAACTTCTCCAAATCAAACACGGGTAGCTACTAGGATTTTTTTTCTACTGGGGACATTTTTTTCATTTTCTGTGTGGACAGGAGGACAAAAATTCTCCACAACAGGTAAGCGGATTGTAATGAATCCATAGTATAATAAACTAAAAGGTTTTGGCTGGAGTTTCACTTTAATTACACCAGACTGCTATAAGTGGACTTGCTATGAGATACTGTATAGTCTAATAGACAGTACATCATTGTTCTTTGCAGACATTATAAAAAAAACTAATTTGTTCTATTTTAAATTGCAATGCTTTGCTTACAATAAGACATGAATGAATTAACTGTGATAAATAAAATATTGTATTTGATTGTGGAACTCGGTGACAGTGAAATAGTTACTGAGATGAGGTTAACATCAGCAGACAGAGCTCAGCAGATATTTGCCCTATTAATCACACAGTTATATAACTGGCACAGATCTTAGGAAAATGAGGATAAGCTTGATGTAGGTCTCTACATGATCAATTTTTAAAGCTACCACACCTCAATTGACTTACATTAAAAGTCATCATGAAAGACAGAACTGTATGAGGCCAAGCGTAGGCTGCTTTGTGTGTCATCTAGCTGCAGGTCTTCTATAGATTTCAAGCTCAGAGATATTTTAAAGGTCTTTAAGCTTTTCTGGAAGTGTTTTGTATGTGAACTAATTGGCAGTAATAAGAGATTAGTGCATTTGGAGTTGGATCAGATGCTTATGATTGATTTTATAGATGGGTAACCATAGGACTACACTCCTATGTACCACTCTATTACTTCCACCCTTTTAGGGCTCGTTCACACTTGTCAGCACAGTAAGCCGGAGCTGTTTAGTGTGGAGGCAGCAGCTGTTTTGGGAAGCATGCTATGTGTGGTAGGGGCGGAGTGATGTGCACTTTATTGCATGATACAGATCACATTTTTTGTGTGTGAACCTTTTGTTAAGTGAGCTAAGTGATACTTATTTCATGTCACCGCACAGCAGCGCAGAGACATGCAAGGCCATCCAGAGAGGTGCAATATTATTCAAACATTGCATAAAATCGCAAAGCTCTCCCAGATAGCAAGGTTAACTTGCCACAAATTTGTGGCAGTGTTGAATTGTAAGTCTGTTAACTTGCTGCACATTTTCACTGGCAAGTTGTACACTTGCAGAGCACTTGAAGCACAAGTTCTAGTTGACACTTTTCCAATTTGTAGCAAATTTGTGTGGCAAGTCTCCAGCAAGAGCAAAGTTGCAGTGGTGAGTTTACAGCAAGAGCCCTGCAAGTCTACAGCATGAAAATTCAGCCACAGTGACTCCTGTGGTGGGATGACTATTGCACAACATAACTGAACCAGAACTTGCAGCAAACTTGAAGAATGTTTGCAAAGAAAATTGATCTTGAGTCATGCAATACGGACTTGCTGCAATTGTGCAACAAAGTTGTGATGCCTGGCAAATCTAGCTTAGCAAGTCATTTTCAAACGTGCAGCACAATTGCTTGCTATCTGGGTCTGGAATGTATAGAACCACTGCATTCTGGTGTGAACATGACACACAGAAAACTACTGTTTACTATGTGTCATTGCAGCTACCTGCATTTTATGTAATTGCACATAGTGTGAATCAATGTACTTACTTATTTTATCAATCTTATTATTCACACAAGGCCAGGTGTCGCATAAAGCTTGTTCTCAATAAATCCAAGTGATAGAATACATTGCAATAGCTCAAGGAGCAGTAGAAAAATAAAGACAAACCAACTAGGGAAATGTTAACCTCTTGCTGCCCACATTATGTATATATGCAATGGTAAACAGGGTGGGTTTGAATGCCCACACACTGCACATCTATAGGCGGCAGAGCTTTCTGTACTGAGAGCGTGCTCACAGGATAGTGACTGAGCTGTCAAAGACATCTCTCAGCCAATAATTGATTAATAATGATTGAGAGTTGGTGGGACTGGATCCTAATCATGTGACCACTGTGACAGCCAATCACGTGGTCGATCCTTCTGCCCCTGGGTGTGCTGACTATGAAAGGGATTCTGGGGCAGGGAAAGAAGAGTCAAATAATTCTGCTACATTTACCATTTTGCATTTAAACGGCCAAACAACAAATAGTGGAAAAATATATTTTCTGTGAAGAAAGAGTTTATGCTGTTCTTGTAGTACATCCACCTCTACCATTTCGTAGCTGTGCAACAGGAGGTTCCCTTATTTTACGTGCTTACAGAAAATATGGCATGGTGAAGAAGCTGGACCCAGACATACACTATATTGTCAAAATATAGTGTATGCCTTTGCACGCACATGAACTTTAATGGCATCCCAGTCCTAGTCCGTAGGGTTCACTATTGAGTCGGCCCACCCAGTGCAGCTATAACAGCTTCAACTCTTCTGGGAAGTCTGTCCACAAGGTTTAGGAGTGTGTCTATGGGAATTTGTGTGGTCAGGCACTGATGTTGGGCAAGAAGGACTGACTCGCAGTCTCCACTCTAATTCATCCCAAAGGTGTTATATCAGGTTGAGGTCAGGACTCTGTGCAGGCCAGTCAAGTTCCTCCACCTCAAACTCCCTCATCCATGTCTTTATGGACCTTGTTTTGTGCACTGGTGCGCAGTAATGTTGGAACAGGAAAGGGCCATCCCCAAACTGTTCCCACAAAGTTGGGAGCATGAAATTATCCAAAATGCCTTGGTATGCTGATGCCTTAAGAGTTCCCTTCACTGGATCTAAGGGGCCAAGCCCAACCCCTGAAAAACAATTCCACACCACAATCCCCCCTCCACCAAATGATGTGGACCAGTGGACAAAGCAAGGGCTATAAAGACATGGATGAGCGATTTTGGGATGGAGGAACTTAACTGGCCTGCACAGAGTCCTGACCTCAACTGGATAGAACACCTTTGGGATGAATTAGAGCACAGACTGTGAGCCAGGCCTTCTTGTCCAACATCGGTGCCTGACCTCACAAATGCTCTTCTGGAAGAATGGTCAAACATCCCTATAGACACACTAAACCTTGTGGACAGCCTTCCCAGAAAAGTTGAAGCTGTTATAGCTGCAAAGGGTGGGCCAACGCATTATTGAACCCTACAGACTAAGACTTGGATGATATTGAAGTTCATGTGCGTGTAAAGGCATAATGTATTTTGCAGCCAAAGTTGACACTCTTCCTGGATAGAACTACTGGCCTTATAATCTATTTCCTATTACACTGGCAGCAGGTCTAATTTTTACCAGGCAGGCAAAATGGAAAGCTAAGTTTAAGAGATAAAGATTATCAGTGGAATCCAATATAGCCCTAATGGTACTTTACTGGATGTAGTTCCCTTAGGAACTACTTGTGCCTAATTAGAGACTGTGCCAGTTTACGTAACAATACTGATACATGCGGCAAATTCAGGTTGTTCTTACTACCACCACTTTAAGAATCTGTTGCTATGGCAGAGGCAAATTTCAGAGTCACTCAAAGCAGGACAAAAAAAGTGTACCCAATTCATGGCACTCCAATATGGCTCTCTATATTGCACCTATACCAAACGTATACCCCATTACACTGAACCTTTACTGCATCTGAACCACATCTACCTTGCACATGTGCAGAGACTATACTGTACCTATACTGCATGCAGGTTAACTGTCGTTAAGTGCACCATAGCTCTTAAAAGGCCCCAACGATAGCTGACAGAAGAACATCTCAAAGGACTGCCCCTCCTGTAAGAATTATGCTACAAATTTTTGGACAGTGCATACCCAGTCTGTCTAGGACTAGCATTGCCACCATAAATGCACTCTGGCAGTATAGTTCTATCACTCAGTAGATTAAACTTTACTACTGCTCACTGCTGCACTTGGCAATTGTTTATGCTCATCTCAAATGTTGCCTTATGCCTTGTCCTTATTGTTAATCTCTTTGTATGCTAAGCTGTGTTATTACCATTGTAAATCCATTTTATGCTTGCCTAGTTTCCAACCAAATTGGGTGACAATATATTAAGTTTGCCTTTACTATCTGGTTTGGTGCCTGCTTTCTTTGATATAGCACCACTGTTGGGTACTAAGTATTACTTTCAGTTATTTTTGTGATATTGTATGTTTGTACACTCAACCTGGTGTGTCGGGAGCTGAGGTTCTTGAGAAGGTTGAGGCAAAGAACAGAGGACTCTTCTTATCCAGTGGCTCCTATGGGCATAGCGCTACATAAAGACCAGCTCTGAGTTGGCCTACAGAGGTAAGCCAGTGCTCAGAGCAAGCCTGTAAAGGGAAGCAGTCATGTATGTGAAAGCATCCCACACAGAGCTGTATCCTCAGCCCCATTTAGTTGTCAGCCAGGATATTCCCTGGCTAAAAGTAAATGGGGACACAGGGGATGACATTACTCAAATATGGGCAATGCCCATATTTGAGAAAGGACTTGTCACGGGGTGGGTGCAGCCTGATGGATAACGAGAGACTAGTTTTTGCTTTACTTCTGATTGACAGTGCACAGCAGAGGAAAGATTTGAAGGCCGCTATTGGACTGAATAATGGCTATGGATCCGCCCACTACCATGCGCTATCAATCAAAAGCAAAGTTGACCTGATGGGAAACTAGTCTCTCAGTTTCTCAGCCAGCTCCACCCACCTTGTTATAAAACTTTTTGGCCATGTGCTTGTCAGTCCTCTATTATTCTGATGTGTATACAGGACAGGAAGTGAAGGAAATCTTCACAAGGAAAAAAAAATAAAAAAAACTTTTGGCTTTGGATATACTTTATACCACAGCAAGAAAGACTGCATACTGTTAAATATACGATGCATTGTACAGGCTGTATATCTGAATCTTTTACATTTTGTTACTAGTATAGGACTGACTAGAAATGGCTCGAATGAAGTTGGCATGAATGATCAGTGTATCCTTTTTTACAATTTGTAGAACAATGTGTTTCTGTCTAAAAGGAAATTGTAGTGTATTTCGACTTGATAAATATTTTATTTTACTACTGCAAACATCCATACATATTATAATATACCATATAATTGGTATTTTAACATTTTAGTTATTGTACTGTTACATGATTACCAACTTTGATTGACATATACAGTATATACAGATTTGTCAATGCTCCCTCTAGTGGTTATCTGTATAACAGTGAGCATGATTAGCTTTCACAGCTTGCAAACTACTGAAATAAGCTCTTTTAAATGCGTTGAAGGCTGTTTTTCCAGTCTGCTTGGACTGTGCCGTAAACTTTCACTGAGACAGAGAAGCAGGGAAACACAGAAGCTTCACAGTATTCACTATTCATAAGTAAATATGCCTGCCCGCATGCACATATACATTTTTTTACCAGTTATACAGAAAGAACTCAGGACAAAATAAGAAAAATAAATAGCCAATTAAAAGATCATATAAAAAATACCTTTGTTGCAATATTCACTTTAGCTATTCCTTACAGCACTGCTTTTCAGGCACAATGATGGCCTTCTGAGCCAGGACTGTGCTGAACCCACACCCAGCCTGTGACTGGACAGTGAAAGAAGAAGCAGCACACTGCTAAGCTGATTTCTCTGCCACTCTACTCTCTCTCCTTCTATCAGCATGCTCTTTGTCAGCACATTAACTGATTGGACAGCCTTGAGTATCTTCTTGTTCTTACACCCCAGCCCTGCTGTACAGGGACTGCAAGAAGCTGATACCAGGTCAAAATCAGGCCCTTAGGCTGCTTACTTTTAAAATAAAATATATTTAATCATGTGCTGATGATTACAGAGCTGCATTAATTTGTGTTTTTTAATATCTCCCTAGAGTTCTCAGATCTTTTTGGCCATGTCAGATGAGCAATTTATTTGCAGTGATCCTCTTCTTATAAAAGCAATTTCTCGCTAAGGAAATCTGTTATGTGATTTCATGTCAGTGACCAGGTCACCAGTAAAAACGTACTCTGCAATCACCTCTATGGCTTAACTACAAATCCCTGAAAGAGAGCAATTTGTAGCAGAGTACACCAACCCAATGCTGTAGCACTAGTTTAACAAATAGCTACTTAGCAACAAAATACCAGTGACTTCAGTGATTAAATCGCTAGCTACAATTTGCTGTTAATCACTGGCAATAGTGATTTGTAGCGGCAATTGCTGCAATAAAATCACCCTTTAACACACTTACTCTATTGAGAAACATAAATATTCACATCAAGCTGATCACTTTCACACTTATATATAAAAAACCCCTCTGTTGGATTGTATGTGTTCATACATGCAGCAGTGTGCACAAGGTAAACGCGTGTTTTAGAAATCATGCAGAAAAATGCCCCATAAACAGTAAAAAATGTTTCACTCTGGCTATTCATACAGGGAAGACAACCCAAAAGACGCCTCTTTTGTGGTGTTGTAGCCTGAGGATCCCAATGCTGTATGTAGAGTTCAGACATGTGATTACCTATTTCCACTAAAGCCCTGTTCACACTAGTGCAATTTTTCCTGCATCTACTGCCGTTGCAATGCAGTGCACAACATTGAAAATCACATTATTCTCTATGGGACTTGGTTACATCAATGTCACATGGTGCAGTGTGATTTGTGCTGTATAGTGAGTTTTTGTCCCCAACCACTTTAATAGGAGCACATAAAAAAACATGTACATGTGTTTTGGAGAATTTTTCAGTGCTTTTTTTTGCATTTCTGGCAGGATTTTGTGCTTAAGGCCTCATTCACACGAGACGTATCCGCTCGGCGGAGTCCGCCAGCTTGACAGGAGATCTCTCCGTTGATCTCCGCTAAGACAGATGAGGGTATGACAGGTCCATCTCTGCTCACTGAGCGGGGAGGGGCCTGTCGGAGCGCCGCTGATTCCTATGGAGGGATCAGACGAAAACAGACAGCATGTCCATTTTTATCAGATCTCATCCGATCCGCCCAGACGGATGACGAACGTATCGTCATACGTCTGATTTTAGTGGATCGCATGGCAGAAGGGTGTCAGCGGACACATCTCCACTGACATCCATCTCCCCAGAGGAGTTGATGGATGGGCTGCTTGGATCTGCCTAAAAAAACGGACAGGCGGACCCGAGTGGGCTTGCCGTGCGTAAGGGGCCTAAGGTGGGATTCACTCTCTCAACATTGACTTTTTTTTATTCCTTATGCTGCTAGAATTAGTAAATAAATAGGAGGGTATATTATATTTACTTGTTTTAAAGTTTTTGTTTTTTACATTTCTTTAGTTGCGTCCTGGTTTCTAGGCCCAGGCAAATTATGTCATATATCCCAGGAGTCTTCAGGAGGGGAGGAGGGTTTTTTGCAGTTAATCACACCTTCGTGCCTACATGCCTAAACTAAGGGCAGATAGATTCTAGGAAGTAAATGCTACATGAATCATCTGCCCTTTTTTCAAGATGGACGTGAACTGCACGCAGAATTCTTGGAGTTGCCATATTTCTAGAGTTAGGGGCAAGAGAATAACTTGCACCTTTTATTTCATTTTGGATAGTAGTAGAAGTAGAAAGGGCTAAAACCCGTCAGTTTTCTTTTTTTCTGTCTGTGTGAGATTGGTGAGATTGATGTTTCACTTCACAGCTGTGATATTTGTATTTTTAGCCCGGGCTACAGAGACTGACAGGTGGCACCACCCGTCAAACTCGCCCATTGAGATAAATGGGGCTGCACTGCAACTGCAAACCAAACGCTTGGTTAGCAGTTGTGGTGTAGTCCTACTATGTACAGTAAAAGTGCCCTTTGACAATAAAAAAAAAGAAAAAAACCCCAAAAGAACAAACATTAGAAGGAAGCAGTAGCGTCTCCTGAGTACTTGTCAGACGCTGCTATGCCACCCTTTGAAAAGCGATTCACCACAGATTGCTTTTCATAGGACAATAAACTTGCCGCCTGTTTGAAAGAACTCTTATGCCCTGTACACACAGTCGGACATTGATCGGACATTCCGACAACAAAATCCATGGATTTTTTCCGACGGACGTTGGCTCAAACTTGTCTTGCATACACGCGGTCACACAAAGTTGTCGGAAAATCCGATCGTTCTGAACTCGGTGACGTAAAACACGTACGTCGGGACTATAAACAGGGCAGTAGCCAATAGCTTTCGTTTCTTAATTTATTCTGAGCATGCGTGGCACTTTGTGCGTTGGATTTGTGTACACACGATCGAAATTTCCAACAACGGATTTTGTTGTCAGAAAATTTTATAGCCTGCTCTCAAACTTTGTGTGTCGGAAATTCCGATGGAAAATGTGTGATGGAGCCTACACACGGTTGGCCATGACACTCCAAATTGAGCTCAGGTGCATCCTGTTTCCACTGATTATCCTTGAGATGTTTCTACAACTTGATTGGAGTCCACCTGTGGTAAATTCAATTGATTGGGCATGGCTTGGAAAGGCACACACCGGTCTATATAAGGTCCCACAGTTAACAGTGCATGTCAGAGCACAAACCAATCCATGAAGTTCAGGGAATTGTCTGCTAACCTACAAGACAGGATTGTATCGGGACAAAGATCTGGGTACAGAAAATGTATGCAGCATTGAAGGTCCAAGTGAGCACAGTGGCTCCATTATCCGTAAATGGAAGAAGTTTGGAACTACCAGAACTCCTCCTAGAGCGGGCTGCCCAGCCAAACTGAGCGATCGGGGGAGAAGGGCCTTAGTCAGGGAGGTGACAAAAGAACCTGATGGTCACTGTGACAGAGATCCAGCGTTTCTCTGTGGGGAGAGGAGAAACTTCTAGAAGAACAACCATCTCTGTAGCACTCCACCAATCAGGCCTGCATAGTAGAGTGGCCAGACGAAAGCCACTTCTCAGTAAAAGGCACATGACAGACCACCTGGAGTTTGCCAAAAAGCACCTGAAGGACTCTCAGACCACGAAAAACAAAATTCTCTGGTCTGATGAAACAAAGATTGAACTCTTGGGCCTAAATAGCAAGCATCATGTCTGGAGGAAACCAGGCACTGCTCATTACCTGGCCAATACCATCCCTACAGTGAAGCATGGTGGTGGCACCATCATGCTGTGGGAATATTTTTCAGCGGCAGGAACTGGGAGACCAATCAGGATCGTGGGAAAGATTAATGCAGCAATGTACAGAGACATCCTTGATGAAAACCTGCTCCCGAGCGCTCTGGACCTCAGACTAGGGCAAAGGTTCATCTTGGAACAGGACAACAACCCTAAGCACACAGCCAAGATAACAAAGGAGTAGCTATGAGATGACTCAGCGAATGTCCTTGAGTGGCCCAGCCAGAGCTAAGACTTGAACCCGATTGAACATCTCTGGAGAGATCTAAAAATGGCTGTGCACTGACACTCCCCCTTCAACCTGATGGAGCATGATAGACCCTGCAAAGAAGAATGGGAGAAACTGCCCAAAAATTGGTGTGCCAAGCTTGTAGCATCATACTCAAAAAGACGTGAGGCTGTAATTGGCGCAAAGACTGTGAATACTTATGTACATGGGATTTTTTTGTTTTTATATTTTTAATAAATTTGCAAAGATTTCAAACAAACTTCTTTCACATTGCCATTATGGGGTATTGTTTGTAGAATATTGAGAAAAATAATGAGTTTAATCCATTTTGGAATTAGGATGTAACATAACAAAATGTGGAAAAAGTGAAGCGCTGTGAATACTTTCCGGATGCACTGTGCGTCCATTGGCAGCAGAGCTTTGTGTACTGACAGCATGACAGCTCTCGTGACAGCTCTTGGTCCATACTAATGATTGGGAATTAGCAGGACCGGTTCCCAGTCATGTGACAGCCAATCACAGTGGTCACATGATTGGCTGATCCTTCTTGCCACCTGTGCATATAGACCCTTTTAAAGGGACACCAGAGCTGGATAGGAATGGGTTAAAATGCTGACCTTTCAGGTGTACATGTGATAAGTATTGTTTATAGCGAGTGATAAAAAAATAATTAGGGGTTTTAACCCTTCCGTACACTATTCAAACTGTTAAAAAAAAATTTGGCTATACGTATACTTTGGGCACACTCAGGTGAGATCTTTTCAGCAGGTGGTTGAGATGTTCACCCTGCATCAATTTTTACTTTGTTTAGAAATTCACCATTTACATGATGCAAGTGTTCCTTATCTTTGGCCAATCTCAGGCAAGAGAAAGGGGGGAACTGGGGTGGGATGGGGGAACCAGAAATCTTAAAGCGGTTGTATACCCATATATGAAAAAAAAAACACCCTGCAAGGCAAAGGCATAACGAGCTAGTATGCAGCGCATACTAGCTCATTATGAAATACTTACCTCAGAACGAAGCCCCCGTATCAGAGCCCTGTCCACGCAGAGGGAGTTGACATCTTGCCCTCGACGTGTCTTCTGGGTTCGCGGCTCCGGCGCTGTGAGTGGCCAGAGCCGCGATGACGTCACTCCCATGCATGCGCGCAGGAGCAGCATCTGCCGAACCTTCAGCTGGGCATTCAGAGCGCATGCGCCACTGACATCAGCGGCTGCATGCAAAGGGAAAATCTCCTAAACCGTACAGGTTTAGGAGATATTAATTTTACCTACAGGTAAGCCTTATTATAGGCTTACCTGTAGATAAAAATGTCAAATTTGGGTATACAACCGCTTTAAACAAACTGAAAATAAAACAAACTTTTTTAATGTGCTGTCATATTGAACAATGTAGTTATGTCCTCTTCCTAGAGACAGTAAATAGGCAAAGCCTATACAGGGCATACATTTTTGTATGTCATATAATCCCTAATTTTGCTCCCATTTATACTGAATGTCAAAAGCATTTGTTCTGAATGTCAAAAACAAACTGATTTTTAAAACACTGTGAACTGATTTTGTCAAATGTGCTTGTATTCTTTGTTTTAATGTGGAAAAATATCACGATTCAAAAAAAAAAGATACAACAAGCATTCAATTAAAATAATAAATGTTCAAACATTTGCATTAATTATTATGAATATGTAAACAGAAATATTGAAGTGCAAAGCACAGTAAACCACAGTACCTAGATTTTATCCATCCAGAGCCGGACTGGCCTATCGGGATTGTGGGAAATTTCCCGGTAGGATGCCTGCCCCTTGGGCCGCTTTGAGCTGTGGCTGCGACCGCCCTGCCGTCTGCCCAGTGTTGCCAACCGCCTGTTAATTTACGGCAGCCCGTAAATTTCAGCCTATTTTAGGGCTGCCCGTAAATGCCCATTACTGACAGCGGCACACGTAAAAATATGGCTGCAGGCCGACATTTCAACTGCGCATGCACCTGCTCCGAAGCTAGCTGAGCTCAGGAAAAGCCCATACACGCTCTGCCATTTTCGGGCAGGCGGGTCCATTTTTAAATGTAAGGCACTAGTCTCGGTTTTGGCGGTGGCACACTCCTCTCTACATCACGACCAGGTAAGATCGAACCACTCCGCAGTCTCTGACCACCTCCTGTTACTCTCCTGTACCATGTCTGCACAGCCTAAGACCACCTCCTATACAATGTCCACACTGACATCCCCTGTAACATGTCTGCACAGCCTATGACCACCTCCTATACCAAGTCAGTCCGCACAGCCTATGACCACCTCCTGTACCATGTCTGCACAGCCTACGACCACCTCCTGTACCATGTCCGCACAGCCTACGACCACCTCCTGTACCATGTCTGCACAGCCTACGACCACCTCCTGTACCATGTCTGCACAGCCTACGACCACCTCCTGTACCATGTCCGCACAGCCTCTGACATCTCCTGTTCCGCAAACCATCCAACTTGAAGCAGCTGGAGCAGTTTTGCAAGGAGGAATGGGCAAAAATCCCAGTGGTAAGATGTGGCAAGATCATAGAGACTTATCCAAAGCGACTCGGAGCTGTGATAGCCACAAAAGATGGCTCTACAAAGTATTGACTTTAGGGGGGTGAATAGTTATACACATTGATGTTTTCAGTTATTTTGTCCTATTTGTTGCTTGCTTCACAATAATAATAATAATAAAAAAAAAACATCTTCCAAATTGTGGGCATGTTCTCATGTTCTATAAATTAAATGATGCAAATCCTCAAACAATCCATGTTAATTCCAGGTTGTGAGGCAACAAAACCTACTTTATATTTTTAACATGTTCTCATTCATAACTTACACATAAAATACTTTAAATGGCTGCTTACCATTTTAGATGCTCTTTCCTGAAAAATCATACTTGGTTCTCTTTGCCACACCTAAACCTGTCTACACTGTGCTGGGAGATCTCAATTTGAATTGAACTAGATTTTAAAGCTCCAGTTGGAGCCACTGTACTAACCATCCGAATCCATTGGCTGAGAGCGTTGTTCGGGAGTCGGTTGGCTGCTGGTTTTCCAGCGTGCTCGTCTGACAGACTGACATACACACGGGCCGAATGTCAGCCGGTTTTTATTGAACCGGTCGATGTCTCCCGGCATATACATATTATGCTGCTCTTAAACTAATGTTGGCCATACACTATACTAAAAATTCGGCCGAACCCATTTTCGAAAAACCAACATTTGGCCGTGAGAGCAAACGAGTGCCATCATGTAATGACTGATAAATCGTTCAGTGGACATAAATTAATCAATTTTTGTTTGTTTTTTTACATATACCTAGTGCAAACAGTTTGATGGGAAAAACATTAACCTTTCAATTTATCACTTGTTCAGCAGAAAATCTCCAAACTTGTCCTTCGTTTTTTTGGCTCAAAAATGTCCCAACGATTATCGATTTTGTGCCCATTAACTGGCCTAAAACGAACTGGCCAAATGACCGAATTTCGCCTGATTTTTCGTATAGTGTATGGCCAGCATAAGTTTTACCTTTACCTATTGAGGCACATTAGATGAAAAAAAAAAAGGCGTGCCAAAAAAGAAAAACAGGATGAGTCGGTTAGGTGGAAATAACTGTCTTTTGACATACTGTAATTGATATCAATGCACTTTGTGGGTTACAGAATCACCATTCAGGGCTTGAGAGTACAGGAGACTAATGGACTTGGCAGCGCAAAGTATAGAAAAAATTAAAGCCACTGTAACAAATATCTCAGTGCTCATCTATTATTATGTATGAAATATAGAACTAGGTGCCTACAGGTTATTTTATACCCTGGTATATCTTATCGGTTATCAGGTTACAGTCACACGGATGTCAAAATTTCAAAGTTTAGCTGCATTTAGAAGATTTTTCTTGAAGCAGTTTCACTCACACAATGCAAAGTAATTATGTTATTCATACACAATGATTAGCAATGTTTAGTTGCAGACAGTTTAGCTACGTTTAGGAAAAGAAGGAAAGTGCTGCGTCCAGGGTCTACAATCTGCAGTGGGTTTAGCAGCAGAAAGTGACACACTTTCCCTTTTCTTCCTGAAATGTTGGTATTCCTTCTCAAGTTGGTTCTCATTCATCCTCATGTTGGTATTCATTCTTTGCAGACCTGATCTAACAATAGTTAGTAAGCTGCTAGAAGAGGACAATTTGTAAAAATGTTGTAAAATTTATCAGGATAGGTTCTTTTTTTTTTTTTGAACGTGCAATACAGTTTTATTTTGATAATTTGCAGTAATAAATATTAGCAGTTAAAGTGAACATTGGCACATTGACGTAGAGGACAGATTGTCTGCGCAGGGATGGCTAATAAGTCAGGCTGTGTTCACACGGGTCACTGCATCTGGAGGCGGTGCTTTAAGTCTGGGTTGCATTTTGGAGACCTTATAATTGCTTATAACTGAGAGCCCAGAGGTCAATGTCGGTGCGCTCTAAATCAACCTGGTGGTCATGTCGTAAGTTCAGGTCACTGTGAAGTCATCATGTCAGTGTCCCAGCCTATCTCAGCGGGGGACAGAAATGTACCCATATGAACACAGGCTTAAAGCTTATGTAGCGCCCACCTGTTTGGGTGAGTGCTATAATAGAGAGTTAGGGGTTATAATAGGCCAAAATTGCCAGAATTGCCAGAATTTCACCTTTTAGCCGCCCCTACGGGGGTAGGGCGCTACACTTTTTTAACACACACACAAAAAAAATGTAATGCAGCTTTAAGATTACCAGTCCTTAGATGTGGTGGCTGCATTAGTTTTCCTTTTTCAGGCTTTTTTTCCAAATATTTTCATCTGGTGATCCTGCCAGTAACACTTCCTGTGAAAGGGTGACAACACTCACTGTACTGTATCAATGGGGTAGCAGTGTTGTCACCCTGATTTGGACTAAACACAACCCCATAATTAGATGGGAGTGTGGGCGATAGCGAGGGCTGATGAGCTCCAAACTGCGTGGAGAGAATGGGGAAGTCCTACTGAACACAGTGCCACCCGCACTTTTCCAAAATGTGCAAGGCTTTAACAAAAACAGTCAGATATAAATCTCATGTCTGTGTTGGGCAATCACAGGAGGTGACACCTTTGATGGATCACAGCTCCACTTAAGACACAATTGGCACAAATACTATAATGAGGGAAAGTAATGGCCCGGAGCAGAAGTGGAACTGGGAGGAGGGCCAGCATGACTGGGGTGGGCAGTAAGGCGGAGTGATAAATAGGGGGTAGAAAGAATTAAGAGGCACTTACCTGGGATTGGTGGGCCTGGAGTTGGGGGGTGTTCCCAAGGAAGCTGTAGGGCTTTGGCAGCTGGCAGTGGTCAGTTGGAGCACGGGGGAAGCAGAAGAAGGACGTTTTTTCTCACCCTCCCTCCCTTTAATTTTTTGGGTAACGTTGGTTTGGGGGTCACCTTTGTGCTTTTCTAAACCAGTGTAATGCATGATAATCCCCACATGGTGGGGGGTGGGGCTGGCAGGTATTGCGGGGGGGGGGGTTGGTTGCTCCTTGTGCTTACTGGTTCTGAATTTGATGTTTTAATGTTGCTTGCTTGTCATAGCAGCGGAAGGTCTATGGGGTCTTTGAAGGCGGTGCTTAAAAAATAATGGAGGTTTAGGGGGGGTGGGCCCATCTGGAGGGATGGGTGTCCCTTCCCTTAATAACAATACTATGGTAATAATGGTGTGTCGTTTGGTTGTATCTGGAAGGAAGTAACTGGTTATCCCTGAGCTTGCGTAATACACAGCGTGGGGCCTTTATGGGGTGTACTGATACAACTATTTTGGTTGAGAAATAATTTGCCCTTCAAAGACCTCTAGATCAGGCAGGTTTAAACTGATTTGTATTTGGTTTAAGGTTTATGTACAAAAATGTATTATATGCATTTACGTTGTATGTTTTTGTGTCAATTTTTGTATTCTATTTTTGTTGTAATAAAAGAGGCTGCTATGGCCATTCGACTCCAAAAAAAGAATGTGTCGTCTGGTCAATGGTTGGTAATAATTTAGAAGGGGTTGATAGTGGAGAAAACGGTAGCCTCAGTAAATATGCACATCTCTTAGTCAAGGGGAAAGGCAAAAGTGGGACTTTAAATAAGGCCATGGCCTGGTAAGGCCATGCGTCTCTATCCCTGTCAATATGCGAGAACAAAACAAAACAGAGGGCCGGGACCCCGAACGAAGCACGCAATGGCAAGAGAACAACTCGACGAACACAGGATGCCAATCAACTCATATACATTGTCCAATCCATACAAAATAGTGTACAAACAGGATCTCGATGTCCAGGATAGGTTCTGATTTCCTCATACATCATGACAAAATACCTCCTGGTTAGACTGGGATGTAAGGGGGGTGTACCCATCTTTGCTTCATTTGCCTCGTTGTCTGCCTCTCTATCTACCTTTGGGCCAGCTCGCACCAGAATGCAGTGTTGGAAAGGCATGTTTTGTGCTTTTCCAGCACTGCAGGTGACCACACTGCCCCTGTCATTTGCATGTGGGTGCCAAATAATTTTTAACGATACCCTGGGCCGGGACAAGGGGTGGGCAGGAGGGACGGCTGCCCTAGGCGCAGTGGTTTACTGTATGGATGGGGGCACCATTGAGCTCATTCTGATACAAGGCATTTTGGCAAGCGGATGACTGCTGAGGTAATATCTCCTAAGCTCACACATAATGAAGGGGGAGGGGGGCACAGTTTGGCTTCTTTGCCCTGGGCACTGGATAACCTTGTCCCGGTATACCTTAAACGCAGATTGCAATGCAGTACGTTTGGGGGCACAGAACCGCATGGTACCATAGTTTCAAGCAGTTTGCTGCTGTGTGTTTTTAAAAGTAGCGCCGTGTGAAACAAAGCTCAATCCTCTCCCCTCAAGCAGGCACACAATGGTAAGCACCAGCTTTGCTCCGCGCTCCAATTCAAATACACAGCTCTACCTTTTTGCTCAGAAAACTATCAACAAAGTGGAAGAGGAGGTGCCTGGGGTATAACATCTCCCCAAGAATGGGGTATTTTGAGATAAAAATGCCTGAAAATGCAGATGCAGCTAAACTAATTTACAAACCACAACTATCTGCAGGAAATATTTCAACTTTTTCAAGTGCATGTTATTGGCATTTAGCTGCTGTCAGATACACACAAACGTCCAAACGTCCATGTGAATGTAGCCTTAAAGTATTGTTTTAGTAAAATGAGGCATCATTTCAATAAACCAAGACTTAATAAGAGAACAAAAATGTGCAAAGGGATGTTTTGCAGTGGCTGTACTGTTTATTGTACTTTACACTACAGGGACAAAGATTATCTTGTACTTCCAACCCCTGAAGAAGGGGGATTGTTAGCCCCAAAACATGTTGGTATCAACATATTCTAAAAGACAATCCTTTAAGTCACTTGTGTCATGGATTCATTTTTGGTGCCCCCTTTCTTCAGGACTTTAACCACCTCAATGCCACCATATTGTAGAAAATGATGCAGAGGTGGATGCATATTTCTGGAGTGGCATTTTAAAATACGGCTCTGTTTATTACATGTTTGTGCGCTTGCCTGTGATCACGCGGTCATTAGAAAGTGCAGATGACAAGCAAAATACACAGAGCCAATCAGAGTGGCCACATGACTTGTGATTGCTATAAATGACTAATCAAAATAATGACTGCTGTAAATCACCAATCAAACAAATGTAAAACACTACCATCACAATGGAGGAAAGGGAGGAAGAAGGATTGTATAATATAATAATATAACTCCAATGACATGCTGGGAGGTAAGTTAGCCCTAATATGATATTTTACTAAGAGCATCCAACATTATTATTAACAGTAAAAGAATAATGTGACTTGTACACTAACCCCTGCACCTCCTCCCCCTGTTTGTATCACCTGTACATTTATGATGTGCTGTACTCCATGGTGTAACCACCTCTATAATAGCATGTTTCTTATTTTCCAAAAAATTGTCTGCAAAAAAAATATCAACCTAGGGTGTCCACTTTAAAAAAAAAGAGTAATTTTAGGGGTGTTTGTGCTGTCCTGGCAATTTTTATTTGATTTATAATAGAAAGTAAGGGAAGTGTTTTTCCCCCCAAAATATTTGGGATTTTTCCCTTTATCAAGTATAAAAAAAATGCTACAAAACTAGTTTTTGTAGAGTATTGCATGACCCAGTTATAGAAAGTTTCCTGGCAAAGTTGGGAGTTGTTTCAAGCTGTGATAATGCTTGTATTACAAAGTATTTAATTCAAGGTGATATTGTAGTGCGACGGAAATACTAATGTGTGAGGTAACGACCGTAATTAAAATTGAAATTCCATTTAAAGGTTACATATTGGCAGCCAGCTTTTTTCAGCTTACATTTTAAAGCACAAGAGCTTTTTTTGCACCACAGCTAAGTGTATGACTGTGTGCTTATATTAATGTACCCTTATCCAGGTAAATGTAAGAGACTAATACATATTTTAAACATTGGTTACATAAAAAAGCATAAAGCCTTAAAACAGAGCATGACTTCTCTCAGACAGGTGGCAATACTTACCTCCCTCTGAAAAGTGATACACTTTGGATCATTTTTCAGGATGGTACAGCAGCAGTTAATAGCAGTCAGGAGGCAATCCTGCCGCCTCCTAAATGTCTGCATTTTTCCTTCAATCCCAAGGGGGGAATTTGTAGTAAACCAAAAAATTGCACCAAATCTGCAAGTTTAGCATTTGGCTTGTGGTTGTGGTACGTACCCACTGAACACAATACGCAAATCGCCTGTCAAGCTCTGCAACCTGAGTCAAAAATGCCATGGTTTGCGAAGCGTTGCAACCCTTGCATGTGCACAATCTTGTTAGCCTGTAAAATTGGCATTTAGGCGAGTGGCCGGGGGCATTAAAACCCTGGCTCATTCACCTGTTCCTAAAGCCCACTTGCCATCCATGTGAAAGGGCCCAACGAAACCGCAAAAAGAAAAAAAACAGTAGGCAAACTTCTAAAAGGCGCAATATAGACTAGTACAACGTATCGATAAGCAGACAGGGCCGATCCTGGGAGGGTGCAGGGGGTGTAGTGCACCCGGGTGCCACAGAGGTGGGGGCGCTGAAGAGCCAGAGTGCTCCCCTCCCTCCTCCTCCTCCTCTCCTTGTCCGTAGGCGGCTCTCTTCGCCGGTTTCCTGCTGAAGCCCACCCCCCCCTCCTGTCAGAGGAGGAGAGCGAAACAGCCGGAGATCGGAGCAGCTGTCTCTGTGTGCAGAGAGACCAGCCACGCAATGACGTCACTGGAAGGGGGGCAGTCCGTGCCCGACGTGTTCCAGTTCTCCTGTGTGTAACTCCTGCCTGCTGCCCAAGCCTGACACGCTCTGTTCTCCACCCGGGTGGCGTGGCTGCACACTGTCCTCTCCTCTCCAGATGCCACCCGGGTGTTTTTAATTAGCCTAATGGAGGGGGGTGGTTTGTCAGGGTCTAGACTAATGTAGGGGGGTGGTTTGTCCTGGGGGTCTATACTAATGTAGGGGGGTGGTTTGTCCTGTGGGGGTCTAAAATAATGGAGGGGGGTGGTTTTTCCTGGGGGGTCTATACTAATGTAGGGGGGTGGTTTGTTCTGGGGGGTCTGTACTAATGTAGGGGGGATGGTTTGTCCTGGGGGGATCTGTGCTAATGGAGGGGGGGTTTGTCCAGGGGGTCTGTACTAATGGAGGGGGGTGGTTTGTTCTGGGGGTCTGTACTAATGGAGGGGGGTGGTTCTGTACTAATGGAGGGGGTGGTTTGTCCTGAGGGGCGTCTGTACTAATGGGGGGGGTGGTTTGTTCTGAGGGGGGTCTATACAGATAAAGGGGGGTGTTTTGTCCTGGGGGGTCTGCACTGACGGGGGGGTCTATACTTAGTGGAGGGGGGTCTGTACTGAGGGGCGACTATAGTTGATGGAGGGGGGATGATACCATGTTTTACCGCACCGGGTGACACCAACCCTAGTGACGCCACTGCAGCCGCAGGCTCTTATTTCCCCTCTCCTCCTCGCGCGCTGCTGTAATAGTGAGCGGCACACTATGTTTCTTCCCCGCCTTCATATTGGCCAGGGAAGAAAAAAAAAGGATCAAAGAAGAGGATTGTGGGACATGTAGTCCCGAGGACTGGCAGCCCCACTGTAACACGGAAACTGCAGCCCACACAGCATGCTCAGCTGAATGGGAGAGAGAGAGAGCCAGGAGCCCGGGAAAGCTTTCAGGGAAGTACACCCAGGACTCCAGAGGGAGAGGACAGTGCTGAGGGAACACCATCAGAGAGAGAACCCTGCTGCCCTGCGCCACCAGAGGGAAAGCCACACAGCCTGGCGCCATCCCTCTGACCATCTCCTATATTATATCTCCAGTCTCTGACCATCTCCTGTACTATGTCTGCAGTCTCTGACCATCTCCTGTAATATGTCAGCATTCTCTGACCATCTCCTGTACTATGTCTGCAGTCTCTGACCATCTCTTGTAACACGTCTGCAGTCTCTGACCATCTCTTGTATTATGACTGCAGTCACTGACCAAATCTTGTATTACGTCTGCAGTCTCTGACCATCTTCTGTATTATGTCTGCCATCTCTGACCATCTCCTGTAGTATGTCTGTAGTCTCTGACCATCTCCTGTATTATATCTCCACTCTCTGACCGTCTCCTGTAGTATATCTGCAGTCTCTGACCATCTCCTGTAATATGTCTGCATTCTCTGACCATCTCCTGTACTATGTCTGCAGTCTCCGACCATCTCTTGTAACATGTCTGCAGTCTCCGACCATCTCTTGTAACATGTCTGCAGTCTCTGACCATCTCTTGAATCATGTCTGCAGTCTCTGACCATCTCTTGTATTATGTCTGCAGTCTCTGACCATTTCCTGTATTATGTCTGCCGTCTCTGACCATCTCCTGTGGTATGTCTGCAGTCTCTGACCATCTCCTGTATTTTGTCTGCAGTCTCTGACCATCTCCTGTACCATGTCTGCATTCTCTGACCATCTCTTGTAACACGTCTGCAGTCTCTGACCATCTCCTGTACCATGTCTGCAGTCTCTGACCATCTCTTGTAACATGTCTGCAGTCTCTGACCATCTTCTGTATTATGTCTGCAGTCTCTGACCATCTCCTGTACTATGATTGCAGTCTCTGACCATCTCCTGTACTATGATTGCAGTCTCTGACCATCTCTTGTATCATGTCTACAGTCTCTGACCGTCTCCTGTACTATGTCTGGGGGCTCTTTCTAACAGACTCTCTAACAGAAGCCCTCTCTGTGTGCATCAGAGAGACTCCCCTCCAGGTCTCATTAGTGTATGCTCTTCCTGTATTTTCTTTATTGTTAAAAGATCATGGGAGGATCCTAGGGTAACAAAGACTTCTTAGGGGAGCATCTCTGTGTTTGAGTCGTTGCCACAGAAACATTTGTAAAGGGGAGGAATTGGTAAGATGACCATGCCCACATGGGGGCGCCAGAAAGATTTCTGCACCCAGACGTTTGTGACCCTAGGATCGGCCCTGTAAGCAGAAACCTTACAGTAAGACCATCAGAGGTAAAAAAAAGAAAAAAAAAATACTGCTCAATGGGGTTCATTTACTAAAAGATTAGAGACTGTTCAAGTAGAAAAATGAATATTCAATTGCTTAGTAAATAGGGTGAAGCTGTGTTGACTTCAATCAACCAATTATGTGCTAGGGTATTCAACAAGAACACAGATTCACCTTACTGTACAGTGCCTTGAAAAAGTATTCATACCCCCTGAAATGTTCCACATTTTGTCATGTTACAACCAAAAACGTAAATGTATTTTATTAGGATTTTATGTGATAGACCAACACAAAGTGGCACATAATTGTGAAGTGGAAGGAAAATGATAAATGGTTTTCAACATTTTTTACAAATAAATATGTGAAAAGTGTGGCGTGCATTTGTATTCATCTCCCTTTACTCTGATACCCCTAACTAAAATCTTAGACCCCTTTCACACTGAGGCGGTTTTCAGGTGTTGTAGCGCTAAAAATAGCGCCTGTAAAGCACCTTTCATGCCTCCCCAGTGTGAAAGCCTGAGTGCTTTCACACTGGGGCGGTGTGCTTGCGGGATGAGAAAAAAGTCCTGCAAGCAGCATCTTTGGGGCGATTTGTATACAACGCTCCCAAAACGCCCTGCCCATTGAAATGAATGGGCAGCGCTGCCAAAGCACCTGCAAAGCGATTTGGCAGTGCCTTTAACCCTTTCTTTGGCCACTAGCAGGGGTTAAAAGCGCCCCGCTAGCAGCCGAATGGCGCCGCTAAAACTACTGCTAACGCCAGGCGCTTTCAGTGTGAAAGTAGCCTAGTGGAACCAATTGCCTTCAGAAGTCACCTAGTTAGTATATAGAGTCCACCTGGGTGTAATTTAATCTCAGTATAAATACAGGTCTTCTGTGAAGCCCTCAGAGGTTTGTTAGAGAACCTTAGTGAACAAACAGCATCATAAAGGCCAAGGAACACACCAGACAGGTCAGGGATAAAGTTGTGGAGTTGTTAAGTTGTTTAACGCTTGGTTAGGTTATAGAACATTATATCCCAAGCTTTGAACATCTCACAGAGCACTGTTCAATCTATCATCTGAAAATGGAAAGCGTATGGCACAACTGCAAACCTACCAAGACATGGCCGTCCACCTAAACTGACAGGCCGGGCAAGTAGAGCATTAATCAGAGAAGCAGCCAAGAGGCCCATAATAACTCTGGAGGAGCTGCAGAGATCCACAGCTGAGGTGGGAGAATCTGTCCACAGGACAACTATTAGTCGTGCACTCCACAAATCTGGCCTTTATGGCAGAGGGGCAAGAAGAAAGCCATTTTTGAAAGAAAGTCATAAGAAGTTCTGTTTGCAGTTTGTGAGAAGCCATATGGGGAACACAGTAAACATGTGCAAGAAGGGGCTCTGGTCAGATGAGACCAAAATTAAATTTTTTGGCCTAAAAGCAAAACGCTATGTGTGGCAGAAACCTAACACTGCACATCACCCTGAACACACCATACTCACCGTGAAACACGGTGGTGGCAGCATCATGTTGTGGGGATGCTTTTCTTCAGCAGGGACAGGGAAGCTGGCCAGAGTTGATGGGAAGCTGGAGAAAAGGCAAATACAGGGCAATCTTAGAAGAAAACCTGTGAGAGTCTGCAAAAGACTTGAGACTGGGGCGGAGGTTCACCTTCCAGCAGGACAACGACCATAAACATATGGAATGGTTTAGATCAAAGCATATTCATGTGTTAGAATGGCCCAGTCAAAGTCCAGACCTAAATCCAATTGAGAATCTGTGGCAAGACTTGAAAATTGCTGTTCACAGGCCATGATATGAAAGCTGGTAGAGACATTAGATGGAAAAGCTGGTAGAGACATCCCCAAAAAGACTTGCAACTGTAATTGCAGTGAAAGGTGGTTCTACAAAGTATTGACCCAGAGGGGCTGAATACAAATGCACACTTTTCAGATATTTATTTGTAAAAAAATTTGAAAACCATTAATAATTTTCCTTCCACATCACAATTATGTGCCACTTTGTGTTGGTCTATTACATAAAATCCCAATAAAACACATTTACAGTTTTGGTTGTAACATGACAAAATGTGGAAAATTTCAAGGGGTATGAATACTTTTTCAAGGCACTGTATGTACTATCATTTAGAGCTCATACATACGGGCATAAAAAATACTGGGTTCAGTACTGTACTACGCACAGTTTTATACAGATCTGAATACAGTAGAATTGTATACTATGGGCCATATTCACAGCTGTATTTTGGTCTGTAGTGTTTAGTTGCGTAAACCAAAAAAGGAGTCCGTGGTCCAATTTAGACTGTATTTTACACTGAATGCATGTAACTGTTTGTGAGATTGCTTACATGCATAATGCATAAATGGACATGACCATTTGCACCACCACCTACAGCTGCCCAGTGAATTCATGGGGGGATGCACGAGTCCAGTATATTTAGGGTCAGAATGACCTTGGCCTTCAGTCATTCTAAATGAATGCCTTAATATATAGACTATAGTCAACAAAGTCCATAAAAAATATGGATGAGCGAGTTTGGGGTGGAGAAACTTGACTGGCCTGCACAGAGTCCTGACCTCAACCCGATAGAACACCTTTGGGATGAATTAGAGCGGAGACTGCAAGCCAAGTCTTCTTGTCCACATCAATGCCTGACCTCACAAGTGCGCTTCTGGAAGAACGGTCAAACATTCCCATAGACACACTCCTAAACCTTGTGGACAGCCTTCCCAGAAGAGTTGAAGCTGTTATAGGGTGTGCCAACTCAATAATGAACCCTACGGACTAAGACTGGAAAGCCATTAAAGTTCATGTGCGTGTAAAGGCAGGCGTCCCAATACTTTTGGTAAAATAGAGGGTTATTTACGAAAAGCAAATCCACTTTGCACTCCAAGTGCACTGAAAGTGCACTTGGAGGTGCAGTTGCTGTAGATCTGAGGGAAAAATCTGAAATGAGGGGAAGCTCTGCTGATTTTATCATCCAATCATGTGCAAGCTAAAATGCTGTTTTTTATTTTCCTTGCATGTCCCCCTCAAATCTACAGGAACTGCACTTTCAGTGCACTGATAGCGCAAAGTGGATTTGCCTTTCGTAAATATCCCCCAGTGTGTAGGTCACATTTTATGCCTCACATATAAGTGCCTAAACGTTGTGATGAGCTATAAGCCACTTATTATGCAATTGTATATACCTGTGTGCATGAAAACTTACTATGCAACATGAACATGCACTTTTCAGAGTAAACATTTATTTTGCTAAGTGAACAACGGCTACTCTTGGTAAACCAACCCTAGGGTCTTAGGGTACATGCTTGCTCACTATCACCACCTTAAAAAAAAAAAGAAAAAAAAAAAAGAAAAACTTGGCATGAAATACTATTAACACTGCTGTGACTAATGATATGTACATGCTGATTCCAGGTCAGTGGCTCACAAAATCACACCAGCAATGGCAGCTCCCATACTGTATATCCATCATTACAGCCTCTAAATCAGGGGTAGGCAACCTTTGAGAGGCAGAGATCTACCTAGACAACAAGGAAGAGATCAAAAGATCACCCCTTTTTTTTAAAGAAATTAACTAGCAAAACCCCAGTAAAAAATAAAGACGGCATGACATTTTTTCATGTCTGGGTTGTATTTGGTCACCCCCAAAAGTCTGATGCAGGAATCCATCATGAAGACAGAAAATCTGGTACTGCAGGTTGACTTGCATGACTAGTTTCAGGCCTGGCAGGCCTCAATGCAAGCTTGCAGTCTGCTCTGAGGTCTGGCTAGTGTAATTCAGTTGTAGAGCAGTGTCCAGGAGTCAGTAGTAAATAGGGCTTGTAGTACTGTATGTAAGACAATGTACATAGGTCAGTAGTAGGTCAGAAGACATGGGGGTCAGCAGGGCAAAGAACAGGGGGTCAGCAGGGCAGTATACTGGGGGGGGGGGGGTCAGGCGGCATTGCAGGGGGCCTCCGGAGGGAACACTACAGGGTGGGCACAAGAGGGCACAGAAGCGGTTTCTTGATGCAGAGCCATGCAGGAAAGCCACAGTGGCCAATCTACTTGTTACAGTGCTCTTATTCCCACCAGTGAGAATGGGTGGTGGGGATTAGTGCTGTACACTCCAGGGATGAACTCAGGCATGTTCGGACAAAAACCCAAACCTGTCAAAGCCGACAGCGAAACAGACGGCAGAAGCATTCTCCACCTTGCAGCCACACCTAAGCAGGGGGCTTTCTGCAGGCAGAGAATGTCTTAGCCACCTAGGATTGGATTTGAGTTTCCCAACCTCAGTATGCATGAGCTTATTGCTTCGCTGCACAGCTCTGCCACTCTGAGGGAGAAGTACTTGTGGGTTGGCATGGCAGAGAATAGAACGCGATCTGTCACCTGTCCACAGTTGACCTTTAGATAGCGATCCAAGGGTTGCCGACTCCAACTTGATATCATGCTTATATGAGAACAGCAGAATAAAGGACACTACTTACAACAGATGAATTTATAGCAGAAAGCAGTTAAATATGATCTGAAGATGCTGAAGAATTATTCAGTTTATTATATATAAAAAAAAAATATTGGTATAATGTTCAGCGCTAATCCATCTGATGAAAAAAGATTAAAAGTTTAATGAAAAAGGCATGCATGCTGATACATGAAGGTGCAACCATGTGAATGGAGAGTGGATTTAAAGCTCTGGGGGATGAACCCCTAAAAATTAGTCTCTAAAAAAAGTCTCTAAATGGAGGCTGTAAAGGGAGTGAGGCTGCTTCAGACGCGGGCTAGGGAACCCGATCACTGTGAACAAAAGGAAAGCAAAAGGAGGAGAGCCAAGCCAATCCTTTAAACAGCTTAGGAATTTATTCAGTATATACAGTGGGGATGGAAAGTATTCAGACCCCTTAAATTTTTCACTCTTTGTTATATTGCAGCCATTTGCTAAAATCATTTAAGTTCATTTTTTTCCTCATTAATGTACACACAGCACCCCGTATTGACAGAAAAACACAGAATTGTTGAAATTTTTTGCAGATTTATTAAAAAAGAAAAACTGAAATATCACATGGTCCTAAGTATTCAGACCCTTTGCTGTGATACTCATATTTAATTTAGGTGCTGTCCATTTCTTCTGATCATCCTTGAGATGGTTCTACACCTTCATTTGAGTCCAGCTGTAATTGATTATACTGATTGGACTTGATTAGGAAAGCCACACACCTGTCTATATAAGACCTTACAGCTCACAGTGCATGTCAGAGCAAATGAGAATTATGAGGTCAAAGGAACTGCCAGAAGAGCTCAGAGACAGAATTGTGGCAAGGCACAGATCTGGCCAAGGTTACAAAAAAATTTCTGCTGCACTTAAGGTTCCTAAGAGCACAGTGGCCTCCATAATCCTTAAATGGAAGATGTTTGGGATGCCCAGATCCCTTCCTAGAGCTGGCCACCCGACCAAACTGAGCTATCGGGGGAAAAGAGCCTTGGTGAGAGAGGTAAAGATGAACTCAAAGATCACTGTGGCTGAGCTCCAGAGATGCAGTCGGGAGATGGGAGAAAGTTGTAGAAAGTCAACCATCACTGCAGCCCTCCACCAGTCGGGGCTTTATGGCAGAGTGGCCCGAAGGAAGCTCTCCTCAGTGCAAGACACATGAAAGCCCACATGGAGTTTGCTAAAAAAACACCTGAAGGACTCCAGGATGGTGAGAAATAAGATTCTCTGGTCTGATGAGCCTTAATTCTAAGCAGTATGTGTGGAGAAAACCAGGCACTGCTCATCACCTGTCCAATACAGTCCCAACAGTGAAGCATGGTTGTGGCAGCATCATGCTGTGGGGGTGTTTTTCAGCTGCAGGGACAGGACGACTGGTTGCAATCGAGGGAAAGATGAATGCGGCCAAGTACAGGGATATACTGGACGAAAACCTTCTCCAGAGTGCTCAGGACCTCAGACTGGGCCGAAGGTTTACCTTCCAACAAGACAATGACCCTAAGCACACAGCTAAAATAACGAAGGAGTGGCTTCACAACTCCGTGACTGTTCTTGAATGGCCCAGCCAGAGCCCTTACTTAAACCCAATTGAGCATCTCTGGAGAGACCTAAAAATGGCTGTCTACCAACGTTTACCATCCAACCTGACAGAACTGGAGAGGATCTGCAAGGAGGCATGGCAGAGGATCCCCAAATCCAGGTGTGAAAAACTTGTTGCATCTTTCCCAAAAAGACTCATGGCTGTATTAGATCAAAAGGGTGCTTCTACTAAATACTGAGCAAAAGGGTCTGAATACTTAGGACCATGTGATATTTCAGTTTTTCTTTTTTAATAAATCTGCAAAAAATGTCAACAATTCTGTGTTTTTCTCTCAATATGGGGTGCTGTGTGTACATTAATGAGGAAAAAAAATGAACTTAAATGATTTTAGTAAATGGCTGCAATATAACAAAGAGTGAAAAATTTAAGGGGGTCTGAATACTTTCCGTCCCCACTGTAAGTATAAAACAACACTAACCTAACGTGAAAAACTTTGGAGCACTTGCAGAGTGCTCGAGCAGGTGGGAGCTTCCACAGGAGCACAGGATGACCGCCAGGAAGTCTCTATTGAGGTATCCACGAGTGCCATGTGTTAGCCGCAGCTGGAGTCTCAATAAGCCTCATGGAGACTTCAGCTGTGTGTCTCTGGGTGGGAGTGGCAGCTCATGAAGAAGGCGAGGCCATGCCTTCAAAACGCTCTCTGATTGGCCAGCCCTGCTTTCTCAGATTTCACTCTACATATAGTGCTTTTTTGAGCCCGATCCCAATCCAGCGATGTGCATGAGAGCAGAAGCTCTCCCCACCCTCTCCTTTCTAATTGGCTGAGACAGCGCAGTGGGAGCTTCCGCTGCTATCAACCATGGCCAGTGAGGAGGGAGCAAGGGGCAGGGCCGAGACGAGTGTATATCTCATAGACCAGGGGTAGGCAACCTCGGCCCTCCAGCTGTTTTGAAACTACAAGGCCCATGAGACATTGCAAGACCCTGACAAACACAGGCATGATAGGATTTGTAGTTTCACCACAGCTGAGTGCCGAGGTTGCCTACCCCTGTCATAGACACACAGGGGCAGCTCAGGAGCGAGCACGCATAAGTGCCCCCAAAACAAGCAGCAGGGGCAGGAGACCTGAAAAGAGAAGGAGGATTGGGGCTGCTTTGTGCAAAACCATTACACAGAGCAGGTAAGTATGACATGTTTGTTATTTAAAAATAAAAATAAAAAAAATTGAACCTTTACAAACTTTTTAGGACAGTCTGCATGTAAATGCAGCCTGCCTAGGCACTCACACTCCAAGACATTTTGATATTTGCATAACTCCTCCTAAAAGTCAAACCAGAGCTGAGTGCTGTTGAGAGGAGTATGAAGGCAGGGTGATGTGATGTTCTCTGGAGAAAAAAAAAAAAGGTTTTAACACTGTCCTAACCCCTACTCATTCACATGGGGAGGGGGCGGGAACACGGGCCCCCTTATTAAAGGAGGCTTCCAGATTCCGATAAGCAGCACCTGCAGACCCCTACAACCACTGGCCAGGGTTGTGGGGAAGAGGCCCCTGTCCTCATCAACATGACCCTTGCCCCCCATACCCCCTGCACGCCCCAAAGCACTCATTATGGGCATGTGGCCCGATATGGTTGGGGGGGGGGGCGAGGTGCCTGGTCTGCATGCTCAGATAAGGGTCTGGTATGAATTTTGGGGGGGGGGGACACCACAAGATTTAAAAATAAATAATTTTGTGCAGAGGTTCCCCTCAAAATCCATACCAAACTACTAAAATACCACATCACTTCATAACAATATAGCGCATGCTGTATTTTAGTAGCATTTTTTTGTGAATGTCAAAAAAAAAAATTAGAAAAATGCTGAGTGATATTTTACCGTATTTCTTAAAGTGGTAGATACCGTTTTGTGAATGGAGCCCAATGTGACCCACTCCTATTCCTCTCTCATTTAACCTATGAAGGCTGGAAGTATTCACTTGCAGCAAGATGCTTCTCTGCTACCAGCAGCCTAATGGAGCTGGAGGGATGGAATGTTGAAGTATGTGTAGCTGGCCAGGTCAGCATTACCATGCACATGTTGCTTTGCCATGAATGGGCAACTGCTAAAGTGAGTTTCAACACATACGTTTACCCCAGAGGAGTATTGGCCACACCAAACACAAAGGGTATTCTCCCAAATCAGGGCACAGATAAAACTTGGACCTAAAAAAAACAATTAAAAAAGGAAAATAAAAAAACTACCATTTCTAAATTGGAAAAATGTTGCTAATTGACTCGCTCACCGACACAACAGGAATTACAAAAGCAGGTTTTCCCACATATGGCTATAAAACATGACAAAAGGTACTGACCCTTACTTTTTATTCAGAACAGCTGAGTAAAAGTTTTGGCACTGGTACTTTAGGTGGACTTATTGCCAAGGCTATAAAAATGCATTTTCTTTGTATTGTTATACAAACATTTTCGACCCATTTCACAAAAAAACAAGCATATACATTTGTATTTTAATTTTTCTTTACATCTCCCCCACATATAATAAACAGATGTGCTATCACTGGAAAGAAATATACATGTATGGGGCAAGTAATACCAAAGTATCAAAAATCCTTAAAAAAACAACTCACAGGTGGGCGAGGTCCATCTATAAGATCTAAATTATCACAAGATCAAACAATGCAGAATGGCTTACAATATGGTGTTTGCCAAAGAAATGTCTCGTAAATAGACCTTCTGAGTCATTATTCTTTTTATAGTTGAGCCAGTCTGAGCATGCTAATAAACAGATTGCTTTATTATATGCTGCGTGATGGCAGTTTGTTAGTTCCAGGTTTATACCAAAAGGAATTATGCAAAAAATGATTGGAGGTTAACACCATAAAAATCTTTCCTTATCTATAGCTTATTTTTAAGTACCTAACAGTTAAATAAATTCTATTTAAATGGGAAACAATAAGGCCACCATGTTTCTTGAAAGTATTTATGGCCTCCTAAACGCTTTTTTTATAACACAGGCAACAAAACTATTTCCATTGGTAAAATACCAAGCAAGTTGGCAACCCTTCAAAGCAAACAATTTATGTTTATCATGTTCAAACTGCTCAGCTTCCATAGTAGTTTTCATAAAAATAAAACTTTTGGTCTCCATTTCTTCTCTACTAAATGCCATTTAACTGGCTGCACAGCCTTATAATTGGGGGCAATTTCTACAGATTCACGGGTATGATTCAGCACCCATTTTCATTACCTTAGTGAAAGCCCTGTTTTCAGTTTGCCTCTTTTCCCCTTATTCATTGTGGCATTTACCTCCCCTACAGGCACACCGCTCTGAATGCAGGACACATTCTTGGCCTGATCTCTCCCAATGGTGTTTCCTTTCCCCTGCAGTCAGTTTTTCGGTCTTAATGGGATGACACTGATAGTAACTAATAGAGTAAGGAGTAGAAATTAGGGATTTTCTTTTCAATATTTTTTATTGTAATTTTTCGAACAAACAAGTGTCTATACATACGGACCACACAGATAGTAGCATAGTCATTCCATCCAATCAACAAGCGTTAACTATCAGTTTGAAACAATCCATGTAGGATATGTTGGCTAAACAGGGTTACCTCTAATGTAATTTGAGGACCAAGCTATAACCTCTCGAGAGTATGCCTCTCTGTCTCTAGTTAGTAGGAGCTCATAAGTGTAATGAGTTTGTATTAATCTCACTGTGTCCAGGAGATTCAGAGGGTTGTGTATCTTCCATAGAAACGGCATGGAGAGCCATGCTGCTAGTAGTATACAGTGGATATAAAAAGTCTACACATGCCTGTTAAAATGTCAGGTTTCTGTGATGTAAAAAAAAAATAGACAAAGATAAATCATTTCAGAACTTTTTTCACCTTTAATGTGACCTATAAACTGTGCAACTCAGTTGAACTACAAATCAAAATCTTTTAGGTGGAGGGAAGTAAAAATAAAAAAACCTTAAATAATATGGTTGTGTGCACACCCCTTTCATGACTAAGCCTATTTTTGAAATTTGGTGTTAAAATCTGTATTTTTTGCTAGAAAATTACTTAGAACCCCCAAACATTATATATATTTTTTTAGCAGAGAATCTAGAGAATAAAATGGCGATTGTTGCAATATTTTATATCACACGGTATTTGTGCAGCGGTGTTTTAAACATAAATTTTTGGGAAAAGGGACACTTTCATGAATTTTAAAAAATCCAAACAGTGAAGTTACCCCAATGTTTTTGTATAATGTGAAAGATGATGTTACGCCGAGTAAATAGATACCAAACATGTCACGCTTTATAATTGCACGCACTTGTGGAATGGCGACAAACTACAGTACCTAAGAATTTCCATAGGTGACGCTTTAAATTTTTTTTACGGTTAACAGGTTAGAGTTACAGAGGAGGTCTAGTGCTAGAATTATTGATCTCGCTCTGACGATCGCGGCGATAGCTCACATGTGTGATTTAAACACCGTTTACATATATGGGCGCGACATCCGTATGCGTTTTCTTTGCTGCGCGGGGGCTTTGAGGTCGCGGGGACGTTGGCGCTTTAAACTTTTTTTTTTCTTATTTATTTTATTTATTTTTATAAATTGTGTTTAAATTTTTTTTTTTTTTTGGATCACTTTTATTGCTGTCACAAGGAATGTAAACATCCCTTGTGACAGTAATAGGTGGTGACAGGTACTCTTTATGGAGGGATCGGGGATCTAAAAGACCCCCGATCCCTCCTTTGCACTTCACAGTATTCAGATCGCTGAAAACGCGATTCTGAATACTGTGTATCTTTTTAAAACCGGCGCCATTGGCAGCTGAGTAAACGGGAAGTGACGTCATGACGTCGCCTCCGCGTTTACAATTAGAAGGCTGGAAGCCGCTGGAGGCAGCCGATTAGTCACCGGGCCTCCCGATGGCACGGGAGGCCCGGTAAGAGCGGCTGGAGGCGGCCGGAGGGGGGGGAAGTCCCCTCCCGCTCCTCCGGTATAACAGCCGAGCGGCTTTTAGCCGCATTGGTTGTTATATCTGGATAGCCGATCGCCCGCTGTAAACAACAGTACCGGGATGATGCCTGCAGCTGTGGGCATCATCCCAGTATAACCCCGGAAAGGCGAGTATGCACATCTGCGTACGCTCGACGGGAAGGGGTTAAACTAATATTTTGTTGAAGCACCTCTTGACTTGGCAATATTTGCCCACACTTGAAATATGTCAGATTGCGAGGGCATCTCCTGTGCACAGTCCTCTTCAGATCATCCCACAGATTTTCAATTGGATACAGGCCTGGGCTCTGGCTGGGCCATTCTAATACTTTAATTCTCTTCTGGTGAAGCCATTCATTTGTTGATTTGGATGTATGATTTGGGTCATCATGCTGAAAGATGAAGTTCCTCTTCATGTTCAGCTTTCTAGTAGAAGCCTGAAGTTGTGTGCCAATATTGACTGGTATTTGGAACTGTTCATAACTCCCTCTACCTTGACTAAGGCCCCTGTTCCAGCTGAAGAAAAACAGCTGCAAAGCATGATGCTGCCACCACCACCATGCTTCACTGCAGGTATGGTGTTCTTTTGGTGATGTGCAGTGTTGTTTTTGCGCCAAACGTATCTTTTGAAATTATGACCAAAAAGTTCACCCTTGGTTTCATCAGACCATAACACATTTTCCCACATGCTTTTGGGAGACTTCAGATGTCTTTTTGCTAAATTTATCCGGGCTTGGATGTTTTTCTTTGTAAGAAAAGGCTTCCATCTTGCCACTCTACCCCATAGCCCAGACATATGAAGAATACGGGAGATTGTTGTCACACGTACCACACAGCCAGTACTTGCCAGATATTCCTGCAGCTTCTTTAATGTTGCTGTAGGCATCTTGGCAGCCTCCCTGACCAGTTTTCTTCTTGTCTTTTCATCAATTTTGGAGGGTCGTCCAGTTCTTGGTAATGTCACTGTTGTGTCATATTTTCTCCACTTGATGATGACTGTCTACACTATGTTCCATGGTATATCTAATGCCTTGGAAATTCTTTTGTACCCTTCTCCTGACTGGTACCTTTTAACAATGAGATCCCTCTGATGCTTTGGAAGCTCTATGTGGACCATGGCTTTTGCTGTAGAATCCAACTGAGAAAATTTCAGGAAAGACCTACTAGAACAGCTGAACATTATGTGGGATTAATCAGAGGCATTTTAAATGCTGGCAGGTGTGTACTGACTCCTATTTAACATGAGTTTGAATGTAATTGCTTAATTCTCAACACAGCTACCACATTATTTTAGTTTTTTTATTTTTACTCCCCCACTCTTCTAAAAGATTTCAGTTTGTTTTTCAATTGAGTTGTACAGTTTATAGGTCACATTAAAAGGTAGAAAAATGCTCTGAAATGATTTATCTTTGTCTTATTTTTCACATCACAGATACCTGACATTTTAAGAGGGGTGTGTAGACTTTTTATATCCATTGTATGTGTCACCACCTTCTGTGACTTTGGGGGTATTTGATCTAGACATGAGGGATTTTACGTCTGGCATATGTATACAAAATGTAAGATATCGCTATGACATTCTACATGATAAAAGTTAACGGGAATGTACTGTATATACTGATGTACTGAAATGTTTTTGTCTAAAGTAGAAATTGAGATTTTTTACATAGTTGTCTTCTTAGGTGAGGGCTGCCATTGCATGCCACCTTATAAAAGGTGTGGCTGTAACTGACCAGAGTACATTGCAGTCAGTCTCAGCATAAGCATACTATAAATGAATGTCAAAGCTACTTATCGAAGCATCTGAATGACAGCCAGGGAACTAGCATTTTAAAAATAAGTGGTCAGCAATTGCAGCCTCCAACTTTCTTGCATGACATGAATTTGACAGTGTTACATTATAAAAACAAAATGTAAAGCCCGAATACAAGGTTAAATATAATAAAAAATTATATATATATATATATACATACACACACTGTAAGCCTGTTTCCCTTCCACTCCATGGATATATATATTCTTTTAAATTCCCCACTACGTGCTTGAAAATTTTCTTCCAAGTGGCGCCTACTTGACCTCTGACCTCCCAGTTTTCAATCCAGCAGAGCTCCGTAGACAGAGTAGATGGGCACACTAAAATATGTGCTCCACTAGTGCTGCCAGACAGGCTGAGGACTGCATTTTTTGTACTCCAGAGGGCCCGAGCGGGTGTGCCCGTGAGTGCTACCCCCCCCCGGATAAATAAGCAGGGCAACATTCATCCGATTCATAAAATTCACCCTTCCTAAAGCCATACCATGTGTGTCTCTGGGTGCCATCTCCTAGCACCAGTACTAACATTTGCTTTCACTGCTCGCCGGCTATAAATATCTCAACTGCTGACCCCCTAAGATGCTTAGTTTTATTCATTTTACAGTGAGTGGATATTATTTTTTTGCTTTTAAAGCCTTGTTTGCACCGGTTTGTGTTTACTTACCGTCAGCTGGATCCCCCAAGATCTTCATTACGGCACTGCAGCCGGTGTTGTGATATTCTCTTTCTGAACTGATGTTGTCTTTTTTGATGTCCGCCACTGCCTCTTCTCCAGCATTGGACTTTTTAATGGACTTGCTATATACATAATATTCTCATATCCACAATATGGACATTTGGATTTAGATTACAGTAGTTGCATTATTGCGCTAAAAAATATATTTTATTTATTGCTAAAGCACACTCTTCTGCTGTGCCAAAACTGCTGAAAAGGTAGGGAAATGTGTGCACTCCTGCCATGATACAGTGTTCTGGCCTAGCACCCAATTGTTTGGCTCAAACAATGCCATGTAAAGAGGAAGATGTCATCATGTATGCACTGTATAATTTTTTTTATATGTTAACAAAAATACTGTACTTGAAGAATTAGTACAACATAAAAATTATTTGCAATTCCCTAATGCATGTAGTGCTCTGTCTTTTGGCCATAAAAGCACTTTGCTATCACCGTCAGCACTAGTTGTAGCTCCACCCATGCTGAAGCTCAAAACATGAGTGTTCCCATGGGGGAGATATGGCTAGCACCGAGTCTCTGTGTGTGTGGGCATTTTGAATTCAGGAATAAGGTGTCTAATACGTTCCCTCTGCTCTCTCTCCTTGGCAGCTGCAGACTCAGGCAGAGAACTTACCGCAGCACCAGTATTAACCCTAGGTTTTCTCAGGCAGCAGCCACATGAGTGATTGAGCAGCACTGTGAGAAACAAGTCCCAGCACGTCGTCCCCCCCAACACAGGCAGGGAGAACTTCATGAACACAGGAGCCTTGCACTGACAGCCTCCCTTCCCCCCACTGTGGTAACTAGCAGACTTGTCTTTAGCAGCACTTGCTGGTAGAAACAAGACCTGTCAATTACACATCCATCTCCCTTGAGAGGAAACAGGTCCTCTCTGTTAGGAATAAAGGGCTGACACTACCTGTAAACATTGAGTGTGGATTTGTATGCTGCACTTCTGACCACCTTCATGATCAACGATCCACAGCATCATATGGCTAGATTGGACATCTGAGGTCCCTGGAGAAAAAGGCCCTGGCTGGCATTGGGTGCAAAGTTTTACAAGCATTTCAAACAGCAATCACAAGAAATTTATGAATCAGGGGGTGACCTTCTACCCTGCCCATTAAAGAGAATGAGAAAAGGTTGGATCTTTTGTAACAGCTGAAAGCATACTTTGCCATTGCCTGTGACTTGCAGTTTTTATTTTCCCTTGGATGTCGGACAACTATCCAGGGCACATCTGTGAAAAAGACAAGCTGGAGAGACTGAGCTGTCAGATATCACTCACTGTGACCTTTAGCTCTACCAATTTTTTATTACTGAATCTTCCCTTTTCAAATGTGTGAACCATCAACACTTATTTGCATGAATATCGGTGATTCTGCCCTAGCTGTATTTTTGCCTCTGGTTCTGCTCCATATGGGACACAGAGAAGAAGGCCTTGTTATCTGAATGTTGTTTATTTATGAATAATTCAGTGACTCTTTAGAATCAGAAATGATAATTTTACTTACATATCACAAAAAGTGAGAGCATAAAAACTCTTTGTTACAGCAGTAATACAGATTTAAAAGAGAACTTTATACCAGTCAAAAAATATGCAATAAATGTACTATGAATAGATATTTTGCAACTCTGCACTTTGTTTTGGATACTTTGCTCTGCTTAAAATCTAGCATTTCTTTAGCACTTAACCCTACAGCACAAACTTAATCCTCCTTGTGACACTAACCTTCTGGCCTTGCTGTAGACAATAGCCATTGCATACAGTGAAATTCTACCAAGTATGCCATACTTTTTAGAGGAAACATTTGTACAGATAGTCCATGGAAGAAAGAGCATGGTGTTAAAACATGTAAAAATGTTATTCATGCTGGAAAGGCGCTCTAAAAAAACAAAAACATAGGCTGGGCTGAGCCGCAGACTGCAATAATCAAAATAACATCAAAGTATGTGCACTATGGAGGCATAAACAAGTGAGAAGACTTCTTTGTATTAAGTGGATATACATTGTTCTGCTTCTGCAATCTAGACAATGAAAGTATTCCATCTGTGGTGAGATAGCTTAAAGAGATTGTAAAGCCAAGTTTTTTTTTTTTTGTTTTTTTTTGTTTTTTTTAAACAAACATGGTATACTTACCTCAATTGTGCACTTCATTTTGCACAGATTGGCCCCAATCCTCAACTTCTGGGGTCCCCCAGCGGCGCTGGTAGCTCCTCCCCGCATTGCATTACCCCCTAGTAGAATCGCTCTCCCGGGGGGGGGGGGGGGTTTACCTTGCTGGCACGCTGGACCGGTATCAAGCTTCCTTGACAAATTCTCTGCCTGGCTACCCTACTTTCTCTCTTCTGAAATGGCAACAATCATTCTGGTGACTTCAACATCCCTGTTAATCTTAACACTCCCGCTACTTCTAAGCCTAACATTCTCTTTTGACCTAAAACAATGGACACACGCTTCTACTCACTTTGTTGGCAACTGTCTTGACCTCATTCTCCTACCTATGCAATATTCTTTTTCCTCTCTCTGATCACCACCTTATTAGTTTCACTCTCATCTTCCTCCTCCTTGCCTTCCAACTACCAAACCATTACCTGTAGAAACCTTCGCCATCTTAACCCCTCTCTTCTTTTTTCTGCTACAGATTGTCTCTACAACAAAATTTCATTCTTGTCCTGCCCCAACTTGGCCACTTTTGTCTACAACAGTTCACCGTCATCCACCCTGAATACCTTCGCCCCCCTCACTACACACAGAATCAGGCCCCGACCGCTACAACCCTGGCAGACAGACAATACCAGAAGCCTAAAAAAAACAGAGCCGCACTCTTGAGCGTATGTGGCGTAAGTCACAGCAAGATTTCAGCCAATATAAATCTGCCCTCCAAAAATACCATTCCTGCTGCCACACAGACCTACTTTATTACTCTCATTAACACCCTCTCACGCAGCCCCTGTCAACACTTTCTACCTTTACCACTCTACTTCGTACTCCATTACCTCCACCCACTAACTTACTCACTGCCCAGGAGATTGCTAATCACTTAAAAAATAAGATTGAGACAATTCGTCTCGAGATCTCCACTCTACAGATATCCTTCTCAAATACTATGGTCACCATCTGGCTCTATCCTACACTCTAACTCATATCTTCAACCTCTCACTCTCTACTGGCATCTTCCCCAACTCTCTAAAACATGTGCTAGTCACTCCCATACCAAAAAAGGCCTCACTAGACCTCACCAATCTTAACAACCTAATACCCATCTCTTTACTCCCTTTTGCCTCCAAACTTCTTGAACGTTTAGGTGAAATACTAAACCAACAATAATATACAGTGACAGCTGCTAACACTCAAACAAAGTCCAGATAAATGTGAATAAAAACAGTGTAACACTAAAAATGGTGAAATACCTCTAAACAGGGGTAAAAAACTAATAAAAGAATAATGGTGCGACACTCATTAAAAATAAATGTGAAAAAATGTGTCTGCTGACATGAAACATATCAAACAGTGGACCATAATAAAATATAAAAAATAAAATGAATGTTTAGTCTACAACCGACTGAGCAACCACCTCATTGAGAATAACCTTCTTGATCCCCTTCAGTCTGGATTTCACCCACAGCACTCCACAGAAACTGCCCTCCTAAAACTCAAACGACTTACTAACAGCCAAAACCAACGGTTATTATTCCGTACTCTTACTCTTGGACCTTTCCGCTGCCTTTGATACAGCTGACCACCCCCTCCTCCTCAAAAAACTCAATTTGCTTGGTCTCCATGGCTGCGCTCTCCGTTGGTTTGAATCTTACCTATCTCATTGCACCTTCAGTGTCACTTACAACTCCACTTCCTCCTCGCCAACTCCTCTTACCGTTGGGGTCCCCCAAGGTTCTGTCCTTGGACTTCTACTATTCTCAATCTACACGTCCTCCCTATCCTCAGCTGATAGCCTCCCATGGCTTCCACTATTTATATGCAGATGACACCCAAATCTATCTCTCTGCCCCTCAGCTCACCCCATCAGTCTCCTCACGCTTCACTGATTTACTAACAGACATATCAGCCTGGATGTCACACCACTTCCTCAAACTGAATCTATCTAAAACTGAGCTCTTAATATTTCCTCCTCCATGTGCCCCTTCTCCTGACTTCTCTGTCAAGATCAATGGCACATCTATCAGTCCATCCCCACATGCCAGGGTGCTAGGGGTAACCTTAGACTCTGAACTGTCCTTTCAGGCCCCCATCCAATCCCTGTCCAAATAATGGCACCTTAGCCCCCGCAATATTTCCAGAACATGCCCCTTTTTAACTAATGACACCACCAAGCTTCTAATTCACTCGCTGGTTATCTCTTGCCTCGACTACTGCAACTCCCTCCTCATTGGATTACCTTTACATAGACTATCCCCCCCTTCAGCCAATAATGAATGCCACTGCAAGACTCATCCACCTTACCAACCATTCAGTGTCCTCCACCCCACTCTGCCAATCCCTCCACTGGCTACCACTCACGCAACAAATAAAATTCAAAGTACTAATAATAATTTACAAAGCCACCCATAACTCTGCCCCCAGCTACATCACTAACCTAGTCCCAAAATACCAACCAAGCCGCTCTCTTTGGTCCTCCCAAGACCTCCTGCTCACTAGCTCCCTTGTCACCTCCTCCCTCGAGAGCTTCTCTCATCCTTTGGAACTCCCTTCCCCAATCGGTCGGGCTGTCCCCTAATCTATCCATTTTTAGATGATCCCTGAAAACCCTTCTCTTTAAAGAAGCCTACCCTGCTTCTAACTAATACACTGTTTTACTTCCTCTATCAGCTCATCCCCCACAGCCATTACCTTTTGTATCAAATTGACCCTCGCTTTTTAGAGATTGTAAGCTCTAAATAAGCAGGGCCCTCCGATTCCTCTTGTACCAAATTGTAATGTCTGCCTTTATTTTGTTAAGCGCTGCGCAAACTGTTGGCGCTATATAAATCCTGTATAATAATAAATTTCTTAAACCGATCATCTGTTTATCAAGCTGGCACTACATTGTACAAAATTTGCTCAGTGGGTGACCCTTTTGGCTAACTCTCTGTGATCAGAAGAATATACTGAAGCCTTCTTTAAAAACTAGAAATGATAAACTAGTATTGAAGTGGAGTAGTGTCTCAAAAACACCAAAAAGGCATGTCATTGGTCACTACAGACAACACCTTCATTTGTGTCTTGTGTATTTGTTTATTGAAATAATTTTTTCATTAAATAAAAGGCTCTTTATTTATTTAAAACAGGAAACACATAAGTTACATTTTGAATTATTTCAGATTCCTCATATGTCACCGATACTGCTAATTGTTACTGGAAAGAGGGAAAAAGCTTTAGAAAACACCTTAAAGGGTTTGTTAACCCACTACGTTAAAATTACACTATTTTCTCTATGTATTAATGTAATGTGCCTTGTGTCTATGCTTTATAAAAATAATGCTGCAATATACCCGTTTTAGAGTGTTGTTCGGCGGTCACATGTTCTGCCGTCTGCTTCCTCTCTCGGTCTGACAGCTGCAGTGGGCGGGGCCGAGGATCCCATGCTGATGTCAGCCAGGAGTGGAGGAGGCCCCGCCCGCCGCAGCTGTCATGCGAGAGAGGAAAGAGATGGCTGATCATGTGACCGCCGATCAGCGCTCTTTTTTTGGGGGTTAACAAACACTTTAATGCACTAACCTAATAATAATAATATTACCCTCATCACAAAAAAAAAAAAAAAACACAACCCACACAAACTTGAATAATGACATAGGGATCACCTATTACATTCAGCCTTCATATTTTAAAGCTTTATTAGGATTATTTGAAACAAGGTTTAACAAGCAGTGAACTTTTGCAATTAATCAATTATTTATTTATTTTTTTAAGTAGCACCAAGCAGATGGCTGGTGAAATCTAATAAGTTGCTGTAGATTGTTGTACTGCCTTAGGCCAGCCAAACACAATTCTTGCTATGCCCTATGGGCTGAATGAGAAAAATGTATCGATTCTCCCCATCCATACTAAACAGCATGAATGGGGGAAATCTTCTGTTCCAGCTATTGTATTCTGACAGCCACAGCACCTGCCAGAATGCCTAGACAGTGACTACAGCTACTGCTTGGCCCGCATTGGCTCTTTTGATTTGCAAATCAATTTTTTTGGGCGGGGTTGACAGGGCCACCATAGGCTTACATTTGAGCTGATTCAATAGGAACTGATCAGAATTCAAGTCATGTATGACCAGTTTTACTAAAATAAGCCTGGATGTATGCTTTAAAATAAAAAGATCTGCTTTAAACAAGCAGTGTCATGTAGCATACATTTTATAGAACGGTCTATTGTAAGAGCCAAAACAAATATAAAAATGGGCAACATTAGATTTCAGCGTCAAACAATTCAACAAAGTTTACAGCAAAGTTAAAACAGATTTGAGCAATGTGTCACCAAATAAATAAAGCCACATATGGTAAATATACACCAAACTAATGAGTAAAGCAAACTGTGACATTATGGTATACTGGACTGAGTACCACAGGGCAGCCAGTACCCCACATGTGTCGTTTACCCATCATTCTAAATGTTGTTATCTAGAAATATATTTATTTAAAGCATGGCTTAAACATATATTGAAACATTGGCAAACAAAGGGTATATAAAATGCTAAATTCAGAATTTCCTACAGTACACACAGAATTCATACAGATAAGTACTGGAAGCTGTTATCAAATCTACTGCAATAAAATGGGTTTTCATCTTTAGACAAAACTTGGTCCAATCCTCTAAAAATTGAAGAGTACATTGGAAGGCTGGGCACAGAAATGGTAAAAGCAGAAATCCTCAGTGTTTCACCGCTGAAAGTCCATCACAAATAGCTGGTTTTGCTATATTTGAACATTTCACCATGCACATATAGTGAAGGGCAAATTTGTATACCCATTAAAGTGGTTGTAAAGACCAGGCATCTTTTACCTTAATGCCTTCCCTGTATGTTGGGTGGGGTTGGGTGGGGTGGGGTGGGGGGGTGGGTTTTCTGAGCTGTGCTGTTAGTGCAGCTCTGGAGCGAGGTCACAGGTGGGCCCCCTTAAGAAGTGGCTATCTATGGGGACCCACCATGGAGAAGCAGAGTGCCAGCGGGGGACCCAAGAAGAGGAGGTTTGGATCTGCTCTGTGCAAAACCATTGCACAGAGCAGGTAAAGCATAACATGTTTGTTATTAAAAAAAAAAAAAAAAAAAAAAAAAGCTGGACTGCATCCCACTCAAACAGTGTAAAACAATTCAAATGTCTACAATTACACTACATTTTACAAAATGACCTGAAAAGAAGATATACATTTGCAGGTGCTGAGGAAGTCCTAAATAATGTTAAGATTTAAAAACTGCACCACAATACTTGAATAAATCTTAAAGGGGCAAAAACAGTGCAAAAGATATCACAAAGCCATAGAAAAAAAAAACAAATCCTCAATTTTAAAATTGGGAATATACAATTTTCTGTAGTTTAAACACATTTTAGGAAAATGGAAAAAAAAAAAAAAGAAGAAGAAGGTGAACCTGAAATGCAACATGTACACCTAAATAAATAAGTTTCAAAGGAAATCACAGTTTTTGCCATTATTTTCAATGCAATGCTCAAGCCTTTTCAAGTCCAATTTAAATTTACATGTGATATACTTTGGTTCCCAGTACATCCAAAGTCCATTTATTGAGCTATACCAGCAGTGCTCAGTCTTGCTTTCCTTCACGCCACTGTTGTTTGGAGCCTTCATTCCATGCCACATATACAAATAAGGCCAAAATCGCATGCACAGCAACGACAGCCACTATTGCAGCATAGAAATAGCTGTCCCTGTTAGACATACCATACGCACCTATAAAACAAAGTAGGAAGATATGCATTAGCACATATAATAAAAGCGGTTGTATAGTCTTTTTTTTTACTTTTACCTACAGGTAAGCCTATAATAAGGCTTACCTGTAGGTAAAAAAAATATCTCCTAAACCTTTACGGTTTAGGAGATATTCCCCTTGCTATGCGCCGCTGACTGCAGCGGCGCATGCGCACAGGGGATTCTCGGCTGAAGCCCGGCAGCTGCCGGACCTTGCCGAGTAAGAAATCTCCCGCGCATGATGACATCGCGGCTCCAGCCACTCACAGCGCTGGAACCGCGATACCCGGAAGACACCCTGAGGCAACATGACAGCTCCCTCGGCGTGGACCAGGTAAGATACTGACGCCTCGTTCTAAGGTAAGTATTTCATAATGAGCTAGTATGCGGTGCATACTAGCTCATTATGCCTTTTGCTTTACAGGGTTAAAAAAAAAAAAAAAAAATGCGGGTATACAACCGCTTTAAGTTTGCATTTGGTTGTAATTACACTAATTAACCCATTCTCCCCTTAATACCCAAGACTTGGTACATTTGCTGCATGCGTAAATTATATATAGAGTGATTGCCAGGTTTGGCAACTTGCATTTTCCAAAGTAAGCCATGACAACTCGTGTTTCTCTCATGACAGGTTTAAAATCCACTTCCAGGAGTTAAACATAAAAATAAAAATACACCCTTGCAGTGGGGTCCCCAGAAGTTAACAAAGGCAAACAGACAATGCGTGTGTAACATGATCTATGTATTTATCTGATTGGGATAAGTTCTTAAACTGATCTGCTTATCTTAATCTGTTCATAGGGCTGGCCATACACTGTGCAAATTTGCTCAGTGGGTGAGACTTTTGGCTACCTACTGTCTGACATCCCTCCAGTGAAAAATACTGTTGGCTGACCAGCAGTTGCATCTAATCAAATGCAGCGGCTGTCAGGGTAGACGCAGTGGAAGATTTGTCCATCCACACAGTTTAAAAAGATCTAATAGTGTATGGCTAGGCTTTACTTTGACAGTGTGTTTTTTTTAACTCTGTTATAGGAAGAAAGGTCCACTGAAGCCTCCTAAAAACTAGAAATGATAAACCAGAACTAAAGTGGGTTAGTTTCCCATAATGGCCAAAAAAGGTATTCAATTGGTCAATAAAGTACAGACACCTTCACTTGTGTCTTAGGTCTTTGTCAGTTAAGGACCAGGCCTTTTTCTGACATTCGTTGTTTACAAGTTTCAATTAGTATTTTTTTTGCTAGAAAATTACTTGGAACCCCCAAACACATACAAAATAAATAAATAAATAGTAAAATAATTTATATACCCTGTTTCCCTGAAAATAAGACCTAGCGTGATTGTCGGTCTTGGCTGCAATATAAGCCCTACCCTGAAAATAAGGCCTACAAGGACTTTAACTAGGGCTTATATTGCAGCCATCACCGACAATCACACTAGGTCTTATTTTCGGGGAAACAGATTTTTTTATCTATATCTATATATATATATATATATATCTATATATCTATATATCTATATAAAATCAGAGACCCTAGAGAATAAAATGGCAGTCGTTGCAATATTTTATCTCACACTGTATCTGCGCAGCAGTGTTTCAAACACAATTTTACATTTACGGTTTTCTTTTAATTCATTAAAGTTAGCCCAATTTTTTTTTACTGTAAAAGATGATGTAACGCCCAGTAAATAGATACCAAACATGTCATGCAGGTTTTTTACAGGTTACCTGTTTATAGTTACAGAGGAGGTATAGTGCTAGAATTATTGCTCTGGCTCTAATGATTGCGGCAATACCTCACATGTGTGGCTTGAACACCGTTTACTAATGTGGGCACCACTTATGTACCGTATATACTCGAGTATAAGTCGTTCCGAGTATAAGTCGAGGCCCCTAATTTACCACAAAAAACGTATTGACCCGAGTATAAGACGAGGGTGAGAAATGCAGAGGGTCAACAATGCCCATCTGCAGCTGCATGCCTCCCTGTGTCCTGTGCAGCCTACCTGTACCCTGTGCATGTGTCCTGTACATGTGTGTCCTGTGGTCCTGTGCAGCCTACCTGTGTCCTGTGCAGCCTCCCTGTGGCGATCTCCATCCTCAGACAGCGGCCGGCGTGTGATGATACTGTTCGGCGGCCATTCCACAGTTCAAAAGCCGCGCCTCCTCCTCGTCTGTGATAGGCTGACCGCTGACTGCCTATCACGGACATTCTTTCATTCTCATAGCACGGACGAGGATGAGAGAATGTCCGTGATAGGCTGTACACTGACAGCTGTTTAGCCTATCACAGACGAGCAGGAGGCGCGGCATTTGAAAGCTGGAATAGCCTCCAAACACTATCATCACACGCCGGCCGCCGTCTGCCTGCATGACATGCTGATCATGCAGACAGACGGCAGTGACTCGAGTATAAGTCGAAGGGGACACTTTCAGCCCAAAAAAAAAAGGGCTGAAAAATTCGACTTATACTTGAGTATATACGGTATGCGTTCATTTCTGCACGTGAGATTGGAGGAACGGGATGCTTTAAATTTTTTTTTTTCTTATTTATTTTTTTACACTGTCCCTTTAAAAAATAATTTTTGATCACTGTTATTCCTATTACAAGGGATGTAAACATCCTTTGTAATAGAAAAAATAGAAAAAAGCATGACAGGTCCTCTTTATTGCAAGATCTGGGGTCAAAAAGACCTAAGATCTCACATTTACACTTAATAAAAAAAAAAAAAAAAAAATTGTCCATTTAAGACAGTTAGGCAGAAGAGATGTCAGATGGTCCTCCAAGGGCATAGAGTAGAGTGGGGGACATCTTGCCCTCACTCGACTTCGGATTGTTTCCCCCTTTACCGACAGCTCTGGGAAGCAGGGGAAACGACTGTGAAGCAGTGGGAGGGGGCATCCTCCCGTTGCCCATAAAAGGGATCCTGTGGCTAACCCACCGCCGGGTCCCCTTTTTGTGGAAGAGGATTGCTCACCGTTAAAAAAAAAATACTGGGGTTATGGCAGCTAGCTGCTGTCATAACCACAGTATACAACGTTAATGTAATGACGTAAATATACAGTGGGCGGTCCAGAAGTGGTTAAGTTATTTTTCTATTAATCACCTCAGTACTGGGCACTTTCACCCCCTTCCTGCCCAGGCCAATTTTCAGCGCTATCACACTTTGAATGACAAATCGCACGGTCATGCAACACTGTACTCATGATATTGTTATAATTTTTTTCACACAAATAGGAAGTGCGCATCTTCACTGGTCTCATGATTTCATTTGATTATCCTGTCAACGAATCACGATGATCACGATTACTGCTCGTGGTTTTCATTAAAAAAAAAAAAAAAATTCAAGCATTTAGAAGAACTCCATTTTTTTCATTAAAAAAAAAAAAAAAAAGAAGAAGGAAAATCCCTGCCTGTAGCAAAGTCCGAACACAACAGACAACAGTATTTATTTGTATTATTATTGGTACTTATATAGCACTGTCAATTTACGCAGCGCTTTACAAATACATTGTGCATTCAAATCAGTCCCTACCCTCAAGGAGCTTACAATCTAAGGTTCCTCACACTCCTACACATACTAGGGCCAATTTAGACCGGATCCAATTAACCTACCGACATGTCTTTTGGAGTGTGGGAGAAAACCGGAGAAAACCCACGCAGGCACAGGGAGAACATGCAAACTCCAGGCAGGTAGTGTCGTGGTTGGGATTCAAACTAGGGACCCTTTTAGAACAGATTTAGAACAGTAATTACTAAATGGCACAGCGCCCTTTACATTACACAGCCCCCCCATTTGGATGACACAGCCCGTTTACATCAGCCCCCTCATTTACATTACACAGCCCTCCATTTACATTATACAGCCCCCCTGCCTCTCCCAGGATAGCCCTGCCAGCACACTATAAAGTTTAACCTATGGACTGCCGCATGGCAATATACGTCCCAACTTTGAAGAGGAATATCGTCATTATGGCAGCAGCTAGCTGCCATAACCCCGGTATCCTCTTCTTCGGCCGGCGGACCACTTTCCGATAATAGTGGTCCCTGCGGCACATTTGCCGCAAGATCACTTTTATATCGGTGGCGGGAGAGGGCCCCCCCGCCGCGCTCCGGTGCCCTCCGCCGCTTACCGGAGCCGTCGGCAGCGGCGGAGGCAATCAAATCCTTTCAAGTCAGTGGCATGGAGACGAGTGAGGGGAAGATGGCCCCCATCCGTCTCCATACCATTGCAGTGCAAAAGCGACGTCAAAACGTCACTTCCGCCCATAGCTCTTAAAAGGGACATTTTTTTTTTTTTTTTTTTAAATGACAATTTTTTTTTTTTTTAATTGTATTTTAGTGTAAATATGAGATCTGAGGTCTTTTTGACCCCAGATCTCATATTTAAGAGGTCCTGTCATGCTTTTATTCTATTACAAGGGATGTTTACATTCCTTGTAATAGGAATAAAAGTGACACATTTTTTTTTTTTTTTAAAGGACAGTGTAAAAATAAAAAAGTAAAATAAATAAGAAAAAATTTTTATTTATTTTTTTTTTTTAAACGTGCCCCATCCCGCCGAGCTCGCGTGCAGAAGCGAACGCATATGTGAGTAGCGCCCGCATATGAAACGGTGTTCAAACGTGAGGTATCGCTGCGATAGGTAGAGCGAGAGCAATAATTCTAGCCGTAGACCTCCTCTAACTCAAAACATGCAACCTGTACAAATTTTTAAACGTCGCCTATGGAGATTTTTAAGGGTAAAAGTTTGTCGCCATTCCATGAGCGGGTGCAATTTTGAAGCTTGACATGTTGGCTATCAATTTACTCGGCGTAACATTATCTTTCACAATATTAAAAAATTGGGCTAACTTTACTGTTGTCTTATTATTTAATTAAAAAAAGTGTATTTTTTCCAAAAAAAAGTGCGCTTGTAAGACCGCTGCGCAAATACGGTGTGACAGAAAGTATTGCAACGACTGCCATTTTATTCTCTAGGGCAGTGATGGCAAACCTTGGCACCCCAGATGTTTTGGAACTACATTTCCCATGATGCCCCACTACACTGCAGAATGCATGAGCATCATGGGAAATGTAGTTCCAAAACATCTGGGGTGCCAAGGTTCACCATCACTGCTCTAGGGTGTTAGGAAAAAAAAAAAAAAAATTTATTATGTTTGGGGGTTCCAAGTAATTTTCTAGCAAAAAAACCTGTTTTTACTTGTAAACAACAAATCTCAAAAAGAGGCTTTGTCTCCTTGAGTGGTAAAAATTTTTAAAACGCCCCCCTTTTTTTTTTTTTTTTTTTTAATTTAGTTATTGGTGGGACACTGGCACACTGACAGATGTTTTTGTGCACTTGTACACTTTGACAGATGTTGATCGTCCACTGGCAGACACTACAGATGTTGATGTTGCAATGGAACACTATTGCACGTTTGCAGATGTTTTTGTGCACTGGTACAGATGTTGATAGAACAGTGACAATGGTGCTTGGTGTACTGTGTGGCGATAGCTGCAGTCTGTGATCTGTGGCAGCTCTCTGTGTAAGTGATAATTTTACACAGAGAGCTGTCAGCACAGGCTGCAGCATCCCCCCCTCCTCACTGAGCTCAGGGGGGAGAACTGACACAGAGACACATGTCTCTGTTTACACTGTGAAGGCTGTGATTGGTCACACTAATCACGTGATCGGGAGGGCCAATCATAGCATCCATATCCCGATCTGTGATGGGTTGTATCTGAGGATTACAGCCATCACAGGTCCGCATACGGGTGCCCGTTCTGAGCGACGTACAGGTATATCCACTCATAATGGGGAAGCTCCAACCAAACCGTTTATGTACAGCAGCCGGGTGGGAAGCGGTTAAAGAATATGTTCTTTGTAAAGCCTAGTACATAGTATGAGTTTATTTCTGTTCAACCCATCGGGTTGAAAAAAACTGTCAGCTCCAGTCAGAGCCACTGTACTAACAATCCAACGTTAGTACAGCGATTTCCCCCCTAAGCAGTTGTGTTCTGACAGGGGGATGCCCCCACAGGGGACACAGGCACTACAGGGGCCACAGGATCCTGCTGCTGTCAACCAAACTCCTGTGAGGAGTAAGAGGGGCAGGGCTTAGCAGTGCTGCCTATGGCTATGGGTGCACACAGCCTGGATCGGGAGCACGGATGCCCACTTAGCACCGCACTTGCTGAGGAGGCACCCAGAGAAAAAAAAAAAAAAAGAAGAAGCGGGCAGCGCTGGCGGAGGACACTAGAACAAAAGTTAGTAAGAGACCCCTCAGTGCAATATGATTGCATAGAGCAGGTAAGTATAAAGAGGTTGTAAAGGCTGAAGGTTTTTTACCTTCCTGCATTCTATGCATGAAAGTAAAAAACCTTGTGTGTGTTGCTCTCCTCACAGCCCCCCTAATACTCACCTGAGCCCCTTCTCAATCCAGCGATGTGCACGGGAGCCTCGGCTGTGCCGGTTCTCTCTCCCCACATTGGCTGACAGCAGTGGGAGCCATTGGCTCAAACTGCCGTTAATCACAGCCAGTGAGCCAATGAGAAGAGAACAGGGGGCAAGGCCAGTCATGGCTCTATGCGTCCTATGGATCCAAGGAGCACCAGTGGGGGACCTAAAAAGAGAAGGATCATCGCTGCTCTTATATAAAAAAAAAAAAAAAAAACTATAAATAAAGTTCCTATTCAACAGTAGCATTGCAAGAGTTGCACAACTTTTGTAAATTAAACAGTTTAAAAATGAATTTACCGGAATCCACAATGGCACGCTTTGAGTGATGCAAGAGATTAGGCCCTTATTCTAATTTATTTGGAAACTTTTATATAACGTTTACCTGACCCATTAGGCTTAAAGTGTTACTAAAGTCATTTTTTTAAAATTACAATAACAAACATGATCTACTTATCTGCAGTGGTATTGCAGAGTGGCCCCAAGCCTCCTCTTCTGGGGTCCCCGGCGGCGATCTTGGCTCCTCCTTTTTAGGACTACCATAGCCAGCTGCTGGCTTTGGGGAGAGCGTAGTTTGCCTGCTCCCGACCTGTATATCTATGGAGTCGCGCTCCATAGACTTATGCTGGCCATACGCTATATGAAAGATCGTCTGAAATTCGCTCATTTGGCCAGTTCTTAGTTTTTCGGACAGTTAATGGGCACAAAATCAACAATTGTTGGGACGTTTTTGAGCCGAAAAAACAAAGGACAAGTTTGAAAATTTTCTGCCAAACCATAAATTGAAAGATTAATGTGTTTCCTGTCCAAACTGTTTGCACTAGGTATATGTAAAAAAACAAACAAAAAAAAAAAAAAACACACCAACAAAAAAATGGATTTATGTCCACTGAATGATTTATTGGTCATTACATGATGGCACTATCATTTGCTCTCATGGCTGAAGGTTTGTTTTTCAAAAATGGATTCAGGCGATTTTTTGTTCGTATAGTGTATGGTTAGCATTACACAGCGGGACTTGGGCCCGCCCCCCCACTTCCTCTTCACTTCATCTGATTGACAGCAGCAAGAGCCAATGGCTCCTACTGCTTCTCGAATGCTGTGTGAAGAGGAAAATAGGCGAGAATAGATGCGGCCATGCACAGCGCTGATCTCTCCTTCCCTCTTATCCCCTTCACACAGGGAAAGGGTGGAACTTAGAAACTGAAAATGTGTTTTACCTTAAAGCAAACAATGCATTAAAGTGGATGTAAACCCAATGTCATCCTTTCTAAACTACTGTCATAGGGGTTATCTATAAGGATATACATGCCTCCTGCATGTATCTTTACCTGTCAAATGTCTCCCCTCTGTCTGTTATGAGACCCGAAAAACTGCATATTCTGTGGGCGGGTCTGTTGTCTGGAGCTCAGTGGGTGGAGTTGTGACGTCAGAGTCCCCGCCCACCTCTACACTCCTCTTGTCAATATGCATTTTGTCCTGTGTATTTCTAACACTGAACTTCTGCTATGATCTCTAACATCCAGTGAAAAGACAGGAAAGTAACCACATGACTTCAGCATGCCAAATCATGCTGAGGTGTGGAACAGCCAATCCTTGCAGAGCTGCTGAAGAAAGGAGTGGGGGAGGGAATTACAAAATAATGCCTGTGTCTTAGGCTAGTGCATGAGATATGTAAATCACCTGTCAATCACAGCAAGGGGGAGGATTTGACAAAGTTTCTCAGTTTGTCAAGATTTATCTCACTGAACAATAAAAGAGGATTGCTCACAGATGGATTAACTCTGTGTGGCAAGACTGGGCTCAAATGATAGGAAATCTTATACTCTACAGTATGATAAAAAAAAAAAAAAATATTCGGGTTTATATCCACTTTAAGGTAAAAAATGTTTTTAGGTTTAGTAACACTTTAAATACTTAATTGTGTCAAAATAAATAGACCGAACCAAACTATGGAGCATGTCACAGTGTCTGGAAAGGGAAAGTGAATAATTTAAAAATGAACTTCCATAAGTAACGTTTTTCTTTACAATGATTATATTGGAGTACCCTAATGATTTTATTGATGAACTGCCTCATTCCACATTAGGCATTGGTCTCCTCAATTTCACATAGTATGTTACACCAGCATTCCTTACCTGGGTGCTTGATTGTACCTTTAAAAGGACATGTACAGCTCTTCACAGAGAGAAAAAAAACAAAAAAAACCAATCTCCTGAGGCCCCACAATACACCAACTTCACAATGGAGTTTAATGGAGTGTAAATTGTTGACTTTTTGACTGGATTTCAAAACATTAAAGCCTTTTAATATTGTCTTGTTATTTGTATCTGTATGGTTAACCTACTTAACTGCTTGCAATCTACCCTATAGCAGTTTTACTGCTAAAGGGTGGCAGCTGTGCATCGGATCACGTAGATAAATAAATTAAATAAGTTATTTAATAATTATTTGATTCCCTGCAGATTTTGTAAATTTGCCCACTTACAAAGAAATGAAGGGTCTATAATTATCATAGGTGTATTTTAAATGAGAGACACAGAATACCAACCAAAAATCGTGATACAATTAGGGTTTCACCAATACCCAGCATTTGCACGAGTACTTGTACTCGTGCAAATGCTCCGATGCCTAATCCATCAGGGGATGATCGGTGGGGTGGTGGGGGACGATACAAGCACCGATATCCCTGTATAGATTTCAATAAAGCAGCTGACAGACGCTTCTCCTCCTCTCCCTCCCGCAGCTTTCAGCTGCTTTATTGAGATCTATACAGGGAGATCGGTGTTTGTAATGGCTCCCAACGCCATACCGATCCTTCCTGAATGTCCCGTGTGTCCTCCTCCATGATCCTAAGGTCTCCCACCAGGTCCTCCTCCAGTCCCCCTCGTGTCCTCCTCCGCTCCCCCCTTGCCCCAGATCTGCCAGGACGGAGAGCGGAAGAAAGAGCCGGTGTCATTTACTGGCACCTTCCTTTTCTGAATGCATATAGAGTCAGTGATTACTGACTTCCATTCATAACTGAGCAGAGTAAACTGTGTGCACGATGCTTCAGTTTATGAATGGGGAGGAGCCTCTGAAAAAAGTCCACGCCTCATCAGTGCCACCTATCAGTGCCCATTAGTGCTACTGTCACATGACATAAAAAAAGAAAAAAAAAAAAGTATCGGCATCAAGGAGTACTTAAAAAAAAAAAAAGTATTGGTACTTGTACTCTGTCTTAAAAAGGTGGTATCGGTACAACCCAAATACAAATGTTATTAATTGAGTTGTAGTTCAGTGAGTAAAATACGTATTTGATCCCCTACCAACAATAATTCTGGCTCCCACAGACTGGCTACAGTGTGTCCTCATGTGGTACACAGATTAATCCTGTCAATTTAAGAAGGTGCTCCTAACGACAACTCGTTATGTGTATAAAAGATGTTCACAGAATCTTTCTTCCATTCAAACCTCACCATCATGGGCAAGACCAAAGAGCTGTCAAAGGACATCAGGGACAAGATAGTAGACCTACATAAAGCTGGAATGGGCTACAAGACCATCAGCAAGAAGCTTGGTGAGAGGGAGACTGTTGGAGCGATTACTGCAAATGTAAGAAATACAAAATAACCATCAATCGCCCTCGGTCTGGAGCTACATGAAAGATTTTGCCTCGTGGGATAAGGATGATCATGAGAAAGGTGAGGGCTCAGCCCAGAACTACATGGAAGGAGCTTGTGAATGATCTCAAGGCATTTGGGACCACAGTCATCAAAAAAATCATTGGTAACAATATGCTGCCATGGATTGAAAACCTGCAGCTCCCTCCTCAAGAAGGCACATGTACAGGCCTGTCTGAAGTCTGCCAAAGAACATCTAAATGATTCAGAGAAGGATTGGGAGAAAGTGCTGCAGTCAGATGAGACCAAAATGTGGCTTTTTGGCATTAACTTTGGCACTTCCTCCAAACACTCGCCGTGTTTGGAGGAAGAAAAATGCTTACTATGACCCTAAGGACACCATCCCTACAGTCAAGCACGGAGGTGGAAACATTATTCTTTGGGGCTGTTTCTCTGCTAAAGGTACAGATGGACTTTGCCGCATTGAGGGGCCATGTATTGTAAAATCTTGGATGAGAACCTTCTTCCCTCAGCCAGAACATGAAGACGGGTCGTGGATGGGCCTTGCAACATGACAATGACCCAAAACATACCACCAAGGCAACAAAAGAGTGGCTCAAGAAGAAGCACATTAGAGTCATGGATTGGCCTAGTCAGTGTACAGTCCGTAATCCTATAGAAAATTTATGGAGGGAGCTGAAACTTCGAGTTGCCAAGCGATAGCTAAGAAATCTTAAGGATTTAGAGATCTGTAAAGAGTGGACCAAAATCCCTCGAGATGTGTGCAAACCTGGTATTCAACTACAAGAAATATCTTACCTCTGTGCTTGCCAGCAAGGGATTCTCCACCAAGTACTAAATCATGTTTTGCTTGGGGATCAAATGCTTATTTATTCACTGAACTTTTGGTTGATATTCTGTCTCTATCATTTAAAATACACTTATGATAAAAAAAAAAAATAGACTCTACTTCTTTGTAAGTGGGCAAACTTACAAAATCTGCAGGGGATTAAATTATTTTCCCCACTGTAAAAACACTAGTTAGGCACACTGTTAACCCTTTAATTGCCCGATATTAACTCCTTTCCAGCCAGTGTCATTAGTACAGCGACAGTGCATATTTTTAAAACTGATCACTGTATTAGTGTCAGTAGTGTCCCAAAAAGTGTCAGTTAATGTCAGAATGTCCGCCGCAATATCGCAGTCCCACGATAAGTCGCTAAATGCCGCCATTACTAGTAAATAAAAATATACAAGATCCCATAGTTTGTAGACGCTATAACTTTTGCGCAAACCAATCAATATACACTTGAGATTTTTTTTTACCAAAACTATATAGCAGAATACATATTAACTGTTAAGAAATTAGATTTTTAAAAAATTTTTTAAATTGAATATATGTTTATAGCAGTAAGTAAAAAATATTGTTTTTTTCAAAATTGCCTTTTTTTTTTTTTTTTTTTAAATAGCACAAAAAATAAAAAAGGCAGAGGTGATCATATACCACCAAAAGACAGCTCTATTTATGGGAAAAAGATTATATCAATTTTGGGGTACAGCGTTACATAAATGCGCAATTGTCAGGTAACCGCTTCAGCCCCGGAATATTTTACCCTCTTCCTGACCAGAGCACTTTTTGCGATTCGGCACTGCGTCGCTTTACTTACTTACCAATAACTGTTTTTCTAGGATATCTTCCAGGACGGCATAACCTGAGAGATGACTGGTCCACCTGACAGGAAACACAATCAACATACAAGGTTAAAAGGCCCCTCCCTTCCCCCTGCACCTCAGTTCTCCCAAAGTAATAGGTTATCCGGGTGACAGAGAGAAACTCTTCCCGTAGTACTTATATTAAAACATGGGTGGGAAGTAGGCCTGCCGTCCTGGAAGATATCCTAGAAAAACAGTTATCGGTAAGTAACTGTCAATTTTCTCTAGTCATCTTCCAGGACGGCATAACCTGAGAGGATGGACAAGGAGTAGGAGTTCAAGGCCTACCTCAGGGCGGGACCACCGCTTGTAGCACCTTCCTTTCAAATGTCAGAGCCTGGGGCGACAGCAGTTCCACTCTATAGTGTTTCAAAAAGGTATCCTGCTTCGCCCAAGTGGCTGTGCGACAGACCTGTTCTATTGAGGCCCCAGCTCTCTCTGCCCAAGAGGCTGCCAAGGATCTTGTTGAGTGGGCCTTAAGGTTCCCTGGTACCGGGGAACCGGTCTGCTCATAGGCCAATGTTATTGTCTGCCTAATCCACCTAGCCACAGTAGATTTAGACGCCTGCCCTCCCTTTCTAGGGCCGCTAAATAAAACTAAAAGATGATTCGACTTTCTGTAGTCCTTTATCTAGATATGTCAATAAACATTTCCTGACATCTAATAAATTAAATTTTCTCTCCTTCTCATTTTTAGGATTATCACAGAAGGAGGGTAAAGTGATCTCCTGAGATCTATTAAACTTAGATGCGACCTTGGGAAGATATAGTGGGTCCTGTCTAAGAACCACTCTATCCTCCAAAATCAACAGAAAAGGCTCCTTAACTGACAGGGCCTGTAGGTCGCTCACCCTTCTGGCCGTGGTTATGGCCAACAGAAACGCTAATTTAAGAGTCAAAAACTTAACTGAAATCTCTTGCGCTGGTTCGAAGGGCGCTTTTGTCAGCGCCTCCAAAACCAGAGATAAATTCCATGGAGGAAATACATTCATTCTGACAGGGGTTACCCTCCCCCTTGCCAGAAGAAATCTCTTAATCAGAGGTTCTAGTGCGAGCCTCTGATCCAAAAATACAGATAACGCTGCTATCTGTACTCTCAAGGTGTTCGGGGAAATCCCCTGATCCACCCCTGCTTGCAAAAATTCCAGTACCACTGGTACTGAAGAGTAAGACACCTCCTTATCACGGCACCACTGTGAGAAGCAATTCCACACCTTGGAGTAGATCCTCCTGGTGACCAGCTTCCTGCTGCCCAAGAGGGTCTCAATTACCCCATCAGAGCACCCCTTACCCCTAAGGATCTCCTCCTCAAGAACCATGCCATCAGTTTGAGGAATCCCGGGTCGGGGTGGAGGACTGGCCCCTGTAGGAGAAGATCTCGTCTGATTGGATGACGGAGCGGAGGATAAATTGACCACTTTTTCAGAGTGGCAAACCAGGTCCTTTTTGGCCACCATGGGGCTACAAGGATCAGTCCGCAATCTGAGCGGGCCAATTTTTATAAGACCCGTGGTATTAAGACTAGTGGGGGAAAAGCGTATGCTAGATGGAAGTCCCAGTCCTGAAACAGAGTGTCCACTCCCTGGGATCCCCCTTCTCTGTTGAGAGAGAAAAAACGATCCACTTTTTTGTTCCCTCTGTGGGCAAAAAGATCTATATCCGGAGTCCTGAACATCTGACTTATCTGGAAAAAGACCTCCTGATTTAACTCCCATTCCCCTTGAAGGATGGGTTGCCGGCTTAAGAAGTCTGCCACCACATTGGCGGTTCCTCTTATGTGAACCGCCGATATGGACTGAAGATTCTCTTCGGCCCAGTTTAGGATGTTCAGGACTAGACTCAGTAGTTTCCTGGATCTGGTGCCCCCCTGACGATTCAGGTAAGAGACTGTTGTCACATTGTCTGACAGGACTTGGATCTCTAAGCCCTAAATCCTGTCTCCAAAGGATACTAACGCCTGGCCCACCACCAAGAGTTATCTGTGGTTGGAGGATTCTCCTGCCTGAGAAGGCGTCCAGGCCCCCTGTGCCTGGATGTCCCCCAGGTGAGCGCCCCAACCCCAAGCGCTTGCATCTGTAGTGATTCTTGTGGGATTCCACTGGTCCCAGGGTAGGCCCACCCTGAGCTTGTCCTGATCCAGCCACCAATCTAGGGAGGTCCTTACTCTTGTTGGAATAGACACCCTTGCATCCAATGACTCTCTCCTTTTGTCCCAGGAGGACAAAAGGAAGAACTGCAGCTCCCTGGAGTGGAGCGGAGCCCAAGGAACCGCTGGAATACACAAGGTCATTAGACCTAGGACCCTCATGATATGCCTGCGAGAGCACTCCCTGGTTTCTTTTAAAGAGGATACTGCTGTAACCACCTTTAATTGTTTTTCCTCTGGAAGAAACAGTTTCTGAACCTCTGTATCCACCAGATATCCCAGGAACACTTTTATTTGGGACGGTGCCAGAGAAGATTTCTCTCTGTTTACTATCCAGCCCAAGGACTCCAGAGTGAAAATCACTCTGCCTACGTCTATCTCCACCTGCTCTAGGGATTGCCCGTATACCAAAAGGTCATCTAGGTAGGGTATAATGGTCACCCCCTGTAGGTGTAGGTAAGCTACAACCTCCGCCAGGACCTTTGTGAAGATCCTTGGGCTTGCAGCTAATCCAAAGGGAAGAGCTCGGAATTGCCAATGCTGAATCCCTTCGTTTGTAAGGACTGCGAATCTCAGCAGGGACTGGTGTTCCCTGGTGATCGGGATATGAAGGTAAGCATCCCTTAGATCTATCGTGGCTAAGAAAGCACCCCTTAATAGATGCCTGCGCACCGTGTATATACTGTCCATCTGGAAGCTCTTTTGTCGCAAAAACCTGTTCAACTTCCTGAGATTTAATATCAGGCGAAATTTCCCTGACGGTTTTTGAATGACAAATACATGGGAGTAAAACCCTTGGTAAAGCTTTTCCGGTGGAACGGGGATGATCACTTCCTGGAACACCAATCCCTGCAAGCTGTCCAACAGCCCTGCAGCTTTTGAAGTTTCCTTGGGGAGACAGGTCAGAAAAAAGTTTTGAGGGGGAGGGGAGAGAAGCTCCAAACGATATCCCTCTGTTACAATCTGCAAGATATAGGGGCTTTTGGAGATTCTCTTCCACTGAGGGACAAAGTGGGATAATCTCCCCCCTACCCTGATGCTGGCGTCACTTAGACTGCTTGGTGGCGTCTTTAGGTCCAGAAAAGAGCAGACTACCTTTTTGTGCGCTCTTTCCCTTTCCCCACCTCCTATTCGCATCCTTTTTTCCTCTGAATTGACCCTGGTTAACGGAGGGACGAAAAAACTTCCTGCCCCTTGCTCCTTTAGCTTTGACCGGGAACTTTTTTCCCTTTTCTGCTGACCTTGACAGCACCTGATCCAGGCCAGGTCCAAAGAGTTGTGAACCTTTAAAGGGCAAACCACATAGCCTTGCTCTAGACATATGGTCCCCTTCCCATGATTTGACCCAGACTGCCCTTCTTGCGGAGTTAAGGAGGGCCGCAGATTTTGCTGTGTTCCTGACAGACTCCACAGCCGCATCTGCCAAATATGCCACAGCCTTACCTATTATTTCTAACGAGTCTGTGATTTCTTTGGAATCACTGCCTTTAGAAACATGGTTAGAAAGTCTGCCTAACCATGCGTCCACGTTTCCCGCCACGCATGCTGATGCCAAAGCAGGAGCCATGGCAGCCGCATTGGAATCCCATGCTCTGCGCAAAAGCACCTCCGCCCTTCTGTCCATTTGGTCTTTTAGGTTCCCTGAATCCTCAAAAGACAAGACAGATTTTTTAGAAACCTGCGACAGGGCTGCGTCTAACTTAGGGGTTTTAAAGAATTTCTGCTCTTCTTCCTCCCCCAAAAGGAAACCTTCTCTTCCAAGTTTTGAGTCTAAGAACCTTTCTTTCCGGGTCTTTCCACTCTCAAAATCACCTCCTTTAGGGCCTGATGAACTGGGAACACCCTGGACTGAGGCTTTCCCAAACCCCTGTACATCTTGTCCCGGGCCGACGCCTGAACCGGAGGTTCTGGGATATCCTCAGAGGCATAGATCGCCCTAAGTAACTGCCCCATGTCTTCCACGGGAAAGAGGTGGCTACTAGCTCTAGGACTGTCACTATCCTGGCTGTCAGCGTCTGTGTCTACACCTTCCTCTAATGAGTCCTCCTCTGACTCCTCTGGGTCCTCAAACTCCTCAACTCCTGAAGTGACAGAGGAAGGGGGTCCTTGCAAGGTTTTCTGACCCCTGTCTGAAAAACCTTCCTGAGAGGAAGTGCCTTCTCAAGAGGACAGGATTTCTCTATCCTCCGCTTTAGGTGCTATAGCAGTCTTAATAGACTGGAGGGTAGAAAGCATCTCCGACTGTACCGCAAGGAAGTCCCTCATAACCTGTGAGGTTTCCTTACTAGACAGTTTTTGTATGCACCTATAGCAAAAAGGTTTCCCATGGTCCTGTGGGAGCTTATCATTACAATTCCCACATCTTTTTGACCTAGGAGGAGGGGGATTTTTTCCCTTCATCTTGTGAGCACCTTGAGCAGAGCCGCCAGGATCTAGGGACACAAAAAAGACAAAGTCCAAACTTTAACCAGTTTCCTAAGACTTTCTGTCTGTGTCTCTCTCTCACTCCCCCCCCTATGGTGTAGGTAAGACCCCTCTTACTTCACCACAAAAACGGAAGAGGATTCACCACCACTGGCCTCTTCCTGGGCTAAGGTTGCAGCTGTTACCTCCTCTCCATCCATATCTGCTGCTTTGTGAGGTTTTCCAACCTCAAGAGAGGAGTATCGTGAGGCCTCCTGCTTTTCCCTGGAGCGCTGAGTGTCTTCTCCTATACACCGATGATCGGCGCCATTTTGTTGGAGAGCCGCTGTCTGAGGGAGGATTTTGGCCTCTAGTGTCTGAATCCGCCATTTTGGCATAGACCGGAAGTCGGAAGTTACAGTGCCCGGAAACGCCGCCATCTTACTCCACCCTGGGAAGCCTGCTCCATACACAGGAGCTTCAGCCTTCCCTATGAAGTCCAGGACCTCCACCAGCCCTACAAGGCACCAAGGTACCAACCTGGCTGGCGTCCTCTACCCCCTCTGTGGCCTAGACACCAGCCTGAGCTCCAGTTCCTTCATCACCTCCGTACCTGACTGGGTGGAAGGAAAAAGCATGAGGTATGTGCTCACAGGAGTTCCGGGCTACCCCTCTGTACCCGGGAGGCTCCTTGCCGGGGAAGACTCTCTCCCCTGGCCATTGGGGGGGACCCCCTGAGAAGGACAGGGCCATGGCTGGACCCGCCACCCTCCCCGGCTTTGGCGTCCAGCCCTCGGGGGGGGGGGGGGGGACCATCCGCTCCTAGCTTCAGGTCTGAGAAAAAACAACAAACGTTTTGCTGCCGGGAAACACAATCAAGAACTGAGGTGCAGGGGGAAGGGAGGGGCCTTTTAACCTTGTATGTTGATTGTGTTTCCTGTCAGGTGGACCAGTCATCTCTCAGGTTATGCCGTCCTGGAAGATGACTAGAGAAAAAGAGCGACAATTTAAAAAAAAAAAAAAAAAAAAAAAAAAAAAAAAAAAAAAAAAGCATTATTTTTTTTACTTTTGGCTATAATAAATATCCCCCAAAAATATATAAAAAAAACTATTTTTTTCCTCAGTTTAGGCCGATGTGTATTTTTTCCACATATTTTTGGTAAAAAAATAAAATCGCAATAAGCGTATATTGATTGGTTTATACAAAAGTTATAGCATCTACAAAATAAGGGATAGATTTATAGCATTTTTATTATTATTTTTTTTTTTACTAGTAACGGCAGCGATCTGCGATTTTTATCGTGACTGCGACATTATGGCGGACACATCGGACGATTTTGACACATTTTTTGGGGCCGTTGGCATTAATACAGCGATCAATGCTATAAAAATGCATTGATTACTGTAAAAATTTCACTGGCAGTGTAGGGGTTAACACTAGGGGGCGATCAAGGAGTTAATTGTGTTCCCTAGTGTGTGTTCTAACTGAAGGGGGGGAGGGGACTAACTAGGGGAGATGACAGATTGCTGTTCATACTTTGTATGAACAGACGATCTGTCACTTCTCCCATCAGAGATCCCGGTTCTTGCCGTGATACGAGCGATCACGGGAGCCCGGCGGTCATCGAGACTGCTGGGCACTCGAATCGGCTCCGGGGGGCGAGCTGCGGGCGCCCCTAGTGGCCACCAGAGGGAGCGACGTAACATGACAGCGATTCGCGCAGCCGAGCCATGTTGCTGCAGTATAACTGGTAGGCAAGCGGTTAAAGTAATGCAGTGCCATATCGCAAAACATGGCCTGGTCATGGGGGTGGGGGGGGGGGTGTATAAATCTTCCAGAGGTCAAGTGGTTAATGTGTATTAAAAAATAAATGCAGTAAAGAATACTACAATTCTTTAAAGTGTAAAATACATATATTGGTAATATTTTTCTGTCATTTGTGGCAATCTATATTTCTTAATAAGTTCTAAAAGATACATGTAGAAAAGAAGTCTCACTAAAGACAAACAAATAAGGGTCAAGGGGAACCACAATACTCCTAACGTCTCTGTAAAGTTACAGATGTAGGATGACAGCACCAGTCAAACTAGAGTTACATAAAATTACAGTCACTGACAAATCTCTTTTCTAATCTCTTTGAATTGAAAGAATATCCTGAGGGGATCTGACAAACTGCTTGTAATGAACATACTGACCTTCAAATACATAAACCTTGGAGGAGAAGTAAAGACCAATCGGAAGCATGATCATTAGGATGGTAAAAAAGAGTAATGTCTTCAAGGTAGAAAGTAAGGAGCCGTCATTCCTGCAAAGGAAAGAAGAAGCAGGATTAATGCCATTACACATCTTAAAGGAAATCTGTAAAAGTAAATACAAAGGCTGCTGTTGTCGATCATGGTTTTGAAAATGCTAAATCACCTGACTTTAAAAACCTGTTTCAGTCACCATAAACAAGTATGAAGATCAAGACTAAGAACTAAGGGCTCATGCACACAGGACGTTTTTACAACTGCTGTTAGGGGCGTCTGACATTTTTTTTAACTGCTTCTAAACGCCCCTCCATATTAGCCTATGTGTCCATTCACACAAACTGTCAGTGGTGTTTGGAGGCATAAGCATTAAGGCCCCTTTTACACTGGGACGGAGGTAAAGCGCCACTATTTTTACCGTCGTATTTGTGGGGGTATTCGGCCGCTAGCAGGGCCGAGAAAGGGTTAAAACCACCGCAAATCGCTGCTGCAGCAGCGATACGCTGGCGGTATAGCCGCGCTACCCCATCGATTTCAATGGACAGGAGCGGTTTAGGAGCGGTGTATACAGTACACCACTCCAAAGATCCTGCTTGCAGGACTTTTCTTACCGTTCTGCCAGCGCACCGCTCCAGTGTGAAAGCCCTCAAGGCTTTCACATTGGAGACACAGCAGCGGCTCTTTCAGCGCGCTTTGCAGATGCTATTTTTAGCACTGTAGCACCTGCAAAGTGCACCAGTGTGAAAAGGGTCTTAGGGGCAGTAAAAAAAATGTCAGCCTGTGCGTTCAGGAGCAGAGGCTGTTGAGCTGTTAAAACGTCCGACGCCGCTAAGCATTGTCAATCATTTTTTTTTTCATGTCAAAATCAATGGTTACCTATGAGAGCCCATTGATTTGAATAGAAATCGCACCAAAAGTTGGATCATGATGATCCGACTTGCAGTGCGACGAGGATCTTAAAGAGGAACCCCATGCCAAAATTAAAATTAAAAAAAAAAAAGCGTGGGGTCCCCCAAAGATCTATACCTGACCCTTCGGTCTGGTATGGATTTTAAAGGGAAACCCCACGCCAACAAAACGGCAAGGGAGTCCCCCCCCAAAATCCATACCAGACCCTTATCCGAGCGTCAAAAATAAAAACCAGACATGTAGCAGAATACCTTTTGGCCTAAATTTATGAAAAAATTTGATTTTTTTTTTTTTTTTTTTAATTGGATATGTTTTCTTTTTTTTTTTTTTTTTTTTTTTTTTTTCTTTTTTCCACTTCAGCGAAAATTTTCCGAGAGACATTATTTCAACTTTATGTGTCAAACTTTATCTCTTCTCCTTTTTCACATCATTGTGGATTGTTTCCGTCACATCTTTATTATTTTTCCCTTCTAGGATATTCTTAAATATTTTTAAAAACCGGCGACAAACCGCCTTCTATAATTATAAACCCTATTATTATCTTATTCTCTCTCAGTTCCTCTTATTTCCCCCCACCCCCCCTCCCCCTCCCCTGTGTCTGGTCCGTTCCTTTATGTTATTTATTTATCCACTTGGCTCTGCACCTGTTCTTTCTTTTATCCTATCTAAATAAATATCCGAGACTTTGTAGTTTTTCCAACTTTCCCATCTACTATTATCCCCTTTCTCTCCTCCTTCCATTTTGTAGTGATAATCTATTTCCTTTAGCCAGTTTCTAATGTCTGGTTTTCCACTTTTTAGCCAATTCTTGGGAATTAAGGCCTTGGCCGCATTCAGGAGGTTAGGTATTATTGATTTTCTATATTGTTTCTTAGGTTTATTGTAGATATGGAAGAGGCATGTCCAAATATTTTGTTCTATTTCTTCTCCAGTTATTTCCTTTATGTTGTTTAACACTTCCTTCCAGTACTCCATTATTATTGGGCATTCCCACCATATGTGTATGATCGTTGCTATTTGGCCACATTTTCTCCAACACAAGGAGGTTCTATCTTGATGGAATCTGTGTATTCTTACTGGGGTCATATACCATCTTGATACTAGTTTATAATTCATTTCTATGGTCTTCATGTCCCAGGCCTTATTATATCCCATTTCTATCATTTTTTCCACTTTTTGGTTATCTATTTTTAAATTCATTTCTTTTTCCCATTGATTTATATATTCTGGTCTTTCTTGTGCTTCCAAATCTGTCAGTATACTATAAATTTTTGATGTTCCGTTTTTTAATGGTGTTTCATTGCTACATAGCTTTTCCAGTGCAGTTAATTTTGTTTCATCTCTCAGTGGGTGTGGTATTGTGCTTACTAGGTGCCTTATTTGAATATAATTCCATTCATTCATCTTCCATCCATTCCTTTCCTCTATTTCTACTCGTGTTCTTATTTTGCCATTTCTAGTGATATCTTTCAGTCGTGGGTTACCTATTCCTTGAATTTCAAATATTTCCCTCCCAGGGGTGAAGAGATTCGATCCTGTGAGTGCTAATAGTGGTGAATTATATTTCCATTCATTCTTTAAGTGAATGGTGTCCCAAATTTTAAATACATTTTTTGTTATTTCGTGCGTGTCGGTGTCCAATATTCTATATTTCCGTGGAATCCAAATATTCTTATGTAGTGTGGCTCCACTTATTGTGTTTTCCATTTCCACCCATTTTTTTTCATTTTTCTCATTTGTCCACTCTAACATTCGTGTTAAAACTATGGCTTTATAGTACCTACTTATATCTGGGACGGCAAGACCCCCATGCTCCTTTTTCCTTGTGATCAGCGTGTATTTAATTCTTGGTTTTTTATTAAGCCATATGTATTTTAGCAGGATTGTTTTAATTATTTTAAAAAAGCTCTGCGGGATTTTTACTGGTAACATCTGTAATCTGTAATTTATTTTAGGTAATATCGTCATCTTAAACATATTTATTCTTCCAATCCATGAAAGTGGCTGTATTCTTAACTTTTTCATTTCTTCTTTGACCTCATTGATCAGTGGAATAAAGTTTGCCTGATAAATTTTTTCGACTCTAGGAGTTATTTTAATTCCAAGGTAATTGAGTTCTTTTACCCAAGTGAATGGGAATTCTTTTTGTAAAAACTGAACTTCCTTTTCCTCTAGACCTATGTTTAATATTTCCGTTTTTATTGGATTAATTTTGAAGTTTGACAGTTCTCCGTATTTTTTAATTTCTTTCAGTATGTTTGGGAGTGACACTCTTGGGTTGGATACGTACATCAAGATGTCGTCCGCGTAGGCAGCGATCTTATGCTCTTTTCCTCCTAGTTTCGCTCCTTCTACCTCTTTGTTATTGCGGAGTGTTACTAATAGTGGTTCTAAGGCCAATACATATAATAGTGGAGACAGTGGACAGCCTTGCCGTGTTCCATTGTGCATCTTAATTTTTGGAGAGAGTCTACCGTTTACTTTTACGACTGCTGTCGGGCCATTATACAAATTTGTTATCCACTTCATCATTTTTGTCCCAATACCCAAGTGCCGCAATGTATCCATCATGAAACCCCAGTCTACCCTGTCAAATGCTTTTTCTGCATCCAATGACAGGAATAGAACTGGGGTCTCATTCTGCACCTTCTTGTGCAACATCAATAATGATTTTAGGCTGTTGTCCCGCCCCTCTCTCCCCGGGACAAAACCAGTTTGGTCCGGGTTGATCCACAGTGGGATTAGTTTTTTTATCCTAGTGGCCAGGATCTTGGAGTACAGCTTCGTATCAGCGTTCAATAGGGCTATTGGCCTGTAGCTTGAGCAGTTAACTTTGTCTTTCCCTTCTTTTGGTAGTATTGTAATATGAGCTAATAACGATTCACTTCTTATTTCTTCATCTTCCCCTAAGGAATTCATATATTCTAATAGTTTTGGAGTCAGCTGTTCTTCAAATTTTTTATAGTATTTGACCGTAAACCCGTCTGGTCCTGGGCTTTTTCCTACGGGAGTTTCCTTTAATGCCAGTTTTACCTCTTCATGCGTAATATTTTTTTCCAATTCTTCTAGTTGGTCTATTTTTAGTTTTGGTAAGTTTGCTTTTTTTAAATATTCTTGTATCTTCTTTGTTCTTGTATTCGCTTCTTTCCAACTTTCCTGTCCTTTTATTGCATAAAGGGAGCTGAAGTATTTTTGAAATGTTATCACTATATCTGTGGTTTTATTTACCACTTCTCCTTTTTCATTTTTGATCTTCTCAATGTAATTCAAAGACTTCTTTTTTTTTACCAGATTTGCTAGGTATTTTCCTGGTTTATTAGCCCATTTATATTTTTCTTGTACTACTCTGTTGTAGTCCTTCCTTTCTTCTTGTTCCATCCAGTCTTTTAATTGCTCTCTCTTTTGAGATAGTAGGCCGAAGATTTTGTTGTTTACTTGATTTTTGTGTTTTCGTTCCAATTCATAAATTTCTTTAATTATTTGTTGCATGTTTGTTTTCCTTTCCTGTTTTTTTCTTGCCCCTATAGCTATTAACTTGCCCCTAATAACAGATTTATGCGCCTCCCATATTGTTGCTTTCGATACTTCTGGTGTATCGTTTTCTTCAAAATATCTTTTAATTTCTTCTATGATGCTTATTTCGGTCTCACTGTCTTCTAATAAAGTTTCGTTGATTCTCCATGGACCCCTTTCAAGGACTTCTCCTTTTATTTTCATTCTCAAGATTACTGGGCTGTGATCTGAGGCGGTTATTATGCCTATTTTTGTTTCTTCTATTTCTTCCAAGTTTCTATGTTCGACCATGATGTAATCCAATCTGGAGTAAATTTTGTGTACTGTTGAGTAGAATGTGTAGTCCTTTGTGCTGGGGTGCTGAATTCTCCAAGGGTCTATTAGTTGTTGTTCATATAATGTTCTTTTTAATTTCTTTAGTTGATTTACCTCTTTGTCCCTTACTCTTGAGGTACTGTCCATTTTATTATCCATGCTGAAGTTGAAGTCTCCAGCTAGTATTAATTTCCCTTGCTTGAATTCCATTAGTATTTTAATTATATCTATCAAATATTTTTTAGGGTTCTTATTAGGACAGTAGACATTGGCCAATGTATATTTTACCCCATGTATAGTTCCTGTAATAAAAAGATATCGACCCTCCGGGTCTATTTTCCTTTGATCTATTAGAAAACGTACATTTTTCCCTATACCGATGGCTACTCCTTTGGCCCTTCTTATTGGCGAGTCTCCTTGATACCATGTTGGTATGTTTCTTGAATAAATTTTGGCACTTGAGTTTTGGGTTATATGCGTCTCCTGTAGGAAAATTATTTCTGCTTTACTTTTTTCTAGTTCTCGGAGGATGATATTTCTCTTCCCTGGGGAATTTAGTCCTCGGACATTGTAAGAGATTATTTTTATGCTGTTTACATTTTCCATTCTTGTGCCTTTTCTTCCCCGCCCGTCCTCCGGCCCTCCCCCCCACGCGGTCCCCCTAGGAGACCGGATGGAGGGGACACCCAGCGGACGCACGGGGTCTCCTCATCTCTTGTCTCAGAATAGGTGTGCCTATGTAACCACTCATGTGACTCAGACCTCTCCCTCCCCACCCTCCCTCCCCCTCCCACCCTCCCCCTCCCTTTTTTCTGATATGGGTTTTTTACCCCCATATTCTCTAGAGCTGAGAGCATTTTACTTTGTTTTGTGGGGCACGCTCTGCCCCCTCTGCTCTATTTATTGTGAGGCGGAGCTCTGTAAGACACCCTATTACCCCCCTGCCTAAGCACTAATAGGGCGACCCCCTGTCCACTCCGTGAGTCCCTGTCTCCCTCTCCCTGCGTTTTTGTTGTGTTTTACCAATCCTTTCACTTTCCTTTTTTTCCCATCCCATCAACCCCAGCCCCCCCCCCCCCCCTTTCCACTCTAAGGCCCCTTGCACCGTTGTGTGGTATTTTCTCAGATATTAATTTCCTCGAGAGTCCACATCTTGATGTCTGATCCTTGAATTTACTTGCCACTGTAGGTCATCTCTTGCCGTTATTCGCTCCTGACTATTTGCGTATTTTTCCAGTTCTGGGGAGGGGATTTCTAGTTTGTTGCAAAAGTCCGGAATCTCCTCCACATGTCTTAGCCTCGCACTTATTCCGTTTTTCCTTGCTATTAGACATGCTGGAAAACCCCAGTTGTATTGAATTTCTTGCTCCCGGAGGATTTCTAATAATGGCTTTAGTATCCGTCGTCTTTTCAACGTTTCTTGAGATAAGTCTTGAAATATTTGTAATTTACCTCCCGCAAACTCTATTTGTGTTTTCCTCTTTAGGTTTATCCAGATCTGTTTTTTTTCTTCCCATTTTTCAAAGCGTACGATTACATCTCTAGGTGTTTCCCTTGCAAACCTTTGAGGTTTTTTTACTCGAAAGACACTTTCTATTCCTATTGTGTTAGTTGTTTCCTTTCCCAAGATTTGGTTGAAGAGATTGTTCATTTTTTCTATTAGATTTTCTGCTTGTTCTGTTTCCGGTAACCCACGTATTCTCAAGTTTTTCTTTTTATCTCTATTTTCTTGCTCTTCTATTTTATATGATTGTTCCTGTTGTTCCCGTTTTAATTTCTTTATTTCATCTTCTAGTTCCTTTATGTTTTTTTGATGTAGGTCTACTTTGATCTCTACTTCTTCCACTCTGTTTAACATATATCCCATATCTTTATGGAGTGTTGACATCTCTGCTTTTAGGGAATTCTCTAGTGCCGCAAACATTTTTTCCATATCCTGTTTTGTTGGCAACTGTGGCCCTTGTTGTCCTTCCTCCTTTCCTCTGTCTTCCTCTCCCATTTCTGGCTCCATTCTGGGTTCTGAGAGGTGGCTGGTTTCTGTTTGTACTTTATACTGGCCTTTTTTATCCTTGTTGTCCTTCTCTTTTGTATCTATTTGTCTGCCCTTTGAACCCACTTGTTTCTCTCCTTCTCCGATTCCTTGCTGTATATACCTGTTCATAGGGCCTGGACTTGGGCCTAGGCTGGTCCTAGGTGATTTCGGTATTGCTCCCGCACTTCTTGTTGTTTTCCCCTTCATGTTTGTTTCTATGGCTGGATTTATAAGATCTTCAAAGCTGCCTTCCAGAATACCCCTTGATTGGGATTTCTTAATGATGAAAAAATCTCCCAGCCTTTTTAAATTGACTTATTTTTACTAATATTTCTTTTATTCCGTTCTCATACCCGGCATCCTCCCCACAATCCAATAATAGAAATAAATTAATGAGATATGAGTGGTCCCCGTTTTCCAGAAGTTATGTTACTACCTTAAATACATTAAGCATTCCTTAGTGCTGTTCAATTGTTTAAGCGTTCTTAAGCTGGAAAAAAAAAAAAAAAAAAAAAAAAGGCTCAAAAACGCTCAAAAACGCTATTGCAAAAATGCTGAAAAAAAGCTGGAAAAAGTTAAAAAAAAAAAAAAAAAAAAAAAAAAAAAAGTCACTGCAAAGACACCGGCGTCTTCACAGCGCTTTTCCAGCAGCCCGTGTGCATGGGGGCCCAGGTGCTCAGCAAAATAATTCAAATGTTTTAGCGATATAATGCAATCTAATTCAAGTATTCAGCAAGATGATTTATATATTCAGCAGTATAGTTCCAGTATAAGCTTATTTGTTCCACATTTTGTTACTATGGAATTTCTTCTTATTCTATAGTTTGTACTATCAAGCCTATAATTAGTACCCTTTGCAAAAAAAAAAAAAAAAAAAATTCACAAGAAAGGGAGATACTGCAGCAGCAGCAGCAGCAGGCAGGTGGGGGCTGGGAGACAACTCTTCCGTTGGCTTGTCTTTCTTTCACCTTCTCCTTCTCTTCTCCCCTGTTCCCCCCCCCTGTTTTTATTGTTTTTCTTAGCTCACTTGATTCTACTTTTTCAGCTCTTTCGCCTTTTCCCCTGCTTGTTCACTTCAAGACAATTGCAATAGAAGAGCCAAAAGAGGAGGAAAAAACAAAAACAAAAAAAAAACGCTCCAAAAACGCTCAAAGACGCTATTGCAAAAACGCTGAAAAAAGTAAAAAAAAAAAAAAAAAAAAAAAAAAAAAAAGTCACTGCAAAGACACTAGCGTTTTCACAACGTTCTCCCAACAGCCCATGTGCATGAGGGCCCAGGTGCTCATAAAAATAATTCAAATGTTTTAGCGGTATAATGCAATCTAATTCAAGTATTCAGCAAGATGATTTATATGTTCAGCAGTATAGTTCCAGTATGAGCTTATATGTTCCACATTTTGTTACTATGAAATTTCTTCTTATTCTATAGTTTATACTATCGAGCCTATAGTTAATACCATTTGCAAAAAACAAAAACAAAAAAAAGACCAAAAAAAAAAAAAAAAAAAAGGATCACAAGAAAGGGAGCTACTGCAGCAGCAGCAGCAAACAGGTGGGGGCTGGGAGACAACTCTTCCGTTGGCTTGTCTCTCATTCACCTTCTCCTTCTCCCCTGTTCCCCCCCCTGTTTTTATTGTTTTTCTTAGCTCACTTGATTCTACTTTTTCAGCTCTTTCGCCTTCATTTACTTTCGCTTTTTATTCCATTTTATTTCGTTTTATTTCAATATGTTCTTTCCCTTTCCCTTTCTCTTGCTCCATTACTTTTCCTTTGCCTTTTCACTTCAAGACAATTGCAATAGAAAAAAAGCCAAAAAAAAAAAAAAAATACGGTACTTATCTTTTAGTTGTTGTTGAATTTGGGACAAAAAGGGACGCTCACTACAGCTTGTTGCAGTCAGACGCAGGTACAAACTTCCTCTGGCTTACTCCACAAGACAGCTCAGTGAGTGATGAGCAGGGGGGGCGGGGAGGGAAGCTACCTACACCTTCTCATCAGGCCGATCATTCCTCTCAGCTGCAGGGAGAGGGTTCTCAGGATCCTCACGCCGTGCACAGAGCCATTACCAGGCTCCTCCCTCCCTGGATATGTTTTCTAATAGAAGTAAAAACATTTTTCAAAATGTTCGGTCTTTTTTCATTTATATAATAAAAAAAAAAAAAAAAAATCCAGTGGTGATCAAATACCACCAAAAGAAAGCTCTAGTTCTGGTGACTTTGGGAGATTTCCTTAATTTGCAGAGATTTCCTTTTACTTCCTGTTTTTTGGAACACAGATGGCAAAAATAAACCTTACAGCCATTTTAACCTTCCCTTAGGGCACTTTCACACTGGACAGGGGTCAGCGGTAAAGCGCCATTATTTTTAGCGGCACTTTACTGTTTTTTTTCTTTTCAGTGCTTTTCGGCTGCTAGCGGGGAGCTTTTAACCCCTGCTAACGGCCGAAAAAGGGTTAAAATGGCCGCAAAGCGCTGCTGCCCACTGATTTTAATGGGCAGGGACGCTTTAGGAGTGGTGTATACACCTGCTTCAAAGATGCTGCTTGGAGGACTTTGAGCGTCCTGCTAGCACACCGCTCTAGTGTGAAAGCACTCAGGGCTTTCACACTGGAATGAGAGGGGAGGCGCTTTGCAGGTGCTATTTTTAGCATCTGTAAAGCGCTTCGGTTGGAAAGTTGCCTTACACTATCCAAAAAAAATAAGTGGTCTTGCCTATAGTTCTATTTTAAGGTTTATTCAGACCTTTGCATTGCGCGTTAATGTGTCTTGAGGGGATGAAAACGCACCAAAGCTTCTTTTTTTTTTTTTAACTATTTTTAACAATTTACTTTTTTTTTAATGGATTATTCTTGACAATGCCGCACACTACAACTGTGCGTTAGGTTGCACTGAAGCTTTGTTGCCTTCATGCGTGGCAGTACCATGCAAAAAAAAAAAAAATGGCATCACAATGCGTCATTGCGTGTAACATGTGCTCCGGTAAGGTACTGCACTATAAAAGGTGTGAAAAAAGTACTGACACCAGACATAGCCAGGTAACTAGCATTTTCAGAAGGAGGTCTGCAATTGTATATGATGTTTGTACAGATTTCCTTTTAACCCGGAGTTTAGGTCCTATTCATGAGACAATAGCATATTTCAATGTTTCCGTGAGAATGTGGGAAATCACCAGCTCATACAAAAACATACTAGTTTCTACAGGATTCTCCAAGCAGGCTGTTTACACCACAATATTATGAAGAGGAGATTTTATGATGTGTGTATTGTATAAACATAACACTACAAAAGGCTGGACAAGAACTCTGGGAAAGGCATTCTGGCGACGTTAAGTGGATGCTGCGTTTGTGAATTCCAGAGACTCCATATCAGAGTGAACTAAGATGTATACGGATTTATTGTACAAAAGCAGCTACAAAGCCCCTTATGAGAAGACAACAATGTTGCCTTACAGAGAAGCCGATTATTAACAAGAACTGAAGCTACAAACATGTGTCCTTACGCCATCCTTCTGGGAGATAAGAACTGGAAAAAGGCCCCTGGTTCATGTGGATATGAAACACCATTTAGGCCCAACTCACACTTGTGAATGGGACTGTTAGGGATGACATGTGGGAGACCCAGCAGGGGTTCCTGGTGGTTAGGGTCCAAGGATGATCATTCACAGGTAATCATTCCAGGAGCGATAACATGCGAGCGGCCACAATTAGCTGCAGGAGCTTTCAGCCCCCCCCCCCCCCCCCCCCCATTACGTTTGATGAGGCTGCCAGATGCAGCTAATCATGGGGAATCCTGCTGGATCTCCTGCATGTAATCACTGAAGGCCCCATTTGCAATTGTGAATGGGGCCCTATAATGTTTTGGATAAGTTTTGTAAGCAAGAGTTAAAAACTGTCAAGTTTTTACTTCTGTCTGGGTTCCCACTGGGAAGATTTATTCTATTTCTCCAAGTGACCATTATATTAAATTATGAGTCATCACTGGAACAGGAGAAAAAAACTTTCAATGGGAACAATTGTTCTGGTAAAAATGTTTCTAAAGCGGACCATAGCATAGACTGCTTGAATTGTGGCCAATTCCAGGCACTGTATGGGTATGCAGACAGCCATGACTGCAGCAGACACTGAATATAATACCTGGCAGTAGAGACTCCTCCATCCATGCGGGGGACATTAAAACGGAACCTCACCCAAAAGGGTTGTTTGCATCCCCCCCCCACTTCACTGCCACATTTGGCTTTGACAGGTGTCCACTCCCACTTCTGGTCAGATCACTGCGGAAATCTGTGCACAAGTTCGGCCCTCTCATCCAGCCTTCTGGGACACATCACAGGTACCAGAAGACCGCAGGACCATTCACAAAGCGCAGTGCAGTAGGAAACCAGCTGTAAAGTCGGAAGGTTTCCCTTAACTAAGATGCTGACGCTTGCACCAGAAGCCGATTGTGCACATTGGAGCAATTTGTCATGCGATTTGACAGGTCACATCACAAGTCGCAGCCTATTGCTGGCAATGGCATCGCTCTAAATCGGTGTAGCAACCTGAACTAACGCTGACCTGTTACTTTGGAATCTCACTACTTCAAGCGATCTAGCACGATTTCAAAGTAGCACTAAAGGGAACCAGGGCTGAAGAATTGTCTTGGGTGAGAATGTCGCTGTATCCCTGGACAGGCCTTATATTAAAAGTCAGCAGCTACATTATTTGGGGGGGAGGGGGGGGCTCTTGTTTAATTGTTAATGGCTCCATAAACACATCTGGCACACACAGGACGTTTGTGGCCATCAAACTGAATGGTAATGTGGCAGCCTGCAGTTTGTTGCAAGGCACGATTTGTAAATAAGGAGCATGCCCTATTTTTGTGTGTTCCTGTGTGTTTTGGTAGGCCATTGAAATGAATGGGCTGTCAAAACTAGAAAAACCTCCATACCCCATGCTGCTACACTGCATGGGAATACAGCACAGAGATGACGGGATCAGCCTGCATGCTGTGCTCCCACTCTGCCCTCCATTCCTCCCTCAGCCTAATGACACTCTATGAAGAGGAAGTGAAGCATGCACTGTCATAGAACACCCATTCCCTGTACAGCACCCTCACCCCTTCCTCTATGCCAGGGTATTGCGGCTCCACTTACTGCCTGAAGTCCGGCGGAGGGAAGCTGGCGGCATTCAAAGCGGTTTTGTCTAATCTCTCCATACTGCCCGGGCCTACTGACAGCTTCACTTCCTGACTGCACGGCGTCATGTGACCCCTGTCATGTGACTTCCAATGTGAGCGAACGGTGCGGCGCTGGGGATGGGCGGAGTTTGTGCGGAGCACGGCATTGGCTGATTGTACGAGTGATAGGCGGTATACACACACAGGCTGTGTGTTTGGCGGGGTGCAGCTTGTGTGGTGTTCACAATTACCTTCCGGTTGTGTTCGGCTCTCACTGTACAAGTTTTATAGCAAAATCTACATATAGTGCTTCCAGCACAAATGTTACACGTAATTGTTGCCAGCTTCCCTTCAAACACAATGTCCTTAAAGCAGTATTAAACCGCGTCAAAAAAAAAGTTCCCCTGCAGGCGCATGTTGTAATCTGCTGTACATTATGATAGACTTAAGCCCCATACACACGATCCGAATATCGGACGAATGATCGTCCGTTTTTGTTTGCCTGCTAATCTCACATCGAATCTGATGAGTTTACTAAAGTCCCGAAAATTCCCGTACGACAGAATAAAAATTCGGAAACGATGTCATGTGTTGCAATGCATTTGTATTGCATTTTCGAACGATAGCTGTACCGATTAAACGAAAATCGTACGATCGGGCATCGTACGGAAAAAATTTCCGTGCATGTCCGATAGAATAATATCGGATGAACTGTCCTGATCGGCTCTCGAAAGCTCTGTACTAACGATCCGATTATCGTACGATCGTTTCGAATGCGGCATTTTTCGTACGATTTTCGGATCGTGTGTACGGGGCATTACCTAAAAATCGGATGCCTTCAATGTAGGATTGCTATTGCCACACGCAGGAAATTTTTCTTTTTCAGCATACATTATAGGATTGTAACAGACTTGGGACACCTTTGGGAGATCCAAAGAGATTAGTAATGTGGTGCACATAGTGACCTCCCTCACACATGGGACAGGGCCATCCAGCACCCAGGGGAAAGATGCCAAACTGCCCCCCCCTTAGGGTGCCCGCATCTTCACAATCACAATTGTGCCAAGGGCAGTCATCCCCTCCTGCCCACCCCTTGTCCCGGGTCCTGCCCTGACCCTCCAGTCAAGCCCTGTTCCCGAGCCATATTTCTGTCTGAATATTATGTCTGAGTTTTAGGCGGACTGAAACCTGGACACATGATTCAAAACAGGACAGACGGACCCTACTTCAATGGGCACACTGTCATAGTTGCCAACATTGTAAAAAAAAAATGTGGGACACTTTTGTGGCTGTAGGTGGAGCCGTACAATAATTAGGGGCGGGGCATTAGTTTGTAGGCGTGGTTTAGGGAAAATATACAAGTGTGAAGCACGTCGCGGTGAAAAATGGGCGTGGTTTATGCAACATAGTGGGCGTGGCTTAAATGGGCGTGGCTCAAGAGGGTGTGGTTAGAGTCTGAGATGAATAAGGGATGGAGAGGGAAAGGGGGAGAGGGGGAGAGGGAAATGACGGGACAGCAGCCCCAGATCCTACACAATAAAAATATGTGTATTCTAGAAAGTTTAACAATCAGCAGATAAAGATACTCCAAACACCTGGTGTTAGCACTTCAATCATCCCGGCACCATGGTTGTTATGGTGTCTATGATTGAAGTGCATTATTTCTATTATTACATTGTAATATAAAATTAAATAATTCAACTCACCATAATGCAGAATCAGTGGGAACCCTGAGCGTGTCACTAGCCACATCGCCTGCCACCAGCCGTCCGTCCTTGCGCCAGATGTCCCAGCAGAGTCCGTCCTTGCATCAAGTGTCCCAGCAGAGTCCGTCCTTGCATCAGGTGCCCCCAGCGGAGCCCCCCTTACATCAGATGTCCCCAGCGGAGCCCCCCCTCACACCAGGAGTCCCCAGCGGAGCCCCCCCTCACACCAGGAGTCCCTGGCGGAGCCCCCCTCATACCAGGAGTCCCCGGCGGAGCCCCCCTCACATCAGGTGTCCCCGGCGGAGCTCCCCCTCACATGAGGAGTCACGTCGGAGCCCCCCCTCACATCAGGAGTCCCCAGCGGAGCTCCCCTTCACATCAGGTGTCCCCGGCAGAGCCCCCCTTCACATCAGGAGTCCCCGGCGGAGCCCCCCACATCAGGTGTCCCCGGTGTAGCCCCCCCTCACATCAGGAGTCCCCAGCGGAGCCCCCCCTCACATCAGGTGTCCCCAGCGGAGCTCCCCCTCACATCAGGTGTTCCCGGCAGAGCCCCCCCTCACATCAGGTGTCCCCAGTGGAGCCCCCCCTCACATCAGGTGTCCCCAGCGGAGCTCCCCCTCACATCAGGTGTTCCCGGCAGAGCCCCCCCTCACATCAGGTGTCCCCAGTGGAGCCCCCCCTCACATCAGGTGTCCCCAGTGGAGCCCCCCCCAGCCGTCTTCCTGAACTTCTTTAAAATGGCGGCCGGCGGAGACAATGTCTCCGCCGGCCGCCGACCACTAGCGGCGGCGGTGGCGAAAATCGTGAAGAACCGGATTTCTCGGGACTTTTACCGGGACACCACAAATTCGGGAATGGCGTCTAAGTCCCGGGAATGTCCCGGGAAATCCGGGACAGTTGGCAACTATGCACTGTCACCACTGACGGAATCCATCTTCACTCAGTCTTCCTTCCAGGTTCGCAGGCTCTGGCCGTTTGAATGGCCGGGTTGTGACGATGTAACTCCCACGCATGCGTGCAGGAGCACAGCACTCTCAATGGACAGCATGTGCTGTCACCGGCTACTACACATTTAAATATCTCCTAAGCGGGGCACATTTAGAAAGATATTTACTTTACCTACAGGTAAGCCTTATTTATAAGCTTACCCAGAGGCGTAACTACAGCTGTGGGGCCATAATAAAGGGTCCCACAATGGGAGTAAAGGGCCCTGGTTAGGGGCCCTTCATGGTTTCTTGCCCTGGGGCCCTTTACTTCCATTGTGGGGCCCTTTATTATGGCCCCGCAGCGGGCCACCTTGCTGCTGTTTTGGGGTCCCCCCATAGTGGAGAAACGCCAAAGCCCAGTCACAATTGCAAACCTTTTGCGACCCTGGTAGTTCCGCCACTGGTGTCTAGTTTTTTAATTTTGTTGTTTTCATTTAAAACTTTTTTTTGTGCGGGTGCTTTGGTGAAATATCAGGGGTCTAAATAGATCCCTGATGTCTCACTTTTCAGACAGAGCAAGGGACTGAGGACAGATTCCTCAGTCCCTTTCTCTGCAGTTTTAGCTACACAGAGTGAATGAACAGGAATAGCCTGTACAGAGCTACCCATTCATTCATAAACTGAGGCATAGTGAACACAGTTTACTACACCACAGCTATGAATGAATAAAAAAACAGACAGATCCCCCACAGCAGCCGGTGGGAGGGGGAAACCCGGCAGCGCTTCGGGGGGGGCAGGGAAGCACACAGGGGCCCAGGGCAGCAGGACAGGTATAGGAAGGTGATGGGAGCGGCATGTGGAGGAACCAATGCCCTAAATTTCCCTCCTGCAGCTGCTAAATGTCTGTGGGAGGGGACAAGCAGGCATTCACCAGCAACATGGAGGAATCGGTTTCTCTACATTCCGCCACCCCCCTATCCAGGTATACAGGGGGGCCGCCCTGGAGCATGTTGCCAGGTCACAATTGGGACCCCTGTACGTACGCCCCTGAGCTTACCTATAGGTAAGAGATAAAAAGTGGAGTTTTCTACCACCTAAACTGCTTGCCAATCATCTCAGATAAGAGTACAGTGGCAAAGCGACTCTCCCACGCTGGATCACGTATCTAATACATGATCCAGCACTTCTGGATAGGGGGCACAGCCACTGTGGCGACTGTCCTGATTAGCGGTCACACGCTGATTTGCAAAGGGAATGACAGGACAAAGCTCTGTGAATGTGAACAATACAGAGCTCTGTCCTGTCAGCAGGGATGTGCTGGTTTTTGTTTCCCTGCGAAAAATCAGCCGAAATTCGGTCATTTAGACAGTTTGTTTGTTTTTCGGACAGTTAATGGGCACAAAATCGATAATACGGGACGTTTTTGAGCCGAAAAAACGAAAGGACAAGTTTGGAAATTTTCTGCCGAACGAACGATAAATTGAAAAGGTTAATGTGTTTACCGTCCGAACTGTCTGCACGAGGTATATGTAAAAAAACGAAGAAAAATGCATTCATTTATGTCCACTGAATGATTTATCGGTCATTACATGATGGCACTATCGCTTGCGCTCACGGCCGAATGTTCGTTCTTCGAAAATGGGTTCGGCCGATTTTTCGTATAGTGTATGGCAAGCATTAGGTACACATTTAATTCCTTGATCGCCCTAGATGTTAACTCCTTCCCAGCCAGTGTCATTAGTACAATGACAGTGTATTTTTAGCACTGATTACTGTATTAGTGTCACTGGTTCCCACAAAATATCAAAAGTGTCAGATTGCTTGCCATACTATTGCAGTCCCCCTAGCAGTCGCTGATCACTGCCATTACTAGTATAAAAAAAAAAGTATATATACCATAGTTTGTAGATGCTATAACTTTCATGCAAACCAATTCATATATGCTTATTGGGACTTTTTTAACCAAAAATTTGCAGCAGAATACATATTGGACTTAAATTATTAAGAAATTTGATTTTTCATTTTCTTTATATTGGATATGTTTTATAGCAGAAAGTAAAAAATATTGTTTTTTTTTTTTTTCAACATTTTTGGCCTTTTTTAGTTTATAGCGCAAACAATAAAAAACCTAGTGGTGAATCTTCTCAAAGAGGGGTATAATAATGGCCAACTTCTCAATTATTCTCCTAAGGATATTAACCTCACTTATAAGAATGGCTTTTGGAGTCAAGGGTATTGTTTATATGTAACTGAATCTGCTCAGGTTGAAGTCCTCAGGTTTGTTCATTGACCACTATCTTGGTAGTTCTCAATCGTCTTCCTAAGAGGGCTCATTTTATACCAGTTAAGGAGGTACTCACTTTTATACAAACTGCACAATTCATGGTTCTTTAAACTACATGCAATCCCTGATGATGTGGTGTCCCACAGAAGAGTGCAGTTTACATCAAAATTTTGGAAAAAGTTTTTGCTCAGCTTTAGATGTTACAATTAATCTTCTGTTTTTCCTTCCCAGACCAGATTGTCAGACCGAGAGGACCAATCAACTTTGGAGCAGTACCTTCTATGTTTTGTAGGGGTGTTAAAATGATCAATGCATCGCAATTCAGCCTTTAACTATTCTGCATCGATTCAGAATCCAGCTGAATCGCGATTGCGCATGGCGTCATCCCAGCTCCTTCCTCTTCCCCCACAGAAGTGTCATTATGGCACTGGTGGTGTAATGTGTTGGTGCTCTTCCTGCTGCTGACGACATGCCCCTGCTGCTGAAGACATGCCCAACACCGCTGCACCACCACTGGATCCTGTAGCCTCAGGAGGCGTGCGCTGCAGCTTGTCAGCGTGCCGCCCCCACCCACACTCTCCCCCTGTTCCAGATTTGTAGCTCTGCATACCTGTCACCTCCCCGATGGGCAGGCGTGGCGCCGCTGTGACACACATCTTTGTTACATGGAAGAGCACAGGGATAAGGCACAGAGTCTGCTTCAGCAATGAGCTGCAATGGTTGGAGGGGGTGGTAGGAGCTCTCTGAAGGTTTATAATACCAGAGACCAGCCTGTCATCTGTAATGTACGTGAGGGGTGAGTGTATAGAAGGGACACATCCCCCACCTGCTGCACTTATCTAGTTTGTGTACTATGTGCCTATCACATTGGGGGCTGCAATCCTTTTTTCTGTCTAGTTCCTTCTGAGATTTCCCTACAATATCTCCCCTCTGGAAACATCCACTAATCTGCAAGCAGTATACTTCTTTCTGATTGGAATGCCTTTTTTTTTTGCAGTGATGTTGACCTGTTTTCTATCCAAGTTGCTGCCAAAAGACTGATCAATGATTTGTCAAAGTGATACTAAAAGGTATTATTCGTTTTTCTTTCAAATAAAAAAAAGATATAATACTTACCTGCTAACCATCTCTGTATCATGTCTGCAGTCTCTGACCATCTCCTGTATCCTGTCCGCAGTCTCTGACCATCTCCTGTCTGCAGTCCTGCACCATCTCCTGTATCATGTTCGCAGTCTCTGACCATCTCCTGTATCATGTTCGCAGTCTCTGACCATCTCCTGTATCACGTCCACACTCTCTGACCATCTCCTGTATCACGTCCGCACACTCTCTGACCATCTCCTGTATCACGTCCGCACACTCTCTGACCATCTCCTGTACCATGTCTGCAAACTCTGACCTTCTGCTGTATCATGTCTTCAGTCTCTAACCCTCTCCTGTATCATATCTGCAGTCTATGACCCTCTCTTGTATCATGTCTGCAGTCTCTGAGCCTCTCTTGTATCATGTCTGAAGTTTCTGACCCTCTCCTGTATCATATCTGCAGTCTCTGACCCTCTCTTGTATCATGTCCACAGTCTCTGATCATCTCCTGTATCACGTCCGCACACTCTCTGACCATCTCTTGTACCATGTCTGCAATCTCTGACCCTCTGCTGTATCATGTTTCCAGTCTCTGACCCTCTCCTGTATCATATATGCAGTCTCTGACCATCTCTTGTATCATGTCTGCAGTCTCTGACCCTCTCGTATCATGTCTGCAGTCTCTGACCCTCTCTTGTTTCATATCTGCAGTCTCTGACCATCTCCTGTAGTATGTCTGCAGTCTCTAACCCTCTCTAGTAGTATGTCTGCAGTCTCTGATCATCTCCTGTAGTATGTCTGAAGTCTCTGACCCTCTCTTGTATCATGTCTGCAGTCTCTGACTGTCTCCTGTAGTATGTCTGCAGTCTCTGACCGTCTCCTGTAGTATTTCAGGGGGAGCCTGGAGCTCCTGTATAAGTTGTTGTCTGCTGTGTTCAGGCTTTGCTACATGCAGGGAGTGTCATCTTATTTTTAAGAGCAGATAAAATAAAAAAAATGAGTTCTTCTGACTGCTTGAATTTTTTGATGAAATCCATGGGCAGTAATCGTGATGCATTGCGGAATCGAATCGTTGACAGGATAATCAGAATCAAATCGAATCCTGAGACCAGTGAAGATGCGCACCTCTAATGTTTTGTCAGTTATCTTCAGGATGACTGGGTGGACTATCTTCCTATAGCAGAATTTGTTTATAACAATTCTAAACATAGCTCTGCTTCTCAAAGTCTTTTTTTCTTTAATACCAGGTATTATCTATTTTTTATTCCTGATCTCCCTATCTCAACTTAAAGTGGAAGTCCATGCTAAAACTAAAAAACCTGCATCTATAGACACCCACATTCTAACACTAACCTATCTAGACCTGTAAAGATAAAATCGCTATACATACCTTTTCTGAAGCAATCCGACCCGATCTCCAGCAGCGGAAGCTCTGCAGAGGACACGGCCGACAATGGCTGTGAAATGAATGGGAAGTGACGTCACCCATAGACTTACTATGGAGCTTCCATTGTCGGATGTGTCCTCTGCACCCGCCCACACATCGAAGCCACGGCTAACAGCTCGGGTCAGATCGCCTGCAGAAAAGGTATGTATACAGATTTTTTCTTTACAGGGCTAGATAGGTAAGTGTTAGATTGTGGCTATCTATAGATGCAGGGATTTTAGTTTTATCATGGACTTCCACTTTAAATTCCTGCTGTTACCAACAGATCAACTACATTACAGGATATTCAGGAGAAACTGATCAAGACTTTGAAGGAGGCTCAGGAATGTTATGTAGCCGTACCCCCGTAGGGGCTGCTGAAATGTTGGAATGTCTGTCACCCTGCCCAGCCTGGTATTCACCTCTCAGACATAGAACAGTCCATATGCTTTTTTTTTTGTTTTATTGAGGGGATTGAACTTGGATATGAGATGACTAGTAGAATAAGGAGTACTTGCTTGGGACAACTATATGCAGTCCAGTATATACACTCCATTTCTCCTCCTGCACATCGCTTCCTCTCTGATCTCCAGGTCTTTCTCCTCCAGCCCATCACTTCCTCTGTAATCTTCAGGCCTTTCTCCTCCAGCATATCGCTTCCTCTCTAATCTCCAGGCACAGCTAGCACAAAGTAGTTAGGCCTGACACTGGCTCAGCCAGGCCTTTAGCAATTGCCCCTTGCAGGCAAGGACCGGGAGCACCTATAGTGTGATGTAGCACCCTGATGTTTAGGCAGGGTTGCTAGTAAATTTACCTGCCAAGTATTGTCGCCTTGGACAATTGATAGGGAATCAAGTGATTCCACCCTCATTCTGGAATTGTTGCACTTCTCTCTTCTGTCACTAGATAGCCGGGTATCTATTGGCATTAGATAAGACAAGGGCATTGCAAGGAGAGATTAGAAATAGATGGGGTATCTCAGCCAATGGGCAGGGATCTTCTTCAGTCCCTTGGCCTGCTGGGAGAACCTATTTGAGTGAGGTCAGGTGATCGGGGTTCTGTGCCACCTAGACGGCTGCTAGGGTGGACGTGTGTTGTGCTGCCCCGGGCTGTACCAAGCTGTGCCAGAGCAGGCCAGTGGGGTGATGCTTGAGGAGTATCTTGGATGCCAAGCTAGGGACCAAGCAGGGAAGCGGGGTGACGCTTGAGGAAGATACTGAGAGAGAAGGTTGGAATTTACGCCTGCCTAAATTTACCTGTCCACAAAAATCCTACCTCTAGCACCTACCTACCTAAAGGGTGCTACAGTTACAAAGAGGCTGCTGAAAGATATCGTAGATCACTTCCTACCTTTCATGTGAGTAACAAAGTTTTTATCTACCTAAAAGTTTAAGGTACATGTTCCATCTGCAAAGCGAGGCAAAAAGTTTGAGGGACCTTGAGATTTCAGCTCAAATTAACCCACTTTTTGCTTAAAACATCCTGACAGTATGAAGATTCACCTCGTGTTTCATGTATCCTTGTGCAAACTGTTTCATGAAAACCCTTTCTCTGGGAGAATTCTCCCATCCCGTTTACCAGTTAAGGTGCAAGGTGAAGAAGAATTTGTGATCGAGAAAATTCATGATTCCAGGATCTTTAGGAGCACGTTACAGTATCTGGTTTAATGGTAAGGATATGGGCCAGAAGAAAATTCTTGGGAACCTTGGACTAAGATGTCCAAGGAATGTCCTGGAAGGAGGGAAGTACTGTCTGGACCAGGATCTAAACCCAGGATGTCTACTGCATCTGGCAGGTTCTTTTCTTGCTGAGTCACCTGAGATGGACAGCTGCCTGATAACTTGGACAAACTTAATTTTTATCGTGTTTCTTGAGATTTGTGAACTCCTTGCTCCTCCCATGAACTTTCTAGTCAAAGTCATGCCTTTGCACTTCCTGTTTACCAGATTTTTGTGCTTTTCTCCAGCCAATATCTTTGCTCATGCTGCTGTCCTCATTTTCATTACCATTTGTTACCTACCTTTTGCCTGTTCCTAGACTAAGCTTTCACTTGATTCCAACCTGCAATCATTTGTTACCAACCTTTGGCTTCTTCCTTGACTATGCTCCTGCTTGATTCCAACCTGAAATCAGTTGTTACTGACCTTCGGCTTCTTTACTGACAATGCTTCTGCTTGATCCCTATCTGCTACCACACCCAAGGTTGCTCAGCTCGTGGTGGGGTGATCCTGAGTACTACAACCTGGCACTAACATGCAGTGAAACCCATCTCCACCATCAGGGGTTCCAAGGAAGACTGGTTAGTGCTTAACCCCTATGTCTCCGGTGACCTGCGTCATCCACCAGGGAAATCTGTTTGTGTATTTATCCTGCTGGTTTCTGTGTGAGCCTTTCCATTGCTATAGCCACTCACCTCGAAGCCTGACCCCTAATCGGACAGTCAGTCACCATACTTTGCTCTGCTCCTCCAGCACTAAAAGGCAGAGCCAGTTGTCAATCAGGCACCTGGGTGTATCCCAATAATAGCCCACTATCAGCTAACTCTGGGTCAGAAGAGAACAAAAGTACCGTAAATGTACAAAAAAGCTTTGCCAATACTTCTCTTGTCTGCTGTCAGTCACAAAGAAGGTAGACCTGATGCGGAAATAGTCTCTCATCATCCTCATTATGCTCATCTCCTCGGCTGCTGTACCTATCTGTGTGTTAGGGGGACAGGTGCAGTGGCCACAGGGAACAGTGCTGAGTGTTACCAAGCTGTACTGAGGCTGGATTGTCCAGCTTCCACTATGCTTCTTAAAACAAAATCTTGAACCTGTTTCCAATTCCAGGAACTGTGTAACCTCCCTAGGTTCTCAGTGATTCTAATGCCGCGTACACACGGTCGGACTTTTCTTCTACAAAAGTCCGACGGACGCCGACGGACTAAAGCTGGCTGACAATCCGATCGTGTGTGGGCTTCCCCGGACTTTCAGCGGACTTTCAGCGGACTTTTCCAGCCTCAAATCTGACGGACTCTAGATTTGAAACATGCTTCAAATCTTTACGTCATAACTACGGCGGACCCAGAAATCCGCTCGTCTGTGTGCTAGCCCGACGGACAAAAACCCACGCTAGGGCAGCTATTGGCTACTGGCTATCAACTTCCTTATTTTAGTCCGGTGTACGTCATCACATACGAATCCGTCTGACTTTTGTGTGATCGTATGTAGGCAAGTCCGTTCGTAAGAAAGTCTGCCGCAAGTCCGCCAAAAGTCCGCCAAAAGTCTGACAAAAGTCCGTCGAAAGTCTGTCGGACAGGCTGTCGGACTTTTGTAGCCAAAAAGTCCGACCGTGTGTACGTGGCATAATTGTCTGGTATTTATTTTATGAAGCTTGCTGCAAGGCAGACATTTTACCAGCATTTTTTTTTAGAATTAAATCTGAACCTGTAAAAATACAAAATTTCCTGGTTCCTTGTTATCATGGATTGCAAGCCTGCCAAGGAGCACTTAGGGCCTGTGTTGTGTCTACAGGAATGCAAAAGCAACTGAAACAGGTCAACTGCACCTGCAATAAATTCTGAATGATCTCAGAAGCATCTCAAACGTACATCAAAAGCACACAGCTTTTGCCCATCAATTCAATCCAGGGAAGTTTTAGTAAGTAAAGCTAATCTAAAGTCAAAACGTTTTTGTTGTAATTTTTGAGAGAGAATGGAATGGTTAAAACCTCTAGCATTTTTTTTTTTTGCTATTGGTATCCTATTGGAAAGATATCTTCACTTCCTGTCTTGTTCACACAAAAGACAGTGAGCAGAAATTTCTTCAAAGTGAGGAGAATTCCATGTTAGTTGTCACTAGAACAATTATCCCTTTTCCCCCTATTCTATTTTTGTGACAGCTCAAAAAAAATTGTGTTCTCCTTCACTTTGAGTTCCAGTGATCACACTCTCCTGGACAAAAAAGACTGTGGGGTTTATTTACTAAAGCTGGAGAGTGCAAAATCAGGCTCACTTCTGCATAGAAACCAATTAGCTTACATGTTTTATTGCCAAAGCTTAATTGAACACACTGAGGTTAGAAGCTGACTGGCTACCATGCACAGCTGCACCAGATTCTGAGTGCACCAGTTTTAGTAAATCTACCCCTGTGTCTTACTAGCAGAGACATAGACAGTAATGGAAGGCTAACAAGGGTTCCAACCCCTTACCATTTTATTGTGGTCCTGTTCCTTTAAAGCAGGATATACAGCATAGTGCTTGTGCTGTGTTATTTGTCCTTCTGTCAGGAAAGACAGGTCCTCAGTACAGTTACAAGTTAACGGCGGCTGCATGCGCACTCACGCATCGGCACACGCGCATGCACACTCACACTAATGCTGGCGCCAGGCAGGCTATTTAAACTGGGCTTCTGCATAGACTCAGTGCTGTTTGGTCTGCAGCTTCTGTATGTGTACCTGCTTCCTTGTGACCTCCGATCTGGCTTACCATTAACCTGTGCTTGTTTGCTTGATACCCTGACCTCGGCTTGCCTTGGACTCTGCTTCTGCCTTCTGATTCTGTCTGATGTTATCCTGATACCGACCCAGCTTGTGACCCGACTATCCTGCTGTTACCTGTCTATTCCTGATCTGCCCGATGGTTACCTACCCGGCTTGTCTGACCCTGCATCCTGCTCATCCGTCCTGCTACCTACCTCCGGCCCAGCAAGTCGTCATCTGGCTCCTGCATCCAGCTGTCTTTTTCAGCCTGAATGCTGCCTCATCCATCTGCTCCCTGCTGCCTTACTGACTACTGGACAGATTGCAGGCACTCATATGTCACTGTGCTCCCGTAAACCGCTGTTCCGCTCTCAGTGGTACCCGAGCCGGAGCTGTATGAGAGGCATGTCAGGCTCACTTACAGGTACGTAACAGTACCAAACAGCCATGATTGAGCCTACAAGAGGACCCTCTCCAGTGAGTGAGATCTGCCAGCACCTTGCTACTTTGACTCAAGTCATCCAGACCTCGCAGGAGGGGTATGTGCATCTAGATGAACGGGTCTAGTCCTTGGCCACAGCAGCACCTGCTACTACCTCTGCATTCAACTCTGCCATGGCAACTGTCCAAACAGAGACTTCTGCAAACCCTACAGTAATGATGGTACTCTCTGAGCCTTGAGTACCAACTCCTGAGAGATTTTCTGGTGATAGGAAAAAGTTCAGAGCGTTCCGTAACACATGTCAGCTCTATTTCACCCTACAGCCAAGGACCTTCTCCTCAGAATTCACCAAGGTGAGGTTCATCATTTCCCTACTTTAAGGGGAACCACAAACCTGGGCCCATCGACTACTGGAGGAGAATAAAGAACAATTGAATACCATGTCTTTGTTTTTCAACGCTATGTCTTACCTCTATGATGATCCGCAGCGAACCACCACTGCCAAAGCAGCTCTACATGCACTCCAGCAAGACCGCAGAGCGGTTGAAGACTATGTCAAAGACTTTAGACACTGGAGTGCAGACACTAGTTGGAACAACGCAGCCTGGCGGCATCAACTCCGGTTGGGGCTGTCAGAGGGCCTCAAGGATAAACTTGCTCGGGTTGGTGTGCCAAGCTCTTTGGAAGCTTTAATTACCTTGTCAATCCAGATTGACTGCTGACTGCGTAAACGCAGATTTGAAAGATCCACGCAACAGTCCCGTCCTGTGTGGACGCTGCCTAAGACTCCTGTTTCTTCTAACCCGGCATCCAGAAATCTAGTTCCAGCTGCTGCAGAGGTACCCAAACCAACGCCTCTTGGTCTGATCCGTCCCTCATTGACTACAGAGGAGCGCCAACACCTACGGGAAAACAACTTTTGTCTATACTGTGGAAAAGCCGGTTACTACCCTGTTTACCCAAAAATAAGACCTAGCGTGATTGTCGGTGATGGCTTGTGGGTCTTATTTTCAGGGTAGGGCTTATTTTCGGGGAAACAGGGTAGGGTTTATTTGGGGGGGTAGGGCTTATATTGCAGCAATCACTGACAATCATACTGGGTCTTATTTTCGGGGAAACAGGGTATGTGCGCTCCTGCCCAGCCAAGCTGCATAAGTGTCTCTCACTATCTTCAGCTAACCAGTCTATCCTGTCTGCCAGTTCAGCTCACATAGCTCTCCCTGTCTCCTTCCAGCTTTTGGGAAGAATCGTGTCAACAATAGGGATGAGCTTCGTGTTCGAGTCGAACCCATGTTCGACTCGAACATCGTCTGTTCACCCGTTGCGAACGATATGGGCCGTTCGCGCCAAATTCGTGTGGCGCGTCACGGCCCATAATTCACTGCGGCATCGCAGTGCATTGCTGGCTGATGATTGGCCAAGCATGCACTATGACCCGCATGCTTGGCCAATCACAGCGCCGCCTGAACAGAGAGCCGTAATTGGCCAAAGCCAAGGAGGCTTTGGCCAATTATGGCTCAGGGGATTTAGTACACGCCCCACACTATATAAGGCCGCCTTCACGGCAGCCCTGTGTAGTGTGTGTTCCGGCGTTCATTGAGAGAGAGAGAGAGACAGACAGTGACATTTGATTTGAGTTAGATAGATTAGGCAGAACAGTCAGTCAGTTAGCTGCACTTACAGTGTATTGTGTATATATATGCATCCCAGGTGTTGCATATATATATATATACACTGTATTCAGTTTAGCTAGATCCGTTCTTGTTATCTTCCTACTGACAGGCAGGCTTGTCTTGTTACAGTATTTACAGCTACCTGAAGAAAATTACTCTTGTTCTTTTGATCCTATTAGTACCACAGTCAGGCAGCTAGACTATTTACAGTTAGTGCAGTGCATCCTGCTCACAGTGTTCAGCTAGATCCGTTCCTGTTATCTTCTTACTGACAGGCAGGCTTGTCTTGTTACAGTATATACAGCTACCTGAAGAAAATTGCTGGTGTTCTTTTGATCCTATTAGTACCACAGTCAGGCAGCTAGACTATTTACAGTTAGTGCAGTGCGTCCTGCTCACAGTGTTCAGTTAAAACTACAAGTTAGTGGGGTGCGTCCTGCTCACAGTGTTCAGCTAAACCTACAAGTTAGTGGGGTGCGTCCTGCTCACAGTGTTCAGCTAAACCTACAAGTTAGTGCGGTGCGTCCTGCTCACAGTGTTCAGCTAAACCTACAAGTTAGTGTGGTGCGTCCACCTCACAGTGTTCAGCTAAACCTACAAGTTAGTGGGGTGCGTCCTGCTCAGAGTGTTCAGCTAAACCTACAAGTTAGTGGGGTGCGTCCTGCTCACAGTGTTCAGCTAGATCCGTTCCTGTTATCTTCTTACTGACAGGCAGGCTTGTCTTGTTACAGTATTTACAGCTACCTGAAGAAAATTACTGGTGTTTTTTTGATCCTATTAGTACCACAGTCAGGCAGCTAGACTATTTACAGTTAGTGCAGTGCGTCCTGCTCACAGTGTTTAGCTAAACCTACAAGTTAGTGGGGTGCGTCCACCTCACAGTGTTCAGCTAAACCTACAAGTTAGTGGGGTGCGTCCTGCTCACAGTGTTCAGCTAAACCTACAAGTTAGTGGGGTGCGTCCTGCTCACAGTGTTCAGCTAGATCCGTTCCTGTTATCTTCTTACTGACAGGCAGGCTTGTCTTGTTACAGTATATACAGCTACCTGAAGAAAATTACTGGTGTTTTTTTGATCCTATTAGTACCACAGTCAGGCAGCTAGACTATTTACAGTTAGTGCAGTGCGTCCTGCTCACAGTGTTTAGCTAAACCTAAAGTTAGTGGGGTGCGTCCACCTCACAGTGTTCAGCTAAACCTACAAGTTAGTGCAGTGCGTCCTGCTCACAGTGTTCAGCTAGATCCGTTCCTGTTATCTTCTTACTGACAGGCAGGCTTGTCTTGTTACAGTATATACAGCTACCTGACGAAAATTGCTGGTGTTCTTTTGATCCTATTAGTACCACAGTCAGGCAGCTAGACTATTTACAGTTAGTGCAGTGCGTCCTGCTCAGAGTGTTCAGCTAAAACTACAAGTTAGTGGGGTGCATCCTGCTCACAGTGTTCAGCTAAACCTACAAGTTAGTGGGGTGCGTCCTGCTCACAGTGTTCAGCTAAACCTACAAGTTAGTGCGGTGCGTCCTGCTCACAGTGTTCAGCTAAACCTACAAGTTAGTATGGTGCGTCCACCTCACAGTGTTCAGCTAAACCTACAAGTTAGTGGGGTGCGTCCTGCTCACAGTGTTCAGCTAAACCTACAAGTTAGTGGGGTGCGTCCTGTTCACAGTGTTCAGCTAAACCTACAAGTTAGTGGGGTGCGTCCACCTCACAGTGTTCAGCTAAAGCTACCTGTAGAAGGTTGGTGGTGTTCTCATACTACAGGCAGGCAGTTGATTTTGCTAGCTGCAGTATCAGTACATATATATATATATATATATATATATATATATCCCAGCTTAGTGCAGCTACAGGCCATTAGTATGTCTGGAAGTCCAAGAAGGAGAGGCAGACAGTCACAAGCCAATAAGAGAGGGCAAGCAGGCTCTGTGCCTAGTGCTGGTCGTGGAGACGGTGCATCCTCATCAGCACGTGGCCGTGGGACACGCTTGGCCTTTTTTTCGGCAGCTGGCCGTGTTGAGCCGCAAAATGCTGAAGACTTGGTTGAGTGGGTGACCAAGCCATCCTCATCCTCCTCATCCTCTCTCACCCATGCCCAGGGTACTTTGTCTGGCAAAGCAGCGGCCTCTTCCCTCGGCTCAATGTCATCAGTGACTCCTTCCCTAGCCCCACCATGTCCTCCTGAGGAGTCCCTCGAACTGTTTGACCACAGTGTTGGGTACATGCTCCAGGAGGATGCCCAGCGTTTGGAAGGCTCTGATGATGATACTGAGCTCGATGAAGGCAGTAACATGAGCACGGACAGAGGGGGTGCCCAAGAAGGACAGCAATCTGGCAGTCATGCTCCCTCTGCTGCAGCATACTGCCAGGTTTGCTCCAGTGATGAGGAGGGAGGGGATGATGAGGTCACTGACTCAACGTGGGTGCCTGATAGGAGAGAGGAGGAGGAGGAGGAGGTGGCAGATCATAAGGGCAGCACATTGACTGCATCACACCCCAAAGCTCCACATGTGCAGGGCGCTGCAGTCTCTGCGCGTTATTCAAAAAGTTCTTTGGTGTGGGCCTTTTTTGAGATGAGTGCATCAGATCGCACCGCTGCTATTTGCAACATATGTCTCAAGCGTATCTCGCGTGGCCAAAACATCTCCCGCTTGGGTACCACATGCTTGACCAGACATATGTTGACCTGCCATGCACTTCGTTGGCAAGCGTATCTAAAAGACCCACACCAAAGAACAAAGAGGACCTCTCCTTGCTCCTCATCAGCTGAGATTTCCAACCCCACTATACCTTCAGTCCTCTCTGAGACCTGCACTAAGAGGAATGAAGGTGTAGAATTAGGTGTGTCACAGCCAAATACTTGTGGGCAATCTGCTTTTGGTACACCGATGTCAGATTGTACCAGGCAAATTTCCCTGCCCCAGCTGCTGCACCGCCGAAAGAAGTTTGCTCCCAGCCATCCACATGCCCAGCGGTTGAATGCTAGCTTGGCAAAATTGCTAGCACTTCAACTGCTGCCTTTTCAGTTGGTAGACTCTGCCCCCTTCCGTGAGTTTGTGGAATGTGCGGTTCCTCAGTGGCAGGTACCCAAACCCCACTTTTTCTCACGGAAGGCGATTCCGGCTCTCTACCGGCATGTGGAAGGCAATGTCCATGCCTCGCTGGACAGGGCGGTCAGCGTTAAGGTGCATATTACCGCTGACTCATGGTCCAGCAGGCATGGACAGGGACGTTACCTAAGTTTCACGGCGCATTGGGTGACTCTGCTGGCAGCTGGGAAGGATGCAGGACAAGGTGCAGTAGTGTTGGAGGTTGTTCCACCACCACGCCTCCAAAATGCTAATGATTGTGACACACCTCTCTCCTCCACCCCTCCTCTTCTTCTTCCTCCATGGCCTCTTCCTGTGCTTTGTCCTCGGAACCAGCGGTGCTCCGTAGCCGTTCAAGGGGCTACGCAAGCACGCAGGCAAAAAGATGCAATGCGGTGCTTGAGCTGGTGTGCTTGGGGGACAGGAGCCACACTGGGGCAAAGGTTCTGTCAGCTCTGCAGGGGCAGGTTCAGAGGTGGTTGACGCCACGCCAACTTAAGGCAGGAATGGTGGTTTGCAACAATGGCACCAACCTCCTCTCTGCCCTCCGACAGGGACAAATGACCCATGTGCCCTGTTTGGCTCACGTCCTTAACTTGGTGGTGCAGCGGTTCTTGGGCAGGTACCCGGGCTTACAGGATGTCCTGAGGCAGGCCAGGAAAGTCTGTGTGCATTTCCGCCGGTCATATAATGCCAGTGCTCGGCTGACGGACCTCCAAAAGGAGTTTAACCTGCCCAAGAACCGCCTAATCTGTGACATGCCCACCAGGTGGGACTCAACGTTGGCCATGCTGCAGCGGCTGCACACGCAGCAGAGGGCCATCAATGAGTACCTGTGCGACTTTGGCACCAGGACAGGGTCAGGGGAGCTTGGTTTTTTCCCCCACGCCAGTGGGCCATGATCAGGGATGCATGCACTGTCCTGTCACCATTTGAGGAGGCCATGAGGATGGTGAGCAGTGACAGTGTATGCATCAGTGACACTGTCCCCCTTGTCCACCTGTTGGAGCACACGCTGCGTGGAATAATGGACAGGGCACTTGAGGCAGAACAGAGGCAGGAAGAGGAGGACTTCCTTAGCTCTCAAGGCCCCCTTTATCCAGACAGTGTTCCTGCGTGCCCGCCGATCACATAGGAAGAGGACGAGGAGGAGGAGGAGGAGGAAGATTGTGTCAGTATGGAGGTGGAGCCTGGCACTCAGCATCAGCAGCAGTCTTTAAGGGATCAGTCCCAAGAAACACATGGACTTGTACGTGGCTGGGAGGAGGTGGCTGCGGACCATGTCGTCCTTAGTGACCCAGAGGACTCCGGACCGAATGCCTCAGCAAACCTACGCTGCATGGCCTCCCTGATCCTGCAAAGCCTGCGTAAGGATCCTCGTATTCGTGGTATCAAGGAGAAGGACCAATACTGGCTGGCAACCCTCCTTGATCCACGTTACAAGGGTAAGGTTGCGGACCTTATCTTGCCATCGCAGAGGGAACAGAGGATGAAACATCTTCGGTAGGCCTTGCAGAAAGGTCTGTGCAATGCGTTCCCAGAGACTGGGAGGTTACATAGTTACGTAGTTACATAGTTACATAGTAGGTTACATAGTAGGTGAGGTTGAAAAAAGACACAAGTCCATCAAGTCCAACCTATGTGTGTGATTATGTGTCAGTATTTCATTACATATCCCTGTATGTTGCAGTCATTCAGGTGATTATCTAATAGATTTTTGAAGCTATCAATGCTCCCCGCTGAGACCACCGCCCGTGGAAGGGAATTCCACATCCTTGCCGCTCTTACAGTAAAGAACCCTCTACGTAGTTTACAAGGTTACAAACTCCTTTTTCTGGACAACATGTTGCTGAGGCTTCGGTCAGTCAAAGAAGGAGCGGTGGAGAAGGTGGCCGTCTGACCGATGCGTTCAGACAATTTTTTGGTCCGCAGCCCCAAGGTATGATCGGTTCCAGCAAACATCGCAAGAGTCTGTTTTACATGGTGCAGGAATACCTAGGGGCAAGATCTGACTTGGACACCTTTCCCACAGAAAATCCTCTGGGTTACTGGGTCTTGAGGATGGATCACTGGCCAGAGCTTGCACAGTATGCAATTGAGCTACTGGCCTGTCCTGCATCCAGCATTCTTTCGGAACGCACATTCAGTGCTGCTGGAGGCGTGGTAACCGATCACAGGGTGTGTCTGTCCACTGACTCGGTCGATCGACTGACCTTCATAAAAATGAATCAGTCTTGGATCACCACCAGCTACCAAGCACCTGATGCTGATGTAACCGAATAATTTTTTTTGAAATCTCAGATTCCTTCAAAGACTGCCTATGCTGATGCTGAGTGACTATCCCTGAGTAATTATCCTCTTCCTCCTCAATCATCACGCTGATAGCTTGTAAGAACATTTTTGGTTCTGGGCGCCACCACCAGTGCCTAAGGCACAATTTTTCAGCCCCTGTTTAACAGGGGCGTGTAATTACAATTTTTGATGCAATACTTTGCAGCAGGGCTCGTTCCTGCGTTCCAACTAGAGTGTCTGTGAGGGGTTGCAGTGTTGTGGCACCAGCACCAGTGCCTAAGGCCCAATTTTTCTGCCCCTGTTTAACAGGGGCGTGTAATTACAATTTTTGATGCAATACTTTGCAGCAGGGCTCGTTCCTGCGTTCCAACTAGAGTGTCTGTGAGGCGTTGCAGTGTTGTGGCACCAGCACCAGTGCCTAAGGCCCAATTTTTCTGCCCCTGTTTAACAGGGGCATGTAATTACAATTTTTGATGCAATACTTTGCAGCAGGGCTCGTTCCTGCGTTCCAACTAGAGTGTCTGTGAGGGCTTGCAGTGTTGTGGCACCAGCACCAGTGCCTAAGGCCCAATTTTTCTGCCTCTGTTTAACAGGGGCGTGTAATTACAATTTTTGATACAATACTTTGCAGCAGGGCTCGTTCCTGCGTTCCAACTAGAGTGTCTGTGAGGGGTTGCAGTGTTGTGGCACCAGCACCACCACCACCACCACCACCAAAGGCCCAATTTTTCTGCCCCTATTCAACAGGGGCATGTAATTACAATTCTTGGTTTAATATTTCACAGCAGGGCCCATTTCTGCACCCACCAAGAGCGAGTGAGGACTTACAGTGTTGTGGCACCAGCACCACCACCACCACCACCAAAGGCCCAGTTTTTCTGCCCCTGTTCAACAGGGGCATGTAATTACAAATCTTGATCTAATATTTCACAGCAGGGCCCTGTGAGGGCTTACGTTGTTGTGGCCACAACAACACCTAAGGCCCAAATTTCTGCTGAGTATATAGGGCAGGCCCCTACTTTCAAACATCTAACTTACAAACGACTCCTACTTGCAAACGGAAGGAGACAACAGGAAGTGAGATGAAATCTACCCCTAGGAAGGGAAATTCTCTCCTGTAAGAGTTAATATGGGAAAAACATTTCTCCTTTCCACTGATGCTTTCCAATCCTTGTTCCACAAAAAACCCCAAATTCTCAAAAAATATTTGTCATTGGGACAAAAAGTGAGGTGAAATCTTCTAAAGAGGAGGAAAGACAGCAAAACAAATGTCACAGGGGTGATAACCCTTCCCTATGTTTTCCAAAAAGCTTAAAAAAGATATTTTGGCTGGAGCTAAACACGTTAAAAATGTACCCGTTCAAAATGACAGATTCTACTTAACAACAAACCTACAGTCCCTGTCTTGTTTGCACCGCCTGTATACTGCTGTTCAGAGTATATAGGGCCTGGTGGCCCCACACCTTTCCTTATTTTAATTTGGGTGCGGGGTTCCCCTTAATATCCATACAAGACCCAAAGGGCCTGGTAATGGACTGGGGGGTACCCATGCCGTTTGTCTCACTGATTTTCATCCATATTGCCAGGACCCGACATTACATTAATCCCCCAAGCAGTTTTAAATGAGATTTTTTCCTTTAAAAATGACATTTGGTGCAGGGACTGTTCTAAACACGGGAAACACGCGCCACTTTACAGGCATACTATAGACACCCCCCAGGTACGATATTTAAAGGAATATTTCACTTTTTTTTTTTTTTTACTTTAAGCATCATTAAAATCACTGCTCCCGAAAAAACGGCCGTTTTTAAAAGTTTTTTTTGCATTGATACATGTCCCCTGTGGTAGGACCCGGGTTCCCAAACCCTTTTTAGGACAATACTATGCAAATTAGCCTTTAAAATGAGCACTTTTGATTTCGAACGTTCGAGTCCCATAGACGTCAATGGGGTTCTAACGTTCGTGCGAACTTTCGGTCCGTTCGCAGGTTCTGGTGCGAACCGAACCGGGGGGTGTTCGGCTCATCCCTAGTCAACAACAGCAATCATTGATTTAGGGGCTTGTAGCTGTTTCATTGATCTATCTTTCGCAGCCCAGCAACGCATTCCTTTACAAACTAAGGAGCAAGGACTTGCTGTATTCCCGGCTGACGGGTCTCACATAAGATAAGGACTTGTGAATAAAGAGACCCCACCGCTTCTGGCCATCACCTCCACCAATCATCAGGAACTGTTGCACCTAGACACAATTTCTTCACCATTATTTCCAGTCATCTTGGGTCTACCTTGGTTACATGCTCATAATCCACAAATTCACTGGAGCTCTGAAAGTATTACGTTTTTATCGTCATACTGTCAGAAACATTGCATGGCAGTGTCCCTTTCAACCAATCACTACTCTGTTTTGTATGGACTATGCCAAACGGTTCCAGAACCCTACCATGAGTACCTGGATGTTTTCAGAAAATGGGGGGTGTATATCCTTTCCCCACACAGACCTTATGATTGCCCCATTGAACTTTTGCTTGGAGCTGAGATTCCCTTTGGGCGTATCTTCCCTTTGTCTGAATGGGAACTCTGGGCCTTAAAGGACTATATTAATCAGAACTTACAGAAGGGATTCATTCGTCCTTCCACTTCACCGGCCGGTGCAGGCATATTCTGCATCAACATGGGGAAAGGGTGTTTTGGGGGGACCCTTAATATTCATACCAGACCTAAAGGGCCTTTTAATGGACTGGGGGGGAGAACTCATGCCGTTTTTTTCAATGATTTTTATGTATATTGCTGGGATCCGACAATACATTTCAGCCACGAGCCATTTTAAATGACGTTTTTTCCTTTAGAAATGTAATTTTGCTCTGTTATAAACCTGGGAAAGATGCGCTATTTTACAGGCAGACTAAGGAGACCTCCCAGGCACAATATTTAAAGGAATAGCTCATATCCATATAATTTGCTTACAACAATGCCAGTCATTCTGCCACCAAGCAGTCTCCATTTTATGCCAATTATGGATTTCATCCCACCTTTCTACCTGATCTTGTCTCTGAATCATCTGTTCCAGGAGTCCAGAATACATTGGATTTCTTCACGCACAATAATAATTTGTTGAAGGAGACTGTCACGAAGGCACAGGAAGACAACAAGAGGGCATTTGACAGAAAGAGGAGGGGAGAACTGGTCTTACAGCCTGGGGACCGAGTATGGCTTGCTACTACAAACTTGAAGATGGCTAGTCCTTCAAAGAAGTTGGCACCAAAGTTAATTGGACCATTTCCGGTAAGAAGGAAAATTAATATGTGTCTTATGAATTAATATTGCCAGAATCTCTTAGAATTCACCCGGTATTCCATGTATCTTTGCTGAAACCTGCAGTGCCAGATCCATTCCCTGATTGTAGATCAGGACCTCCTGAGCCCATAATTATTAATGGGTATGAGGAGATTGAGATTGAGGCCATCCTAGATTGCAGGAGAAGAAGCGGTCAGATACAGTATTTAATCAAGTGGAAGGGGTATGGTTCAGAGGGAATTTCCTGGGAACCTGCACATAATGTACATGCCAAAGATTTAATTTGTGCCTTCTTTCACAGAAACCCACAAAAGAGAAACCAGTTGGGCACCCGGAGGTTGCCCATGGGTAGGGGGCAATGTCTGGAAAGACAGGTCCGCAGTACAGATAGAAGTTCACGGCGTGAGCGCATGCGCACTCGGGCATTGGCACATCGGGGTGCACGCATACCAGGCTGGTCACAGTTTTTCTTTTTTATTTGCCAGTGTCCAAATCCTCCTGTAGGCAGCAGTATAACCCAATTGAATCCTTGTCCCTTGAACTTCAAGAAGAGGATTTTTTGAGGTGGGTACATTTTTCATATCAATGTATAGAACTATATGTATAGAACTATATTCTGAGGAAAATGTCAAATTATGTTCAGTTCTCTGCTTAGAATAGCTACATAATGTTACAAGCAGTTCCAGAAATTGTCAGATTGGATCTAATAAGACCTACGAAGCCTAGATCTACATGTCAACTATATCTATGAAATATGAATAATATGTGTGTCCGTGTTATTTTGATATTCTGTCACTATGTGGAATCATAATTCTCAAGTACAGCAGCCCTTGGCTAAACAAGTATATTTTCTGTTCTGCCAGCTGTAGAAAGCTGAAACCCCATTTTCTGTGTCGAAGCTCTCTTTGTAGAGAATGGTCAGGTTGTAGTTTGGGAGTTGTTTATATTTTATTATAACACCTAATCAATGCTCTGTATTGACTAGGATAGGCTACAAATACATTAGTACTACTAAGAGTTGTCCTGTTTGCAAAATTAGTTGTTTAGAAGGCAGGTAATCAACCATAATAACATGAAACCAAACTGATTCTGTGAACTGTAATTTGTCCTAAATGGTAACTCCACTGACATTAAAACAAATATAAATGATAAATGACACATTCACAAAGAATTCTGTAATTGAAACTTGTTAGTACCCTTTATAGTTTGTCTCAAACCTTCTATGGTTTTAAAAAGTAGCAAAAATTTATGTAATCATGACAACAGTTAAGGTTTTCTGTGCACTAAATAGTTAAAGGCTAAGTTCACCTTTTCCAGAAAATATCCTATGCAGTCAAGAGGCCCCAGTGGATGTTAACGGAAACTGTGTAGCTTTGTAAAATGTTTAATATTATTGTCATGTCTGTAGGCCATCCCCTACATCTGCAGTCCCCTCAGAAGTCTGGCCTGAAAGTTAGCACCCTCTATGCCCTGACTTGTTGATAGGATGTGAAAATGCTGGGAGTTTTCAAACCAGGCTTCTGAGGGGGCCAGATGACCTAAATGACAATGCTATTGCTGAACATTTTACAAAGCTGCATATTTTTTTTAATATTGACTGGGGTCCCTTGACTGCATAGTCTTTTTTCTGGAAAAGGTGAACTTAGCCTTTAAGGGTCAGTCCTCGTAAATCAATACTTCATATTTTAGTAGAGAGTTATGCATGTGGTTATTCTTTCACAAAAGTGTGAAGGTGAACAGGTAAGTATACAGGTACTGTAAGTAAAATAATGTGGGAGTACCATCATGGATCACCAAAAGGTTTATATACTGTATATACAGTATATAAAATAATGTGGAAGTTCCATCATGGATCACTAAAAGGTTTATATACTGTATACAGGGGGTCCCCTAGTTACAAACATCTGGCTTACAAACGACTCCTACTTACAAACGGAGGGAGACAACAGGGAGTGAGAGGAAATCTACCCCTAGGAAGGGAAATAAACTCCTGTAAGAGCTAATATGGGGAAAAGGTACCTCCACTGATGCTTTATCACCAAGGCTTGTTTCCACAACAACCCAAAATTTTCAAAATCCAACTGTCATTGGGACAGAAAGTGAGGTGAAATCTTCTGAATAGGGGCACAGACAGCAAAACAAATGTTACAGGGGTGATAACCCTTCCCTATGCTATCCAAAAAGCTTAAAAATAGTTTTTTTGGCTGGAGCTACACTTAAAAAAGGTACCTGTTCCGACTTACAAACAGATTCAACTTAAGAACAAACCTACAGTCCCTAACTTGTTTGTAACCCGGGGACCCCCTGTATACAGTATCTAAAATAACGTGGGAGTATCATCATGGATCACTAAAAGGTTTATATACTGTATATACAGTATCTATATAGTGATCGGATCTCTGTGCTTGATTTTGTGGCTCTGCACACCTGCTGTGATCATTATAAGAAGGTTTCACTCTCCCTAATTTAATGTTATTATATGTTAATAAAAAATGCAGTGAAAGTGAAATAAAACCAAACGCTTGGTGGGAATCTCCAAATTAGGTAGAAAAGCTGTAAATTATGGCACTATGACCCCATTGTCCCCAAGAGATATAAGAAGCCAGCAGGTCATCCACCACAGCACATTCCATATTTAACTGAAATATCACACGTGCTACTAAACTTTAAATTGTTATTATAAAAACAGAGCTAAGAAGGACAGGGAGAGTATAAAGGTTAATCAGGACTATTTAGGCATAACAATGTGTTAATCAAAGGTTAAATAGTAAAGACTTTTATTAAAAATAGGAAAGATTTAAAAAAAATGAGAACCGAACGTTTTTCTATTTTTATGCCGCGTACACACGAGCGGAATGTCCGACAGAAAAAGTCAGACGGAAGCTTTTCATCGTATATTTCGATCGTGTGTATACCTCATCAGACTTTTTTTTTTTTTTTTTAGAAAACTCTGACGGACCTAGAAATAGAACATGTTCTAAATATTTCCGACGAAACCAATTCCTAACGGGAAAACCGCTCGTCTGTATGCTGTTCCGACAGACCAAAAGCGACGCATGCTCTGAAGCAAGTACGAGACGGAAGCTATTGGCTGCTGGCTATTGAACTTCCTTTTTCTAGTCCCGTCGTATGTGTTGTACGTCACTGCGTTCTTGACGGTCGGACTTTGGTCAGACTTTGGTTTGACCATGTGTAGGCAAGACCGCTTGAATGGAATTCCGTCGGAGTTCCGTCGGAGAAACCTTCGGAGTTTATTCCGACGGAAAAAACGGTCGTGTGTACAGGGCATTGGGTTTGACTCTTTCTTAACTTTTTTTTTTTACAGCCAAAAAGCTTTTGACAAGCATAAAACAGAGAAAATATTTTACCTATCATCTAACAGAGCGACACCACATCCCCAATGAAAATTGAAAAATAAGAGAAAATGAATGGGATTTTTAAGGTGCCAAATAGAACAAAATTATTTTATAAAAGTAAAAATGTATTCAAAAGATAAAAACAGAACATACAAGTAGTAAATATTGATAATACAGTACAATACATGTGCTGACTGATTTCATCCCTACATTTCGCCTTGATATTGGCTTCTTCAGGAGGTATAATTGATATCAGGCACAATAAGCACTAAAAATAAGCAGCGATTTGTTGAAAAACAGAGTAATCAACAATTGTAACAAGTATAATACATAATAGATACAATTTGAACAAATTAAGAATAGCATTGATCGATTAGAGATAGCACAGCAAAGAAGTCATAGATGGTCATAATAGTTACCTGTATATATACAACCATTTACACATAGATTGAAGCTCCATGATCATGAGGATATCAACAGACGGATCATTTGGTGAAACCATAGGGGGGGGGGTAGATCCAAAGTACAGCCACCGGTAAGTGGTCCAAAAGCTATGGGGTAAGGTGATGAACAAAATTAGATACTGGGGTAATAGACAATCACCACTGAATTCCAGACAAAAGATGTTTATATAAAAGAATTATATAGTTTTTACCCTGTGATAAAGTATGTTTTGGTGTAATCAAAGGTTGAACAGTTGATCACCAAATCCGCAACGGAACTGGATAAGGATGACGAGAAAGATGAGGTAAACTCATTGCTGAGTTGTGGTCAAATAGTGACCCCTTAATCAAAGAGATATAAACTTAATTAAAGTGAATTTTGGATAGTCAAAAAAAGCCTTGAAACAGCACTGAACAAAGTGGAAGAGTTACCTTCAGTCAAGTTTTCACCAACAGATCTTTCTCATTCCCATGCTGGACCTCTGATAACAACCACAGAAGGTGCTGTTTATATACCCCCTCCACACTCTGATTATTGTCCGTTTTGGTGCCAAAATCAAAGGGTGAGAATGCTAAATGACTGCCTAATAGCGCAACCTGCATCACACCGGAAATGACGTCATTACGGCAACAGCGTCCACCGGAAGTGACACCCTAAAGATGACGATTGACCAGAAGTGATATAAAAACATCACAAAGAGCCGGAAGTGTCAGCAAAAAATAGGGTAAACACTGCGGAAACGGACACAGGGATATATATAGCATCCCAACCCAAACTAGCCATTGGGCAAGCTGAAAAAAGAAGACGTTCCAGCTGGGAAGAGAGATTGTTAATTCACAAAAATAGGAGGGACATAAAAGGTAACCCAACTAAATGGGACATCGGTCAGCCCGGCGGTAGATGGCGCCATCCAGTGAAACCAATAGGTTACACCAAGAATGACTCCCTGGGCGTCCCTATGGCCACCAGATCCGACCAATTCCCCACGATGATGGATTCAAAAGCAAAATGGTGTTTAAAAATAAACACTCATAGATTGTCTACCAAAAATAGGACAAAAAATAACATAAAGCATAATATTAATCAAATTCAAGAGATCTTCAATGCATCAAAAAAGTAGACCAAAAATTACCTACATTACATCAATACAACATATAATAACCAGTTATATAATTGGGAAACATTATACATCAAACCATAAAATGGAATGATGGAAACCAATCCAGTGTTCTCAGAATTTGAAGAGCATGGCAAAAGCTATCTAGAGGAATGGATTGTAGCTGATGGATTCATTCAAACCTGGATGGACAGTGGCTGCCAGAGAATGAATCCATCTTGTTTCACACTGAAGGAGAGTCCTATCAAGATCCCCACCTCTATCATGAGTTGGTAAATGTTCAAGCGCAAAGAATTTCATTTTAGAGACCTGGAAGGAAGAGTCCCATATGACGACTAATGGGAGTCTCCATTCTCTTCTTTTGAACAAGAGAAACATGATCTCTGATTCTGTGAAAAAATGGTCTTTTAGTTTTCCTACATAGAATGCTTGACAGTCACATACCATTCAGTAAACCACACCTATCGATTGACAATACACAAAAAGGTGGGGTTTATAGATCCTTCCATTTGGCAAAGCTGGCTCAGCTGAATTAAATAGAAATCGACAAAATTCACACTTTCCGCATGGAGCGGTTCCCCTACGACTTGATCCACCCTGTCTAGGCATAAGGTGGCTATGGACCAATTGGTCCTTCAAGGATCTGGACTTCCTATATATGATCTGATTGTATGGATTGACATACTTTGCAATCACATCGTCAGTAGCCAAGAGATGCAAATACTTTTGAATTATATGAGGAACCTTTTTATGTTCACCAGCAAATCTTGTGATTAATCTTACCTTCTGTTCCTCTTTAGGAGTTTTATGAGCATGTATTAGTTCCAGCCTGCCTTTAGATCTGGCTCTGTGATAAGCCTACCTTAAGCAGGAGCGACTGTAGCCCCTATCCAAAAGGCGGGACTGTAGGGCTCCGGCTTCGAATTGAAAGTCTTCCTCCCGACTACAATTCCTGCGTAGTCTGAGGTACTGACTATATGGGATACTTTGAACTAAGGGTCTTGGATGGGAACTTGCTGCATGCAAAATTGTATTGCCAGCAGATGGTTTTCTAAATAAAGGAGACCCTATTGTACCATCACATCAGAGTTTATGAAGATCGAGATATCGAAAAAATTAATTGACTTTTGATTATATGTCATGGTAAATTTTAAGTTATACCGATTATTCTCCAATTTGGCCATAAAGTGGAGAAGCTGAGCTTTGGTGCCAGTCCAGATGACAAAAATGTCATCAATAAACCGACGCCAAATCAGTACATTTTTAAAGAAATCTCAAAATTCATCAGAGGAGAAAATTTCACGTTCCCACCCCCCCAGGTACAGATTGGCGTACGATGGGGCACATTTAGTCTCCATCGCACCACCCTGTACCTGGGGTTAGTGGGAGCCATCAAATATAAAAATGTTATTAGTCAGAACAAAGAGAAGCAGGCTGGAAACAAATTCATTATAGGGGTTGGCCCTAGGGCCTCACTCAGATAAGAAACCTTCAACAACCCCAACCCCCAATAGAGTTGTAAAGGGCCTCAACATTGATGGCCACCAACCAAGAACAGTCGAGGACACAGATGCCATCTAAGGATCTGAGAAGATCAGCAGTATCCTGAATGTAGGAACTTAAAGATCTAACACGGGGACGTAAATAATCATCCACATGTTTGCTTGCAGGCTCAGTTAAACAGCCGTTACCCAAAACAATCGGACGGCCGGTAGGAAATTTGGAATTTTTATGAATCTTGGGCAACGCATATAGTGTAGGAAGTCTTGGGGTGTTTACTGTCAGAAATTCTAAAGTCTTCTGATCGATCAGGCCCTTATTAAAGGCCCGAGCAATCAGAATTCGATATCTAGTTTTAGCATAGTTGACCTGTGCCAAAGGAATAGGCCTATACCAGGAGCGGTTCAACAGGAGATCCTTGACTATAGTTTTATATTGGTCAAGATTCATTACAACTATATTTCCTTCTTTGTCAGAAGGTTTAATAATTATCTGATCATTTTGTTTCAAGGAGGTTAAAGCCTTCCATTGGGAAAGACTGAGGTTGGATTCCCTGTTGAATCGATTCCATTTGGTAGTTTGAATTTCTTTAGTTACTTGTTGGGTAAAGGCCCAAATGTTGGGATTACCATGAATAAAGGAAATGATCTTGATTTAGGTTTATATTGACAAGGTGGCAGGAAAATTCTCTCCAACTGAGTGTCCAAAGATGGACTCAAAGTAGGCTCCTCTAGAGGTTTTTCAAAAGGATTGCTCTCCTCCCATAATTCCATGAGATCAGACAAAGCCTTGATCTCATTTATAGTTTTATTTTTCCAAAAGTCGTCGGGGGGCAATTCCAGATTGGAGGCCCCGGGCATCTTTATCAAAAATAACTTTAAACATTAATTTTCTAGCAAATAAATTCACATCCTCTATAACCTTGAATGCGTCAACCTCCTGGTCAGGACAAAAGGTCAGGCCTAAACTGAGAACCTGGGTCTGATCGGGTGATAAGGAAAAAGAAGATAAATTGATTACTTGGAAGCAATTTGCTTGCCGTTTTGACAATCGGTGTGTTCAGAATCTTTTTTAGATTAGGAGTGAGTTGAGGCGAAAAAATTGGTGCCGTGTGAAGATCCCCAGGATTGGGGATGACAGGTAAGTCCCCCAAAACAGTGTTACAAATAGTTTGGCTTACCTTAGATGCAGCTAAGGAATTTAAAGTGGAAACAGAAGAAATGGAGTGGCCTTCACCAGAATTGGCAGAAGAAGGTTAAGAATGAGTGCTTTTGGTCTGAGAACGAAAACCAGAACTTGAGTGATGTCGAGGAGTGCGTTTGGAGGCTGAGACATTCGAGGCTGGACGATCAGTTTTACTTTTCTGTGAACCACTCGCTGAGTGTCGTGTGGATCCTGCTTAAGAAGAGGATAAAGAAGATAGAGATGATTCATCGGAATCAATGGGATCTTGATTAGAATTATTGTTTTTTTGGGGGAAGGGTCTATTCCTCCTTTTCCGATTTTCAGACCAATGATAAGCAGTATTGGTCTCATAGGCTAATCTGTCTCTGTAATATGTTTTATCATTGGTTTATAAATATCTGTAACAAAGGTTTCAAGGTATTTTTCCAGGGCAGATTCTTTATCAGAGGAAGTGGCATCCGTTAGTAATCCACAATTCTCAGTATAAAGTTTTTCAATGTCATCATTTACAGTTTGAATCTCTTTGGAATAATTACAGCAAAGGGATTCCATCGTCTTCAGTGAACATGACTGAAGATTTTCTTCCCAAGCCTGTCTAAAGTCAGAATCAATTTTGAATAAATTTGGAAAAATCTGTATCCTAAGTCCCCAGGGAACTATCTTGTCTTCAATATATTTCTGGAAATACTTGTTATTCCAAAAAATGCGAGCTTTTTTTTCCAACAATCTTTTTAAACTAGAGAAGAAGCGGTCTAATGTGATACCTCCAAAGGAAGCACCCTGAGCCTGATGAATTTTATCCATCAGCCATCAAAAGCCGCCCCTCTGTATGTAGCCATGATCGACACCGAGAAGGTTTAACAAGGATTGGTTCAAAAACACAAAACCAAATACAATTAGAATAATTAGACAAATATGGCAACAGATTATAGGCTAAACTGTTAAGTGGTTGTTTTTACCACCCTATAAATCCAAGGAAGAGAAAATATTTTACCTATCATCTAACAGAGCGACACCACATCCCCAATGAAAATTGCTGACTGATTTAATCTCTACATGTTTCGCCTTGATATTGGCTTCTTCAGGAGATATAACTGATACCAGGCACAATAAGCACTAAAAATAAGCAGAGTTTTGTTGAAAAACAGAGTAATCAACAATTGTAAAAAGTATAATACATAATAGATACAATTTGAACAAATTAAGAATAGCATTGATCGATTAGAGATAGCACAGCAAGGAAGTCATAGATGGTCATAATAGTTACCTGTATATATATATATATATATATATATATATATATATATATATATATATATATACAACCATTTACACATAGACTGAGGCTCCATGATCATGGGAATATCAACAGACGGATAATTTGGTGAAACCATAGAGGGGGGTATATACAAAGTACAGCTACCAGTAAGGGGTCCAAAAACTATGGGGTAAGGTGATGGACAAAATTAGATACTGGGGTAATAGACAATCACCACTGAGTTCCAGACAAAAGATGCTTATATAAAAAAATTATATAGTTTTTACCCTGTGATAAAGTATCTTTTGCTGTAATCAAAGGTTGAACAGTTGATCACCAAATCCGCCATGGAACTGGATAAGGATGACGAGAAAGATGGGGTAAACTCATTGCTGAGTTGTGGTCAAATAATGACCCCTTAATCAAAGAGATAATAAACTAAATTAAAGCAAATTTTGGATAGTCAAAAAAATCCTTGAAACAGCACTAAACAAAGTGGAAGAGTTACCTTCAGTCAAGTTTTTACTGCGGAAACGGACACATATATATAGGGATATATATAGCATCCCAACCCAAACTAGCCATTGGGCAAGCCGAAAAAAGAAGACGTTCCAGCCGGGAAGAGAGATTGTTAATTCACAAAAATAGGAGGGACATAAAAGGTAACTCTACTAAATGGAGCATAAAACAACATTATAGTAACATATCTCCAGGTGTTTCTGTTCAAAGATTTTAAAAAATATTAACTAAATTGATACATTGTGGTTAGCTGCAGCTATTTGCAGAGCCAATTGCATTATACATTTTTTTAACCAGTTTTTTAAAAACAAAACAAAAAAAAACAACCTACTGACATATTAAGAACACACAGTAGCTCACCACCCTAGAGTTACCTGCATATACAGTCAGGTCCATAAATATTGGGACATCGACACAATTCTAATCTTTTTGGCTCTATACACCACCACAATGGATTTGAAATGAAACAAACAAGATGTGCTTTAACTGCAGACTTTCAGCTTTAATTTGAGGATATTTACATTCCAATCAGGTGAACGGTTACATATAGTTACATAGTTAGCGAGGTTGAAAAAAGACACAAGTCCATTAAGTCCAACCTATGTGTTACAACAGTTTGTATATATGCCTCCCACTTTTTAAGGGACCAAAAGTAATGGGACAGATTAACAATCATTTGTCATACTTTCACTTTTTAATACTTGGTTGCAAATCCTTTGCAGTCAATTACAGCCTGAAGTCTGGAACGCATAGACATCACCAGACGCTGGGTTTCATCCCTGGTGATGCTCTGCCAGGCCTCTACTGCAACTGTCTTCAGTTCCTGCTTGTTCTTGGGGCATTTTCCCTTCAGTTTTGTCTTCAGCAAGTGAAATGCATGCTCAATCGAATTCAGGTCAGGTGATTGACTTTGCCATTGCATAACATTCCACTTCTTTCCCTATAAAAAACTCTTTGGTTGCTTTCGCAGTATGCTTCGGTTCATTGTCCATCTGCACTGTAAATCGCCGTCAAATGAGTTCTGAAGCATTCTGCTGAATATGAGCAGATAATATTGCCCGCAACCTTCAGAATTCATCCTGCTGCTTTTGTCAGCAGTCACATCATCAATAAATACATGAGAACCAGTTCCACTGGCAGCCATACATGCCCACGCCATGACACTACCACCACCATGCTTCACTGATGAGGTGGTATGCTTTGGATCATGAGCAGTTCCTTTCCTTCTCCATACTCTTCTCTTCCCATCACTCTGGTACAAGTTGATCTTGGTCTCATCTGTCCATAGGATGTTGTTCCAGAACTGTGAAGGCTTTTTTAGATGTTTGGCAAACTCTAATCTCGTCTTCCTGTTTTTGAGGCTCACCAATGGTTTACATCTTGTGGTGAACCCTCTGTATTCACTCTGGTGAAGTTTTCTCTTGATTGTTGACTTTGACACACATACACCTACCTCCTGGAGAGTGTTCTTGATCTGGCCAACTGTTGTGAAGGGTGTTTTCTTCACCAGGGAAAGAATTCTTTGGTCATCCACCACAGTTTTTTTCCGTGGTCTTCCGGGTCTTTTGGTGTTGCTGAGCTCACCGGTGCATTCTTTCTTTTAAAGGATGTTCCAAACAGTTGATTTGGCCACACCTAATGTTTTTGCTATCTCTCTGATGGGTTTGTTTTCTTTTTTCAGCCTAATGATGGCTTGCTTCACTGATAGTGACAGCTCTTTGGATGTCATATTGAGAGTTGACAGCAACGGATTCTATATGCAAATAGCACACTTGAAATGAACTCTGGACCTTTTATCTGCTCCTTGTAAATTGGATAATGAGGGAATAACACACACCTGGCCATGGAACAGCTGAGCAGCCAATTGTCCCATTACTTTTGGTCCCTTAAAAAGTGTGAGGCACATATACAAACTGTTGTAATTCCTACACAGTTCACCTGATTTGGATGTAAATACCCTCAAATTAAAGCTAAAAATCTGCAGTTAAAGCACATCTTGTTTGTTTCATTTTAAATCCATTGTGGTGGTGTATAGCGCCAAAAAGATTAGAATTGTGTCGATGTCCCAATATTTATGGACCTGACTGTAGTACCTTCTTGCTCTGGCAAAATGACAGTCTGTTCTCCATAGGTTTCATCTATATGAAAGACTGAACTAAGGTATAACCCAAACACTTTTTACTGTAAAAAAGTGATGGTAGTTTACTTTTATTCATCTTTGGACATATTATAACTAAGACTAATGCCCCGTACACACGGTCGGATTTTCCGATGGAAAATGTCTGATCGGAGCGTGTTGTCGGAAATTCCGACCGTGTGTGGGCTCCATCGGACATTTTCCCTCGGATTTTCCGACACACAAAGTTGGAGAGCAGGAGACAAAATTTTCCGACAACAAAATCCGATCGCGTCAATTCCGACCGTGTGTGGCCTGTTCCGACGCACAATGTGCCACGCATGCTCAGAAGAAATTCCGGCACGGAACAGCTCGTTCTGGTAAACTTAGCGTTCGCAATGGATACTGCACTTTCGTCACGCTGCAATGTCAAAAATGGTTTAATACAGCGCACTCTCTTCTTCTTTATAATGTGACAAGAATTAAGTAGTTTTGCTGCTCATATTCACACACACTTCTCACAAAGTTTTATTTTTGTTTTTTTATTGGGATTCCCTGAATATATTGTTATTAGTTGTCACATCTGACATAATTTTTTTTTTTTATTTAATTTTTTGGGGGATTTTAAGCCTTTTTTTTTTATTTAATGTTTGTATTTTTTAAAAGGCTGATCTTTGTTCAATGTTATTTTTATTTTTAATCCAGACTATTTTTGTGTGTGTTTTGTGTGTCAAGTTACCCCAACACCATTGATATCTTTTAAAATTTAATCTCAAGGAGATTGTTTGTTGTTGGTGTCCCTTGTTAATTTCACATTGTATATTTGAAATGTACCTGAATCCTCACAAAAAAACTGTCATTTTTGAAGTAAAACACATAGGAGAGTATAATTCAAAACAAAAATCCTTTATTAAGGGCTCAGAACCAAACAAAGAGGAAGGCAACACTGGATCAACAGGAGAAATAAGCGAAGCCTGGGACCCCCACGGCAGACATCAATTCTTGAACATCAAAATTGGTGGCCTGAGGAGTCCATATGTAAGGGAGGGCAGTCTGGTCCAGAATTCGCAGAGATCCGGATAGCAGCAGATGACATCTGTGTCCCCAGGCTGTGGTACCACAAGAGGCTGCATTTTTTGGCCGACCAGACTGGATCCAGGGTCCTTACTTTCTGGTCTTCCTTCCACGCTTCCTTCCGGGCTGTGGCTGTGCTGTTGGAGATGTGGCAGGAGGAGGAGTAGGACCTGGAGGAGGACTGGGAGGACCTGGAGGAGAGGGAGGAGGAGGACCTGCAGGAGGAGGAGGAGGACCATCGCAAAGGTGTGTCTGAGCTGTCATTTGGCCCCTCATACCTTTCTTAAGAGCCTCCAATATGAGCGCCTCACACATGACTTGTTGGCCCTCCTCCATCCTCTGCATTTTATATGCAATGACGGCAGCAATGTCCTCCTCCACGGTCTGTCGTGCTCCCAGGACCTCTGTAGCCCTCCAAAAGAGTCCTCTGCCAGCCTCCTCTAGGGCACTCCTCCTACTGCCACTTTCTCTTTTCAGGGGGGGTGGAGGGACCTGCAGATCAGCCAGCCGGCTCGGCCCAGCCACCTCCTGGCTGAAACTTCCCTGTGTATGAAAAAGGGACATGGTTTTAGTTTTTGCTTCATCAATCACAATCATAAATTAGTACTCCCAACTAACATCTAGTTAACATCATTGATTGGACAAGCAGAAATATTTAGAGGAATGCTATACCTGGCTCAATCTGAGCTCCTCCACATGTGGCCTGGAAGGCCCAGGTTGGGCGTCAGAAGCCTCAGCCGGGGGGGGAAGGAAGCGTGGAAGGAAGACTGGAGAGGGATGGCCTGGGTTCAGTCTGGCCTGCCAGAAAATGCAGCCTGTCGTAGTACAACATCCTGGGGACATAGATGTCATCTGCTGCTCCGGATCTCTGTGACTTTCTTGCGCTCCCTTAGATATGTACTCCTCAGGCCACCAATTAAGATCTTTAAATAGGTGATGTCTGCCGTGGGGATCACCTGCTTCACAATTTCAAACAATTGCTCCAGTGCTGCCTTCCTCTTTGCTTGGTTCTTGAAATGGGGGTGTTTAATCTCCCACAGACATGGCAGCTCCCTTAACATATCTAGGAATACTGACATGAAGTCATTATCTTTCAGTAGCATATCCATGTTCACTGCAAGACACAACACAAGACAAAGCCTAATGTCAGACAAAACTCTCCTAATCTTGTTACAATATAGGCCTCGATGTAGAAGCAGTATAGGCACAAGTTTGTCTCTTACCTTCGTTGTTACGATCGGCGCATCCAATGCTCCTTCCTCCGCTCACAGATCGTACGTAATACGCACGTGTGTTACGCTTTATATACACTGCGCATGCGTGTAACTCCGCCCGCCCCTGACGTTCTTTCTATTCTATTCCCCACCCCTTTTCGTTCGGCGCAGTGGGGGAAGAGCACATGGCGGAGTCACAGCAGGTGCGTCATAATTACAGGAACGAGGAGGAGGAGGATGAAAGCCCGGATCCAGACACGTCCCGATCCAGAAGGAGACGTTTTAAGGCCACAAATATGTCCTTTGGGGAGATGTTGGAGATGGTCGACATAATGAAGAAGGCCAACTATGACGGGAAGTATGGGCCTTACCCCAACCCCAATATGAGAAAGGCCAAGATCATGGCGAAAGTGGTCAAAAGTCTTCACAGGAATTTCGGGGTACGACGATCGAAAGATCAGCTCAGGAAGCGGTGGTCGGACCTGAAATTAAGAGAGCCAGAGCAGTACCGAAAGATCCGGATAGTGCTGCCAAAAAGTAAGTAGTTGTGCTGTGTTCCTATTTTTTTTGTCTTTTTTACGTTCGTGCTGCTCCATGTGCTTTTCTTAATTATACAGTTTAAAAGGGCAACTTTAATGTTCATGGGCCCATTATTCGTTCGTATCAAACATTTTTCTTTCGGCCTCTAAAACAACATTGTTTAGGCCATATGCATTTTCCCACATTTTTAAGGGCCTACTTGGATGCCAAATATTTGTTTGTGTAGATGGGTTTGTTACTAGAATGAAATGCAAACTAATTTCTGTGTAAGGAGAGGACACTGAGCAGCTGTTTTCACATCTGGACGCTGGAGCACTAGTGTGGGACACAAGAACACCATTTTTATTAGGGGGGCCACACAGGTGCTCCAGTGTATACTATAGGGAGGTCTCCATCTCTGAAGCTTGTACAAAACAGGTAAAGTATTGCAGCTTGACAAAGGCCAATAAAAAAACTACTACTACTACTCTTGGAACTCGGCTAAAATTGACAATTGTACCCCACTTCCAAGCAATGTTTCCTATTTCTAGTTCTGCCATCAAATATCTGTGTGCTAATTATATCATTTTTGTTTTACATAGGGGAGAAAAGACTCGGAGGACACCCCTCATCCGAGGAGACCACAGACCCCCCACCTATGGAAGAAGGTGAAATACCACCAACACAAGCTGAGCAGGAGGAAGAAGAAGATGTGGTGGAAATTGGCACCACAACAGGTGAGTGTCTGCGACCACAGGCTCAGGTAAGAGATGGATACCGGCAGATTTTTGATACCTGTTTTTGTTTGGTTTCTCTCTTTTTAGGTGATCGTGATCCAGATCCTTTCACATCAGAAAGTGCCCAGATCCTGATCGGGGAGATCATGGGGTGTAATGTCGAATTGCAAAACATCCAGAAATAAATAAATGATGTGATTCAAAAAAATAATAACATCATTGATGTTTTGGGGCGAATTTAAAACCCCACAAAATCACTTTTTTTATTGTGGTCCAATCTTTTAAATATTTTTGCAATGTTTTGAAAAGCCAAATTTGGAGGATGCACACAGTGTGCCAACATGTGCTATCTGCCATCACGGGAGATCAATGGACGCGTTTTGGGGGTGCAACCCCTTCCTCAATAATACAGTAGTGGTGAGGAAGGGCTTGCTCCCCCAAAACACGTCCCTTGATCCCCCGTGATGGCAGCTAGCACATGTTGCCATTCGTAAATTGGTGTGCATCTTCCAAATTTGGCTTTTCCAGGGGTGATTTCCCCCCATCTGAACGCAATATCAAACACAGTTCCTAAATACTGATGTTTGATATTGCCTTCAGGTATTACCTAATGTGAACTTTGTAAGTTCAAGTTTTTTGTCTTTCTTGTTGGTTTTACACAGGCCTGTTTTATTGTAAATGGACATTTCTATTTTTGATAATGCCACCCCAAAAATTGTTATACAACAAACATGTTGGTTTGTTTTAAAAACCTTTGGTAAATGCACATGTGATTGTGCAGGTATAAAAAAGTTGGTTAATCAAGAATGTGTGGATTATTGTCTCAACACTACAACACTTTTGGGGTGATGTAATCGCTGTTTTCAGCAAAAATGGGGGTTATTTCCTAAGGGCAAATCCTCTTTGCACTACAAGTGCAGGTTCAGTGCAGTTGCAAGTGCACTTGTAGTGAAATGTGTTTTTGCATTTAGTAAATAACAGCCAACAGTGCTTTGTATAAGGTTACACAATCACGCCATTTTCTGCACTCAAAACATTTCTGTCAGGGTCAGCTAAAACAAACACAAGCAGTAAATGTCCACAAAGAATTTCTTTTTGTTTTTTATTCTAAAAAGGCTTCACATATTTGCTGGCATATTGATGGCCCCCCCTACCCGCAAAGAACTCCAGGTAGCGTAACCGGACATCACGGGCACTCAGGGAGGGCAAGCCAGGACGGCTGCTTTCAAGCGCCGTCAGTGTGGTTTCATGTATCATTCCGGCCTCAGGCCCAACTGATCCAGCATAGTTGGCCGAATGTTTCCTTAAAAAGTTATGGAGAATACAGCACTCAAGTATAATATGGTTCAGTTTATACTCCGCCATATGGATGGGTGTCAATAATAGGTGGAACCGGCTGGCCAGGATTCCAAATGTGTTCTCCACCACTCTTCGGGCTCTGGCCAGCCGGTAATTAAAAACCCTCTGTTCTGGGCTGAGGGTCCTCATTGGGAATGGCCGCATCAGGTGGTCCCCCAGCGCAAACGCTTCATCAGCAACAAACACAAATGGGAGTCCTTCCACATTTTCCTCTGGAGCTGGCAAGTCCAAGCTGCCATTCTGGAGACGCCTGTAAAACTCCGTCTGGGCGATGACTCCACCATCGGACATACGGCCATTCTTCCCCACGTCCACATACAGGAAGTCGTAATTAGCCGACACCACTGCCAACATCACTATACTATTGAACCCCTTATAGTTGAAATAGTACGACCCCGAGTTGGGTGGTGGGACAATGTGGACGTGTTTCCCATCAATTGCCCCTCCGTAGTTAGGAAAGTCCCACCGCTGGGCAAAGTGGGAGGCCACAGTCTGCCATTCCTGTGGCGTGGAAGGAAACTGTTGTGGAAAAAAAAATAAACATTACTATTTTTGATCAGAAACATGGCAAGCAGATTAGGCACAAACATTATGGGGCAACCTCCAGATAGCATTTATTAAGGGGAACTTAACAACGCCAAAGTATAAGGTACACCTATCATATTCCCCCTCCCCCCCCTCTCATGGGCCATTTCTAACATTATAGGGGTGTGTGGAAATATTGGACAGGTAACCCTCTTCACTTCATTGAGAGATGAATGCCTAAATACAGGGTATTACTTGGAACAGCCCCTCCTTAGTTACACTATTGGCAGCCCACTGCGTGTCATAATACAAAGATATAAATACACACTGTACACATTTGAGGACATTTGGACATTCTGCTATTACCTATCAAGATAATAATAGAATAAAAAAACTTGAAACAGTACCATTTGAAAGTATACAGGCAGGCCCTTGCACTACATGCTTTGGGGAATTCATCCATAAATCTGACCAGTAAAGAGGTGGGTATAGTGTGTATGGGTTTGGCAAAGTCAGTAGATAGATGATTGAGGATAGAGAATTGGGATCAGCTGACTTAGCAGTTGGGGGAGGGAGGGTTACTAAAAATTATTTGGGGACACCACCAAAAAAAAAGCCTCTGGCACTCTGCCAGAATTTAAAGCAAAAATAACATTTCCAAACATTTTATGGGGTGTTTGGGGTAAAGCACTACTATGGAGCTGAAAAAATACATTGTTAAGTGACTACATGAGGTGAATATAGGCCAGGAGACACCATGCTGGGGAGGTTATTGAAGGGCAAATATGTATGAAGGACCTAAAATAATAATTACATACAAATCCTGCATGCATGAGGATAAAGGGGACATTCACAGCATATTCCAATCATGGTCATTAGGGAATGAGGAAAGAAATACAAGATATTAGCAAACATTCAATACAATAAAATGTGATATTAAAGGATAAAAATCTTACCTTCATATACTCCTTCTGCAGGACCTGGATGATGGCAGAACAGGTCTCTGGGATAATGATCCCCAGAGCCTGGGGGGAGATGCCTGTCGAGAACTTTAAGTCCTGAAGACTTCTCCCTGTCGCCAAATACCGCAGGGTAGCGACCAACCTCTGCTCCGGAGTGATGGCTTGCCTCATGCAGGTATCCTGCCTGCTAATATAAGGGGTCAGCGAAGCCAACAGACGGTGAAACACGGGGTCCGTCATCCTGAGAAAGTTCCTGAAATCATCAGGATTATTCTCACGGATCTCACGGAGCAAAGGCATGTGACAGAACTGGTCACGCTGAAGCAACCAATTCTTGGTCCATGAACTCCTCCCCACTCTGTTCATGGACTGGACTTGTGTCAAGGTCAGGACCCCAACACCAAGCCCCTGCACAGCACGAACTCTACGAGGAGTAAGTATACACAACATAGCTAGAAAACGGTCGGCTGGTCAGAACGAAGTAACAGAACGCACTGAAGAACAGCAAGGCCTGTGAAGAGCGACCTGAAAAACAGCAACGAGCGGACAAGATCGCACAGAGAACTCCAATACCAACTGACTGCACGCACTGAAGAGCAGATACAAACCCACAAGCACAAACTGAACAGCAGAAAACGATCTGAAAACCACGAGTCTAAAAAAGCGCGAATCGTCTCTCACCAAACTTTTACTAACACGAGATTAGCAAAAGGAGCCCAAAGGGTGCCGCGCTTGGTTATGAACCGGCCTTTTCTAGTCTCGTCGTACGTGGTGTACGTGACCGCGTGGTTGACGATCGGAAATTCCGACAACTTTGTGCGACTGTGTGTAGACAAAACAAGTTTGAGCCAACATCCGTCGGAAAAAATCCTAGGATTTTGTTGTCGGAATGTCCGAACAAAGTCCGACCGTGTGTATGCCCTATTACTCTGGCCAAGGATTTTTTTTTTATTCAACCAGTAGGTAAAATGAAAGAAAATGACTCGATTCCCCCAACCACACACTTAATGTGGATGGGAAATCCACTGAGCTATTGTATTCTGACAGCAGGGAGATTTCCCCGCAGTCAGAATACACTCTCCAGCACTACCAGCTATAGCTGATAACGCTGATGGAGAGAAATTTTTTTTAGCAGGCTAGTTGTACACAAGTTTATTGACTTCTATACAGCCAGTCTGCCTATACATGGATTGAAATTCATCCCTGCTAAACCGGCTGAATTTCAGTCCATATAAGACCATTCTTACCCAGAAGCTGCCCAGAATTCCTGAAGTATCATGATTTTCTCTGTAGAAGTAGGATACAGGGGCTTTGTTGCTCCATCTACAACCAGCCTTCAGAAGAAGAAGGGAGTGAGGAGTTGCTCCCTCTAACAAGCAATCAAGAAAAAAATGTAAATTGGATTTGGAGTAAAAAAAAAAAAACACAACTGAGCTTTAACATGAAGCTAGAGCCTATGGAACTGAGGTGTACCTGGGACCGACTTACCATAGGGATTAAAACATTAGGTCCTGTTAGCGCTGTAGTATGTATCTTTTGTGTCACAAATGAGAGCCAATAGATGGCACTGCAAGCTGCATATTTCCATGTTCACTATCAGAAGGTTTAAAGAAGTCTAGGCACTCTCAGGTGTTGCCCCTTACGGTGATCCTTGTAACGCACTTATGACACAACTGTTATGCTCCGTACACACGGTCGGATTTTCCAACGGAAAATGTGTGATAGGACCTTGTTGTCGGAAATTCCGACCATGTGTAGGCTCCGTCACACATTTTCTATCGGATTTTCCGACACACAAAGATTGAGAGCAGGCTATAAAATTTTCCGACAACAAAATCCGTTGTCGGAATTTCCGATCGTGTGTACACAAATCCGACGCACAAAGTGCCACGCATGCTCAGAATAAATAAAGAGATGAAAGCTATTGGCTACTGCCCCGTTTATAGTCCTGACGTACGTGTTTTACGTCTCCGCGTTCAGAATGATCGGATTTTCCGACAACTTTGTGTGACCGTGTGTATGCAAGACAAGTTTGAGCCAACATCCGTCGGAAAAAATCCTAGGATTTTGTTATCGGAATGTCCGATCAATGTCCGACCGTGTGTACGGGGCATTAGTCTGTCTTTGAATATTGTTTTTTGGATGGTTCACATGGCTTTGATCTCTGCTATTGTCTGAATATACCTCCTCTGGGATTCTACCCTCAACAACACTTTTGACCTTGGTATTTTCTTAATTTTCCCTAACCCTAACCAGCAGCAGAGTCCTGCTGATTCTTTAAGTTCACCAATGAAAAGTCAAGGAACAAAGGTGTCCAACTAATGGCCCTGATGATGTACCTATCCCCACTCTTGTCACTACACCAATCCCAATATCCTGATAAGAGTGAACACTTATGATAGGGATGGAAACATCAAGTCCTATTAGCTATACTACATAGGAATATCAACATTCAAAGAAGCATTTCTTCTTTGTGGCTAGGCAGGAAAAGGATCTTTCTAAGTGGACGCACCAGTGTATCCTCCATTCCTGGCTCTTCCAGTGGATTATAGATCAGGGTGCCGGGCCGCTGTGAACAATCACAGTAATACATGAAAAGTAGTAAATAGTGGCTATCATTTATGATGCCGTTGCCTATTACTGTGTGCACTGCAGTGATCTCTGTGATTGGTCATAGTGGCCCTGTACCACGGCGTAGTTGTGGCCAATCATAGCTATCACAATAGTAAACAATGGTGTTATGAATGGATGCCAAACGCAGTGTAAATGATTGTAAAACCAAAAAGAAAAATACTGCGCTATCCCTCAAGTGAAATAATCTACACATATGTTTAGTAAAAATATAAAAAAAAAAGACTGAAAAAAACTAGATGCTGTTGCAGCCTTAAATGTGAGACAACCCCCACCTCAATAACTATACAAATAATAGGCTACGCTGCTAATAAATGAACGTGATCAAAGTTGATACAACCAACCCAGTGATAATCAAGCGTGAACAGACTACAAATGAATGAAAGTTATTCAATGACTGGAAAACTTAAATCACACAAATAAAATAATAAATGATGGTGAATAAGGATTCAGTAATCAAAAAAAATTAGAACGAGTCCATATGATCAGGAAAAAAAAGTCCTTATGGGTACAGAAACTTTTCTGATAGAGGGAGAAAGACACCTTTCTTCAAGTGATGTGAGGCATGCAAAAAACTGTCTCCCTAGGGAGCGTGATGTTGTAGGGAGTTCCTCCACCTCAAGTAAGTAAGCCCCTTACCAGATCCAAAGATCTCCTGTCACAGAGATCATACACGCAAGTGGCTGTGTCCCCCAGCCACTGGGTCTCTGTTGGGATGTATATCACAGGCCACCGCTCCAGGAAATCAACCTAGTAAAGATGTTTCCGCTCCCATTCCACAGGTATACATGAAAAGAAAATACTCCATAGCGTAATACAGTAAAAACCTTTTATTCAATAAAAGAAATGCACTTACAGTGTGTGCAGATATAAAATCGCCTCTAGAATCAATAAGCGCCGGCCGGCTCTCAGCTGCTGCCCGTTCCTTCCGGGATCAGCGTGGTGTGGTGGTGACGTCAGCACGCCGCTCCTCTCTATGCCGTTTCGACAAATCTGTCGTCTTCCTGGGGTACGGGCGGCGTGCTGACACACCACCTATATGGGAACAATCACAAAGAAGGGAACGCCCCCCTCTGAGATCAAGGCGTCCGAGGCCACCGCCGCCATTTTTAAATTGGGCAACCGAGACCTGTGTGTCATTGATTAAAATGTAGTTAATGTCAGGGCAGGAGAAATATCCGCCTAATAAGCCTGTTCTCTGTATTGTTGCCAATAGCATACAAACCATAATGATGCCCTGGATATCAATGGAGCTAAAAGATTCAGATCGGAATATACCACATCTGAAACTAATTAATAACAACGTCTGACGTCACCACCACACCATGCTGATCCCGGAAGGAACGGGCAGCAGCTGAGAGCCGGCCGGCGCTTATTGATTCTAGAGGCGATTTTATATCTGCACACACTGTAAGTGCATTTCTTTTATTAAATAAAATGTTTTTACTGTATTACGCTATGGAGTATTTTCTTTTCATGTATACCTGTGGAATGGGAGCGGAAATATCTTTACTAGGTTGACTTCCTGGAGCGGTGGCCTGTGATATACATCCCAACCGAGACCCAGTGGCTGGGGGACACAGCCACTTGCGTGTATGATCTCTGTGACAGGAGATCTTTGGACCTGGTAAGGGGCTTACTTACTTGAGGTGGAGGAACTCCCTACAACATCACGCTCCCTAGGGAGACAGTTTTTTGCATGCCTCACATCACTTGAAGAAAGGTGTCTTTCTCCCTCTATCAGAAAAGTTTCTGTACCCGGGAGCAGACATGCATTGTTAGAGCTCCACACCGCTGAGGAGAGAAGAGAAGGACAAAGCGGAGCCTGCAGGCTCAAAAGGTATCCATTTGAACCTTTTTGCCCCTGGGAACAAACTGTGAAAGTTTGGGCAGGAAATATGGTACTGGGAGGAAACCGTGGCAGAAATAAAAATCACCTCACAAAGAGCTCACAGGCACTCACTGCAGCTGAAGCAGCTCCAGTCACCTCACAAGATACAGCATCAGGGCGCTCTCACAGACAGAAAATGTCACAGCAAGACTCTCCATTTGAGTCAGATACAGAACAAATCCTCTCACAAACTTCTCCACAAGCCTCCTCAGCATCCCCAGTAATATTATTACAATTTGAAAAGATGCTTCATAAGGCTTTAAAACAAACCTCAGACCAAATAACAAAAAGCCTAACCAAAGAAATAAGAGAGCTGGGAAACCGCACCGCCGCCCTAGAAATAAAAATGGATGAAATTGAAATTACAACCCAAGAAAATATAACAGAATTGGAACAATTAAAAAAAGAGAATTTAATACTTCAAACTAAGCTCGAAGATTACGAAAATAGAGCCAGACGTTCAAACTTGCGCATAAGGGGAATACCTGAAACTGTGACAGACCTGCAATCTACTATTACTGCTCTGTTACAAGAACTAAAGCCAGATATCCCTATTGAACGTTTAGAACTGGACAGAGTACACAGAGCCCTCACAGCCAAAAAGAAAGATGGGCCCCCACGTGATATAATCACAAAATGTCATTATTACAGAACGAAAGAACAAATACTAATTGCTGCAAGAGAAAAAAAGGAACTTAATTTTCAAGGACACAATTATCAAATTTTTGCTGACCTATCCCAACTTACTATTACTAAAAGACGATCCATGAAACCCCAACTAATGGAACTGCAACGCCACAACATTATGTATCAATGGGGCTTCCCCTTCTCAGTCAGATTTAACTACCAAGGTACAATTTACAGAAGCAGATCAGCAGATGAACTACAACAAACCCTTTTAAAATTAAATCTGACAGAACCCACAAGCAGCAACACTCCCACACGCAGAAGAATACCATCATCTTCACCTTCAGGCAGCACCCAGAAAATTTCAGAACAAAATGGGAATCATCATTCTCACAAAAGAGGCCGTTATGCCACATCATCCATGGACCAAGAAGATTCAATGGACTGACATCCTAATTCCTGATATCTCTTCATTTATTATACTAAGAGATGGTTCTCTATAAAAAACCTATATTTATAACTGAATGTAACTGCATTCTGATAGTCACACACTGTGTGGGATCATGTTACATTCCAGTTATATTTCTTATTACTTCTGATTCATATAGCCTTAGAATATATAAGTGAAATAAGGAAATTCTTGTTCAGTTATATATTATCAGGTAATAACAATAGATTTATTACTTTTTAGGACAAATATGTTCAATAATCCAGAAGTAATGGAAGCTTTTTCTTTCTTTTCTTAAAACAAATATATTATTACCTAACTAGTTCCTAGAATTATGTTTTTGTTTATTCTAATCTGAAGCAATACAACCTCAATTTTATGAGTTAACATATCTAAACAGTTGCATATGAATAAAATATGTAATTGTTTACTCTAAAAGGGTTAAAATCCCAAAATAATTCAAACTATCTTCATCAATACCAAAGTTATTAACAGTACCTTTCTAACTGAATTATTTAGCCTAGGGCAAGACTAACCATATACAACCACCCTGGAATAAATAATTTCAACAAAAACTATATTCTGCACTCCAATTAATGAAACATCATTTTGATGTCTTTTGACATAGCACTTCTCTCCTGTAAGCGGAAGATCCGTGTACCCCCATTAGCCCTCCTCATTCTCCCAACCATATTATGTGGGAGTGTGACGAAGGCACTTATTCCCCTGAGAGAGATATTTATTCTCTTTCACGGGTAAATTGTGATTACTTGCAAAAAATAATTTATACAATGTATCATCTAATCTCATATGTTTTTTGTTTACTCTTTACTCCAGAATTCACTGGTTTCTTTTCTATCTATTCATCTCTTCAGTCCACACAGGTTGATCTGCGCAGTCAGCTCTGCATAACAAAAAGTAAGTCAAAACTATTTGATCTATTGCCATGGCACCACTGAATATACTTTCCCTGAATGTTCAGGGAATAAATGTCCCTCAAAAAAGGACCAAAGCCTTCCGTACTTTCCATAACAAGAAGGCTCACATAGTATGCCTCCAAGAAACACACTTCACCAAAGATTCTACTCCAAAATATATTTCTCCTTTTTATCAACAAATTTACACGGCTTCTGCCTGTACCAAGCAAAGGGGAACTCTAATTGCATTTCACCGATCCACACCATTCACCTTATCATCAGAAATTAAAGACCCAGAAGGTAGATACCTGATACTCATGGGTTATATAATGGATACAGCAATCACGGTGATTTCCTACTACGCTCCTAACAAACAACCTACACCATTCCTCTCACATATATTACAAGTGATTAATACACACAAAATAGGAACAGTGATAATGTGTGGGGATTCGAACCAGGTCCTCCTCCCATTTCTAGATAAATCACCTTTTACACCATCCAAAATAACCTCTAGATTACCTTTTTCTCAACTTCTTTCCAAATACAATCTGGTAGATTCGTGGAGAGAAAGTAACCCAATGAAAAGGAAATTCACTTATTTCTCGCACCCTCATCAAACCTTCACCAGAATAGATCATATTTTTCTAACAATAGGAATGATACCAGAAATTATTGCATCAGATATAATTCCGATTCCGTGGTCTGACCATAATGCAGTATACACTACTATAGCCTCAGCCATACCAAAAGCGCATGACCCAACGTGGTACTTACCGGACATAATGCTCAAACACCCACTACATCAGATGGCCATTGAACAAGCTTTAAAGGAATACATATCAATTAATAATACAACAGACATCTCCCCAATAACACTGTGGGAAGCTCATAAGCCTGTCTTGCGTGGTACAATACAAAGACAAATGGCACTATTTAAACGGGAACGCAAAAATCTAGCAAAAAAACTAGAACTCAATTTTAATGCAGCCTACATATCATTTCAAGATAATCCATCTCAGAGTACAAAATCTCATCTGGAAAAATCTAGATTGGAATACGATCTATTTCTCACTGAGTCAGTTGATAAATCCCTCAAACGCTCCAAACACAATTTCTACATGAATACAAACAAACCAGGTACATATTTGGCTCGGGCATTAAATTCAACTAACAAATCTTTCAAACCAATACGTTTGAAATTATCAAAAAATGTTTACACTTGTAATCCAGTTAAAATAGTCCATAAATTTCACTCACATCTCACAACTTTATATAAGACAAACAATGAATTTAATCCTACAGAGGCTGAATCCTTCTTCTCAAAAATAACCTTACCTGAGTTATCTCAGAATCAAAAAAGCAGTTTGGATGAGCCTATAACTATAGATGAAGTTGCTAACGCCATAAAACACCTAAAACTTAACAAAAGACCAGGCCCAGACGGCTACTCGGCTTTATACTATAAAACATTCTCAGAAATACTCTCTCCCATTCTCACTGAAACGTTTAACAAACTTCTAGATGGACATTCTTTTCGGCAAGAAACACCAATGGCAATTGTTTGTATGATCCCAAAACCCCTTTCTGATGATACTTCCTGTGTGAATTATCGGCCTATCTCTCTGTTAAACCTCGATATTAAATTATTAGCAAAAATAATAGCAAAACGCCTTAATAGCATTATAGGAAAATTAATACATAGAGATCAAGTAGGCTTCATGCCAAATAGACAGGCAGGCGATAATATACGCAGGGCAGTGTTATTGGCACATATTGCTAAAAAACGGAAAATCCCTTTATGTTTTCTATCTCTCGATATTAAGAGGGCATTTGACACAGTATCCTGGCAATATATGCAATATTCATTACAAAAATGGGGTTTTGGACCCCACTTTTTAACATGGATCAAAGCATTATATAATAAACCCAAAGCCTACATAAAATATGCTGGATACAAATCTGAAGCCTTTAATATCGAAAGAGGTACCCGACAGGGTTGCCCATTATCTCCCTTATTATTTGCCCTTATACTCGAACCCATGGCCCAATACATCAGAACAAACCAAACTATAACTGGCATTGAAGTAGGAGGTATTACACACAAATTATGTATATTTGCAGACGATATATTACTTTTTCTATCATCACCACAGGTCTCTGGTCCTAACTTAATACCAGCTCTTGATGGATTTGCAGCCCTATCCGGCCTTATGATTAATCCTAAGAAATGCCTAATGCTTAATATTTCACTCACAAACATGGAATTGATCCCGGCTAGGGCTGCACTCCCATTCACATGGGCAGAAAAATCAATCCCATATCTTGGAATTCATTTAACAGCATCTCATTCTGACTTATTCTCAACCAATTATCCTCCTGTATTAAGACAGATCACAAATCTAATAAAACAATGGTCGCAACTTCCTTTATCCTGGATAGGGAAGATTAATGCAATCAAAATGACTATTCTACCCAAATTGCTTTATCTATTCAGAGTCCTCCCTATTCCAATTCCTTCCTATTTTTTGAGAATAGTACAAAAAAGAGCAACTTCGTTTATATGGGGCTCTTCTAAACCACGTATACCTATACACACACTACATCTTCCCAAAAATAAAGGAGGCCTGGGATACCCTAATTTTACTAACTACTACAGAGCAGCACATTTGGCCAGTCTGTCCAAATACCATGCAAAACAGGAAATCCCATTATGGTTATTTATAGAGGCTTCAGAAAATGACCCACTATTAATATCAAATTTATTATGGCTTGATCCTAAAGACCGCTTTAAAATTCATAATCCCATAACTAAACACTTCTTATCTCTCTGGGATAAACTAAAAACCAAATATCAGTTACAATCTCCACACAATCCTCTCCTTTCTTTTATCAGAAATCCGGCCTTTTATCCGGCATGGATCTACCCAAATTCTTTTAAAGCTTGGAAAACATCAGGCATTCAGACACTAAATGACTTCATAGCATCTAAATCATTCCTTTCATTCCCATCGCTTAGAGAAAAATATGATCTACCAAACTCTGAGATATTTAGATATCTCCAAATCAAAAATTTCTATACACCATTCCTAAAGGGGGATACACCATTATCCCAATTATCCATTTTTGAATCAATCTGTACAAAAGATCCATTTGCTAAAGGTACAATTTCATCACTTTATAATCAATTATATGGAGTAGCAAATCTTAATAGACCCTCTTACGTTCAGAAGTGGGAGGAGGACCTGGGACAAACTTTAGAAGACACGGACTGGTCTAACATATGGCTCACATCTAAGTCATCTTCACCCAACATCTTAGCACTGGAGACAAATTATAAAGTCCTAACTCGCTGGTACCTTGTACCCGCTAGAGTGGCAAAATATTCACCTAATACCTCAGCTCTTTGTTTTCGAGGATGCCCAGAAATAGGCACATATTTACACATATGGTGGACGTGCCCAGTAATCCAAACCTTCTGGAAGGAAGTCTTCGTGATTGCATCTAAAATATTTAAAAAAATAATACAACCAGATCCATATTTAACTTTACTTAATCTAAAACCGGAATGGTTAACACTCTCTCAATTCAAACTTATGATCCAACTAATAACGGCTGCAAAACAAACAGTGGCCAAGGCATGGAAATCTCCTACATTGGTACTAGCAGAAACAATTCACAGAATGAATAATACAATGTCCCATGCTAAGATGGTAGCCATCGATCAAAATCAAATTCCAAAATTTGAAAAACTTTGGCATCCTTGGATAAAACAACAGTTCCTGTCAAACTTCAATGATTCTGTCCTGTTGCCATGGTAACAGATTAAATGACTTACAGAGACACCCATTCTAAGGCTTCAAAGAGAACTAAAAAGAATAATAAACTGACGAGCGGGACAACCTTGTGGACCATACCTCTACCTTTCAACCCTTTTTCTTCTTTTTCTTTTCTTTTCTCCACCTTACGATTAAAGCTCATTATCAGAATTTATTTGACCTATATACACTCTACTTGTAAACAATATGTATAGTAGGTATAAATCATTTAAATACCTACAAAAGTAACTAAGGAAATGATATATATCTTTAATTTAGGTTTACGTAAACCCAATGTTTAATATTTGAAATTTCATTATATTTACCTATAGAAACCCTACTGTAAAACAATGAGCTTACTTTATAGATCCTTGTAAACGTACTTTATGTATCTTTATAACATTGTATACTCAATAAACTTCTTTTGACAAGGAAAAGTTTCTGTACCCATAAGGACTTTTTTTCCTGATCATATGGACTCGTTCTCATTTTTTTGGTTACTGAATCCTTATTCACCATCATTTATTATTTTATTTGTGTGATTTAAGTTTTCCAGTCATTGAATAACTTTCATTCATTTGTATTCTGTTCACGCTTGATTATCACTGGGTTGGTTGTATCAACTTTGATCACGTTCATTTATTAGCAGCGCAACCTATTATTTGTATAGTGTAAATGATTGCTTATACAGTGATCATCATTGTAATAAGCAATAGTGTAAAAAAAAAAATCCTGATCACCCTTCCTCCAGAGCAGTACAGTGTTACTATGGTGACACTACACTGTTCTGGTGAGAGCATGTAAAACAAAATTGTAAAAGAAGAAAAATACAAAAACAGATTTTTTTTTAAACTATCACCAGAGCAATTGCAGTGTCACTATGATGACATCGTACTGTTGTGGCTGGCTGCTCTGATATCATACTAGCTGATATCTGATATATACTATACTTGATAAAGGAGGCAGGGCCCCTGAAATATGCTGTATATGCCCCTTTACTTTCCTATGCCTGCTGTCCTGGTCCTAGGAGCCGCTGTCTTCTCATCCCTTTGGTGGTCCGGAATCTTTTGCATGACAGCCATCTGCCAGTTCACTGGCTGTGCTGCACTCAGCTCTCCTCTGTTCCAAGCTCAACCAGAACTGCCACAAACCGAAACAAGAACCAGTGCCAAAAATATTGATGGATCTTGGAGGAGTTCAGCTAAAAATGCTGCCACTTAATACCAGTAATTAACTAGTTAATGAATACAGAAAAAGAAAACAAGCAGCGCAAATCTAAAAAAATCCTCTGCACTTAACACATGTGAAACAAATCAATCCAACCCTGTAAATGCTATGTTGTTGCTGGCAATATTATCTTAACATGTAACAATATGTGTATCATATATACAGTATCTCACAAAAGTGAGTACACCCCTCACATTTTTGTAAATATTTTATTATATCTTTTCATGTGACAACACAGAAGAAATGACACTTTGCTACAATGTAAAGTAGTAAGTGTACAGCTTATATAACAGTGTAAATTTGCTGTCCCCTCAAAATAACTCAACACATGGCCATTAGAGTCTAAATAGCTGGCAACAAAAGTGAGTACACCCCTAAGTAAAAATGTCCAAATTGGGCCAAATTAGCCATTTTCCCTCCCCCGTGTCATGTGACTCATTAGTGTTACAAGGTCTCAGGTGTGAATGAGGAGCAGGTGTGTTAAATTTGGTGTTATCGCTCTCACTCTCTCATACTGGTCACTGGAAGTTCAACATGGTACCTCATGGCAAATAACTCTCTGAGGATCTGAAAAAAAGAATTGTTGGTGTACATAAAGATGGCCTAGGCTATAGGAAAATTGCCAAGACCCTGAAACTGAGCTGCAGCACGGTGGCCAAGACCATACAGTGGTTTAATAGGACAGGCTCCACTCAGAACAGGCCTCACCATTGTGGACCAAAGAAGTTGCGTGCATATCCAGAGGTTATCTTTTGGAAATAGACGTATGAGTGCTGCCAGCATTGCTGCAGAGGTTGAAGGGGTGGGGGGTCAGCCTGTCAGTGCTCAGACCATACGCCGCACACTGCATCAAATTGGTCTGTGTGGCTGTCGTCCCAGAAGGAAGCCTCTTCTAAAGATGATGCACAAGAAAGCCCACAAACAGTTTGCTGAAGACAAGCAGACTAAGAATATGGATTGCTGGAAGCATGTCCTGTTGTCTGATGAGACCAAGATAAACGTATTTGGTTCAGATGGTATCAAGCGTGGGTGGCGGCAACCAGGTGAGGAGTATAAAGACAAGTGTGTTTTGCCTACAGTCAAGCATGGTGGTGGGAGTGTCATGGTCTGGGGCTGCATAAGTGCTGCCGGCACTGGGGAGCTACAGTTCATTAAGGGAACCATGAATGCCAACATGTACTGTGACATACTGAAGCAGAGCATGATCCCCTCCCTTCAGAGACTCAGCCGCAGGGCAGTATTCCAACATGATAACAACCCCAAACACACCTCCAAGTCGACCACTGCCTTGATAACGAAGCTGAGGGTAAAGGTGATGGACTGGCCAAGCATGTCTCCAGACCTAAACCCTATTGAGCATCTGTGGGGCATCCTCAAATGGAAGGTGGAGGAGCGCAAGGTCTCTAACGTCCACCAGCTTCATGATGTCGTCATGGAGGAGTGGAAGAGGACTTCTGTGAAGCAACATGTGAAGCTCTGGTGAACATTGACACTTTGGGCCCAATTTGGACATTTTCACTTAGAGGTGTACTCACTTTTGTTGCCAGCGGTTTAGACATTAATGGCTGTGTGTTAAGTTATTTTGAGGGGACAGCAAATTTACACTGTAAATTAATGCAGATGTAAAATGTAGTGCATTTTACATCTGCACAAATATAGTGCAGATGTAAAATGTATATTCAATCTCAAAAATAATTCATAAATAAAGTGCAAGTGTGCAAAAATTAAAATTCATATTCTCGATTTCAGACAAAAATATAATCCATAAGTGCATCTGTTCAAAAATCAAAATCCGTATATTCAGAACTACGTTTACTTGAATGTAAGGGTTTACTTAAGTTGTGCAATAAGTGGATACATGCTTTTATTAACATGTGCGCTGTGGCCACTTTCATGATTTATGAACCTACTGGCTGTGGTCAATCACAGCAAAGAGTTCTGTGTTGACAAACACATAGAACTTAGTACACAGCGATCTGTCTATTTCTTCTCCCTGAAATCAACTCTAAGTTAAGGGAGAAAAAGCTGACAGATCTGCTAGGAAAAGCAGCACATATTACACTTGTTAGGCACACAGTTAAAGAGGTTATAAACCTGAGAAAAAAAAACCTAAAAAACCCAAAAACCTGTAAGACAAAAAGGCATAATGAGCTAGTATGAAATACTTACAGTACCTTAGGACAAAGCCCTGCAGCAGCGCCCGCACACCGCTGAGACGGCTGACATCTTCCCCGGTGTTTCTTTTGAGTTTGCGGGCTCCGGCGCTGTGAGTGCGCATGGGAGCCGCCAGTTCACAGCGCAGGGCTCTGAAGAAACAGCACAGACTGCGTATATAGTAAAGATCTCCTGCAAGTTTAGGAGCTTTTTACAGTACCTACAGGTAAGTCTTATTATAGGCTCTCCTGTAGGTACAATTAAAAAAGAAGACTTTACTTCCTCTTTAACCCTGTGATTGGCCCTTGATGTTAACCCCTTTCCAGCCAGTGCCATTAATATAGTGTACATTGTACAGTTATATTACTGATCACTGTATTAGTGTCACCAGCGACGCCAGTTAGTCAGGTAGCTTCCCTCCCAGCAAGTGTCCGTTAGCACTAAATTGCTCTCCACACTATCACTGTCACACTTTAAGTTGCTGACCATCTTTACTAGTATAGTTTCTGTACGGATCAGTATCTTGATCGCGATCAGAATTAAACTAATGTCCCCAAAAGCACAGTTTGGTTTTTACAAAAGATATGTAGCAGAAGGGAGAAGGGAGGAGCAAAGAAATAATGCAACCCCCATCTATGGGAGCGTGGCAGACAATATATATAAAAGTCAGTTAGTACAGTTGACAGTTTAAATATATTAAATTCATTTTATTGGTTGAAAAGAGGGTCACATGTTATTGGGGGCACGTGCAAGCCCATATATGAGGCTATTCAACTGCGCAGTTACCAGTCGACAGTGGATCAGCAAGAAGGAGACATATCCTGCCCTCCCGCCCATTGTCATGAGCCCTATTTATGTGGTTAGTCCCTTTCACGTGGAAAGGGGACAGTTAAATACATATAAAGGACATATGTTCGGTATGTCTCGAGCTTAAATTCAATTTTGGTGTATTTGATGTGTTGTTTTATATTAATTGGTATATTATAGTTGTTTTAATTAAATACCAATAAAAGGGGCCACTGCCATTTCAAATCAAAAATGTTTATAAAATTTCCGTTTATTATTTAATAAAAAGGTCTGGCATATATGAAGTTCTGTCTACAGTCCCATTACATTTTGGCCTAAATTTATGAATAAATCTGATTTTATTGGATATGTTTTATGACAGAAGTAGAACATTTTGTGTTTTTTTCCAAATTTTGGGTATTTTTTCGTTTATATAATAAAAATTAAAAACCCAGTGGTGAATTTTGTATAATTTATCTAAAGAGTTGGTTGGGAAGAGAATCTCAGCTGTTTTAGCCTTTTTACGGGCCAAAGCCATACCAATTAAATGCCGTTTGATCATATACATTTTCATTAGAACAGCAAGGAGATCCAGAATAAAGTGGGGTACACACTATAAGAAAATCGGGTGAACGATCGTCCTGTTTTCCTCAAGGTTTCACAGCAAGTCGGAACCGAGGATAGAAATAATGTCCGAAAATTCTTGTATGACAAAGGCTTTTTTTTTGTTATTTGTCGTTTCAGATCATGCTCAGTCTTTCATATCTGATATTTCTTGTACGAAAATTGGTTGTTCTGTTTACGTACAAGAAAAATTTTGGAGTTTTTTTCTGACTACATCTAATGAATATCATATCAATTCTGTACACCGATTTGGGATCACAATATTGGCATATTGCATACAACCATTAGGATTATACATGACAAAAAGCAATTTTAGAGACTGAATTATAAATTAGGATGATAATATTGGTTCACTTTATATAGTGTTCGGTGTTGTTTTGGATGCTTCAGTTTATCTTCGAGAACTACAGGACATACTCCTCTGTTAATATACTTTCATAGTGTGTGGTCTTATATAATAATTTAATAATATTGCAAAAATTACCGAGTACCTGAGAATCACAAGCACCACATCCATATGCAAATATCAAAGAAAGAATGGGATTTTAAAGGTGCCACACACACAAATTAATATAAAACATATCAAAGTTTATAATAAACATGTTAACATTCAATACTTTCATAAAAGAACATCTTTACAGATGACATGCAGTAACTCCAGCTCAACATGTTTTGCTGTACTAAGGCTTCCTCAGGAGATAATTGTAGATACTGCATATGTAAACAATTAATAGGTCATCTGTAGGGGCACTCCTCTCTGGGTAAATACCCCAAGTTTTTTGTGGGAGCACAGGAGACAAATCACACATCAACGGATGATATTTCAAGGGAGGATATCAGCAAACCATAGGGTAAAATACGAAACAGGAAAATACCTGCCCTTCTAGAGAAGGGAGTTTAGGAAAGGAAAAAAAAAATCCCAGGAAAGCGTCCATAAATCCTTAAATTTCCATATTCACGATTGCTTGTTGGAATCATTGACAACAGAGACATCACCCGACTAGGATAGTAATAAGAAACAAATAGTTCCGCGCTTAGGAAATAAAGGAACTGCAGCCCCCCCAGCACAGAATAACACCTAGGTGAAATTCTAAAAAATATGGAGTAATAATTTGGGGCAATTGGCGCTGTTCTACTAAGTCCACTCTGATGTGCAAAAACATATATGAGTGTAAAAATAAAAATGAATAAATAAAACAAAAATAAATAAAATATGAAATATTTGTTATATAGGAATGGTAAAAGGTCAAACGTGTAGGAAAGACATTGTTTGTGTGTGTGTAAAAAATTATATGTCCACACTACATAAAAAGTGCAATATGTGTTATCACATAAATACTAAAATTAAAGTGATCCAGACTAAATCATCTCAAAACAAGGTGAATATAAAAAACAGTGAAAAAAATACCAAAAATACTTGTAAAAAATCCTTAGTGATAAAATCCTGTGCTGATGTGTGCATCAATGGTGCTAAAACATATTAATAAAAAAACATATATTCATATGTGCAAATGATAGTGTTAAAACCAAAAATAAATAATCAGACAATAAACAAGTGTCCACAAAGGAAAATTCATAGAAGATTCTTCTTAAAGTGCAGTAATGAGTCTCTTCAATCACACAGCAATATTCTTGAGGGGATGCATATTCCCAGCCTTCCAAAGGAAACCCCCCTTTTGTGCCCTCACTCACCAGAAGAATTCACCCCTGCAGGGGTATCAAGCCTGTAAGCCGTATCCTGCAGTAGTGGTCCGTGATGACAGTCCTCCGTCCTACTCTCCTTCCCTGGTATCCAGATCACCTCCAGTCACTCCCCGACATGAACATCCATATGTTTATAAAACAAAAAAGAGAGTCCCATCGCGTGAATCCGAAAAAAAAACTCAGCTTTATTGTAAACGGATATAAAAGATTTAAAAAAGGGGAGCGAACAGTGCTCCGCTGACTGACGTGATACGCATACGTCTTGCCTTGTAGAGTTGACTTCCGGGTCGAGGAACGGGCGGTGGAACGCACGCCACACCGCGCTGTATTCCTCACCTCTTTTGATTGTGATCAGTCAGCGGAGCACTGTTCGCTCCCCTTTTTTAAATCTTTTATATCCGTTTACAATAAAGCTGAGTTTTTTTTTCGGATTCACGCGATGGGACTCTCTTTTTTGTTTTATAAACATATGGATGTTCATGTCGGGGAGTGACTGGAGGTGATCTGGATACCAGGGAAGGAGAGTAGGACGGAGGACTGTCATCACGGACCACTACTGCAGGATACGGCTTACAGGCTTGATACCCCTGCAGGGGTGAATTCTTCTGGTGAGTGAGGGCACAAAAGGGGGGTTTCCTTTGGAAGGCTGGGAATATGCATCCCCTCAAGAATATTGCTGTGTGATTGAAGAGACTCATTACTGCACTTTAAGAAGAATCTTCTATGAATTTTCCTTTGTGGACACTTGTTTATTGTCTGATTATTTATTTTTAGTTTTAACACTATCATTTGCACATATGAATATATGTTTTTTTATTAATATGTTTTAGCACCATTGATGCACACATCAGCACAGGATTTTATCACTAAGGATTTTTTACAAGTATTTTTGGTATTTTTTTCACTGTTTTTTATATTCACCTTGTTTTGAGATGATTTAGTCTGGATCACTTTAATTTTAGTATTTATGTGATAACACATATTGCACTTTATGTAGTGTGGACATATAATTTTTTACACACACACAAACAATGTCTTTCCTACACGTTTGACCTTTTACCATTCCTATATAACAAATATTTCATATTTTATTTATTTTTGTTTTATTTATTCATTTTTATTTTTACACTCATATATGTTTTTGCACATCAGAGTGGACTTAGTAGAACAGCGCCAATCGCCCCAAATTATTACCCGACTAGGATAGTGCAAGGTACCAAGCCCTCACACCGACCCAGTGTGTCTCCTGGTAAAGCTCGCTATGCAGCGCTTCTCTGCCTGTGGAATAGGACACTATGTAGCAAGCTTTAACAGGTAGTAGTAAATCAACCCCAAGAATAATCCTATGATTTTTGTTGAGGCTGTTTTGGATGCTGTCATCTTCATATTTGCCTTTTCTTTCCAGTTTGCAAAGAAAGAAAGCCATGGCTGTATATGTGGCAGGTGTGTTGCTAAGGCCTCATGTACACGGCAGCTGCTAAACTCATGTTTAGGAGCAGTTGGGCATTTTTTTCAGCAGCCCCTGAACTCTCCTCTATGTTATCTTATGTGTACATGGAGAGAGATGGAGAGGGGGAGGAAGAGAGAGAGAGGGGGGGTGGAGGGGGGGCGATGGAGAGAGGGTGTGAGAAAGAGAGAGGGGGGAGGGAAAGGGAGAGGGGGGGGAGAGGGAGGGAGAGAGAGAGAGAGAGAGAGAGAGAGAATAGAGAGAGAGGGGGGAGGGAGAGAGAGGGCAAGAGGGGGGAGGGAGGGGGATGGAGAGAGATGGAGAGGGGAAGGGAGAGAGAGATATGGAGGGAGAGAGAGAGGGGGGGGCGATGGAGAGAGGGTGAGAGAAAGGGAGAGGGGGAGAGAGAGAGAGAGAGAGATGGGATCCATAGTTAAAGCGCACTACTCGCTCTGCTGCTGCTCTCTATTCTCTCACAGAATGGCTGAAATAGTTAATAATACTTGTTTATCATGCATTGTGGGTATTTGGGAGCGTCTCCTGAGGTCATCTTTAAAAAACGCTTTTAAATGCAAACGCGCGTAAACACGGAATGTAAAAGCAGCAAAGTGAACGTTTTCAAATGTCGGTTACTAGCGGTCAGGTTTCCAGCGTTCAGAAGAGCTTTTCAGACATCCTGTGTACATGAAGCATAATACATTGCTCTTAACTACACATGTTTTGTGATTCAAAAATAGTTTTTCTTTGGAGAACTTAGTTCAGCTATAAATATGGTTTCTTCTTGTTTGAGAAAATGGGAAGATAAATTCCGTACGAGGCACAATCGTTCGATTTTCGTATAGTGTGTACACAACTTTTGACATCCGATTTTGCCTTTGCAAACTAAAATTTCTGAAGGGACAAACTCCAAAATTCTTATGTATACCGTTTTCATACAATTTTCATACGAGAAATATCAGATACGAAAGACAGTGCATGATGAGAAACAACAAATAGCAAAAAAACCCACATTTGTTGTACGGGAATTTTCGTACATTACTTCTATCCTCGGTTCCGACTTGCTGTGAAACATCGAGGAAAACCGGCCGATCGTTCGCACGATTTTCTTATAGTGTGTACTCCACTTTGTGTGTGTATATATATATATATATATATATATATGTATATATATATTTGTTATAAGAAAAGTGGGGGAGAAACATTGGGACTTTAAATGGGACAAGAGGGAAGGTTCACTCCCCCATCCCTATACTATATGCAAACAGGGGGAGGTTGGGACTTTAGATGAGGTGTGCGTGGTGGAACCAAACAAATTCACATAGCTATAAACATTTGTATGTTTATTGGTAAGCTCATGATTGGCATGACATAAAACAGTATAACATGCATGTAGGCATAGAAGGTATTAATATACATAGTAAAAAATATATATATAACAGCATGGCACAAGCTATAGTTATAGTTATACTGTTTTATGACCTAATGGGTCAGACCATAATTTAATATGTCATATACAGAATATAGTTTGCATCTATATATTGCATCCATTGTTGACATTTACTGCTTCCACTCCTTTTAGCTGATCTGTGTCCGTGTGATCTGCGGCCAGTGGGCCGGAGTGTGTCTGCCCGGGAGCTGCGATGCACATTGGGCGCCCTCCCTCTCCCCTTCCCTCCACATCAGTTGGATGTGGGGGATTGGGCGGGCATTCCCATTGTGCATTGGCGCCACGCCCCTGGCGCCATGCGTGTGATGTCCTGCAAGGGCGTCCGATCAGGCATGCGTTTGGTATATCAGCTTGGCTGACACGTGGGGAGTCACTCCGGCATTCGGCTGGGATGTCTCTCCTTTTGGACCTTGCCAGCGTGATGCTGGAGGGGAACTAATGGTTATGCTGGATTCATATCCCAGTTCCCATTCACGGTATTCCATTTTGAGGCAGGGGCGGATCCAGGGGGGGGCAACAGGGCAATTGCCACCCCCGAGAAATTTGTTGGGGGCCTGGCATATGAGAGAGCGGGTGGCTCCGTGAGCCGCTCTGCAGGTCTCTCCGCGGGTGAACTGGGCGAGCAGTCAGCTCGTGGTTTGCGAGCAGTCAGCGTGAGTTGTGGGCGGCTCGGCATGAGCGCACAGCTGGCCAAGCACAGCTGGCCAAACAGCTAGCCGAAGGACAGGGAGCAGAGAGATGAGATCATCTCTCACCGCCCTGCATCCCTGCAGTACCAAGTTCCACCCTCACTGTGCAGGCAGCGTGAGCAGCAGAGAGATTGCATTATCTCTCTGCTGCCTGAGTCTGGGACACAGCAATAAAACAGACAAAACACCACCTTAGCAGGCAGGTGACTATCCGCAAATTGTGGCAGGTGATGTGGCAAGTGGACAATCCGCAAGGTGTGGCAGGTGACGTGGACAATCCGCAATGTGTGGCAAGTGACGTGGCAAGTGACAATCCACAAGGTGTGGCAGGTGACGTGGCAAGTGACAGGTGACGTGGCAAGTGGACAATAACGCAAGGTGTGGCAAGTGGAGAATCCGCAATGTGTGGCAAGTGAAGTGGCAAGTGACAATCTGCAAGGTGTGGCACGTGACGTGGCAAGTGACAATTCGCAATGTGTGGCAAGTGATGTGGCAAGTGACAATCTGCAAGGTGTGGCAAGTGAAATCCGCAAGGTGTGGCAGGTGACGTGGCAAGTGACAATCCACAAGGTGTGGCAAGTGACAATTCGCAACGTGTGGCAGGTGACAGCGGAAAGTGACACACTCTGGGCTCCCACTGATTCTGCATTATGGTGAGTTGAACCATTTCATTTTATATAACAATGTAATAAAAGAAATAATGTGCTTCAATCATCCTGACACCATAACAAGCATGGTGCAGTGATGAATGAAGCGCCAACATCAGCCATTTCCCAGGTAAATTACCCACAATAAAACGTATTTCTGACAGTGCCCCTCCCGAGACAAGACTCTGGATCCGCCCCTATTTTGAGGTAGCACACCCCATGCACCTCCAGACCCCTGCTTTTTTAGCCTGGCTCCCTAATCCACTTGGATTCACTAGGGTAAACCCACAGTGAGTATTTTGTGCACATTGTTTTCACTTCGGCATATTTTTGAGCCAGTATTTGTAACATTCACTCACTTCTGTTTTCTTTTCCTTTCTTTTCTCTTCTTTTTATTCTCCTTCTTCAAGAGATCTCTTCTTTAATTTCTCTTATCCCTGATCTGGTCACTGCTCTCTTTTTCACTTTGGTCATATGTTTAATTTCATCTCCTCACCGTGGCTATGGGCTTCATCCTATTCTTATTCTGTCCCATTGACTTATATTGTCATGGATGCATACCACTTATTTCACTTCATATATTATAGAAGTCCCATTCAACTTGACATGAAGATCTTTCTCACATTCCATAGGGGATGGTGTGTATGCTCCCAGTATTCCTGTTGGGTCCCTTTCTCAGCTCCCGGGCCAGGCTCATTTGGCTGACCCCTGGCATGTGGTATCACACGGTCCCATTATCAGTTATATGTGAATATTTTTCGGCATGGCCAGTCATCTCCAATTTGCTCCCTTCTCCCCATGTGGGTATTTACACCAGATAATATTGGTATCTGTATCTCTTTACACATTGATGCACTTGGCTCCTGATGAGTGGATAGATGTCCATGAAACGGATTGAGCCCATTCTGATGCATCCAACACACATCAAGAATTTTAGATGGTTTTACCCTCTCCTAGATTCCAATTAATGCAATGATTTACCCTGTACATGGGGGGTTATGATGTATTATTTCTTTTGCTTGTGCCATTCTGTTATATATATTTTTTACTATGTATATTGATACCTTCTATGCCTACATACATACTGTTTTATGTCATGCCAATCATGGGTTTACCAATAAACATACAAATGTTTATACCTATGTGAATTTATTTGGTTCCACCACGCACACCTCATCTAAAGTCCCAACCTCCCCCCTCTTTGCATATATATTTTTATAAGGTAAATGGTAATGTACAGGTTCGCTTTAATTGACAGATAATCTTCACACAAACTGAAGATTATCTAACAGTATAAGCCTTCTTTCTCCTGAAGAGGGCACTGTTTGTCAGTTTTATAGCAACTGTCTTTTAACAGAGCTCTATTAAATGTGGATAAGTTTAGTACACAGACGATTATATACAAAGTTATAGAAATAGAGGTTGATGGAAATGTCATTTTGATATTGAATACATTGTAAAGTGTGTCCCTGAACAATCCATGACTTAAATTAGAGAATATGTTCATTAAAAAAAAGTGGAAAAGCCAGGACAGACTTTTCCAACCATTAACTGTTTGTACTGATATTGCAGGGTGCAATGGTCCATAAACAGCACATAAGCAATGCATTCATAAGTATTATTGGAGCCGTAAATTAAACATTACAAGTATTCTCTGGTTTACTGCCCTACTTTACTTAGGGCTTATTGACAGAAATTCATTGCAATGCATTGGGGAACTGCAAGCACAATCTAAAGAGTGTCCACTTACAAATTGATCCTTCATTTGTAAGAGGACATGTATAACGCAAGGTAAATAAAATTGGAAACCGTGTCCACTGATGATGAAGAATGAATAGTGCTGACAACAGTGTTATTATATGTATACAAATGTATCACAAAGTCCATACATCCCAACTCTCTAAGATTGGAAAGATGGACATCTATTAGCAAAAAAGTATGTAGGCAAATGACACACCCCAATTAAATAGAGAATTAATATACAAAAATGATTGGTTAAACACAGAAGTGCTTTTTTTTCCACCACTACTGTTCCTTTATACTGGCTTTTGAAATGTACAAATACAGTATAATGATTTAGAAATTGCGCGAAAGATTTAGCACAGTATAACCCTTTTTGATAGATATAATGCCTACATCTGACCAAAATGAGGAAAAAATGAGGAGGGAAGGGGGACAGACGGATTTTGTGCCGAAAGAGGGACAGTCCCTCCAAATCAGGGACAATTGAGAGCTATGCAGATTCCCACAAGCACAATCTGAATATCTCCTCTTGCAGATGATCCTTCTTCACCAGATGTGTAATTCAAAATACAAGTGCAATCCCACACCCCATTCAAAGAGAAAAGTCGCCAAAATGATTAAATGATGGGACCTTTTATTTATATAAGGTCAGCAGCTCTTTATAATAATTCACATTTGCCACTATTTTCATGAGTACGCCGCAGGATCTTCCAGTCTCTGTCATGCAACAAACATAAAACCTCAATAGAGTTTTACTGTTTCAAGTGCTTTTATTAAACTGTAACTGAAGGCAAAACAAAAAAACATATTGGGGTTGATTTACTAAAACTGAAGCACTCAGAATATGGTGCAGCTGTGCATGGTAGCCAATCAGCTTTCAACTTCATCTTGTTCAATTAAGCTTTGGCAATAAAACCTGGAAGCTGATTGGTTTCTATGCAGAGCTGCACCAGATTTTGCACTCTCCAGGTTTAGTAAATCAACCCCATTGGCGATACAAAAATGTGAAAAAAATAAAACGGCATGGGGAGTCCCCCCAATACATACCAGGCCTTTTGGGTCTGGTATGGATTTTAAGGGAAACCCCATGCAAAAAATTAAAAAAAAAAACGTCATGGGGTCACCCCAAAATCCATACCAGATCCTTATCCGAGCATACAGCCTGGCAGGCCAGAAAGGGGGGGGGGGGGTGACGAGCAAGCGCCACCCCCTCCTGAACCATACCAAGCCACATGCCCTCAACATTGGGGGGGTGCTTTGTAGTGGGGGGGGGGCTCTGCCCCTCCACCCCAAAGCAGTTTGTCTCTATGTTGATGGGGACAAGGGCCTCCTTCCCACAACCCTGGGTGGTGGTTGTGAGGGTCTGCGGGCAGGGGGCTTATCAGGTCCTGGAAGCCCCCTTTAACGAGGGGGCCCCCAGATCCCTCCCCCCTACGTGAATGAGTACAGGGTACCCCTAATCATTCACCAAAAAAAGTGTAAAAAAGAAATAAAAACACACATTTTTTGACAATTCCTTTAAAATTCCTTCTTCTGACTCTAAAGGTTCCTGCCACTAAACGCTACTAAAAACCTTTGTGTGCATGGACACATAGGCTAATATGTAGGGGAGTTTAGAGGCAGGAAAAAATAAAAAGACGCCCCTGGAAGCAGCTGCAAAATGTCATGTGTGAATGAGTTCTAATGCAATACATACCTCCCAACTTTTTGAGATGGAAACAAGCGACACCTATCATCAAAAGTATGTAGTCATAGGACACAACTCCTGCCACTCCCCCTTAAAGGAGAGTTATGCAAAAAAATGATTAGTTAAACTCACAAGTGCTTTTTTTTACCACTACTATTCCTTTTATATTGGCTTTTGAAATTTAAAAATGCAGCAATTTAGAAATTGGATGAAAGGTTTAGCACTGGTACTGCAATGTACCAAAATGTCCAGGTGTGAATGGGCCCTAATAAAGTTGACAGCTATTTTCAGACAACTGATTTTATACCACTGGTGTCTGATAAGTTTGCAAACAACTAGACCAGGCTATGAATTGTATAATGTTTAAATTGTAGTGCTTGTTTTACTCATAACCAGAATGAAGCTTTATCCTAACAAAGTACTAAATATGTATATACAGCTGAAACATATTCTATGAAATGCAAACAGTGTAAGTACATGAATTTTACTTGGCATTACAATCTCCAGAATAGCAGAGCTCAAACTGGGAGAGGTAAAAGTAGCACAAGAAACCAATCAGTTGGTGATTTCAGAACAAGAAGAGGTCAACAAGAAACACACAAAAAGAAACAAAGAAATTTCACAATATCAAGTAGCAATACAGATAATGTAGTCCTCTGTCACTTACCTAATGCTGCCAAAGCTTGTATCACTTTACGTTGGAAAGATCCAAACTCTCCTTCCATCTCAATGTGTCTCAACAAGGTTCAGGGCATCAACGTACCAGAGGATTTAGTACTTACTGCCCAGAACATGAGAGAACAATACATAAAAACATGATCATATTGGAACATGTTTGTCTATTCTGATGAGGGCAAGGCCCTACTGGAAAACTGTTCTGGGGATTGATGTCTTTCTGACCTTCAAACTAACACACACACACCACCATAGCATCTTCACCCCCATCCCCCTTCCCTCCTTCCCCACCCCATACCAACCTTTTTTGTGCTTTCCATACTTCCCTTGGCTCTCCCTTATTCATATATAAAAATCGGAGCATCCGACTAGGCAGGTGCTGTGGCCAGTCTCCGGCAATATTGCCTCCAGTTGTCTCCTTGATCTTAGAGAGATGTTTCCATTTCTTTGGCCTACGCAGCTTTTAGCCGGTATTTAGGAAATTCTCCATACCGTTAAGATTACGATCAACACTGGTTGGGCCTCTTCACATTTAACGAGACCTCTTTTACTTACATGTTTGTAGAAGTTATTTTTTTTACATTTCTGTTAATATATGTCCTCTATACATGCCCTAACAGCTTTTTCTTGTATGTTTTTACTTTTTGTGAGACACTACTACTGTTTTGTTTTGCACTGCTTTGTTGGATGCTTTACTTCTATAAATAAAGAATTTGAAACAAAAAGGAATACAGATAATTTATTTTACAGTATCACACAAAAGTGAGTACACCCCTCACATTTTTGTAAATATTTTATTACATCTTTTCATGTGACAACACTGAAGAAATGACACTTTGCTACAATGTAAAGTAGTGAGTGTACAGCTTTAAGGGGACATTTGCTGTCCCCTTAAAATAACTCAACACACAGCCATTAATATCTAAACCGCTAGCAACAAAAGTGAGTACACCCCTGAGTGAAAATGTCCAAATTGGGCCCAATTAGCCACTTTCCCTCCCCGGTGTCATGTGACTTGTTAGTGTTGCAAGGTCTCAGGTGTGAATGGAGAGCAGTTGTGTTTGGTGTTATCTCTCTTACTCCCTCATACTGGTCACTGGAAGTTCAACATTGCACCTCATGGTAAAGAACTCTCTGAGGATCGGAAAAAAAAGAACTGTTGCTCTACATAGAGATGGCCTAAGGCTATAAGATTGCCAAGATCCTGAAACTGAGCTGCAGCACGGTGGCCAAGACCATACAGCAGTTTAACAGGACAAGTTACACTCACGACAGGCCTCGCCATGGTCGACCACAGAAGTTTAGTGCACATGCCCAGCATCATATCCAGAGATTGTCTTTGGGAAATAAATGTATGAGTGCTGCCAGCATTGCTGCAGAGGTTGAAGGGGTGGGGGGGTCAGCCTGTCAGTGCTCAGACCATACGCTGGTACACTGCATCAAATTGGTCTGCATGGCTGTCATCCCAGAAGGAAGCCTCTACTAAAGATGATGCACAAGAAAGCCCGCAAACAGTTTGCTGAAGACAAGCAGACTAAGGATATGGAACCATGTCCTGTGGTCTGCTGAGACCAAGATAAACTTCATTGGTTCAGATGGTGTCAAGCGTTTGTGGCAGCAACCAGGTGAGGAGTACAAAGCCTACAGTCAAGCATGGTGGTGGGAGTGTCATGGTCTGGGGCTGCATGAGAGCTGCCGGCACTGGGGAACTACAGTTCATTCAGGGAACCATGGATGCCTACATTTACTGTGACATACTGAAGCAGAGCATGACCCCCTCCTTTCGGAGACTTGGCCGCAGGGTAGTATTCCAACATGATAACGACCCCAAACACACCTCTAAGATGACCACTGCCTTGCTAAAAAAGCTGATAGTATAGGTGATGGACTGGCCAAGCATGTCTCCAGACCTAAACCCTATTAAGCATCTGCGGGGCATCATCAAACGGAAGATGGAGGAGCACATCCACCATCTCCTTGATGTCGTCATGGAGGCGTGGAAGAGGACTCTGAAGCTCTGGTGAACTCCGTGCCCAAGAGGGTTAAGGCAGTGCTGGAAAATAATGGTGGCCACACAAAATATTGACACTTTGGGCCCAATATGGGCATTTTCACTTAGTCGTGTACTCACTTTTGTTGCCAGCGGTTTAGACAATAATGGCTGTGTGTTGAATTATTTTGAGGGGACTTCAAATTTACACTGTTATGCAAGCTGTACACTCACTACGTTAAAGTGTAATTTCTTCAGTGTTGTCACATGAAAATATATAATGAAATATTTACAAAAATGTGAGGGGTGTACTCACTTTTGTGAGATACTGTATACGCAATGTCCTTTTGTAAGGGGACCAAAAATAAGACAGATATCAATATGTGTAGATCACATAACACAACAGAAACATATGGAGACTCTGAACAAGGAGAATGAATATGGAAAGATATCTCGGGTGCTCGCCTGTTCGCCGAAACGCAAACATTATGCGGTGTTTGCGGCAAATTCGAAAGCCGCGGAACCCTGTTAAAGTCTATGGGACACTAACATGAAGAACCAAAAGTGCTCATTTTAAAGGCTTATATGCAATTTATTGCCATAAAAAGTGTTTGGGGACCCGGGTCCTGCCCCAGGGGACATGTATCAATGCAAAAAAAAAGGTTTTTTTTGGGAGCAGTAATTTTAATAATGCTTAAAGTGAAACAATAAAAAATGAAATATTCCTTTAAATATCGTGCCTGGCGGGTGTCTATAGTATGCCTGTAAAGTGGCACACTTTTCCCGTGTTTAGAACAGTACCACAGCAAAATTACATTTCTAAAGGAGTCATTTAAAGTCATTTAAAACTGCTTGTGGCTGAAATGAATTGACGCGTCCTGGCAATATAGATACAACTCATTGAAAAAAACGGCATGCTCTCCCCCCCCCGGCATGTCCTTTGGGTCTGGTATGAATATTAGGGGAACCTGGAACCAAAATTAAAAAAAAAAAATTGTGTGGGGATCCCCCCAAAATCCATACCAGGCCCTTTTAGGTCTGGTATGGATATTAAGGGGAACCCTGCACCAAATTAAAAAAAATGGTGTAGGGGTCCCCCTAAAATCCATACCAGACCTGAATGGCGCAGGGTTCCCCTTAAAAGCCATACCAGACCCTTATCTGAACACGCAACCTGGCAGGCCACTGGACAAGAGGAGCGCCCCCCTCCTGAACTGTACCAGGCCACATGCCCTCAACAGGGGGGGTGCTTTGAAGTCACCCCCAAAGCACCTTGTCACCATGTCAATGGGGACAAGGGCCTCATCCCCACAACCCTTGCCCGGTGGTTGTGGGGGTCTGTAGGTGGGGGGCTTATCGGAATGTGGAAGCCCCCTTTAACAAGGGGACCCCTAGATCCCAGCCCCCCCCATGTGAATTCGTAACGGGTACATTGTACCCCTACCAATTCACAAAAAAATGTCAAAACAAATTAAAAAGACAAGAGACTTGGGACAAGTCCTTTATTAAAAATTAAAAAAATTAAAATGTCCCGCGATGTAGATCCATCTCACGCCGCCCGACGGACTGAAAAAAAAAATGCAACAGCTCCGCCCCCATGGGAGGCTCCCACCGAGTGACACTTCTTGATGACAGCTGTTATATAGCTGAGGGCAGGGCCACTCAGTGATGTAAATGGGTGACTCCGTCTTCCTCTGACGTCACAATTTTTTAGTGAGACTGTGACATTGCGGCAGACAGAGCGGACACTTTTGACATATTTTTGGGACCATTGACATTTATACAGTGATCAGTGCTTTAAAAATGCATTGATTACTGTGTAAATGTCACTGGTAGAGAAGGGGTTAACACTAGGGGGCGATCAAGGGGTTAAATGTGTTCCCTGCTACGTGTTTCTAACTGTATGGGGATGGGACTTATTAGAGGAGGAGCCATATCGCTGTTCCAACTTAGTAGGAACACACGATCTGTCTCTCCTCACCTGACAGAATGGGGATGTGTGTGTTTACACACACACATCCCTATTCTGGCCCTCGTGCCCGCGATCACACGTGGCTGGCGGACATTGTGGCCATCGGCCACGCACATCGTGTCCCTTGCCGTGCAGTGGGAGCGCCTGCTAAAGCTGTTGAAAGGGCCGACATATAGCTATACCTGACCTGACCTGCCGCAGTATAATGACAGCGGCTGGTCGACAAGTGGTTAAAAGATAACATCCTTAGGATACCAGTATTTTATGCAGTCCCGAAATTCAACAAGAATTTAAACAATCCAGGTAGGCCAATAGTTTCTGGGAAAGACTCACTGACAGAAAAGACTAATATTTATGCCATTTTTTTTCTAAACCCACATGTATAAACCTTATCACTGTATGTAAGAGATACAGTGCCTGAAAAAAAAGATTCATAACCCCTTGAAATTTTCCACATTTTGCATGTTACAACCAAAAACGTAAATGTATTTTATTGGGATTTTATGTGATAGACCAACACAAAGTGGCACATAATTGAAGTGGAAAGAAAATGATAAATGGTTTTCAAAATGTGGCGTGCATTTGTATTCAGCCCCCTTTACTCTGATACCCCTAACCAATTACCTTCAGAAGTTACCTGATTATTAAATAGAGTCCACCCGTGTGTAATTTAATCTCAGTCCAAATACAGCTGTTCTGTGAAGCCCTCAGAGGTGACACCTGTCACCAGCCCATCTGAGTACCCGAGTACCTGTCACCAGCCCATCTGGGTACCCGAGTACCTGTCACCAGCCCATCTGAGTACCCGAGTACCTGTCAACAGCCCATCAGAATACCCGAGTACCTGTCACCAGCCCATCAGAATACCTAAGTACCTGTTACCAGCCCATCTGAGTACCCGAGTATCTATCACCAGCCCATCTGAGTACCCGAGTACCTGTTACCAGCCCATCTGAGTACCCGAGTACCTGTCACCAGCCCATCAGATTACCTGATTACCTGTCACAAGCCCATCAGAGTACCTGAGTTCCTGTTACCAGCCCATCAGAGTACCTGAGTACCTGTCACCAGCCCATCAGAGTACCCGAGTACCTATCTGCAGCCCATCAGATTACCCAAGTACCTGTCACCAGCCCATCAGAGTACCTGTCACCAGCCCATCAGAGTACCTGAGTACCTGTCAGGAAGATCCTGCCAGCAACAGACTATCCAGACCTGCTGGTGCGTGATCGTGGGTGCCAATGTGCATGCATGCGCATGCCCATTAGTGCCAGGCAGGCTAATTAAACCTGACTGACAAATGTGAACTTTGCTGTCTGCTCCTCAGCGTTCCGTGTGTTTCTTGCTTACCTGAAATCTGTTCCTGTCTTTATCCGGTTTGCCTGTGAGCATCCTTGCTATCTGCCTGCACCTGACCCCTGGCCTGTCTGACTACTCTTCTGCCTGCTCCTCTGGTCCTTCTGCTGCCCGCCTATAACCGACCTGGCTTGCCTGACCTTCCTAAAAGTTCCTATCCAGCTTGTTCCTGGTTCCAGTCCACTGTTCCAGTTCCAGCCTGCAGTGCCTGTCTGCTGATCCAGCTTGTTCCAGGTTCCAATCTGCTGTTCTTGTTCCTGCCTGCTGTACCTGCCTACCCATCCTGCCTGCACCGGGTACCAGCCTGTTGTTCCAGTTCCTGTCTTCTACCTCCTGCAAGGAATCTCTTAAACTTCTGGACAGACCTCCTGCTGTTGATCCTGCCAGGCACTCGTACCACTCCTCACTCCTGTGCTTCCTGTTTATCCTATCAGGGGCCACGAGTCGGAGGTGTAAGAGAGGCTTTCCTCTGCAATTTGGGCTCACCTATTAGGTATGTAACAGTAGCAGACAGCCATGTCTGAGCCCGAGAAGGGAGCCTCTCCAATGGAGGAACTTTGCTTACACCTGGCAGGCCTGACCCAGGCTGTTAAGAACCTTCAGGAAGGATACACCCAGGCTGAAGGAACGGGTTCAAGTACTGTCATCTCCCACCGGAACCCAGGGAATCCCCCCATGCCTCTACTTCTTCAACTGTTGCAACACCTTCTCCTACAGTTGTAATGAAGAGTTCTCACTCCTGAAAAGTTCTCTGGAGAACGAAGCAAATTTAGGGCATTCCGCAATACTTGTGAACTGTATTTTGCCCTTCAGCCACGTACCTTTTCCCTGGAAGCCACCAGGGTGGGCTTCGTTGTTGCCTTGCTCCTTGGTGAGCCTCAAACCTGGGCCCACCGTCTCCTGGAACAGAAAGTTGCAGTATTAACCAATCTCAATACCTTTTTTGACATGATGGCTCAACTATATAAGGATCCTCAGCTTTCCGCAACCATGGAAGCCGCACTGCATACCATCCAGCAGGGACGCAGGGTGGCGCAAGATTATGTGGCCGAATTTAGGCGGTGGAGTGCAGACACTAATTGGAATGACGCTGCCTTCCATTACCAGTTCCGCACTGGGACTGTCTGACCTTTTGAAAGACGAACTGGCCCGAGTTGGCATACCCCAGATCTTGGACGCACTAGTCAATCTAGCTATACAGATTGACCGGCGTCTGAGGGAACTAAGGGTGAAAAGGGCAACTGGGCTTTCCTGTCCAACCTGGATGTTACCAAGAGTTCTCAGTCACTTGCATCCGGCTCCTTCTGCCAGCCTCCACGCTTGACACGTTTGAACACATGCAGCTAGGAGTACTTCGTTCTTCCCTTACTATGGAGGAACATTAACGCCGCCGGGTGAATAACCTATGCCTATATTGCGGAGAACCCAGACACTACGTCAGAAATTGCCCTGCCAAACTTCGTGTCTATCAATATCCTCTGATCATGCATCCACTTGGACCAAGACTTCGTCTCATCTTGCTCTCTCTATCTCGTTACAGCTCCCAGGAAGGACTTTACAAGTGCTCGCCATTATTGACTCTGCAGCCTGTAGCTGCTTCATGGACTCGTCCTTTGCAGCCAAATGCCAGATTCCATTGCTTTTTAAAGCCCAAGGACTTTCTATTCACTTGGCTGATGGGTCCGCTATTAAATCTGGGCCAGTTACCCAAGAGACTTCTCCCCTATCGGTCACCATTGCCAATGCACACCAAGAATTGCTATGCTTGGACATCATCTCCTCACCTTTGTTTTCTGTTAGCCTCGGTATGCCATGGATACAAGCCCACAATCCTGATATTAACTGGGCCACAGGGAAAGTCACATTCCCTTCTCCTTACTGCCAGCAATTCTGTGGTTCGAAAGACTCCTATGTACCTCCTCTACTCTGCTATGTCTGGACACCGAAACCGAAATACACCAATCTGTTTCAGAGGCTTACCATGGTTTCATGGACATATTCAGTAAGAAGGGAGCAGAGACTCTTCTGCCCCATCAAGCTTACGACTGGACCAGCAAGTTCCTTCCTGGGACCGAAATTCCGTTTGGCAGAATTTTTCCGTTAACCGAATTGGAGCAGGGGACACTAAGAGAATACATTGACTAAAATTTAAAAAAAGATTTCATCCATCCATCCACATCCCCGGCAGGTGCAGGTATCTTTTTCATGGAAAAGAAGGATCACACTCTTCGGCCTTGCATAGACTATCGTGAGCTAAACAAGATCCCTGTTAAAAACCGGTATCCCCTTCCCTTGGTACCTGAGCTATTCCAGAGACTGGGAGCCGCTACCATCTTTACCAAGCTTGATCTCCGAGAGGCTTATAACTTGGTCCGTATCAGAGAAGGGGACGAGTGGAAAACAACTTTTCGCACCCGATTCGGGCACTTTGAGTACCTGGTAATGCCCTTCGATTATGCAATGCTCCTGCCACGTTCCAGTACTTCATTAATGAGGATGGAACTATTTGGATCTGTTCGTCATCGTCGACCTAGATGATATTCTAATCTTCTCCTCTTCCCTAGATTCCCATCGCAGACATGTCAGATGTGTGTTAGCTCGGCTCCGACAGCATGGTCTGTACGCAAAGTCTGAAAAATGTGAGTTCGAGCAAAAGAGTATTCCGTTCCTGGGACTGATCATCTCTATAGAAGGCATCAAATTGGACCCTCAAAAGATTGCTGCAATCCTAGACTGGCAGGTCCCTGCAGACAAGAAAGGAATCCAACGTTCCGTTGGATTTGCTAATTTTTACCGGAAATTCATTAAGGGATTCTCTGTCATCATTGCCCCCATCACCCAGTTAACTGAACAAGGAATCTGCTTCCATTGATCTCCAGGGGCCCAAACTGTCTCTGAGTCCCTCAAGAGACTGTTCACCTCTGCCTCGTGCCATGCAAACAGCCAGGCGTGGTCATGCCCCAAGTGGCTCAAGGAGGTATTGAATCCATGACTTTCTGTGTACTGCTCTTGCTGTATTGCCTCTGAGCCACACCTCAGTTCATTATTCAGCCTGGTTTCCAGCTATGCCTTGTCCTGCATGCAGCGCTAAGGGCTATACTCTGGATCTTGCTTTGCAATTAGCACCTGTCACTCCTGGTTCATCTGAGGCAGTTTATCAAATCAGCTGGGTATAAAACACTGCCTCACCCTGAGGGCTGGGTCAATTCATTGTCTCTTGTATTGCCAAAGGTTCCTGTTTTCCTGTTCCTATTTTCAAGTTTCAGTGTTCCAAGACTGACCCTGGCTTCTGACCCTGGCTCTGTTCATCGTTAACTCTGACTTCTGGAATCCCTGACTATGGCTTCACCTCAACAATCCTTTGGTAAATTCCCTGTCAAACTCCCATGCTCAGATTCACAGCCCAGGTAGCCTTTTACCTAGTTACCGTGGGCTGTGTGTATTTGCAAGGGTGAGCATACATCTCTGCACTATGGACTCCAACCAAGGTAAGCCGTTACACCTGTTTCACCCAGTAGCCAAGTGACTAGATCGAGAACTACTGGCAATAAAATCCACACTGGAGGAGTGGTGGTACCTGTTGGAATGAGCAGCCCATCCAATTCTGATCTTCACAGATCACAAGAACCTGGAGTACCTGAGGTCTCCAGGTTCTCTTTTCATGTCACCTATCGACCAGGCTCAAAGAATACAAAACCTGACGCTCTGTTCAGGATGTTTCATAGATCTAAAAAAACTCCTCCTCCAGACACTATTCTTTCTCCAGGAAATTTTCTTCTGGTACAAGAAGATCTGATTTCTTGGATTAAGCAAGCTTCTGTGGGGTGGGTGCCCCCCGTTGAATCAGCGTTACAAACGAAGGATGATTTGTTCCGGTACAGGGATAAGATTTTCGTACCCGAAAGTTTATGGGTTTCTATACTGGAACCTTGTCATGATCATGCACTGGCTGGGCATTTTGGCATAACCAAGACTACTGACCTTTTGCAACGCACTTTCTGGTGGCCTCAAGCACGTGGAGACTGTAAGAAATTTGTAGAATCCTGCATTTGGAAGAAGAAAAGTAGAGCTAAGGTCTAAGGGTTATTAAAACCATAACCTGTTCCAGATAGACCGTGGAAGATGTTATCCATAGACTTCATTTTCGAGTTGCCCCTGGCAGAGGGCCATACCACTATCTTTGTAGTGGTGGACCGGCTGTCGAAGATGGCACACTTTATTCCAATGAAAGGCACTCCCTCAGCCCCCAAAACAGTGCAGGTATTCAAAGAAGTTATTAAACTCTATGGAGTACTGGCTAACATTGTCTCAGATCGGGGAGTACAATTTACTTCCCGATTGTGGAAATGTGCAAGGTTCTGGGAATCAACGAAGTAGCTTTTGAATCAGAACTCCCGGATTCGCTTAAAATTCATCCAGTTTTTCCTGTAACGCTGCTGAAGCCTTTTTTTTCCAATCCTTTTCCTGGCCGAAGTTCGGATCCTCCTGACCCTGTAATAGTGGACGGAGAGGAGGAGTTTAAAGTAGAAACAATCTTGGATTGTAGGAAAAGAAACAATCAAATCCAATTCTTGATCAAATGGAGAGGTTATGGGCCTGAAGAGAACTCATGGGAACCTGAAGGGAATATCCATGCTCAAAGTCTGATTTAATCCTTTAAAAGGTCCCATCCTGAGAAGTTGGCCCGGATGGGCATCCCGAGGCTGCCCCTTGGGGGGGGCAATTTTAGGAAGATCCTGCCAGCAACAGACAATCCATACCTGCTGGTGGCGCGATCGCGGGTGCCAATGCGCATGCACATGCACGCGCGCATGCCCATTAGTGCCAGATGGGCTATTTAAACCTGACTGACACTTGTGAACTTTGCTGTCTACTCTACAGCATTCCGTGTGTTCCTTGCTTATCTGAAATCTGTTCCTGTGTTTATCCGGTTTGCCTGTGACCATCCCTGCTATCTGCCTGCACCTGACCCCCGGCCTGTCTGACTACTCTTCTGCCTTCTCTCTGGTCCTTCTGCTGCCCGCCTGATAACCGACCCGGCTTGCCTGACCTTCCTAAAAGTTCCTATCCAGCTTGTTCCTGGTTCCAGTCCGCTGTTCCAGTTCCAGCCTGCTATGCCTGTCTGCTGATCCAGCTTGTTCCTGGTTCCAGTCCGCTGTTCCAGTTCCAGCTTGCTGTGCCTGTCTGCTGATCCAGCTTGTTCCAGGTTCCAATCTGCTGTTCTTGTTCCTGCCTGCTGTACCTGCCTACCCACCCTGCCTGCTCCGGGTACCAGCCTGCTGTTCCAGTTCCTGTCTTCTACCTCCTGCAAGGAATCTCTTGAACTTCTGGACAGACCTCCTGTTGTTGATCCTGCCAGGCACTCGTACCACTCCTCACTCCTGTGCTTCCTGTTTATCCTATCAGGGGCCTCGAGTCGAAGGTGTAAGGGAGGCTTTCCTCTGCAATTTGGGCTCACCTACTAGGTGCTCAACAGTACTTGTCACCAGCCCATCAGAGTAACCAAGTACCTATCACCAGCCCATCAGAGTATCCGAGTACCTATCTGCAACCCATCAGATTACTCGAGCACCTGTCTCCAGCCCATCAGATTACCCGAGTACCTATATGCAGCCCATCAGAGTAACCGAGTACCTATCTGCAGCCCATGCCTCATAGAATATACCTTGGGGCATTTGCTTTCCAAAATGGAGTCATTTTGTGGGTAATTGCACTGTCCTGTTGCTCCAGGACCCTCAAAAGTTTGATAGGAAGGAATGAAATTATGTGTGTAATTTATGCTCCTAGAACGCCTGAAGGTACTACTTCAATGTTGGACCTCTCTATGGGGCCAGGCTGTGTAAAAGTCTCACACATGTGGTATCACCATACTCAGGAGGAGTAGCAGAATGTATTTTAGGGTGTAAATGTTGCTATGTACATGCTATGTGTTAGAAATATCATATAAATTGACAACTTTGTGTAAAAAAAATACTTTTTTATTTTCTTTCCACGTTTTTCGAAGACTTGTGGAAAAAAATGAACCATTAAAAAGACTCATAATACCTCATAGAATATTCTTTGGTTTGTTTGCTGGTTTGTTTGCTTTCCAAACTGGGGTCATTTTGAGGGTAATTCCATTGTCCTGGTGCTCCAGGACCTTCAAAAGTGTGATAGGTCGTTAGGAAATTTTATGTGCAATTTATGCTCCTAGAACACCTGACGTGCTCCCTGCATGTTGGACCTCTCTATGTGGCCAGGCTGTGTAAAAGTCTCACAGATGTGGTATCGCCATACTCAGGAGGATTAGCAGAATGTATTTTGGGGTGTAATTAGAAGTATGCATATGCTGTGTGTGAGAAATAACTTGTTATAAAATCATTTCTTTATTTTCCCAAGAATTCTGGGAAAAAATTACAACTTCAAAAAACACACTATGCCTCTTACTAAATACCTTGGACTGTCTACTTTCCAAAAAGGGTCATTTGGGGGGTATTTGTACTTTCCTGACATTTCAGGGCCTCAAGAGATGAGATAGGCCATCAGTGCATCAGGTGTGATCAATTTTCAATGATTTGCGCCATAGCTTGTAGACTCTATCACACAGACCAAATAATATACACGTATTTGGGTTATTTTTACCAAAGATATGTAGCAGTAGAAATTTTGGCCCAAATTTATGAACAAAAATTACTTATTTGCAAAATTTTATCATAGAAACTAAAAAAAAAAAGGTGTTTTTTTTCAAACTTTTTTTGCTCTTTTTTTCATTTATGTCGCAAAAAATAAAAACCCCAGTGGTACCACCAAAAGAAAGCTCTATTTGTGTGAAAAAATGATAAAAATTTTGTTTGAGTACAGTGTTGCATGACTGAGTAATTGGCATTCAAAGTGTGAGAGCACTGAAAGTTGAAAATTGGTCTGGGCAGGAAGGGTGTTTAAGTGCCCTGTATTGAAGTAGTTAAAACAGGGTTAGGTTATAAAAAATTATCCCAAGCTTTGAACACCTCAGCACTGTTCAATCCATCATCTGAAACTGCAAACCTACCAAGACATAGCCGTCCACCTAAATTGACAGGCCAGGCAAGGAGAGCATTCATCTAAGAAGCAGCCAAGAAGCCCATGGTAACTCTGGAGGAGCTGCAGAGATCCAGAGCTCAGGTGGGAGAATCTGTCCACAGGACAACTTTTAGCCATGCACAAATCTGCCTTTATGGAAGAGCAGCAAGAAGAAAGTCATTGTTGAAAGAAAGCCATAAGAAGTCCCATTTGCTGTTTGCGAGAAGCCATGTGGGGGACACAGCAAACATGTGGAAGAAGGTGCCCTGGTCAGATGAGACCAAAATTGAACTTTTTGGCCTAAAAGCAAAACGCTATGTGTGGCAGAAAACTAACACTGCACATCACCCCAAACCCACCATCCCCACCGTAAAACATGGTGGTGGCAGCATCATGTTGTGGGGATGCTCTTTTTCAGCAGGGACAGGGAAGCTGGTCAGAGTTAAAGTGGATGTAAACCCGAATTTTTTATTTTTAATTAAGGCTTGTAACTTGTACAGTATAGGATTTCATGTCATCTGTGCCCAGTCTTGCCACAAAGAGTTAATCCAGCTCTGAGCAATCCTCTTATCTTTTTTTGGTGAGATAAAAACAGTCAGACAGAGAAATAGATGTCCATTTCTCCCCCTTGCTGTGAGTGACAGGCGATTTACATATCTCATGCACAAGTGTGAGAAAGGCATTCTGTGTACTTCCCATCCTCCCCCCCTTTCTGCTGGATGTTAGTGATCATGGGGCATAATGCACAAGACCAGCAGAAGTTCAGTGTAAGAAAAACACAGGAGAAAGTGCATGTTGACAAGGGGAGTGTAGAGGTGGGTGGGGAGTCTGACATCACGTCTCCACCCACCGAGCCCTGGACAACAGACCTGCCCACAGAATCTGCAGTTTTTCGGGTTTCATAACAGACAGGGGGCAGACATTTGACAGGTGAGGATACATGCAGGAGGCATGTATATCCTTAAAGATAACCACTATGGCAGTAGTTTAGAAAGGATGAGAGTGGGTTTACATCCACTTTAATGGGAAGATGGATGGAGCCAAATACAGGGCAATCTTAGAAGAAAACCTGTTAGAGTCTGCAAAAGACTTGAGACTGGGGCGGAGGTTCACCTTCCAGCAGGACAACAACCTTAAACATACAGTCAGAGCTACAATGGAATGGTTTGGATCAAAGCATATTCATGTGTTAGAATGACCTAGTCAAAGTCCAGACCTAAATCCAATTAAGAATCTGTGGCAAGGCTTTAAAATTGCTTTTCACAAATGCTCTCTATCCAATTTGACAGAGCTTGAGCTATTTTGCAAAGAAGAATGGGCAAAAATGTCACTCTCTAGATGTGCAAAGCTGTTGAGACATCCCCAAAAAGACTTGCAGCTGCATTTGCAGCAAAAGGTGGTTCTACAAAGTATAAATGCACGACCACTCTTTTCACATATTTACTTGTAAAGAATTTTGAAAACCATTTATCATTTTTCTTCCACTTCACAATTATGTGCCACATTGTTTTGGTCTATCCCAAGAACATACATTTACGTCTTTGGTTGTAACATGACAAAATGTGGAAAATTTCAAGGGGTATGAATACTTTTTCAAGGCACTGTAGTTGGCTTTATCTTTTGGAACATTATATTTTTATGTTTGCTGGGTCTCACTTCTTCTAGTTGCAAGGTTCAGCTTTGGGTGCAACTTATGCCCCTTCTTATGTGAACCTGTACCTGGAGGAGGGGGATATGAATGCGACATTATATATTGACTTCTTAAATTCCCAGACTACTTATTCCTTTAGATGTTCTTATTTTAAGGCAGGTTTAGGTGCATTTAGATGCATTTAGCTGAATTTAGAATGTCTATTCAAATCCTGGATGCACAGTATTCAGTTTTCTCTAAACACAGCTAAACTGACTGCTCCTAAATGTAGGTAACTGCACAATGTGAATGGCACCATTGAAAATCATTACATGCATTTATATGCATTTAGAAAAGTCCTCTTATCACATACACACTCAGGATTTGACACTGCCAGTGTGAATGCTGCTTAAACATTCATAAAACATCAGGAATGAAACACATTGACTGGGCCCACAGATTCCTACAATGTAATAACTACCATTTTGGCAGGCATCAAAGTTAATGTCTAAATGCATATATATTTACAGCATCCATTTTTAGAAGCTGTGATATTACTGCTTGTAGTGCTCTAGACACCCATTTTTGGATATGCTGCTTTGTATAAAAAAACTTAGCAATATCTAATGCTGCACCCTGGATTTGGAACTATATAGGTGTAGCCATGCTTTGCTAAAATAGGCATTACAGTTGTCTTGGTTACAAATGAGTTTGGCTCCCTCTAGTGTCCTTTGTATGCTATTAAGACTTTGTTTAGTTTCTGTGAAGTAGTGTTACAAACATTGTGGGAGATGTAGTTTAACGAGGAAGTGACTCATGTGTTAACTTAGTTTGGGAACTACTAAACCCACAATGCCAAGTCACAGGACCCACAAGACCAAGTTATTGCACTGCATGCTAGGAGCGGTAATAAAAGGAACAGCATGGCCATATTTCGGCCTCTTGGGACGCCATTCAATACCTGCTGGCAGTGAAGTCTGTGTGTGTGACCGGGAGACTGCGGCCTGTGAGGCGCGGAGTGGAATCGATCAGCCTCTAAGGTGTTTCAGAGCACAGTCAGCTGGACCAGTGTGCGGATGGACCAGAGGACCCAAGATTTCTGGAGGTTTCCTGCATTACAGTCATCAGCCATCAGAAGGAGCGGTGCGGTGTGATGGCGCCAGCTTGGATCGGACTGAGATGTCAGGAAAGGAGCCTTACAAACATCTGGGCCTGTTGTGGTGAGCGGGCACTTGCCCAGATCAATATAGTGCACTGTTGCTGTGTGAGTTAGTTACAGACTGCTGGTGAGACTTGTAGTCCCACAGAAGTGATCTCACTTATCTGTAGGCTGCATACAGTGGAACTTCAGGGTTTGCCTTCCCTGTGCTATAAAGTTAATGCTGAGTTGTACCCACTGCTAAGGAGAAGTGCCTTATCTGTTCAAGTACACAATTACCAGTGCATCATTTATCCTACAATTTGCTTTCTATTTGTTTCCCTGTTTGGACTTACAAATACTGCAGTCTAATACCATAAGCTAGCTGAAGATCAAAAGAAGACAAGGGACTTTTATCATCTTCTACCAAAGATTACAGTTCGCTTTGCATTTGAAACATTGCATTACAACCTAGGAGGAGCCCTTGAGTACAGGATTTATAAATTGTATTGTACTGTTGCATGTTCATAACATTATTCTGCAAATTTGGTGTGTGTGCTTTGAGGTTTCAGTTGGAAGGCCCCTCATATAAGTTTTGGAGTATATTGGACGTTTATCCTATTGTGCACCTGTCTGCATACATTCATTAAAGTATCTATTTGATCTACGATTCTCAAGTTTATATTTTATGTTGTCAACTGTCACTTATTGTTAACACTGAATTTTGCTTTCTTTTATGTTCAACATCAATTACAGTAAATTACTTAAGTGGTTCAGTAACTCTGCGTGTGGTTCTCATTGATAACATCACATTACAATATTGAACCCAAGGTGTCAGAGGTAAGAGAGGATCTGCAGAGTCAGGGTAGCCAGTGGGGTATAGAGTCAATCAGCAGTCCCTATGGGGGTACCGCTACATAGACAAATGTTATTAACAGCAGGATTTGTATACTCTACGATCCCTATCTAATGTAACCTTGCTGCTCTGGTCTGAATTCTGGAATTTGGATTGAATGACAATACAAAATATGTCTTTGGCTCTTGACACTTTCATATTATTTGATACTTCAATAGCAGTGATTTACACATCAGTAGTGATTGACGGCTTGACATTCTGTAGTTACATTCCCACAGACATGTCTTTTTGTCATGCTGTTGTGTTTGGTTATTGTATACAGTTGACATTATTTGTTATCGGAATGGAATCTAGGTGCGACCAAGTGATTGTAAGAGTTAGTTTTTTTTTTTAAATAACAAACATATCATACTTACCTCCACTGTGCAGCTAATTTTGCACAGAGTGACCCCCAAACCTCATCTTCTCGCGGCCTCTCCCCACATCAGATAACCTCCTAGGAGAAGCGCTGCTATCAATCTATCCAATCAGGACACGAGACATTGGCCAGAGCTGGTGTGCTCGTTCCCGTCGCGCAAATTTCGGGGCTCAGGTAACTATAAGGGGGGCTCAGGGGCGCTGCTGCATTAAAAAAAAAATTTCACCTTAATGCATAGAATGCATTAAGTGGAAAAACGGCGAGGGTTTACAACCCCTTTCAATTCAGAAGATCATATATGTTGATGCAACAGCTATTTACTTGCCACATAAAATGCAACATTATATATTTCTGAAAAAAAACAGCAGCATAAAGTTGTAATCCTCCAGGCATGGGACTTTAATTTACATGCAAATTATATAACTCAACCTATTTTGGGTTGAGCTAGCCCACATTTCATCCCTTTGTGGCTATTTAATTTTGCATGGATTAACCAGTTGCCGACCGCCGCACGACGATGTACGTCCACAGAGCGGCACGGGCAGGCAAAAGGGCTTACAGGTACGTCCTTACCTGCCCGCGGGTGGGGGGTCTGATCGGACCCCCCCCGGTGCCTGCGGCGGTCGGCAAATCCTCCCCGGCGATCGGTGGTGAGGGGGAGGCCATCCATTCGTGGCCCCCCCCCTCGCGATTGCTCCTGGCCAATCAAATCATTTCCCTGCCTCTGTATTGTACACAGAGGCAGAGGAAATGATGTCATCTCTCCTCGGCTCGGCATTTTCCGTTCCGGCGCCGAGGAGAGAAGACTGTAATGTGAATGCACAACACACACACACACAGTAGAACATGCCAGGCACACATTACACCCCCGATCACCCCCCAATCACCCCTCCCTGTCACACTGACACCAAGCAGGTTTTTGTTTTTGTTTTTTTTCTGATTACTGCATGGTGTCAGTTTGTGACAGTTAGTGTGGTAGGGCAGTTAGGGTTAGCCCCCTTTAGGTCTAGGGTACCCCCCTAACCCCCCCCTAATAAAGTTTTAACCCCTTGATCACCCCCTGTCGCCAGTGTCGCTAAGCGATCATTTTTCTGATCGATGTATTAGTGTCGCTGGTGACGCTAGTTAAGGACGTAAATATTTAGGTTCGCCGTCAGCGTTTTATAGCGACAGGGACCCCCATATACTACCTAATAAATGTTTTAACCCCTTGATTGCCCCCTAGTTAACCCTTTCACCACTGATCACCGTATAACCGTTACGGGTGACGCTGGTTAGTTTGTTTATTTTTTATAGTGTCAGGGCACCCGCCGTTTATTACCGAATAAAGGTTTAGCCCCCTGATCGCCCGGCGGTAATATGCGTCGCCCCAGGCAGCGTCAGGTTAGCGCCAGTACCGCTAACACCCACGCACGCAGCATACGCCTCCCTTAGTGGTATAGTATCTGAACGGATCAATATCTGATCCGATCAGATCTATACTAGCGTCCCCAGCAGTTTAGGGTTCCCAAAAACGCAGTGTTAGCGGGATCAGCCCAGATACCTGCTAGCACCTGCGTTTTGCCCCTCCACCCGGCCCAGCCCAGCCCACCCAAGTGCAGTATCGATCGATCACTGTCACTTACAAAACACTAAACGCATAACTGCAGCGTTCGCAGAGTCAGGCCTGATTCTTGCGATCGCTAACAGTTTTTTTGGTAGCATTTTGGTGAACTGGCAAGCACCAGCCCCAAGCAGCGTCAGGTTAGCGCCAGTACCGCTAACACCCACGCACGCACTGTACACCTCCCTTAGTGGTATAGTATCTGATCGGATCAATATCTGATCTGATCAGATCTATACTAGCGTCCCCAGCAGTTTAGGGTTCCCAAAAACGCAGTGTTAGCGGGATCAGCCCAGATACCTGCTAGCACCTGCGTTTTGCTCCTCCGCCCGGCCCAGCCCAGCCCACCCAAGTGCAGTATCGATCGATCACTGACACTTACAAAACACTAAACGCATAACTGCAGCGTTCGCAGAGTCAGGCCTGATCCCTGCAATCGCTAACAGCTTTTTTGGTAGCGTTTTGGTGAACTGGTAAGCACCAGCCCCAAGCAGCGTCAGGTTAGCGCCAGTACCGATAACACCCACGCACGCACCGTACACCTCCCTTAGTGGTATAGTATCTGAACGGATCAATATCTGATCCGATCAGATCTATACTAGCGTCCCCAGCAGTTTTGGGTTCCCAAAAACACAGTGTTAGCGGGATCAGCCCAGATACCTGCTAGCACCTGCGTTTTGCCCCTCCGCCCGGCCCAGCCCAGCCCACCCAAGTGCAGTATCGATCGATCACTGACACTTACAAAACACTAAACACATAACTGCAGCGTTCGCACAGTCAGGCCTGATCCCTGCGATCGCTAACAGTTTTTTTGGTAGCTTTTTATTGAACTGGCAAGCACCAGTGGCCTAGTACACCCCAGTCGTAGTCAAACCAGCACTGCAGTAACACTTGGTGACGTGGCGAGTCCCATAAGTGCAGTTCAAGCTGGTGAGGTGGCAAGCACAAGTAGTGTCCCGCTGCCACCAAGAAGAAGACAAACACAGGCCTCTCGTGCCCATAATGCCCTTCCTGCTGCATTCGCCAATCCTAATTGGGAACCCACCGCTTCTGCAGCGCCCGTACTTCCCCCATTCACATCCCCAACCAAATGCAGTCGGCTGCATGAGAGGCATTTTCTTTATGTCCTCCCGAGTACCCCTACCCAACGAACCCCCCCAAAAAAGATGTTGTGTCTGCAGCAAGCGCGGATATAGGCGTGACACCCGCTATTATTGTCCCTCCTGTCCTGACAATCCTGGTCTTTGCATTGGTGAATGTTTTGAACGCTACTATTCACTAGTTGAGTATTAGCGTAGAGTACAGCATTGCACAGACTAGGCACACTTTCACAGGGTCTCCCAAGATGCCATCGCATTTTGAGAGACCCGAACCTGGAACCAGTTACAGTTATAAAAGTTACAGTTACAAAAAAAAGTGTAAAAAAAAAAAAAACACAAACAAAAATATAAAATAAAAAAAAATAGTTGTCGTTTTATTGTTCTCTCTCTCTCTATTCTCTCTATTGTTCTGCTCTTTTTTACTGTATTCTATTCTGCAATGTTTTATTGTTATTATGTTTTATCATGTTTGCTTTTCAGGTATGCAATTTTTTATACTTTACCGTTTACTGTGCTTTATTGTTAACCATTTTTTTGTCTTCAGGTACGCCATTCACGACTTTGAGTGGTTATACCAGAATGATGCCTGCAGGTTTAGGTATCATCTTGGTATCATTCTTTTCAGCCAGCGGTCGGCTTTCATGTAAAAGCAATCCTAGCGGCTAATTAGCCTCTAGACTGCTTTTACAAGCAGTGGAAGGGAATGCCCCCCCCCCCACCGTCTTCCGTGTTTTTCTCTGGCTCTCCTGTCTCAACAGGGAACCTGAGAATGCAGCCGATGATTCAGCCAGCTGACCAGAGACCAGAGTGGCTCCAAACATCTCTATGGCCTAAGAAACCGGAAGCTACGAGCATTTTATGACTTAGATTTCGCCGGATGTAAATAGCGCCATTGGGAAATTGGGGAAGCATTTTATCACACCGATCTTGGTGTGGTCAGATGCTTTGAGGGCAGAGGAGAAATCTAGGGTCTAATAGACCCCAATTTTTTCAAAAAAGAGTACCTGTCACTACCTATTGCTATCATAGGGGATATTTACATTCCCTGAGATAACAATAAAAATGATTAAAAAACAAAAAAAAATGAAAGGAACAGTTTAAAAAAAAAAAAAAAAAAGCACCCCTGTCCCCCCTGCTCTCGCGCTAAGGCGAACGCAAGCGTCGGTCTGGCGTCAAATGTAAACTGCAATTGCACCATGCATGTGAGGTATCACCGCGAAGGTCAGATCGAGGGCAGTAATTTTAGCAGTAGACCTCCTCTGTAAATCTAAAGTGGTAACCTGTAAAGGCTTTTAAAGGCTTTTAAAAATGTATGTATTTTGTTGCCACTGCACGTTTGTGCGCAATTTTAAAGCATGTCATGTTTGCTATCCATGTACTCGGCCTAAGATCATCTTTTTTATTTCATCAAACATTTGGCCAATATAGTGTGTTTTAGTGCATTAAAATTTAAAAAAGTGTGTTTTTTCCCCAAAAAATGCGTTTGAAAAATCGCTGCGCAAATACTGTGTGAAAAAAAAAAATGAAACACCCACCATTTTAATCTGTAGGGCATTTGCTTTAAAAAAATATATAATGTTTGGGGGTTCAAAGTAATTCTCTTGCAAAAAAAAATAATTTTTTCATGTAATCAAAAAGTGTCAGAAAGGGCTTTGTCTTCAAGTGGTTAGAAGAGTGGGTGATGTGTGACATAAGCTTCTAAATGTTGTGCATAAAATGCCAGGACAGTTCAACCCCCCCCCCCCAAATGACCCCATTTTGGAAAGTAGACACCCCAAGCTATTTGCTGAGAGGCATGTCGAGTCCACGGAATATTTTATATTGTGACACAAGTTGCGGGAAAGAGACAATTTTTTTTTTTTTTTTTTTGCACAAAGTTGTCACTAAATGATATATTGCTCAAACATGCCATGGGAATATGTGAAATTACACCCCAAAATACATTCTGTTGCTTCTCCTGAGTATGTGGGACTTTTTGGGAGCCTAGCCGCGCACGGGACCCCGAAAACCAAGCACCGCCTTCAGGCTTTCTAAGGGCGTAAATTTTTGATTTCACTCTTCACTGCCTATCACAGTTTCGGAGGCCATGGAATGCCCAGGTGGCAAACCCCCCCCCCAATGACCCCATTTTGGAAAGTAGACACCCCAAGTTATTTGCTGAGAGGTATAGTGAGTATTTTGCAGACCTCACTTTTTGTCACAAAGTTTTGAAAATTGAAAAAAGAAAAAAAATTTTTTTTCTTGTCTTTCTTCATTTTCAAAAACAAATGAGAGCTGCAAAATACTCACCATGCCTCTCAGCAAATAGCTTGGGGTGTCTACTTTCCAAAATGGGGTCATTTGGGGGGGGGGGGTCACCTGGGCATTCCATGGCCTCCGAAACTGTGATAGGCAGTGAAGAGTAAAATCAAAAATTTACACCCTTAGAAATCCTGAAGGCGGTGATTGGTTTTCGGGGTCCCGTACGCGGCTAGGCTCCTAAAAAGTCCCACACATGTGGTATCCCCATACCCAGGAGAAGCAGCTAAATGTATTTTGGGGTGCAATTCCACATATGCCCATGGCCTGTGTGAGCAACATATCATTTAGTGACAACTTTGTGCAAAAAAAAAAAATGTCACTTTCCCGCAACTTGTGTCAAAATATAAAATATTCCATGGACTCAACATGCCTCTCAGCAAATAGCTTGGGTGTCTACTTTCCAAAATGGGGTCATTTGGGGGGGGGGTTATGCCATCTGGGCATTTTATGGCCTTCAAAACTGTTCAAAAATGTACGCCCTTAGAAATCCTGAAGGCAGTGATTGGTTTTCGGGGCCCCGTACGCGGCTAGGCTCCCAAAAAGTCCCACACATGTGGTATCCCCATACTCAGGAGAAGCAGCTAAATGTATTTTGGGGTGCAATTCCACATATGCCCATGGCCTGTGTGAGCAATATATCATTTAGTGACAACTTTTTGTAATTTTTTTTTTTTTTTTGTCATTATTCAATCACTTGGGACAAAAAAAATGAATATTCAATGGGCTCAACATGCCTCTCAGCAATTTCCTTGGGGTGTCTACTTTCCAAAATGGGGTCATTTGTGGGGGTTTTGTACTGCCCTGCCATTTTAGCACCTCAAGAAACGACATAGGCAGTCATAAATTAAAGGCTGTGTAAATTCCAGAAAATGTACCCTAATTTTTAGGCGCTATAACTTTTGCGCAAACCAATAAATATATACTTATTGACATTTTTTTTACCAAAGACATGTGGCCGAATACATTTTGGCCTAAATGTATGACTAAAATTGAGTTTATTGGATTTTTTTTAGAACAAAAAGTAGAAAATATCATTTTTTTTCAAAATTTTCGGTGTATAGCGCAAAAAAATAGAAACAGCAGAGGTGATCAAATACCATCAAAAGAAAGCTCTATTTGTGGGAAGAAAAGGACGCAAATTTCGTTTGGGTACAGCATTGCATGACCGCGCAATTAGCAGTTAAAGCGACGCAGTGCCAAGTTGTAAAAAGTGCTCTGGTCAGGAAGTGGGTAAATCCTTCCGGGGCTGAAGTGGTTAAGAAGGATAAAAGCATTCAAATGTCAAATCAATGTGTATACATACCACCTGGTTGAACAACCAATACCTACAGTTGTGCTCATAAGTTTACATAATCTGGCAGAATTTTTTATTTCTTGGCCATTTTTCAGAGAATATGAATGATAACACAAAAACTTTTCTCATGGTTACTGTTTGGCTGAAACCATTTATTATCAATCAACTTTTCTAATAGTGCAGCGCTGCCTCAAAAAAGCATATATCACTTGCGCAATTGCTTATATGCTTATATTATTAACCAGAAATCATAAATTCTGCCAGGGTATGTAAACTTTTAAGCACAACTGTATATTTAACCGGTTCCCGACAGGCGCACGCCGATGTACGTCGGCAGAATGGCACGGCTGGGCAAATGGGCGTACCTGTACGTCCATTTGAATTGCCCGCCGTGCCATTGTGTGTGCGCCGCTGGCGGTGCGCGCGCGCGCCGGCCGGGAGCTCCATGAGTCGGGTCGCGGGTCGCGATCGCCTCACGGAGAGGACGAACGGGGAGATGCCGTTGTAAACAGCATCTCCCCGTTCTGCCTAGTGACAAGTGTCACTCGATCTCTGCTCCCTGTGATCGGAGCAGAGATCAGTGACGTCACACATACAGCCCATCCCCCTACAGTTAGTAATCACTCCCCAGGACACACTTAACCCCTCCCCGTCCCCTAGTGGTTAACCCCTTCACTGCCAGTGCCATTTAAACAGTAATCAGTGCATTTTTAATTGCACTGATCGCTGTATAAATGACAATGGTCCCAAAAATGTGTCAAAAATGTCCGACATGTCCGCCATAACGTCGCAGTCACAATAAAAATCGCTGATCGTCGACATTACTAGTAAAAAAAAAAATTATTAATAAAAATGCCATAAAACTATCCCCTATTTAGTAAACGCTATAACGTTTGCACAAACCAATTATTAAACGCTTATTGCGATTTTTTTTTTACCAAAAATATGTAGAAGAATACGATCTGCCTAAACTGAGGAAAAAAAATTTTTTTTATATATTTTTGGGTGATATTTATTATAGCAAAATGTAAAAAATAATGCAATTTTTTCAAAATTGTCGCTCTTATTTTGTTTATAGCGCAAAAAATAAAAATCGCAGAGGTGATCAAATACCACCAAAAGAAAGCTCTATTTGTGGGAAAAAAAGGACGTCAATGTTGTTTGGGAGCCACGTCGCAAAACCGCGCAATTGTCAGTTAAAACGACGCAGTGCCGAATCGCAAAAAACGCTCTGGTCAGGAAGGGGGTAAAATCTTCCGGGGATGAAGTGGTTAAAAGTGATTTAACCACTTAAGGACCGGAAGAATTTGCTCCCTTAATGACCAGGCCATTTTTTTGCTATATGGCACTGCGTTGCTTTAACTGACAATTGCGCAATCGTGCGACACTGTACTCAAACTGAATTTTTCCCACAAATAGAACTTTCTTTTCGTGGTATTTGATCACCTCTGCGGTTTTTATTTTTTGCGCTATAAACAAAAAAAAAGCAACAATTTTGAAAAAAAAAACATTATTATATATTTTTTGCTATAATAAATATCCCAAAAAAATGTAAAAAAATGAATTTCTTCATCAGTTTAGGCCGATATATATTCTTTTACACATTTTTGGTAAAAAAAATCGCAATAAGCGTATATTGATTTTTGCGCAAAAGTTATAGCGTCTACAAAATAGGGAATAGATTTATGGCAAATTTATGGCATTTTTTTTAAACTAGTAATGGTGGCGATCTGCGATTTTTAGCGGGACTGCTAAAAAAGATCGGACACTTTTGACACATTTTTGGGACCATTGACAATTATACAGCGATCAGTGCTATAAAAATGCACTGATTACTGTGTAAATGTCCATGGTAGGGAAGCGGTTAACACCAGGGGGTGATCAAGAGGTTAAATGTGTTCCCTCGTCTGTGTTTCTAACTGTAGGGGGATGTGACTGACTAGAGAAGTAGCCATATCGCTACACACACACACATCCCCATTCTGGCTCTTGTGCTTGTGATTGTGCTTGGCAGGCGGTCATCGCGACCGCCGGCCACGTGCATTGGGTCCCCCACCATGCAGCGGAAGCACTCTCGCCTGCGATAGCTGTTTAAAGGGCTAACATACAGCTACGTGATTTGTGGGAATGTGCCGACCGGCCGCAGTATAATGATGATGGCTGGTCGGCAAGTGGTTAATATGAGTATAGAACATGATAACAGCTGTTTTTGTATGGGTTTGAAAGTTTATGTGGATAATATTTCCGGATGTGATCAGGGTACCACATCCACAAATAATTATTAGCATTTACCCACAGTGTTTACAAAAAAACAGACTCTCATGTACCATATTCCTATTTTTTTAATTTAAATCTGCTCATTTATTATTGAGATTGTGACAGACCTAGCCGGGAGAGAGACTTTTGGAGGTACCTAAATGCTAGCCTCTTGCCGATCGATCGTGGGCCCTGGCATTTGGGGGAACGGTGCTCTTTGTGAGCTGTATGCCTGGGGACTCTTGAGGTGGTATTACTGTGGATTCGGGTCCTGGTCCCCCAGGACACACAGACTCTGGGGACCCTGGATTTGTCATATTGGAATAGTGACTGATTCATACCGTTGGGACTCCTACTGTTAAATGCTAATGTCATCAATTCCAGCTACCTGTCTGTTGTCTGCCAAAATGTGTATTGTAAATAAGTCTCTAGTATGGGATCTAAGAGTCATTAAATCCCCATTGTTGTTTGTGTTTAATTAACTCTGCTATTGTGATAATGTTGATTGGATTTTCTGAACTACAAGATGGCCAGTCTGGCCTAAAGGTCATGTCTGAGTCATCTAGGCTGTCTAAAGGGATTAGTTAATTAGCTCATGTTAATTAGGTTAATTAGGTTACAGCTGTATTGTTAGAATAATATGAGCAGGTCTGCACCTCCTCTTTTATTGTATAAATAAGACTGTATTCCTGTCAATAAAAAGAGATTCCTGGTTGAACTTACATACAGCCTGCCTGGTGTTTGTTCTGAGCTATCACAACTGGGTTAGAACGGCACATAGCTGTAGTTCTAATCCCGGAGCATTGGATGACCGAGCAATCAGATGTTGCGATCTGCAATCTGATTCTATAGCAGCAGAGGAGTGTCGGGAGAGTGGAACCGAGCGAGCAAGGGGCTCGTTACATTGGTGGCAGCAGTGGGATTTGCTCTCCAGTTACTGGGACACTCCAAACCAGCCTGCAGGAGAGCCACGCTGAAAGACTTACTTGAGAGCCGTGGAGGGAATGGTGGGATTGTGCTTCCTTGCCCTGAACACATCCAAACCATCACCTGGATCCAAGGTAGCAGGATAGCAGGAGAAGAGAGATACCAGCCACCATGGATGAGGAATTCAGAAGGAGGTTGCGAGAGATGCAGATACAGCACAGAGGACCAGTATCAGAGCACGTCCTGCTAGGATGGTTTGATTCTATCCGCTGCGAACTCTGGAAGGAAGCACTAGCCCATGAGCAGCGAAACCAGGGAAAAGTTCTCCCCTCCATCCATGTGAGGTACTGGTCGCAGTATGAAGTGCGAATGCTGTTTTTGGGGGAACAGCCGAACCAGGAGTGGACAGCCGAGTTAAGCAGGCTGATCCGGGCAGAAATGCGGTTGGACGAGAGCTCCATGGCCCTCCAGTGGTATGTAGCCCAAGTGTGCCCGTGGACAGCGGATGACAGCCCCATGGAAGGCTTTGACTACGATGGCCTGGGTTATACTGGAGGCTGTCCAGGGACCCTGACTTTGGGAGTGATCGGGAGTGGCGTTTGGAGAAAATAATGGAGCACAGAGAGCGAAGACTGATGCCGCGTACACACGGTCGGACTTTCTATCCTACTTGGTCCGGCACACTTTCCGACGGACTTTGTCCGCCAGGTGCGCCGGACTTTAAAACGGACGGACTTGCCCACACACGCCCGGACTTTCCGGCGGGCTAAGTCCGCCCGTCTTTCCGACGGACTTTCGCCGGAGTTCCGGCGGACTTTCAGAATGAACGGACTTGCCCACACACGGACAAGTCCGTTCATTTTGAACGTGACTCAGGTGCGACGGGACTAGAAAAGGATGTCAATCTTGCCGCTTTTATCGGCGAGATTGACACCTTGCGAGCCCCGTCGCGGGGCATACCAGGCCCTTAGGTCTGGTATGGATTATAAAGGGAACCCCCTACGCCGAAAAAACGGCGTGGGGTCCCCCCTAAAATCCATACCAGACCCCCGATCCGAGCACGCAGCCTGGCCGGTCAGGAAAGGGGGTGGGGACGAGCGAGCGCCCCCCCTCCTGAACCGTACCAGGCCACATGCCCTCAACATGGGGGGTGGGTGCTTTGGGGGAGGGGGACCGCCCTGCGGGCCCCCCCCCAACCCCAAAGCACCTTGTCCCCATGTTGATGAGGACAAGGGCCTCTTCCCGACAACCCTGGCCGTTGGTTGTCGGGGTCTGCGGGCGGGGGCTTATCGTTATCTGGGAGCCCCCTTTAATAAGGGGGCCCCCAGATCCCGGCCCCCCACCCTATGTGAATGAGTATGGGGTACATGGTACCCCTACCCATTCACCTAGGGAAAAAGTGTAAGTAATAAAACACACTACACAGGTTTTTAAAATATTTTATTAAACAGCTCCGGGGGGGGATCTTCCTCCGGCTTCGGGGGTCTTCTTCCGGCTTCGGGGGTCCCTCCGCTTCATCTTCTCCCGGCGTCCGGTTGGTTCTTCTCCGCTCTCTTCTCTCCAGTTCTTCGGCCGGCTCCTCTGCTGTCTTCAGGTAGCTCTCTTGCCAGCAGAGGTCCGGACTTCTTGTCTTCTTCTCTTCTCCAGATGTTGACACGACGCTCTCTCCGGCTGGACTGCTCTCCGAGGGCTGCGTTGTGACTTATATAGGCGGAGACCCCGCCCCCTTTTGATGTCACAGTCCCTGGGCATGCTGGGACTGTGACGTTTTAGGGGGCGTGGTCAACATCACCCAGTCAACCAACGGCCAGGGTTGTCGGGAAGAGGCCCTTGTCCTCATCAACATGGGGACAAGGTGCTTTGGGGTGGGGGGGGCCCGCAGGGCGGCCCCCCTCCCCCAAAGCACCCACCCCCATGTTGAGGGCATGTGGCCTGGTACGGTTCAGGAGGGGGGGGGGCGCTCGCTCGTCCCCACCCCCTTTCCTGACCGGCCAGGCTGCGTGCTCGGATCGGGGTCTGGTATGGATTTTAGGGGGGACCCCACGCCGTTTTTTCGGCGTAGGGGGTTCCCTTTATAATCCATACCAGACCTAAGGGCCTGGTATGCCCCGCGCTCGCCGCAATAGGAAAATTTGTTTTTCCTATTGCAGCGAGCGCGAGATGCAATACCCTGCCCTCGTGTCGTATTTGGTCCGTCGGACCAGCATACACACGAGCGGGCTTTCCGTCGGACCAGCACACACACGAGCGGACTTTCCGCCCGAAACTGAGTCTGGCGGAAAGATTTAAAACTTTCTTCAAATCTAGGTCCGGCGGGCTTTTGGGAAAAAGTCCGCCGGAAAAGTCCGCCGGCGCCCACACACGGGCGGATTGTCCGGCACACTCTGGTCCGCCGGACCAAGTATGCCGGAAAGTCCGACCGTGTGTACGCGGCATGAATGTCTCAGAAGTGCACTGGGCGCAGGAAGATTTGGAGTTTCTGGCCGTTCAGGAATGGGAGCTGGAGATCGCCTACAAACAGCTGTTAGACTCTGCTCAGCAGCAGGGTGGGGCTCCCTTTGCCTGGGACTATCAGGAAATACCAGTTGACAACTCTGAAATCCTGGCTGAAGAGTTGACAATGTGGCAGAGTAACAGTGTGCTTTGCCAACCTGCCCCCGCAGCTATGGAGGCACAGGTCTTATGGCGGATGCAGCAAGTGCTGACTGACCTTGATGAACCTGTTTCTGCATTGGATGATCTTGGATGGAGGAATGTGCCTATCCAGCAGAATGCCAGAGAATCGGCAGTGGAAAATCTAAAGATTGCCGTCTCCAAACCTGAAGTGCTGACAACAGGGCAGAGCTCTGCTAACCTCTGCCCAGCACTGATAGCATCTTCTGGGTTCCAGGGACAGGAGATGGTGAACCTTTATCCCCAGACACCAGTTGCAGAGACAGGGGATTTGATAGACTTTTCTGCTGAGGAAGAACAACCTGGTGAGCCTCCAGCAGAAGAGGAGCTATTATTAGGGCCAAACTTCACTGTGCTCTGCCCAGCACCAACAGAAGTATCTGTGAAGTTACAAGGAACTTCCCCAGCTGAATCGCTGGCAACCGGACAGAGGGTCCAAGACCTCTGCCCCACACCTGTGGCAGTTTCGGAGGTTCAGGGTGAGAAGGTGGCAATCACTTCCCAGCAGCAGATTCAGGGGGAGAAGGGAGAGGAGGTGTGTGTTGTCCCTCCCCAACAGTTAGCCGGAGCAGATGGTGTGGGGTTTCCAGCAGAAGGGCTGGCAACAGGGCCGGGTACTGATGGACTCTGCCCTCAACTAACAAAGGATGGATTTCCTGTGGAGGTGGATGGGACTTCAGTCTCCACCTGTATACCCCAGGGATGCTGGGCAGTCGGCCCAGATCCCCAACAGCATGACGGAGTGAGCCCAGACACCCTGTCTTCTCTCCAGCGGCAGAAAGGACTCCAGGGAGAAGGGCCAGTCCAGGCCTCTCCCCAGCGGCAGATATGTTCTCTGAGAGAGGCAGAGGTTGGCTGGGTGAGTAATGCTTTGTTTAGAACAATTTGTTTGGGGTACTGTGTGGGTACAGGCATTAGAGGACTGGAACTACTGAATAACTTCAGAGTCAACCGTCTGGGGTCTCCTCCTGTGTTAGTCTCCTGCCGAAAGGGGAGAAATGTGACAGACCTAGCCGGAAGAGAGACTTTTGGAGGGGACTAAATGCCAGCCTCTTGCCGATCGATCGTGGGCCCTGGCATTTGGGGGAACGGTGCTCTTTGTGAGCTGTATGCCTGGGGACCCTTGAGGTGGTATTACTGTGGATTCGGGTCCTGGTCCCCCAGGACACACAGTCTCCAATGGAAGTCTTATGCCGCGTACACACGGTCGGACTTTCCGGCATACTTGGTCCGGCGGACCAGAGTGTGCCGGACAATCCGCCCGTGTGTGGGCGGCGGTGGACTTTTCCGGCGGACTTCTTCCCAAAAGCCCGCCGGACCTAGATTTGAAACAAGTTTTAAATCTTTCCGTAGGACTCAGTTTCGGGCGGAAGGTCCGCTCGTGTGTGTGCTGGTCCGACGGAAAGCCCGCTCGTGTGTAGGCTGGTCCGACGGACCAGATACGACGCGAGGGCAGGGTATTGCATCTCGCGCTCTCTGCAATAGGAAAAACAAATTTTCCTATTGCGGTGAGCGCGGTGCATGCCAGGCCCTTAGGTCTGGTATGGATTATAAAGGGAACCCCCTACGCCGAAAAAACGGCGTGGGGTCCCCCCTAAAATCCATACCAGACCCCGATCCGAGCACGCAGCCTGGCCGGTCAGGAAAGGGGGTGGGGACGAGCGAGCGCCCCCCCCCTCCTGAACCGTACCAGGCCGCATGCCCTCAACATGGGGGGTGGGTGCTTTGGGGGAGGGGGGCGCCCTGCGGGGCCCCCCCACCCCAAAGCACCTTGTCCCCATGTTGATGAGGACAAGGGCCTCTTCCCGACAACCCTGGCCGTTGGTTGTCGGGGTCTGCGGGCGGGGGCTTATCGGAATCTGGGAGCCCCCTTTAATAAGGGGGCCCCCAGATCCCGGCCCCCCACCCTATGTGAATGAGTATGGGGTACATGGTACCCCTACCCATTCACCTAGGGAAAAAGTGTAAGTAATAAAACACACTACACAGGTTTTTAAAATATTTTATTAAACAGCTCCGGGGGGGGGGGATCTTCCTCCGGCTTCGGGGGTCTTCTTCCGGCTTCGGGGGTCCCTCCGCTTCATCTTCTCCCGGCGTCCGGTTGGTTCTTCTCCGCTCTCTTCTCCCGGTGTTCCTGTTCTTCGGTCGGCTCCTCTGCTGTCTTCAAGTAGCTCTCTTGCCAGCAGAGGTCCGGACTTCTGGGCTTCTGGGCTTCTGGGCTTCTCTTCCCCAGATGTTGACACGACGCTCTCTCCTGCTGGACTGCTCTCCGAGGGCTGCGTTGTGACTTATATAGGTGGAGACCCCGCCCCCTTTTGATGTCACAGTCCCTGGGCATGCTGGGACTGTGACGTTTTAGGGGGCGTGGTCACTGGGTGATGTTGACCACGCCCCCTAAAACGTCACAGTCCCAGCATGCCCAGGGACTGTGACATCAAAAGGGGGCGGGGTCTCCACCTATATAAGTCACAACGCAGCCCTCGGAGAGCAGTCCAGCAGGAGAGAGCGTCGTGTCAACATCTGGGGAAGAGAAGCCCAGAAGCCCAGAAGTCCGGACCTCTGCTGGCAAGAGAGCTACTTGAAGACAGCAGAGGAGCCGGCCGAAGAACAGGAACACCGGGAGAAGAGAGCGGAGAAGAACCAACCGGACGCCGGGAGAAGATGAAGCGGAGGGACCCCCGAAGCCGGAAGAAGACCCCCGAAGCCGGAGAAAGATCCCCCCCCGGAGCTGTTTAATAAAATATTTTAAAAACCTGTGTAGTGTGTTTTATTACTTACACTTTTTCCCTAGGTGAATGGGTAGGGGTACCATGTACCCCATACTCATTCACATAGGGTGGGGGGCCGGGATCTGGGGGCCCCCTTATTAAAGGGGGCTCCCAGATTCCGATAAGCCCCCGCCCGCAGACCCCGACAACCAACGGCCAGGGTTGTCGGGAAGAGGCCCTTGTCCTCATCAACATGGGGACAAGGTGCTTTGGGGTGGGGGGGCCCCGCAGGGCGCCCCCCTCCCCCAAAGCACCCACCCCCCATGTTAAGGGCATGCGGCCTGGTACGGTTCAGGAGGGGGGGGGCGCTCGCTCGTCCCCACCCCCTTTCCTGACCGGCCAGGCTGCGTGCTCGGATCGGGGTCTGGTATGGATTTTAGGGGGGACCCCACGCCGTTTTTTCGGCGTAGGGGGTTCCCTTTATAATCCATACCAGACCTAAGGGCCTGGTATGCCCCGCGACGGGGCTCGCAAGGTGTCAATCTCGCCGATAAAAGCGGCAAGATTGACATCCTTTTCTAGTCCCGTCGCACCTGAGTCACGTTCAAAATGAACGGACTTGTCCGTGTGTGGGCAAGTCCGTTCATTCTGAAAGTCCGCCGGAACTCCGGCGAAAGTCCGTCGGAAAGACGGGCGGACTTAGCCCGCCGGAAAGTCCGGGTGTGTGTGGGCAAGTCCGTCCGTTTTAAAGTCCGGCGCACCTGGCGGACAAAGTCCGTCGGAAAGTGTGCCGGACCAAGTAGGATAGAAAGTCCGACCGTGTGTACGCGGCATTAGTGCTGTTTTGGGTATACCGGAAGTAATTTCACTTCCGGTCTGTCGTATCCGGTTAATCAGTCCTTGGACCAGGAACTTCCCCTTTGCGTCCGCTTGGCGCCGGTGCAGTGTGATGACATGCGCAGCATTTTGGCGCCACGGGGAGGGATATTTAAACCCCACACATTCAGATGCTTGCTAGCAGTCTGGGAGCTCATGCTAAATATGGACGCCGACACCAGGTAAAACCAAACATTGACCGTTAGTCGGTCTAGCACTCTGTGATATGCCTAATTGAAAACTAGGCACCACTTTTGGTGCTCTATTTTCTTTTAAACAAAATGTTTTTTCAAATATAGGAAGTGATTACCTTTTGTGGACCATCACCCTAAGGTGCCCTTTCAGCAGCACCAATAGAAATGTGACGTAGCTTTCTACATAATGGCGTGATACTTTCTCAATGTGAGCAGGTGCTCTTGAAAATTTAAAACCGCAGTGTACATATGTCTTTTTGTCGCATTCAAAATTATTATAGCTATATGCACTTTTATATACTTTTTTAGAAACTGTGGAGCAGCTCTGTCTTCTCCTGCACAGGTGCTTTTTTACAATTGATATTGTGCCATTCAGTCCTCATGAGCTCCCAATACAAATACTCTTCTACTTTTCGGGGGGTTGGTGAGTAGTGTCCACTGTCCAGTTTTTTTTTGTGGATTCCCTCTCTCCTCACCCGCAATATGTGTGAAATTTTACTATCTATGATATATGTTACAGATACTGTAATCATCCTTTTGTGCCTGTGATGGTCTTCATCTATAAGAATACAAATCCCTCCCTACGGGTGATCAGGCATCTATCTGGACTACAGAGGGGGGAGTCAATTCCGGGGATACCCCTCCTCCCCTCTTCTCTCAGTTCACGCCTCGTATCCTGCGACCTCCCCAGAACTCTAATATAGAGGTATGGAGTTGACGCGGGGGTTGTGTTGAGTGGGAGTACTAGGGGAGGGGTGGGTGTGAGCCTGTGTGATGGGGGGTGGTGGTGCGTTTTTTGGAGGTGGGGGAGCGGGATGGGGGTGGGTTTCCTGTGTTTGTGTTTTTTTGTTTTTTGTTCTTGGAGGGTGGTTTTGGTGGAGTTATGGTTGCACAAGCTAAAGAGCTTTCGAGTTGTATAAATGTGAATGTTTCATGTATATTCTCTCTGTGTATTTACTTTTTTCTTTTTCTTACATCCAAGGTTGCTTTTATCGTGAATTTTGTTGTTGAATAATTGAAAAGCCTCGTCCATTTTCCTGATAAAAGCCTTCTGGGCGAAAAATGTTGAAAATTTGTGGATGTGGTTATGTTACGAACCCTTTGTGACCACAGTTTTTTCATTGTCAATATTAGGTTGAGGATGTATACCTTTGACTGTGAATGTAAAACTGTTCTCACATTTTACCATATTTTTTGTGAAACTACATTAATAAATACTTGGTATATTTTTAGTTGATAGTGTTCTTTCCTATATTAGGGGTACCTTAAAATCCCATTTCTTACACATTTTTTTGGTTTACTACTTCAGCTGCCAATAGGTACCAGAACTTTTTATAGATATGTCGCACCTTTGCATGTTGTCTATTATATTTGGTAATCACTCTTGTTGATGTTGATACTTTATCGCGTCTGGGCTTATATATAGCAGAAGTTGTCTATTCTAATTTTTTACCCTGTTAAATGCTTTTTCCAGACACGTTTTGCCGTATCCTCTAGCTAGGAGGCGATCGCGTAGCAAATTTGCCTCCTTTTGGAAGTCTGTGTCCAATGTACAATTACGTTTCAGTCGTAAAAATTGGCTGAAAGGGATGCTTTTTATTAATTTTTCGGGGTGCGAGCTACTGGCATGCAGTAAGCTGTTACCTGCTGAAGGTTTACGGTATAGTGTGGAACAGAGCATTCCTGTTTCATTTATAAAGATCTCTATGTCTAGGAAGGTAATTTTTAACTGGTCGAACGAGTAAGTAAACTTAAGATTGTATGTGTTCACCTGTAGCCCCCCCAGAAACTCTAGTAGTTGTTCTTTTGATCCTGCCCACACCATAAAAACATCATCTATGTATCGATGCCATGATACAATCTTACCAATAAACTCTGCTTTAGATTCATCAAAAAAGAGATCTCGTTCCCACCCCCCCAGGTACAGGTTTGCGTAGGAGGGGGCACATTTTGCCCCCATTGCCACGCCCTGTACCTGGAAGTAGTGGGAACCCTTAACCGCTTCAATACCGGGCCAATTCTGACACTTTGCTCCTACATGTAAAAATCATAATTTTTTTGCTAGAAAATTACATAGAACCCCCAAACATTATATATGTTTTTTTAGCAAAGATGATAGAGAATACAATGGCGGTTGTTGCAACTTTTTATCTCACACAGTATTTGCGCAGGAATTTTTCGAAGGCGTTTTTTTTGGGAAAAAAACTGTATTGTGTTTAAAAAAAAAACAAAACAGTAAAGTTAGCCCAATGTTTTTGCATTTTGTGAAAGATGAAGTTACGCCGAGTAAATAGATACCTAACATGTCACGCTTCAAAATTGCACACGCTCGTGGAATGGTGCCAATGTTTGGTATTTAAAAATCCCCATAGGCGACGCTTGAATTTTTGTTACTGGTTACATGTTTTGAGTTACAGAGGAGGTCTAGGGCCAAAATTGTTGCTCTCGCTCTAACGTTCACGGCGATACCTCACATGTATGGTTTGAACACCATTTTCATATGTGGGCAGGACTTACGTATGTGTTCGCTTCTGCGTGCGAGCACACGGGGACAGCGGCGCTTTAAAAAAAAAAAAAAATTTTATTGTTAATTATATTTAATTTTTTTTATTTTTACACTTTTTTGAAAAAAAAAAATTGATCACTTTTATTCCTATTACAAGGAATGTAAACATCCCTTGTAATAGCAATATGACATGTCAGGTGCTCTTAATAGTGAGATATGGGGTCAATAAGACCCCATATCTCACCACTAGGCTGGGAAGCCTGAAATAAAAAAAAAAACGATTGCCGCTTCCAAGCCGAAGCGGCGCCGTTTTTTTGAATGGAGAGGCCGGGCGTGACGTCATAACATCGTGCCCGGCCTCCGACGATCATAGAGACTCCGGAAATCTCTATGATCTACATCCGGTGCCAGCGGATCCACTCCCTGCCTCACCGATCGTAACGGTGAGTCAGAGCAAGCACCGGAGGGCGGCGGGAGGGGGGGACGTCCCCTCTCGCCTCCCATAGGAACGATCAAGCAGCGAAACGGCCGCTATGATCATTCCTATGGTGTAGAGATTCGCCGGCTGAAACCGACAATATCTGAATGATGTCTATACCTACAAGCATCATTCAGATATACCCGCTCAAAGCCCAGGACGTCATATGACGTCCTTGGTATTGAAGTGGTTAAACACAAAAATGTTGTGTGTAAGTATAAAATTGAGAATTTCAATCACAAATTCATTATACTTCCACGAGTCAAGATCTCGTTCATTCAAAAATTCTTGCACCACCTCCACACCTCTGGTATGAGGTATGGAGTTGTACAAGGCCTCTATATCGATCGCAACTAGCCAACATCCATGGGGCAGCTGCAATCCATCCAATGTTTTCAATAGCTCAATGGTATCCTTAACAAAGGAAAAAAGTCCCTTTACGTGGGGGTATAGATACTCGTCCACTAGTTGGCTAGCCTTTTCTGTCAGGGATCCGCACCCCGAAATGATCGGTCGGCCTGGGGGATTCTGTAAGTTTTTGTGCACTTTAGGCAATGCGTATAATGTTGGAGTCACCGGGTTGGTAGAGTCCAAGAATTTTAGTGTGTTAGAATCAATGACCCCCCTATAGTGCGCCTTAGCTAGAATATTATTATAAAGTTTCTTGTAATAATTAACGTGAGATTTTGGTACTGGTCTGTACCAGTCGGTATTGCGTATGATATCAAAACACATTTGCTCATATTGTTTTGTATCCATCAGAGCGAGGTTGCCACCTTTGTCAGATGGTTTTATTACGATGTTTTTATTAGTCCTCAAGTTCTGTAATGCCTTTTTTAGATGTTTAGAGGGCCAGCTGTTTAGATGTTTAGAGGGCCAGTTAACCAGTTGGTAGATTCGATCTCTTTAGTGACCTGGATCACAAAGGCTAACAAGTTAGAGTTTCCCTGTAAAACAGGGAAGGACTTGGATTTGGGTTTGTATGCCTTTGGTGTCTCAAAGGTTATTCCAACAGAGGGTATAGAAGAGGGGTTATAGGAGTAAAGGGGGTTGTTGGATGAACCAACCCCCCAATTTGCAGGTTGGGAGGTCTCCGATCCAGGTGGGTTGAATATCCAACCCTCCTCCTCGGGATTACTCTCCTCCCACAAATCTATCAAATCCTGAAGAGCTCGTAAATCCTCAAAAGTAACACCTTCTAAATTGGCATTGTCTGAATTCATTGTCTCAACGTCATTGGGGTTCTTGTCATATAAAACTTTGTACATAAGGCGTCTGGCAAAGAGGTGCAGATCCTTGATTAGTTCAAACCGGGACAAATTTGACATTATCAATTTGTCCTCACATCACCTGACAGAGGATGAGACCACCTTATTAAAGCTAGGTCTCACATTCTGTCCGGATGAGGAGGCAAACAAGTTTGAACTAATCAAGGATCTGCACCTCACATCTAAAAAAGGCATTACAGAACTTGAGGACTAATAAAAACATCGTAATAAAACCATCTGACAAAGGTGGCAACCTCGTTCTGATGGATACAAAACAATATGAGCAAATGTGTTTTGATATCATACGCAATACCGACTGGTACAGACCAGTACCAAAATCTCACGTTAATTATTACATGAAACTTTATCAGGATATTCTAGCTAAGGCGCACTATAGGGGGGTCATTGATTCTAACACACTAAAATTCTTGTACTCTACCAACCCGGTGACTCCAACACTCTACGCATTGCCTAAAGTGCACAAAAACTTACAGAATCCCCCAGGCCGACCGATCATTTCGGGGTGCGGATCCCTGACAGAAAAGGCTAGCCAACTAGTGGACGAGTATCTATACCCCCACGTAAAGGGACTTTTTTCCTTTGTTAAGGATACCATTGAGCTATTGAAAACATTGGATGGATTGCAGCTGCCCCAAGGATGTTGGCTAGTTGCGATCGATATAGAGGCCTTGTACAACTCCATACCACATACTAGAGGTGTGGAGGTGGTGCGAGAATTTTTGAATGAACGAGATCTGGACTCGTGGAAGTATAACGAATTTGTGATTGAAATTCTCAATTTTATACTTACACACAACATTTTTGTGTTTAAGGGTTCCCACTACCTCCAGGTACAGGGCGTGGCAATGGGGGCAAAATGTGCCCCCTCCTACGCAAACCTGTACCTGGGGGGGTGGGAACAAGATGTCTTTTTTGATGAATTTAAAGCAGAGTTTATTGGTAAGATTGTATCATGGCATCGATACATAGATGATGTTTTTATGGTGTGGGCAGGACCAAAAGAACAACTACTAGAGTTTCTGGGGGGGCTACAAGTGAACACATACAATCTTTAGTTTACTTACACGTTCGACCAGTTAAAAATTACCTTCCTAGACATAGAGATCTTTATAAACGAAACAGGAATGCTCTGTTCCACACTATATCGTAAACCTTCAGCAGGTAAGCTTACTGCATGCCAGTAGCTCGCACCCCGAAAAAATTAATAAAAAGCATCCCTTTCAGCCAATTTTTACGACTGAAACGTAATTGTACATTGGACACAGACTTCCAAAAGGAGGCAAATTTGCTACGCGATCGCCTCCTAGCTAGAGGATACAGCAAAACGTGTCTGAAAAAAGCATTTAACAGGGTAAAAAATGAGAATAGACAACTTCTGCTATATAAGCCCAGACGTGATAAAGTATCAACATCAACAAGAGTGATTACCAAATATAATAGACAACATGCAAAGGTGCGACATATCTATAAAAAGTTCTGGTACCTATTGGCAGCTGAACAAAAAATTTCCAAATTCTTTAGACCCTATCCAGAGATCACCTTCAAACGCTCTCGTTCCTTGAGAGACACTCTAGTGAGTAGTCACTACCGTAACCAGACTATACTCAAGTCTAAATCACCAGGCACCTATCCTTGTGGCAGATGCAACTATTGTCCCTTCATTTTAGAAGGGAATAATGTCGTTCTTCCCAATAACAACATCTGGACCCCCAAATATAGAACAAACTGCCAATCGGTTGGTTCGGTATACCTAATGAAATGTCGTTGCGGGGCATTTTACGTGGGAAAAAAAAAGCGCCCACTTTTTTGTAGAATTAGGGACCATGTTTCCCTTATCTCCAAACATAGGATGGAAACACCTATTGGCTGTCATGTGGGGTTATACCACAATTTTGATTTAAAAGCTATTGTTTTTTTCAGCCTTGAACACATCCCAGAACATGAACGAGGTGGTGATATAGACAATAAACTTCTCCAATTGGAGACGAGATGGATCTATTGTTTACAAGCTACTCGGTCCCCTGGCCTTAATGAGGGGATCAGCTATAAGCCTTTTCTATAAAAATCCCCCCCCTTTTGATCTGGTCATTCCTGTTTTCTTGGGAGCATGTGCCCCATTGAGTGCTTTTCTTCTTCCTTTGTTTTGTTAACACTTACTGCGTTTGAACACCATGGGATTACCAGACGTTTATTGTTTCTTTCGCGACTAATTCTGGATTGGTTGTTTAGGCCAGAGTTGCCTCTATTAGAAATAATACATCTTTCAGAAAAGGTATACTAACATATATGGAGTCAGTTACAATAATGTGCATATAGATAAAGCTTTCCATGTGTGGATATAGATTATTGGTATAATTTTGTAAACGATTCACTGTAATGTGCAATCATAACCACACCCAAACTTTGGGGAAACCCTTTTTTTTTTTTTTACCTCTCCCAAGGCTCAGTTTTCCCTTGTTTTTACCCCCCCCCCCGGTTCAGTGCCATTTGATCCCCGTATGGACGCCCAAGGGTGTGTACTAGGTCGGACATACACACCCCCCTCTGGCTTTTCTTTCTTGGGGGGGGTGCCAGCCTGGTATACGCCTGCCCTGAGGTTTCCTCATAGTCCTTGGCACCCCGGTACAACCGTATCCCACAGCCATTATACTAACTGTCCAAGCTCTCTTTCTTGGCTCAGCACTGTCTCCAATGGAAGTCTTAGTGCTGTTTTGGGTATACCGGAAGTAGTTTCACTTCCAGTCTGTCGTTTCTGGTTCCGGGTAATCAGTCCTTGGACCAGGAACTTCCCCTTTGTGTCCGCTTGGCGCCGGTGCAGTGTGATGACACGCGCAGCATTTTGGCGCCATGGGGAGGGATATTTAAACCCCACACATTCAGATGCTTGCTAGCAGTCTGGGAGCTCATGCTAAATATGGACGCCGGCACCAGGCAAAACCAAACATTGACCGTTAGTCGGTCTAGCACTCTGTGATATGCCTAATTGAAAACTAGGCACCACTTTTGGTGCTCTATTTTCTTTTAAACAAAATGTTTTTTCAAATATAGGAAGTGATTACCTTTTGTGGACCATCACCCTAGGGTGCCCTTTCAGCAGCACCAATAGAAATGTGATGTAGCTTTCTACATAATGGCGTGATACTTTCTCAAGGTGAGCAGGTGCTCTTGAAAATTTAAAACCGCAGTGTACATATGTCTTTTTGTCGCATTCAAATTTATTATAGCTATATGCACTTTTATATACTTTTTTAGAAACTGTGGAGCAGCTCTGTCTTCTCCTGCACAGGTGCTTTTTTACAATTTATATTGTGCCATTCAGTCCTCATGAGCTCCCAATACAAATACTCTTCTACTCTTCGGGGGGGGTTGGTGAGTAGTGTCCACTGTCCAGTTTTTTTTTGTGGATTCCCTCTCTCCTCACCCGCAATATGTGTGAAATTTTACTATCTATGATATATGTTACAGATACTGTAATCATCCTTTTTTGCCTGTGATGGTCTTCATCTATAAGAATACACATCCCTCCCTACGGGTGATCAGGCATCCATCTGGACTACGGAGGGGGGAGTCAATTCCGGGGATACCCCTCCTCCCCTCTTCTCTCAGTTCACGCCTCGTATCCTGCGACCTCCCCAGAACTCTAATATAGAGGTATGGAGTTGACGCGGGGGTTGTGTTGAGTGGGAGTACTAGGGGAGGGGTGGGTGTGAGCCTGTGTGATGGGGGGTGGTGGTGCGTTTTTTGGAGGAGGGGAGCGGGATGGGGGTGGGTTTCCTGTGTTTGTGTTTTTTTGTTTTTTGTTCTTGGAGGGTGGTTTTGGTGGAGTTATGGTTGCACAAGCTAAAGAGCTTTCGAGTTGTATAAATGTGAATGTTTCATGTATATTCTATCTGTGTATTTACTTTTTTCTTTTTCTTACATCCAAGGTTGTTTTTATCGTGAATTTTGTTGTTGAATAATTGAAAAGCCTCGTCCATTTTCCTGATGAAGCCTTCTGGGCGAAACATGTTGAAAATTTGTGGACGTGGTTATGTTACGAACCCTTTGTGACCACAGTTTTTTCATTGTCAATATTAGGTTGAGGATGTATACCTTTGAGTGTGAATGTAAAACTGTTCTCACGTTTTGCTATATTTTTTGTAAAACTGCATTAATAAATACTTGGTATATTTTTAGTTGATAGTGTTCTTTCCTATATTAGGGGTACCTTAAAATCCCATTTCTTACACATTTTTTTGTTGTTTGTGTTTAATTAACTCTGCTATTGTGATAATATTGATTGGATTTTCTGAACTACAAAATGGCCAGTCTGGCCTAAAGGTCATGTCTGAGTCATCTAGGTTGTCTAAAGGGATTAGTTAATTAGCTCATGTTAATTAGGTTAATTAGGTTACAGCTGTATTGTTAGAGTAATATGAGCAGGAGGTCTGCACCTCCCCTTTTATTGTATAAATAAGACTGTATTCCTGTCAATAAAGAGAGATTCCTGGTTGAACTTACATACAGCCTGCCTGGTGTTTGTTCTGAGCTATCACAACTGGGTTAGAACGGCACATAGCTGTAGTTCTAATCCCCGAGCAATCAGATGTTGCGATCTGCAATCTGATTCTATAGCAGCAGAGGAGTGTCGGGAGAGTGGAACCGAGTGAGCAAGGGGCTCGTTACAGAGATCAAGTAAAAATATTCCATATACAGACAGCTAAAAAAAGCTACTAGTACATCGCATATTTCATCTTCTGCTATATAGCTTCAGCTTCTGTATATTGTATCCCTACTCCAACTCAGCTCTAGTGGTATATTATTTTCAGTGTTATAGCGTATATATATATATATATATATATATATATATATATATATATATATATATATATATATATATATATATATATATATATATATATATATATATATATATATATAAATATATATATATATATATACAGGAATCTTTTAGTGACTGAGATTATATTCAGACCCCCCTAAATTTTTCACTCTTTGTTATATTGCAGCCATTTGCTAAAATCATTTAAGTTCATTTTTTTTCCTCATTAATGTACGCACAGCGCCCCATATTGACAGAAAAACACAGAATTGTTGACTGTCACGGAACGTTCCACACTCCACTTGAGTGCTTCCGTCAGTATACCACTTCCTCCCAGTCTGGATACAGATATCAGATATTCCAACCGCTCATAAGCACAAAACAAGGCGGCACTTGTTTCACTGCTTGTTTTATTATTATAACCAGAATACAAGACTTTTTATACAGTAGAAGAGGAGGTTCCCCCCTCCTGCTCATATTACTCTAACAATACAACTGTAACCTAATTAACATGAGCTAGCTAACTAATCCCTTTAAGCAGCTGATGTGACTCTGTGCCCATCAGGATTTCATGACAGGTCAGACTTGTTGTCACCGAGCTTCACACAGTACATTAAACACAATAGCAGGAGCTAATTACAATTAACAATACAAACAACAATGAGTTGAATACTCTTAGAACCTGTGGTAAGCCAGACTAGACTCATTTACATTAAACACATTATAGCAGACATCAGACAGGTGAGCATCTCCTCACAGTATGAGTCCCAACAGTATGACTCAGTCACTATTGCTAATACGGCAAATACAGGGTCCCCAGAGTCTGTGTGTCCTGGGGGACAAGAACCCGAACCAAAGTAACAACGCCTCAAGGGTACCCCAAATGCCAGGGCCCATAATCTGTAGGCAAGAGGCTCACATTCAGTCCCCTCCAAAAGCCTCTGTCCCGGGTGAGTCTGTCACATTTCTCCCCCATCAAAAGTTGACTAACAAGGTCCCAGACCTCCACCTGGTCTGGACATGCGTTAGTCAGGCAGAGTGAACTCACAAAGTCTGTCCGCATGATCTCCTTTCTTGGCTGCAAGAAATAGTTGACCCCAGTAGGTGTGGGGCAGAGGTCATTGACTCTCTGTCCGGCTGTCAGCGTTTCAGCTGGGTGGTGATTACCATTCCATGACTTGGCCTGTTGCTTGGCAGAGGGGCCCACGGTCCCAGTTCCCTGAAGCTGAGAAGAAACTGTAGGTGCTAGGCAGAGGCCAGCAGCGCTCTTCCCTGTTTCCAGCGATTCAGCTGGGAGTAGCAGCTTCACTACATCAGCTTGTCGCCGGAGAGAGGGGCCGACTGCCCCGGCTCCCTGGATCTCCACAGTTGTTGCCGGTGCTGGGCAGAGGTTGGTAGCACTCTGCCCTGTTGCCAGCACTTCTGCTGGGGACTTCACAGCCTCTGCTCCGGCTAACCGTTGGGGCAGGAGGCTGGATTCCTCTACTCCCAAACTGTGTAGCTGCCATTGGGGAGGTGAGCCGGCTGCTTCCTGTTCCATTCCCTCATCTGGCTGCTGGGACGACATATCTGTGGTACTGTCTCCCAGGTGCATGGATCTTTGCTGGGGAGGAAATACCGCTTCCTCCACCCTGGCCAACTGTTGGGGAGGGACGAAGAACACCTCCTCTCCCTTCTCCCCCTGTATCTTCTTCTGGGAAGTGATTGCCACCTTCTCACCCTGAGCTTCCGAAACTGCCACAGGTGTGGGGCTGAGGTCTTGGACCCTCTGTCTGGTGACCAGCACTTCAGCTGGGGAAGTTCCTTGTAACTCCACAGATACTGCTGTTGGTGCTGGGCAGAGCACAGTGAAGTTTGGCCCTAATACCAGCTCTTCTGCTGGAGGCTCATCAGGTTGTTCTTCCTCAGCAGAAAAGCCTATTAAATCCCTTGTCTCTATAACTGGTGTCTGGGGATAGAGGTTCACCATCTCCTGTCCGCGGAACTCAGAAGATGCTATCGGTGCTGAGCAGAGCACAGTGAAGTTTGGCCCTAATACCAGCTCTTCTGCTGGGGGCTCACCTGATTGTTCTTCCTCAGCAGAAAAGTCTATCAAATCCCCTGTCTCTGCAACTGGTGTCTGGGGATAGAGGTTCACCATCTCCTGTCCATTTAACCCAGAAGATGCTATCAGTGCTGGGCAGAGGTTAGCAGAGCTCTGCCTTGTTGTCAGCACTTCAGCTTTGGGGATGGCAATCTCCAGATTTTCCACTGCTGATTCTCTGGCATCCTGCTGGACAGGCACATTCCTCCATCCAAGATCATCCCATGCAGAAACAGGATCATCAAGGTCAGTCAGCACTTGCTGCATCTGCCATAAGACCTCCGCCTCCATAGCTGCGGGGGCAGGTTGGCAAAGCACACTATTACTCTGCCACCTTGCCGACTCTTCAGCCAGGATTTCAGGGTTGTCAACTGGTATTTCCTGATAGTCCAAGGCAAAAGGAGCCCAGCCCTGGCACTGAGCAACGTCTAGCAGCCGTCTGTAGGCGATCTCCAGCTCCCATTCCTGAACGGCCAGAAACTCCAAATCTTCCTGTGCCCAGTGCACTTCTGAAATGTTCAGTAGCCCTTCTCTGAAATTCATGATTTCATCCAACCGCCACTCCAAATCACTCCCAAAGTTAGGGTCCCCTGTCAGCTTCACATACAACAGTCCCAAGCCGCCATAGCTTAAGCCTTCCGTTGGGCTGTCATCCGCTATCCAGGGACATGCTTGGGATACATGCCACCGGAGGGCTCTGTAGCTCTCATCCAGCTTCATCTCTGCCCAGACCAGCCTGCTTAATTCAGCTGTCTGCTCCTTGTGCAGTTTTTCTCCCAAAAACCGCACCCGCAATCCGTACTGCGACCAGTACCTTTCCTGGATGGAGGGGAGAACTTTTCCCTGGTGTCGCTGCTCATGGGCCAGTGCTTCTTTCCAGAGTTCGCAGCGAATAGAATCACACCATCCCAGCAGGACCTGCTCTGATAATGGTCCTCTGTGCTGTATCTGCATCTCTCGCAACCTCCTTCTGAATTCCTCCTCCATGGCGGCTGGTATCTGTACCTCTCCTCTCCTGCTATCCGGTCCTTGGATCCAGGTGGAAGTTTGGATGTCCCAGACTGCAGGAAGCATCCTGCTGCTTGCCACCAATGACACGGAACGTCCCACACTCCACTTGAGTGCTTCCGTCAGTATACTACTTCCTCCCAGTCTGGATACAGATATCAGATATTCCAAGCGCTCATAAGCACAAAACAAGGCGACACTTGTTTCACTGCTAACATGGACTGTTTTATTATTATAACCAGAACACAAGACTTTTTATACAGTAGAAGAGGAGGTTCCCCCCTCCTGCTCATATTACTCTAACAATACAACTGTAACCTAATTAACATGAGCTAGCTAACTAATCCCTTTAAGCAGCTGATGTGACTCTGTGCCCATCAGGATTTCACGACAGGTCAGACTATTTGTCACTGAGCTTCACACAGTACATTAAACACAATAGCAGGAGCTAATTACAATTAACAATACAAACAACAATGAGTTGAATACTCTTAGAACCTGTGGTAAGCCAGACTAGACTCATTTACATTAAACACATTATAGCAGACATCAGACAGGTGAGTGGAGTTGATGACATTAGCATCTCCTCACAGTATGAGTCCCAACAGTATGACTCAGTCACTATTGTTAATATGGCAAATGCAGGGTCCCCAGAGTCTGTGTGTCCAGTCCATGGATAGTGTAGGACCCACTGATTATGGGGTACTTTGTTGCACTAAGTGGGCTTAGCACCATATAGCAATATGGTGTGACCAAATCCCCATATTTTTTGATAATGTTTTTTTGAAAATGTTTAGGTGTTTTTAAACTAGCCTTGCTGGAGGTAAATGTCTTTTTTGCATGTGTGCGCTGTAATATTTTCTTCTACTGTATGGTCTTATGGCTGCACCATCTTTAATGCATCTTTTAGGGTGTGCCCCCCAAATATCTTGTTTGTATATTGTATGGGTTCTGACCAAATCCCTTTGGGTGAGGAGCACCCCACTCCCTCACTAAGTACCTCTCATTAGTGTCCACTTCTGTGATGGGTGGAGACCTTAAGATTCTCCCATTTAGAAGAGTGTAGCTCTCATGGTTCAGAGATGCAGGATCTCCCAGTCCATGGATAGTGTAGGACCCACTGATTATGGGGTACTTTGTCGCAGTAAGTGGGCTTAGCACCATATAGCAATATGGTGTGACCAAATCCCCATATTTTTTGATAATGTTTTTTTGAAAATGTTTAGGTGTTTTTAAACTAGCCTTGCTGGAGGTAAATTTCTTTTTTGCATGTGTGCGCTGTAATATTTTCTTCTACTGTATGGTCTTATGGCTGCACCATCTTTAATGCATCTTTTAGGGTGTGTCCCCCAAATATCTTGTTTGTATCCTGGGGGACAAGGACCCGAAGCCAAAGTAACAATGCCTCAAGGGTACCCCAAATGCCAGGGCCCATAATCTGTAGGCAAGAGGCTCACATTCAGTCCTCACCAAAAGCCTCTGTTCCGAGTGAGTCTGTCACATTGACATTTTTGCAGATTTATCAAAAAAGAAAAACCGAAATATCACATGGTCCTAAGCATTCAGACCCTTTGCTCAGTATTTAGTAGAAGCACCCTTTTGATCTAATACAGCCATGAGTCTTTTTGGGAAAGATGCAACAAGTTTTTCACACCTGGATTTGGGAATCCTCTGCCATTCCTCCTTGCAGATCCTCTCCAGTTCTGTCAGGTTGGATGGTAAACGTTGGTGGACAGCCATTTTTAGGTCTCTAAAAATGGCTCATATATTTAACTCAGCACCTGAGTTAAATATATGAGTGTCACAACAAAGGGTCTGAATACTTGGGACCATGTGATATTTCAGTTTTTATTTTTTAATAAATCTACAAACATGTCAACAATTCTGTGTTTTTCTGTCAATATGGGGTGCTGTGTGTACATTAATGAGGAAAAAAATGAACTTAAATGATTTTAGCAAATGGCTGCAATATAACAAAGAGTGAAAAATTTAAGAGGGTCTGAATACTTTCCATCCCCACTGTATATATACACACAAAGACTGAAAGATTCCTGTGTGGGTACTGATAGCTTAGTGGAGTAAGGATAGATCTCTACACATTAATCAGAATAAACATAAAGTATTGGATCCTGCGCTATGGTTGTATAATATGGCTGCTGCCTACCTCAGAAATCCCACAGACGTGGGGTGGACAAAGAAATGTATAAGGAAAGGGATATGGGATATCTTTCTAATATGCAATATTCCTGAGAAAATAATAAATTAAAAAATAGTGTACTGTCTTTTTAAATGATGTAATGTGCATACCAAATGGTTATATCCCCTTAAACATGCTCTAGTGTATTAAATACATTCAACTGTATAAAATACACAATACTAAAACAAAAATAAAGCATCAACGTGCTTAATGTACAAAAAAACGCATGTTTGAAACCAATTTCATATTTAAAGACTTATATATAAATATATCAAAAAGAGTCCGTAAGTCCATATGCATGATAGCAATCCACAATAAACTGTATGAAACCTTGGATGAAGATAAAGTGCTCAGCGTGCTTAATGTGCAAAAATATCCAAACTGTATACGGAAAACCAAAAAAACAACCAATAAATATAGCAAAGTCTGGTCACTGGGTACACTCACATAGGGATGGATGCACAGAAAGGGATTTCATAGTGTAAATCCATAGGGGGCGGAGTCGGGTGACGTAACGCATAGGGAGGGCACGGGAGCTGCAGCCCCGTTGGAAATAGGGAACAAATGCATCGTCTTAAACTTTAATGGAAGTGGATGCTTTCAGTAAATTTTATGTTTTAAATGCTACACAATGGAAGCTTGTTTATTTTGATCGAGGGGAAGCGGAAGAGAAAGCAGTTTTCATATACAGTACACATAAAGCACATAGTGAAACTCTGAGAGGAGGAGAAGGATATCGATCAGCCATCTAAAACCTGGAGTAGTGCTGCACATGCATGTATTTTCTGGCCCACGTAGGGTGACGGCTGTAGAAGATTGCAATTTTGGAGCACCATGTTTAAAGAATGTATCATTACTTATGAACTTTACTTTGAAAAAAATGGTTATTGGATAAACACTAATGTTATTTGCGCTTGTAAAGGATTTTGTTGTTGTGATTCACCTATGATTATTTGGATAAGTGCAACCAATACATAGTATCGTATTTACACTTTTTTGAGTTGCGGGAACACAATATTTTGGTTTGAAGCTGTCACACATTTAAAGTTTGGGATTTTCTGAGGAGATAGCGTGGGATAATACACTAAGGCCCCATGTACACGGGACGCTGCTAAACACACGTTCAGAGGTAGTTGGACACTTTTTTCAACTGCCCCTGAACTCATTCAATGTTATCTTATGTGACCATGTACACAGTCTCGTTTATTGCAGTTTTTCTGCAGTTGCGTTTAACAGCGTTTCTTTGGAAGCAAAAAAATGGGTTCAGATGCAGAAGATTTCCATGTTTCAGACGCCAAATGTGGTTAAACGTGGCTAAACGTGGTACCAGCGTTTAGCCACATTTTCGTTTATAAGCGTTTTTAAAGGTGCCCTATTTTTTTTACATTAAAAATCTCAAAAATGATGGAAAATGATGAAAAACCATTAAAATTTGTTTTAAAAAATTGTAATTGCTTGCAATGATTCATATACCATTTATATACCTTAATGAGCCCTTGATCCAATCCAATACACCACTAGCATTGCTGTTATCAGAAGTATAATTGGAATTTGACCCATATGTTGTTAGATTTGAACAAGCAACTTGTGGCAGGTGACGTGGCAAGTGGACAATCCACAACTTGTGGCAGGTGACATGGCAAGTGGACAATCCACAACTTGTGGCAGGTGACGTGGCAAGTGGACAATCTGCAACTTGTGGCAGGTGACGTGGCAAGTGGACAATCCACAACTTGTGGCAGGTGACGTGGCAAGTGGAGAATCCACAACTTGTGGCAGGTGATGTGGCAAGTGGACAATGCACAACTTGTGGCAGGTGACGTGGCAGGTGACGTGGCAAGTGGACAATCCACAACTTCTGGCAGGTGACGTGGCAAGTGGACAATGCACAACTTGTGGCAGGTGACATGGCAAGTGACATGGCAAGTGGACAATCCACAACTTGTGACAGGTGACGTGGCAAGTCGACAATCCACAACTTGTGGCAGGTGATGTGGCAAGTGGACAATCCACAACTTGTGGCAGGTGACGTGGCAGGTGACATGGCAAGTGGACAATCCACAACTTGTGGCAGGTGACGTGGCAGGTGACATGGCAAATGGACAATCCACAACTTGTGGCAGGTGACATGGCAAGTGGACAATCCACAACTTGTGGCAGGTGACATGGCAAGTGGACAATCCACAACTTGTGGCAGGTGACGTGGCAAGTGGACAATCCACAACTTGTGGCAGGTGACTCTGGATCTCTCACGCAATTTTCTACATTGTTCTAGCCTCATCAAGGGCAATGTCAGGAGCATTTCTCAAGTAGACAACTGCTCTCTCTGCTGCTGCTACTCACTGTGGTGAAAATGGCTGAAATAGGTAACTAACAATGTTTTTTGAGCTTGGGTAGGGTCTTAGATGAGGTAATCTTAACAAATGCTTCTAGACGCAAACGCGGTTAAACGCGGCTAAAGGCGGCATGCAAACGCAGCTAAACGGGCGTTTTAAATACCGGTTTCAAGGTGTCAAAAAAATTTGTTCAGAGGACTTTGCCTCAGCGTCCCGTGTACATGGGACCTTAGTGTAAATCCATAAATAAATGCACTGTAGAGTCAAAGCAATGTAATCAACACTATGTCCGGGATGCCTTGCCTTCCACAGACCTGAGTATCAGAAACTGGAAGTGATGTGATGTAGCTTCAAGCTCTGCCCTATGCGCTTTGTCTGAGTGATGTCATCAGGAGGGGCCTTACACTACATCTACACACGTGGTGACCATGTATACAAAGATGCATTTGTTCTTGTAATGTGTGGACTTCTATGTGCTCTGTATCTAATAAAGAGGGACAAAAAAATGTAGGCTGCTGATCACCCAAGTCCCTCTGATAGAGAGCTATTAACTGGAAACATAATTAGTCTACACTGAGCTTCTACTGCTACATCCAGTATCATTTGAAAGTTTTAGTTGCATGCAGGGCTATTTTAAGACATGGGGGCCTAGAGCAAGATCTCATATAAATAAATCAATTTATAAAGTGTGTGAAACCCCAGTAATTCAAGTGACATGATTAGATAAGTTAATAATTATTTTTAAAAATATTTATTTTACATTGCTCCTCCTTGTGTATAAATATGTGGGTTTCAGAACTTTTTTTTTAGAATTGTGCAGTGCTTATACCTGCAGGAGCCACTGGTGATGATGGTTCTCTATTCTGATTTAACCTATTCTATTCCACTGTACTTTATCATTGGCAGAAGGTTTTTTTAAACTCTTCCTCTGTCTACTACTACATATGCTGTTTCTTAATGTGGCAATCTGGAAAATGTTGTGACAACTTGCAATATGGATATCTTTTTTCTTAATCCTCTGTATTTGCAAAACTTTAACAAAAGAAGATTGAATATAAACAGAACAACGTGTAATATATAAAATCATAGGAAGAGGTTATGTCTGCTTTTTGGTTGATTGTGTTATTTTGCTATAGCATGACCCCAAAAGCCTGTTTGGGACAAGAAGGATTCTATGTTCTTGATCTGATTAAATAGGGGATCCATTCAAATATAGAGAATTGTGACAATTACAAGCATGTGCAGGTGTTGGGAATTGTGTTTTACATTTAAATGTAAGCATGTTTAAAGTTGGTTAAAATAAAGTGTGTACAGCCTGGTAATGTTTAAGTTTACTAATGATAATAGAATTCTCCTTTAAGCATACAGTGACTTTAAAAGTTGCAGGTTTCCTGCTATGGGAAAAAAAAAAAAACTTTAAATATTCCTCTAAAAACTCTGCTACTGGTAATAACATTCACTGAAAAGTTATTCATTTTCAAATCAGGACAAAACAATCCAATTTGAGTTGGGTAGCAGTCAGGTCATTAATAAGGATCATATCAGCAGAGTTTCAGAAAGTACATTTAACTTTATGTTCTCATGACAGTGAGTTTTGATGGATAATAAATCTGCAAACCAATTGGCTATGATCAACTCCAATCCCCAGAAGCTCTTTGTTATTAACGCCCCACTCCCTCTACAATAGCCTTGGTTGTGTAACAGCCTGCCTTGCTATACTATTGCGTTTATTGCAATTACTGAATGACCTTAAAGTGACTCTGTTGCTAAAATAAAAATGCCAAAAATGTGCACCTTGCAATGCAGAGATTTAAAGCAGTATTAAAAAGCAAACATTTTATTATATTGCAGCTCACCATTTCTTAGATGTGATGGCTGCATTTGTTTCCTTTTTTAGGGTTTCTTTCTTCAATTTTCATTTGGTGATCCGGCCAGCAAGTCTGTTGTTTTTCACAAGCTGGTTCCCTCCAGCAGAATGTATGTTTACATGGATGAGACAAACTGCTTAACACTGGCAGGTGTCATTAACCACTTCAATACCAGGCACTTAGACACCTTCCTGCCCAGGCCTATTTTCACCTTTCAGCGCTGTCGCAATTTGAATGACAATTGCGCGGTCATGCTACACTGTACCCAAACAAATTTTTTATCATTTTGTTCCCACAAATAGATCTTTCTTTTGGTGGTATTTGATCACCTCTGGGATTTTTATTTTTTGCGCAACAAATAAAGAAATACGAAAATTAAAAAAAAAACGAATTTTTCCTTGTTTCTGTAAAATTTTTTTGTAAATGAGTAAGTTTTCTCCTTCAATGATGGGCACTGATATGGCTGCACTGACGGGCACTGATAAGGTGGCACAAATGAAGTGGCACTGATGAGGTGGCACTGACGGGCACTGATAGGTGGCACTGATAGGTGGCACAGGTATGCGGCACTGATGGACACTCATAGGTGGCACTGATGAGCACTCGTAGGCAGCACTGATGGGTACTTATGGGTGGCACTGATGGGTACTTATGGGTGGCACTGAGAGGTGGCACGGATGGGCACTGATAGGTGGGCACTGATGGGCATGAATGGGCACTGACAGGTGGCACTGATGGGTTGCACTGATGTCACTGATGGGTAGCACTGATGATACTGATGGGTGGCATTGCTGGGCATCACTAATGTCTGTTAGTACATATTGGTGCCAATCAGTGCCCATTTGTGGGCACTGCTTGGCACAGATTGGGCATTCATTTGAACATGTGGATGGCCGTGGGGTACATACCTGGCCATCCACATGTTGCCTCCTTCCCTGGTGGTCCTAGTGGCGTCCCTGGTGGTCCAGTGTGGTCATCTGAGGGAGGGCTGCGCTGATAAACAATCAGCGCAGACCCCCCCGTCTGTTAGACGCGAGTGAGGAAAAGTCGATCAACGGCTCTTCCTATTTACATCGTGATCAGCCGTGATTGGACACGGCTGATCACGTGGTAAAGAGCCTCCGCCGGAGGCTCTTTACCAAGATCAGTGGAGCGGTGTGTCAGACTGACACACCGCTCCACCGATCGCCGCAATGCACGCCCCCATGGGTGCGCGGCAGCTGTTATCCTGAAGGACGTCATATGATGCCCAGTCAGGATAACTGAACCACCGCCCGGCCGTCATTTTACTATAGGCCGGGCGGGAAGTGGTTAAAATTATTAGCTTGTATTTTTTTATGCAAAATCTTTATACCAAAAGAAAAAAACACTTTTTGCTGTAACTGATTATAAAGTGTGAGCTTTAGTTAGGCTTTAATTTGTTAGTATATTTAAATTGCTGATGCATTTAACACTACACCTTCTTCCGACTGACAATGCTGCTGTCTGCTGTGCTTCCTGTGTACATTCTACTACAGAGTTGTGTCTCACTAATACAGGAGGTGTGCTACTGGCCAGATCAACAGGTGAAAACAGAGGAAAAAGGCAAAGAAAAGAAAACTGATGCAGCCACCACATCTAATGATTGGTAAGCTGCAATATAATACATTTTTGGTTTTGGGTTCAATACCACTTTTATACTCACCTCTTCCACCACCCACACTGCCACGATCTGCTAAAAACCACTGCCCAAAGAATCTGTAGATTCTGAAACTTCCAAGTATGTTGGATATACTTAATGGTTAAATCTAAATGACCTCATGTCACTATAAAGCCCAATAGTGATGTAGGAGTCAGAGCGAGGGTTCACTAAATGTGTGTGTGTGTGTGTGTGTGTGTGTGTGTGTGGGGGGGGGGGGGGGTGGCAAGATTTCAACACTCCTGGCAGTGTCAGATTTTAAAGATGCTTCAGGAGGGGTGGTAGGAAAGATAAAAACTTCTTTGTAGGGTGAACATTTTTTTGGCACATATATTTAAGCTTCAGTGTTACTTTTATACCCAATATATTTTAAAGAGCAAGAAAGTTACCCCCCTAAAAATTACTTTTATGTCCAGGTAAACTATGCATATTGTAAGTACTTGTTTATATTTTTAATGGTTGGTCAATCAATATTGATACTGCACTCCTAATCCCACGGTTCTTGGCTGCAGCTCTTTAGTCCATTCCTGGGCTCATAACACCAGCAGTGTATTTGAAGCAATAAATCTGCTCAGTCCTCATGACTCAAAAACCGACGCTAGGGCAGCTATTGGCTACTGGCTATGAACTTCCTTGTTTTAGTCCGGTCGTACCTCATCAAGTACAAATCCGTCGGACTTTGGTTGATCGTGTGTAGGCAAGTCCGTTCATTCAGAAAGTCCGTTGGAAAGTCAGTCGAAAAGTCCGCCAGACATAGTCGGTCGAAAAGTCCGCCCGTGTGTACGCGGCATTAGGAAATTGCCATGTACTTTGGTTAAATCAGACCTTCTTTAAAAAAATGCACCCTATCATTATATTCATGATATTCCCTACAGTACAGTAAAGTAAAACATTTCACATTGTGTTGTTGGTTGTAAGTCAGAATGCTGCTCATTAGACGTGTAATAGCAGCAAACTCCCCTTTCTCCTTCCCCATCCCTAGCTAGATGCTGTCACATGGATTGTGCACTACGCATGGACAGCCATATCATATCCTTGCAGTATTTAATATGCACCAACAATGCATGTGGGTATATGCACACAGTCAACAGCATAAATACGATGAATTTACTGAAAAGTGTGTTTCTTCTATGGTATGTAAACTCCAGTATCCAAACATACTTCAGTTAAGTGGTAGCACTCCTACTGTACACATTGGATTTCTTCTATGTGTTCTGGGTCTACCTAACCACTATAAGGTATTCTATATGTGCATCTCATATAGGAACTATACCACATGAGGTGTGTCTTAATATGAGTAAAGGCGCATATTCACAAAAATCCCCACTGTGGACATGGCAATTTTGTGTACAGTATTCACTTAGTTTGGGTACATATGGGCACTATGGGCACTAGAAGCAGACTAGCCAGCATAACACAAAGGCATCCATAGCTACAGAGCCATTTAACTTACTGCAATATTTCTGCCCCTGCATTTGGACGGACACACACACACCCTTTCCTTTAACAGTTTAACCACTTGCCGACCAGCCGCCGCAGTTATGTTACGTCACTTCTATTTGTGGCCACTATTGGCGCTCGCGCTGCTCGCCACCGGAGCCGATGCAAGTGCTCGGCAGGTCGCGATGTCCCACGGGCTCCCGGGATCTCTGTGTGTAAACACAGAGATCCCGGTTCTCTGAGGGGAGACAGATCATGTGTACATACAAAGTATGAACACCGATCTATCTCTTCCCCTAGCAAGTCCCATCCCCCCTTCAGTTAGAACACGTAGCAGGGAAAACAGTTAACCCCTTGATCGCCCCTAGTGTTAACCCCTTCACTGCAAGTGACAATTTTACAGTAATCAATGCATTTTTATAGCACTGCTGTATAAATGCCAATGGTCCCAAAAATGTGTCAAAATTGTCCAATGTGTCCACCATAATGTCGCAGTCATGATAAAAAACGCAGATCGCCGCCATTACTAGTAAAAAAATAAATAATAATAAAAATGCTATAAATCTATCCCCTATTTTGTAGACGCTATAACTTTTGTGCAAACCAATCAATATACCCTTATTGCGATTTTTATTACCAAAAATATGTAGAAGACAACATATCGGCCTAAATTGAGAAAAAAAAAGATGTCAATTTTGTTTGGGTACAACGTTGCATGACCGCGCAATTGTCAGTTAGACCCCTTTCACACTGGGGTGGTTTGCAGGCGTTATTGCGCTAAAAATAGCGCCTGCAAACTGCCCCTAAACAGCCTCCACTGTTTGTTCAGTGTGAAAGCCCGAGGGCTTTCACACTGAAGCGGTGCACTGGCAGGAGAAGAAAAAATCTCCTGCAAGCCGCATCTTTGGAGCGGTGAAGGAGCGGTGTATTCACCGCTCCTTCACCGCTCCTGCCCATTGAAATCAATGGGACAGCGCGGCTATACCGCGGCAATACCGCGGCTATAGCCGCGCTATACGAGGGGTTTTAACCCTTTTTCGGCCGCCAGCGGGGGTTAAAACCGCACCACTAGCGGCCAAATACCGCGGTAAAACAGCGCTAAAAATAGCGCTGTTTTACCGCCGACACCCCTACCGCCCCAGTGTGAAAGGGGCCTTAAAGCGACACAGTGCCGAATCGCAAAAAATGGCCTGGTCATTCAGCAGCCAAATCTTCCGGGGCTGAAGCGGTTAAAGATGGTAAATCCCACACTATACTGAGCACCTGGCAATTTGTTGCCTGCTAATAACAACATTTATTTGGGGAAATGTTTGTAAATTGTTGAGTGCTGCCAAAGATGTTGGAAAAGTTCAGTAAAGTGCAATAACAAAGCAAGACAGATGCCCTTGTTGCTGTAGTTGAGCTGTGTCAGTGGATCCAGAAATTTTTATTTACTAGGAAATTTAGGTATAATTTAGCTCTCTCACTGAAATGATTACTTGGCCTTTCAAAAGTATTCTAAACAGCAAAACACAATACTGTATATAATTACATAAAAAAAAAAAAATAATTACATATATAAAAGTCTATCGGTCTTTGGATGCTATCATGCAGTTATTTCTAATGTGTAGTCATAGCGAACGTTGTAAATAAGATATTTTTGGAGTGCAATAACCAGCTTATCTGAAAATAGTCTCCACAGGAAAGTTTTGTATACCATTTATAAACACTGTGTATGCATATATCAGAAACATTTAAAGCCTCAAAAGGGAATGTGATCTGATTTAGTAGGAGTGATTTACAATTTACATTTTTTCACTTAGCTTAGTGAAGCCTTATTCTTTTCACTTATCAAATCATAAGCAAAAGGAATATTTGTTCTATTCTGCTGCAAGTGATTGGGTGTGCATAGCGGACACAGGCGAGGTTGAAAAATTTCCTTAGTATACCAGTCCAGAATGATTTGTTACTTCTTTACAACATAATGGGGGTTATTTATGAAAGGTAAATCCACTTTGCACTGCAAGTGCATTTGAAAGTGCAGTCTCTCTAAATCTAAGGGGTAGATCTGAAATGAGTGGAAGCTCTGCTGATTTTATCATCCAATCATGTGCAAGCTAAAATGCTGTTTTTTATTTACTTTGCATGTCCCCCTCGGATATACAGTGACTACTTCCAAATGCACTTTCAGTGCAAAGTGGATTTGCCTTTAGTAAATAAACCCCAATGTTATCAATGCTTACAGCAAACCTGTACTGAGGAAACATAAAGGCTGCCATTACAGACCTCTCATCTGAAAGTGCTAGTTGCCTGGCTGTCATGTTTTGGTCATGTGCTTCAATACTTTGGGGTTGATTTACTAAATTTGGAGAGTGCAAAATCTTAGCCAATCAGCTCCTAACTGCAGCTTGTTCAATTAGGCGTTGGCAATAAAACCTGAAAACTGATTGGTTTCTATGAAGAGCTGCACCAGATTTTGCACTCTCCAGTTTTAGTAAATCAACCCCATTGAGTCACTGATGTGCAACAAATATGCCAATTATGACGCCTGACTTTCCTAATCTGTATACCTGTTCTGGAAAACTTTGAAGTCAGAGAGAGAATATCAGCCTAACATCCATAAAGTAACAATTTCAGAATGAGGTCAGCATACAAATAAAATCCTATTCACTACTGTGGACTAACAGACACCATACAAACTTTTAGAGACAAAAAAGAGAGAGAGAGAGGTGTTCTGTAGTCCTTAAACACCTCCTGTCCTAGGGTGATAATACTGCTCTTCTTTTGCAGATACACAGGGCTGTTGTTAGAAAACATGGGACCCCGTACAGCCTACCTTATGGGCCCCAGTCTCTACCCCCAGGCCCATCCCTGACCCTACCTCCTGCCCTCACCTAAAAAAAAAATGCAGCTTTGTCTTCAAGTGATATTTATCATCCTTTGTGATACCTTGGGTAGTGACAGATCCTCATTATAAAGTGATCTCTTCATTAGACCCCGATCCCTCCTCTGCCCTCCATGGCAGCTGATCAGCTTGATTGGCTGCTTTCTTAGCTGGTAAGAGCCAGGTAAATGCAGAACCGAATCTGGAAGTGATGATGAAATCTTCATAACTTATGGCCTCACAAGCAGGGCAGTCTTTAATATTGACTGGACCCTGGGCAAGCATTTTTTGGGCCCCCTCTTCCATGCAATTTCGCTCTACACATGCTTTGAGACATACAATAAATAGCAGCTAGACTCAAAATCAGTTTACTGAATCAGATCTGGCAGCGATTGTGATTGGTTGCCAGAGGTTATAGTGTATCATTACCGCTCACTGACTGGCTGCTAGAGGTTACAGCATAAAATAAGAGAAAAAAACGCGCTGAAAAATAATGTGAACACTTACAGCTGCACGAATAAAACACCAATACCTGTGTACAATAAAATTAGAAGGAAAACAAACGTGCGCTCATAATAAACATTCATATTAAACTAATCATGATCTGTGTGAAAAATCAAAATTCCTATAACACAAAATGAAAATATACATCAAAAATAATATTGATAATTAATGAATAGTGGAGAACTGTGAAAGGCGTGCTTAAAAAATAAATCATAACACTTCAAGAGAAATTTTCACAACCCAAATGGATAAAAAACAGTCCTTGGATGGCAAAAATTATCCGGGAAAAGATAGTTCATATGATGAACAGTAGGAGAAGGAGTCCCATAAACAGACAGCTACTTCACAAAAGCCGGATCCGGACACCATCCATCCACAGTCCCTGCAGAGGGCAAAGTCTGCTTGCGTGTGAGACCTCGCCAGAGAGGAGGTCCATCATTAAGGGTAAGGGTCCACCTTGTAACATTGTGGGATCACATGAGAGCTCTTATCTTAACTTCTCTCTCTCCCCATATACTGTACATGTGCGGTGTCTGACCGGTTGGAATGTGGATGTTTCCTCCTGCTTTTGTGAAGTAGCTGTCTGTTTATGGGACTCCTTCTCCTACTTTTCATCATATGAACTTTCTTTTCCCGGATAATTTTTTCCATCCAAGGACTGTTTTTTATCCATTTGGGTTGTGAAAATTTCTCTTGAAGTGTTAGAGGTTACAGCACACATTATGGCTCACTGTTTATTTTCTAGAGGTTACTGCACATGACTTCTGCTTGTTGATTGGTTGCTAGAGATTACTGTACATCAATACTGCTCACTGATTGATTGCTAGAGGTTACTGGACATCTATACCACTCACTAATTAATTGCTAGAGGTTACTGCACGTTATTACTGCTCACTGATTGGTTCCTAGAGGTTACTGCATATCCTTACCGCTCAATGATTGGTTGCAAGAGGTTAGTGCACAACATTTCTGCTTACTGATTGGTTGCTAAAGCTTACAACACATCATCTCCTCACTGCCTGCACACCATGGACTGGGGAGGTGAGGGGACCCATCAATAGACAGAAAATTTCTAGGGATCAAAGGACTCCTGCGATCGTTGGCAATGCTGAGGGAGGTGGGGGTGTGATCAGTGGCAATGCTGGGGGGTTGATGGGATCAGTAACAGTGGTGGGGGATGGGATTAGTTAGGAGGCAGTACACTGTGGCAAATTCTGAATCATGTAGAGCAAAGCTGGAAATCTTTGGCAAGTATATAGTGGGGGATTCTACCAATGTAATAGGGAATTTACAATGACCACCAATGTGAGGGGGAATTTACACTGACCATCAATGTGAGGGGGAATTTGCACTGACCACCATGCAACAGGTGATTTTACGTCACCCACCAATAGAAGAGAGGGATTTGTAAACTGACACCAATGTAATTAGAGCATTTACACCAACCACCAGTGTAAGGGGAAATATACAATGACCTCCATGTAAGGGGGAATTTGCACTGACAACCATTGTCGAGGAGATTTGTACTGCCCACGAATGTAAGGTGACACTTCTACACCGACCACCAATGTTAGGGGGATTTACACTGACCACCAATGTAAAGGGGGATTTACACTGACCACCAGTGTAAGGGCAATTCTGCACTTACCACCAATGTAAAGGGAAATGTACACTGATCACCAATATGAAGAATTTACACTGACAACCAATGTAATGGGGGATTTTACATCAATAGCCAATAAAGGGGGATTTCTACACTGGCCACAATGTAAGGGGGAATTCCACTCACCACCAATTTAAAGGAGGCTTCTACATGGACCACCAATGTAAGGGAGGTTTCGAAACTGACCACAAATGCAAGTTTGGATTTTTTAACGATTACCAATATTAAGAGAAGTTTCTACACTGGCCATCAATGTAATGGGGATTTACACTGACCACCAATGTAATTGGAGCATTCACAGTAACCACCAATGTAAAGAGGGATTTACACTGACCACCAATGTAAGAGAGACCTTCACACTGGTCACTAGTATGAATTAAAGGATTGTACACCAAGCCCCAATGTAATGAGAAGATTTACACTGACCACCAATGTAACTGAGACATTTAGCGTGCGTTCACATTTGTGTGTGTTGGAATACATGCAAAATCGCTTTCCTGACACCACAGAAACATGCTGCCTTTTAGTAGATACACAGCAGTGCCATTAATTGTTAATGACACCCTCATGCATCGGTTGAGATGTGCGTATTTACATGCACAAAAATTTAGGGTGCTGTGGCACTATGCTATTTTGAAGAAGGGTTCCACCTCCAATTTGCTTACCTTTGCAGAACAGGCTGCTGTTGGGCTTAATGACTATAGTTGTAGGCAGGACTTTCAAGCATGCTCCTTTACTTCCCAAGTGGGCAGCATTTAGCAGAAGTGATGGTAGATATGACCTCAGGGGGACATGATATACATATGAATTCCACCTCTACATATCAATGCAGCGGTCCGTGACTATTTAAATATTAATGCAGCCACTATTTACATATCAATGCAGGTTATTTACATGTAAACACAGGGTCTGCTCTTGAGTCATCTGTACATGGCAAAAGGGCAGAGCTGGGCAGCAGCAACAGAACTTTACACTAAGATATCGGGACACAGCACGGGACTAAATTTTCAAGGGATAAGAGAATTTAAACTGGGATAGTTGGCAAGTATGGGGCAGCTGCTTTGGGCCCCACAACAATGATGGGGCCCAGGGCACCTTTTGCCCTGCCTTATAAATGGTCCTGCTCACAAGTGTCAGGGCCGTTAACACAGGGCACAGACATCCATCTCCCGTGCAGAGACTTTTACCGGCACGGTGTTGCGTGCATCCTCATGCCAACGTCCCATTTATTTCTATTAGGACATGCACCCTCATGACATATTGGGACACAGTGTCTGTGTCCATGCAGCCATGTGTCCCAAAATAAATTAATGGGACACCAGCATGAGGATGCATGCAACAAGAGTAAAAGTCCCTGCACAGGAGATGGATGTCTGTGCCCTGTGTGAATGGGCCCTAAATGAGGCCCAATGATGCATTTCAAAACAACAAGAAAGAGAGGGTACACTGACCTAGTGCATTACCTTAATAAATGTATTGAAAAAGTAACAAGCAACAAATGGTATACTCTCAAACAAATGACATAAATAGGCATGTCATAGAAAGCAAGAGGATTGCTTCTAGATCTACTGCGATGAACCAGTGTGGGAGGACTAGAGAGCATCTGTGTTGGCTGATGCATTTCAAGGGAGAACCTTCTTCAGCAGAACCAAAACCAAGGATGCAGTTCACTGTCCTATGATAATTATCATCATGATAATCACACAGTACAGTGATTATCATGATGATAATGATGATTGAATTATACAGAAGCCAAACGATGATCACATTTAGCTGTGTATAATTCAATCATGGTCAACAGCCAGGGCATGTCATAGGTGAAAGGGGTTTATGTACACTAATACCCTGTACACATGATCGGACATTCCGACAACAAAATCCATGGATTTTTTCCGATGGATGTTGGCTCAAACTTGTCTTGCATACACACGGTCACACAAAGTTGGAAAATCCGATCGTTCTGAACGTGGTGACGTAAAACACATACGTCGGGACTATAAATGGGTCAGTAGCCAATAGCTTTCGTCTCTTAATTTATTCTGAGCATGTGTGTCACTTTGTGCGTCGGATTTGTGGACACACGATCGGAATTTCCGACAACGGATTTTGTTGTCGGAAAATTTTATAGCAAGCTCTCAAACTTTGTGTGTCGGAAATTCCTATGGAAAATGTGTGATGGAGCCTACACACGGTCGGAATTTCCAACAACAAAGTCCTATCACACATTTTCCATCGGAAAATCCTATCGTGTGTACAGGGCATTAGTCTTGACTGTGCCTTTTTGGTTAAAAATAATCCTTTGATGTCTTGATGGTTCCCACTACCCTCACTCAGTAGTAACAGTGTAGTGTGCTGTTACTGTCTGTGTGTTCACACAGACACTGCACTGATGATGATGATGACAGCTGCTGCTGCTGATTTTCCCTCAGTCTGAATCTGCCCTCTCCTCAACACTTACTTGCTGGAGGTGGCAGGCAGTGAGACTGATATCATTCCGCCAGGGCCGGAACTTTATTGGCATTATCTGGAAATGCAAGCGGGAAGGAGTTAATTTGCCTGTAAGCCGAGTTATATGTTATAAAATTTTAAGTAATTTTTCTCCTTCACTGATGGGCACTGATAGGCGGCACTGATGGGCACTCATGAGGTGGCACTGATGGGCACTGATAGGCATTTATGAGGCGGCACTGATTGGCTGCACTGAAGAGGCAGCACTGATGGGCACTGATAGGCAGCACTAATGGGCTCTCATGAGGCAGCACTAATGAGGAGGCACTGATGGGCGCTCATGAGGCAGAACTGATGGGCACTGATAGGTTGCACTGATGGGCACTGATGAGGCAGCACTGAAAAGGAGGCACTGATGGGCACTCATGAGGTGGCACTGATGGGCACTGATAGGCAGCACTAATGGGCACTCATAAGGCAGCACTGATGGGGTGGCACTGATGGGCACTAATGAGGTGGCACTGATAGGCTGCACTGATGGGCACTGATGAGGTGGCACTGATGGGCACTGATAGGTTGCACTAATGGGCATTGATGAGGTGGTGCTGATGAGAGGGCATGGATGAGGCGGCACTGATGAGGTGGCACTGATGGCCACTGATAGGCAGCACTGATGAGGTGGCACTGATGGGCACTGATGAGGCGGCACTGATGAGGCTGCACTGATGGGCACTGATGAGGTGGCACTAATGGGCACTGATAGAGAGAACTGATGAGGCAGCATTGATAGGCAGCACTGATGAGAGGGCACTGATGAGGCTGAGCTGATGGACACTGGTGAGGCTCCATTAATGGGCACTGGTGAGGCTGCACTGATGGGCACTGGTGAGGCTGCATTGATGGGCATTAGTGAAGCTGAGCTTTGTGGACAAAATGTGAGAAATAACATATATATCATACAATCATTCCATAAACACATACCACATACACTGCATATATCATTTGAGAAAAATATGCTTAGAAAGTAAAAGTTTACTATTTGCCAAAAAAAAAAAAAAATATGTCCCCGGAATTCATTTTAAAAATCTGGTCACCTTATCCTAGGCTCCTGTGAATGAACTCATGGGACCCATAGAATATGATTTAGACTACCCAGGAGCCGTGGCCCACGGGGAGTGGGAAAAGCATGAAAAAATTGCCTGCAGCTGCATCAAGAAGATCAGTGTCAGCATAAGGTAGTACAGACGGCCCTCCTGCTGGGCAGGTTCCCGGGCCCTACTTTTGAACTGATGGGGCCTGGTACAGGAGGGCTGGCTGTACTGCCTTATCAGCGGCCCTGTAGAGATGGTACAGTAAGTAAGCATTCGCACCATAAGACAGTAGGTGTGTTACTGGCAGGATAACCAAGTAAAAGAAAATAAGTAAAAAAAAGCCTTAAAAAAACAACTTATGGAGTCACCACAATTCTAATAATTCAAGGCAGGTTAAGATAAATGAGATGAAGTTTGGTCTGTCATTGCATTGCCATGAAGATCATTACACCTCTTCTTCCTTTATATACATTTTATATAAAAATAAAGAAGGTAAATTACCACTGGTCCGTACAAAGATTATACCAAGAGTTTAAACTATGCTATTACTTATAAATAATTTTAGTAAATCATGGGCGCTATGTGTGCTCCCAGTGAGGCAGATTTAGTTATGGGATTATGGGAACAAGGGTAGGATATGCTGAATTATTGGATGAGATATGTAGTTGGTTTTCTATTAATTTGGAAAGGCAAGCATAGCCCTTTGGACAATTTCTAGAAGGGTCTATACTGCCAAGATAAAAACATCCTCAAAACATGTACTCTTTTTAAACAAAGATTCATGCACTTTTCCTTTTTTATGTGACCAATTTTCCATTCCGATTTTCTATATCTGGGTGTCATGATGTGCCATCCTTTCTGTATTTGCCGAATCGCCATTAGTATTCCTTCTCCGTGTGCCACTTCTGTCTAATATCCAGTAGTTTGGTATGCTTTTTTCTGTCTCAGAATTGTTTATGCATTCCCAAGTAGTAAAAGCTTTGCCAGCCAAGATAAATTGATCCTCTACTGAGGCACTAGAAAAGTATATACAAATACACATTTTGTTACATTACATGGTCATTGCTTGTAAATTTACCTTCTGCATTCTATACTTAAAAAGGTACTGAGAGAATTGGGATACCACTGAGACCAAGTATTTGTTTTTTTCTTTTTTTATGTCACCTTCTTCTTCATTATCATCTTATTCTTTAATTTATCCAGTTTGAAATTACACTATGTGTAAGGATCTGGTAGGAAGCTAAGCAACCTTATTTACAAACGTAGAAAAGCCTTTTTTTTATTTAGCATTTTTTTATGTGTTATGAAAAAAATGAATGCCCAAAACTAAAATAAAAAAAAAAAAAAAAATCTATCAATATTATTAGACAAAAATAGGAAAAAAACAAACAAAAAATAATACCAATAGGTACAGTGCCTTGCAAAAGTATTCACCCCCCTTGGCTTTTTACCTATTTTGTTACATTACAGCCTTTAGTTTAATTTGTTTAATCTGAATTATATGTGATGGATCAGAACACAATAGTCTAAGTTGGTGAAGTAAAATTAGAATAATATATACATAAAACTATTTTCAGAAATAAAAAAACGATAATTGGCATGTGCGTATGTATTCACCCCCTTTGTTATGAAGCCCATAAAAAACTGTGCAGCCAATTACCTTCAGAAATCACATAATTAGTGAAATGCTGTGTGCAATCTAAGTGTCACATGATCTGTCATTACATATACACACCTTTTTGAAAGGTCCCAGAGGCTGCAACACCTAAGCAAGAGGCACCACTAACCAAACACTGCCATGCAGATCAAGAAACTCTCCAAACAAGTTAGGGGCAATGTTGTTGAGAAGTACAAGTCAGGGTTAGGTTATAAAAAAATATCCAAATCTATGATGATCCCTAGGAGCACCATCAAATCTATCATAACCAAATGGAAAAAACATGGCACAACAGCAAATCTGCCAAGAGACGACCACACACCAAAACTCACGGACCGGGCAAGGAGGGCATTAATCAGAGAAGCAGCACAGAGACCTAAAGTAACCCTAGAGGAGCTGCACAGTTCCACAGCAGAGACTGGAGTATTTGTACATAGGATGACAATACGCCATACACTCCATAGAGTTGGGCTTTATGGCAGAGTGGCCAGAAGAATACCATTACTTTCAACAAAAAACAAAATGGCACGTTTTGAGTTTGCGAAAAGGCATGTGGGAGACTCCCAAAATGTATGGAGGAAGGTGCTTTGCTCTGATGAGACTAAAATTGAACTTTTTGGCCATCAAACAAAATGCTATGTCTGGCGCAAACCCAACACATCACATCACCCCAAGAACACTATGCCCACAGTGAAACATGGTGGTGGCAACATCATGCTGCGGGGATGTTTTTCAGCAGTCAGGACTGGGAAACTGGTCAGAGTTGAGGGAAAGATGGATGGTGCTAAATACAGGGATATTCTTGAGCAAAGCCTGTACCACTCTGTGTGTGATTTGAGGCTAGGACAAAGATTCACCTTCCAGCAGGACAATGACCCCAAACACACTGCTAAAGCAACACTTGAGAGGTTAAAGGGGAAACATGTAAATGTGTTGGAATGGCCTAGTCAAAGCGCAGACCTTAATCCAATGGAAATCTGTGGTCAGACTTAAAGATTGCTGTTCTCAAGCGCAAACCATCCAATTTGAAGGAGCTGGAACAGTTTTGCAAAAATCGTCAAAAATCCCAGTGGTAAGATGTGGCAAGCTCAAAGAGACTTATCCAAAGTGACTTGGAGCTGTGATAGCCGCAAAAGATGGCTCTACAAAGCATTGATTTTAGGGGGGTGAATAGTTATGCACATTGACTTTTTCTGTTATTTTGTCCTATTTGTTGTTTGCTTCACAATAAAAAAAAAACATCTTCAAAGTTGTGGGCAAGTTCTGTAAATTAAATCATGCAAATCCTCAAATAACCCATGTTAATTCCAGGTTGTGAGGCAACAAAACACGAAAAATGCCAAGGGGGGTGAATACTTTTGCAAGGCACTGTAGGTGCTAGTATAGAATTTTTACTAGTTAGACTGTCAGCACAGGTAAATTAGGCAGGCCTATGCTTTGAGCTAGGTTTTGATCTGGGGACAGGGAGTGGTTAAAGTAGCAGTGGGTGTGACCACCTGTGCTCTAGTTCTGAGGCGCCTCCCCTGCTTCCAGAGAGAATGTTCTGGAAGAGGGGCAGGGCCTGGAACTGGAGTGGCAGGCAGCTCATGTGGGAGCCCTGACCAATCCCCAACTGGTATTGGCAGGGGGCGGGCCTCCTATATAAGCTGAGATAACATGCCACTGGGGGGAGTTGTCGGCCGTGGAAGTGGAGAATGAAGTACTAGACAGCAGCAGGAGGACTCCACCATCTGGGGGGGGGGGGTGCGCTGATCACAGGAGGAGGCCCGGAGAGAATTGTGAAGGAACTTTGCCTTTACGCGGTCATTGGCAAAGTCCTCATCATTACATGGTCATTGATGAGGAACTCCTGGAGCAGTGGGGCAGGTGAAGCTGTCAGAATGTACGGTCCGGTCAAATTCTCCATCAAGGACTCGGGGCAGAGAAAGGGGTCGGTGAGTATACCACAGTGGAGGGCTGGAAGTGCCAGGAAGTCTGTGAGGGAACTTCACTTTTACACGGTCATTAGTGAAGTCCTCATCATTACACGGTCATTGATGAGGAGTCCTGGATCAGAGGAGAGATTGTGGGGAGTTGTGTCAAATCGATGTGGTCTGAGGGCACAGGATTTGCAAGCTGGGCTGCTGGGAACAGTAGTTCATCGCTCAGTATATGCTTTTAAACTACTAGGCCTCTGGGGAGAGGTACTGCAGGCCTCTGGCCTAGTAGCAACAAGCAACCAGAGTCTGCAGGAGGAAATATTCAGAGTGGGTCCTTTTTGCTTAAAGAAGAAGATGTGACATTACATTAATAACTATAGTATAAGTTTGTGCAAGAGGTGGAGAGGATATCTGGGAACATCACCGTTACATGGTCAAGAGTGATGTCCTCATCCTTACACGGTCATGGATGAGAAAGTTCTGGAAGCAATAGTCTGCAGGAGTTAAGCAGAGGAGGAGCAATAGTCTGCATGGTGATGCAGGGAAAAGACTGTAGCTGTTACACGTGTGCATCATTTCTTCAGGCTCAAATTATGTGCTATTTAGTAAAATCTCCAAATATGATGGCAAAGTAAATTATTCTATGGGCATCCCATATACCCCTTTCCCCCAACCAAGTTGTACCCCCAATAAACAAAAACAAAACCAGCAAATGACTGTTCATTGTCTCTGCGAGTGATATATGGGAGTCTGGCAGCAGGGTGATATGGTGGATGTTTGTTACTAGTGGAAACTACACCGCTACAAATAGTTAGGGGGAGATAAAGAAGAAGGGCTGATTAGGTTAAACTAAACCCTTAACCCAAGGGTAAAATTGGAAAAAAAAGCACACACAGGAGGACGCAAACACCTAGTGCATTTCCGTAACATTTATTGACTAGAAAACGCACAAATATACTCACAAACTTTGCTGAAAAAAGCATCAAATCAAACATAATCCACTCCAGCAATAGGACGGCATCATATACTATAGCTCAAATCGTCCTTTGATATATCCATCTATATTGGCTGGCTCTGTTGCCAGCTCTCTGAGGACAGCAGCCGCCTAGCCTACCAGCCTACTTTAACCATTACATTACCGGTTACCACTTAACCCCTGAACTTCCAGCCTGTCCCCTATGGACTAAGTTGCTTAGCCCTTTATATCTCCTGTTATATATGGACTTGTGTGTTTGCGCTTACAGTTACCAATACTCTGTATATCCATCTATATTAATGCTGGATTTACTTTGGGGGACTTTTGTTTTTGCATATTTTATTAAAGAGCTTGTCAAAAACTGGCCTTGGGGTTTTATTTGCTTTGGCCATTTTTTGGTGAATGACTAGAGGTACTCTGTACCCCATGCGACTTTCGCATGGGGTAGGCTGCGATCTGGGGGCCCTCTTGATAAATGAGGCTTCCAGATTCTGATAAGTCACCGCTGCACCCCCACAACCACCAGGCCAGGATTATGGGAAAAAGGCCCTTGTCTTCATCAACATGGAGAAGTCCCCCCCAAATCACCCTATGTTAAGTGCATGTGGTCTGGTATGATTCAGGAGGGGGGCACAGGCTTGTTCCCCCCCTTTCCCTGCCTGCCGGGCTGCATGCATGGATAAGAGTCTGGTATGGTTTTTGGTGAAGGCCTGATTCTTTTGGATTTTTGATGTGAAGTTCCTCACAAAATCCATTGCAGACCTAAAGGCCTGGTATGGACTGGGGAATGGGGGGTGAGGAAGGGGGGGGTTGGGGGAACTGCGCGCTGTTTTAAAAAAAAAAATGTTGCTGTCTTTTTTGTTTACATTCTGCTGTCAGCAGGGAATTCCCATTGATAGCAGATGAGTCATGGTTGTTAAAGATGCGGCAGGTGCTGGCTTCTTAACCACTTGAGCCCCGGACCATTATGCTGCCTAAGGACCAGAGGTCTTTTTCCAATTTGGCACTGCGTCGCTTTAACTGCTAATTGCGCGGTCATGCAATGCTGTACCCAAACGAAATTTGCGTCCTTTTCTTCCCACAAATAGAGCTTTCTTTTGATGGTATTTGATCACCTCTGCGGTTTTTATTTTTTGCGCTATAAACGGAAAAAGACCGAAAATTTTGAAAAAAAATGATATTTTCTACTTTTTGTTATAAAAAAAATCCAATAAACTAAATTTTAGTCATACATTTAGGCCAAAATGTATTCGGCCACATGTCTTTGGTAAAAAAAATGTCAATAAGCGTATATTTATTGGTTTGCGCAAAAGTTATAGCGTCTACAAACTAGGGTACATTTTCTGGAATTTACACAGCTTTTAGTTTATGACTGCCTATGTCATTTCTTGAGGTGCTAAAATGGCAGGGCAGTACAAAACCCCCACAAATGACCCCATTTTGGAAAGTAGACACCCCAAGGAAATTGCTGAGAGGCATGTTGAACCCATTGAATATTAATTTTTTTTGTCCCAAGTGATTGAAAAATGACAAAAAAAAAAAAAATATTTACAAAAAGTTGTCACTAAATGATATATTGCTCACACAGGCCATGGGCCTATGTGGAATTGCACCCCAAAATACATTCAGCTGCTTCTCCTGAGTATGGGGATACCACATGTGTGGGACTTTTTGGGAGCCTAGCCGCGTACGGGGCCCCGAAAACCAATCACCGCCTTCAGGATTTCTAAGGGTGTAAATTTTTGCTTTCACTCTTCACTGCCTATCACAGTTTCGGAGGCCATGGAATGCCCAGGTGGCACAAAACCCCCCAAAATGACCCCATTTTGGAAAGTAGACACCCCAAGCTATTTGCTGAGAGGCATATTGAGTCCATGGAATATTTTATATTTTGACACAAGTTGCGGGAAAGTGACACTTTTTTTTTTTTTTTTTTTTTCATAAAGTTGTCACTAAATGATATATTGCTCACACAGGCCATGGGCATATGTGGAATTGCACCCCAAAATACATTTAGCTGCTTCTCCTGAGTATGGGGATACCACATGTGTGGGACTTTTTGGGAGCCTAGCCGCGTACGGGACCCCGAAAACCAATCACTGCCTTCAGGATTTCTAAGGGTGAAAATTTTTGATTTCACTCTTTACTGCCTATCACAGTTTCGGAGGCCATGGAATGCCCAGGTGGCATAAAACCCCCCCAAATGACCCCATTTTGGAAAGTAGACACCCCAAGCTATTTGCTGAGAGGCATGGTGAGTATTTTGCAGCTCTCATTTGTTTTTGAAAATGAAGAAAGACAAGAAAAAACATTTTTTTTTTTCTTTTTTCAATTTTCAAAACTTTGTGACAAAAAGTGAGGTCTGCAAAATACTCACTATACCTCTCAGCAAATAGCTTGGGGTGTCTACTTTCCAAAATGGGGTCATTTGGGGGGGTTTTGTGCCACCTGGGCATTCCATGGCCTCCGAAACTGTGATAGGCAGTGAAGAGTGAAATCAAAAATTCACGCCCTTAGAAAGCCTGAAGGCGGTGCTTGGTTTTCGGGGTCCCGTACGCGGCTAGGCTCCCAAAAAGTCTCACACATGTGGTATCCCCGTACTCAGGAGAAGCAGCAGAATGTATTTTGGGGTGTAATTTCACATATTCCCATGGCATGTTTGAGCAATATATCATTTAGTGACAACTTTGTGCAAAAAAAAAAAAAAAAAAATTTGTCTCTTTCCCGCAACTTGTGTCGCAATATAAAATATTCCATGGACTCGACATGCCTCTCAGCAAATAGCTTGGGGTGTCTACTTTCCAAAATGGGGTCATTTGGGGGGGTTTTGAACTGTCCTGGCATTTTATGCACAACATTTAGAAGCTTATGTCACACATCACCCACTCTTCTAACCACTTGAAGACAAAGCCCTTTCTGACACTTATTGTTTACATGAAAAAGTTTTTTTTTTTTGCAAAAAAATTACTTTGAACCCCCAAACATTATATATTTTTTTAAAGCAAATGCCCTACAGATTAAAATGGTGGGTGTTTCATTTTTTTTTTTTCACACAGTAATTGCGCAGCGATTTTTCAAACGCATTTTTTGGGGAAAAAACACACTTTTTTAAATTTTAATGCACTAAAACACACTATATTGCCCAAATGTTTGATGAAATAAAAAAGATGATCTTAGGCCGAGTACATGGATACCAAACATGACATGCTTTAAAATTGCGCACAAACGTGCAGTGGCAACAAAATAAATACATGTTTAAAAGCCTTCAAAAGCCTTTACAGGTTACCACTTTAGATTTACAGAGGAGGTCTACTGGAAAAATTACTGCACTCGATCTGGCCTTCGCGGTGATACCTCACATGCATGGTGCAATTGCTGTTTACATATGACGCCAGACCGCCGATTGCGTTCGCCTTAGCGCGAGAGCAGGGGGCGACAGGGGTGCTTTTTTTTTTTTTTTTTTTTTTCTTTATTATTTTTTTGCTTTTTTAATCTTACTTTTAAACTGTTCCTTTCATATTTTTTTTTTAATCATTTTTATTGTTATCTCGGGGAATGTAAATATCCCCTATGATAGCAATAGGTAGTGACAGGTACTCTTTTTTGAAAAAATTGTGGTCTATTAGACCCTAGATCTCTCCTCTGCCCTCAAAGCATCTGACCACACCAAGATCGGTGTGATAAAATGCTTCCCCAATTTCCCAATGGCGCTATTTACATCCGGCGAAATCTAAGTCATGAAATACTCGTAGCTTCCGGTTTCTTAGGCCATAGAGATGTTTGGAGCCACTCTGGTCTCTGATCAGCTCTATGGTCAGCTGGCTGAATCACCGGCTGCATTCTCAGGTTCCCTGTTGAGACAGGAGAGCCAGAGAAAAACACGGAAGACGGTGGGGGTGGGGGGGGCATTCCCTCCCATGGCTTGTAAAGGCAGTCTAGAGGCTAATTAGCCGCTAGGATTGCTTTTACATGAAAGCCGACCGCTGGCTGAAAAGAATGATACCAAGATGATACCTAAACCTGCAAGCATCATTCTGGTATAACCACTCAGTCGTGAATGGCGTACCTGAAGACAAAAAAATGGTTAACAATGGTTAACAATAAAGCACAGTAAACAGTAAAGTATAAATAATTACACACCTGAAAAACAAACATGATAAAACATAATAACAATAACAATAACAATAAAACATTGCAGAATAGAATACAGTAAAAAAGAGCAGAACAATAGAGAGAGAGAATAGAGAGAGAGAGAACAATAAAACGACAACTATTTTTTTTTATTTCATATATTTTTTTTTTTTTTACACTTTTTTTGTAACTAACTTTTATAACGGTAACCGGTTCCAGGTTCGGGTCTCTCAAAATGCGATGGCATCTTGGGAGACCCTGTGAAAGTGTGCCTAGTCTGTGCAATGCTGTACTCTACGCTAATACTCAACTAGTGAATGGTAGCGTTCAAAACATTCACCAATGCAAAGACCAGGATTGTCAGGACAGGAGGGACAATAATAGCGGGTGTCACGCCTATATCCGCGCTTGCTGCAGACACAACATCTTTTTTGGGGGGTTCGCTGGGTAGGGGTACTCGGGAGGACATAAAGAAAATGCCTCTCATGCAGCCGACTGCATTTGGTTGGGGATGTGAATGGGGGAAGTACGGGCGCTGCAGAAGCGGTGGGTTCCCAATTAGGATTGGCGAATGCAGCAGGAAGGGCATTATGGGCACGACGGGCCTGTGTTTGTCTTTTTGGTGGCAGCGGGACACTACTTGTGCTTGCCACCTCACCAGCTTGAACTGCACTTATGGGACTCGCCACGTCACCACGTGTTACTGCAGTGCTGGTTTGACTACGACCGGGGTGTACTAGGCTGCTGGCGCTTGCCAGTTCCCCAAAACGCTACCAAAAAACTGTTAGCGATCGCAGGGATCAGGCCTGACTCTGCGAACGCTGCAGTTATGCGTTTAGTGTTTTGTAAGTGACAGTGATCAATCGATACTGCACTTGGGTGGGCTGGGCTGGGCCGGGCGGAGGGGCAAAACGCAGGTGCTAGCAGGTATCTGGGCTGATCCCGCTAACACTGCGTTTTTGGGAACCCTAAACTGCTGGTGACGCTAGTATAGATCTGATCGGATCAGATATTGATGCGATCAGATACTATACCACTAAGGGAGGTGTACGGTGCGTGCGTGGGTGTTAGCGGTACTGGCGCTAACCTGACGCTGCCTGGGGCTGGTGCTTGCCAGTTCACCAAAACGCTACAAAAAAAACTGTTAGCGATCGCAGGGATCAGGCCTGACTCTGCGAACGCTGCAGTTATGCGTTTAGTGTTCTGTAAGTGACAGTGATCGATCGATACTGCACTTGGGTGCGCTGGGCTGGGCCGGGCGGAGGGGCAAAACGCAGGTGCTAGCAGGTATCTGGGCTGATCCCGCTAACACTGCGTTTTTGGGAACCCTAAACTGCTGGTGACGCTAGTATAGATCTGATCGGATCAGATATTGATCCGTTCAGATACTATACCACTAAGGGAGGTGTACGGTGCGTGCGTGGGTGTTAGCGCTACTGGCGCTAACCTGACGCTGCCTGGGGCTGGTGCTTGCCAGTTCACCAAAATGCTACCAAAAAAACTGTTAGCAATCGCAGGGATCAGGCCTGACTCTGCGAACGCTGCAGTTATGCGTTTAGTGCCTTGTAAGTGACAGTGATCGATCGATACTGCACTTGGGTGGGCTGGGCGGAGGGGCAAAACGCAGGTGCTAGCAGGTATCTGGGCTGATCCCGCTAACACTGCGTTTTTGGGAACCCTAAACTGCTGGGGACGCTAGTATAGATCTGATCGGATCAGATATTGATGCGATCAGATACTATACCACTAAGGGAGGCGTATGCTGTGTGCGTGGGTGTTAGCGGTACTGGCGCTAATCTGACGCTGCCTGGGGCGACGCATATCACCGCCGGGCGATCGGGGGGCTAAACCTTTATTCGGTAATAAACGGCGGGTGCCCTGACACTATAAAAAATAAACAAACTAACCAGCGTCACCCGTAACGGTTATACAGTGATCAGTGGTGAAAGGGTTAACTAGGGGGCAATCAAGGGGTTAAAACATTTATTAGGTAGTATATGGGGGTCCCTGACGCTATAAAACGCTGACGGCGAACCTAAATATTTACCTCACTAACTAGCGTCACCAGCGACACTAATACAGCGATCACAAAAATGATCGCTTAGCGACACTGGGTAACAGTAACTGTGCTAACACAGTAACTGTCACAAACTGACACAGCAGTAATCAGAAAAAAAAAAAAAAAAAAAAACTGCTGGTGTCAGTTTGTGACAGGGGGGGGGGGGTGATTGGGGGGGGATCGGGGGGCGATCGGGGGGGGATCGGGGTGTAATGTGTGCCTGGCATGTTCTACTGTGTGTGTGTGTGTGTGTTGGTGCACTCACTCACATGTCGTCTCTCCTCGGGCCGGAACGGAAACTACCGACCCGAGGGGAGATTACATCACTTCCTTTGCTGCTGTTTAGCATACAGCAGCAAAGGAGTGTTCCCATTGGCCGGCGGCGATCGCGAGGGGGGGGCCACGAACGGATGGCCTCCCCCTCGTCTCTGATCGCCGGGGGACAGAACGGGACCGCCTCGGGCGGCGGGGGGGGTCCGATCGGACCCCCCACCCGCGGAAGGCAAACCCTGTACGTGATTTTGCCTGTCCGTGCCGCCTTGCCGACGTACATCGGCGTGAGGCGGTCGTCAAGTGGTTAACAACCAGCTACTCACTGGTTGTTAGGGGCACCGACGGGTGCAGGCTCCTTAACAACCAGCTATTCACTTAAAGACGCTGGAGGATGCCGGGTGCCGATGTTAAAATACCACGTTTTCACTACTAAGATACCTCATCACTTGAAGAAATAGCGCATGGGATATTTTAGTAGCATTTTTTAAGGGAAATACAAAAAAAAAATTGAAAAATGCTGAGCCATTTTATCGCAAATTTTAAAGTGCTAGATGATGTTTTATGAATTGAGCCCTTTGTACACTGATCAGCCATAACATTATGACCACCCACCTAATATTGAGTATGGCTCCCTTTTGCTAAAACAGCCCTGACCCATTGAGGCATGGACACCAAAGTAACATCCACATGAATGGCAGGACCCAAGTTTTCCCAGCAGAACATTGCCCAAACCATCACACTGACTCTGCCAACTTGCCTTCTTATACCGCATCCTGGTGGCATCTCTTCCCCAGGTAAGTGACACACATGCACCTGGCCATCCACATGATGTAAAAGAAAACGTGATTCATCAGACCAGTCCACCTTCTTTTATTGCTCCATAGTCCAGTAATGATGTTTATCTAACCATTGTAGAAGCTTTTGGCCGTGGACATGGGTCATCATGGGCTTCTTAGCCCCATACACAACATACTGCAATGCTAATTTTTTTTCTGCTTTCACCTCAGCAACATGTTCACTTGCTGCCTAAAATATCCCACCAATTTTTAGATGCCATTGTAATGAGATATTACCTTTACCTGTCAGTGGTCAAAATGTTACGGCTGATCGGTGTATCTCTCTATTTAATGTCTATACAGTGTTTAGACTACATACACTTAAATGCTTAGCAGCACCTGTGTGTTAAAGTGGTTGTAAACCCTCACATATACCCAGTAATGTGAACAGCTTCAGATGATACATAGAGATGAACAAATCATCCTATATAGGTTTTACTTGTTTATCTGCAGTCTTCTCTTACCTCTTCATACGGGCAGAAAAGTGTTAAAATCTTTCTTCATCTGTCAGGCGCACAGAGGAGGGGGTGGAGTGACTGCAGTAACAGTGTGTGAGAGCTGATTGGAGGAAAGGAACACCCCCCCTTCACACAGCAGAACAACTGTGTTTTGGAATAGACAAGCTGTCTGCTTAGTTCCCCCCCAAGTATCACGTGTGTCAGGAAAACTTCTCAGAAGTGACTCATGCTTATAACAGAGGAACGAAGTTTCAGAGAGAAACAACACTTAGAACTTTGGAGAGAGATAAGTAGATACTACAGATATATGTGCTTTGCTCAGATTCCATGACTGAGGTTTACAACCACTTTAAGGCATAACATTTCTATCACTTTCTGGCACCCGGGGAGCCATACCTACCACATACAGCCATCACTACAAGTGAATAGCAGTATATAGCTGTGCACAGAGAAACATTGATGGCTTCTGTACTGATATTTACCTGCGCATTCAGTGCCATCCCCTGATGCACCACTTTCACATTTGAGTACATGACATCTAAACACTGTGTCAGATGGTCCAGTTTTCAACAGCAACTGGGCAAGTGTGAAGGGGAGAGAGGCAGCAGTGGAGGACAGGATATGCTACATGAGACATTCAACCACAATTGGTTAATGGACCTCTGCAAGTTGCTTTATAACTTAAACTGCTAACTCAGTGTAAACACCTGTGAGCCCAGGATAGTACTATTGTATAACTGAGGTTAGGAAAACCTTCAGGGCTACTGCACAGACGCAGGAGTCCTGTAACTTTGGCACAACAGCACTAGGGTCGTCGGTTCTAATTCCCAACCATGGCACTACCTGCCTGGAATTTGCATGTTCTGCCTGTGCGGATTTCCTCCGGGTACACCGGTTTCCTCCCACACTCCAAAGACATGCTGTAGGTTAATTGGCTCCAATCTAAACTGGCACTAGTATGTGTATGTATGTATGAATGTGTTTAGAGCAAAAGGAGTTCCCCTAGCGGACTTTAAAGGCACATTTTTTAAGAAAATATTTTAAAAAAAAAGGGTATGTAAAGTAGATAACAGTTTATTAGTTACAAAAAATAATCAAGTGAATCACATAGTTACAAAGTTAAAAACAAGGAATGCATTTCCATAAATATAGAAGTTGATACCAATACATGTGCACCCGACGCGTTTCGGAGTTACTTATGCCTCCTTCTTCAGGGGTGATTGTAGGGTTTGCAACAAGAATTTTCTATATGGGAAATAATATGTATAACATAGACATGATGAGTGCACAATAAAAGAACGTAAATACAAAATCTATAGTTGTATGAGTCTGTATACATACACATTCATTTCTCTGTTTACACTTACATTGGTATCTACGGATATAGGTTGTGCATTCCAAGACGAATTAAAAGAAACATAGATATGTTGACGTACTGCCCATCGGGGGGGGGAAAGAGAAAAAGGGGGGGGGGGAAGGAAAAGAGGGGGAGGAAAAAAAAAAAAAAAAAAAAAAAGGGGGGGGGGAAGGGGAAGAGGAGGGGGAGGGGGAGGAAGAGAAAGGAAAGGAAAAGGAAGGAAGGCAAGGAACAGAAAGTAGAAGAGGGGGAGGGGGGGGGGCAGTTCGGAAAGGAGGGGGAGGGGAAAGAAGAAAGAGGGGGGAGGAAAGCAAGAGGAGGGAGGGGAAAGGGAAAAAGAGAATGTATGTATGTATGTATGAATGTGTGTTAGGGACCTTAGATTGTAAGCTCCTTGAGGGCAGGGACTGATGTGAATGTACAATATATAATAATGTAAAATTGACAGCGCTATATACATAACTACCTGTAATAAATTAAATAAATAAAGCAAGAGTCCTTTATATAGACCAGTGAATAACGTGGAATAAAATCTACTTTCTCCAGAACATAGTTTACGTAATAGGAGATGCCACGTAGGTCAGTCAATTTTATTTTCAAGCTAATATGTGAAATTTGTTTCCTTTAGTTGGTGGATGTTTAAAAAAACATAGTACCATGTCTTGCTGCTTCAGAAAAAGTAATAGCTGTTCACATAGCAGACCATTAATTATAGGTAATAGGCTATATGGGTAGAGATCAGTGTTTACAAACGTTTTTTATGTATGTACCATCATCCCTGAAGTAGTAAACCAAAAAATATGTAGAAAATGGGATTTTAAAGGTACCCCTGATATAGGAAAAGACATTATCTACTAAAAATATATCAAATATTTATTAAAGCAGTTTTACAAAAAAATATACGATAAAATGTGAGAATAGTTTTACATTCACAGTCAAAGGTATACATCCTCAACCTAATATTGACAATGAAAAAAACTGTGGTCACCAAGAGTTCAAAGCATAACCACGTCACTCTGGTCACTCCTGTCTCCTTGGGAGCATGTGCTCCATTGAGTGTCTTCCCTTCCCTTGTTTTGTTAACATTTACTGCGTTTGAATATCATGGGATCACCAGACGTTTACGATTCCTCTCGCGACCTATTCTGGATTGGTTGTCTAGGCCAGAATTGCCTCTATTAGAAACAATACATCTTTTAGAAAAGGGATACTAACATATATTGAGTCAGCTGCAATGATGTGCATATTGATACAGCTTTTCATATGTGGATATAAATTAGTGGTACAATGTTGTAGACGAATCATTGTAATGTGCAATTATGACCACACCCAAACCTTGGGGAACCCCTCTTCCCTTTTTTTTTTTTTTTTACCCCTCCCCAGGCTCTATTTTCCCTAGTTTTTACCCCCCCCCCCCCCAGTTCAGTGCCATTTGATCCCCGTATGGACGCCCAAGGGTGTATACTAGGTTGGACACACATCCCCCTTGGGCTTTTCTTTCCTGGGGGTTGCCAACCCGGTATACGCCCACCTTGAAGTCTCCTTATAGTCCTTGGCATACCGGTATAACCGTATCCAACAGCCATCTTTCCAACTGTCCAAGTTTTCCTTCTTGGCTCAGCACTGTCTCCAAAGGGAGTCTTAGTGCTGTTTTGGGCACAACGGAAGTAGTTTTACTTCCGGTCTGTCGTTTCCAGTTCCGGGTCATCAGTCCTTGGACCAGGAACTTCTCCTTTGCATCCGCTTGGCTCCGGTGCAGTGTGATGACACGCACAGCATTTTGGTGCCATGGGGAGGGATATTTAAACCCCACACATTCAGATGCTTGCTAGCAGTCAGGGAGCTCATGCTAAACATGGACGCCGGCACCAGGTAAAACTAAACATTGACCGTTAATCGGTCCAGCACTCTGTGATATGTCTAATTGTAAACTAAAGCACCACTTTTGGTACTCTATTTCCTTTTAAACAAACCTTTTTTTTTTTTTTTTTTTTTTATAGGAAGTGATTATCTTTTGTGGCCCACTACTTTAGGGTGCCCTTTCAGCAGCGCCAATAGAAATGTGACGTAGCTTCTTACATAACGATGTGATATCTTTTCAAGGTGAGCAGGTGCTCTTGAAGATTTAAAACTGCAGCGTACATATGTTCCTCGTTGCATCGAAGTTTAATATAGCTACATGCATTTTATATACTTTTTCAGAAACTGTGGAGCAGCTTTGTCTTCACCTGCACAGGTGCTTTTTTACAATTGATATTGTGCCATTCAATCCTCATGAGCTCCCAATACAAATATTCTTCTACTCTTCGGGGGGTTGGTGAGTGGTGTCCACTGTCTAGTTTGTCTTGTGGTCTACCTCTCTCTTCACCCGCAATATGTGTGAAATTTTATTATCTATGATATCTGTTACAGATACTGTAATCATCCTTTTTGCTTGTGATGACCTTCATCCATGAGAATATACATCCCTCCCTACGGGTGATCAGGCATCCATCTGGACTACACAGGGGGGAGTCATTTCTAGGGGCACCCCTCCTCCCCTCTTCTCTCAGTTGACTCCTCGTATCCTGCGACTTCCCCAGAACTCTATAACAGAGGTATGGAGTTGACGCGGTGGTTGTGTTGGGTGGGAGTACTAGGGGAGGGTTGGGTGTGAGCCTGTGTGATGGGGGTTGTTGGGTGTTTTTTTTGTTGGGGGGGGGAGTGGGATGGGGGGTGGGATGGTTTTTGTTCCTGTTTTTGTTTTTGTTTCTGGAGGGTGGTTTTGGTGGAGTTATGGTTGCACAAGCTAAAGAGCTTTCAAGCTACATAAATGTGAATATTTTATGTATTTTTTCTGTGTATTTACCTTTTTTTTTCTCTCTCTTTTGAACATCCAAGGTTGTTTTTATCGTGAATATTGTTGTTGAATAATTTAAAAGCCTCGTCCATTTTCCTGATGAAGCCTCCTGGGCGAAACATGTTGAAATTATGTGGACGTGGTTATGCTTTGAACTCTTGGTGACCACAGTTTTTTTCATTGTCAATATTAGGTTGAGGATGTATACCTTTGACTGTGAATGTAAAACTGTTCTCACATTTTATCGTATATTTTTTTGTAAAACTGATGCCTTTTCTTATATCAGTGGTACCTTTAAAATCCCATTTTCTACATATTTTTTGGTTCATTAATTATAGGTGAACTGACAATGCTAATGTGTTATTTCATGTGTTATTTGGAATAATGCCCCTTTTGGCTTGGCAGAACTTAGGTCTATTACTTTGGAAATGTTAGGATGTATTAGCTGTGTAAATCAAAGTAAACTTGAAATGAGAGGAATATGGGGACTGCCATATGAGTATGCCAGGGCCTATAGGTAGAAGATGCAGAAAGGCGCCTTTTTCTTAAAAAGTTATCAGTCACACCTATTATGACTAAAGTACAATTAGTTCATAAAAACGTATTTATAAGTTTTCATGATTTACTAAGCCGAGTTAGTACCAGTAAAACAAGTGATTGTACCTTATAAAAGGGAAATGATCCCAGCAGAAGGGTGTTACTTTGGGCGCCAAACCTTCAAGGACCAGTAATGGAAGTCTGGTCTTGGTTGCTAGGCTGTTTTTGGTTTTAAACAAGCACACAGCTAGGTCATCAACTCAGAAAACATTGACCCTATTGATTCAACGTGGCAGCCAGCAGGAAAATAAGGAAGAGCTTTTCAGAAGACGTTAGCTATTCATAATTTAATATTTCTCTCAATACAGGTCTACTGTAATGCATTCAAATCATACCACCTTGTGGATCTTTGGTAAACAAGATATTAAGGTTAGAAGGATAAATACACTGTGAAAAGGGTTTCACATCCAATGATGCACATACCTTTTACACATTGGGGGGGGGGGGGGGTTACTTTATATATGAAAGGAATCTGACTTTTATTGAGTTTTTTAACACAAGTTGTTCAGAAAATATATTAGAGTATGTATGTATTTAGTGGCTACTTGCAATGTACATACACATTTGAAATACTTGAAATAAGGTTATGCACACAAAGGGGTACTTGGTAAGCATTTACATGGGTACTTCATTTAGTAATAGTGAGTCAACCACATGCTAAAGTTGGCTGCTTACTGGTTTTCTGGTGCGTGAAGATGTGAAAGCAGAAGGGAACAATTAGTTCCATATCACTAACGTTTAGTCACAGCAGGTTTTATCTATGCAATAACATTGGTTTATGACAAGTTGTATTTTTCCCAAATATTGCATAATTACATGTATGAACATTTTGAATTAAAATTTGCATGACTATGCTTCTTTAGGAAAACAGGCAAAACACATAAAGGAAACCTGTTTTTAGAGTAACTGAAAATGAAAATGCTTGTATCTACACCGTCTCATTGGTCCTCTGGATTCAATACTGTCTAGGTCGCTGACCCAGAGATAGTTTATAGTTCAGGAGTTCTGACTTCTATGGCTGCATCATTCTATAGAATCTGTCAAACAGATATTATTTAGACAAGAGGATTGGTGAGAAAATGAGCATGAGGTTAACAATGACAAGTCAATGTTTTACTGATAATAGGTTTCTTTTAAAATAGTTACTGAATATAGTGTTACTAAACCCACTTGCAGAGAGAGAGCCACACTAGAAAAACAGGTTTATGTAAAGGGCAAGTCCATTTTTGTGAAAAAATTTTTAGCAAATAAAAAAATAGTATATATATTATGGTATTTAAATTGATAAACCACCCTTCAAACCAAAAAAATACCTCCACCGCGCTCCCTATACTCCACAAATTATAAGTGAATATAATATGAATATAATAAACCGCGTGGTGAATTAACTCACCACCAACAGTGCAGAGCAGCCCCTTTAAATTTATGATATATATACTAAATATTTGATCAAAGATGCCTGTAACTACCACAAACCTCCTACAGGCATCCAGGAAAAAATAAGAGGCGCTTTAGAAAAGTGACCAGGTGCCTTTAACACAATGATGGTGTGACCCTCTGCATGTGTACTATACACTGACACAAAGTAAGATCTTGCTCTGAACAGATCTATAATCTAAAAAATATATATGTGTACATATACCAACCATATAAGTGTTCAAGTGTCCTTAGCACAGTGATGGTGTGACCCTCTTAATGTGTATTTCAACACTCACACAAAGTGTACTCTTACCAGACACTTATATAACTATACATCTCCAGTGATACATTTTGTGCAGTCACTATAGCTCATGCTGCACATGCACAAAAATATACTACATAACAAATCTTCAAAATAAATCAGTCCAAAAACAGACGTGACATCACACGTGATAAAAAAATGTGTCCAAAACAGGTGAAAATAAATCTTGATAAAGACAAAGGTGATGCTGTGTCTCTTCCACCTCTCCCCTCGTGAGCAGTGATTCCACTCCCTCAAGAATTACACTCACCAACTTATTTTGCCAGCACTTTCATGCAAGGCAATAATCGCTTGTTTACCACACACCAGGGTAATTGGATCAATCGTTGTTCCACAGTGAATGTTTTAAATAAGGTCCACATGAAAGAAATAATAAGTGCTCCAGTAGTGTAAACCAGTAACACACATTTATTAAAACAACTGCAATCTTCTAACAATCCACTCACATTTAAAACGATAAAACTCAGCCAGAGTAAAGTGCAGATCACATCAAGCTTAATTCAGTGAAACCAAATATAACAAGCGGTCACGGCGGACCCGAGGTGTGTTTGGTTTCACTGGATTAAGCTTGATGTGATCTGCACTCTACTCTGGCTGAGTTTTATCGTTTTAAATGTGAGTGGATTGTTAGAAGATTGCAGTTGTTTTAATAAATGTGTGTTACTGGTTTACACTACTGGAGCACTTATTATTTCTTTCATGTGGACCTTATTTAAAACATTCACTGTGGAACAACGATTGATCCAATTACCCTGGTGTGTGGTAAACAAGCGATTATTGCCTTGCATAAGAGTGCTGGCAAAATAAGTTGGTGAGTGTAATTCTTGAGGGAGTGGAATCACTGCTCACGAGGGGAGAGGTGGAAGAGACACAGCATCACCTTTGTCTTTATCAAGATTTATTTTCACCTGTTTTGGACACATTTTTTTATCACGTGTGATGTCACGTCTATTTTTGGACTGATTTATTTTGAAGATTTGTTATGTAGTATATTTTTGTGCATGCGCAGCATGAGATATAGTGACTGCACAAAATTTATCACTAGTTATATAAGTGTCTGGTAAGAGTACACTTTGTGTGAGTGTTGAAATACACATTAAGAGGGTCACACCATCACTGTGCTAAGGACACTTGAACACTTATATGGTTGGTATATGTACACATATATATTTTTTAGATTATAGATCTGTTCAGAGCAAGATCTTACTTTGTGTCAGTGTATAGTACACATGCAGAGGGTCACACCATCATTGTGTTAAAGGCACCTGGTCACTTTTCTAAAGCGCCTCTTATTTTTTCCTGGATGTCTGTAGGAGGTTTGTGGTAGTTACAGGCATCTTTGATCAAATATTTAGTATATAAAAAAAATAGTATAGCACATACAAATGCAGCAGAAGTCATATTGTAATTTAAGGTAATTAAAAATTATTTTTCCTTTTCAATCTGCAGCCGATGTAATTATCTTTCAAATTCAATACAATATGGCAACCTGGAGGCATTCTGTATCCAGTTGGTGTTAGGAACGCCCCCGGAAATATAATTTCTTGCTTGTGTGATTGGCTCACTGGCTTTTCCAGAAGTCTGCACTCAGTCTAGGTTCACACCTATGCGGCTGCGTTTGATGAGCGCATTTTGCATTTTTAAACCAGTGTTTTTTATGCGTTTTTGCATGCAGTTTTCATGCATTTTGCGTTTTATGTTTTTTTTTTTCTTTAAACGCACTGTAAAAACACACTGCATAAAGATGGTTGTTAAGGACGGGGCTGCGAATGTTTGTTTTTTAGCGGGTAACTAGCGACGGCAAGGAAGAAAAAGAAGAAGAGGGCGGCGGCAGTGATGATGACAATGACGCGAGGAAGAGGAAGAATACGACGACACCGGGGGATGACAGCATGGGGAGAAAACGGCGACGAAAGACGGCGAGGGCACCAGGAGAGAAAACATCGGGAGAGACAACACCGGGAGAGACGGTGGCTCAGAGCTATTTTACTAATAAAGGAGTTGTCAAAAACTGGCTCTTGTTTTTTTTAACTTTTCACAGCTTTTTTGGTGAATGGGTAGGGGTACGATGTACCCGATATCCATTTACATAGGATGGGGGGCCAGGATCTGGGGGTCCCCTTGTTAAAGGAGGCTCCCCTGCCCCAAAGCACCCATCCCCCCATGTTAAGGGCATGTGGCCTGGTATGGTTCAGGAGGGGGAGGCGCAAGCTCGTCCCCTCCCTTTTCTGACCTGCCGGGTGGCATGCTTGGATAAGGGTCTGGTATGGACCCTGGGGGGGACCCCATGCCGTTTTTTAAAAATTTTTTAATTAAGCTTTCAGTGGGGAACCCCGCTGACAGCTGATGACTCATTGGCTTCCCGGCCCCCTGCTTAGCAACCAGCTATATACAGTGGTAAAATAAGAAACGCAAAAGACATCCAAAATGTACCACTTGCGTTTCTGGTGCAGCTCAATTGAAGTCTATTAGCTGCAAATTGCGGGAAAAAAAGTCCCTGACGTTTTCCAAAAATGCACCAGCCACAAAACGCATAGATGTGAACTAGTACCATAGGAGACCATGCTAAATGGACTGTAGTGCGTTTCTGCAAACTGCAAAATACACTAACAAATGCATAGGTGTGAACGTAGGATAACATACAAGTCAAAATTTAGACATTCTCTCAAACAGAAATTTTAGTTTTGATGAGATGTAACCTCTACAAAGGTTAAATACACCTAATAGTATGCAGACACTACAGCTTTTCTCAGGACTACATGAAAAGTGCTTCAGCTAAATTTAACAAAGCAGTCACTCCCATTTAGAAACAGTATCCAAAGGACATAGTGGAACAAACAACCTTTTCTTCAGAGCAGAAACAGGTAGGAATCTGCAACAATGTTTGTGAAAATCATTAGAATGTACATTGATCATCGACAGGAGATTTTTTTTCTCAACAAAAGCTATAATTATTCCATCCAATCCTTCCTCATAGAATTGAATATATTGCCAGAATTATCAGGACAAACTTTTGTATATAAAAATGATGTATGTAATTTTTAGCAATCAGGAACTGTAATAGGGCGTACACACGGTCGGACTTTGTTCGGACATTCCGACAACAAAATCCTAGGATTTTTTCCGACAGATGTTGGCTCAAACTTGTCTTGCATACACACGGTCACACAAAGTTGTCGGAAAATCCGATCGTTCTGAACGCAGTGACGTAAAACACGTACGTCGGGACTATAAACGGGGCAGTGGCCAATAGCTTTCATCTCTTTATTTATTCTGAGCATGCGTGGCACTTTGTCCGTCGGATTTGTGTACACACGATCGGAATTTCCGACAACGGATTTTGTTGTCGGAAAATTTTATCTCCTGCTCTCCAACTTTGTGTGTCGGAAAATCCGATGGAAAATGTCCGATGGAGCCCACACACGGTCGGAATTTCCGACAACACGCTCCGATCGGACATTTTCCATCGGAAAATCCGACCGTGTGTACGGGGCATAAGTGTTAATTTCAATATATAACACTTCACCAGCCCTACATGTCAAGAATCCACACAAAGTTTTAGAGATAACAGAACTTAGTTTTTGACAAAGGCAACAAAGCCTCCTCTGAAATCAGTAGTGGATTATCTGACAAAAAGTGCATTCAAAAACAAACTGCAGACATAGATAAGCAGCTGTTCCTATGTTTTATTTATTACTGAATTTCATGTACCGTCCACAGCTGTCCTTTAAGGCATTGTTAATGCTTGTTCACGTGGCCATCTTCAGCCTTGTCCTTCATCTTTTACTTAACTTTTATTTTTTTTTTTAAATTGGGGCTGGGGGGTGGGATGTTAGAGAAATAGAAACAGATGCAGAAAACAGTAGGAAAGCACAGATTACTCTAGAAAGAAACAATTATCTCTCTCAACTGTGCTTGCCACCAACAGACACCAAAAAAGTGCTAGAAAAACATTCTGCTGGCTTTTCCCTGGTATTTCTGTGATATCCTTTGCTTCAGGCTTGTTCGGGATGGATAGTACATTTTTACACATAGAACAAGAGCTTGCTATGTTATTCTGTTTTGTTTTTCTTTTCTTTTTTTTTTTGCATATTTTCTTTTTAGTGAGTTTTTGTTACAAGATCACAAGAAGGAGCAAACCAAAAGACAAGCGTTTCAGTATGTACAAGCTTAATGACTATTCAAGTAGATTGTGGTAAACAGACTTAGGTCAATATACAGTAAGCAAAGTTGAAAGAAGAAGTTAAATGACAAATCAGGGAGTACCAAAAACTTCCCAAAAACATGAAAATGAGTTTTCATTTGGCCAATATTTTTTTGATAAATGCAACTTACAAAACTCATATCTCTAAGGTCCCTGTTAAGACCCATGTGTTAGTTTAATGCATGACTGTGCTTTAAGGTGGGCTGCACGCCTTAATGTAGGAAAAATAGCACATGTACTTTTTTTAACTTAGCACACAGCAACACATGGCTGGTGCTTTGTGATGCACTGCAATTAGTTGCCTGCTACTGTAATAGTGCATTAGGGTGCCATTCAAAATTAACACTGTTTTACAGCCTACTTGCCCTGAATGCCCTGAATGCAGGGGTAACTTTTGCACAGGGCACGCTCATCAATTCCCAGGACCAGACAGAGACTGTGGTCATGTGAAGAATCGAACATTAAGGCAGTTCCCCGACTTAGAGATGAGCATTCACTGTGCATAATTAAATACAAAGTTTCTTGTCCCATGTCTCTACACATTGTAACTTAGATGTTGCATTAGAAGGGACGTGCTGAGCCTGCGCCCATGCCACCAGTCCAGCATACCTCTGTTACCTCACTCCCAGTAATAGAATGTCTGCACACTGATCTCTTCTGTGTCCTGGGCTTTTTCCCAGGAATAAGAGCATAAGAATCGGTAAGCTGCTTGCTACAAATGCGACGGCTCAATGTTGCTGATAATGACAGTTTGTACACTGCCCCAGCTCTCCCTCCCCACCTCTTGTGTGAATTGTCATCTGTGCACTCTGGGGAATGGGGCAGGACAGCCTCCTGGACAGGCACCAGGTTCACAGCGCTAGTCATGAGTTCTCCAGGGCATCCAGAATGATGTCATGAGGACAGAGTCGAGGAGAAAACCAACAAGAATGGCAGTGAGTACAGTATTCAGGAGAATGTAGCATACAGCATAAATTATGTATCCAGTGGTGTGGCACTGTACTTACTGTTCTATTATTATTGTTATTAAATATTACTAGAACAGTGACTACAGTTCTGTACCATTGAATACACAATGTTCTGCACGATGTACACAATGTGGCAGTTTGAAGTATATAATTCACAAAAGAGTGTGTGAAAAATTGAATTGTTGAATTAAAAACATACAACATTGTCAACAGTGTGGAGTATTATTATTACTATACAGGATTTATATAGCACCGACAGTTTACGCAGCACTTTACAACCTAAGGACAGTACAATTACAATACAGTTTACTACAGTAGGAGTAAGAGCCCTGCCCATTAGAGCTTACAATCTAAGAAGGAGGGTCAAGAGATACAAAAGGTAATAACTGTGAGGGATGGGCTGATGTAGAAAATAAATGTACAGTTGTTAGGTGGGGGCTGCATGGGCTTCTCTGAAGAGATGAGTTTCAGGGATCTTCTGAAAGTGGACAGAGTAGGAGATAGTCGGACAGATTGAAGTAGGGAGTTCCAGAGGATGGGAGAGGCTCTGGAGAAGTCCTGAAGGCTAGCATGGGATGAGGTGACAAGGGACCTAAAGAGCAGGAGGTCTTGGAAGGAACGAAGAGAAGAATTTTTCCACAGTCTGGTGCATTTTGCAGCCCATTCAAATGAATCTATTGCGCTAGCTTTGCACACAACCCCAATATGAGTTAAAGTGGATGTAAACCCAATTCATGAAATTCGAGCTGGGTACATACAGTATCTTACAAAAGTGAGTACACCCCTCACATTTTTGTCAATATTTTTTTTTTTTAATCAGAAAAAAAAAAGTTTATTGTGCCAACCAAGACATAAAACATTTTACATGAAAGAACATACATTACTTCATCACACATATATTGTACAAATGAAGATCAGTGTAACAGTGGCACCAAAAATAATGATTACTGAGATACATCTTGGTTATTACACACATAAGAGCTGTTGCAGACAAACACGTATACATCCGCCATGTGAATACTAACAGAACCTATGGCCAACGGGCCATCTAATGAACAATATTGCCCATGTTTTACCCAACCATATATACTTCTCTCCTCTTGTCTCTGAGTGTAAACGTGTCTAATACCTTGTTTGAGTAACATAAAATTCGCATTAGAGTCCATCTTCCATTTGACCCAAGTACCTTCTATACCTGTAGCAACCGTTGCATAATCAATCGTGTGGGTACCAACCCGGGTGTTTCTAACCAAGGTTGCCAAATGGAGTGAAATTTCTGAACCGCATTCCTATGCTGATAAGTCAAGTGCTCTCTTATAAGGATATAGTTAACCTGATCTATCCATTGTTGTTTAGTTGGGACATGTATAGAAAGCCAGAATCTGGCCACTAGTTTACAAGCTAAGTATAATAATCTAATCACTGCAATATTAATTGGGGGGGGGGGGGTATATCTCTTCATCCACAGCGCCTAAGATACATATCTGGGGGTCTAAAGGGACCTTGATTTGAAATACTGAAGAAATAATCTCAGTTATAGCACCCCAATACCGATGTAATTTTGGACAGCGCCACATCAGGTGAATTAGTGACCCTTCTTCTCCACAATGTTTAGGGCATAGGGAAGAATCCCTCCTACCCCAACGCCGCAGTTGTATAGGTGTGCGGTAGGCCCTGTGCAGTAAGAATAAATGAAACAACTTGTGCGATTGTGATACAGAAGTAATTGGCCCTGCCTGTAAACATATGTCCCATGTTTCGTCCTTTATTTCTCCTCAGTCCTCTGTCCAACCCCTCCTACTCGGTAGGGTGCCAGTGTCTTGTATAGATGATAACAGGGAGGAGTAAATATGGGAAATTAGACCCCTTTTCTCTTGACCATAAAAAATATCAGGGGGTGACTGGAAAGCGAGAGATTGGAAATCTGGCCCTGGGCTTGAAGAGCGTGCCGTACCTGGAGGTATCTGTAAAAGTGTTGGCTTGGAAGATGAAATTCAGCTTGTATATCTAGGAATGTTTTTAAAACATTATGTTTATATATTTGGGATATATTACAGATTCCGGCCAGCCTCCAAGCCTGAAAGCCCTCCAATTTGAATACTTCCTCTAAATTAGGATTGTCCCATAAAGGAGTTTCCGCCAGAAAACCCAAGATCTTCAAGTTAGATTTAACTGAGGTCCATAGTTTTTTAAGAAGAATAACAGTGGGAGCATGTTGTGGTAATAGAGGAAGCCCTGCCTCTAGATTTGCTAGTACTGAGACGTTTGACGTTCCTGTCCGCAATAGATTTTCAATTGAGCCCGAGTCATTCAATGACCCGAAACCACTCAAGTGTTGTAATTGAGAAGCATAAAAGTAGAGTCTCGGATGGGGGACTGCTGCCCCTCCCTTATCCTTACCATATTGCAGAGAGGAAAGGCTTATTCTAGCTACTCTTTTCTTCCATATCAGGGACCTAAACAAAGTGTCAATACGGTTAAACCATCTTTGAGGTATCCACTGTGGTGAATTATGCATAATATACCACAGTTGGGGGCACCAAACCATTTTAGATTTATTCTTCCAATTTCTGATAACGGAAGTTTGCACCAAGTGTTACATATCATTTGCAATCTTTTGAAAAGGGGTAGGAGGTTCTCCTCTAGGTACAACAGTGGATTAGCGGATACCTGTATTCCCAGATATTTAAATGAGGAGACTATCTTAAGGGATGCCGCAGTAATTGGTAATGTGATTGTTAGATCTTGGTTTGTCAAAAGGACAGATTTTCTCCAATTGATAGTGAATCCCGACAAGGAGCCGAACTGTTGTATAATCCACATAGCATTTGTAAGAGAGCTATCTGTGTCACCTAAATATAGTAAGGTGTCATCCGCGTAAAGGGAGACCTTCTCTATGACCGGTCCCCTGTTAAAGCCCACAATAGACGTGGATGATCTTAGCATAATCGCAAGCGGTTCAAGTGCCAGCGTAAATAGCAGGGGTGATAGCGGACACCCCTGCCTAGTGCCCCTGAAAAGAGAGAACGAGTCTGAGAGATCTCCATTCACGCGGATCCTAGCCTTGGGGGCTGCATAAAGCAGCTTAACCCATTGGATGAAAGTGTCTCCCAACCCAAAATATCTCAGCACTGCCCACAAGTAAGGCCACTCGACGCTATCAAACACTTTGGCCACGTCTAAGGATAAAATTGCTCTGCATCCCGGGTTATCAACGGGTATCTGGAGATTGAGAAAGAGGCGTCTGATGTTTAGGGCTGTGGATCTGGAAGGAATGAACCCTGATTGGTCCTTATGAATTATTTAATGAATAACCTTGGCTAGTCTGGTAGCCAGAGCACTTGCCAAGAAGCACAATAATTACTTCATTCATGGATTGGGTAAGCATCCCACCTCCCTCTCATCCTCAAACACCTCCTTTAAATGTGGTATAAGTAAATTAGAGTAACGCTTGTACACCTCCGCCGGCAAGCCATCTGAGCCCAGAGACTTGCCAGGAAAGGAGAGCGCCAATGCCGCTAGTAATTCATCATGAGGGGAGCATTTAGCTGCTCCGCATCAAGAGCCAAAAGTTGTGTAATATGATAGTGTTCTAGAAAAGAGTTGATTTCCTCTGGTGTAGGTGAGACCTTAGATGAATATACATCAGCATAGAAGTCCCTGAACGTGGATAAAATATCAGCATGAGAAGAAACTAAAGTCCCGGCGGGATTGGTTATTGCCTCTATGTGAGAAGATCCTCTCTGTGATCTCACCATCATGGCAAGCATATGGCCTGTGCTTTCTCCCTCCTCAAAATATTTCTGTTGGAGGAAAAACTGTTTATTATCTGCTTTCGTCAAAGTCAGATGCCTTACTAAATTCTGGGCTTCATGCCAAATTCTTTCAGTCTGTTCAGAGGGGGAGTCAACAAAAGCAGACTCAGCCCTCTCAACCTCCTGCAGCACAGAGTGCTCCCAAGCCTTAGTTCTGGTCTTAATAGTATTGATAGATGTAATAAATTGTCCCCTTAGATATGCTTTAAGCGAGTCCCAGAAAATGCCCGGGCTCGCTGAGGGCTTATTTAGCTGTATAAATATGCTCAAATTATCATGAATAGGATCAGGATTAGGGAGGTGCGACAGCCAAAATGGGCTGAGCTTCCAGCCCACCCGCTTGGTTACTCCGGTTGTACGGAGCTCGATACATAATGGAGAATGGTCAGATATGGTTATGGCCTCATAATGTGAGGAGATCACTAGTGGGAGCATACTATCACTACCAAGACCCAGGTCAATTCTTGAGAGACCTCCGTGTGTCGTAGAATGGCATGAATACCTTTTAACCTGTGGATGACCAAGCCTCCAAACATCCCTCAACCCAAGTTCCATAAGAAGCCGAGTGAAGGGTGCTTGCCCCCCCCTTGGTCCTCTCCCAGAAGCCTTAGTGGACAGCTTATCAAGGTCAGCATCCAAATAATTGTTGAAATCTCCCACAATAATGGCGGGTATACCCGGATGTTGGGATAAAAATGTAGCCATAGTTTTTAAAACCTCCGCTGAAAAGGGTGGTGGCACATACAGTATACATTCCCTATAATGCAGCGTAGTCCGTCTAAGGAGCATACTAAAAATATATATCTACCATTGGGGTCAACCAGTGAAGTAGTACATACCCAAGAAACATTCTTATGAATTAAAACACTGACCCCCCTGGCATAGGACAAGAAGGCAGAGTGAAACTGGGCACCAAATAAATTTGCAGAGAACGGGTAGTCTTCGCCAGGCAATATATGCGTCTCCTGTAAACACACCATGGTGGAACCCAGACATTTAATCGTATGTAGTACTGCCAATCTTTTCACCCTGTCTCCCAGACCTCTTACATTCCAACTTGTTATAACCTCTTGTTTAGCCATTAGATACTAATATAAGCATTGAGAACAGTGGACTCGTATGTCACCCCTTGGGTAGGCTTCTAGAAGGTTTGAGTTATAAAAAAACGAGATAGGCAGACTCTGATGATGAAAATGCACCCTGTAAGAGAAATGGTTAAGGGCATGTTTAGGGCAATTGGACCAACTGGGTCACAGTCCAGACAAAAAAAAAGAAGAAAAAAAAGGCAAAAAAACTGTGCTATCCACGAAGGACTCTCCACTGGGGTGCTGAATACTGTAGCCAGCTTTGAAGAGCCATTAGGCAACAGGCCTAATCTAGTGTCCATCAACATGAGTGGTACTAATGCACCTTGTGATAGCAGTCTTCCGCCTTAGTAGGAGTTTGGAAATAGCGTCTGATCAGTTCCAGTGTAACAGGCATGTTGTTCCTCGCTCAAGTAGCTCTGTGTCGTCTGTCCGCCGCATCCCTCAAGGAGCGCTCCTCTCTATCGAGCCATTGCATTGCCAATGTAGGTTTTTCAAAAAAATGAACTTCATCTCTGGCCACTACTCGTAGGTGAGCTGGATAAAGGATGGAATATTGTAACTCCAAAGAACGAAGTCTCTTCTTTACATCATTAAATTGGGCGCCCTGTTTTTTGTACTTTTGTAGTGGAGAAATCGGGAAACAGAGAGATTTTGGAGTTGTCCATCACCAGAGCCTCCCCCATCATGCAAGCTTTGGACAGAATGACATCTCTATCTCTATAATGGAGCAGTTTAAACAGGAAGGCTCTGGGGGGATTGCCGGATGGCAAGGGCCTGGCAGGGACCCGATGTGCTCATTCCACTGCGAACAAAGGGGAGAGCGACTCCTTCCCAAACTTCTCCATTAACCATTGCTCTATAAATTGAACCGGATTCTTCCCTTCCATTTTTTCCGGAATACCAATAGCTCTGATATTGTTTCTCCCAAGTCTATTTTCAAGGTCATCGAGTTTTGCGGCATCTTTAGCCACTATTATTTGTTGTGCATGCGCCTCTCTCTGCATGGGGGCCCAATCATCCTCCATAGTACTGATGCGCCCTTCTATGGCAGCCGTGCGTTCCCTTAATTTCTGCATGTCCTGACGCAGAAAGGACACCTCAGCTTTCATCCCTTTGACTTCTGTGGCCAGAGCATTAATAGAAATATTACAGGATGTAACTGCGGAAAGGATATCTCGCAGCGTGGGTTCAGGCCCAGCAGAGCCTGAAGCTGAAGCAGTGTGCAGGGCGTGAGATAGGGGAGTGACACTCACCGCGTCCCATGGCAGTACTGGTGCGGTCGGGTCCTCCAGGGGGACGGTGTCGTCTGCATCCGACTGAGAGCCACTATCATTGTCCATGCCGCCATCAGGCAGCTCAGGCATGTCCTGCAGCCCCTTGAACGAAAACAGCTTTTGCGCCGCCTCCTTGTACTTCTCCTTGGCTGGCTTGAGGGCCGCGCCATCTTGGGCCTCTTGGTCCAGAGCCGAACAGGCCGCAGATCCACGTCGGGGCATCTTTCAAGACCCAGGTAAGGACAGCAGTATTTTAGGAGACTCTGGAGAGCGATTAGACGCTAAGATCGATCAGCGGTATTTATCAGGATCAAATGTCGGATTCTCGGCGGAGCTCACTAGATGTGCGTCTGGCTACATCCGCTGCCAAGCCACGCCCTGTCAATATTTTATTATATCTTTTTTATGTGACAACTCTGAAGAAATGACACTTTGCTACAATGTAAAGTAGTGAGTGTACAGCTTGTATAACAGTGTAAATTTGCTGTCCTCTCAAAATAACTCAACACACAGCCATTAATATCTAAACCACTGGCAACAAAAGGGAGTACACCTCTAAGTCAAAATGTCCAAATTGGGCCTAAAGTGTCAATATTTTGTGTGGCCACCATTATTTTGCCAGCACTGCCTTAACCCTCTTGGGCATGTAGTTCTCCAGAGCTTCACAGGTTACCACTGGAGTCCTCTTCCACTCCTCCATGACGACATCACGGAGCTGGTGGATGTTAGAGACCTTGCACTCCTCCACCTTCCGTTTGAGGATGCCTCACAAATGCTCAATAGGGTTTAGGTATGGGGACATGCGTGGCCAGTCCATCACCTTTACCCTCAGCTTCTTTAGCAAGGCAGTGGTCATCTTTGAGGTGTGTTTGGGATCGTTATCATGTTGTAATACTGCCCTGCGGCCCAGTCTCTGATGGGAGGGGATCATGCTCTGCTTCAGTATGTCACAGTACATGTTGGCATTCATGGTTCCCTCAATGAACTGTAGCTCCTCAGTGCTGGCAGCACTCATGCAGCCCCAGACCATGACACTCCCACCACCATGCTTGACTGAAGGCAAGACACACTTGTCTTTGTACTCCTCACCTGGTTTCCGCCACATATGCTTGACACCATCTGAACCAAATAAGTTTATCTTGGTCTCATCAGACCACAGGACATGGTTCCAGTACTCCATGTCCTTACTCTGCTTGTCTTCAGCAAACTGTTTGCAAGCTTCCTTGTGCATCATCTTTAGAAGGGGCTTCCTTCTGGGATGACAGCCATGCAGACCAATTTGATGCAATGTGCAGCGTATAGTCTGAGCACTGACAGGCTGACCCCCCACCCCTTCAACCTCTGCAGCAATACTGGCAGCACTCATAAGTCTTTTTCCCAAAGACAACCTCTGGATATGACGCTGAGCATGTGCACTCAACTAATTTGGTCGACCATGGCGAGGCCTGTTCTGACTGGAACCTGTCCTGTTAAACCTCAGTATGGTCTTGGCCACTGTGCTGCAGCTCAGTTTCAGGGTCTTGGCAATCTTCTTATAGCCTAGGCCATCTTCATGCAGAACAATCATTCTCTTTTCAGGTCCTCAGAGAGTTCTTTGCCATGAGGTTCCATGTTGAACTTCGAGTGACCAGTATGAGAGAGTGAGAGCGACAACACCAAATTTAACACATCTTCTCCCCATTCACACCTGAGACCTTGTAACACTAATGAGTCACATGACACCAGGGAGGGAAAATGCCTAATTGGGCTCAATTTGGACATTTTCACTTAGGGGTGTACTCAAGTTTGTTGCCAGCAGTTTAGACAATAATGGCTGTGTGTTGAGTTATTTTGAGGGGACAGCAAATGTACACTGTTATACAAGCTGTAAACTCACTACTTTACATTGTAGCAAAGTGTAATTTCTTCAGTGTTGTCACATGAAAAGATATAATAAAATATTTACAAAAATGTGAGGGGTGTTGTCAGACTTGCACGTACCTGACTGACGAACCCGATATAGCAGGGGAAGGCCTCCCGTACGTATCTGGTCCCCGGCCCCTGGTAGTGTAAACAGAAGGCACAGGAGCGCAGAGTGGTAAGAGAGCCTGGCGGGTGACTTGCGGAGGTAAGGCCCAGGATCCTGATGCGAATGGTCTGGATGTCCTTAGAGGGCAGGGGCCTAGGCAGCCGGTGCAGAGCAGGAGCAGAGAGGGCAGGTCCAGTCACAGGCAGAGTTGGCAACAAACGGTCAGCAAGGTACAGAGGAACAGGCAGGCTCAAAGTCCGGGTCACAGGCAGGGTTGGCAACAGGCAGGCAACGTGGTACAAAGGAGCAGGCAGATTTGTGGTCAAGGGAAGCCTGGGTCAGGTGCAGGCAGATGACAGAGAGGAGTCCAAAGGCAGGCCGGGGTCACAAGGAGATCAGACAAGCAAACAGGAAGCAAACAGGAACTCAGGAACTGGGAGCTGCAGATCGGACAGCACTGAGCAGAAGGTTCAAGCAAGCTAAATAGGGCGATTGGCGCCAGAGTGTCCAATAGCAGATCCCTTCCGAGACCTTCTCTGACAGTGCCCCCTCCTAAAGGGCAGCCTCTGGATGCCCATCTGGGCCAGTCTATCAGCGTGGGTACTCCAGAAATCTCTTAAAAGCTCCTTAGTGTGCAGATTGCTTTCTGGTTCCCAGGAATTATCTTCTGGTCCATACCCCCTCCATTTGATCAAGTATTGGACTTGATTGTATCTCTTCCTGCAGTCCAGGATTGCTTCCACCTCAAATTCTGTCACGTTGTCCACGATTACAGGTTCAGGTGGGCCGGTATTATGACCCGAAAAGGAATTGGGAATAACGGGTTTCAGCAAGGATACGTGGAAGACTGGGTGAACGTTTAATGTATTGGGTAAGTCCAGCTCATAGATCACGTCATTAATCTTCCTCTTGATTGGAAAGGGACCCATGAATTTGGGACCCAACTTCTTTGAGGGACAGGTCATCTTTAAGTTAAGGGTAGACAGCCAAACCTGGTTACCAGGCACCAGAATGAGTTCTCCACGCTTCTTCCTATCAAACATTCTTTTATTATATTCTTGGGTTTTAGCCATGGTTTCACATAGTAGTTTATTGTTGGTGAAGAAGAAGTCCATTGTTTCAGAAGCTGCGGGAATAGAGCACTCAGGTAAGGATTCAGGCAGGAATGACGGGTGAAAGCCATAATTGGCGAAGAATGGTGTCTGTTTGATTGCTGAGTGCACAGAGTTGTTATATGCAAACTCAGCAATAGGCAGAAGAGAGACCCAATCGTCCTGTGAGAAGGTGGAAAAGCATCGGAGGTATTGCTCCAGAGTTTGATTAGTTCTCTCTGTCTGCCCATTTGTCTGGGGATGGTAGGCAGATGAGAACGCCAATTCAATTTCAAGTGAGCCACAGAGAGCCTTCCAGAACCTGGAAGTGAACTGCACACCTCTGTCGGAGACTATACTTGATGGTACTCCATGTAGTCTCACGATTTCTTTGACGAAAATTTTTGCAGTTTCTACGGCAGAAGGCGTGCCGTTCATGGGTAGAAAATTAGCCATCTTAGACAACCTATCCACAATGACGAAGATGGTGGAAAAACCTTCTGCCAGAGGGAGTTCTACGATAAAGTCCATTGCAATCATCTTATAGGGTCTTTCTGGGACGGATAAGGGTTTTAGTAGACCCCAGGCCTTTGTCCGACTATTCTTGTTCAGAGCACAGGTGGTGCAGGACTCCACATAGCTTTTGCAATCTTTTACCAGTTGAGGCCACCAAAATGTACGTTGCACCAGCTCTGTAGTCTTCAGTACGCCAAAATGCCCAGCCAATTTATGGTCATGGCAGAGTTCCAGTACTGCCACTCTTAGACTCTCTGGGACCATGATCTTGTCTTTGTATCGGAACAAACCATTTTGCAAACTTATGTCGACTCCCGTAGGTGGGGACAGATTCCTGGAGGCTTGTTTAATTTGGGATATGATATCCCCCTGTAGCAGCAGAAAATTTTTAGCAGGAAGGATGGTGTCTGAAGGTAAAGGTTCCTCGGAATCCTGGAACATGTGAGACAATGCGTCCGATTTAATATTCTTGGAGCCAGGCCTGTACGTTATGTGAAACTGGAATCTAGAGAAGAACAGAGCCCATCTTGCCTGCCGAGGTCTCAGTCTCTTGGCTGTTCTCAAGTACTTGAGGTTTTTGTGGTCAGTATAGACCAAAATGGGATGTGCAGCACCCTCTAAAAGATAACGCCACTCTTCCAATGCGGCCTTAATGGCAAGAAGCTCTCTATCTCCAACGTCGTAGTTCTTTTCAGCAGTGGAAAGTTTCCGAGAGAAAAAGGCCACTGAATAGAGTAGGGACTTGTCACCCTGACGCTGAGAGAGTACTGCCCCTACTGCAACCTCTGAAGCGTCCACTTCAAGGACGAAAGGCAAGGCAGGGTTTGGATGTTTAAGGATGGAAGCGGAGGTAAATAACTCTTTAAGTTTGTCAAAAGCAGATTGCGCCTCGGTAGACCAACAAAATCGGTTCCCTTGCTTGGTTAGTTCAGTGATTGGCGTAATAATTGCAGAAAAGCCTTTAATGAACTTGCGGTAAAAGTTGGCGAAGCCAATGAAGCGTTGGACCCCTTTTTTATCGGAGGGAGCGGGCCAGTCAAGAATAGCTGCCACTTTTTGCGGATCCATTTTAATGCTATCACTAGCAATGATTAGGCCGAGGAACTGGATGCATTGGCGTTTAAATTCACATTTTTTTAATTTGGCATAAAGTCCGTGCTGCCTGAGCCGGGTTAGTACATTTCGGACATGCCTGCGATGTTCAATGACTGGGGAGGAGAAGATCAAAATGTCGTCTAGATATACTATAACGTATAAGTCCAGGAGGTCACGGAAAATATCGTTAACGAAGTGTTGAAACGTTGCAGGCGCATTGCACAGACCAAAGGGCATGACAAGATATTCAAAGTGCCCAAACCGGGTACAGAAGGCAGTTTTCCATTCATCTCCCTCTCTGATGCGGATTAGGTTATAGGCCCCACGGAGATCGAGTTTAGTGAAGATTGTTGCAGAACCTAGTCTTTGGAAGAGTTCGGGCACAAGAGGTAAGGGATAGCAATTCTTGATAGTTATTTTATATAGTTCTCCATAGTCAATACAAGGCCGAAGAGAGTGGTCCTCCACGAAGAAAATGCCGGCCCCGGCCGGTGAGGTGAATGGACGGATGAATCCTCTCTTTAGGTTCTCATCAATATAGGTTTTGAGAGTACCCAGCTCCTGCTCTGTTAACGGGAAGATTCGTCCAAAAGGAACTTCAGACCCAGGCAAAAGTTCTATCGGGCAATCGTAAGGTCTGTGAGGAGGAAGGGTTTCCGCCCCCTTTTTACTGAAGACATCAAGAAAATCCTGATACAGTGAGGGAATCGCTTGCTGCGATTCGGTGTCCATGTCCAGACACATGAGTTGGGAGGAATCTGCAGAGGTACTGTGCAAACAGCACTGTTGACAATAGTTGGAGCAGAACTTAATTTCTCCGGAAACCCAATCAATACTAGGATTATGGACTTGTAGCCACAGCATTCCCAAAATTATAGGAAAAAGTGGAGAAGAGATTGCATCCAAACAAAGGAATTCTCGGTGATGAGTGTTCATAATGGCCAACAGAGGAATAGTTTCCTGGGTGACGGGACCAGAGCTAAGGATGGAACCATCAGCGAGGTGGACCGCAAGTCCCTGTGATTTTGCTTGGAGAGGAATGCGGTGATTAGCGGCAAAGGTTAGGTCTATGAAGCAGCTACAAGCTCCGAAGTCAATTATGACGAGACTGTAAGATCCTGTCCTGGAAGCTGTAGAACAATGGGGAGAGCAAGATGATTAGCAGGGTTATGCAAGGCAGGTGCACACTTAGTAGAGGTGGAAAGAGACTTACGTGTCTTGTTAGGGCAAGATCTCATGTATTGACCTGACTCCCCGCAATACATACATAGATTGTTGACCCGTCGACGCTGCCGTTCTTCAGGCGTGAGAGATGGTCGGAGAAGGCCAAGCTGCATTGGCTCAGGAGAATCAAGCACCGAGGTAGGCGGTACATGAGGGCTTGGGCTGACAGAGCTGGTGACACTAGGGACCTTTGGAAGGAACCCAGGTGGGACGGAACTGATTCGTGTTTTTTTCGGAGCGGCGCTCTCTGAGGTGCCGGTCTATCTGGACGGACAGATTGATAAGGTCCTCCAATGTTTGTGGTATTCCAACCCGCGCCAACTCATCTTTAAGCGAATCGGAAAGACCCATGCAAAATTGATAACGCAGGGCCGCGTCGTTCCAATCCGTGTCCGAACTCCAACGCCTGAATTCCAGGACATAATCTTCTGCGGGTCTACGCCCTTGTTGTAGTGCGTGCAAGGCGGACTCAGCGGTGGCTTTCAACTGGGGGTCCTCATATAGTTGGGACATGGCGGCAAAGAATGCATCCAGGTTGTCTAGAGATGCTGACTTTTGTTCCAGGAGATGGTGGGCCCAGGTCTGTGGTTCACCGGACAGAAGAGAAATCACGAAGCCCACCTTAGTCGCTTCCAAGGAGAAGGTTCGTTGTAGCAGAGCAAAGTAAAGTCCACAGGCATTGCAGAAGGATCGGTACTTGCTACGCTCACCGGAAAATCTTTCGGGTGTAGGAACCCTTGGCTCAGGAGGAAGCATAACCACGGAGGGAGGAGAAGAGAGTCCGGCAGCATAAGCAGCTTGAGGGTTAGCAGGTGAGGACAGCACTTGGACTCGTTCTTCCAGCCTAGTGTAGCCTTCCTGAAGGCTCTTTACAGCTTGAGTGAGACCCGCCAGGTGTCTGCATAGTTCCTCCATGGTAGAGGATCCCTGCTCGGGCTCGGACATGGCTGTCCGATACTGTCAGACTTGCACGTACCTGACTGATGAACCCGATATAGCAGGGGAAGGCCTCCCGTACGTATCTGGTTCCCGGCCCCTGGTAGTGTAAACAGAAGGCACAGGAGCGCAGAGTGGTAAGAGAGCCTGGCGGGTGACTTGCGGAGGTAAGGCCCAGGATCCTGATGCGAATGGTCTGGAAGTCCTTAGAAGGCAGGGGCCTAGGCAGCCGGTGCAGAGCAGGAGCAGAGGGGGCAGGTCCAGTCACAGGCAGAGTTGGCAACAAACCGTCAGCAAGGTACAGAGGAACAGGCAGGCTCAAAGTCCAGGTCACAGGCAGGGTTGGCAACAGGCAGGCAACGTGGTACAAAAGAGCAGGCAGATTCGTGGTCAAGGGAAGCCAGGGTCAGATGCAGGCAGATGACAGAGAGGAGTCCAAAGACAGGCCGGGGTCACAAGGAGATCAGACAAGCAAACAGGAAGCAAACAGGAAACAGGAACTCAAGAACTGGGAGCTGCAGATCGGACAGCACCGAGCAGAAGGTTCCAGCAAGCTAAATAGGGCGATTGGCGTCAGAGTGTCCAATAGCAGATCCCTTCCGAGACCTTCTCTGACAGGTGTACTCACTTTTGTGAGATACTGTATATCTGCAGTGTTTTGTTATCTCTCTATGTCACTATGTCCCGTAGTTGTCTCACGCTCCGTTCTTCTGTTGTCAGCCTGATAACTCCTGACAAGTTCTCCGTCACATAAGCAGCCTGAGTTTTGTGTTGGGGAGGATGCTATAAATAGATTAGCAGAACCCTGAACAAGTCAGCTAACAGAGCTGAAAGTCTCTACCTATGAGGAGAGGGGGTCTGTGCCTTTCCTCCAATCAGCTGTCTTGGCTATATGCCCAGGCTTCACTGCAGTGTTAACCAGGAAGAGAACACCTCCTAAGAGCACTTTCTAAACAGCATATAAAGCTGACGACAGCGGATATACATATAAAACCTATGTAGGAGGATTTGTTTCATCCCTGTGTACCATCTGAGGCTGTTCACTTCACTGGGTATATGTGAGAACCAACAACAGAAAAAAAAAATGTTTATTCTTGGAAGTTTTAAAAATAAAAATCTTAGTGTTTGTGTCTATGTATTATATTTACATGAAAAATGTATATCCTTTTAATACATATTTTAAAAAAATACATACTTTCATATTTTCCTTTGGGGCCCCCTTTCACACGATCGGCCCACTCGGATCCGCCTGTCCATTTTTCAGGCGGATCCGAGTGGGCCACCCATTGACTTCTATGGGCAGGCAGATATCATTGGAGATGTATCCGCTGACACCCACCTGCCATCCAATCCGACAAGATCCGCTCAAAATAGACGGATGTTGATATGTTTGCCATCCGTCCAGCGGATCGGATTGGATGAAAATGGACAGGCATTTTCATCCGATCTCGCCATAGAGAACAGCAGAACTCTGACAGGTCCGTCCCTGTACAGTGAGCAGAGACGGACCTGTCATCTGCCTGTTCAGCGGGGATCAATGGAGCGATCCCCCGCTGAGCTTGTGGAGTCTGTCCAGCAGATTCACTCCATCTGAAAGGGGCCTAACTTTGCAAAATTTTTAATATTCTTTCTCTTGTACAAAAAAAAAAAAAAGCAGCCCCTCTACAGCTGGGCTTCTTAATTAGAGCAATAACTTAATACAGGTGTGGTGTTTGCTGAGCATTAAGAAAAGGCAATCAGTTCCCCATCTACGTGTACTCTTATCTACCAGGCCCAGTTTTTTTGGTAGAGTGGAATGGGATTAAAACACCCGTCATTTTTTTTTATTGCTGTCTGTGTCCCCTTTGGGGAGATTTGCCCTCTGTTTGTACTGTTTGCCATTACAATAATATGCACTATAAACTTGTGGGCAGTGCGCTTGCGGGATGGGAAAAAAAGTCCTGTATACAGCGCTCCTACACCACCCCTGCTCATGGGAATGAATGGAAGTGCCGCAACATGGGCGCTTTTAACCCCTTTTTGGGGTTTAAAAGCGCCCTGTTAGCGTCCAAAAAGCACCGCTTAAACAGCAGTAAAGCGCCGCTAAAACTAGCTTTACCGCTAATGGACCCGCCGCCCCAGTGTGAATGCAGCCCTGCCATGCCTATCTTTTATGTTGGCAGTGCATAATGGTTTCTCTGCTCAGCCAGAGACTGCAACAGATATTGAAAGTCCCCATTGTCCATGAATGTGTGCGTGTGCGTGTGTGTGGGCCATAGCATTGGTAAGGAGAGGGAGACTTTTTTTTTTTTTTTTTTACTTGGCCCAACAATTAAGATAAATATACTTATATTGTGCTTTCATTTTTTCGTGTTTAGTTTCCAGTGGTGTTCCTGTGCCTTGTTGCGGTGTGTTCCCTGGCCATTGTAATGTACTGAATAATGTAGATTTATTTAGAAAAACTAAGCACACTAAAGCTGCTCATACACTATCCAATCTGATAGTCCAATCTCTGTACGTGAAACACAGAGGAAGGTGTGGCATGAAATCTCCACACAACTAGGCAAAGGGATACAAGAAACATAAATACCCCTTATTAATTATTTCAAGGAGCTGTTAAATAGAACAAAGCACAGGCATACTCAAAAAGTCATTTAAAAAAAAAAAAAAAGAAAAGGAAGAGGAAAGAAAGACGAAAAATATCTGTTCCCACCCAGGAACAATAACAAGCCCCAAGAATGTCATAATCCACATATTCCATTGCTTTGTGCTGCACTCTAATTTTTACACATCTCTGATGTCAAGTTACACGTTTCTGCAGAAATCTAAACACACGATGCATCCACAAAAATAAAATTTTCTAAAGCATTTTTCTGCTCTTAAATATCAAAAGGCTTAATGTTCTAATTGAGTTGAATGGAGGGCAATTTGAATACAGTTATGCAGTACATGCACAGCAGGCTAATCTGAAGGCAAAACCAGTCACAGGTTTGAATCTTGCCTGGATTGGCAGGGACTGGCCGAGATTCGAACCATGTATTGTGGTTGATTGTGGCTGATTGTAGCTATTTGATCCTTCGATCGCATTGAGTACAACCAGTATGTCGAATTTTTGGGATGTGACTATTGCCAGCAACTATAGCCGCTAGCAATAATCTCTGTGTTCTCCCGCTAGGAATGGCTCACCGTGCCCCCCTTCCGGGAGAACATAATAGCTTTACGGGAGGGATTTACCCATCAACACTAACTGTGTTAATGGGGAAATCAATCGATTTTCTCTCCTGCAGGAATGAAAATCGCTTCATCTTTGGCCCGGCTTAACTTACAGCTGCTATATCAAGACAAGAACCGCAGTTTGGTCCTCAGTAGGAGCTTGGCTGAGGGCATGGAGATGATTGCTAAAGAATTTCACTGGAGGGTACTGTTCTGAAGTCAAGGTCTTTAACCGGTTCAATACAGGGCATTTTCACCCCCTGCCTTCCTTGGCCAATTTTTAGTTTTCAGCGCTGTCGCACTTTAAACGACAATTGCGCGGTCGTGCGACGTTGTACCAAAAAAAAAAAAAATTGACGTCCTTTTTTCCCCACAAATAGAGCTTTCTTTTGGTGGTATTTGATCACCTCTGCTGTTTTTATTTTTTGCGCTATAAACAAAAGAAGAGCGACAATTTTGAAAAAAACACAATATTTTTTACTTTTTGCTATAATAAATATCCCAATTTTTTTTTTTTTTTTTTTTTTCCTCAGTTTCGGCCGATACGTATTCTTCTACATATTTTTGGTAAAAAAAAAAAAAAAATCGCAATAAGCGCATATTGTTTGGTTTGCACAAAAGTTATAGCGTCTACAAAATACGGGATAGATTTATGGCATTTTTAAAAAAAAAATATTTATTTATTTTTTTTTACTAGTAATGGCGGCGATCGCAATTTTTTTTCGTGACTGTGACATTATGGCGGACACATCGGACACTTTTGACACATTTTTGGGATCATTCACATTTATACAGCTATAAAATTGCATTGATTACTGTGTAAATGTGACAGGCAGTGAAGGGGTTAACCACTAGGGGGACACAAGGGGTTAAATATGTTTCCTAGGGAATGATTCTAACTGTAGGGGGCGGGGACGTACAAGGGGAGGAGACCGATCAGTGTTCCGCTGTACTGGGAACACAGACCGGTCTCCCCTCAACTGACAGGACGTGGATCTGTGTGTTTACACACACAGGCTCATGCCTGCCTCTTAAATTGGCCGGACACACAGCTACGCCGATTTGCACAGTCGTGCTAACCTGCCGCAGTATAATGACGGCAGCTGGTCGGCAAACGGTTAAGGGATCTTTTTTTTTAAAGGATCTTACTGAGGACTTTGTATTAAAGAGGCCACTGAGTAAACAGGAGAGTCTCCGGTATGTAATCTGTTGGCACTCGTCCCGCCCCCTCCCTGTCCCCTCCGAGGCTGCAGATGGGCATGGATCAGGCTGCACTCATGGCAATGGCGAGGCTGCATTCATGGCAATGGTGAGGCTGCATTCAGAGGCTGCATTCATGGCAATGGTGAAGCTGCATTCAGGCACTTGTGAGGCTGCATTCATGGCAATGGTGAGGCTGCATTCATGGCACTGGTGAGGCTGCAGTTGGGCATTGATTAGGCTGCATTAATGGGCACCGACCCTTATTTTTTTTCACAGTACTTTATTTAAAATGTATGTTCTTTCCTGAAACTTCCCTCTTAAAGTGAAGGTGCGTGTTATACGCCGATAAATTTGGTATATCCAAATAACACGCCCAAGCTCATCCTTAAACTCTTCACCGCACACAGCCACAAAGGCAAGATAATTCTTGTTGGGCAGTGTATTAGTTAATTTGCATTTCATTTTAATGGTTCAAAGAATGTCAGGCAAAATCGCCGGCACTCATGCATGTTCACTTCATCAAATCTGGCCCTCTTTGAAAATAAGTTTGGAAACCCCTGTCCTAGGGGGTCATTATATAGCATGGATTTGATCCTTTTTTTTTTTTACTTTCTCATCATTATTCATATGAAAGTGTTTTGGTAAATATTTGGCGGTTTACCTTCATCTTCCTGGCAGAAAGCTCCTGTGTCAAAAATATAAGCATGGTCCATACAGCGAACATGTTTACAAGCGTATATGCATGGAAAATTTTATCTAACTTCCAGAATACCAAATATTCAAATATAATCTATAATTCAAGAGGGGTAGTGGAATTTACATACTTGCACATATCTAAGCAAAATCCCATGTAAATAAAGCAGGATACACATTATACAATTTTTGTTGTTCAATTGTTGTTCACACACACACAATACGAAAATTGGATGGAAAAATTTGCACGACAAGCTGTCTGCTGATTTTCAGATAGTTAGTATGACGCTTTCGACAGCTGATTTAGCTTTTTAGTCATACAAAAACTGATGTGCAGACTAGAACATTTTTTCGGATATGAACTCAACGTCCGATTTTCATTTCATTAGAACGGTTTTCGCAAGTAAAAAAAAAAAAAAAAAAAAAAAAAAAAAAATCGCAAGAGCAAGAATTGCTCAGAAACGAGAAAGAACACATACAAAACTATTCAACACATTACATCACTTCTGATGCTGTATTCTGTTGTATGGAAATTTTCCTATTGTGAGTAACCTCTTCACGTTCGACATGAGACTAGCATGCCACAAAAGACGGACGTTCGGTCGTCTGAAAATGTAAGCGTGTGTACGAGGCTTTACCTTCAACTATGTAGTACAAGGGCCTGCCTGACTGCATACAAATTAAAAGTGTTTAGGTTTGACCTCATATTATATGGTTTTGGTAAATCTAAAGGAAAAAAATCCAAAGGCGAGCGATTGGCTGATTTTTTGATCGTTAGTATAGTGCTTTCGACAGCCGAATCCGACTTTTCGGACAACAAAAACTGAAGGTGCATGCTATAAAATTTTTGACCTACGTGAACACAATGTCCGATTTTCGTTTTAATTAGTACGGTTTTTGTCTGAAAAAAATTGTAAGAGCAAGCTTGGAAATGAAAAAATACATTACAAAATAATTCAACATATTACATAACTTCCGAAGTTGTATTCTGTCGTACGAGAATTTTCGTAAGTTGAGTAACCTCTTCACTTTTGATATGAGACTAGTGTGCCACAAAAAACAGATGATTAGTTGTCCGATAATCTCATTGTATGTACAATGCTTTACTCACCAGTAATGCAGATTTTTGTATTTCTTTTAACTGATCTAAAAGCAACACTAGGTTACTGATAATTACACACCTGTGTGTACAGGCCTGTTAAAAGCAATGGACTGCATTCAGATCAGGGGGAAAAAAAATAAAAAAAGCTTGAATGTCTACAAATTTAAAGCGGAGTTCCACACAAAAATGGAACTTCCGCTTTTCGGAACCCTCCCCCCCTCCGGTGTCACATTTTGCACCTTTCAGGGGGGAGGGGGGTGCAGATACCTGTCTAAGACAGGTATTTGCACCCACTTCCGGCATAGACTCCCATGGGAGTCTATGCCTCTTCCCGTCCCAACCGCGCTGTCTGCTGGGAACACACAGCTCCCAGGAGAGAGTGGGGACCACTAGGGACGCGCAGCGCGACTCGCACATGCGCAGTAGGGAACCGGGAAGTGAAGCCGCAATGCTTCACTTCCTGATTCCCTCACCTAGGATGGCGGCGGCAGCTGCCGAGAACCGAGCGGGTTCTCGGCGTCCCCTGCCGACATCGCTGGACCCTGGGACAGGTGAGTGGGCATGTATTAAAAGTCAGCAGCTGCAGTATTTGTAGCTGCTGGCTTTTAATTTTTTTTTTTTTTGGTGGTGTGGGTGAACCCCCGCTTTAATGTTTTTTGGCACCCGTGTGCAGGATCTCATAAATATTTCTAAACTGTGCATATTTAAAACATTTTAATTTTGAATTTAATTTGTACTGAAGGTATTTGAAAATATTGTTCCTCTCACGAAAGTTCTATTCTCCTTCTACTGATTAGACATGTGCATTCGTTTTCGTCCGAATGCATTTTCGTCCGAATTTCAGGTATTTTCATTATCGTTTTAACAAACGATAACGAAAGTGCAGATTCTGAAAAACGAAAGATCCGACATAAACAAATGCTTTATTTTCGTTTTCGTTGTTACAACAGTTCGATATAGATAGCAGATTCGACATGATGATGACAATAACAATCTGTTTCCATCAAACCTGTGGTCTAATGTGTCTAACCTTAACTCTATTAGTCCAAGATTATGCGACAAAGAGAGAAAAGATTCGACGTAGGGGAGAAAAGATTCGACGTGGGGGGAGAAAAGATTCGACGTGGGGGGAGAAAAGATAAATAAAAATAATGATGATGATGAATGTTATTGGCTGATTGTAACCAAAGAGGAGGAGCAGTAAAATAGCTAGGACTAAGTACACACGTACTTTGGCTTATGGTGTCTGTTGAAAGTTCTAAGAAGATTCGATGGAGCAGGTAAACTATACGGCATCGTACAGTTTAGCTGCTCCGTCGAATCTTCTTTGAACATTCGACAGACACCATAAGCCTTCAATGACAGATTCGACCTCAATTTGGATTTTCGGACGAATGCAATTTTTAACGAAAAACGAAATAAATAAAAACGAATTTCGGGAGTAACTAAGTAAATTTATTTTTCGAACGAAAACGAAATTCCGAAATGAAATATTTCAGTGTGCACATGTCTACTACTGATTGCCCCAGGTGTAAACTTCCATCCGTTTAGGACCTTGTGTGATCTTGGTACAAACAATAAATAGGAAAATTGTTTCATTCTCACGTCATGAAATGTACTGACCATGTCCACGTTAATACAAACCTCTTCAGAAGCACCCTCGTTTTGACTGCACACCTAATGTCACGTACCAATTTTCGATGGGACACAGAGAATGAGTTACCAATGCTGCATGAAATAAAAAATATAAATTCCTTTTATAATCGTATTTAGCAGCTTGGACAATTTTGTCAGCAAGTTGGCTTTTTTTTTTTTTTTTTTTTTAGGAAAGCTTTAGCTTTGGCAAAATGTATTTTTATTTTACAGTAACTAGTGTTTTAGAATGGATATTTCTCCCTGCTAGCTTACTTTTTTCCAATATTTCATCTCAGCATCTCACTCTGATTTGCAATTGATTCCTAACAGTGTGTGATCCAGGAATTCTGTCAGCTACCTGATGTTAAGTAGGTGTATTACCACAAAACCTCTAGCTAATTACAATGCCTTTACTATAAAATGAGGAGTTCCCAAGGGAACTTCATAACTTGCTTAGGTGGGAGGGCAACTTTGTTAATAGTGTAAAAAAAAATTTAAAAAAAAAATCTAATGTTCTGCTATTTACTTTTAAGCTTGAACACATATGGAAGAGCCCTGTGGCCATCATAAAAAAAAATACAGAATTATAAGTTTGAAAAAAAAAAAAAATACAGAATTATGAGTTTGAAAAAATTTTTTTTTTTTTTTTTTTACAGAATTCTGAGTTTGAAAGTCAGAATTCTGAGTTTGAAAGTCAGAATTCTGAGATTCAAAGTCAGAATCGTGAGTTTAAAAAAAATCTACAGAATTCTGAGATTCAAAGTCAGAATTCTGAGATTCAAAGTCAGAATTCTGAGTTTCAAAGTCAGAATTCTGAGTTTCAAAGTCAGAATTCTGAGATTAAAAGTCAGAATTCTGAGATTAAAAGTCAGAATTCTGAGTTTCAAATCAGAATTCTGAGTTTCAAAGTCAGAATTCTGAGTTTATAAATATAGTAGTCTCTATTACCAAGATTTTAGGACCAATGAGCAATTATGTAGTAACACCCACAGATCATCATTCTGCAGACATACATGTCTTCTGCTCTGTATATGGATATGTAAATCTATCTTAGTTACAGCACACAGTATAGGGAAGCAGGCAGTGCTGGGTTCTCTGGTTCCTCTGCTGTCTTATCCTTCTCTACCATCTGCTCCAACATAAAGAGCCATGCTGAAAACATGTGTATTGTGTGTGAGTGGGGGGAACACAGCTTCCATATATAACAGAACACAATGGCCAGCACAGCACAGCTCTGCACCCCAACTTGTAGGAAACATTGCACTTTTGCCCCTACATTAGGGAATTGTGAATGGCAGAAAGCAGCAGGACAATGTGTGTCTATGGTCATAATGGATTGATCATAGCAATTACTTGTCTGGACTAATAGAGGTGTTTCACACACAATTAACCTCATATTAAACATAAAAGCAGACCCAAACCACTACTGAGAGATAGTTTAGTGGTTAAAGCAGCAGACTTATATTGGTGAAGTTGAGGGTTCTAATCCAGGTGAGGGAGTTTTTTATATATATATTTTAAAATATGAGATAGTGAGGGCTTAAATTGTATTTTATCAATATATCCAAAATTGATTTCAAGGTATATTACCAAAGACATACTGATATATTGAGCACACAACATTGTAGGATATGCTGGCTACTATAAATTAGAGAGTAGAGATTTCAAAGAAAAAACTGTGTATGTACCGGTATTATTAGGGTGATCAGATGGGATCATTGGGGTGTCATCTACAGTTTCCCCCGGGGGCAGTTCACAATTTCAGGAGACTGGTCATAACGAATCGATCATAAATCACTTATCTGGATTAATACAGTTGTTTCACAGAGAATTGACCTCTTATTAAACATAGAAAGAAACTATTAAGATCCCTTAAGTGATAGTATAGTGGGTAGAGTAACAGGCTTATGTTGTTGAAAGCTCTGTTTTTTATCCAGTTCAGAGCATGTTTTTTAATTATATATATATTTTTAATATATTGATTTTATATTAAACATATTTTAAACTATGAGTTAGTGAGGACTTGTATTTTATTGATATATCCAAATTGATTTCAAGGCATATTAACAAAGACATATTGATAAAATTGTTGTATATGCTAACTACTATAAATTAGAGAGTAGGGATTTTTTTTACAAATCTGTGTATATATTGGGATGATTTTGGTGACATGGGGCCAGTTCTTAATTTCAGGAGATTGTCCCTGGAAGCTGCATGATAACCATCATGTCTTATAACTCAACCACCGATGCAGGGTCATTTTTTTTCCATCCAGTGACACCACCGATGCAGGGTCATTTTTCCATCCAATGACATCACCGATGCATGGTCATTTTTTTTCCATCCAGTGACACCACCGATGCAGGGTCATTTTTCCATCTAGTGACACCATCGATGCAGGGTCTCTTTTTTCCATCCAATGACATCACCGATGCAGGGTCATTTTTTCCATCCAGTGACACCATCGATTCAGGGTCATTTTTCCATCTAGTGACACCACCGATGCAGGGTCATTTTTCCATCTAGTGACACCACCAATGCAGGGTCATTTTTTTCCATCTAATGACACCACCGATGCAGGGTCATTTTTCCATGCAGTGACACCACCGATGCAGGGTCATTTTGTTTCCATCTAGTGACACCACCGATGCAGGGTCATTTTTTTCCATCCAGTGACACCACCGATGCAGGGTCATTTTTCCCTCCAGTGACACCACCGATGCAGGGTCATTTTTCCCTCCAGTGACATTACCGATGCAGAGTCATTTTTTTGCATCCAATGACACCACCGATGCAGGGTCATTTTTTTGCATCCAATGACACCACCGATGAAAATGACCCTGCATCGGTGATGTCATTAGATGGAAAAAAATTACCCTGCATCGGTGATGTCATTGGATGGAAAAAAGTACTAGTTACTTACCGGTAACTGTCTTTCTGGGAAATCTTCCAGGACGGCACACCTGAGAGATGAGAGGCTCCTCCCCACAGGAAACATAATCAATCAACAGCTGTTTTTAAGTCCACACCCTTCCCCCTGATCCTCAGTTTGTAGAGAAGTAACTCCTGAACCTGGTTCACAAGGGAAATCATTCCTCATAGATACTCACCTTCTAGTGTTCTAAAATTTTCCCTCCTCCAACGGGTGGGAAGTAGGCCTGCCGTCCTGGAAGATTTCCCAGAAAGACAGTTACCGGTAAGTAACTAGTACTTTTCTCAAGTCATCTTCCAGGACGGCACACCTGAGAGGATAATCAAGTACCTCAGGCCTACCTTAGGGTGGGACCACTGCAAGACTCTTGGCGAACCTCGGTTCTGCAGTAAGCTTTACCTTTACTCCATATGCTTGATGAAGGTATCTTAGCTGGATCATGCGGCTGATCTGCCGGTCTACTCCACCGGTGTCCCTGCCTTCTCTGTTTCGGATGCAGGATCTAGGTGGAGTGGGCTCTTAAAGATGGAATCAGAAAACATGTTAAACTTGTAGGTTATCAATGTTGCCTGTCACACATCTACCAACAATGGCCTATTCTGCCTATAGGTGCTGTTTAGAACCACTAAAAAGATTAATCAGAGACCTGTGCTGTAAGACAAGGACACTACATTGATCCATAAGGGGGCCTGTCTTAACACAACCCTGTCCAGGGAAATAAAACTGCCAAAAAAGGGGGGCCCCTGACAGACAACCCCTTTTTGTTCATTTTTAGCTTTACGTCAGCAAAGACTGAAGGGAAACCTACTTAAGGGAAATAGATTAAAAAAAACTTAATCCCTGGGTTTAAGGCATGCCCAATCTATAGTTTTACTTACGCCTGAGAGCCTACTCAGGAGATTAACATCTATAGCAGGAGAAGAACACTCATATTGCTACATCTAGTTTTGCTAGAAGGGCAAAATGAAGGCCATGCACCAAGCTGTAACCTATTTGGTCGGGTATACATGTTTATACTTCATCTTCAGGCCATAAAACTCCTCTGAACGGAACTTCCTAAGTTCTTATTAAACAGGGCGATTCATTATCACCTTCCTCCAGTGACCCATAACTCTACTGGGCTTCAACCCTAGGAAATGGCTCTGGCATCCCTGAATGTAAGGGGTCGAGGCTTTCTGACATGTGACATCTGCACCAGAACTCCTGGCCCTTTCACGGAAGAGAAGGCTGAAATACAAAAAGGTGATACATGTATTATTAATATCACAAATAAAAAAAATCATAGATTGTGGACATAGCACAATAGATTTAGACAGAAAGGACACAAGCATAGACAACAATGTTGTGTATCTGAGTGTGACTAGCTAAACCAAAATATCAAATATGGGAAGAGACCCAAATCTGAACCTCACAGTCTGGTTTTCTGATGTGCGGCCAATATGTAAGCATTAAGACACAAACACACCTTAAATGCTGCGCATTTCTGAAGTGCAGCTAGCTAGGTCATAACTGGTAAATACAGAAAGGACGGGAACCCCCTTTTACAGTGGTGTTTTACTGATGTACAGCAAAACAAGGCTATAAAGAGAAGACAGAAAGACCCAAACTTCTATGTTGCGTATTTATGACGAACCACCAAGTACAGTTATAAGACAATCCTTCCTGTTATGCAGTTCTGTAGTGCAGTTACATAGAACCAACAGAGAAAGAACACAAGCAACCTACAGCATTGTGTTTTTCTGAAGTGCCATAAGGTAAGGCAATATGAAACAGAAAGCACCAACAAGCTTCAATGTTGAGTACTTCTGCTGTGCAGCAACATAAAAACAAAGAAACAACAGACAGCCTTTACAGCTGCGATCTTTCTGGTCTACTGCAAAATAAGGCAATAACTCCACAATGAGTATTCCTGCAGCATTGCAAAACCTGAACCAGAAGGGACAGATAAGCTTAGGGTTCCCACACCCGTGCAACCCAACCTGCCACTTGGGACTGCAAGACGCATGAGAAGTCATACTATGGCTTCCAAAGGGTATCATTCGTGACTGCGCGACTCCAGGTCGCAGCGTATCCAGCAGTCCCTGCTTACGGAACCACAGACCTCAAGATTACACAGGTCGCAGGAAAAGCAGTTTTCGGGTCGAACAAACAAGGGGTCCCCATGCTGTGGCTCCCTGGAGGAGTGCAGCCAACAACCCCCTACTGTGTATACCTAAGAAACAGCAAGGAAGATCAATGAGAAACACCACTTACTGCTGTGCCTTTCTGATATACGGACGATAAGGCAGTAAATATAGGCCATACAGGACACAAACAATGTTCAATCTTTGTGTATGTCTGATGTGTAGCATACACCAATACTGAGCAGAGATGTCATTACCCTCAATGTGTCTCCCTGCTGAGCAGCAAAAACAAATCAGAAAAAGACAAACAACCTTCACTGTTGTGTCCTTTCTGATATGCAGCCAATAAGGCAGTAAACCTTCAATTTTGTATGTGTCTGATGTGCAACAACAATCTTGAATAGAGATAGCACATCCATATTCAAGTGATTTGGCATGTGACTCAACATGTCAAATCGCATGCCTAAAATTGGCAGCCATTGCCGTTAATAGCACTGTCTGAATCAGCCCGGGCCACTTTGTGGTGCTGCACTGATTACCAATGGCAGTATGTGTACTACCCCTGGCACAGGTTCAATTTTGTATTTTCCAACAAAATCAGGACCATCCATCATCACTGCTGCCTTTCCGATAAGCAACCAATAAGGCAGTAATACAGGACCCACAGACAGACCTCAATCTTGTATATCTCTGATGTGCAATAATATAACAGTTCTGAATAGAGATAGCACATCCATATTGAAGTGATTTGGCATGCAACTCAACATGTCAAAGTCGCATGCCTAAAATCGGCAGCCATTGCTGTTAATAGCGCTGTCTGAATCAGCACGTCACTTTGTGGTGCTGCACCGATTACCAATGGCAGTATGTGTACTACCCATGGCACAGGTTCAATTTGTATTTTCCAACAAAATCAGGACCATCCATCTTCACTGCTACCTTTCTGACAAGCAACCAATAAGGCAGTAATACAGGACCCACAGACAAACTTCAATCGTGTATATCTCTAATGTGCAACAATCTAACAATTCTGAATAGAGATAGCACATCCATATTGAAGCGATTTGGCATGCGACTCACATGTCAAATCGCATGCCTAAAAGCGGCAGCTATTGCCGTTAATAGCACTGTCTGAATCAGCACGACGCCACCTTGTGGTGCTGTACCGATTACCAAAGGCAGTATATGTACTACCCCTGCCATCAATCTTTCCTGCTGCCTTTCTGATAAGCAACCAATAAGGCAGTAATACAGGACACAAAAACCCCACAGACAGACCCCAATCTTGTGTAGGTCTGATGTGCAGCAATATAACAATTATGAGCAGAAATGTCATCACCAGACTCAATGTGCGTTTCTGGCGTGCAGCACAAAACCAGAAAGTACAGACCACCTTCCCTGTTGTATTTTCTGATCTGTAGCCAAACAAAGCAGTACCTTTAGGATATAAAGGACACCCAACAAGCTTCAGCAGAGATGTTACAAATCTCAATGTGTACTTTAGTTGTGCCACCAAACACCCCAGCAAGGACAAACCTTCACTACTGAGGTCTACTGGTGAGCAGCCAAGAAGGAGTCATGGCGTATCCCTTTATGAAATAACCAAACAGGAGCAAATTATTTCATAGGCATAGCCTGGGCTGTAGATACTAATCCTTCACCACCAGTGAAGGAACCAATCCTAAAATGGTTGGACACCTTACTATAGTAGCTGTTGTCCTACCTTACCTCCGTAGATTGAGCAAACGCTAGCCAGCTCATACACGGGTGGGGCTGATCAGTAACTAAAGTCTCAATGAGCCCAGCCCTAGAGACCAATATAAGACCTCTAAAAAGGGTGGTTACCAATTTAGCCTGGAGGTAAATAGCCACCTGCAGCCCTTAAAGAAGCAATCATATAGCCATCTAGCTCTTGCATATGTTTGCACAGAAAATCCTTAATCAAAGGATATAGGAAAAACGATTTATGGTAAATCGCTTTTAGATCTGTCACCGAGTGGACTGTAGCCCAAGCCAACAAAAAGGTTTTTCTTACCCCCTGCATTAAAATATAACCACAATGTAAGAGTGGAGTGGGAGGTTGGAGCTTATGAAAAGTTACCCATAGCAAGCAACCCCCAAAAGGAGGATCTGTCACAAGGGAACCCCTACTGTGCCACACAGAAGCTTGGTCCCTGCCACATTGTTGAAAGTTAGGTCAGCTTTTAAGCATCTTGGAGCAACTTTAAGCAGATTCCTAGCAGCTGGGCTAATAGGGCCAGATAACCTAGTGCACCTGCTGAGCAAGGGAGCTTACTCCTGAATCCTTCAACCATTGCACCATTAATAACTTGTTCAGTGGTATACCTGGCCAGTAAGGAACTCTTTGTTCTACCAGGTCACCCTCTTTGCTGTATTCACCCCTACTAATGTACCACAACCGGGTATGTAGGGAGAGGCTGACAACCTACTGTTGTGATAACCACAGTGTCTCTGCTTTAAGAGGAGCTGTGGCTGGTGGTTTTTAGCAGTAGCTTCTGGGCTATTTTGTTATGGAGACCCCAGGTCCTGCACTGCACCACTCAGTAAATACAGGTGGAAGGGGAAAAAATGCCTTACTTACCACTTTCCCATCTGAGGTGGTTTAGGCACACTCGCTCCTCTGCACCACTTGGCCACCATACAGCATCTCTGATGTAGGAGGGAGCTGTGGCTGGTGTCTTTAGCAAAAGCTTCTGGGCTATTTGAATCCAGACCCCAGGGGAGATTATCTCAAATGCCCAGAAACCATCTGGCTGGGATTGGGGATTTTTGACTCACCGTTGTCGTCTTCCCCTTTTTCCACAGCCACCGGGCTTGCTTTTCCATCCTTATGGTCTACACGCAAGGAGGATAGCCGCCAAAGTGCCCCCCCCCCACAACTGCTGTCCTTTTAGGGAGCTGCAAGGTTAGACTGTGTCCTGCACTGTCCAGTCAGTATATACACATGGGGGGGGGGGGGGGGGCAATGCCGTACGTTCCTCATTCCCATGAGGTGGTTTAGGCAGACATTCACCATAGTAAACTATGAAGGAGGATGTGGGCGCCTGCTCCTGCTGACTCTCAGCCTTCCCTTCTGGGTAAGAACGCGGGTCGTTCAGGCAGTGCCCTCCCCAGCAGCCCACGCGAGCTACCAGGGACCCAGGAGTCAGGGGATACGATCCCCCTGGAAAGAACTGACGGCCAGCACCCCCATCTGAACGGACGTCCGGACAGGTAAAGGGGGGAGACAGGATAAAGGCCCCTGAAGTTCTGGGGACACCACTGTACCCAGGGGCCTTCAGCTCTCAGGGGGGCTTTCCCAGTTTCTGCTGCCCCCCCCGAGGAAAGGATAGGGGAACCCCCCGGGAAGGATAATTATATCCCGCCAGACCCAGAGGCTTCCCAGGCATTTGGTCCGGCTCCCAGAGGGAGACCACCAGCCCCAGGCTTCGGTCATTTGGAAAAAAACAAACAGTTTCGCCGTGTAGGGAGAAACACAATCAAAAACTGAGGATCAGGGGGAAGGGTGTGGACTTAAAAACAGCTGTTGATTGATTGTGTTTCCTGTGGGGAGGAGCCTCTCATCTCTCAGGTGTGCCGTCCTGGAAGATGACTTGAGAAAAATGACCCTGCATCGGTGGTGTCACTGGATGGGAAAAATGACCCAGCATCGGTGGTGTCATTGGATGGAAAAAAATGACCCTGCATCGGTGGTGTCACTGGATGGGAAAAATGACCCTGCATCGGTGGTGTCATTGGATGGAAAAAAATGACCCTGCATCGGTGGTGTCACTGGATGGGAAAAATGACCCTGCATCGGTGATGTCACTGGATGGGAAAAATGACCCTGCATCGGTGATGTCACTGGATGGGAAAAATGACCCTGCATCGGTGATGTCATTGGATGGAAAAAAATGACCTTGCATCGGTGGTGTCACTGGATGGGAAAAATGACCCTGCATCGGTGATGTCACTGGATGGGAAAAATGACGCTGCATCGGTGATGTCATTGGATGGAAAAAATGACCTTGCATCGGTGGTGTCACTGGATGGGAAAAATTTCTTTGTCAATGGTGCAGCTAAGAGGAAAATGGCGCTGCATCAGTGTCAGTGGGGATAAAGTGCAGCCAATCAGGGCTGTACATTGTAGTACACACAATATGGGCGTGTACATTGTAGTACACACAGATTATAGTGCAGAGCCCAGGGATGAGTTATGAGACATGATGGTTATCATGCAGCTTCCAGGGACAATCTCCTGAAATTGAGAACTGGCCCCATGTCACCAAAATCATCCCAATATATACACAGATTTGTAAAAAAAAATCCCTACTCTCTCATTTATAGTAGTTAGCATATACAACAATTTTATCAATATGTCTTTGTTAATATGCCTTGAAATCAATTTGGATATATAAATAAAATACATATAATATATTTTAAAATATGTTTAATATAAAATCAATATATAACTAAAGATTATGCTCTGAACTGGATTAGAACCCACAACCTTCAACACTATAAGTCTATTACTCTAACCACCAAGCTATCACTTAACCACATGACCACTGGGCACTTAAACCCCCTTCCTAACCAGACCAATTTTCAGCTTTTGGTGCTCTCACATTTTGAATGATAATTACTCAGTCATGCAACACTGTATCTATATGAAATTTTTGTCCTTTTTTCACACAAATAGAGCTTTCTTTTGGTGGTATTTAATCACCGCTGGGTTCTTTATTTTTTGTGCTATAAAAGAAAAAAGACCGAAAAATCTGTAAAAAAATGCATTTTTCTTAGTTTCTGTTATAAAATTTTGCAAATTAGTAATTTTTCTTCATATATTTTGGCCAAAATTTATACTGCTACTTATCTTTGGTAAAAATAACCCAAATCGGTGGATATTATTTGGTCTTTGCGAAAGTTATAGAGTCCAAAAGCTATGGTGCCAATATCTGAAAATTGATCACACCTGAAGTACTGACGGCCTATCTAATTTCTTGAGGCCCTAACATGCCAGAAAAGTACAAATACCCCCCAAATGACCCCTTTTTGGAAAGAAGACATTCCAAGGTATTTAGAAAGATGCATGGTGAGTTTTTTGAAGTTGTCATTTTTTCCTACAATTCTTTGCAAAATCAAGTTGTTTTTTTTTTTTCACAAAATTGTCATATTAGCAGGTTATTTCTCACACACCGCATATGCATACCACAAATTACACCCCAAAACACATTCTGCTATTACTCCTGAGTATGGCAGTACCACATGTGTGAGACTTTTACACAGCGTGGCCACATACAGAGGCCCAACATGCAGGGGAGCACCTTCAGGCGTTCTGGAGCACCCAGGCCAATTCTGACATTTCTCTCCTACATGTAAAAATCATCATTTATTAGCTAGAAAATTACATAGAACCCCAAAATATTATATATGTTTTTTTAGCAAAGACCCTAGAGAATACAATGGCGGTCATTGCAACTTTTTATCTCACACGGTATTTGCGCAGCAATTTTTTGAACGCTTTTTTTTGGAAAAAAAAAACAGTTTTGTGCTTTAAAAAAAAATAAAACAGCAAGGTTAGCCCAATGTTTTTGCATAATATGAAAGATGAAGTTACGCCGAGTAAATAGATACCCAACATGTCACCTTTCAAAATTGCACGCACTTGTGGAATGGCGCCAAACTTCGCTACTCAAAAATCCCCATAGGTGACGCTTTAAAAATTTTTACTGGTTACATGTTTTGAGTTACAGAGGAGGTCTAGGGCAAAAATTATTGCTCTCGCTCTACCGATCGCACCGATACCTCACATGTGTGGTTTGAACACCGTTTTCATATGTGGGTGGGACTTATGTATGCGTTCGCTTCTGCATGCGAGCACACAGGGACAGGGGCGCTTTAAAAATTTTATTTTTTTTTTTATTGTTCATTTTACTTTATCTATTTTAGTTTGATGCTTTTTTCAAAAAAAAAAAAATTTGACCTCTTTTATTCCTATTACAAGGAATATAAACATCCCTTGTAATAGGAATATGGCATGACAGGTCCTCTTTACAGTGAGATATGGGGTCAATAAGACCCCGCATCTCACCTCTAGGTTGGGAAGCCTGAAAAAAAAAAAAAAAAAAAAAAGATCCTGGCTTCGATCGTAGTGGTGAGTCGGTAGAAGCACCGGAGGGTGGCGGGAGGGGGGGACATCCCCTCTCGCCTCCCGTAAGAACGATCAAGCAGTGGAACAGCCGCTATGATCATTCTTATGGTGTAGGGAATCGCCGGCTAAAAAAGCTGATATCTGAATGATGCCTGTAGCTGCAGGCATCTTTCAGATATCCCCACACAAAGTCAAGAACGTCGTATGACAGCCGGCGGGCAGGAAGTGGTTAAAACGCTTTTTTTTTTTTTAACACAAAATTGTCCATTTATACATTATTTCTAACACATAACATGTACATACCAAAAATGACACCCCAAAATAGATTCTCCTCCTCCTCCTGTGTGAGAATTCAAACTCAGAATTCTGTAAAAAAAAAAAAATTATTTTTTTTCAAACTCATAATTCTGTATTTTTTTTTTAATGATGGCCCCAGGGCTCTTCCATACTTCCATAAGTTACCACAACACCATTATCCTGTAGTTTTTAAGATCAAAGATACAACTATGTTAGTGTCCCTTGTCAATTTTACGTTGTATTTTTTTTAAATGTAACTGTCTACTCCCAAACTGTCATTTGAAGTAAAACACACAGCCAAGTATTATTCTCCACAGTTTTTTTATTGTGCATTAAAAAAAGAAAAGAAATAAAATTAGACATGCTATCTGCCAATAGAACTTAACCAAAAAGTGCATTCTATGCATCCAAAAATATAGAAAATATACCAAATCAAATTATTATTCAACCAAAAAATAAAATAAAAGCCTCATGCATGCGTCCTGCTTCTTAATTTAGGGGGTCAACAATGTCAAGAGTTGGTGAGAGCAGGGGTCCGTCATCCGGAGATAATTCCGAAAATCATCCGGATTATTCTCCTGGAGCTCCCGCAGCAAAGGCATATGACATAATTGGTCACGATTAATAAAGCAACCAATTTTTGGTCCAAGAAATCCTCCTCCTCCTATTCCTGGACTGGACTTGGGTCAAAGCAATAACTCCAAGGCCAATAATAAATAACACGTTATCTCCTCCGATTCTGCAACATGGCTGGTTGAGAAACGGCCGTTCAGAAACAAACTGAAAAGCGCAAAATGAAAAGCCCGAATCAACACTCACCAAACTTCTAATAACATGGAATTAGCAGAAGGAGCCCAAAGGGTGGTGCATGACAATTGAACTTCCTCTTTATCGGCTCATAGTACCTCTAGTACGTCACTACGTTCATGTTTGTTGGCCGACAATTCCTTGCCGTTTGTATACAAGACAAGTTCCTGGCCAACGCCCTTCGGACAAAAGTCTGAGGTTTTGTCTGCGGAAATCCGATCGTGTGTACGAGGCTTTAGTCTGGTTGAAAAAAGACACAAGTCCTTCTAGTTCAACCTCTCCTCCTCTACAACTACTCTCCTCCCCTTGTAATGCTCAGGAAACAAACATCTGAAGATTGATACATTGAACATACAGGAATACACTCGGCTCAGAAAAATACATACTGGGGTTGATTTACTAAAGGAGTAGAACATTTTCACTTACCAAGCGGACATTCTCTACACTTTTTAGTAAATCAAACCTACTTGGGTTGATTTACTAAAGGTAAATAGGCTGTTCACTTTGCAAGGAAAGTTGCACTTTACAACAGAATTTGGCAATGAGTAAGGTCTGGTTCACACCTATGCGTTTTTAAGTGCTATTTCAGTTTTGCAGAAATGCACTACTGTCCATTTAACATGATTTCCTATGGGTCATGTTCACATCTGTGCATATTCAACCGGTGCATTTTTTGGAAAGGGTCAGGGACTTTTTTGCCTGCAGCAGGTTGCGTTTTTGGTTCCATAGACTTCAATAGAAACACATTAAAAATGCAGCACTTGCATTTGTGGTATGTTTTTGCTGGTTTCTTCTGAAAGACAGCAGATACCTACCAAAAACGCAAAACATACTAAAAATGCATCAAAAATGCATGTCAAGAAATGCAAAACCTTGTGGGAAAATGCATCAACTGCAACCTGTCTTAGAGAATGTGGTGAAATTTCACTTTGCCAATACCCAATCACATTGCAAGAAAAATGATAAAAAAAAACAAAAAAAAACCAGCATTTTTACTTGTGCATGTTGGATGATGAAAATCAGCAGAGCTTCACCTTATTCACTAAGCTTTGGGGAAAATTCCATTTGTATAGTGCAACGTCACTTGAAAAGTGAACAGCCTATTTGCCTTTAGTAAATAAACCCTGACTGTATTTTTTTAAATGCAAGCAGTACCTGATTTTTAAATTTTTTTTTATTTCACATTTTTTAGAAGAAATTACAGAAAAAAAAACATGCTCTGGGAAAGTGAAACAACAAACAACCACAAGAGGTCCAGAAGGCAAAGTACACATTATTCAGTACAGTAAATCTTCTACTGGGAGCGCGCCGGGTGACACGGTCATAGTTTGTAGGCTGCAGTACCTGAATTTTACCTGGCATCACACTCTTGCATTCCCTGCATAAGAAACAAGGCATTTTGCCTTGTCTACGCTTTGGGGCTCTGTTGGAAATAGCTGCCAGCAAAGCCCCAGTGCATCTGGTGTGCATTGAAGTGTCATTGATTTTGCGCTTCAATATGTTTATTGAGTTTTTTGAGTAAACAAGAGAAATATAAAAAGCTCGTTGTTCGCCCATGCAGGGGCTAGAGACATGTAAAAATTACCGAAGATCAATATCATTCACAATTATCCCGTAACATAGTGAAAATAGGGGATGATATCAAAAAATAACTACTGCATAGAGTGCCCTGTCCCCAAATTCGTCGCCGAAGGGGAGGCTCTTCTCCAGCACCCCCCCTCCATAGGAGGCAACGGTAAGAGTCAGAATAGTGAGAAACCAGAAAGAAAGCGAGAAGAGCAAAAAGGCAGAGAGAAGGGGGTCACAGATAGGAGAGGGGGAAAGGGAACGGAGGATCTCGGACGCGGCGCCTCACAGAAGGGAGTCAGACAAGGCCCAAACAGGATGCTTGAAGTGTGGGAAACTCATAAGAGATCCATGGTTCCCAAATTTTGAGAAATTTGGCGTGTGAATCATTCACAATACTGGACATTCGTTCCTGTAGTAACATAGCAGTCATGCGTGTCCTCACCCCTGGAAGGCTACTCGTTGGGTCTTCCAGGCTTGAGCTATAGTTCGTTTAGCTGCTATAAAGAGATAAGTGGCCAGTCTCTGCTGAGGAGCGAACAGACCAGGTATTGGACAATGTAATAGGGCTAGCCTAGCATCCCTTCGGACTGTTAGATGGAAGAGTGTCTGCAGTAAGCCAAAAACTCTAGACCAAAACCCCACCAGTCTTGGGCAGGACCACCAGGTATGTATGACATCACCCCGCTGTCCACAGTTGCGGAAGCATCTATCAATACTGCCTGGGAAGGTCTGAGCCGTGCGGACCAGGACCCAGTACCATCAGAATAGGACCTTATATGCTGCTTCTAAGGTGTTTGTATTAAATGAGCATTTGGCTACCATTTTCCAGGCCTTACTCCAGTCTTTCAGGTCTATGGGAGCCTGGAGGTCCCTTTCCCATTGGGCCATATAAGAGAGGGGTGCTGATGACGGACGTCCATTCAAGGAGATAGCTGAGATGAGGCCGGGAGACCCGGGGGCATGCTGACATGTATGTTCAAAAAAAGTTTTTGAAATGGGTAAGTGGACGTGCGGCGCAAGGCAGTAATCCAGTGTTTTAACTGAAGGAAACGATAATGCTCTCTAACCGGTGCGTCGTGTGTTTCTCGGATGGTCTCCCAGGAAGGAAAAGAGTGGGAGGAAAGAAAGTCTAGAAGCCATGCGAGAGCCACCAAGAGAATGCCTGTGGCTCTTCCAGGCCTGGGGGAGAAGAGGATTGTGAGTGATGGGGAGTAAAGGTAAAAAAGAGGACATCAAATTACCTGTCACGTACCTGGTAGGTGGAGCCCGGAGTGCAGAGAATGGCCTCTCGTATACCTCTGACTCAGGAACCCCTGAAGGTGTGAACAGGGGCTCAGAAGTACAGAGGGGCACAAGTGCCTGGCTGGAACACTTGGAGTAGAGAGCTGGATCCTGTAGTCAGCAGGGAGGTGCTCTGTAGTCCCGAAGCAGGTTGCAGACAGCAGGAAGGTGCACTGTAGTCCCGCAGCAGGTTGCAGACAGCAGGGAGGAGTACTGTAGTCCTGTAGCAGGTTGCAGACAGCAGGGAGGTGCACTGTAGTCCTGTAGCAGGTTGCAGACAGCAGGGAGGTGCACTGTAGTCCCGTAGCAGGTTGCAGACAGCAGGGAGGTGCACTGTAGTCCTGTAGCAGGTTGCAGACAGCAGGGAGGTGCACTGTAGTCCCATAGCAGGTTGCAGACAGCAGGGAGGTGCACTGTAGTCTTGTAGCAGGTTGCAGACAGCAGGGAGGTGCACTGTAGTCCCGTAGCAGGTTGCAGACAGCAGGGAGGAGTACTGTAGTCTCGCAGCAGGTTGCAGACAGCAGGGAGGTGCAGACAAGCCGGGTCAAGGTACTGGCAGGCAGATCAGGTACAGGAGGGCAAACCAAGAGAATAGTCAGAGTCCAAGCCGAGATCGGGGCAGGCAGCAAACAGGTAAGTCAGGAACAAGCCAAGTAAGTACTGGATACAGAGAAACTGGTAACAAGGGAGCAGAGGTCTCAGGAAACGCTGTAGACCGGACAGCAAGACAGCATTGGAACAGTCTCCTTTAAATAGCCCATCTTGGCGCCAAGTGTGTTACAGGGGGCGTGCGCGCTCCCGCGCGCGCCCGTGCACCGCTATTGGCGCTATTGCGCACGCGCGTTCGCCCATAAGCGCTATAGGCACTATTGCACACGCGCGTGCGCCCATTAGCGCTATTGGCGCTATTGCGTGCGCGAGAGCGCCGGATGGCGCTTACAAGCATTCTTTTAATCTTCTGTTTGCTGGAATGACTACAAGAGGGCTTTTCCTGACATTACCAGAGTAGCGAACTGAGTCCCAAATCGGCAGACCATGCAGCAGCACGGGGCTCAAAGAGGGGGGGCGTAATTTATGAGGGAGCCAGAGCAGAGCTTGGAGCGAGGACGGGTCGCAGTTGGGCAATTCAAGTAACACCCACAGAGGAACATCTGTGGTCGCATGGAGCATGGTCAATGAGGGGAAATGGATGTACATGGGCGAGATCCTAGGGGTACAAAATTTATAGCCATAGATAGACTTAAAACACCATGGAGGGGTGGTCCGAAAAAATGAGCTATATCCAAACTTGAAATGGAGTGGATATATAAAATGAAATTTTTAAAACCTTATGGGCTCAACGTGGATGTCGAGATTAATGCGTTTATTGACAATGCTTAGGCGATGTTGTTGGTGGACGCATTGATTCCGATATTCGTGAGAATATTCTGTTTTGTCCCCCTTTTTTCTATGTTTAGCTACATTGTAGGTTTTTGTTAAAAATGTAAGGGGATACCATGTCCATATATGGCTGCCCTTTGAATGTAGAAATACATATACATAAACATAAGAACTAATGCATGATGATTCTTAGTAATATAATCCCGAAATACAAAAGATTTTTTTAATAATATAGTAGTTGTGGTCTAAGGAAGGAATAAGTAATACATTGTTTGGATTTAGCAGTTTTTATTTTCTTGTCCTTTCTATTTTCCCCCTCTTTTTTTCGTTTTGCTTTGTTGTCAAAATGTCTATTACTGTAGGAGTAGTGGTCCTATGGTACGTATAAGGGGACAATTTGACCCAAAGATAACCAATTGCTGAGACTTATAATAGATGACATATTTGAGTTTGAGATTAGAACTAAATTTTGGCTATTGAAAGTGCTTTAATGACGTTCCGGAACAAGCTTCTTAGTTTGCGTTCCATAATGTGAGCCATGTTGAGGCTTGGTATCCTTTGCACATGCTCAGATCGTAATTTGATCTCTGGATGAAAACGAGGCCTGAACGTGAGGAAGCATCATAACGGGAGCCATATCGAGGCTTGGTATCCTTTACACATGCTCAGATTGTAATCGAATTTTAGATGAAAACGAGGCTTGAGTGTGAGGAAGTATTATAAATGGCGATGGTTCACTGCGTCGCCCGTGCCCCTTTGAAGACGTGACCTATCACGAAACATGTAGGGCGTGGCTACGCAGTGTATGCCAGATCGCCATAGAGCCCCATGTAACTTAGCACGGGCGTCTCTGCTGTTTTATATTTTGCCGGCTTTTATATTTTATATTTTGGATGTTTTTGTAAGATGCCTAGTTGTCTGAGGCAATAAAAATTCCCCTTTTTATATACTACACTATTGGAGTTTTTCTTTCTCCCCTTCTTTACCTACGAGTTCGAATGAGGGAGTGTTTACATCAACGCGGAAGTGTCGGAATCATCCCCAAATGTGTGGTGAGCTGTCATCTTCTGTCCCTGCAGAGGGCTAAATCTGCAAGCTTCTAAGACCTTGCTATAAAGGAGGTCCAATGCGTCCGGTAAGGATACATCTGTTATCAACCACAGATCCACTGGTGGTTTGAGGTCCCTTTACGTCCCCTTATTCCTTTATACACACTAAGGAATGCAACTTATGAACTTTGGATATGCGTTTTCTTGCGAGTCATGACGCAATTTTGAACTTTTTCACTTATGACTTTGCACTTGGGTGGAATAACCTTGCTTTTTGCACATAATTATTTTTGCTTTTATACGTATTGAATGGCTAATATTAGTATTTGATTTATATATCGCTATTTGCTGTGCAGCATGGCGACTTTCTAATTCACTTAAAATTAACTCTGATGGTGTTTATTCATTTATTCATCTATTTATGACAATCACATAGGAATATAGATTTAAGTATCTAATGCAAGCGCACGATTCTTTCTTTTTATTGCAATCTGCGCCGCTGTATAGTACTTGGAGACATTGGGGACCCCCAGGCCTCCTTGTAGTGTATGGGTATAAAGAGTAGATCTAGGGACTCTAGGACGTTTATGCACCCAGTTCTGGAGGACCCTGTTCTACAAAAGTCGAAGAAAGAAAGAGGGCACTCTAACTGGCAGAGTGCGAAAATAATAAAGAACTTTGGGCAGGATCGTCATTTTAGCTGCCGAGATCCTTCCTATCCATGAAAAGGTGGGAAATTGCCATGATTGCATAAGGGTGGTCAGGGTACGCAGCAAGGGGTAGTAGTTGGCGGAGAACAAAGAAGAGTAGGAGGGCGTTAGTTTGATGCCTAAATATTCAATTGAGTGAGATGCCCAACGATATGGGAAATGTTCTTGAAGACGCTGCACCATATCCATAGGGAGGTTGACGTTCAGCACTGTGGTCTTGGAAGAGTTAATTTGAAGGCCAGAGATGGCTGAGAATTGGTCTAACACAATTTGCAGGTTGGGGAGGGAGATGAGTGGGTTTGATAGAATCAGAAGTGCATCCTCTGTAAAAAAAATTGGCCTTGTTTTGGGATCCAGCATAAATGACTCCTGAAATGTCGGCGTTAACCGCTAAAGGCTCCAATGCCAAGATAAAAAGTGCTGGAGACAGGGAGCAGCCCTGTCTAGTACCCCGAAATATAGGAAATGCGTTAGATAAAAACCCTGCATATTTTACGGATGCTGACGGTGAGGAATAGAGGGCATGAATCCACGATAGGAAGTGTGTCCCAAATTCCTACAGAGTCAAAACATATTGGAGGTAGTCCCAAGAAAGCGAATCAAACGCTTTGTAAATATCCAGCAAGAGCAAAAAGCCTGGGATTTTACGCTGGCGGAGGATATGGAGAAGGTGGATTACTTTGCGGACGTTATCCCCTGCTTGACAACCAGGCACAAAACCCACCTGGTCCCTGTGAATGAGGACCTGAAGGTATTTGTTGACCCAAGTGCTTAGAATTTTCCCCAAAACCTTCAGGTCATCATTCAACAGAGAAATAGGATGAAAAGAATGCGGATCAGTGGCCTCCTCAGTTGACTTGGGGATCATAGAAATGTGAGCCTTAAGTGAGTCTGATGAGGGACATGCGCCATCACGCCAAGAGTTGAAATAAGAAGTCAGGTAGGGCGTGAGTAAGGGTGCAAATGTTTTGTAATACAGGCCGGGGAAGCTGTCTGGGCCTGGGGCCTTGGACGGCTTAAGAGATTTGAGAGCTCGAGCGACCTCCTGTTCAGAGATAGGTGCATTCAGGGTGTCTTGGGCCGTCGAGGACAGCGAAGAAAGACTAAACGTTTGAAAAAAGTGCTCAGCCTTGTCCAGGTCAAAAGCAGCAGGCCTGCTGTATAGAGATGACAGGGAGGAAGCAAAAACAGAGACTATCTTGGACGGGTTCGAGGTAAGTCCACCTCCCCTCACCTGCAGCCGAATTGGCTTACATGGGCGCCCCACCGAGTTAAGTTTCCTGGCCAACATAGGACCAGGTTTGTTTGCACTACTATAAAATTAATATTTGGTCCAGCGCAAAGCCTTTTCAGCTTAGGCGGAGGAGAGCAAGTCAAGCTCAGTGACCTTTCTATTTGTCACCGATGGGTGTGCCTTCCAGGTTGCATCTGCTATCTCTAGCCGGGTGGTCAATTCCCGTGCCCGTTGCCCCCTGGCGCGTTTCTTAGGAAGCGATCTGAACCAAATGTCCCCTGACTGTCGCCTTGTGGGCTTCCCACAAGGAGACCGGAGACTCGACCGAGCCTACATTTTCAGTAAAGTAAGTTTGAATGTGTGTTTGCACCTGTATACACGTATCCTGGGTAGTTAAGAGGGCTTCATTAATCCGCCAGAGATAGGTTGGACGAGTTAGTCCAGTGAGGGTGATTCCAAGAACCAAGGGATCATGGTCAGACCACGGGGAGGTGGAAATAATAATCTTGTGCACCAATGGTAGAGCTCTAAGTTGCAAGAACACATGATCTATTCTGCAAAAACTCTGATGGGGATTAGAGAAGAAGGTGAATTCCCGAGAAGACGGATGTTGCTCGCGTCACACGTCCACCAGGCCGTAAGATTGGAAGAGGGTGCACAGTGCTTGTTCTTGAGAGGTATCGTGGGATGGAGGTACTTCCTTGGAGCTACGTATGTCTAGAGAAGAATTGAAGACAGAGTTTGAGTCTCCCATCATAATTAGCAGGCCCTTCTGGTGTTTGGTAACCACTTGAAACAAGTGTGAGAAATACCTCTGCTGAAATGTATTAGGGGCGTAATAACCCACCAAGGTGACCTCTTGATCCCACAGGGTGCCTTGCAAGAGCAGATATCTACCTGTAGATTCCGCTATCTCCGTAGAGCAATTGAATGGGAGATTACGTTGGCACGCCATCAGCACCCCTCTGTGTTTCTCTGAGGCAGGGGCCGTGTAAAACACTGGATAATGGGAGGACAAATACCTGGGAGATGAGGATTGGGAGAACCTGGTTTCCTGCAGACAGACTATATCTATAGATTGTGATTTTAAGTGGTGGAAGACCTTCGATCGTTTGATGGGAGAGTTAAACCCATGAATATTTTGTGAGAATAGTTTCAATGCATTTTGAGCCATCACAGTGGAGAGACAAAAATCATATAATCATAAAAAATTACACGGGCCATATACCTACTCTGATCTCCTGATGAGGCCGTCCGAGTCCGAGAGTAGAAAGAAAGAAAGGGGGAGAGAAGGGAAAGAAAGAGAGTGAAGAGAGATAAGATAAGATCATGGTATTTAGTACACATAATCGCCACACTAGGTAGACATCGCATCCAAACTATAGGATACTAGGGGGGTGGCTCTACCACCAACCACATGGCTTATAGATTGTATGAATTATAACCGCCCCTGGAGAGGGGGCTATGAAAACCAAAACGACAATAAAAATGAACGAAAGCACACCTAAGAATTCAGGAACTATGTTAAAGTAAACATAAAATTAATGCAACATAGATTAACCTCTCCGGTCAGGCGTCCCTAAACCAGGAACGCCCCAGGGAGGCCATGAGCAGTGGTCCCCAGCTGAGGTTCCCGCTCATGGGCGCCACGGAGTCTTCCGTGGCCTAAACTGTCCCCAACAGGGGGTGCGGGCCCATCGGGGCACAGGGAAATAATCCCACTGGAAGACCACTGATATAGGCTTAGTGCTGATATCCAAAAGGAAAAAATAAAACCAGAATGGGAGAGAAAAAAAAGGGGGGGGGGAGGGGGAAGGGAAGAGAAGGGGAGGAGAGGGAAGAGGAGGAGATGGGAGGGAAGGGAAGGGAGGGGAGTAAAGGGAGGAGGAGGAGGGGGGAAGGGGAAGGGGGAGGAAGAATTAGAGGAAGTGGAAAAACAGCAGGTCTTTCTGCTAATTAAATTATGCAAGAGTAAATATAGTGCATATGATAGTTCTTGGCTCAGGCCTCCATCCGACCTCCCTGGCGCCTGGAGCCAGGGCAAAATATAGCAATAAGTCCTAAGATGAGACCCTAGATTCATCAGGCAGGACCTGAGTGAAAACATTAGTCCTGGGAGGGCCAGTCCACTGGTAAGGCAACAGGCCAGCAGAGGAAGATATAGGTGGACCTGCTGAGCTGGACCATAGTGCCATAAAAAAAGGAAAAAAATAAAATGTATACAGTCTTTGTAAGTCAAGCAGGAACCGTCCACCCAACAGGGGAAACTACATCTGGGGAGCAAGTCAGCTTCACAGAAAATGAGAGGCGAGTGGGCTCACCTGTTCCAGCCCTCATCCTGGGTCAGAGCGAGGGGATCTCGAAGGCGGTGGGGTGCTAGGGAAGGCCCGTTTACAACTGCTGACTCCCACGCACGACCCAGATGCTTGGGGGAAGGCTGGGAGCCCGAGGCCCTCACCTGGCTGCTGGAGGCATCCGAAGGGGGGAGCAGGCATAGTGCCTCGAAGGTCGCCTGGGCCTCCTCCACGGTGTGAACAATGTCGTTCCGCCCTTGGTAGGTGAATGTGAGGCGGAAGGGGAAGCCCCAAGCATACTTAATATGGCGCTCCATCAGAACTGAGGTGTATGGCTTCAACTGTCGCCTCTTTTGCACCGTAGTGGGTGCCAGGTCTGTGAAGAGTTGGTACCTGTGTCCTTGGAAGCATGAATCAGGCTTATTGCGTGCTGCCTTAAGGGTTTCCTTGGTGCTGAAATATGTGAACTTAATAATAATGTCCCGGGGGGGGGACCCCCCCTCTCTCCTTGGCCCCAGAGCCCGATGGATGCGGTCAAACTCCATACACTCTATAGGGATGGCTGGGACCAGTTCCTGGAACAGGGCCGTGGCAGTAGAGGTGAGATCATCAATGGTCTCCGGGAGGCCTCGTAGGCAGAGATTCCCCCGTCGGGACCTATTCTCGTAATCTTCCAATTCCAGGAGGGCTGCATCCAGTTCCCTACGGAGGTCCCGCAGGTCCTGTTCATGGTGATCTATCACAGTCATTGCAGCATCCATGCTGTCCTCTAAAGCATTTGTGCGGCTGCCTATTGCCCGGATCTCTTTTATTAAATGTGTAGCCAGCTTTGAGGTGGCAGCAGACAACTCACCCTGGAGCATGGTTTTAAAACGAGCCAGCAAGTCAGCATCTCTCATTGCTGGTGTGGGATAAGGCTGCTAGGCTCCATGCAGGCTCTTTGCATCTGAACATGTATCCAGCTCACCTGATAGTGACGGGGGTGAGGGCTCCATTTCAGAGGCCTGTGTCTCCGGCGGGACGTCTGGTGGGAAGGCCGCGGAGTTCGTGTGTGCGGCTTGCTTCGTGGTGGAGCTCCGTGCTGTGCCCGTTCTGATGAAGTCATGTGATTGGGTGATGTCACGCGTAGGGACGGGATAGGCACTGACAGATCTGGATTGACAAGCTCGCCGCTCGTAGGATATGTATATGAGGCGCATTCACTCTATGTGAGTACCTGTTTTTAAACCTTAATAAAGACATCGCTCTATTTAAAAATACTACACTATGTTGGCATCCTTATATTCTTTCATATGCTGGCTTTGCTACCACTGATGCTGCTATTGAGAGATTAAAGTACAGGGACTACCGGCTCCGGTCCAGGGACCCCCAAAGAGAGATCATCTCCTCCATTTACCTTCTATGCGGTTGTCCCATTGCCGCAAGGTAAGGGGCCATTACCTATCTGTGTGTGTGTTTGAGCACGAAGAGGATATTTTTACCCTCTCTCTTTCTGCACCCCACTGGTCACCGGTTGCACATTTTGGATTGCTAAAGGATCACTGAACATTTTTGGCACTTATGTTTGATGCATTTTACAAGTTTGAACTTCACGCAATAATACATCCTCTGTGGCTATCTTTTTATAGATAGATGCCATACACTTGTTTTTGCACTAATGTGCTTTGCACAGAATTTATTTTTGTATAGTTTACATTTTTTCTACATACGATTTTTGTTTCGCAGTTTGCACCCTTTTGTCAATACTGTTTGCACATGGTATGTTTTGTGATATTGGTTGCAAGTAATTTTATTGGCTTATATATACAATTTATCTATAAGGGTTGTACAAGGACACTATAGCACTTTAAGGTTTATCTGCACATGCTACACAAGCACTAGGTGTATATGTGGATTATTGATATTCATTCCCTACACACACTGTGCCGTTTTAGTTCTTATATCAGTTGAAGGATAAATAGCCACTTTTTGGATTTATCACAGGATACTGTGCATACAGACGCATTACCCGCATACCCTTAATCTTTTATATGCAAATTTATCCATATGAGTTGCACAATGACACTCTAGCACTTTAAGGTTTATTTGCACATGTTACACTAGCACTAGGTGTGTATGAGGATTATCTATATTTGTCCCCTACACACACTGTGCCGTGTTTGTTCTTATATCAGATACAGGACAAATATTCACTTTTAACACCGTTGATTTTATCACAGGATACTGTGCATACAAACACATTACCCGTATACCCTGTATTATTATACACTTTCACACAGATACACGTTTTTGGACGAGCGCAGCACTTATTATTTATGTTTATAATTTTATTTTTTTGGGCTTGGTCTGATCCCATTCAGTGTTTGCAGCTGTCCATATGCACCAGTTTTCCAAGGTAGCGCAGGAATAACTTATATAAATACATGAATCAGGCTTATTGCGTGCTGCCTTAAGGGTTTCCTTGGTGCTGAAATATGTGAACTTAATAATAATGTCCCGGGGGGGGGACCCCCCTCTCTCCTTGGCCCCAGAGCCCGATGGATGCGGTCAAACTCCATACGCTCTATAGGGATGGCTGGGACCAGTTCCTGGAACAGGGCCGTGGCAGTGGAGGTGAGATCATCAATGGTCTCCGGGAGGCCTCGTAGGCAGAGATTCCCCCGTCGGGACCTATTCTCGTAATCTTCCAATTCCAGGAGGGCTGCATCCAGTTCCCTACGGAGGTCCCGCAGGTCCTGTTCATGGTGATCTATCACAGTCATTGCAGCATCCATGCTGTCCTCTAAAGCATTTGTGCGGCTGCCTATTGCCCGGATCACTTTTATTAAATGTGTAGCCAGCTTTGAGGTGGCAGCAGACAACTCACCCTGGAGCATGGTTTTAAAACGAGCCAGCAAGTCAGCATCTCTCATTGCTGGTGTGGGATAAGGCTGCTGGGCTCCATGCAGGCTCTTTGCATCTGAACATGTATCCAGCTCACCTGATAGTGACGGGGGTGAGGGCTCCATTTCAGAGGCCTGTGTCTCCGGCAGGACGTCTGGTGGGAAGGCCGCGGAGTTCGTGTGTGCGGCTTGCTTCGTGGTGGAGCTCCGTGCTGTGCCCGTTCTGCGCCCCATCCGAACCGCGGGGGTTCCGGGGGATATTAAGCCAGTTGAAGCAAAGAAAAAGCGCTCTCCAGGCGGCTATATTACGGCCGATGTGGTCAGCGGTGGAGGAGCGAGATTAGTTTGCGGCCATCTTCGTGCGCTGCTCGCGAGCGTCCCCAGTGTCATTGATTTTTAATGGCGCCCCAATGCACTTAAAGTAGCAGGCAATGCACCTGTCTTGCAGCACACCACTATTTAATTAGATAAAATGGGTCATATGCAAATTGTGGCTGTTAGGGTGTCTTGGCTGTAACACAATGCACGACACAATGTGAATTTGTTATTGCACTGCAACAAAGCGCTAAAGTGTGAGCTGGTTCTTAGACAAATCAAAAGTTAATTGGCAATCCTGCTGATTCTGTTATCACTTTGTAAAATACTGTTTTGTTATCTGCTGTGATATACATTGTGCTGTGGTCTTCTAACAATGGGGTTGATTTACTAAAGGGAAATCCTTGAAAGTGCACTTGTAAGTGCAATCGCTGTAGATCGCTGTAGATCTGAGGGGAAGCTCTGAAATTAGAGCAAGCTCTGCTGATTTATCACCCAATCACGTGCAAGCAAAAATGCTGTTTTTTTATTTTCTTTGCATGTCTCCCTCAGATCTGCAGCGACTGCACTTTTCAAGTGCACTTGCAGTGCACTTTCAAGTGCACTTGCAGTGCACTTGCATACCTCCCAACTTTTTGAGATGGGAATGAGGGACACCTATCAGCAAAAGTATGCAGGCATAGGACACACCCCCTGCCACGCCCCCTTAAAGGAGAGTTATACAAAAAATAAAAGATAAATAAAAGCACCCACAAGTGCTTTTTTTACCATTACTATTCCTTTCTATTGGCTTTTAGAATTTACAAATGCAGCAATTTAGAAATTAGATGAAAGGTTTAGCGCTGGAAAACACTTTTTGATAGCTAAAAAGTGCATTTCATTTACATCTATATAGATCAGACCAAAATGAGGTACAAATGAGGAGGAATGAGGGACAGAGGGACATTGCTCCAAATCAGGGACAGTTGGGAGCTATGCACTTGTAGTGCATAGTGGATTTGCCTTTCGTAATTAACCCCCAATGTATGCTCTAATCTAAAATCAGAATTCAAACCTTTGGGGCAGATCTGAATATGATCAGCAACTGAACAATACTATTCATCAGGCCTTTAGTGCCCATAAATATTATAGTCTGGTCAGTCAGTCATCCAATTCTTTATATATTCTGATCAGTGGCAGCTGGTGTTTTTTTTTGGGAGGAGGGAGGCGGGAGGGAGGCGCTTCTCCTTTTGGCCAATCAGGAAACGGGTCTCAATACCTGCTTCCTGATTGGCTGGGAGGAGAATCAGTGTAAAAATAGGGAAAATTCATTCCCTATTGTCACACAGCTGGGTCACAAAACTTTTTTAAAGCCTATTAGAGCCTCTGGCTCTAATCACATGCTTTAAAAAAAACCCCATTGGAAGCCATGCATCCGGCACCCTGCATGTAGATTAGGGGGCTGGACGCATGGATAGGGGCGGCGGCTCCCCTGCGCCCCTAATGGAGCGGCCGCCACTGAGCTATAGAAATTCGGAACAAGTGTCACCAGTTCAATAATTTTCAATATTTTCCTTTAGATCAAATCAATCAGGAAGCACTCAGACAGTGTGAAAATTTTCTATATCATTGGAATATGCATTTAAACATAGCTCCCAACTGTCCCTGATTTTGAGGATTTGGAACAAAGTTCCGCTGTCCCTCTTTCCTCCTCATTTATCCCCTCATTATGGTCTGATCTATATATTGTTTCACAGTGTTAAACCTTTCATCCAATTTCTAAAGTGCTGCATTTGTAAATTTCAAAAGCCAGTATAAAGGAATAGTAGTGGTAAAAAAAAAAAAGAAAAAAGCACTTAACTTACTCGGCTTAACTAATATTTTTTTGTATAATTCTCCTTTAAAGTGGGAGTAAACTCCCTTGGTTGATTATTACCTATAGGTAAGCTTCTAATAATGCTTACCTATAGGTACAGTAAATATCTCCTAAATGTGCACCGTTTAGGAGATATTTACTTTAGATGCAACCGGTGAAGTCCCCGGTGCATGTGCTCTGAAGGAACAGCATACCTCTGCCGTTCCTTCAGAGCCGTGCCATAAACAGCAACTCCTGCACGTGCTGATGTCATCATCGGCTCGGCCATTCATATTGCCAAAGCCCGCGAACCCGGAAAAAAGACCGTGTAAAGATGGAAGCGCCTTCAGCGGTGACAGTGCACTGCTAGAGGGCTTCATTTTGCAATGCACACTAGCGCATCATGACTTAAACTTCCCTGACCAGTCCACCACTCTACAATATGAACAATACCTAAAGACATATAAGTACGTGCTCTAACATTGCAGAATACATGCCCAGGTCTGCATAGAAAATGTATTTACAAGAGTCTAGGTAATCTAGTCAGCGATATCTTGCTCATAGGCATGCGCACAGGGTGTGATGGGTGTGACTGGGCACACCCTAATCACCCTGTGCAGTGCAGTTTTCCCCTGCTTCCTGGCACCCCCTGTCTCCCCCTGCAGTGCTGACAGCTTCTGTACTCTCCTCTCCTACCAGCTGCTTTCGGGGATGTTTCAGGATGGAGAGCAGGGGAAGGGGCCCCTTCCTTTTCTGAATGAACACGGTGCGTGATCTGTACCGGTCGCTCCTGTGTTCAATCTTAACTGAAGCATAGTAAACAATGTTTACTATGCTTTCGTTTGTGAATGAACAAGAAGCTGCTCAACACAAAGCAGTTCCCATTAGTTCACTGTTCAGTGCAGCTGAGGCTGCAGAGAAAGGGACTGGGGAAGTTCTGTCCTCAGTTCCATTCTCTGCCTCTAAAAGTGAGACATCGGGGTCTGTTTAGACCATTAATATCTCACCAAAGCTCCTAAAAAAATAAAAAAAAATGACAAGAAATAATTGTAAAAAATAATTAAAAAAATGTAATTGTAAAAAAAAACAAAAAAAAACACTACTTACACCATCCACTGCTCTGCTCATATACACGCATGTGTGTTTGTGCTCTGGGGTGCACACCCTAATGCAATAGGCTGTGCACCCCACTGATCTTGCTGGATGGCCAAAGGTGGGTATAGGAATGGAAGGGGAGGCTGGGGGGCGCAGGGTCCTCATATATAAATGTGAGTTCACCAAAGATACATTTACACTTTAAAACATGTATAATCTGTTACATCCTGCAAAATAAAGGATGACAGTTTACTGATAAACAATCATAAATTAAAATGAATTGACACAAATGTTACAAATTACTCCCAAATAGTGATGACCAAAGCCAGTGAATGGCTGATTTGCTCATTTTTGAACATGTACACATTGTCTGATCTGCTGAGACTCATGCAAATGAAAGCAATCTTAGTACAGAGGACTCTCAGCTGGGCTGTTCTTCCTTGCTGAAGAATTTCTATTCATTGTTATACAGAGGACATCCACTGTTAGGACATGTAAAAATGGCCTCTCCATAGACATTTGTAGATTTTTTTTCTACAAGAAGAGCCCAATCGGGAGACTTTTGCAAAGGCACCCAGAGGGCTGTACAGCACAGATCTCAGAAGAACAATAGCTGTGCATGGCATAGAAAATTGAAAAGAATTAGCAGAAATCTGTGGTCCTACAGCACAGAACTGTGGATTGTGGACAAGTAAGTGGCAGAGTAAGAGGGCTTGTAAGGGGAAATAAGAAGGTAAGTATTTTACTAGGTAAGCTGAACTCAGGGAGGTGGGGGATTATGAAAACAGAGGCCCAATCAATCTTTTATTTAAAAAAAAATGTTATGCAGATTATTTACTTGCAAAAGCCCTGAGACTGCTTCTGGCCGTCACTATCTTAGACATGATGACAGCAACCCCACTCTATATTACTTCTTTTGCTCCTCCCAGCTGCTACATAAAGTCCAAAAGTCCACTCTAGGCTGACGTCACAGAGCTGGTCTAGGCTGGGGAAAAATCACGAGCATACGGTCGGGATCCACCCAGGTGCCTGGACCAGCACCCGGCTCAGCCTCTCAGCTGCACCACTGAGAGACTGAGCCGGCCGCTCCCTTTCCTCCCTAGCCCTGCTCTGCAGTGAGCGCCAGAGGAGCAGAGCAGAGAGCGGTGACTGACAGTCACCGTTCTCTGTGCAGAGCAGCAGGGAGCACTGAGCAATCAGCAGTGTTTGATCACTCAGTTCTCACCTTTAGAGCTGAAAAAGAGCATCCCCACAACATGATGCTGCCACCACCATGTTTTACAGTGGGGATGGTGGGTTTGGGGTGATGTGCAGTGTTAGTTTTCTGCCACACATAGCGTTTTGCTTTTAGGCCAAAAAGTTCAATAAAAGTAGTAGAATCGATTCCAACAATAAAAGCAAAGAAAAAGCAGGGAAAAGCAGGGACTGTAAAAAAATACTTTGATTTTTTGGGTCTTTTCCTCTTCCTTACTATTTCTGAGGCGGGAAGGTTTTGGTTGTTTTTATTTCTTTTATTGTTAGACCCAGCTCTTGTTGCTGTCCCCCCGGTACTTACTGGGGGTGCAGGGAAGGAGCCTTTGCAAACTTGACAGGATCAAGATCTGTGACCCTTGAGGTTGCATGTGACCTATGACCCCCCGAGGTTGTTTATTGTTACAGTTATGGGGTACGGGCACACAGCATGTTAGGTCTGTGCGCAGGGAGGGAAGGGGAGGGAAGTTATGCTTTATTGGTTAGTGCTATGTGCCATTGTCTCCCTCTATTTTGACCCATACAGATCAGAGGGGCTGGCCAAGGCTCGGACAGCTGACACTCATCCAGGAATTGAGTTATGGTTTGATTACTCTCTCAATGACGGGTAAGATAAATATATTATCATGGAATGTCCGTTGTATTAATTCATAGGTAAAGAGATCTCTTATTTTTGATTTTATACGGAGGTATAAACCCCATATTATCCTGCTACAGGAAACACACCTTCAAGGTCCTAAAGTTCTGGCGTTAAAAAAGGCTAATGTTATGAGGGTCATACGAGCTGAATGTTCCACGTATTCTCGGGGGGTAGCTATCTTGGTTACTAAAAAAGCAGTGGCACATATTATGCAAGTTAAATCGGATCCCAATGGTAGATATGCTATACTAGTATGTCAAATGTTTAATATATGTTTAACTTTGGTATGTGTGTATGTTCCACCGCCATTCTCCTTCCAAGTATTAGAAGGCATTTTAAATGAAGCTGTGACGATAGCGCAGGGTCCACTGCTGTTATTAGGTGATTTCAATGTGGTGTCAGATGGGGATCTCGACAGGCATGGGTGTGCGGCTGGTTCCCGCCACACACTTTCGTCCTGGCTGGACAGTTACGCTCTCACTGACGTGTGGCTTTGCAATAATCCGGGGGTCAGGGCATACTCATGCCATTTGGAGACTCATAAGACTCTGACTAGAATAGACATGCTACTATCTTAGATAGATGGCCTTCCTAATATTTCTGGGGTCAGATACCTCCCTAGGGTCCTATCGGACCATTCTCCTATGGATGTCACATTGAATTTAAGTGTGCCCATTGGGGAAGGCAGTGGCGCATGAAAACACAGTGGCTACAGGAGGATTATGTGACATTCGGCTGCAAGACAGCTATGAATCATTACTGGAGGGAGAATGGTGCTGAGACCTCGATAGACAATCAGTGGGAGGCCTTTAAAGCCACCATGAGGAGAGTGTTCACTAAAGAGACGAGAGACCTAACACGTGCTTTAAACTCTGAAGTGAAACAAGTAGAACGTGAAGCTGCTGCTGCTGAACGGAAATATATACAGGACCCGTCACCTGACAATTACCGTTCTTGGCAAGACCTGACCAGGCAGTTCAAATTACTTCTGACTGACCAGACTATGAAGAAACAATTACAACAAACCAGGACCATTTTTGAATTCGGTGACAAGAGTGGCTGTCTTCTAGCTTGTTTGGTGAGCCCTATGCATGCCCCGACATCTGTACTACAGCTTAGACAACCAGGGGGGACCATGGTAAGTAACTCGAGAGGTATTTTGAACACTTTTTTAGCCTTTTATGACAACTTTTATAGATCTCAATCCAGCTGTACTGAGCAGGAACTGTCCTATCTAGACGGCATGGTTCTCCCATCTCTGGACTTGGAGGATAGTGCTACTCTGGATCACCCCATTACACTGGATGAAATAGTTGGTGCCATTTCTTCCTTTAAGCCTGGTAAGTCACCGGGACTGGATGGCCTTCCGGCGGAATGGTACCAGTTGCATAAGGAGAGCCTAGTCCCACGTCTTCACAAAGTTTTTATAGCAGCAGAAAAAGAAGGTATATTACCGGAATCTATGCGTGAAGCTCTAATAGTTGTAATTCCAAAGCCAGGTAAAGATATGCAGGAATGTGAATCATATAGGCCGATTTCCTTGATCAATACTGATGTCAAGATACTGGCCAAAATTTTGGCGGGTAGATTGAAATCGGTAATCCTTAAACTGATCAATTCCGATCAAACAGGTTTTATTCCGGGCCGTTGTACCCAAATGAACCTTAGAAGGCTCTATGTAAACTTGCAAATATCCCATACTAATAAAGGAAAGAGAGTAGTGGCATCCCTCGATACAAAAAAAAACATTCGAGTAGTGGAATGGAACTATTTGTTTTCCCTGCTTGTTAAATTAGGATTTGGGCCTAGATTTGTGAACTGGGTTAAGCTACTCTATAATGATCCCCGAGCATGTATCAGAGTAAATGGGCTTATATCAAATACATTTAAGATTGGTAGGGGGATGAGACAGGGATGTCCTCTGTCTCCGCTCCTCTTTGCCCTGGCCATAGAACCTCTTGCAGCTAAACTTAGGAGTAGGGAGGACATCTGGGGACTGCTGGTTGGGGATCTGGAGGAACATGTATCATTATATGCGGACGATATGCTACTGTATTTGGGAGATCCAGATCTCTCATTATCCAATGCATTTACTGTGATCCAGGAATTTGGAGACTTCTCTGGCTTTCGGATTAATTGGTCTAAATCGACGCTGTTTCCTCTAGATCCGCAGTCAAATCCGGTATCGCCCACAGACTGTCCCCTAGCTATAACAACACAATTTAAATACTTAGGAATTCATATTAAATTACCTGTGGAGTCATTCACTGAGATAAACTTATGGCCTGTAATTAGAGCTTTTAGAGACAGAGTACAAAAATGGAAAGACCTCCCGCTCACATTGCTGGGTAGGGCTAATTTATTTAAAATGATTTTCCTCCCAAAATTTTCCCTTATCGTCTTTCAGGACAGCACTTGAGAGAGAGTGACTCCTCCCCTTGCAAACAGGAAACACCTCTTTCACCAAACTTTAAAAGGAGGCTCCTTTCCACACATTGTCAGTTTTTGTGTTTCCTCCGGAGGGAACACTTCGTGGGGAAGTCAGGGCTCTCAGGTACTGTCCTGGGAACTCAGGTTTCCTGTGTTTTTCACCAAATGCTTTTTTACCTCATGAGAGCTGTTTCTCCCATTCCACAGCTGTTGTTAGGTGCTGCTGGCTGGGCTCCCTCTCCCTCTTCATCTGGGCTCAGGGTGAGTCTGACTGTCGTGGGCTCCGCTCCTAGGCGGCGGCAAGGCAGGCGGTGGCCATTTACTGTGTTTTTTTTTCTCAGGTCCACCGCCTGTTGCTTATTGCACCGCCGCCATCTTGGGGATGGCAGCGGGGCTCCATCCGCCGGAAGTGAGGCGTCCGGAAAGGGGGCGGCGCCCACGGAACAGGCGTGCGCCGTCATTTCTGCCGGAAATCACAGAGGGAGAGGGGAGGAATGGGGCTGGTGCTTATTTAACGGTTCCGGTCCGGCGCACTGGCGCTATTGGAGTCCGGAACCGGCGTTTTAGCCACACAACACAGCAAGCGCTCCTCGATGGAATCGATGGCGGCAGCGAGTGGGACAGGCACAGGCACCAGCAAGGCCCAGGTAAGGGGCAGTTGTATACTGTCCTCCTTGTACTGTGGGATCTCTCTCTCTATCTCTCTCCCCCCCAGTGGCTGGGGCCTGTCCGGGCACATAAGGCAGTTTAGTTCTTACTGTGCACCTGTGGTGAGCATCCTTGGGAATAGGACAGGTTGTCTCACTGGGATGGTTTCTTCTTTTGTCTCATGGCAGGCCAAGAGCTCTGATCCAGTGGCAAAAAGGAAATGCCCTTCATGTAAATCCAAGCTACCTGAAGGATGGAAGAAGACATTATGTCAAGCTTGTATTGATTTGCTAGTTAAAGAAGAAGCTTCTTCCGCTTGCAGCAACTTGATTGCATCTGTTAAAAAAGAACTTGATGCGACTATCCAATCATTTCTCCCTTCACTAGCAAACCCATCCCTGAGTCAGCCTACTACCTCACAGTCCTCTCAAGGCTCACTTATAGTCCCGGCGGTGCAGACTTAGGCATCTCCCACCCCAGAGGGACATTCTCCCTCTCAATCTGAGGATTCTGATGATGGTGAGGAAGGAGAAAATTTACCTTCAAAATTTAAATTGTCTTTAGAACAGGTAGATGGCCTGTTAAAAGCAATCTATACCACACTGGGTCTGGAGGAGGAAAGAAAGGAGTTATCTCTTCATGATAAAATGTATGCAGGGCTGCATCGCAATTTCCCAGTACACTCTGTTATTTCTGAAGCTATTAAGAAAGAGTAGACAGAGCCAGAGAGAAAGCCTTTCTTTCCCAAAGCCTTAAAAAGGCGTTTTCCTTTTGATGAAGATCCAGCGGTAGTTTGGAACATAAACACCAAACTAGATGCCGCGTTTTCCCAAGTCTCGAGGTCAACAGATTTTTCATTCGAGGACATGGGGGTGTTGAGAGATCCCATGGATAAAAGGATGGACCAGCTACTAAAAAGGGCGTGGCAATCCATCATGGGAAATCTTAAACCTGCTATGGCAACTACGGTGGTATCCAGGAATATGGAGTTCTGGTTAGATCAACTTAAGGCCCATATCTCAGCAGACTCACCAAAACAAGAAATTTTGAACTCATTCTCAACTCTGTCTGCCGCTGTCACATTTATATCTGATGCATCAGCGGAATCAATTAAAATGACAGCTAGATCTGCTGCCCTAGCCAACTCAGCCAGAAGGGCTCTGTGGTTGAAAACTTGGCCGGGGGACGCGACATCCAAAAACAAGCTGTGTGGGATACCGTTCCTGGGTGACTTGCTTTTTGGACCTGACTTAGATGCGGTTCTAGATAGAACAGCTGATAAAAAGAAGTCTTTTCCCATCAAAAAGAAAAAGCAGCCAGTTAAACGTTTTCTTCGTTCCCAAAGGGCTCAAGAACAAACCAAACCCCAGGAGAAAAGAAAAAATTGGGCATCGCAGAATGGTAAAGGCAAAGGAAATGTCCTTTTCCATCCTCCTGCAGCCTCCGGTAAAACGCAATGACTTGTGCGTACCAGTGGGGGGAAGGCTTCAAAGTTTCCTTCCCCTTTGGGCCAGCATGACAAAAAGTCTATATATTTTGGACATGCTGTCCCAAGATTACAGGATAGAGTTTTCGGATCGCCCGCCAGAAAGATTCTTTGTAACAAACCTACCAAAGGATCTAACAAAGGCTCTGGCCACGAAGAACCTTTTAAAGGATCTGAGGCACCAGAGGGTAGTGATACCAGTATCCTCAGAAGAACAGGGTCAGGGTTTCTATTTACACAACTTTCTGATAAGAAAACCATCTGGAAACTTCCATCTTATCCTCAACCTAAAACCCCTGAACAAGTCAGTCCTATACAAAAAGTTTTGTATGGACTCAATTTCCACTGTCAGAAACATTCTGACAAAAGATTGTTTTATGGCATCAATCGATCTGAGAGATGCTTATCTTCATATTCCTATAGCACCTCAGTCCCAGAAGTTCCTGCCAGCCATCCAATGGGCAAGGCTGCATTTCAGGACTCTCCAGAGGTTCCTTCTAAGGACATGGAACCACAGGACAGAGAGTTTGGATACAAAAATAAAGATCCCCACCAGAGTCAAACGCTCACTTTGGTGGTGGAAAAGTCAGGTGGTACTGCAAAGAGGTCTTCTTTGGTCTTTTCCGACCGGGAAAGTAGTCACAACAGACGCCAGTTTGCAGGGATGGGGGGCCCACATGGGTCAGGCCTTAGCGCAGGGAACATGGTCCCAGTTCGAGGCCCAAAAATCCTCAAATTGGAGAGAGCTGAAGGCGGTCGCCCGAGCATTAGCTTTCTTCTCTCAAAACCTCATAGGATGTCATGTCCAGATTTTGTCGGACAATGCCACTACCATAGCCTACCTGAACAAACAGGGAGGCACAAGAAGCAGGGCTCTGCACTTACTGTCAGTAGAGATTCTGGAGTGGGCGGAGAACCACTTACTATCTCTATCCGCAGTCCATCTAAAAGGCACATTAAACGAAGTAGCGGATTATCTGAGCCGACAGAAAGTTCAGGAATCAGAGTGGAGTCTGAACAGGAAGGTGTTTGCATTAATCACCAGTGCTTGGGGCCTTCCGCAGGTAGACCTGTTTGCTTCAAAACAAAACACGCAGCTCCCAAATTTTTTCTCCCTTCAGAGAGACAATTGCTCTCAGGGGATAGATGCTCTGGCACATCCGTGGGATTTTCACCTAGGGTATGCTTCTCCTCCATTCAGGTTAATCCCTCTAGTGTTGAGAAAAATACTGAAAGAGAGAATATCAATAATTTTGATTACTCCATATTGGCCAAAGAGCTTGGTTTTCCACGATTCTTCAGTTGGCAATCAAACCATGTTGGCATCTTCCGCTCAGTCAGGATCTGTTGATTCATGGGCCAGTGCATCATCCAGATGTAGGCAGGTTAAAACTCACTGCCTGGTATCTGAGGAGTAGTTAATGAGAAGCAAAGGCTTTTCAGAACGTTTAACTACTACGTTGCTTTCCAGTAGGAAAAAGGTAACCAGGGATATTTAAGCTAAAGTATGGAAAGTCTATGTTTCTTTCTGTCATTCAGAACATAGGGAGGTTAAAGACCTAGTTTCAGTGCTGGAGTTTTTGCAAAAAGGTGCAGACAAGAATCTGGCGGTCAGCACTCTTAAGGTGCAGGTGACCACCTTGGGAGTTTATCTGGAGAGATCCTTATCTTCAGAAACTCTGATCATGAGATTTTTCAAAGCACTTTCCAGGTCTAGACCGGTCCCGGTGAGGCATTTCCCAAATTGGGATCTCTCGGTGGTTCTGCAAGCTCTGGCAAAAGAACCATTTGAGCCTTTACAGGCCATATCCCTAAAGAATTTAACTTTGAAGACTATTTTTCTGGTCACAATTATTTAAGCAAGAAGGATTAGTGAACTGCACGCCCTATCAGTAAAAGAGCCTTTTTTGTCAGTTTTTCCTGATAGTTGTCCTTAACCACTTCAGCCCCAGAAGGATTTACCCCCTTCCTGACCAGAGCACTTTTTCCAATTAGGCACTGCGTCGCTTTAACTGCTAATTGCGCGGTCATGCAATGCTGTACCCAAACGAAATTTGCGTCCTTTTCTTCCCACAAATAGAGCTTTCTTTTGATGGTATTTGATCACCTCTGCCGTTTTTATTTTTTGCGCTATACACGGAAAAAGACCGAAAATTTTGAAAAAAAATGATATTTTCTACTTTTTGTTCTAAAAAAATCCAATAAACTCAATTTTAGTCATACATTTAGGCCAAAATGTATTTGGCCACATGTCTTTGGTAAAAAAAATGTCAATAAGTGTATATTTATTGGTTTGCGCAAAAGTTATAGCGCCTACAAACTAGGGTACATTTTCTGGAATTTACACAGCCTTTAATTTATGACTGCCTATGTCGTTGAGGTGCTAAAATGGCAGGGCAGTACAAAACCCCCCCAAATGACCCCATTTTGGAAAGTAGACACCCCAAGGAAATTGCTGCGAGGCATGTTGAGCCCATTGAATATTCATTTTTTTTGTCCCAAGTGATTGAATAATGACAAAAAAAAAAAAAAAATTACAAAAAGTTGTCACTAAATGATATATTGCTCACACAGGCCATGGGCATATGTGGAATTGCACCCCAAAATACATTTAGCTGCTTCTCCTGAGTATGGGGATACCTAGGGTTGTCCCGATACCACTTTTTTAGGACCGAGTACAAGTACCGATACTTTTTTTCAAGTACTCGCCGATACCGATTACCGATACTTTTTTTTTAATGTCACGTGACAGTTTTATTTTTGCTATTTTTTTTTTTTTGGGGGGGGGGGGGGTGAACGTTGTATGTGTGTGTGTTTTTTTTTTACAATTTTTATTTTTTACAATAATATTTTTTTATTCTTTATTGTTTTTTTTTTTTTTTTTTTTTTTTAATCAGCCCTTTTGGGGGGCTTTGGTGAGATATCAGGGGTCTTAACAGACCTCTGATATCTCCCCCTTGAGACAGAGAAAGAGACAGAGGATAGAGATTCCCCAGTCCCTTTCTCTGCAGCGTCAGCTGCACTGAGAATGAATGGAGAGAAGACAACGGCTTCTCTCCATTCATAAACTGACACATTGTAAATCACAAGAGATTACAATGTTTCAGTTATGTGAATGGACAGAGTCAGCTGACTCTCTCCATACACAAAGGAAGGAGGGGGAGGACGGAGGAACGGAGGGGGAGAACGAGGGGACAGATAAGGAGAGAAGAACAAAGGGGGAGTACAGAGGGGGACAGATAAGAAGAGAGGAATGCAGAGGACAGCGGAGAGGCACAGAGGAACGGAGGGGGCACGGAGGAGGATGCAGTGACAGTCAGCTGTGAGCGATCACCGCTGTATGTCACTAAAGCTGGTGAAAGCCGCTGGGGGAGAAGCTTGTAACTCCCCCACGCGCCGATCACAGCTGACAGTCCAGGTATCGGCGGAAGCATCGGGAGCATTTGCCCGAGTACAAGTACTTGGGCAAATGCTCGGTATCGGTGCCGATACCGATACTAGTATCGGTATCGGGACAACCCTAGGGATACCACATGTGTGGGACTTTTTGGGAGCCTAGCCGCATACAGGGCCCCGAAAACCAATCACTGCCTTCAGGATTTCTAAGGGCGTACATTTTTGATTTTACTCCTCACTACCTATCACAGTTTTGAAGGCCATAAAATGCCCAGATGGCACAAACCCCCCCAAATGACCCCATTTTGGAAAGTAGACACCCCAAGCTATTTACTGAGAGGCATGTTGAGTCCATGGAATATTTTATATTTTGACACAAGTTGCGGGAAAGTGACAATTTATTTATTTATTTATTTTTTTTTGCACAAAGTTGTCACTAAATGATATATTGCTCACACAGGTCATGGGCATATGTGGAATTGCACCCCAAAATACATTCTGCTGCTTCTCTTGAGTACGGGGATACCACATGTGTGGGACTTTTTAGGAGCCTAGCCGCGTACGGGCCCCCGAAAACCAATCACCGCCTTCAGGATTTCTAAGGGTGTACATTTTTGATTTCACTCTTCACTGCCTATCACAGTTTCGGAGGTCATGGAATGCCCAGGTGGCACAACCCCCCCCCAAATGACCCCATTTTGGAAAGTAGACACCCCAAGCTATTTGCTGAGAGGCATGGTGAGTATTTTGCAGCTCTCATTTGTTTTTGAAAATGAAGAAAGACAAAAAAAAAAAAATTTTTTTTTTCTTTTTTTAATTTTCAAAACTTTGTGACAAAAAGTGAGGTCTGCAAAATACTCACTATACCTCTCAGCAAATAGCTTTGGGTGTCTACTTTCCAAAATGGGGTCATTTGGGGGGGTTTTGTGCCACCTGGGCATTCCATGGCCTCCGAGACTGTGATAGGCAGTGAAGAGTGAAATCAAAAATTTACGCCCTTAGAAAGCCTGAAGGCGGTGCTTGGTTTTCGGGGTCCCATACGCGGCTAGGCTCCCAAAAAGTCTCACACATGTGGTATCCCCGTACTCAGGAGAAGCAACAGAATGTATTTTGGGGTGTAATTTCACATATTCCCATGGCATGTTTGAGCAATATATCATTTAGTGACAACTTTGTGCAAAAAAAAAAAAAAAAAAAAAAAAATTTGTCTCTTTCCCGCAACTTGTGTCACAATATAAAATATTCCATGGACTCGACATGCCTCTCAGCAAATAGCTTGGGGTGTCTACTTTCCAAAATGGGGTCATTTGGGGGGGGTTTGAACTGTCCTGGCATTTTATGCACAACATTTAGAAGCTTATGTCACACATCACCCACTCTTCTAACCACTTGAAGACAAAGCCCTTTCTGACACTTTTTGATTACATGAAAAAAGTATTTTTTTTTGCAAGAAAATTACTTTGAACCCCCACACATTATATATTTTTTTAAAGCAAATGCCCTACAGATTAAAATGGTGGGTGTTTCATTTTTTTTTTTCACACAGTATTTGCGCAGCGATTTTTCAAACGCATTTTTTGGGGAAAAAACACACTTTTTTACATTTTAATGCACTAAAACACACTATATTGCCCAAATGTTTGATGAAATAAAAAAGATGATCTTAGGCCGAGTACATGGATACCAAACATGACATGCTTTACAATTGCGCACAAACGTGCAGTGGCAACAAAATAAATACATTTTTAAAAGCCTTTAAAAGCCTTTACAGGTTACCACTTTAGATTTACAGAGGAGGTCTACTGCTAAAATTACTGCCCTCGATCTGACCGTCGCGGTGATACCTCACATGCATGGTGCAATTGCTGTTTACATTTGATGCCAGACCGACGCTTGCGTTCGCCTTAGCGCGAGAGCAGGGGGGACAGGGGTGCTTTTTTTTTTTTTTTTTTTTCTTTATTATTTTTTTGCTTTTTTATCTTATTTTAAAACTGTTCCTTTCATTTTTTTTTTTTTTTAATCATTTTTATTGTTATCTCAGGGAATGTAAATATGAAAGCCGACCGCTGGCTGAAAAGAATGATACCAAGATGATACCTAAACCTGCAAGCATCATTCTGGTATAACCACTCAAAGTCGTGAATGGTGTACCTGAAGACAAAAAAATGGTTAACAATAAAGCACAGTAAACGGTAAAGTATAACAAATTGCATACCTGAAAAGCAAACATGATAAAACATAATAACAATAAAACATTGCAGAATAGAATACAGTAAAAAAGAGCAGAACAATAGAGAGAGAGAATAGAGAGAGAGAGAGAACAATAAAACGACAACTATTATTTTTTATTTTATATTTTTGTTTGTGGTTTTTTTTTTTTACACTTTTTTTGTAACTGTAACTTTTATAACTGTAACCGGTTCCAGGTTCGGGTCTCTCAAAATGCGATGGCATCTTGGGAGACCCTGTGAAAGTGTGTCCTAGTCTGTGCAATGCTGTACCCTACGCTAATACTCAACTAGTGAATGGTAGCGTTCAAAACATTCACCAATGCAAAAACCAGGATTGACAGGAGGGACAATAATAGCGGGTGTCACGCCTATATCCGCGTTTGCTGCAGACACAACATCTTTTTGGGGGGGTTCGTTGGGTAGGGGTACTCAGGAGGACATAAAAATGCCTCTCATGCAGCCGACTGCATTTGGTTGGGGATGTGAATGGGGGAAGTACGGGCGCTGCAGAAGTGGTGGGTTCCCAATTAGGATTGGCGAATGCAGCAGGAAGGGCATTATGGGCACGACGGGCCTGTGTTTGTCTTTTTGGTGGCAGCGGGACACTATTTGTGCTTGCCACCTCACCAGCTTGAACTGCACTTATGGGACTCGCCACGTCACCAAGTGTTACTGCAGTGCTGGTTTGACTACGACCGGGGTGTACTAGGCCGCTGGCGCTTGCCAGTTCACCAAAACGCTACCAAAAAAACTGTTAGCGATCGCAGGGATCAGGCCTGACTCTGCGAACGCTGCAGTTATGCGTTTAGTGTTTTGTAAGTGACAGTGATCGATCGATACTGCACTTGGGTGGGCTGGGCTGGGCCGGGCGGAGGGGCAAAACGCAGGTGCTAGCAGGTATCTGGGCTGATCCCACTAACACTGCGTTTTTGGGAACCCTAAACTGCTGGGGACGCCAGTATAGATCTGATCGGATCAGATATTGATCAGTTCAGATACTATACCACTAAGGGAGGTGTACGGTGCGTGCATGGGTGTTAGCGCGACCGGCGCTAACCTGACGCTGCCTGGGGCTGGTGCTTGCCAGTTCACCAAAACGCTACCAAAAAAACTGTTAGCGATCGCAGGGATCAGGCCTGACTCTGCGAACGCTGCAGTTATGCGTTTAGTGTTTTGTAAGTGACAGTGATCGATCGATACTGCACTTGGGTGGGCTGGGCTGGGCGGAGGTGCAAAACGCTGGTGCTAGCAGGTATCTGGGCTGATCCCGCTAACACTGCGTTTTTGGGAACCCTAAACTGCTGGGGACGCTAGTATAGATCTGAACGGATCAGATATTGATCCGATCAGATACTATACCACTAAGGGAGGATACGGTGCGTGCGTGGGTGTCAGCGCGACCGGCGCTAACCTGACGCTGCCTGGGGCTGGTGCTTGCCAGTTCACCAAAACGCTACCAAAAAAACTGTTAGCGATCGCAGGGATCAGGCCTGACTCTGCGAACACTGCAGTTATGCGTTTAGTGTTTTGTAAGTGACAGTGATCGATCGATACTGCACTTGGGTGGGCTGGGCTGGGCCGGGCGGAGGGGCATAACGCTGGTGCTAGCAGGTATCTGGGCTGATCCCGCTAACACTGCGTTTTTGGGAACCCTAAACTGCTGGGGACGCTAGTATAGATCTGAACGGATCAGATATTGATGCGATCAGATACTATACCACTAAGGGAGGCGTATGCTGCGTGCGTGGGTGTTAGCGGTACTGGCGCTAATCTGACGCTGCCTGGGGCGACGCATATCACCGCCGGGCGATCAGGGGGCTAAACCTTTATTCGGTAATAAACGGCGGGTGCCTTGACACTATAAAAAATAAACGAACTAACCAGCGTCACCCGTAAAGGTTATACGGTGATCAGTGGTGAAAGGGTTAACTAGGGGGCAATCAAGGGGTTAAAACATTTATTAGATAGTATATGGGGGTCCATGTCGCTATAAAACGCTGACGGCGAACCTAAATATTTACGTCCCTAACTAGCGTCACCAGCGACACTAATACAGCGATCAGAAAAATGATCGCTTAGCGACACTGGTGACGGGGGGTGATCAAGGGGTTAAAACTTTATTAGGGGGTGTTAGGGGGGTACCCTAGACCTAAAGGGGGCCTAACACTCACTGCCCTAACACTGTAACTGTCACAAACTGACACCAATCAGTAATCAGAAAAAAAAAAAAAAAAACCTGCTTGGTGTCAGTTTGTGACAGGGGGGGGGGTGATTGGGGGGGGATCGGGGGGGGGATCGGGGTGTTTTGTGTGCCTGGCATGTTCTACTGTGTGTGTAGTGTTGGTGCACTCACATACCTGTCTTCTCTCCTCGGGCCGGAACGGAAATTACCGAGCCGAGGAGAGATGACATCATTTCCTCTGCCTCTGTGTAAACTACAGAGGCAGGGAAATGATCCCATTGGCTGGGAGCGATCACGAGGGGGGGGCCACGAATGGATGGCCTCCCCCTCACCACCGATCGCCGGGGGAGATTTGCCGACCGCCGCAGGCACCGGGGGGGGGGGTCCGATCGGACCCCCCACCCGCGGGCAGGCAAGGACGTACCTGTAAGTCCTTTTGCCTGCCCGTGCCGCTCTGTCGACGTACATAGTCGTGCGGCGGTCGGCAAGTGGTTAAAGTAGATCCAGGGTTTTTGCCAAAAGTGTCAAGTTTTAGTAACAGGTCTCAGGAGATTACTCTAACAACCTTTTGTGCTAACCCTTCGGGTGCAAAGGAAGAGCAGTTTCACAATTTGGACGTAAGACGTATCCTATTACATTATTTGGAAGTAAAAGGAGGGTTTAGAGTTTCAGATTCATTATTTGTTCTTTTTTCTGGAAACAAAGGCCAACAAGCATCGAAAGCATCATTGGCTAGATGGCTTAAGACAGCTATTTCTGTAGCCTATTCAAATGGGTTTATCTTCTCTGCTGGGAATTAGGGCTCATTCAACGAGAGCCCAGGCCACTACATGGGCAGAAAGAGCTGGTGCCACCCCAGATCAGATTTGTAAGGCGGCTACGTGGTCAAGCTACTTAACGTTTGTCCGCCATTACAGACTGGATCTCCTATCAGCAGGGGATCAGGTTTTTGGCAGAAAGGTTCTGCAGGCTGTGGTCCCTCCCTAGGGGGGTTAGTCTCTATTATCCTCTCAAGTGCTGTCCTGAAAGACGATAAGGGAAAATTCAAGTTAGACTTACCTGTAACTTGTTTTCCATGAGTCTTTCAGGACAGCAGCATCCCGCCCTATTGTTTTTATATATATATACTGTGACTAATCATATCTCGATTATGTGTTCCAGTTTGGGGCCGGAGGTTCTCTACTACTACTGACAATGTGTGGAAAGGAGCCTCCTTTTAAAGTTTGGTGGAAGAGGTGTTTCCTGTTTGCAAGGGGAGGAGTCACTCTCTCTCAAGTGCTGTCCTGAAAGACTCATGGAAAACAAGTTACCGGTAAGTCTAACTTGAATTTTTATATATACTCTCCAATGCCCCATTATACATCCCAAAAAAAACGTTCAGACACATTGACTCCCTGTTGACCTCCTTTCTGTGGGGGTGGTAAGGCGGTCCGAGTATCGTTGGCCATCTTACAATTATGGGTGGAGACGGGAGGTCTAGCAATACCTGACCTTCGCTTGTACTACTTGGCCTCTCAGCTGGTTCAGGTTCACTGGCGTATGTTTCCACAGCTGAGCATTGCGGCTATACCTGTGGAGGCTGCGACAGCAACCTCCTATGAAGCTCTTTTGAACTTTTTTTTTAGAGGGACTGTACCTACGGAGGATGGTAGGACTGTACTTAGATCAGCTAAACGGGTGCTTGAAATCTGTATAAAACACATACATGACGAATCACTACAAATATCGCCAAATGCCCCACTGTGGTTTAACCCTTGTTTGAAGGATTTTGCTTGCTTGGAAGATGGGCATAGATGGGCCAGATTTGGTCTTACCTAAATGCACCAATTATTTGACAATACTAAACTTAAAACATTTGCACAGTTAAAGAGGGAATTGGGTGTCCCCGACTCTTGGTCGTTTCATTATACTAGGCTGAAACATGCAGTTAGGGCCCAATTTGGAACAGAACCAGTACTTTTAGAAAACACTAAACTAGAAACACTGCTTGGGGAACCTGACCATACCAAACTAATGGGTAAAAAGCAGCCGAAAGAGGACAAAATGAGAATCAGGTGGATTGCTATAATTCCAAAACTGACTGAGGCTAATTGGGAGGAAGTTTTTTACCTCCTATATGCCTACGGTCATCTCTGCTAGGGACAAACTGATACAATTAAGATATCTGCATCAAATATATTATACTCCACACAGATTGTATAAGATGGGCAAAAGAGATGACCCTATATGTCATAAGTGCCTAGTGGCAGATGGTACGTTTATGCATATGGTATGGGAGTGTAATAGGATACGACCCCTATGGTCACAGGTGACCCAATTTATTGCAGATACATTTGATCTCCCTCACATATGTAGTCCACTTCTGGGTCTCCTCTGTGTCATTGAGGACGAAGTAATGAGCAATAATAAAAGAATGTTCCTGAGACTAATGTTTTACTATGTCAGAAAGCTAATTGTCCTAAATTGGATAAAGAGAGATCATCTTACATTGTCTGCTTGGAAGGGTCTGATGTAAATATCACGCTGTATAAAATGACTTATGAAGCCAGAGGTAGTAAGAAAAAATTCAATAAAGTGTGGGGACAATGGATAAAATCCGTGGAAACTACATCTTGTGTTTCCTAAAAAAGAAATACTTACATATCACTACTGGGTAATATGTACTGCAGAATAATGCTGGGAGAGCCTGCTCTGGGGGTCGGGGAGATATCATATTATAAGCTGATGATAATTTTCAATGAAAATGCTTAAAGGCAATTGATATCTTAGGGAAAAAAAACGCTATTTGCACTGATATATCTCTTATTATGGGTTGTTTATTTCAAATCTTTATAGACAACTATATTTTGATGCTTGCAATGGAAAATATACCATGTATGCAATGTTCTATTCTGTATACGTGCATTTGGCAAATAAAACTCTTTAAAAAAAAAAATGTCATCATATTGCTACACTTAGGAGGTGCCTCTCTTCTCTTTTATACTCTGTAGCTCCTGCTGGATTTTGCTTCTAATCCCCTTGTGGAGGCTGCCATTTGTGAATGGACATTTTATGGTTACACAACCTATCACATTGCTATAATCTTTTTATATGGACTATAAACTGAAGGACTATTGAATAAATAAATGGTTGTGGAACGAATCATCTGAGTTTCCATTATTTCTTATGGGGAAAGTCGCTTTGATATACAAGTGCTTTGGATTACAAGCAGGTTTCCAGGACAAATTATGCTTGCAATCCAAGGTTTTACTGTATTTGTATATCACCATCATATCTCCTCTTAAAGGAGAAGTTCACTTTTGAGAAAATGTTAATGTGCAGCAATAACCTGGCTAAGTTCTTTGAGGACTCTCAGGTGCAAGCCATCTGGTCCTGGTAATTTATTCAAAATAGGTTTTTCAAGTCTTTCCATGTCGTGCTATTAACAATACCGTCTAGTCTATTATACTCCTTTTCCTTTGTAAAAACCAAGGAGAAGAATGTGTTTAACACAGTTACCTTTTCCCTGTTACTTGTAACTAAATTTCCCCTGACTATACTTTATGGGGCCAATATATTGCCCTCTCACACAATGTTATAGGATGGCCAAAGACAGGATGACATCACTTCAAGAATGAGGAACAAGTACATATCTACCGCTCCTTGAATAAGTGGTATGATGCTCAGGAATATCTACAATCCTTGCTCCATACCGTGAAGAATCTGGCTTACTCATTCAGTGGGAGAGTTTTTTCCTCCAACAAGCTGGAAATCTCCCTGTGTTATTTTCAGTGCCTTCAACTCCCTGACGCATGCAGTATTTTATAGGACATAAAAAACAGCTTGATTATCTCAATTAATCTTTGAAATCCAGAAACTCATCTGGTTTTTATGGATTTGAATTAAATTATCAGAGATAGATACAAATTTAAACCAATTAGCTCAATTCAGCTAGGAGTATTCAGAAAAAGGCTACTAAGTAACTAGCACTGGCATTCTGGGTTTAGTGCAACCAAGGACATTCTATGCAGTCATTGCAGAAAATATTGCCACCCCTGCATTTCTGTCAGATAATGCACCACTTCACCAAAAAAATTGTTGCAATTACAAATGTTTAGGCATTCTCATGTTTATTTCTTTTGTTCGTATTGGTATGGACACAAGAAAGTGGTGAAACAAAAAGCCAAATCTCACACATATCATGCAAAACTCCAAAAATGAACTGGACAAAATTACTGACACCCTTTATTATTTGGTAGCACACACCTTGGAAAAAATAACTGAAATCAATCTCTTCCTGTAACCATCAATGAGTCCCTTACACCTCTCTACTGGAATTTTAGACTACTCTTCTTTTGCCAACTGCTCCAGGTCTCTCAGATTGGAAGGTTTCTTTTTCCCAACTGCTGTTTTGAGATCTCTCCACAGGTGCTCTATGGGTTTTAGTCCTGGACTCATTGCTGGCCAGTTCAGTACTCTCCACTGCTTTGTCTTAAACCATTTCTGGGTGCTTTTTGAACTGTGCTTTGGGTCATTGTCCTGCTGTATGACCCATGACCTCTGACAAAGACCAAACTTTCTGACACTGGGCCCTACATTGCACCCCAGAATTCTTTGGTAGTCTTCACATTTCATAATGCCATGCACACGGTCAAAAAATTCAGTGCCTGAAGCAGCAAAGCAACCCCATAACATCAGTGAATTTCCACCATGTTTGACTTTAGATACTGTATTCTTTTCTTTAAAGGCCTCATTTGTTTTTCTGAAAACAGTAGAATGATGGGCTTTAACCAAAAGCTGTATATTTTGTTTTGTCTGTCCGCAGCACATTCTCCCAAAAGGATTTTGGCTTCCTCCTCAGGTAAGTTTTGGCAAACGCTTTGATCAACATTTCTCTTTCCTGGTGCCTCCCATGTCAGCATACCCATGGTTGGTTGCTCCGCCCCCTACCAACCCACAGGACCATTTTAACTCTATAAAAAAAGAGTTCCTCCCCTTAGTCAGTATTCTTTACTTTGTCCTCATGCCAGCAGGATCATTATCAGCCTTACCTCACCGCTTTATGGTGTAACCATTGCAGGTTCATGCTCTCCTGCAGTATGGAGTCCCATCGCTTGGGCTGCTAAAGGCGCCAGATAAGTATGGGAGGCCGTTTTTTTCTGTGGATCTTTTTTTGGGCCATATTGGAAGATTAACAGGAGCTTAGCCTCTCCTCTATGCTCTTCCCTGATGGTATGTCTCTTATCCGTATGTGAGCAGGCTGTTACTTGCATTGCAGCGTCCCTCCATGGATTATGTCCCCCCCTCCTCCTGTAGCAGTGTGCGGCGCTTCGCGCGCACTGATCGGCTCTGTTTTACTCAGCGGGGGTGCGGAGTCACTGCGTGACGTCATGTGACAGTACGGCGCATGCCCAGTAGCAAACTGAAGCTGTCGGCGGCCATCTTGGTACTCCCAAAGCACTCTCAGCATAAATGGAAAGCCTGGGATTCATTACAGGGCCAGCTATCAAGGTGAAGACATCTCCCTTAAGTGTCTTCCCTATTTTTTGCAATGGAGCCTGGCCAAGGTATTTAGGGGCTTGCAAATGGGTACTTTTGTTTGGGGTTATGTATATGTATTGTGTAGATATGTGTATCTATGTGTATGTATGTGTGTGTGTGTGTATATATATATATATATATATATATATATATATATATATATATATATATGTATATATATATATATATATATATATATGTATATATGTGTGTATATGGTTAAAAAGGAAAGCAGAAAGAAATCTATCCTTTTTTTTCTTGCCCAGCTGCACCTAGTAATGTGATACCGCAACAAAAAGATCCTTATCATGCCACTAGGTAAGGGCTGCAACAATCAGGTAAGTTTTAAAGGAAAAAAAAAGAGCACTACGGGCAAATTAGAAAATTTTTTTTGTTTCTACAGCCCGCACCGGGGATCATCCCGTAGATCATCTCACCGTTGCTCCTCAGATAGGAGATCCAAAGGTCATAGGAGCTCAGGACATTCTCACTCATCCTCAGCTCATGCCTCCCGCAGTGGCCAGAGGTCACCCCGACATACCCCTAGCAGACACGAATCCCACAGACCGGTGTATCCAAAAGAGAAGACCTGTTGGGTATGTGGAAGACAAGCGCTGCTAGAAAAATTGGTATGCGAGAAGTGTTTACTAGAGGCTACAGGGGATAAAGAGAAAGATAAGCAGCAGTCTCTGGAATCAATTAAGAGCTTGATCAAGGATTCAATCAGGGAGTTGGCCCTCTCCCAAGACCAAATTAACCCACCCTCGCCTGAAGCAGCAGTAAGCGCGTCCACTCCTCATTCAGGCGCAGAGGTGGATTCTGAAGACGAGGAGGCGGAAGGGGCGGATAGCAATATTTCAGCTTTTAACTTCGCTCTAGTTGAACCTTTCATAACCGCGGTCAAGGATGCAATCCAGTGGGAGGAAAATCCGGAGCCACCTTCTAAAACAAGAAATATTTCCCACATCTGAAAAAGAAGGTATCAACTTTTCCCTTGATGGAAGAAATCAAGGAGGTGGTAACAGATGAATGGCAGAAGGTAGACAGAAGACCTATGGCGTATAATCATTTTCTTAAGTTATATCCACTGGCAGAAGCAGATGCGCAACTTTTTGATGCTGTACCAACTGTGGACGCCTCAGTTATGAGGTTGGCTAGAAACTCGACCTTGCCACTAGAAGACGCAGTCTCCTTTAAAGATGTCCTTGACCGAAGGATTGACTCAGACCTGAAAAAAACATATCAGGCGGCTGGAGGAGCATGCAAGCCGGCGGTAGCCCTGACTTCAATCTCAAGGGCCACCAGAGTATGGTCAGACAACGTGGAAACGGCCCTCAGACAAGGGGTAGGTTCAGAAGAAATCATTAAGGCACTGGATGAATTAAAGCTGGCCTCAGATTTCATAGCAGAAGCGGCTATTGACGTCCTAAAATGCTCTTCCAGGGCCATGCTGTATTCCATAACGGCCAGAAGAGCGTTGTGGCTAAAACCATGGTCGGCCGACCCAACGTCTAAGCAATCATGGTGTCGTATTCCATACGATGGGAAAGCCCTGTTTGGCAAAAAAATGGATACGGCAATTACCAGAGTCACAGGGGGGAAAAGTGGGCTAATTCCCCAGGATAGAAGCAGGAGGAAGAGATTTGCAAATCGCCCAGCGGGCCAGTTAAGAGGGAAGTACTCCAGATCCTACCGTCCGGGAAGGGAGTATAGAAGGGGCTGGAAAGGTTCACAAGCTACCTTTCTGAGGTCGGCTAAACCAAAAGCCTCTACATCCACAGTTGATGGCCAGAAGTCCTTTTGACGCCCTCTCCACCCAAACCGGTTTGGTAGGAGCCCGTCTAAAGGCGTTTGCCCGGGTTTGGGTGGAAGGTTGCGTAGACCAGTGGGCAGAGTCCACGGTCTGTCAAGGTCATTTCTGGGGATTCAAAAGGCAGCCTCCCCTCTATTCCTTTTTAGGCCACCAAGATTCCAACCTCAAGAGAGAAGAAGGAGGCCCTTCTTCAATATGTCAAAATGCTTGTTCTCCAGCAGGCAGTAGTACCAGTTCCAGACTTGGAGAAGCACTTAGGCTTTTATTCCCCAGTCTTCTTGGTCCCCAAAAAATCGGGGGGTTGGAGGCCGGTGCTAGACCTGAAGAGGCTGAACAGGTATATCCGGGTGGAACATTTCAAGATGGAGTCCTTAAACACGGTCATTCTATCTGTTCAGCCAGGAGATTGGATGGCGTCCATTGACCTTCAGGATGCGTATCTGCACATACCTATCCGCCCTCAGTTTCAACCTTTTCTTCAGTTCAGAATAGGCGACTTACATCTTCAATTCCAATGCCTTCCCTTCGGGATTTCAACAGCGCTCAGAACTTTCACCAAAGTGCTAGTAGCGATCTTGGCTCCTCTTCGAGAGAAGGGGATTCGAGTACTACACTATTTGGACGATATTCTAGTTCTTTCTCAGCACAGGCAGACCTTGGTGATACATGTACAGTTGGTCCTAGACACACTGATAAAGTTTGGTTGGCTAATCAACTATGTCAAAAGTCAACTTACGCCCACACAGGAGATAATTTACCTAGGGGCATTCTTCAACACTCCAGGAAGAGCAGTTTCACTCCCGGCAGAAAAAATTCCTTCATTGATAGGGAAAGTGAAAAGGGCACTAGCAAGCCATTCTATGGCAGCATCAGACTGTCTGAGTCTGCTAGGTTCCCTCTCTTCATGCATACCTATGGTGAAATGGGCCGGATGGCATCTACGGACTTTCCAGGTGGGCTTCTTATCACAGTGGAAGAAAGATCGCCTAGAACAGAAGATATTGATTACACCTACAATGAAATCCAGCCTTTGGTGGTGGACAAGACCATCCAGCCTTCTGCTTCACTGTCCCCTTGGCCCCATCCCATGGACTGTTCTGACGACAGACGCAAGTCAGTTAGGATGGGGGGCACATTACCAAGACCAGTTGGTACAGGGCAGATGGCAATTCAATGCGACAGAGGTAGTATCAAACACCTTGGAGCTAAGGGCAGCTTGGTTAACAATCCTGTCTCTGACCACCTTCCTCAGGGGAAAATCCATCCTTCTCCAGATGGACAACAAAGCGGCAGTAGCTTATGTTCAGAATCAAGGAGGAACGCACAGCAGGTCCCTTCTGAATGAAGTGACACCCATTCTGACATGGGCCGAGAGGAATTTAGTCAACCTACGAGCCTCATATATCCCAGGGCCAGAGAACCAGTTAGCCGATCAGCTTTCAAGATCTTTCAGCCACAACAACGAGTGGTCTCTGAATCCGAGGATCTTCTCCTGGATATGCCAACAATGGGGCACTCCCCAAATAGACCTATTTGCCTCCCCGCTCAATGCGAAGACACCGCTTTTCTTTTCAAGGTTCCCATCTCTGAAATCAGCAGGGGTGGATGCCCTAACCCAGCCATGGAACTTTCAGATGGCATACGCATTCCCACCAACTCCACTGATACTGAGGTTTCTCCAACGTCTAACCACAGAAGCGATCACAGTTTTGGCAGTGATTCCATACTGGCCCAAGAGACCGTGGTTCACGTTGCTAATCAAGATGACCTTGTGCAAACCACTTCACCTTCCACGCATAGACAACCTTCTGTCTCAAGGCAAGTTCTGTCACCCGCACCCGGAGATCCTAGACTTGAGGGTTTGGAAGTTGAGCGGAAAAGGTTAGGCGAGTTAGGATTTTCGCATAATGTCATTCAAACACTACTACAGGCCAGAAAAGCATCTACGAATTCCACATACTATAGAGTTTGGAGAAAGTTTACGGAATTGGCAGAAACGAACCATTTCGATCCTCTAAACCCCGGAATCCAGAACATACTCCTCTTTTTACAGAGTAGATTGGACTTAGGTTTGGGCCTGAATACGCTTAAGGTCCAGGTTTCAGCCCTTTCGGCTCTAACAGACACCCGGTGGGCGCTAGATCCTCTGGTGGAACATTTCTTGAAAGCAGTTCTAAGATTGAGACCGCCTAGAAAGACGCTATACCCCAAATGGGATTTGACTATCATGCTTAATATCCTTTCAAAACCTCAGTTTGCTCCCACGGAAGAATGCACCTTGGAGGATATTTCTCTGAAGGCAGTCTTTCTAGTCGCCATCACTTCGGGTCGCAGGGTATCAGAGATCCAAGCATTAGGGTCACAAGAACCCTACATTACCTTCTTCCCAGACAGGGTGGTGTTACAACCTATTCATCAGTTCATCCCTAAAGTACCTTCAGTCTTCCATCTGAACCAAGAGTGGGTTCTTCCAGCATTCGGGGGGAGGATCCAGCCTCCTCAAAACTGCATGAGTTGGATATAGCCAGATCCCTAAGTCACTACCTAAATTTGACGCGGCAGTTCAGGAAAGATCAATGGCTATTTGTCATCCCCAAGGGTGCCAGGAAGGGAATGGCAGCATCTAAGACGACCTTGGCAAGCTGGATTGTAAGGTTAATCCAAAGAGCATATCGGGCTAGTGGTCTCCCAGTTCCAGATGCGGTCAATGCGCACTCAACGCGTGGAATAGCCTCCTCCTGGGCAGCTTTGGCGCGGGTCTCCCCTGAGACAATTTGTCGAGCGGCCAGCTGGTCGTCCTTCAGCACGTTCATGTCCCACTATAGTGTGGACCCAGCAGTCCTTACTTCCCGAGAGTTTGAGGAAAGGACTTTGCTGTCATCTGTACTTTTTTGTTTAATTAAATTGCTTTATTGCAGTACCCTCCCTGTAAGCGAGTTATTTACCATGGGTATGCTGACATGGGAGGCACCAGGAAAATGGAAAATTGAATACTTACCTTTCTGTAATTTTCCTTTCCTGGTGCCTGCCCATGGCAGCATACACCCTCCCTTCAATGTTCCTTAGCGTTATGAGATCTAGTTACAAGAATACTGACTAAGGGGAGGAACTCTTTTTTTATAGAGTTAAAATGGTCCTGTGGGTTGGTAGGGGGCGGAGCAACCAACCATGGGTATGCTGCCATGGGCAGGCACCAGGAAAGGAAAATTACGGAAAGGTAAGTATTCAATTTTCTGTTTTCGTCCACATCCAGGGAGATTAGCTACAGTGCCATGGACTGTAAACTTCTTGACAATGTTGCACACCGTGGACACAGGGACATTAAAGGGGTTGTAAACCCTCAAGGTTTTTCACCTTAATGCATTCTAATGCAGCAGCCCCCCCCTTTTACTAACCTGAGCCCCTTAATTCCCACGACGGGAACAAGCACACCAGCTACGGCCAGTGTCTTGGGTACCGATTAGTTAGATTGACAGCAGCGCAGCAATTGGCTCCCGCTGCTGTCAATAAAATCCAATGACACGGGGGGCGGGGCCGAGTCCTGCCGTCTGTGTCAATGGATGCAGCAGCAGGACTTAGGAGCGCGCCCACACGGGTGTCCTGAAGGAGAGAGCTTCTCCGATGGGGCACTCAAGAAGAGGAGGAGCCACCAGCTCCGCTGAGGGACTCCAGAAGAGGAGGATTGGGGCCACTTTGTGCAAAACCAACTGCACAGCGGAGGTAAGTATGATAGGTTTGTTATAAAAAAAAAAAAAATACACACACACACACCACGAGGGTTTAGTAACCCTTTAAGATCTCTGGAGATGGACTTACAACCTTGAGATTGTCCATGGTTTTCCACAATTTTTGTTCTCAAATCCTCAGACAATTCTTTGCTGCTCTTTCTCTTCTCCATTCTCCTAGTGGCACGCAGACGCACAACAGAAAGTTTGAGGAAAGTTTTCACCATTTTACCCTTTTCACAGGGGCGTGTCTGTGTAGCAGATTCCGCTTGCTCAGCAGAGAATCGCTCCGCTGATCCCCGTTGAGTAGGCGGATGACAGGTCCGTGTCTGCTCCACTGTGCAGAGCGGACACTGACACAGTCCCACTGTCCTCTATGGGGAAATCGGATGGAAACAAACCAGCTGTCCATTTCCATCCAATCTGATCCGCTGGATGGATGGGAAATAGGCCCACTATCCATCTTATTTTTGCGGGCATGATCGGACCAGATGGCTGCCGGTGTCAGCAGATGTGTGTCCGCTGACATCCGATGCTCCATAGGGGAGACTGGAAGGTCCAATCAGGTCCGCCTGAAAAATCGACAGGAAGACCTGATCAGACAGCCCATGTGAAAGGGCCCTAACTGGTTGCCGGTGTGATTTCTATATTGTCCGCACCTGTTAATTGATACAGGTGAGTTTAATTATAAAATTACAGGAGCATCACAAACTTGGAATGCAGTTATTTCTTACAATTTTAAGAAGGTGCCAATAATTTTGTCCAGTCTATGTTTGGAGTTTTGCGTGGAATGTGTCATATTTGGCTTTTTGTTTCTCCACTTTTTTGTGTCATACCAATACAAAAAAGAAATAAACATGAGAATGCCTAAACATTTGTAATTGCAACAATTTTCTGGGCGAAGTGGTGCATTATCTGACAGAAATGCAGGGGTGCCAATATTTTTGCCCATAACTGTATGTCATATGTGCTTCCTTAATTTGCATGGCTTTTCTCACAATGCCCTAATTTCTACCTACGTAGGTTTAGCTTCCTTCCAAATGTGTGTAACTGAGCTAGAGCTTTTTTTTTAAAGAAAGTTGAATATGTTGGCACCATGTAAATGAGAAAGAAAAATCTAATGTTTATTTTCCAGTACTGCACAGTTTCTTACCTTGTATAGTATCAACTCTCTTGGTAGCAAAAGAGACCCTCTGGCCCAGGGTAACCAGCCGCTGCAGAGCACCCCTGAAGGTCTTTTCCTGAAATTCCATTACCTGTACAAAACTACCAACATCCACAATTAATAAGATTAAATATGGGGGCACATTTAAAGCTTGACTGCAGTTCCAACCCAGTAATTTTTTTAATATTTCTGCCCAGTCAGTCACATGCCTGCCCAGGGTTCTCTTTCTTATCTGCCCGAGGTGTTGATGGGCGGTCTCAATGCTGCGCTTATGGAGTTATCTGAGCGCCATTGTCTGCAGTATTTTCCTGTGAACCCAGGGTCCCGGGGAGGCTTCCTTTTTATTTGGGGGGGGTGTCGGGGGACGCATCTACAAAAAAACCCAGAAGCTTAAAAATGGGCTGTAAATATGGAAATGCATGTGAATAGGGATAGTCACCCGGGAGTTCATTTCTCTATTTATACAGCACTGATATGTTCCACAGAATACAAAAAAAAAATCTTTCAAATTAGACATTGCCTCAAAGAGCTTACAGTCGACTTTTCCCCAACACAGTCAAGCAGGCACAAACTAGGGCCAATCTTTAAAGGAAGCTGATTAAAGAGACATTGCCACCTTGCCCAAGCAGGGCAAGATGGTTGTCTCTGGAAAGGGCCACCCCAGAACCACACTATAAATAGCTAGCTAATGCTGCACCTGTGGCGAATGCTCAAGAGCCGTGGCTATTTTGATTAGTGGATGTTTACATTCCTTTCCCTCCCCGACTTTCTCTATCCTTGTGAGCGAGCCAGGAGTGGTGAAACACATCAAAGTAGGTCAGTTTTGGGTGGAGATATTTTGTATGCAGTTGTTAATTGTTCAAGAAAGCACTGTACACATGGGCAGAATGTCAGAAGACGTTTGCTGGTTCAAAAAAAAAAAAGACAGCCGACATTCTGACTGTGTGTTTGTCGGTCTGTCATACAAAAGCCTGCCGTTCAGCCAGCTTTTGTCGGACGTGCATGCTGGAAAACCAGCAGCCGACCGACTCACGATCAGCACTCTCAGCCAATGGCAGAGAGCGCTGATCTGAGTGTTTTGGTGGGGGGGGGGCGTCCCCCTGTCAGATCACAACAGCTCAGCGGGGGGAGATTGCTGGACTAACCTTGCATGGTTACTACAGCGGCTCCGACCAGAGCGGTCAGTTTTTTTTTTCCTGGGTTACACAAAAAAAACCTGTTAATGTGTACCCGGCTTAAGAAGAGTGAATACTGGAATGCAACTTTTGTGTCTACATTTATTTTTAATATACTGGACAATGACAACAGATGCAACCACCCAAAAGTTAATCTTCTAAATGTGGACAGAGAAACATTCATACCTATCAATCATTTCTTTCAGCTTGAGCGATGTCTGTTCTGCTTTCTCAGCTCGACTGGAAAGACTGGTAGATGCAATATGTGTGGCACACAGCTCATCCTGCAGAGACTACAGAAGAAATTGAATTTTGTTTAATCCATGCACAGACACATAACACTGCATACCATGCGCCATGTGTGAAAAGTGGTGTTTCCAAAGCAACCAAATTCCATTGATATTTCTAGCGAAGGTGTGAAAATCACTGTTTATGTTCAGTTGGTGTAGACAACATACTTTCTTATATCAGCTTTTATATAATAAATGCCAGTATCCCAGTCTCCACCCCGTGGTTGGTAAATCTCTCAATAGGGTCTCTTTGGTTGTTAGGTTAACTATACATTATCAGTTCAGTTCGGCCTAGTCCGCGGCGTCCGGCCTCGCGGACTAGGCCGAAGCCGCAGCCTTACCTGAAAACTCCTTGCCCGCAGCTCTTCAGGCCCGGCGCAGTGTCCGCGCCAGTCCGGAGGCGCTGCGGGCATGAGTTTTTAGGTGAGGCCGCGGCTTCGGCCTAGTAATCGGTGTCCGGCCGTAGCCGCGGCCTCGCCTAAAAACTCATGCCCGCAGCACCTCGGGACCAGCGCAGTGAAAAAAAAAAAATCTAAAAAAATCGATTTGCTTAAATTTTGAATCGATTTGACCTCTCAACTCGATTCAAGATTTAAATCGATTTTTTTCCCAGCCCTAATTTTTACTTCTCTTACAACCCAAATATTAAGGAATAATTGGAAGCAACATATGATTGTAAAGCAGTATGGTGATAATGCTATCCAATGAACACTGTATACACGGCAGTGAGCTTCAGCAAGCTCTCATAAGTGCTGATAGAGAGGTGTGCAGCGTCTTTTCATTGGATTCTAGGCAACCATCTCTCTTGCATTAAGACAGTAAAGAACCAAAAATGATGAGCAGAGTTGAAAACAGTTGTAAAAAAAAAAAAGAAATTGTTCAAACAACCAATGTTACCAAAACATCTGGTTATGGTCAAGAAAACAGGTCACCTGATGTACAACAGCTAAACCCAAATGAACTAAAAAATGAATATGACCTGCCTCAACCTTTAATCAAGCACCCACATGCCTCCATCGCTGCATATATATGTAAAAAGGGGTAAATTGGGACTTTAATTGAGGCATGTGGGTGTATTTAATAATTTGTATAGAATGTAAATAAATTAAGTGTCACAATCCCAGAGGATAACTCATGATAGTGATATTAGTAAACATGATTCAATAGTATAATAAAGCATTTATGATGTAGAAATACAATCACAAAAAGGGTTCAACATAAGTTGATATAATAATAATATTAATTCATTTATGGATACAAGGTTATTCACTAAACATGGTTTGTGACACACATTATATTTCATGGCAGAAAACAAATAAATAGATAAAAAATATTAGAAAATATATAATATATACATAATTTGCATAATAGGTACAGATAGAAAACATGATTGGTTAGAATTATTGGAGCAACCCTGGATGAACACTCTGCATGTTTCATGGCCTTGTGCCAATCGTCAGGAGTTGGATGCAGATATTAAGCTATAAAGTAAAGGAATAATTGATGGATTTAATAGCTAACTAGGCATTTAAAAATGGAGGGTAATCCCTTTACTACTTACAAAGTAGCCCAGGTATAGGGTTCAGCTCCAAGAGTGGGGTTGAAAGGAGGAAGTGAATGAATAAAAAAAAATGAATTCACTTCCCTCTTTTTGTCACACAGCATTTGGTAGGCGCCTGATACACTCACCATCTGTATCATATACTCTCATACAGTGATCATCGACCTGGTCTCGGGGGCTGTTTTCCTAACCTGGTTTCTGTATCTGTACGGCTACTCCCCGCTTCAGTCCCGGGTGAGGCTACTTACACCAGACCAGCTTTCAACCCCACTCCTGGAGCCCTGGGCTACTTTGTAAGTAGTAAAGGGATTACCCTCTTTATTTCAAGGCCATGAAACGCATAGAGTGTTCATCCAGGGTTGCTGATGGAGAAGAATGGCATGTTAAAAGACACCCAGACTGCAATAATCAGATGTTTGTTCCAAGGAAAGAAGTTAATAGCACGGAAGTGGCAGGCAAAAGATCCCCCGACGATGGCAGAATGGATGAAAGAGGTTAAAGATATGATTGTGAAGGAGAAATTCTGGTATGGGAAGAGAGGCAATATGAAGAAATATAAGAATATATGGAAGTTATGGCTGGAGTTGGAGCGCCCCAATAGAAATAAGATGGTCATGTAGAATGGTAGGAGTGAATGCAGGTTGAAAGTCTGGGGTAGGTGGGGTGGAAGTGAGGTAAGAATGGATGGAGTGGTTGGGGGGGGAGGGGGGTGAAGGGTGGAAAAGGGGAAAAGCGATTGGTTGTATTTATTTATGTCTGCTTTTGTAATGCTTTTATACGCTATGCAAACAGTGTTGTTTGGTGGATAAATATATATTCCTAATAAAAAGTATTGAATAAAAAAAAAAAAAAAAAAAAAAAGAACCCAGGCAATATCCTGTAGACGGCACTCCATGTGGGGGAGGTTCTAGGTCAGTGGACTGTCAGAGTTGGGCCGGCTGAGAGAGTCGGGGAGACCATAGCTGAGACAACTGGAAGAGGGAGTCCTGGGGACCAGAGAGGACCGTGAGTCTTGGAGGAGTGTGAAAGCTTGGAGTGTCAGGAGAGCCCCTTCCTAGAGGCCAGGAACAGGCCTGCGCAGCTTTGTACTGCGACCAAGGCTGAGTGAGCCTTGAGAGCCAGGTGGCTTGGAATTTGTTTTTGTTGTGTTTTTTTTGGAGAAGAAACCCTGTGTGGGCAAACCATGCATGTATGAACTTTCATTTTTGTTACTTTTAATAAAAGTGGGCTACCACGCCCTAAAACCTGAAGTTTTTGTTAGCTGTGAACCCACTGAAAACTCATCTACCAATGAGCTAGACATACCCCATTTTACAAAGCTTACGCTTAATGCACATTTACGTAACATCTTTATGGAACGTTTTAGTCAGGATCTTTTTGTCAACAAGATCCTGAGTATAAACATCAATAAATTCTTACATCTGTGTGCAACTGACCTAAGGCTGCTTGCACATACAGTAGGAAAAAAAAAAAGCCATGTATTTTTTTACTGATCTGAATATAGATACATTGTTGTCTATGGAACAAAACACACTGCATAAAGATCAGTAGGACAGCGATGAATACAGAGCCGTAAAACGAAAACAGAAAGTTTTATGTTTGAGTGCAGTAATTTATGCACATATGCATGTGTATGTGCCTACATATGCATTTTGCATGCAATGAAGAATAATTTTTACGTGTGTATACACATATGCGCATTCACGAAAGGTTTTTACAAAACATTTTACACAGGATCTTTCTGTCAACAAGATCCTGAGCATAAACATCAGTAAATTCTTATGTTCATGTTCAACTGGCCTAAAACTCTTCATTAAAAACAAATTCAAATAAAATGCTCTTATATCCTGTTGTGCTATCACCCATTACTAAGCAAAAATCACCCAGGTTTGTGTAAAAGAACTGCACCACTTTCTAATATAGCATGTGTGTATGGCCTCACGTGCGTGATGATGTTATAGGGTTCCTGCTCCGTCCAAAGTATTTAGTTCAATTCAGTTTGCCAGGAGTGGAATGAGTGAACTGAAGCCCAACTTCTGCCAAAATTTGCTTTGGAGAGAGTGGGGAAGGGTTAAAAATTTGTCAAAATCAGCCATCCGTTGCTTTTAGATTTTTACTATAGCCTCTTCATTAGAGAAGTGATTGGGGCAGCTGTATGTAAACTCCCACTGTGCAATACAAATTAGGTATAGCTGTGCACGCCAGAGAGTGGAGTAATTTAATGAGACTGTAGGCCACACTCACCCCAAACAACTCTTATCCCCAGATAAATAAACAAGATCCAATTTTGGCAAAATTTTTGGCCACGGCACATTTATTGGTTTACATATTACAAATCATTACATTTTATTGTAAATAATAACTTTCAGCATAACTTTAATGAACACAAACATTATCAAACTGCCCAGTTATCAGAACTTGAGCAGCAAGGCATCAACATTGTACCATATACAAAACATGTCCCCACCAGCCAGGCTTGAAATCAAGTCCGGCCCACCCCCACCACCATGGCTATTTCAATCCTGCACTGTAGGCCAAAATTGAATATATCGACACCTACATTAGAGAGGTGCACCCCATCTGGCCTGTATAGCCCCGGGATTCCACCCTCCAGATCCATGTGTCGATAGGATAAGCCCCCAATCAAGGGCATGTATTTTTCCATCGCCCTGTTCACTCTTTTCCTAATCTTCTCCATAACCCTCCTCTGGGGCGAGGACAGCCAAAAAAGACGTGGAACAATCTCCAAAAACAAAATAGTAGTACCTGGGGAAGTCATGGTGAAAGTGTGGAGATCCTGTTTCATCTTGAACAGAAAAGCCAAATTTCTAATATTTCCCAGGTCATTTCCCCCTAAATGAACCACTAATGTAAAGGGTGGGGCCAAACCTGAAATAACCTAGATAAGTGGAAGTATACCTGGTGCCACTGAAGGCCTCTCACTCCTTTCCAAAATACAGTAAATGATTCCAGATGTAAAGACAAATTCAAAGAACAATTACGTTGAGCCGCTCTTTTCCGCGCCCAATAAATGAAAGAGTGTCCCAGAATACATACATTGCGACGTAATTCTGCAAAATTAAACAAACAGGTCTCACAAATAATTTAACACATTTTGACTCCCACCTCCCCATTTCTTTAATGGCTGACTCTTCCAAACCTCTACTGGCCGCCTCTGAAGCTGTGCCAATTCTAAAAGAATGGGAAGAGAACCTAAACTCGTGTAACCCCAAGTGTCTGAGGCATTTACACAAAATAAATTCAAACTGGTACTTCGATAGCGGTGTTAAATTCTAATGTATGAGTAAATGCCCTACCCCTGGGGGGCCTGACCCCTAAGAACTCCTGCACTATCGTTACAGAGCACACTGCTTGATGTCACTATACATGAAACGCGTAAGCTTGGGATGCACGTTGCGCTATGTCACGTTTTGGTGGAACGCACGCTGTCTCTGCTGTGCGTCTTGGGGCTTCCATCTCCTCCAGGCTTTGCCTTTGGGGTTGCTCAAAATAGGACACTTTGTTTCAATTTGTTTTTTGGCGTTGTTTTAGCCTTTGAATTTTATCAATAAATTACCTATGGTATTACACAATGAGGAGATTGTCCTCTTTTTATTCCTTTTTTCCTGTACCGCTGGATATCCCTGTCTGGAGCTACGTCCTGTCCTGAGTTGGAGGACAACGAAGGACCCGTTTAATGAACCCAAGGTGGTCGGGTAGACCCCACAAGCCTGCATGATCCTTCCTGCTGTAGGGTAGGAGTCTCAACACCATCTGGTGAGTGGACATCTATACCCTATCCGTTATATGATCCATATGTGGAGCTTGTCCTCCAGACGTTATAGGATTTTCTTTGGACTTTTTTGACCTATGCCTTCCATAAATTTTGGACTTTTATTTTTATTCACTAATTAATTTTTCACTAATTCACTATTGGTTAAATAGCCAAACCCAACTTCAAGAAAATTCCAATGATTCCCATTGGATCCTGGAATCTTCCCTTCCTATTTCTTAAAGTGACAGTAACCTAAACTGCCTAACCTGCACCTTACATTTAAATATAAATGTCCTAACAATGCACAAGGTGGGATGGCCACTGCCTCAAGCCGGTGGCCTCCATTAGCAAGCTGTAAAGATCCGTAAATAGTCTCCTATGTACAATTTTGTGTATTGTAGTTGTAGTATCTATTTACTCAACATAATCTCATCTTCTATCATTTAAACTCCACACGTTTGAAGTATTCTGATTAGAAATGTTTTGTGTATGCCATGAGATTGAAATTGAACTCTATGCAGATATATAAATTAATCAATCAAATGCACCTCTTTTTTTTAAATTAAAATACACTTTTAAATGTATTTTAAAATGCAAGCACCTGAATTTAACCTGGTATCAGCAATCCAGGGTACAGCAGAGCTCAGACTGCGAGAGAGAGAAGCAGCACAGGGAGTCGATCAGTTTTGGTGTAGTGCTTATGTTCTAGGAAAGGACATACTGATTGGTGAACTCATCTCTCTGTCACTCTGACCTCTTCTACTGCCTCTCCTTTCAGTGTCCATTCAGAAGCTGGGGGAGGGGCATGACTTGTAAGTGCTACTTAATTTCAGCTGAAGAACAGGACAGGGTTGTGCTGTATGGCAAAGCAGTGTAAATCTCAGGACTGGATGGACAGAAAGACAAATTCTTTGGCAGGAAAAACAGCTCCCATATGTGTATTTTATTTGTGTGTATAGCTGTTTGTCTGGAGTCCAGCTTGAAGTGTATGAGGCCATCAAAATTTCCCATCTCATATACTGGTTTATATACCAGTTTTCGGGTCTGAGAAAATAAAGGTATTTGAATTCTAAACAGTCTATGGCATTATGAGTATGGTTTAGCAGGTATAATTCTATGCTGTAATTAAATGATACTGTATGAAACTATTTTGTAATATGGCAGTAAAAGATACCAAAATAAAGTTTCACAAATGCATCAATCTAGTAATTGAGATGGTGTGTCTTTTATCTTTAACTGTACAAAAGTCTCAGACAATCAATTAAACTTAATTGGCAATTAGCAGTACGTGTAAATGATGCACTGATTTTACTCTTGTTCTATGGGGGTAGACCATTTTATTTGGCTGTCACTAAGTTTGCAAAATAAAATAAACTTGATGGCATCCAATTTACTTAACTATGGGCATTTTTTGCCTGAACTCCCCTCAATAAAAGCCTATGGGGTTGATTTACTAAAATCAAAGAGTGCAAAATCTGGTGCAGCTGTGTATGGTAGCCAATCAGCTTCTAACTTCAGATTGTTCAATTAAGCTTTGACAAAAAAAAACCTGGAAGCTGATTGGTTATTATGCAGAGCTGCACCAGATTTTGCATTCTCCAGTTTTACTAAATCAGTCCCTATGTGTCCATTTACACATAGGCTTTTAGAGGAGTTTAAGAACAGCAGCATTTAGAGGCAGTCAAGGCTCCTTTGCCTAAACACAGAAGAATCAAGTTCAGGGGAGGAGCTTTTGGTCATAAAAAACGCCAAACTAGGCTAAAGTCGTCTAAAAGCACATAAGTGCTTGGTGCATTTAGTGCTTGAGCGTTTATTCATTTCAGTGGCCAGAGTAAATTACCATTCTTGCCAATGAAATTAAAAAATGCTCAAACGCTCCTGAATGTGTCTAAACGTGCCCAAACGTGTTTGAAAAACTGCAGCTTAGATGTGTTTTTACACTGATTTTTCCTGTCAGGAAGAAAAGCGTTTACAATAAACCAGTGTGCATGAGGCCTAAGTATAAAATCTCTCCTTTATCAGCAAAATGCTTAAAGTGAAAGACACCCTTGTAGAACTACAGATAAACATCTATGTGCTCAGTTAAGATGCATAGCGCTACCCCCTTTTGGGCCCCCCTATTCCTGCACAGCCAGGCATCCAAAGACAGTAACCAGACAGTAACCATTCCATGGGCTTGTTTTTGTTGTTTTATTTAGGGTAAACAACTTGGATGGCATATAGGAGTATATGGGATGCCTGACTTGAAACACAACTTGGAGGACAAAACCTCCTATTTCTGTTAAAAAACACCCCCACAAAGATGGATCCTGGATCCTTCTACTCACTCTCCAGAGTGGCTTCTGTCTCTTAATGGATCAGTTTCTGTAAGGAGCACTTGGTCCCCTTTAAATGAACCTCAGAAACTGCCTGTCCACCCAGCTGTCTCAAAGAGTATCCCAGAGCAAGGGATTCCAGAACAGACTTGTTTTTTTAGCACTGTTCTGGGGAGAACTGGTTGGGTATGGCACCTAGCAGCCCTCTTACCTGTAGGCCCTGAGGGTGTAAAGGTACTCACACTGTCCTTGTCCTGCAACTGTAGGTGAAACTGCTTTCGGGCCTTTCGCTGGACTAGTTTACTTCCTGGCTATGCAGGCTGTCCTTCCCCGGTGGACTGCAGGGCAGTGGAGATACCTCTTTCAGCTTCTTTCTTACAACCTCCAGCCTGAAGGCAGACCCCCATTCTCCAGGGCCCCCTCCCAGGCTAACATAGCACCACTTTAGCACTCCATCTACCACCAGATTCCCAACTGGCCAAGCTCCACAATATTTATGGGCTGGTTCAACCACCCTGCCAGGCCTCCTGCCTGGGGATTGGCCAGATTACCATAAATATTCAGGTCAGCACCTTCTGGCCTCCGCACACTAGCTTCTAGAAACTTCTCCAAGCTTCTAGGGCCAGGGTGAGGTATCAGAGGCCCAACCTCCAGCTTGACCTAAAGTAAACCCCCTGACTCACAACCAGGCTTCTAACAAGCCTCTTTCTACACTACACAACTATGTAAACAAGAGGGTGCTACACATATATAGTATGTGAAATCTTTTATTTGCAAAGGATATGTATTTCTGTCCATCCAGCCTTGTGATTGAAATACCTCACACTATGAAGTTAGGCAAGTGACAACCATATTTCCCATTTCAGTATTTGTATTACCCCCTCAAATCCAGTCTGCTCATTGGACAATTAATCTGAACCGTTATCTTTTTCCAATAAGCAGTCTGTTGACTCAGGAAACTGTCCATCTTATCCAGGAAGTGGAGTGCAGTGTAGCAAAAATATGAATCATGAAACTGATAAAAGGCAATGATTGGTTTAAGGTTTGTTCACACTTGTGCTATACCAGACATCGCATGTGATTCGTAATGCATTGCTGTGCAGATCACATGAGATGACAGTTTGTATGTCTGAATTCGCATCGCATTCGCACTAAAATGGTGCAGGACCCTTTTTTTTATCCGCACTGGAATCGGGTCGCATGGGTGTTCATGCAATCCAATTCCTACACCATTTCACAGTTCGCACTGCGATGTACGAACCAATCTGGGGGTGTCATTAACTTTGTGTTGACACCCGCAGTGGTTCGCCGAGGGCAGTGTGAATCGACGGCGATTCAGGTGCGATGCAGGAACTCGCACTGAAATTGCACTGGTTCCCGCATCGCACAAGCGTGAACCAAGCCTAAAGGAGTTCCATGGTCACCACATACTCTTTAATTTGATAACATCAGCATTGTAATAACAATACAAACAATAGTTATATTTGACAATCCAATATAAGCTTACTTGAAAAATCTCCTTTCATGTTGTTCTGCATGTCCACTGGCCATCTCTTTCCTGGATCCCCTACATGCCTGCAGCTTCTCCTTTGCTGTTTGCTTTAAATTTTTGCAGACTACATATCCATGGTACCTTGCTGCCTGCAAGCTGTGATTCGTCTAATGACTCCGTCTCCTGAAACTCCTCCTCTCAGCACCTCTGGTCTAGAAGGCAAGCTCTGTGTAATGTGTGACAGAGTAGTGCCTACTCACAGGGCATGGTGAATACATGTCACAGATTTTTGCGGAAGTAAATGTGTGTGTAGATCTTAACCAAGTAACTTTGTAAACTTCAGGATCATTCAGAATAATAGGTGTAGGCTAGAAATAATTGAACTACAATGTGAGAATGAATGTATAATTTTACATTTTTACCATAGATACACTTAACTTGTTACTTGTAGCTGATAAAAGGATCCTTGTCAACAGATAATTGTATCTTCGTGTATCTGTAGGATATAATTAAACAAAAGATTTCTCCACTAGTTTAAGATATTCTTAGCAATAAACATATTTCTTTGGCTTTTTTGTTTAACTTTTTTTTATTTCAAAGTTGATAACAATGCCATTCTGAAATCCTTAAAAGAAAATGAAATAAATCATATATCTGCTTCTCCAGGTTGTCGTTGGATGTTCAGGGATTTGTGTTGTGTGGTCTATCTGGCCTTGTCAATTACCTCTTCCTTTAGACTGGGTTCACATATGTGCGGCCGCAGGTTCATATCTAGGGTCCGATGTGTGTCTGTTCACCGGTTCAGGTGCGATTTAGGTCTGAATTTTTGCCTGAATTCGCATCTGAATCGGACCCAAACATGCACAGGACCCTTTTTGAATGCAGACTACGGCCATCGTGGTCCTGTGTCAACCGGCTCCATTAAGAGCCGGTCACACTTGCCTGTAATGCAAACTGGATGTGAACCCGGCCTCAGACCCCGCTCACATAAGGCAATTTGAAATTGCAAGCAGAATTGCTGTAATTCTGCCCACGATTCCAAATCATGGCAGAATGCACAACACATATTTTGGGAGCCATTATTCTCCATTTTTAAAGTGCGATTTACACACGGTAATATGTGTCAGGCATGGTGCAGCCCATTCACTTCAATGGGCTATCCTATTCGTGTTTGTTGCTCAAACGAAGCTCCAGCTCCCTTTTGGGTGACAAGCCCAGTGCAATTTTTAAATGCATTTGGGGTGCTATTGGGATTCATTGATTTGACTTTGGTACAACCAGCCTGTCAGATATTTTTAACATGTGATCACTATAGATGTTGACTATAGACGCTAGTAGTGATCATTGTGTTCTGCTGGCTGGGAAAGCTCCTCACCAGGAGACCACAATAGTACTGCAGAAGACTGACTGTGTTAATGGGGGAATTGAGCAATTTTTTTTTCTTTCCACCCATGATGGAAGGAAAGAAAATTGCATAATCTATGGGCTGCCTAACTCATCAAACTGTATCATCTTGAGGGCACTTCCCTCGGCAGCCAGTAGACTCAGAGCACTTAGTCTTTCATGGGTAATCATGGTTCTCAGATAATTTTTTATCAGTGCTAATTTGCTGAACGATCTTTCTCCCGAACAAATAGAGACCATCATGCTCAAATATTCCTGCTACATTAAAACCTGGAAAGCAGTAGCATCGCTATGGTGGTGCCAGGCAGAGGCGTATCTAGTGAAAATGGTGCCTATGGCAACCACTGAAACTGCACCCCTGTCAAAACATTTCAAACCCATCTTTCAGATACTGCGGATAGGACATGGTTAGAGGCTGTGGACATGGTAGTTTCCTACTCTGTCCCCCCTTTATATTACCATACCTTTCCACATCAGTCAGTGTCCGTCTTCTGTTCTGTCACTGTGTCCTGTTCACCTCTCTAGTCAGGCACTGTGCACATCAGTGTACTGTCCTCCTCTGCTGGGCCGACTTCCCCCCCAGTAATGTCCTCCTGAGTCCTCCTGTGGTCTGTGCCTCCTCTGCACTCTTGCGCCGCTGTGGCACCACCGAGAACAAGTGCCTTCCATTTAAAAATGGCGCCAGGCGGCGACATTGCGTTACTGCACATGCGCTGCCCAGTGGAGCCTGTACGATCTTTCCTGAGCCCTGCAGGCTTTGAAACGGTTGCATGGCCGGCCCATGGCCATCTTTTCACAGGCACCGCTGCCCGTAACAGGCTTTTACAGGCAGAAGAGACCATACCTCCCAACTTTTGAACTTCAGAATGAGGGACACTTGAGGGAGGAAGTGTCCGACGGCACGCTATGTGCACTGTGGCAAAAGTGAATGTGGTCAGACTCTTCACAGTGGGGGGGGGGGGGTTGGGGATGGGGCTGAATGGGCATGGCTAAACAAAACCCAGGTTTCCTTGTACCTTTAAAATATGCTTTGATTGCTGTGCCACAAGTTAAAGTCTCATGGACACATACAAACCCCAGCACTATCATTAAAAAAAAAAAAGGAAAAGCTTCCATTACAAATGGTTTTGTATAAGCTATGAAAGTGTGCGTTACACAAAGTGTGGAAGGATTCAGGAATGCATTGTGTACAGAGTTCAGGATTCAGAAGTGTGCTATGAACAGAGTGCCTTGTTCAGGAGTGTGATATGCACAGGGAGTAGATTTCTGGAGTGCTTTATTTACAGAGTGCAAGGCTCGGGAAAGCACTAGGTACAGATTGCAGGTTTCTGGAGTGCTTTTGCACAGAGTGCAGGTCATCCATCCACATCTCACTATTGCCCCTCTCCTCTGCCCTCATCTCCCCATCTCCTCCCCAAAGCTCCACCATCTTCCACTTGTTTATCTTTGTAAAAGCAGCTCCTTTCTGTAGATGGCTCTTCTATCCACTGCAGCCAGAGCTTCCATTCACCTTTCAGTGCACTGGGTGCAAACTCATTTTCAGCTCAGAGAGATCAGAGACTTCACCTGTCAGATCCAAGCTGTGATGTCGGATATGGGCGGGACTGCTACTTAGACCCCTCTGTCAAACAACCACTGTAATGAAAGAGTCGCCAAATGTTGTCAGTTTTTTTTCATTCGGCCTGCTGGTTGAATGAGAAAAAATGAATAGTGTATACCCAATTCGATTTTCAGGTAAATGTCAGCTTTAGGCTACTTTCACACTGAAGCGTTGCGGGCGATGGCGGTAAAGCGGCGCTATATTTAGCAGCACTTTACCTTCATTTTAGCGGCGCTATTCGGCCGCTAGCAAGGCATTTTTAACTCCTGCTAGCAGATGAAAAAAGGGTTAAAACTGCCCGCAAATCGCCGCTGCAGCGGTGCTTTGCAGGCGTGTTTGGAGCGCTGCCCCATTGTTTTCAATGGGAAGGGCCGCTTTAGGAGCGGTAAATACATCACTCCTACAGCGCTCCAAAGATGCTGCTTGCAGGACTTTTTAGATCGCCCTGCAAGCGCACCGCTTCAGTGTGAAAGCCCTCGGGGCTTTCACATTGGAGTGAATTGAGCGGCTCTTTCAGGGCGCTTTGCAGGCGCTATTTTTAGCACTTTAGCGCCTGCAAAGCGCCTCAGTGTGAAAGGGGCCTATATGTCTCCCCACATCACTGATCTGCCTTGGCACAGAGCAAAGCATTCAGCAGGTGCCTTACAGACAGACAGATGTCAGGAAAGCGCAGGGATGGTGTCAGCAATGGAGGCGCCCAGCTGTAGTACTTATCTTTTAGACCCCTATCACACTGACGCGTTTTTCAGGTGCTATAGCATTAAAAATAGCACCTGCAAAGCACCCTGAAAAAGCGGCTCCATTCACTCCAATGTGAAAGCCCGAGTGCTTTCACACTGGAGTGGGGCGCTGGCAGGGCATCAGAAAAAGTTCTGCCAGTAGCTTCTTTGGAGCGGTGAAGGAGTGGTGAACTCACCGCTCCTCCTCATTGAAATCAATGGGCCAGAGCTGCTATATCACTGGCAAAACACCGCTGCGGCGGCGTTTTGTGGGCAGATTTAACCCCTTTTCGGCTGCTAGTGGGGGTTAAAACCACCCCGCTAGTGGCTGAATAGCGCAGCTAAAATTACGGTAAAGCAGCGCTAAAAATAGCGCCGATTTACCGGTGACGCCCGGGGGCAGCACAGTGTGAAAGGGGTCTTAATTTGATCTGAATAGACGATGACAGGTTCTCTTTACTGCCTGACACCCCTAGGTGCCTGATCCCCCTCTCAGATCTTACGTAGGGGGCCCCGGAGCCCAAACACTGGACAGATCCAATCTCCAAAGAGATATAGTATCTGCAACGAGAGATCCCACCAATACATACAGACAGCTGAGGGGGGGGGCAGCCTGACACATCATTCCCTTCCCCCCACCAGCACAGTGAGTGGATGGAACATCACACAGAATGTAGTACCCAGGAAGTGATGTCCTCAGCACTGTACATAGTGATGGCATAATAACAAACTTCCCCAGAAAGCAGCTGACATGCTGGGACCTGAAGTCCCTCCTGTGCATGTCTGATACCCCACTGTCCAATCAGAGCTCAGCCTCCTCTCACTATACACTCACCTTACATTCACCTGCAGTGTTCTCCCTGTGTATAATAACAGAAGCTGCTCATGCTGGAAAGGATGTAGGGGGAGGGGCGGGGCTTAGATACAACCTGCTAGAGCTAGAGGGGAGGGGCTGCTGTGCTCTGTGTAAGGGAGAAGGGGGAGGAGCATTACATGTAATGAAGTACCATGTGAGTTGGCTCTTTCATTACACTGGTTGTTTGATAGAGGGGCGGGTCTGAGTAGCAGTCCCGCCCATACCCGACATCACATCTTGGATCTGACAAGTGAAGTCTTTCATCGGAACTGCACAGTGAACATCCAGCTGGCTTGCTCGCCAATCCCTGGATGTGCTGGATGTTCACACTGCTGCAGGTCCTATTCAGCCACAAGTTGACATATAAGCAACATAATTATGCAGGACAAAGCCTTGCTGCCCAGGCACTCAGCAGTGCCCACTTCACATTGCGCCCATGGCACTCACCATATGTGCCATACCCTGGATATGCCACTGGTGCCAGGGGGCATACTGCACCTGGGTGACGCCCGCCTGAGGTGTGACACCATCAAGGAAGCAATTGTGGTGGGTGCTGTGAGGCTCTGAGTGAAGGGGCTCTTTTCCCGAGAGAACTCAGGCAGTGGCGCTATGACAGGGGAGAGGCGAGCTGTGGGCTATCAGAGTGTTTCCCCCGCTTGCCCCCCCCCCCTTTCTCCTTGCAGCAGTGCAGGAGAAGAGAGAGCAGCTCTAATCAGGTTTGCTGCCCAGCTTCCTGCCAGCTCTTTTTCCCTCCCTATTGGCCACAGTGGAGGGCAAATCATAAGAGACCAGAAGAGCATCATGGGACATGTAGTCCAGGAAGATTGGCGGTCCTATTGTTGTCCACAGGGAGCATGCTACTGCCCCCAGCATGCACTCTGCTGGGGGAGAGAGAGAGAGAGTCAGGGAACCTGGAAAAAAGCTCAGGGAGTAAGTGCTACACTGTAGCAGCTAGAGGAAACAGGGAAAAAAAAAGAGAGAACTGTGCTTGCGGAAGCCAGAGAGAGAGCCACGCTGCTGCCAGCACCACAAGAAAGAGAGCCACGCTGCCCAGCACCACTAGAGAGAGACAGCCACACTGCCTGCCCAGCACTAGCAGAGAAAGAGGCACGCTGCCCAGCACCACCAGAGAGAGAGCCACGCTGCCCAGCACCACCATAGAGAGACCCACACTGCCCAGCACCACCATAGAGAACCACGCTGCCCAGCACCACCAGAGAGAGAGCCACTCTGCCCAGCACCACCAGAGAGAGAGCCACACTGCCCAGCACCACCAGAGAGAGAGACGAAACGTGCGCCAACAAGCTCCAACACTAAGCTGCTGGCCCAAATATAGGAAGGGTGGGTGACACCATGTTTTACCGCACCAGGTTACACCAACCCTAGTGTAGCCACTGCTGGAAAACTATCTGCAAGCCCTTCATCATGTAATAAAACTACCTGTTGAGATGAGTGAGACATGACCAGAGCTTGGCAAAGGCTGCAAACTGGACAATTTCCTCAACAAATATAAGAAGTCTATAGGGAAAATACATTTCATTTTTTTATAAAGAAAGTCTGGGACCCTCTCTGGCAGGGGCCCCAGGGCAATTGCCCCTTTTTCCCCTCTTATAAATCCGGCACTGCTGCCATGCACTGATCAAATTCTAATCAGTGTATGGCCAGCTTTATTTTTAAATGTTATTTGTACTAATCTTTCTGGCTCTTCAGTGTGGCAGATGTATAAATCATAAGACTGGGTGAGCAGAGCTAAAAATCACTTTGAAGCTAAACAGTTCACATACATATATTTCAACAGTTTATTTAGTTGTGTACCAACTTAAACTCACCAGGGTTTATTTACTAATTGTGTAGAGGCTGTTATAAATTGAATGATAGTAAATAAGTTGAATCTGCGCTCACTTTAAATAGCCAATCATCTGTGAAGGGAATGAAACTTTTTTTTTTGATGATTGAAGATTTTAATTACTGGGCTCCATGAACATTCACTGCGAAGTGAAGGGTCCCCATTCCTTTAGTAAATCTCCACCCTGTATTGGGAAATGCCCTCCCATTTCCAGATGTCAAGTCACAGTGTTATTAGGGATTTAAAGCAGAGGTCCAGCAAAATTTTTTTTTAAAGTCAGCAGCTACAAATACTGCAGCTGCTGACTTTTAAAATAAGGACAATTACCTGTCCAGGGCGCCCGCAATGTCGGCACCCAAGGCAGAACCGTCCCTCGGTCCTCGGGTGCTGCTGCCACCATCTTCGGCAAGGAAATCAGGAAGTGAAGCCTTGCAGCTTCACTTCCTGGTTCCCTACTGCGCATGCGCGAGTCGCGCTGCGCAATCCAAATGGTCCCTGCTGTCTCTGGGACCTGTGTGTCTCCCAGCAGACAGCGGGGGGGACGGGAAGTGGCGTAGACCCCCCGCGGGAGTCGATGCCCAAAAGTGGGTGCAAATACCTGTATTATACAGGTATCTGCACCCCCCTCCCCCCTGAAAGGTGCCAAATGTGACACTGGAGGGGTGGAGTGGTCCGAAAAACAGAAGTTCCATTTTTTGTGTGAAACTTCGCTTTAAGCAATGTATGGCGCTGTCTGTTTAGTGTTGTTGAACCAGTAATGACTAATGACAACTTTTTTTCTATAACTAATATCTTTTGGTAGTTCTGTCAAAAATGATTTACAAAACCTTTTAACTATTGATGTCTTACTACATATGTACATTACATATGTAAATAATTCAAAATGTAAAGCAATGTACAGTGTAATTATGCACATATTCCCCTTAGTAAAGTGGCAATTGATTTAAACTAATGCAATTTATGCTTAAGGTACACTTTATATGCATCATTGAGAAGCTGACTGCCATCACTTTGGACTGGTACACTGAATTCCTGCACATGTGGTCACAGTGGTATTGGAAACATGGAAGGCAACACATCTATCCAATCTAAACGGTAGCCTGTTGTGATTAGCACTGTAGTTTACTGTACCTTGTCCCTGCATTGCATTGGGAGTAACCTACTTACTAGAAAACAGAAATTGTTTAAAGGAAATATATAGTCCTTTCCTTAATTTTTACATGTGTACAAGACATCAGCTTAAAGAATAGTAAGAATAAGTAAAGAATGTTATCGATGTGTCTCAGTGTTTTGAAAAAAAAATGTTTTTTATAGCTTGTGTCCCATGTATATACATCAAACCCTTTACACTGGTGGCGCTTTAAATGGGTCATGGCCCATGAGGCCAGTAGGAGAGGTTCTTGATCATATGGCACTGTAATTGCCTGAATGGTGCTAACTTTATAAGGAGTCCACACTACCACTTTCTGATCATTGGTAAATGACCGTGAGCTACCTCCTGGGCTCACCTTCCCCTTAATCTACTGGGACCGATAAACCTCCTTAAAATGGTATTGCTACCCAAATTTAACTACCGTATTTATCGGCGTATAACATGCACTTTTTTCCCCTTAAAATCAGGGGAAAATCACGGGTGCATGTTATACGCCGATCCCCTGCGATCCTGACCTGTCAGATGTGAAAAATCGCCGACCGCGATTTGAAAATGGCGCCGCCGGCGCCGAAATACACAGTGCCGGTCCTCGGCTCTTCTCGGCCACCTTCGGCTTCACTCGAGTGCCGCCCGAACCTAGCTGAGTGTACTCGGCTAGGTTCGGATAGCTCCGCTCACAGTCACGCCCATCCCGAGTGGAGCCGAAAGTGAACGAGAGCCGCCGAGAAGAGCCGAGGACCGGCTCTGTGTATTTCGGCGCCGGCGGCGCCATTTTCAAATCGCGGTCGGCGATTTTGAGGCTCAGCGAGCTGCAAGGCTGCACTGGGGCAAGGCTGCACTGGGGCAAGGCTGCACTGGGGCAGGCTGCACTGACAAGGCTGCACTGACATGGCTGCACTGACATGGCTGCACTGGGGCAAGGCTGCACTGGGGAAAGGCTGCAATGGACACTAGGGAAGGCTGCACTGACATGGCTGCACTGACATGGCTGCACTGACAAGGCTGCACTGGGGCAAGGCTGCACTGAGAAGGCTGCAATGATGGGCATTTAAATGTAAGTTTTTTTTCCCTTCAACTTCCCTCCTAAAAGTTTTTTATTCCTTAAAATTCCCTCCTAAATTGGGGTGCGTGTTATACGCCGGTGCGTGTTATATGCCGATAAATACGGTATTTCTTCCGGAACTGTCCGATATGGATCCCGGTTTCCCTATTTAGAGAAATTGAACAATGTGTGGAGTCCTTTCTCTGGCATGGCGACGTCCCTAGAATGGCACGTTCTACCCTGTGGCTTCCAACTCACCTGGGAGGATTGACCTTGCCCAATTTCAGGGTCTACTATTGGGCTGCGATACTGGTAAAAGTCCAGTGGTGGTTCACGGGCTCTAGATCAAATGCGGCCCTCTGTTTGGAAGCAGTTAGCTTGGGCTCCCTGGCTGATCTACGAAATTTTGTATGTAGAGGCCCAAGACACACAGGTTCCTGGCCCAACGAGGGCCACCTGGAGGGTGTGGGTAGCTGCCAGACATAGGTTTGTGCATCCCAATCAATGGTCGCCGGCCCACCCACTCTGGGGTAATCCCAGCTTGCAGCAGTTCTGCACCCTGCCTGATCCCCAAGTCTGGACCAAATGCGGTGTTGTCACCCTGGGAGTAGTTATGCATCAGGGAGTCCTACACCCGATGAGTGACCTGCTTCACAAATGTCAGTTACCCCAATTGATGCGGTTTAGATATCTACAGCTGCTACATGCTGCCAGAGCACAGTTTCCCCAACCGCCGCTCCTCCAGGCGGACCCTATTGAAGACCTTGCATCCCCCGGAGACATAGACACTCCCTTATCAAACTCTTATGCTGCACTCCTGGGCACTGACTCCCCTAAGATGGATGGGCTGTGGAGGGTGTGGCAGAGTGATATACCATCATTGGACAGGGAGGACTGGGATGACTGTTTAGAACAGGGACCTAGGTTGGTAATCTCCTCTAGGGATTAATTTATCCAGGTAAAGTTCCAACACAAGGGTCTACTACACTCCCCAGAAATTACACCGTATTTTCTCAGACCAGGATCCAATATGCCCCAAGTGCAGGACACACATGGGGGTCTTTCTTTCACATGTTCTGGGAATGCCCGATTATAACATCATTTTGGTCAGAGGTCTTCAGTGAAATTAATCTAAGGCTACAGCTGTCCCTTCCAGTCACACCCGAGTTGGCACTATTAGGGGTTCATAATGATGATCAGCATTCCAATCATTTAAAACGGCTGATATCCTACCTCCTGTTTTATACAAAGAAGGAGATTCTCCTAAAGTGGATTTCCCTCTCCCCCCTTCTCTCTCCTCCTGGGAAACCTTGATAGACACAGCCCTGCCCATGTACAGACTGACCTACATTAATAGGGGCTGTCAATGGAAATATGACAAAATATGGGCCCCATGGGCCAACACATAGAAGCTTTTGGAGGGAGGGGGATATGTATTATCTATGAGTTTCTTCCTCCTGTTTAATCCTGCGGCTGTTTTTCGATTGCCATCTTATATTCAATCAACTGCATTGTCAACCACTGTTGTGTCCATCCCTGTTTCCTGTATGATATCCAAGCATTTAGTACTGTTTTGTTCTAAGCTGATCAGTATGCTCTGTCTTGCCCGTTTTGACAACAATAAAGCACCTTTGTTTTGTAAAAAAAAAAAAAATGACCGTGAGCTGCCGGTGAATAAAAACATTGGATGACATTTATCAATTAAGTTTCAGCAATTGCCTATGTTAACCCCTTTCCCTCTGACGCAACACATATACGCAGCCCCACTGCACTGGGCTTTTTTCTGTGGGGGCGCATATATGCGTATCTCCCAGCACAGAGACCAAGGTCTCACAAAGAGCCCTGGGCCCCATACTAATGATTGGGACCTAGGAACTCCCAATTCCAGGTCACCTGATCACTGTGGTAGCTTCTGATTGGCTCCCACAGTGATCAGTCACTGTGAAGCCTGCCCCTGTGTTTTTCTCTCTCTGTGAATGGAGAGGAAAGATACATTGTATTTTTCTCTTTCCTTGCAGAGAGAAAAAAAAGTGTGTGTAAAAAATATAAAAAATAACAGAAAAAATAAAGAAAAAATACCTAAATCATGGTTTATCCACTTAACAAGCGGCCCATAGCCAAATGAAGGCTACAGGGCGGTTGCTTAACTCTGGGAGGGCGTACAGTGACGATCTCCCAGAATTCCGCTCTCGCGTGCCCCCTGGGGTGCGCACCCGAGAGCATCCGTGACCGCTGGGTCCAGAGGACCCGGCGCATCACGGATCCCGGTAAATGGGCGCTAATCGCGGCCGTTTACCATGTGATCGCTCTGTCAGATTACGGAGCGATCACATGTAAACAAACAAACATGTAAAGTTTCCTCTCCTCCCCTCTGTGTACCGATCGGTACACTGTGAGCGGAGAGGGGGAGGGATCAGATGGCAGCAGTGCTGTGAGCTGGAACTGTAGTGCCCACAGCGCTGCTCAGTGACAATTGCCATCCATCCATGCTCAGCCATCCCTCAATGCTCTGCAATACCCTGCACTACTCTGCAATGCCCTGCAATACTGTGCAATACTCTGCAATACCCCTCAATACTGTGCAATACTCTGCAATACCCCACAATACTCTGCAATGCCCTTCAATACTGTGCAATACTCTGCAATACCCCACAATACTGTGCAATGCCCCACAATACTGTGCAATACTCTGCAATACCCCACAATACTGTGCAATACCCCACAATACCCCACAATACTCTGCAATACTCTGAAATACTCTGCAATACCCCACAATACTCTGCAATACCCTGCAATACCCCGCAATACCCCACAATACTCTGCAATACCCCGCAATACCCCATAATACCCCACAATACTCTGCAATACCCCGCAATACTCTGCAATACCCCGCAATACCCCACAATACTCTGCAATACCCCGCAATACTCTACAATACCCCGCAATACCCCTCAATACCTCGCAATATCCTGCAATACTCCGCAATATCCTGCAATACCCCGCAATACCCCTCAATACCCCGCAATACCCTGCAATACCCAGCAATACCCCGCAATACTCTGCAATACCCCGCAATACCCTGCAATACTCTGCAATACCCCGCAATACTCTGCAATACTCTGTGATATACCCAGCCATGCTCAGCCATACTCTGCAATACCCCGCAAAACTCTGCAATACTCTGCCATACCCCGCAATACTCTGCCATACCCTGCAATACCCAGCCATACTCTGCAATACTCGGTGATACCCAGCCATACTCTGCCATACCCAGTCATACTCGGCGATACCCTGCAATACCCTGCCATACTCAGCCATACCCTGCCATACCCAGCCATACCCAGCCATGCTCAGCCATACTCGGCCATACTCGGCTGTACTCGGCCTCTGTATGTGGCCAGGCTGTGGAAGTCTTACACATGTGGTATCGCCGTACTCAGGAGTAGGAGAATCTATTTTGGGGTATCATTTTTGGTATGTACATGCTATGTGTTAGAAATATTGTATAAATGGACAACTTTGTGTTAAAAAAAAAAAAACGTTTTAACCACTTCCCGCCCGCTCGCCGTCATACGACGTCCTTGACTTTGTGCGGGGATATCTGAATGATGCCTGCAGCTACAGGCATCATTCAGATATCAGATTTTTCAGCCGGCGATACCCTACACCATAAGAATGATCATAGCGGCTGTTCATTCCACTGCTTGATCGTTTTTATGGGAGGCGAGAGGGGACATCCCTACCACTCGCCGTCCTCCGGTGCTTCTACCGACTCACTGCTACGATCGAAGCCAGGATCGTTTTTTTTTTTTTATTTCAGGCTTCCCAGCCTAGAGGTGAGATGTGGGTTCTTACTGACCCCATACCTCACTGTAAAGAGGACCTGTCATGCCATATTCCTATTACAAGGGATGTTTACATTCCTTGTAATAGGCACAAAAGTGATCAAAAAAAAACTTTTTTTTGGAAAAAGCGTCCAACTAAAATAAATAAAGTAAACTGAACAATAAAAAAAAAAATTTAAAGCGCCCCTGTCCCCGTGTGCTCGCATGCAGAAGCGAACGCATACGTAAGTCCCGCCCACATATGAAAACGGTGTTCAAACCACACATGTGAAGTATTGCTGCGATCGGTAGAGCGAGAGCAATAATTTTTGCCCTAGACCTCCTCTGTAACTCAAAACATGTAACCAGTAAAAAATTTTAAAGCGTCGCCTATGGGGATTTTTAAGTAGCGAAGTTTGGTGCCATTCTACAAGCGTGTGCAATTTTGAAAGGTGACATGTTGGGTATCTATTTACTTGGCGTAACTTCATCTTTCACATTATGCAAAAACATTGGGCTAACTTTACTGTTTTGTTTTTTTGTAAAGCACAAAACTGTTTAAAAAAAAAAAAAACGCGTTCGAAAAATTGCTGCGCAAATACCGTGCGAGATAAAAAGTTACAATGACCGCCATTGTATTCTCTAGGGTCTTTGCTAAAAAACATATATAATGTTTTGGGGTTCTATGTAATTTTCTAGCAAATAAATGATGATTTTTACATGTAGGAGAGAAATGTCAGAATTGGCCTGGGTGCTCCAGAACGCCTGAAGGTGCTCCATGCATGTTGGGCCTCTGTATGTGGCCACGCTGTGTAAAAGTCTCACACATGTGGTATCGCCATACTCGGGAGTAATAGCAGAATGTGTTTTGGGGTGTAATTTGTGGTATGCATATGCTGCGTGTGAGAAATAACCTGCTAATATGACAATTTTGTGAAAAAAAAGAAAAAAAAAACTTGATTTTGCAAAGAATTGTGGGAAAAAATGACAACTTCAAAAAACTCACCATGCATCTTTCTAAATACCTTGGAATGTCTTCTTTCCAAAAAGGGGTCATTTGGGGGGCATTTGTACTTTTCTGGCATTTTAGGGTCTCAGTAATTCAGGTGTGATCAATTTTCAGATATTGCCACCATAGCTTTGGACTCTATAACTTTCACAAGACCAAATAATATCCACCGATTTGGGTTATTTTTACCAAAGATATGTAGCGGTACAAATTTTGCCCAAAATATATGAAGAAAATTGCTAATTTGCAAAATTTTATAACAGAAACGAAGAAAAATGCATTTTTTTACAGATTTTTCGGTCTTTTTTCTTTTATAGCGCAAAAAATAAAGAACCCAGCGCTGATTAAATACCACCAAAAGAAAGCTCTATTTGTGTGAAAAAAAGGACAAAAATGTCATATAGATACAGTGTTGCATGACTGAGTAATTGTCATTCAAAATGTGAGAGCATCAAAAGCTGAAAATTGGTCTGGTTGTTAAGGGGGATTAAGTGGCCAGTGGTCAAGTGGTTAATCTAGGTTAGTGCCAGGGAAAGTGTTTGGGTCAAGGTCAGGGTCAGTATATTTTGGGAAGGATTTTTTTTTAGCATCAGTGTCAGTTAGCGTCAGTGTCATTGTGTTTTAGGTAGGACAAAAAAAAGCAGTGCACTATTATTTGGTATCACTGCAATTGTCAGGAGCAGGAGTATTTTTTTGGGGTTGTTCTTTGGTGGTAGGTTATGGTAGTAACAAGAAATATATACAGCTACATTTAAAAAACATGCTTTTTGTTTTACTATTATGGGCCGGTTTTCCTTTGATAATGAAAAAAAAATAATTCAGGAGATATACATAACTATTTACTACCAAATGAAAGCCCAATTTGTCCTGAACCCCCCCCCCCCCCCCCCAAAAAAAAAAAAATCCACCTGGTAGTTGTGATGATATGTACGGTTTTGCTAACATATGTCAAAGTTGCAAAATTGTGCTTAGGCATTAAAGTGTTACTAAACCCAGGAGCCTGCATTCACTATATCTGGTCTCCCACAGTACACAGAACATGGAAATGCAATTATTTTAGTAAATACAAACTGCTAAATACCTTTTCTCATAAGCAGTATATAGCAGTCTTGTGACTAATATTAGTGCCTGGTTAAAGCTTGTAGGAGGAGTTTTCATACTGCACTGGCTGTCCTATCAGGATGCAGGACCCCTGACCCTCAGACTGGACGGTGCTGATTGGCCCTGTACTGATCACATGCACCCTTTCAAGAAAACAAACCTCTCTAGCAATACACACCAAACTGAGCATGTGCAGCCTGACTCCAGTAAGGCCTCTTTCACACGAGGGATCCGTATGTCCGTTTTTCATCCTTCCGTTTTTGGATGAAAAACGGACATACATGTATCGCTATGGAGCGTCGGATGTCAGCGGTGACATGTCCGCTGACATCCGACCCGCTCCGATCCGAAAAGTGTAACGGAGGAAAACCCTACTTTTCCATCCGTTTTCAGATCGGATCAGGTGACGACGGACACTACGGTCCGTCATCATCCGATCCCCCATAGGGGAGAGCGGCGCTCTGACAGGTCCGTTGCTGCACAGTGTGCAGCGACGGACCTGTCATCTTCCTGCTCAGCGGGGATCGGCGGAGCGATCCCCGCTGAGCAAGCGGGTGTTCACGGGGCGGATCATCACTGATCCGCCCTGTGAGAAAGAGCCCTTACTCTGTCTTATCCAGACATGTTTTGGGGGTAATGCAAGAAGGGGTGGATCTGTGCTTACAGGATCAAACAGCCTTTTTACACAATGCAGAGGATTAACCCCTTAGGTTCCACAGTAAGTATACCAAGCATGCTTTACTGCATATACAGATTGATTTTACTGTTGTGGGTTTAGTAACACTTTAAGATTTATTTTACCCTTAGGCGTGAAGGTGTTAATGTGTGGCAGTTTCATAATTCATTGAACACAATGCACTCTCACCTGTGACTGATTTCCATACCTGGAAAGCTTTCTGAGTTCAAATGTTTGTCTATTCTCTTCTATTCTGGTCTATTCTATTTCTTTAACCACTTGTCGACCAGCCGCCGCAGTTGTACTGCTGCAGAATGGCACGGCTGGGCGAAAATACGTTACCTTATGTCGCTTCGCCCTGTGGTCACTAGGGGCGTGCCCGCTGCTCGTCCTCAGAGCCGATGTGAGTGCCCGGCGGTCTCAATGACCGCCAGACTACCGTGATCGCTTGTGACACGGCGAGAACAGGGATCTCTGTGCGTAAACACAGAGATCCCGGTTCTCTGAGGTGAGAAGAGACTGATCGTGTGTTCATACAAAGTATGAACACCGATCTTTCTCTTCCCCTAGCAAGTCCCATCCCCCCTTCAGTTAGAACACGTAGCAGGGAACACAGTTAACCCCTTGATCGCCCCCTAGTGTTAACCCCATTCACTGCCAGTGACATTTTTACATCAAGGCATTTTTATAGCACTGGTCCCTGTATAAATGGCAATGGTCCCAAAAATGTATCAAAATTGTCTGATGTGTCCACCATAATGTTGCAGTCCTGATAAAAATCTCAGATCGCCGCCAATACTAATAAAAAAAAAAATAATAATAATAAAAATGCCATAAAACTATCCCCTATTTTTTAGACGCTATAACTTTTGCGCAAACCAAACAATATACGCCTATTGTGATTTTTTTTGTTACCAAAAATATGTAGAAGAATACATATCATCCTAAACTGAGGAAAAAAATTGTTTTTTTATACATTTTTGGGGGATATTTATTATAGCAAAAAGTAAAAAATATTTAGTTTTTTTTCAAAATTGGCGCTCTTTTTCTGTTTATATCACAAAAAATAAAAACCACAGAGCTGATCAAATATCACCAAAAGAAAGCTCTATTTGTGGAAAAAAAGGATGTCAATTTTGTTTGGGTGCAACGTCGCACAACCGCGCAATTGTCCGTTAAAGCGACACAAAAAGTGCTCTGGTCAGGAAGGGGGTAAAATCTTCTGGGGCTGAAGTGGTTACATTCTTTTCTGTTCTGTTCTATTCTGTTTAATTATTTCATAAATGATATAGAGGTTGGTATAAATAGTTCAATATCAGTGTTTGCTGATGGTACTAAGCTAAGTAGGGCAATAACTTCACAGCAACATATAGAGACCTTACAAGAGGACCTCAATAAAATAATGTAGTGGGCAACTACATGGCAAATGAGGTTTAATGTTGAAAATGTAAAGTAATGCCCCTGGGGGCTAGAAATCTGAATGCAAGTTACTCGCTAGGGGAGAACCTCTGTGGGAATCCAAAATGGAAAAAGGTCTAGTAGATCACAGGCTCAGCAATGGTAGGCAATACCAAGCTGAAGCAAGCAAAGCTAGAAGAATATTAGCATGCATATACTCCAGAGATAAAACGATAATCCTGCCATTTTATAAAACTCAGGTTCAGCCACATCTTGAGTATCCCATCCAATTCTGATCACCAATCCTCAGGAAGGATGTGTGGGAACTGGAGTGCGTCCAGAGAAGTGCAACAGAATTAATAAGGGGACTGAAAGAGCTCAGTAACAAGGAATGACTACAAACATTAAACTCTGGAGGAGAGACGCTTGAGAGGAGATATGATAGTGATATTCAAATACCTCAATGGTGATTCATGCATAGGGAATAAACTATTCAGTCTCAATGAAGAAGACACAGGGCCACTTACTGAAATTGCAGGAGAAGCAGTTTAAACTTAAACTGTGTAGGGGGTTTTTCACTGTCAGGGTGGTAAGGATGTGCAATTTACTTCCACAATTTGTGGTGTCAACTGGAAGTATTGATGGGGGCGTGGTTTCAGCATGAAGCAGTGAGGACGCTTCTCCTCTGAGCTCCGGCGCTGGCATCAACTTTAACAATTTTACCACGATACCTGATAGCCTTACCAACCCGATAGCCACGGGCAAGAGAATGGGTAAGACCCTACCTAAAAAAAAGCACCCCTATGTGCTCCATTAAGCGTTTCCAGGCCGTGGAACCGGAGGACTTTACTGACGTGGACGGCCTAAGCCGCTCTTCATGTGTCACAGACTCCGGCTCCGCCTCCCAACAATGGCCTGAACTCAGACACCGGTCTCCAGCTTCCTCTGCTGGCTTAGTCAGAGGTGGAAGCCCATCCAGACGGTCGGAGGTTGTGGCTTTGGTTAGTGGCCTACCCACCAAGACAGAGCTAGCATCCATGCTGCTAGGCCTTGAACGAGCCATAAAGGAGGAAGTATCCACAGTACGATCTGACCTGTCACAGGTGCTAGAGGAAACTGAGCAACGCCTGGACCGCCGTCACGCGGCAGCCATTAGAAGCCTGCAGTCTACCACCCGCAACTTTACCATAGCACACAGAATGGCCCTGTACAAGATCGAGGACCAGGAGAACCGTAACAGGCAGAACAATATTTGTATCAGAGGCCTACCTGAGGCGACTAGGGATGATAATTTCCCCGCTTCCATTCGTGGCATTTTTAATAGCCTTCTGGGCAATCCGGCAGACCATCCCTTGAAACTGGACAGAGTCCACCAGGCTCTCCGTCCCCACAATCTGTCCTCAGACACCTCGCGAGACGCCATTTGCAGGGTCCATTATTATGAGGAGAAGGAACTCATCATGCAGAAAGCAAGAGAAATGGCCACCCTGGATTTCTATGGCGCTACCCAGTCCTTCTTTCCTGACCTGGCTAGGGAAACCTTGGAGCGTTACAGGGCCCTGAAACCTCTAACTGAGAAGCTGCGTGCAGTCTCCATTAATTACCGGTGGGGTTTCCCTGCTGCCCTTATAGCAAACAGGGATAGCTAGGCAGCTAATCTCCGCTTTCCTGAGGACTTGGAAAAGTTCTGCATGGATGTCAGCATCACCCCTCCGGAACTCCCTGGCTGGCAAGACACCATCCCACTGCTCCAACAACAACTCGGAGGTATGCTGGCAAAAGGTGTATTGGAGACACTCCAGGATCTTCTACGCAGATGGGGTGAACCCCGAGGTGGCTACCCCGTGGCAACTATATGGGGATTTGCCATATGCCCATGGATCGCAAGTATACTATTGATGGCTGGTCGTGTTACTCCTCAATCTTTGCAGACTGTTTTTTCCAGGTTTGCACTACCTAAAAGGGGCTTTAGCCCCGATTCATTAAAAGGTTGATTCTGCTGTTTCTGATTTGAGGTTTTACCCTGCAAATGCACAGTTGTTGAATGCATAATGCCAGCGCCGGAGCATTAAGATGGTGTACACCCCTGATTCGGTGTGCTCTGTCGGATGCCCGGGGCTACCAAACCCCCCCTTGCGGGGCGAAGTGTGACCCTATGCTCGTGTGTGGCTGCCCTTTTGGGGTGGTGCACCCGCGGGTGTCGGGACTCACACCCGCGGGTGTGTTCACTCTCTTTTCTTACCAATACCCTACATGGTACTACAGTTTATCTGATGTTCATAAGGCAAAGGGAGTGGCCATAGGACTCTGCAGGGGTACCGCTTTTACAGTTAAAGCCAGGTTATGTGACCCTTTGGGACGATATTTGTTTCTGAGAGGCAGCCTGGGCAATATGCCATGCACTTTAGCTAGACTTTGCCCGCGGGTGCATTCTCCTGGCAGGGGACTTTAATAACCCCCTGGAACCCTCCATTGATACCTCACAGGGCAGTTCCTGTAACTCCCACAAACATTTGACATACATCCGCAAATGTTTACACGACAATCAACTCATGGATATCTAGAGGATAATGCATCCGTGGACAAGGGACTTTACACACTACTCACATCTACATCGATCCTACTCAAGAATTGACTACTACTTCTTTATTGACCATCATCACCTAGCCCTACCAATCAGTTCTAGCATTGAGACCTCACCAATATCAGACCATGCCCCGATTAGTCTAAAACTGAGAATCCCCTCCCTACCCCTAAAGATAACGAACAGTAAACCTAATGATACCCTCAGTGGTGAGGAAGTTGATAAAAAGCAGATAGAGGATGAACTATCCCTCTATTTCAAAGAAAACTCAAACCCAGACATATCACCAGGGGTGTTCTGGGAAGCATTTAAGGCACACATAAGGGGGAGGCTTATAGAACTAGGCTCTAGGAAGAAAAGGGAGAGGACACACCAGCAAATGTAACTTACCTGGGAAATAAGCTCCCTTGAGAGGAAACACAAAACATCACAATCCCAGGCACTCTTCCACTATCTGACTCTGAAGAGGGAAGAACTGAGAGCCCTCTTCCACTAGAACAAAAACAACAACAATTCTGCATCGTTGCCCAAAGATTGCACGAATGGGTAAATAAGCCTGGCCGGCTTCTTGCACGCTCGTTGCAACAAAAAAAAATCTGCAGCCTTTATAGCTAAAATTAGGACCACCTCTGATACCTTGGTGCATGAGACATCAGACATAGCTAAGGAATTGTGTTCCTTTTATCAACATCTCTACCACGTACAGCACACTATAGCAGATAAAGACACTAGGGATACTCTTATCCAAGAGTACCTTACACAAGCCAACCTGTCCAAACTACCCATCGCTTCCCTTGAAGCTCTTGAAGGAGAATTCACTACCTCAGAATTACGATTTGCACTTAAGGCCATGGCTAATGGCAAAGCCCCAGGCCCAGATGGCCTAACAGTAGCATATTACCGTATATTTGTGGATACGCTTATCCCTCGTTTGACCCCATACCCTAACTTGGTTTCTGCGGGTGGTGCTCTCTGGCCTGAGACTCTTCACACCCGCATCACCATTCTCCCTAAGCCTGGTAAGGACCCCAGCAATTGCGGAAGCTACAGACCCATCTCTTTACTGAATATAGATGCCAAATTGTATGCTAAAGCTATCGCAAATAGACTCTTCCTCTTAGTTCCCCAGTGGGTTTCTAGAGACCAAACCGGATTTATCCCAGGAAGAGAGGCCCGGGACAATTCCCTTCAATTCCTGTCTTTGATGGCTCATGTGCGCGGATCTTCCCAGCCCACCCTCTTGTTATAAACAGATGCTTAAAGGGGTTGTAAAGGTAAGATTTTTTTTTTTTTTTAAATAACAAACATGTTATACTTACCTTCACTGTGCAGCTCGTTCTGCACAGAGTGGCCCCGAACCTGGTCTTCTGGGGTCCCTCGGCGGCTGTTTCAGCTCCTCCCCGCAAGCATTCACCACCTTAATGCGAGCTCCCTCGCATGGTGGTGAGTGCTTGCGGGCGCGCTCCCGTGATACAGCCGGCGGCTATAGCCGCTCGCTGTATCACTCGGCCCCGCCCCCCGGCGCGCCGCGTCATCGGATGTGATTGACAGCAGCGCGAGCGAATGGCTGTGCTGCTTTCAATCTATCCACTGCAGCCAATCAGCGACCAGGCTGAGCTGCAATGAAGATGACGAGAACGAGCAGCGAAGATTCGAGGCGTCAGGTAAGTAAAACGGGGGGGCTGGGGGCGGCAGTATTGTCAAAAGTTTCTTCACCTTAATGCATAGAATGCATTAAGGTGAAAAAATTTTTACCTTTACAACCCCTTTAAAAAGCGTTTGACAGGGTGGACTGGGAATATCTGATGGCGACGCTGTCATACCTGGGCATTGGCCCATCCCTTTTATGTTGGATATCAGAACTCTATAATCTCCCCACAGCACAACTGCGAATCAACGTGACTTTAAGCAACCCCTTCACACTACATAACGGCACTCGCCAGGGATGTCCCCTCTTCCCTATTGTATTCGCCCTCTCCTTAGAACCGTTCTTATCCACGATAAGACTCAATCCCAACATCCACAGAATTACCATAGGTAACACAGAACATAAATACGCAGCCTACACGGATGATATACTGTTTTATGTCTAACAACCACTTATCTCTCTCCCTAAGCTAATGTCGGCCTTTACAGCATTCGGCACTATTTCCAATTTCAAAATAAACATGTCAAAATCCGAAATAATAAACATCTCTGTCCTACGTAAGATTGTTGCTCAACTGAAACCATCCTTCCCGTTTAGTTGAGTTGAGAGGTATCTTGATATAGTGCGGTCTTACCCCGAAGGGTCCCGACGCGCTTGGCGGAGTCCCTGGAGAGAAAAAACCCAGGGACTAGGAGGAGACAACAGCAGGGAAGCAGCATGAAAGATGGAACCAGAAAGGCTATGCAGGAAAGGCTTGTGTGAAGAGCCAAGTCTTCAATTTCCTGCGAAAGACCAGGATGGTAGGGGCCTCCTGGAGCTCGGCAGGGAGGCTATTCCACAGCACAGCACCCTAGTGGGAGAAAGCTCGACCACCACACCGGGTCTTCTTAGGCACAGAGATGTGGAGGAGGTATCTTCTGTTCGATCTAAGTGATCTGCCCAGAACTCGTCTGTGGAAGCGTGAACAGAGGTAACTCGGAGCAAGGCTTCTCATGATTTTAACCATGATACAACCTGCTTTAAACAGAGTACGATGGTAGACCGGCAGCCAGTGCAAGGTACAAAGAACGAGGGTGATATGATCCCTCAAAGCCTCTGGACTATTTTCTTTGGCAATCCTAGATATAATGAGTTGCAATGGTCTAGGCAGTTTCCTATCATGGCACAGATGACGGTTTTCTTGTCCGGAAGATCCAGGTATTTGAACAACACCCTCAGGAGTTTTAGCTGCCAGTGGCATGCACTGACCACCTTATTTACCTGAGGGGCCAGGGTTAAACCCGAGTCTAAGATGAATCCCAAGTCACGAACCTGGGAGGCCACTTCCGGAGGAGAACTGCATTGGCAGATCCATAGTTGGCAAACCCATTCGATGAAATATCTAGGTATATTTCTCACTCCTAACCTTGCCTCTTTGTTTCGTGCCAACTTTATACCCCTGTTGAATACAATTAGGTCAGACCTGCAGAAATGGACCCAACTTGCTCACTCATGGCTGGGGAAAATTAGTGTAGTGAAAATGAACATATTGCCCAGGCTGCTATTCTTGTTTCAAATGATCCCATATAGAATCCCCCCTGGGATCCTTTAAATTGTTAGTCGTTTATTTGGAAATACGTTTGGAACCGTAAGTGACCTAGAATCGCTAGAAGTTGCTCACTAGATCTAAAAGTGGAGGGGGGCTAGCTCTACCGGACATTAAGGGTTACCACAAAGACTCTAAGCTATAAGTAACCCTTGAAACAGATCTCAGTGGTGTGGACATATTCCCTCAAATATGGATACCCAGGAAATTCGGGAACTCGTCCACATCCACCTCACCTCTTACATGGTCTACTCTCATGATATGGGACTCACTGTGCAAAACACACAAATGGCCACATAACTCTCCCCTTATGCAATTGACCGGACATGCTTATTTCCCACCGGGGACCCTGGACCCTAAATTTCACTCCTTGAGCTTTGGGACTGCAACCCTATTACATCAAGTGACTTCCACCACAGGCATTTTGCCCCTCTCGACCCTTACGCCATCCTCTACAGTGTCATTCATGGACCAATGGAGATACCAACAGCTTTCCGCATTCATAAACTCACTCCCATAGCCGCTACGCACTATCACGGATCTGGCTCCGATTGAATCTGTCTTGGTAGATGACCAACCGCTTGACAAACCCATTTCATACTTTTACCAAGCCTTGCAAGCATTATCATCAAAGGACAAGCCGACTTTTCTAACCAACTGGGAGCAGGACCTACAAAAACCACCGTCAGAGGCCCAACGATCTACAATTCTACAACTAACACACACCTCTTCGATGTCCTCCAAAACGGCAGAGGTGAACTATAAGTTGCTGACAAGATGGCATTACACCCCAGTAGTGTTACATAAGGTTTTTCCAACTATCTCACCCCTCTGTTGGCGGGGATGCAGAGAACGGGCCACCCATGCTCATGTGTGGTGGACCTGCCTGCGCATTCGCCCATACTGGCTGACTATATTACACTGGATCAAAGAGATCCAAGGTTATGAGGTTCCTAATGACCCATGGGTCATATTGCTTAATTGTACAGGCAAACCAGTGGGAACATATAAGAAATCGATAACACCTCACCTGCTGAATGCGGCAAAGGCATTTATCAACAGGTACAGGTACTGGAAGCAACCAACTGTCCCTACTTTATGCCAGTGGTTGTTAGAAGTAGACCATACCAATCATTAGAAAGACCTCACTCATTCCCTTAAAAATAAATCTGATTTGTCAAAAAAATATGGTCCTGCTGGTTTGCCTTCAAATTCTCATTCGCCTATGCGGAAATTATGTCTCAACATGTATAAAGTGTCTCTTTTTTTTTTTTGTAAAGGTTAACTTTTTTATTGTTTTTATAAAAAGTATCAATAGCTGTTACACAGGTGTACAAGCACAGCGAACATTGCAATATTCAAAGTTCAATACATTGGACAGGTATACAGGTTGGCATTATGCATTAATACATATAACACATCTTATAATACGTTTCATTGTTATCAGGGGTTAAGTTCTGGCATTTACTGTATCTTACTATTGTTGTGGTCTGTGATGTCTTATTAGGCAGGTGGTATGGTACTCTCTGAACTCACCCATGAGTTCCATATTTTGGTGAACTTTTTGGGGCAGCCTCTAGCTTCGTATGTCAGCTTATATAGTGGTATAGCTTGGTTGACAATGGTGAGCCAGAGTTTTACAGTCGGAACAGTATTGGATTTCCAATGCATGGTTATTGTTTTTTTAGCATAGAACATCACTATACGTATAAAAGATTGAACGTTTTTGGATAACTCCTCATCGTCAATGTATCCCAACAGACATCTGAGAGGATTACAGATATTTGGTATTTTAGCTATAGAGCTGATGATGGCCGTAACCTCTGACCAAAATTGCCGTACCGGTGCGCACTCCCACATTAAGTGGAAGAACGTGCCCTCGGCCGCCCCGCATCAAAGGCACAGAGAATTGGATAGTCTCTTAAGTTTAAATAGTAATTGCGGTGTGAAGTATGCTCTGTATAATAGCTTAGTCTGGATCACTTTATCTCTAGAAGAGATGATGGAGGGGACCTGCACGGGAAGAATTTCCCCCCAAATCTCCCCTGTCAGCTCGGGTATATCTGATCGCCATTTGTGTTCAATAGCGGTGAGCCTAGTGGTAGTAGAGTGAAGTAGAGTCTTATAATAGGACGAAATTAGTTTGACATGGGAGGGGTCAGTCAGTAAAAGCTCAAGTTGGGAAGATTGCATCTCCGTATTATGAAGCCCAAATTGTGCAGCTGCAGTATGTCTTATCTGTAGATATTGAAAGTAGGCCGTGCGTGGGAGCCCAAAGTCCCTCTGGAATTTCACAAAAGATTGGAATGCATTGTCTAGAAACAAATGTGATATTGTTTTTACTCCTTTCTTTGCCCAGTATCCCCCGTCAGTTCTTTGATTAAATTCTGGTAAATGTGGGTTTCCCCATAATTGAGCGTTAGGAGACAGGACAGCCCTGGAACTGGGAGGTAGTAGTTTAGAAATTTTAAAGATCTGCAGGGTCATGGCCAGAACCTTTACTCCCTCTCTCCCCCTAAGTGACATGCAATGTATTAAGTTTTGGAGGGATTCATATGAGGTGAGGATGGCCGCCTCAAGAGCAGTAGCTGCATTGTTGGCCTCTGGAATGAACCACCAATGGGCATGTGCCAGTTGTGAGGCTATATAATATGTTTGGAGACATGGGAGTGCCAGTCCCCCTTCCAGGGTAGGTAGTTGTAAGGTGTGTTTCGCAATCCTCACTACACCGCCCCTCCATATGAAATTAGTGATTATAGAGTCTATTTCTTTAAATTTAGCTTTGGTTATATAGATTGGTGAGTTGCTCAGAACATAAAGGAATCTCGGGAGGTAAATCATTTTAAAGATATTTATTCTTCCTAAGAGCGTAAGTGGGAGATTATTCCATGTTTTCAGTGTGTTTTTTAATCTACTAATAAGGGGATCTTAATTAATCTTGGCATAGGAAGAGATAGGTTGTTCTATCAGAACCCCTAAGTATCGAAAGTTGTGAACTATTTGTAATGGGCATTCTGGAGGTAGTATTATTTGAGTCTCTCAGTCAATCTGGAACAACAGGGATTTATCCCAGTTGACCTGAAAGCCTGAAAAATGGCCAAACCGCTGGATGATCTCCAGCAGGGCCGGGAGCGACGACTGGGGGTCCTCCAAATATATCAACATGTCATCCGCATATAAGGACACTTTTTCTTCTAGACCCCCAGTTGCCAGTCCCTTAATTTCCCCACTGGATCTCACCAATGCTGCCAGAGGCTCTACTGCTAGTGCGAACAGGAGTGGTGACAATGGACACCCCTGTCTTGTACCCCTCTTTATCTGAAAAGCATTTGATACGGACGCATTTACTCTTAATCTAGCGATAGGATTGGAATATAGGAGGCGTACCCACTTTATGAAGGTAGTGCCAAACCCAAATTTAGTTAGGACTTCAAAGAGATATGGCCATTCGACTGAGTCGAAGGCCTTGTGAGCATCTAAGGCTAATACAGCGCGGGTACCAGTTTTGTCGTGAATTGCCTGTAGATTAGTATACAGTCTACGTAAATTGATAGAGGTTGACCTTCCAGGCATAAATCCTGTTTGATCCGCCCCTATAATAGTTGTAATCACTGTATTTAATTGTTTAGCAAGTACTTTGGCTAAAATTTTTCCGTCAGAATTGATAAGCGAGATTGGCCGGTATGATTCGCATAAGAGGTGGTCTTTATGAGGCTTGGGGATTAACACTATCAACTCTTCTGACATGGAAGGCGGTAGCTGACCTGTTTTAAGGGCAAAATTGTACATCTGTAACAAATGTGGCATTAGTAGGTCCCGAAATTGCATGTACCACTCAATAGGGAACCCATCAAGGCCTGGAGTTTTATGTCTGGCAAAAGATTGTATCGCCTCCCCTATCTCTTCTACCGTCAATGGGGCATCAAGTGTGGATGCCTGAAGCTCCGTTAGTTTTGGGAGTGAAATTTCCGAGAGGTAATCATCTAGTTCCACTATTGTATAGTGAGCTCTAGTTGTATACAGGGTGGAGTAGAACACGACAAACGCTTCCATAATGTCTACGTTCTGTTCAACCACCATGCCCGTTAGATTTTTAATTCTGGGGATATTACAGGGTTGATAGTCCGGTCTGGCTAGGTATGCTAATAGTCGACTATTTTTATCCCCAAATTCAAATATACGTTGATTCTGATATAGAAGTTTTTTCTGTGTACGTTCTAAAAGCACCAGATCCAATTCTCTTGCCTTGTGTCGCCAAGTAGCGTGTGTTTCAGGGGTAGGGCCATTAGAATACGCAGTTTCTGCAACCCTAAGCTCACCTTCTGCGTCCACTAATCTGGACTGTGATGCCTTACGGGCCTGCCCAATTGCAGCTGCAAAGGAACCACGAGTAGCGGCCTTAAAGACATCCCAAACCATCAGGATATCTGCACTATGCTTGTTGTTTATCCAGTAAAGTTTCATATCTGCTGAACTTTGGTCTATCACGGCCTGATCCGCTAACCAAAGTGGGCTCAGCCTCCACACCCTATACGAGGGAGGCGTGTTGAAGGCCAGGTCCACCATCAAAGGCGAATGGTCAGACAGTGCCCTGGGAAGATATTTAATTCCTGCTGTTAAATGAAGTATATCAGAGGAAACCAAACAGAGATCAATTCGTGATAGAGTATTATGAGAGTCAGATTGACACGAGTATTCCCTCACATTAGCATGTCTCCATCTCCAGGCCTCCATCAGGTCAAATTGAGTTAGGTAAGATACTAGGGGCGTTGGGGGTAGTGTAGAGCATCGGAATCTATCCATAGAATTATCTAGAACAGTATTGTAGTCCCCAGCTATTATTAAAGGGCCTTCAGCGATTTCAAGTATTGTTTCCATCACCTTCTCAAAAATTTTTTTGGTGAAGGGTGGTGGGACATAAATGTTTGTCACAGTACACGGTTTACCTAGGAGTTCCAGTACCAGGATGACAAAACAGCCATTTGGATCAAGTTTAATGTGTTTAATTGAGATTGGTGCTGATTTGGCAATAAGAATAGATGTCCCTCGGGCAAAGGAAGAGTAGGTGGAGTGTAGAGCATAAGCTATTTTGGCTCTTTTGAGGGCCATAACCCTGGAGCCCTGGAGATGAGTCTCCTGGATAAGGATTACATGCGGTTTGTGACGTGATAAATAATCAAACATTATTGAGCGTTTTACCTTAGAATTAAGCCCCCTAACATTCCATGATATCAGACGTAAAGTATTCATTTCTGGGTGTAAGACATAAGTTTGCACGACCATCTCCCGAGACACCCCAGAGCCAACCAACGTATGGAACTCCGAGCTCCTCGAGAGGTGGGGGCGCAACCCGATAAACATTTATGAAAAAATATTATGCTTGTAAGCATGTATACCTGAGTACCTTGATGATCTATCTGACCTGTGAACCTGTAATCATTTGTCATAGAATAGTAATCATGTAACCATGGCTTTAACAATGCCAAAACATAGAAGGTTTTCCAACCCTCCCGACCCACCCTAACCCTCCCTGCTCCCATACCCCAACTCATGAGAGCTTTGTACCCTAAACTGAAACTGCGAAGCAGTGGGTGTTTAGAACAGTCCCTTGGTCAATAAACCTTAGAAAACAATATTCAGGGGGGGGGGGCTGTGAACAGAAGCTACCACCCGTGAACACTTCCCAAGCTAAATAATCAGCAGCCCGGCCTTAGAAAAATATTCTTCCGAATGTTTGCAGGATAGTTTCAGTTCAGGCCAACCTGGCTGTAACAAGAATGGTCAGCCAAAAGAAGGATACCAACAGTTCCATCTTTTGTCGGGCAGCACTGGGTTTCTCAATCTTCCTGTAATTGGATAAGTGCCGATATGGGAATGTCAAATTCCTTGTGCTGATTTTCAATCTTCTCTGTTGATACTAAAAAAGCATTAGATCAGGGATGTCAGTGGATAGAAAATTGTGCTGGTATTTGAACAACGAGAAAATGTAGTGATCAGCGAGGAGGTGAGGCAGGTTCCTTTGCTCCAAAGGTCCCAGCATGTCTGCCCAGTGAGCCGCTTCTTTCGGATCAGTGAAAAAATGGGCCTTACCCTGGTGAATAACACGGAGGCGCGCTGGGTATAGCATACTGTATGGTAGTTGTAGGTCACGTAGGCGCCTTTTAACAGCAAGGAAAGTGGCACGTTGTTTCTGCATGGCTACCGAAAAGTCAGGGAAGATGGTAATGCCATTACCATTGAAAGGTATATTTCCCTTTTCTCTGCCCTGATGATGGCTTCTCTGTCCCTAAAATGCAGCAACTTAATGAGCATAGCACGTGGGGGTGCCCCAGGGGGTAAGGGGCGCAACGGGACCCTGTGGGCTCTCTCGATGGCAAACATAGTGGAAAAAACGTTGGCGCCAAACACTGACATCAGCCATTGCTCCATTAACTTTTCTGGGGCCTTGCCCTCTGCACCTTCTGGAAAGCCTAAGAAGCGGAGATTATTGCGTCTCAGGCGGTCTTCCATATCTGTAAGCTTATCAGACATATACTCTTGGGCCTGGCGCAGCTCCCTGACAGAGCCCTGTAAGGAACGCATGTCATCCTCTAAATCCCCTATGCGCTGCTCTGCATTTTGCACTCTATGCTGCAAATTTTGCACATCATGCTTTAGAAATGACAGGTCAGTTTTAATTGAGTCCATCTGAGTGGTGAGGGATGCATGGCTGTGCTGTATAGCCTCCATGATTTGTGAGAGAGAGGGCTGCTGGATTGTCAGGGAGGTGGATGGATGGCCTTGCTTCAGAGCCTGGAGCTTGCCGGCGCCATTTTGCTGTGGCGGACATGGCTGCGATGGCGGATCGAATCCCGGGGCTTCCTCCATGGCCGGACCGTATTTGACCATTGCCAGGGGTGCTCTGGAGTCCTGAGATGTTACTGAGCTCGAGGAGGGTTGTGGATGGCGGCCGGGCTAGCAGGATGATTGAAGGATCTAAGCGGGACGGACGGAGCTCAGGCTTCACACGTCCTCACATCCCGGTCGTTGGCCACGCCCCCCATAAAGTGTCTCTTAGTGGGTAATTGTGAATACAAGCATCTGGATGAGGCAGGGACCCTATCCCCACATCCCCCACCCCTTCTCTTTCTCTTCTGCCCCCTCTAGAACTTCTTCTCCCCTTTCTCTTTTTCTCTATTCTTAGTATTTCTTTCAGTTTCAATATGATAAGGTATAATATAGGCTAATGTTTACTGAACATCACTAAGCCTATACCGACGCCTCATATACCCCTAACAATATATGATGTGGACTATTGAACGTGCCGGGTGTCCATATGTGATTGTATGATATGCCACCATGAGGGCTACTTGTTGTTTTGTTGTCTACTCACTGTTACCTATATTTTGTTCCTCAATAAAAACGTATTGAACAAAGAAAAACAGGAAGTATTGATAGTTTAAAAAAAAACTCTTGGACAGGTATCTTAGTAAACACAGTATACAGGGATATGGGAAATGTTTTGTGGACATGAACACACCCACACAGGTTGAACTGGAAGGTCTTGTGTTTTTTTTCAACCTTACCAACTAGCCTAAGTAGGAATCATCATCCTATTTCACTTTTATACCTTATTGTATGTATTGCAATATGCTTCAATTTCAAATTCAAATTCATATTCGGATTAAAATACATTTTTAAATTCAGATAAATCTGTAATTTGTTTTGATGAAATTTGTTACTATTGTGATTTAGAAATGCGGATACATCCGAATCTCGGAGTAACGAATTGTTGTCCGAATTTCGATTCGTAATAAAATGAATCGCACGTGTATAACCCCAACTTATGGTAAATTAGAGTTCAAAGTGCATAATGAAAAACATCCACATCCTAGCTACAACAATTCTACATTTTTTACTAATTATTGGACAGTGCAAGGTCCTGCCAGTGTGTAAAGAAGGTAAAAATTACACAGGGTTCTCACAAATGCAGAGTGAGGGGCTCCAGAGCGTCTGTAATTAGCAGAAAATGTTAAAAGTTGATCTTAAAGCTTTCCTTGGGTTTTGGTATTCCAGGACTTGGGTCTGGATTTCGGACAACGACTCCAACCCAGTGTCCAGGTCTTACTGGAGATCGACAAGCTGTGTGAGTGCAGGAGTGCACACCCTTCATATTCACAGACCTGACCATAGCTCAGGGCTCTTGTGTTGGGACAGGTGTGCTCCACACAAAAGCCAGGAGGTCTCGGGTTAGGAGACAGGAAAGCTTTATATGGGTGCCAGGAGATTCTGCTATTGAGAGGTCAGGGTGTGGGCCCCTGCAGCAGGGAACTGCAACTAAAGAGAGAAAGAAAGCTGAAATAGCCACAAGGAAAACAGAGAAGATTGTGAGACACACAGTGCAGAATGTGAGCACAGTGGTGCTGTGTAAGAAGGACTGAGGAACTAAGGGAAAAGCCAAAGCTTGAGGCCAAGCAGTGGTCCTGAGAGAAGAAACCAGGAAGCATGATATGCATTTTTTCTTTCCCGTTTTGATGGTGAAACCTCCTGTAAGGGCAAACGCTTTGTACTGGACTGTATCTGGACTGTATTTAAATTTTTTTTCTCCAATACTTTATTTTTGCAAAAGAACACATGGTAAATACAGAGACCACACTCAGGTAAGAGATTCCAAAGACTAAAAACTACAAAGGTCCACATCACACAAATTATTACACCTGTAGTCTTAACAGTAGACTAAAATTCAGACTGCAAGCGTCAGGATCTAAGAAAGTCTCTGCATCCCATATGACAATTTTCCATGGTAGACACTGTATAATAAGAACATCAGAGGGTTAGAATAGACCCAAAAGAGTCTCAGCAAGAGAAAAAGGTAAGAGGAGGAGGGTGGAAGAGGGGAGAGAGGAAGGGATGGAGAGGAGAGAAAAAAGGGAAAGAAAAAGAAAAAAAAGGAGGGGGGGGGGGGAGAAGGGTAAAATTCCATCAGCCCGAAACCTCATCCAGGCCAGAGGGTTCACCAAGTAAGCCCTCACTCATTGAGCATTTATGAGACTAGTTTCACATACTCCACAGAGTAAACAAACTCATGCCAATAAAACAATTTTTTTTAGAAAACTTCTCATGGAGGCCCTGTGGCTACAAAATCCATCGCATTATAATGTCGGCAACCCTTTTCAGTCAGATGGCAATTGACGCAGGCTGCGTCTGCTTCCAGAACAGCGTGATGCATCCCTTTGTGGCTATGATCAGGAGGGCAAAATGGATTTCCTATAAGCTTTACTTGGTATATTGTGGTGATGCAAGAGAAAAAAGATAGGATCTCTTGGTGAAATTTTGTCAGTGAATTTTTGGACAATATGGTGTACTTCTGTCCAATAAAACTGCACAGGCCAAGAACCAATGTCCTCCCCACATCTCCAGCATAAGTCTGAGAATTGGGGAAACATTCTGTGGATCTTTATCGGGGTATGGTACCACCGGGTCAACACATTGAACCCTGCCTCTTGGTGTTTGGCACAGATCGAGGTCTTGTTTGAAAACAGAGAGTCTATCTACCTTTTTCTCAGTCAACTCAAGCCCCAGCTGTCTTTCCCAGATGGCGATATATGGAAGCTTGTGATCTGCCTGCAGTGTTATCAGCAATTGGTAAGTTAGAGAGACCACATGGGGAAGTGGAGACTGATCTAGAGAAAGCAGTTTGAAGGTGGGGAGACATCTCCGAAAATACTCTGTAGGGCAGGGGTGTCAAACTCAAAATCATCAGGGGCCGCATTAGCAGTTCAGTTGCCCTCAAAGGACTGGTTGTATCTGTAGGACTATGTATCCACTCTAGGGGCGCGCTACGTACAGAGAGCTGGGTTCAGGAGCGCGCTATGTACAGAGTGCTGGGTTCAGGAGCGTGCTACGTACATAGTGTCGAGTTCAGGAGCGCGCTACATACAGAGTGCCGGGTTCAGGAGCGCGCTACGTACAGAGTGCCGGGTTCAGGAGTATGCTATGCACAGTGTGCAACATCTCATTTCCACCCCTCCTCCTGGGTTCCTTTCCCTATATGTCTTATTTCACCATCACTTCAAAATCGTCAGCACAAAGTGAACGCAATTTTGCTTTTGAACGCCTGCTAGCTATAAAAACATTAAAATATGCTACCTTCTCTTCGTCTTGGGCAATTTGGATGGACAAATGCAAGTCCTTCCTAAGTGTAACTAAGTGATGATGATTGTGGTGCCCTCACCGAAAGTAAATGTAATAGATTCCTTACCTGTATTTAAGAATTGTCACAGATGGATATTTGGGACCAGTGCTGTATTTTGAGTTCAATTTGTTGTACTTTCCCTTTGTAAAATCAATAAAAATGAATGATGCAAAAAAAAAAAAAAAAATGGCAGCACAGCACTGCATCTCTTCATCAAGTCCTCAAAAAGCCTGCCCTCAGCTGGATTGCGGGGCCGACCGTGCATGCGCTCAGTTCACCAAAAAAGCTGGCACCGCTGAAAGGACTAAGGAGGAGAGAGCGGGAGTTGTTTATTCTTGTCTCCTTGGAGACTGACGGGCAGCGCATGTGCTGCCACAAGCCGGCGCCGCTCACTGGACTGAGGGGGGGATGTTTACTCCTGGGAGACTTGGCAGTGAGAGAACAGGTGTCAGCCGGAGGCCACTGTGCGGGCCACTCAGCAAGGCCTGGCGGGCCGGATTCGGCCCGCGGGCCTTATGTGTGACACCTGTGCTGTAGGGGGAAGGGATCCAAGGAAGTTAGCCAGTTGTATTTTGTGCCAAAAAGACAATCCTGACAGGACTGGGTCGTTCATGATTTGCTGTCTAGTCAACCATTGTCCATTAACAACAAAGTGTCTGTGAACGATCAACTATTTTCAGGTCCTGAAATTTGGGGTCCTGGAGTTTAAGCCAGATTTCCCACTATAGGTGTGAGAGGTGATGGTAATGGCGCTACCGAAAAATCTCGGAACGCTTTCTGACAGATCTTCCTAGTTTCCCCTATCGTGGGGTGATCCAGTACCCGCCGAGGTAGATCTGTTTGGTACCATGGTAGAGACTCAAGTGATATCCCGACAAAATCCACTCCACCCTAACCCATTGTTTAAGTTCTCCATGGTGACACCAATCTAAGACCCGCGTCAGATGACACGCCATATGGTAAAGGTTGGCTTCCGGCAAAGCCATGCCACCCCTGAGCTTCGGTAGTCTCAGGGTAGATTGTGCCAGACGGGGTGGTTTTAGTGCTCATAGGAAAGTGACCAAAGCTCTGTTCACCGCCCTAAGGAAAGAGCTCGGGACCCGGATGGGAAGGGCTTGAAAGTGGTACAACAGGCGGGGCATAACGTTCATTTTCACAATGTTGCATCATCCGAACCATGAGAACATATCGCTCTGCCAGGACTGTAGGTCTTTTTTAATCACTGCCAAAAGCGGGGGGGGGGGGTTATAAGTTCCCCATATTAAGTTTCACAATTAATACAAGCTTACTGTAAAAAGTTCTATAACGCTCTTTTAAACTGAATTGTACAAAGAGGCACTCTACAGCCTGAAATATTATTCATCATTATATTAAACAATTATTTAATCCTTCAAACACTAAGATTGTTGTCTAGGCCAGCTCAATACCCCATCCAAATAATGACTCAATAGCCTTGCAGCCTAATCTCTACACGAAAGAGAGGGAGCCGAGTTGCTGAGAGATTGACTCGAAGAACTTCATTACTTGTTCATTGCTAGTTCAATCAATGTTTCTGCGGTACACCTTGATTATTAATTTCTCTGCAGTGCTTGCTTACTGTTCGTTATACATTTGTAAATATTTGAATGTTCATAGCATGGACACAGGTTCACTAACTCCAGTTTAGCTGAACTTGTGACAATTAGGCTCAGTTCACACTATTGAAGGCTGTGCAGCCCTCGTTTGCTCGGGCATGGTAGTCCATTTATTTAAATCGACTGCTGTGCTTGTGTTACCCGCAGAAAAAAGGTGCACCTTTTTACAAATGCAGCCACAGGGAAACTGCATAATTTTCTTGACCATGTGATTACCCTGTGGTTCCCGCACCAGCAAACGCGCTGCAGGCTAAGATGCGTGGGGGTGCCATTCAGAATAAATGGCAGCCCCGCGCGTCTCATAAGAGCAGCGCCATTTGGCTTTGGGAGGTTGTGGGTGCGGGAACAGGTCCGATTTCTGAATCCGCCACCAGCCCGCAGACTGCGAGCAAGTGTGATCCAAGCCTTAGTGGCAGGACATAATTACTGTCGGGTGCAGCTCTAGATCGAAGATGAGTATTGCAGCAAAAACATATTTTTATTGGGCTAGGTAAGTTTTTTTTTTTCCTATTTAAACTAGAGTTCTGCTTTAATGAGACTGTTTTCAGTGTTTTCAGGATAGCATTAGGTACTAGTTACTTTTTGTATGAATAGAGCCCAAATCCCTAATCTAATCTAAAATATATCATAGGCGTGCGCAGGATGGGGTGCCGGGTGTGCCTGGGCACACCCTAATCCCCTGACATACTTGTCTACACCTGGATGAGAGGGGCAGCAGGCGGCATATAGAACAACCGATGCTCTGCATTTTCCGCCCTACAGCCGTTAAATGCCTTTGGGAGGAAGAGGAGGAGAAGCGAGCATTCAGGGGCTGCATGGAGGAAAATGCAGAGCATCGGTTGTTCTATATGCCGCCCTGCTGCCCCTCTCATCCAGCCTGGTGCTCTATGTTTCCATCGGCTACTGTACTAGAACTGCTGGCTCCGCCTCCCAGCTCCCCCTGACTCCTTCGTTCTAGGTAACTGCTGCAGGACCGCCCATCCAGCTTCTCTGCGGCTCCGCCCATTGAATTTACAGCAGCAGGCAATTGGGGGCATGGCGTCCGGGGGACTGCAATAGCCAGCTGATCCAGTAGGAAGAGCGGAGGAGGTCTTTACTGTGTTAGGAGACATGTGAAGCCTGGAGGGAGCAGGAGACACAGCAAGCATGGAGTCCACACTGAGAGCAAGTGAGTTCCACCGATCCCATCCATCCCCCCACCCAGCACTGCCACCGATCCCATCCATCCCCCCACCCAGCACTGCCACCATCCCATCCATCCCCCCACCCAGCACTGCCACGATCCCATCCATCCCCCACCCAGCACTGCCACCAATCCTATCCATCCCCCCACCCAGCACTGCCACCGATCCCATCCATCCCCCCACCTAGCACTGCCACTGATCCCATCCATCCCCCCACCCAGGACTGCCACCGATCTCATCAACCCCCCTCCACCCAGCACTGCCACCGATCCCATCCATCCCCCCCACCCAGCACTGCCACCGATCCCATCCATCCCCCCCACCCAGCACTGCCACCGATCCCATCCATCCCCCCCATCCAGCACTGCCACCGATCCCATCCACCCCCCCATCCAGCACTGCCACTGTTCCCACCCATCCCCCCACCCAGCACTGCCACTGATATCATCCCCCATCACACTGCTGCCATGCCCCCCGGCACTGCCACTCATCCTATCTCCCCCACTCAGCACTGCCACTAATCCCATCCCCCACCACTGTTGCCACTGATCCCATGCCCCCAGCACTGCCATTCATCCTATCTCCCCCACCAAGCACTGTCACTGATCCCACCCCTCCACCACTGCTGCCACTAATCTCATGCCCCTCAACACTGCCACTTATCCTATCTCCCCCCAGCATTGCTACTGATCCCTCCTTCCACTGCCACTCATCCCCCCAGTACTGCCACAAATCCCCCCCACCACAACCCTCACCACTGCAACTAATCCTATCAACCCCCAGCACTGCCAATGATCCCCCCCCCAACCTTGCCACTCATCCCATTCCCCCCAGTACTGCCACTGATCCCATTACCCCCCACCACAACCACCATCAACACCACATATCCCATCAACTTTCCAACACTGTCACTGATCTCACCACCCCAGCACTGCCACTGATCCCATCAATCCCCTAGCACTGCCACTGATCCCCCCCTCATCACTGCCACTCATCCCAACCTAGTACTGCCACTGATCCCATTACCCCCCACCACAACTGCCACTGATCCCATCAACCCCTAGCACTGCCACTGATCACCCCCCCCTCCAGCACTGCCACTGATCACCCCCCCTCTCCAGCACTGCCATGCCCTCCGCCCACCAACACTGCCAACTGATCCCATCTCCCCCCTCTCTCACCCCCACTTTCTCCCTCTGACCAGCTCTGCCATAAGATGTAAAATGTATTGAAATATTAAAAATTGTTTTAATACATTTCAAAATGTTTGTTTACATTTATTTAAAGGTGTGTGCCTGTATATATGTCTATATATATATATATGTCTATATATATATATATATATATATATATATATATATATTACACCCACACACGTGTGTGTTTGAGTTTTGGGGTGCACACCCTAATCCAATAGGCTGCGCACGCCTATGAAATGTATCTACTTAAGCCCTCTTTAAGCAAGCAGGGTATAATAAAAGTGTGTTCTTGCAGCAGATAATCAGAATATATTGATATATTTCCAACGCAGGTTAATAAATTAAGGTATAATCTGTTGGTTGCTTTCCTTTCACTATCTATGCATGATACCCAGTGTGTTTTACAAGCTTGGTTGCTAGGAGTTCAGGTTTATCCAGCAATGCTTTTTTATCTTTAAAAATGTTTTGAAAGCTCTATACACAATTTAACAAGTCCCTTGTTGGTTGCTCTCTAGGGATATAATTAATGGGCTTTTAATTCAGCTGTGGATAATGCTGTGAATTAAATATTAAACTCTCTGCCTGTTTAAAATTCTTATGCCCCGTACAAACGGTCGGATTTTCCGGCGGAAAATGTGTGATAGGACCTTGTTGTCGGAAATTCCGACCGTGTGTAGGCTCCATCACACATTTTCCATCGGATTTTCCGAAACACAAAGTTTGAGAGCAGGCTATAAAATTTTCCGACAACAAAATCCGTTGTCGGAAATTCCGATCGTGTGTACACAAATCCGACGGACAAAGTGCCACGCATGCTCAGAATAAATAAAGAGATGAAAGCTATTGGCCACTGCCCCGTTTATAGTCCCGACGTACGTGTTTTACGTCACTGCGTTCAGAATGATCGGATTTTCCGACAACTTTGTGTGACCGTGTGTATGAAAGACAAGTTTGAGCCAACATCCGTTGGAAAAAATCCTAGGATTTTGTTGTCGGAATGTCCGATCAATGTCCGACCGTGTGTACGGGGCATAACTGTCCAATTTAGTATATTCACTGGTGGAAGTGAAAGTGCATTTTAAACAACATTTGAATTGCAACTAAAAAAATTAACTGTTTAGAATTTAAATTCATTAACCTCCCTGGAGGTATGATTATTTCAGATTTTTGATGCTGAAAGCGGTACAATTAGTTTGCAGGGAAATGTGGCGTTTTATATTGTATGCCTGTAATTCTTAGGAATATCTCACTTAAATCTGTTCAAACAAGAGTCTAGTAGACATCCCGGGTATGATAAAGTTTGAAAAATGAAATAAAAAATTATAATATCATAAATAACTATAAATAATTATAAGAAATAATAATATAATAATAATAAAACTTATTCAATAATGTAATCAAATCAAAAACACTGAAATTTGCTTAGTTGCAGAATTGTCGCTTTCGTTACTTTTAGTGTGATGACGGATTTCCCCACAAATCACTATCGCTCAATTCTGCAAGTGATTCTAATTTATTATCGCTGTTTTCTAGCTGGTCTAAAAGCACTTTTGACGTAAACTTTTTGGTTGCTATGGACAACCACCAGTTTCCAGGCAGTAAGAATAGTATTTATAATATAAAACTGCATGCAGGACACTGGGCAGACCACTAGGGACAAAGGGGATGTGTAATTATTTTATACTGTGTTTTTTACTTTTTGAATTTGGCGCCGAACTCCATCCCCGTGCATCGCAACGCTCGCAGGGAACGGAGCTCGGCACTGTAAATCGAGCGAGACACGGCGGCTCGCAGATCACTGCGGGGAGACATTGCAGGATCCAGGGGACAAGGTAAGTAACCCCTTCATGGATCCTGCGATGCGATCCCGAGTCCGGCTCGGGGTTACCATTTTTGGTACTGAAAATCCACCCCGAGCCAGACTCGGGAATACCGCCAGGGGGGTTAACAAAGTTTTGTTAGTATATGTATTTGTTTATAAACTGAAAAGATAAGCTCATCTATTACCAAGTGACCCAATGCATAAGCAAATGTTTAGGTTGATTAGATAAGCTATTATATCCGATAGAGATATGATTGTAAAATCAGTTTATGTGTTTTATATATTCCTCTTCAAAATTCCACCTCAGCAAACACTATATTTTAACAGAAGTGGTTACAGTGTGTTGCTTCTAGATTTCATTTGAGGTTCAGTTCACACTGGTTCAATGCGGGAAACCCTGCGTTTCCTGACACCCCCAAATCAGTTCGCAGATCACAGATGTACAGAAATGGTACAGGAATCGGATTGCATGGGTGTAAATATCAATGCAATCCGATTCCAGTGTGGACCAAAAAAAGGGTCCTGCACCATTTTGGTGTGAATGCAATACGATTTTCAGCCATACAGTTTATATATCTGAATTTGTATTGCACAGACATTGCATGTGATGTGCACAGCAATGGGGTACGAATCACATGCAATGTCTGGCATCGCACTAGTGTGAACCCAGCCTTAATCTACAGAATTTCATTGTTGCAACAATTTTTTTGCCCAGGTCCAGTATTATCCCATTCAAAGACAAAAAAAAAGCATTCAGATTATTTTGTGTTTTGTTTACTTTACACTTGGGGTGCCCTCTGAAGAGTGTTCTGTGGTGGACATTTGACAGGTGGTGAGGAGGGGACCTTACCCACTTGGGACCAAAAACAGAACTTTTATTTTAAAATTGACTAAAATATTATTAAAAATATTTCAATTTCTCTTGTGGTTTGATGCTAACAGGAAGAGCAAAAATGATATCTGGAGTAAACCATTCTTACCGATTGCTCTAACTTGCAGTCTATACTGCTTTTAAGTGTAAAAAACTTGGTTTCAGCTCACTCGATTCTCAAAAACTAGTATCTGAATGTAACATAATAACTATACTGAGCTCACTCTAACTTCAAGATGAGGCTTCATCAGGAGTAAATTGTGTAACAATATACCAAATAAATAAAAAGTATCTAATAAGCCAATCAGGCTAATGGCTAAAATATATTTTCTACTATTAGAAGTACATGAATATCTTAGAGCCCTTTCACACTGGGCCGCCTATAGCGTCGGCGGTAAAACGCCGCTATTTTTAGTGGCGTTTTACCGTCGGATTAGTGGCGCATTTCGGCCGCTAGCGGGGCGCTTTTACCGGCGCTATTGCGGCGCATTGCGGGCGGTTTTAACCCTTTCTCAGCCGCTAGCGGGGGGTAAAAGCGCCCCGCTAGCGGCTGAGAAAGGGTTAAAACCACCCGCAATGCGCCGCAATAGCAGCGTTTTGCCGGCAGTATCCCAGCGCTGCCCCATTGATTTCAATGGGGAGCAGCGGTGGAGGAGCGGTAAACACAGCGCTCCTTCACCGCTCCAAAGAAGCTGCTGGCAGGACTTTTTTTCCTGTCCTGCCAGCGCAGCGCTCCGGTGTGAAAGCCCTCGGGCTTTCACACTGGAGACAATGCTGCAGCTGTTTGAGGGCGGATTGCAGGCACTATTTTTAACGCTATATCGCCTGCAAAACGCCCTCGGTGTGAAAGGGGTCTTAAACTATTATTGATTATACTGATTGGTTTACATTTACTTAAATGTTAGAGCCACAAAAGAAAAAAGTAGAAAAGTGGCCATATGGGATGATTACTCCTATCACCCATTTGTTTTTCAATTCATTCTATTATTACTAGAGGGCTATGATGATTGTTAAGTACATGTCTTTGGGACTGCTTTGCTGGTTATCTTTGTCTTGTGTTTCAGGTTCAAGGTTGCTAGGAAGATTTACCTTGGTCCTGGGCAGATCTTCAGTCCGCTTAGATCTGGATTGGTGACACATCTTTTGGTGGGAAATCAGTTGGCCAATGAGTGTAACCTATCACTTGTATATTCACCCCTGTCACTGGGCAGTGTCAGAAGTTACATCAGGACTGTCATCCTGTCATCTGGACTCACTTCTGGAACTTATGGATTATCTTCATTCTTCCTTTTGGATCTTTTGACCTTTTCCCAGGAATGAATGGATAATCTACTTAATTAATTACTTCAAAGCGGTAATTCCACAGAGGATGGACTGGATCATACCTTTTTTTACATGTTCACCCTTCAGTTATCACTGATGACAGTTGCATCTTCAGTCACATCTGTAAGCTCTGTTCCTGTATTTGTGCCTCATTTTCCTGATGTGCCAGAGCTTCTTTGTGTACTGAGCAGGAGCCTACCTGAGGTCGACAAGGGAACTCGTCATATTTTTGCAGACAGACCTGGAACTGCCACGGGACCTTTAGGAGCAGAATCAGGACCTTCACCTAGATCCAGGGAGGATCGAGGCATTGCAGTACTGTGTAGTCGAGATGTCTACTGTGAGTTGACGCATCACTCTTCAAAGGATGGCCAGGCAGATGCGAAAGATTGTGAATCTGGACCAGATGTGCCTGAACATCGCATCAGTGGCAGGATCAGAAAGTACCAGGACTTTTTGGGGACCATAAATTGAAGACAACAGACCAAAAAAGGTGGAGCCCCCATGCAAGTGTATGCAGGCTGAGGATGCCTTTCTCTTCATCAGATGCCCATGTTTCATCAGATTAGGCGACCCGTCAGATTTTATAACGGAAGTGACGTTCCGGCACGGCCATCTTGCTACACCCCACACTCATCCACAGTCAGAAGGTGGCAAGCGGACATATTTTTACACCCACAGGAGTTTTGCATCTCACTTATTTTCAACAGTAAACTGAGTTTATATAGTGAAATACAGTATTTAGGCTACTTTCACACTGAAAGTGCCCGGCATTAGCAGTAAAGCGACGCTCCCAAACCGCCCCAAAGATCCTGCTTGCAGGACTTTTCAGAACGTCAGGCAAGCACACCGCCCCAGTGTGAAAGCCCGAGTGCTTTCACACTGAGGAGACATGAGAGGCACTTTTCAGGCGCTATTTTAAGCGCTAAAATGCCTGAAAAGCGCCTCAGTGTGAAAGGGGTCTTAGAAATCCGTGACACTGTTTTTATGTTGAATTTTAAAGCAGCGGCAAGCCTGCTGATCTCACAGGTGTGCTCACAGGTGAGACGGATTTAAAATCCTGTATTTCACTATACAAGCTCAGTTTACTGGTAAAAATAAGTGTGAAATACAAAACTCCGGTGGATGTAAAAAGATGTCCGCTTGCCAGCTTCTAACTCTATCCTTACTGCGGCCAAGTGCGGGGTGTGCAAAGATGGCCATGCCGGAACGCCACTTCTGTTACAAAATCTGACGGGTCGTCTAATCTGATGAAACACCCATAGCAACACTGTTCCTTCCACTGTGAGGGAGGTAGGCAGCAGATCTGAAGCTGACATCCTGGCCCGACAGCCTGAGCAATGCAGGAAGTGCCTCTCATCACATAGAGGCAATTAAAGGCTCTTCGGGTAGGGAATGTAAACAGAATGCACTACAGTATGTCTGGTCTTTACTTTCTGCTGCTCTGGGTCAGACTTCCTCTGTGTCAGTATCTTCTGTTCGATCGTTCGCCGAATTGCCGTTTGCACCAAATTCGAGTGGCGCGTCGCGGCCCATAATTCACTGCGGCATCGCAGTGCATTGCTTGCTGATGATTAGCCAAGCATGCACTATGACCCGCATGCTTGGCCAATCACATCACCGTCTGTACAGAGAGCAGTAATTGGCCAAAGCCAGGGTGGCTTTGGCCAATTAGGGCTCAGGGGGTTTAGTATTAGCCCCACACTATATAAGGCCGCCTGCACGTCGGCCCTGTGTAGTGTGTTCCGGCGTTGAGAGACAGAGACAGAGAGACAGTGTCATTTGATTTAAGTTAGACAGATTAGGCAGGACAGTCAGTCAGTTAGCTGCACTTACAGTGTATTGTGTATATATATGCATCCTAGGTGTTGTGTGTATATATATATATATATATATATATATATATATATATATATATATATATATACTGTATTCAGTTTAGCTAGATCCGTTCCTGTTATTATCTTCCTACTGACAGGCAGGTAGGTGTTGTTACAGTATTTGAAGAAAATTGCTGGTGTTCTTCTGATCCTATTAGTCCTATTAGCTACAGTATTTACAGTTAGTGTAGTGCGTCCTCTGCACAGTGTGCACCTAAAGCTACCTGTAGAAGATTGGTGGTGTTTTTCTGATCCTATCACTATCGCAGGCAGCTACATTATTTTTTAGTGTAGTGCAACCTCTGCACAGTGTTCAGCTAAAGCTACAAGATAGTGTAGTGCGACCTCTGCACAGTGTTCAGCTAAAGCTACAAGTTAGTGTAGTGCGACCTCTGCACAGTGTTCAGCTAAAGCTACAAGTTAGTGTAGTGCGACCTCTGCACAGTGATCAGCTAAAGCTACCTGTAGAAGGTTGGTGTTGTTTTCCTGATCCTATCACTACCGCAGGCAGCTACATTATTTACACGTTAGTGTAGTGCGACCTCTGCACAGTGTTCAGCTAAAGCTACAAGTTAGTGTAGTGCGACCTCTGCACAGTGTTCAGCTAAAGCTCCAAGTTAGTGTAGTGCGACCTCTGCACAGTGTTCAGCTAAAGCTACAAGTTAGTGTAGTGCGACCTCTGCACAGTGTTCAGCTAAAGCTACCTGTAGAAGGTTGGTGTTGTTTTCCTGATCCTATCACTACCGCAGGCAGCTACATTATTAACACGTTAGTGTAGTGCGACCTCTGCACAGTGTTCAGCTAAAGCTACAAGTTAGTGTAGTGTGACCTCTGCACAGTGTTCAGCTAAAGCTACCTGTAGAAGGTTGGTGTTGTTTTCCTGATCCTATCACTACCACAGGCAGCTACATTATTTACACGTTAGTGTAGGGCGACCTCTGCACAGTATTCAGCTAAAGCTACCTGTAGAAGGTTGGTGTTGTTTTCCTGATCCTATCACTACCGCAGGCAGCTACATTATTTACACGTTAGTGTAGTGCGACCTCTGCACAGTGTTCAGCTAAAGCTACCTGTAGAAGGTTGGTGGTGTTTTCCTGATCCTATCACTACCGCAGGCAGCTACATTATTTCCACGTAAGTGTAGTGCGACCTCTGCACAGTGTTCAGCTAAAGCTACCTGTAGAAGGTTGGTGGTGTTTTCCTGATCCTATCACTACCGCAGGCAGCTACATTATTTAAACGTTAGTGTAGTGCGTCCTCTGCACAGTGTTCAGCTAAAGCTACAAGTTAGTGTAGTGCGACCTCTGCACAGTGTTCAGCTAAAGCTACAAGTTAGTGTAGTGCGACCTCTGCACAGTGTTCAGCTAAAGCTACAAGTTAGTGTAGTGCGACCTCTGCACAGTGTTCAGCTAAAGCTACAAGTTAGTGTAGTGCGACCTCTGCACAGTGTTCAGCTAAAGCTACCTGTAGAAGATTGGTGGTGTTCTCATACTAATAATACTACAGGCAGGCAGTTGATTCTGCTAGCTGCAGTATCAATATATATATATATATATATATATATATATATATATATATCCCAGCTTAGTGCAGCTACATCTCACTGCAGGCCATCAGTATGTCTGGAAGGCCAACAAGGAGAGGCAGACAGTCACAAGCCAATAAAAGAGGGCAAGCAGGCTCTGTGTCTAGAGGCAACAGTGCTGGTCATGGACACGGTGCATCCTCATCAGCACGTGGCCATGGGACACGCTTGTCCTTTTTTCTCAGCAGCTGGCCGTGTTGAGCCGCAACATGCAGAAGACTTGGTCGAGTGGATGACCAAGCCGTCATCATCCTCCTCATCCTCTCTCACCCATGCACAGGGTACTTTGTCTGGCAAAGCAGCTGCCAACGCGGCCTCTTCCCTCGACTCAATGGCATCAGTGACTCCTTCCCTAGCCCCACCATGTCCTCCTGAGGAGTCCCTCGAACTGTTTGACCACAGTGTTGGGTACATGCTCCAGGAGGATGCCCAGCGTTTAGAAGGCTCTGATGATGATACTGAGCTAGATGAAGGCAGTAACGTGAGTACAGACAGAGGGGGTGCCCAAGAAGGACAGCAATCTGGCAGTCATGTTCCCCCTGCTGCAGAATACTGCCAGGTTTGCTCCAGTGATGAGGAGGGAGGGGATAATGAGGTCGCTGACTCAACGTGGGTGTCTGATAGGAGAGAGGAGGAGGAGGCACATCACCGACGAGGCAGGATGCCCTCCAGGGGCAGCACACTAACTGCATCACACCTCAGAGCTTCGCATGTGCAGGGCGCTGCTGTCTCTGCACGTTATTCCAAAAGTTCTTTGGTGTGGGCCTTTTTTGAGATGAGTGCATCAGATGGCACCGCTGCTATTTGCAACATATGTCTCAAGCGTATCTCGCGTGGCCAAAACATCTCCCGCTTGGGCACCACATGCTTGACCAGACATATGTTGACCTGCCATGCAGTTCGTTGGCAAGCATACCTAAAAGACCCACACCAAAAAACAAAGAGGACCTCTCCTTACTCCTCATCAGCTGGATCTCCAACCCCACTATACCTTCAGTCCTCTCTGAGACCTGCACTGAGAGGAATGAAGGTGTAGAATTAGGTGTGTCACAGCCAAGTACTTGCGGGCAATCTGCTATTGGTACACCGACGTCAGATTGTACCAGGCAAATTTCCCTGCCCCAGCTGCTGCACCGCAAAAAGAAGTTAGCTCCCAGCCATCCACATGCCCAGCGGTTGAATGCTAGCTTGGCAAAAATGCTAGCACTTCAACTGCTACCTTTTCAGTTGGTAGACTCTGCCCCCTTCGGTGAGTTTGTGGAATGTGCGGTTCCTCAGTGGCAGGTTCCCAAACGCCACTTTTTCTCACGGAAGGCGATTCCGGCTCTCTACCGGCATGTGGAAGGCAATGTCATGGCTCCGCTGGACAGAGCGGTCAGCGGTAAGGTGCATATTACCGCTGACTCGTGGTCCAGCAGGCATGGACAGGGACGTTACCTAAGTTTTACGGCGCATTGGGTGACTCTTCTGGCAGCTGGGAAGGATGCAGGGCAAGGGGCAGTAGTGTTGGAGGTTGTTCCGCCACCACGCCTCCAAAATGCCACTAGTGATTCTGACACACCTCTCTTCTCCACCCCTTCCTCTTCTTCTTCCTCCATGGCCTCTTCCTGTTCTTTGTCCTCGGAACCAGCGGTGCTCCGTAGGCGTTCAAGGGGCTACGCAAGTACACAGGTCAAAAGATGCCATGCGGTGCTTGAGCTGGTGTGCTTGGGGGACAGGAGCCACACTGGGGCAGAGATTCTGTCAGCTCTGCAGGGGCAGGTTCAGAGGTGGTTGACACCACGCCAACTTAAGGCAGGAATGGTGGTTTGCGACAATGGCACCAACCTCCTCTCCGCCCTCCGACAGGGACAAATGACCCATGTGCCCTGTTTGGCTCACGTCCTTAACTTGGTGGTGCAGCGGTTCTTGGGCGGGTACCCGGGCTTACAGGATGTCCTGAGGCAGGCCAGGAAAGTCTGTGTGCATTTCTGCTGGTCATAAAATGCCAGTGCTCGGCTGGCAGACCTCCAAAAGGAGTTTAACCTGCCCAAGAACCGCCTAATCTGTGACATGCCCACCAGGTGGAACTCAATGTTGGCCATGCTGCAGCGGCTGCACACGCAGCAGAGGGCCATCAATGAGTACCTGTGCGACTATGGCACCAGGACAGGGTCAGGGGAGCTTGTTTTTTTTTCCCCACGCCAGTGGGCCATGATCAGGGATGCATGCACTGTCCTGTCACCATTTGAGGAGGCCACGAGGATGGTGAGCAGTGACAGTGCATGCATCAGTGACACTGTCCCCCTTGTCCACCTGTTGGAGCACACGCTGCATGGAATAATGGACAGGGCACTTGAGGCAGAACAGAGGCAGGAAGAGGAGGACTTCCTTAGCTCTCAAGGCCCCCTTTATCCAGACAGTGTTCCTGCGTGCCCGCCGATCACACAGGAAGAGGAGGAGGATTGTGTCAGTATGGAGGTGGAGCCTGGCACTCAGCATCAGCAGCAGTCTTTAAGGGATCATTTAGAGTCCCAAGAAACACATGGACTTGTACGTGGCTGGGAGGAGGTGGCTGCGGACCATGTCGTCCTTTGTGACCCAGAGGACTCCGGACCGAATGCCTCAGCAAACCTGCGCTGCATGGCCTCCCTGATCCTGCAAAGCTTGCGGAAGGATCCTGGTATTCGTGGTATCAAGGAGAAGGAACAATACTGGCTGGCAACCCTCCTTGATCCACATTACAAGGGTAAGGTTGCGGACCTTATCTTGCCGTCGCAGAGGGAGCAGACGATGAAACATCTTCGGGAGGCCTTGCAGAAAGGTCTGTGCAACGCGTTCCAGAGACTGAGAGGTTACAAACTCCTGTTTCTGGACAACGTGTTGCTGAGGTTTCGGTCAGTCAAAGAAGGAGCGGTGGAGAAGGTGGCCGTCTGACCGATGCGTGCAGACAATTTTTTAGTCCGCAGCCCCAAGGTATAATAGGTTCCAGCAACCATCGCCAGCGTCTGTTTTACATGGTGCTGGAATACCTAGGGGCAAGATCTGACTTGGACACCTTTCCCACCGAAAATCTGGGTTACTGGGTCTTGAGGATGGATCACTGGCCAGAGCTTGCACAGTATGCAATTGAACTACTGGCCTGTCCTGCATCCAGTGTTCTTTCGGAACGCACATTCAGTGCTGCTGGAGGCTTTGTAACCGATCACAGGGTGCGTCTGTCCACCGACTCGGTCGATCGACTGCCCTTCATAAAAATGAATCAGTCTTGGATCACCACCAGCTACCAAGCACCTGATGCTGATGTAACCGAATAATTTTTTTTTGAAATGTCAGATCAGATCCCTTCAAAGACTGCCTATGCTGATGCTGAGTGACTATCCTGTTATGCTGAGAGATTATCCTCTTCCTCCTCAATGATCATGCTGATAGCTTGTAAGAACATTTTTGGTTCTGGGCGCCGGCACCAGTGCCTAAGGCCCAATTTTTCAGCCCCTGTTTAACAGGGGCGTGTAATTACAATTTCTGATGCAATTCTTTGCAGCAGGGCTAGTTCCTGCACTCCAACTAGAGTATCTGTGAGGGGTTGCAAAGTTGTGGCACCAGCACCAGTGCCTAAGGCCCAATTTTTCAGCCCCTGTTTAACAGGGACGTGTAATTACAATTTTTGATGCAATTCTTTGCAGCAGGGCTAGTTCCTGCGCTCCAACTAGAGTATCTGTGAGGGGTTGCAGTGTTGTGGCACCAGCACCAGTGCCTAAGGTCCAATTTTTCAGCCCCTGTTCAACAGGGACATGTAATTAGAATTCTTGATGTAATAATTCACAGCAGGGCCTGTTTCTGCGCCCACAAAGAGTAACTGTGAGGACTTACAGTGTTGTGGCACCAACACCACCACCACCAAAGGCCCAATTTTTCTGCCCCTGTTCAACAGGGGCATGTAATTACAATTCTTGATCTAATATTTCACAGCAGGGCCCTGTGAGGGCTTACAGTGTTGTGGCCACAACAACACCTAAGGCCCAAATTTCTGCTGAGTATACAGGGTAGGCCCCTACTTTCAAACATCCAACTTACAAACGACTCCTACTTGCAAACGGAAGGAGACAACAGGAAGTGAGATGAAATCTAACCCTAGGAAGGGAAATTCTCTCCTGTAATGCCCCGTACACACGGTCGGACTTTGTTCGGACATTCCGACAACAAAATCCTAGGATTTTTTCCGATGGATGTTGGCTCAAACTTGTTTTGCGTACACACGGTCGCACAAAGTTGTCGGAATTTCTGATCGCCAAGAACGCGGTGACGTGAAGCACGTACGACGAGACTAGAAAAGGCCAGTTCAGAACCAAGCGCGGCACCCTTTGGGCTCCTTTTGCTAATCTCGTGTTAGTAAAAGTTTGGTGAGAGACGATTCGCGCTTTTTCAGACTCGTGGCTTTCAGAACGTTTTCTGCCGTTCAGTTTGTGCTCGTGGGTTTGCATCTGCTCTTCAGTGCGTGCAAGCAAGTTTCGCGTGACTTTAAGTAGTCATTGTGTTCTTGTTCGTTCGTTACTGTTTTTCAGGTCGCTCTTCACAGGCCTTGCTGTTCTTCAGTGCGTTCTGTTACTTCGTTCTGAGCAGCCGACCATTTTCTAGCCATGTTTCGTATACGTACACCTCGTAAAGTTTGTGCTGTGCGGGGGCTTGGTGTTGGGGTCCTGACCTTCACACAAGTCCAGTCCATGAACAGGGTGGGGAGGAGTTCATGGACCAAGAATTGGTTGCTTCAGCGTGACCAGTTCTCTCATATGCCTTTGCTCCGTGAGATCCATGAGAATAATCCTGATGATTTCAGGAACTTTCTCCGGATGACGGACCCCGTATTTCACCGTTTGTTGGCTTCGCTGACCCCCTATATCAGCAGGCAGGATTCCTGCATGAGGCAAGCCATCACTCCGGAGCAGAGGCTCGTCGCTACCCTGTGGTACTTGGCGACAGGGAGAAGCCTGCGGGACCTCAAGTTCTCGACAGGCATCTCCCCCCCAGGCTCTGGGTATCATTATCCCAGAGACTTGTTCTGCCATCATCCAGGTCCTGAAGAAGGAGTATATGAAGGTAAGATTTTTATCCTTTAATATCACATTTTATTGTATTTAATGTTTGCTAATATATTGTATTTATTTCCTCATTCCCTAATTACCAATTGTAATATGCTGTGAATGCCCCCTTTGTGCTCATGCATGTTGGATTTTTATGTAATTATTTTTTAAGTCCTTCATACATATCTGCCTTCACTTACCTCCCCAACATGCTCTCCTGCCCCTATATTCACCTCATGTAGTCACTTAACAATGTATTTTATCAGCTCCATAGTAGTGCTTTACCCCAAACACCCCCTGAAATGTTTAGAAATCTGATTTGTGCTTTAAATTCAGGCAGAGTTCCAGAGGCTTTTTTTTGTAGTGTCCCCAAAACATTTTTTTAAACCCTCCCTCCCCCCAACTGCTAAGTCAGCTGATCCTAATTCTCTATCTATCCTCAATCATCTATCTGCTGACTTTGCCAAACCCATACACACTATACCCATCTCTTTACTGGTCAGATTTATGGATGAATTCCCCAAAGCATGTCGTACAAGGGCCTGCCTGTATACTTTCTAATGGTACTGTTTAAAGTTTTTGTATTCTATTATTATCTTGATAGATAATATCAGAATGTACAAATGTCCTCAAATGTGTACAGTGTGTATTTATATCTTTGTATTATGACACTTCTTACCTGTCCAGTGGGCTGCCAATAGTGTAACTAAGGAGGGGCTGTTCCAAGTAATACCCTGTATTTAGGCATTCAAGTGAAGAGGGTTACCTGTCCAAGATTCCACCCCCCTATAATGTTAGAAATGGCCCATGAGAGGGGGAGGGGAGGTTGAAGATGATAGGTGTACCTTATACTTTGGTGTTAATTTCCCCTTAATAAATGCTATCTGGAGTTTGGCCAAGAATGTTTGTGCCTAATCTGCTTGCCATGTTTATGTGCAAAAATAGTAATTTATTTTTGTTTTCCTCAACAGTTTCCTTCCACACCACAGGAATGGCAGACTGTGGCCTCCCACTTTGCCCAGCGGTGGGACTTTCCTAACTGCGGAGGGGCAATTGATGGTAAACACGTCCACATCATCCCACCACCCAACTTGGGGTCGTACTATTTCAACTATAAGGGGTTCAATAGTATTGTGATGTTGGCGGTGGTGTCGGCTAATTACGACTTCTTGTATGTGGACGTGGGGAAGAATGGCCGGATGTCCGATGGTGGAGTCATTGCCCAGACGAAGTTCTACAGGCGTCTCCAGAATGGCAGCTTGGACTTGCCACCTCCAGAGGACAATGTGGAAGGACTCCCATTCGTCTTCGTTGCGGATGAAGCATTTGCGCTGGGGGACCATCTTATGCGGCCATTCCCGATGAGGACCCTCACCCCGGAACAGAGGGTTTTTAATTACCAGCTGGCCAGAGCCAGAAGAGTGGTGGAGAACACATTTGGAATCCTGGCCAGCCAGTTCCGCCTATTTCTGACACCCATCCATATGGCGGAGTATAAACTTAATCATCTAATCCTGGCATGCTGTGTTCTCCATAACTTTTTACGCAAACATTCTGCCAACTATGCTGGCTCAGTTGGGCCTGAGGCCGGAATTCTACATGATCCAACTCTAACGGCGCTTGAAAGTGGCCGTCCTGGCTTGCCCTCCCTGAGTGCCCGTGATGTCCGGTTAAGATACCTTGAGTTCTTTGCGGGTAGGGGGGCCATCAATATGCCAGACAATTTGTGAAGCATTTTTCAAATAAAAAAGAAAAAGCTAATCTTTGTTGACATTTACTGCTTGTGTTTGTTTTAGCTGACCATGACAGCAATGTGGGGAGTCCTGAAAATGGCGTGATTGTGTAACCTTATACAAAGCACTGTTGGGTGTTATTTACTAAAGGCGTAGACACTTTTTATACTACAAGTGCACTTGAAACTGCACTGAAACTGCACTTGTAGTGCAAAGAGGATTTGCCCTTAGGAAATAACCTCCATTTTCTCAGAAAACAGCAATTACATCACCACAAAAGTGTTGTAGCGTTGAGACAATAATCCACACATTCTTGATTAACAATCTTTTTAATACCTGCACAATCACATGTGCATTTACCAAAGGTTTTTAAAACAAACCAACATGTTTGTTGTATAACAATTTTTGGGGTGGCATTATCAAAAATAGAAATGTCCATTTACGATAAAACAGGCCTGTGTAAAACCAACAAGAAAGACAAACATCTTGAACTTACAAAGTTCACATATGGTAAAACTTGAAGGCAATATCAGACATGAGTATTTAGGAACTGTGTTTAATATTGCGTTCAGATGGGGTGAAGTCACCCCTTGAAAAGCCAAAAGGGATGTGTTTTGTGGGAGCAACCCCTTCCTCACCGCTACTTTATTATTGAGGAAGGGGTTGCACCCCCAAAACGCGTCCATTGATCTCCCGTGATGGCAGATAGCACATGTTGGCACACTGTGTACATCCTCCAAATTTGGAATTTCAAAACATCGCTCAAAATTTTTTAAGATTGTAGCACACAAAAAAAGAAAGTGATTTTGTGGGGTTTTAAATTCGCCCCAAAACATCAATGATGTTATTATTTTTTTGAATAACATCATTGATTTTTTTCTTGAGGTTTTCCAATTCAAAATTACACCCCATGATCTCCCCGATCAGGATCTGGGCACTTTCTGATGTGAAAGGATCTCGATCCATAACATCACGATCACCTAAAAAGAGAGTAACCAAACAAAAACAGGTATCAAAAATCTGCCAGCATCCATCTCTTACCTGAGCCTGTGGTCGTAGACACTCACCTGTTGTGGTGCCAATTTCCACCACATCTTCTTCCTCCTCCTGCTCAGCTTGTTTTTGGGGTATTTCCCCTTCTTCCAGAGGTGGGGGGGTCTCTGGTCTCCTCGGATGAGGGGTGTCCTCCAAGTCTTTTCTCCCCTATGTTAAACAAAAATGGTATAATTAGCACACAGATATTTGATGGCAGAACTATAAATATGAAACATTGCTTGGAAGTGGGGTACAATTGTCAATTTTAGCAGAGTTCCAAGATGGAGCTTTTTTAGTGTCCTTTGTCAACCTGCAATCCTTTACCTGTTTTGTACAACCTTCACAGATGGAGACCCCCGTATAGTATACACTGGAGCACCTGTGTGCCCCCCCTAATAAAAATGGTGTTCTTGTGTCCCACACTAGTGCTCCAGTGTCCAGATGTGAAAACAGCTGCTCAGTGTCCTCTCCTTACACATAATCTGGTTTGCATTTCATTCTAGTAACAAAGCCATCTACACAACCAAATATTTTTCATACAAGTAGGCCCTAAAAAAATGTCGGAAAATGCATATGGCCTAAACAATGGTGTTTTAGAGGCTGAAATAAAAATATTTGATACGAACGATTAAAATGGTCCCATGAACATTAAAATTTCCATTTTAAACTGTACAACAATTAAGAAAACCATATGGAGCAGCACGAACGTAATAAAGACAAAAAGAATAGGAACATAGCACAACTACTTACTTTTTTGCAGCACTCTCCGGATCTTTCTGTACTGCTCGGCTCTCTTAATTTCAGGTCCGACCACCGCTTCCTGAGCTGATCTTTCGATCGTCGTACCCCGAAATTCCGGTGCAGACTCCTGACCACTTTCACCATGATCTTGGCCTTTCTGATATTGGGGTTGTGGTAAGGTCCATACTTTCCATCATAGTCGGCCTTCTTCAGGATGTCCACCATCTCCAACATCTCCCCAAAGGACATATTTGTGGCCTTAAATCTTCTCCTTCTGGATCGGGACGTGTCCGGATCCGGGCTTTCCTCCTCCTCCTCGTTCCTGTAATTAGCACGCACCTGCTGTGTATCCGCCATGTGCTCTTCCCCCACTGCGCAGAACGAAAAGGGGCGGGGAATAGACTAGAAAGAACGTCAGGGGCGGGCGGAGTTACACGCATGCGCAGTGTGTATAAAGCGTACCACACGTGCGTATTATGTACGATCTGTGAGTGGAGGAAGGAGCATTGGAGGCGCCGATCGTAAGAACGAAGGTAAGAGACATACTTGTGCCTATACTGCTTCTACATTGAGGCCTATATTGTAACAAGATTAGTAGAGTTTGGCCTGACATTAGGGTTTGTCTTGTGTTGTGTCTTGCAGTGAACATGGATATCTTACAAGATAATGACTTCATGGCAATATTCATTGACATGTTCAGGGAGCTGCCCTGTCTGTGGGAGATCAACCACCCACATTACAGGAACCAAACAAAGAGGAAGGCAGCGCTGGATCAATTGTTGGAAATTGTGAAGCAGGTGATCCTCACGGCAGACATCACATATTTGAAGATCCTAATTGGTGGCCTGAGGAGCACATATGTAAGGGAACGCCAGAAAGTCCAGGATTCGCAGAGATCCGGAGCAGCAGATGACATCTATGTCCCCAGGATGTGGTACTATGACAGGCTGCATTTTCTGGCAGGCCAGACTGAACCTAGGTCATCCCTCTCCAGTCTTCCTTCCACGCTTCCTTCCCCTCCAGCTGAGGCTTCTGACGCCCAACCTGGGCCTTCCAGGCAACAACATGTGGAGGAGCCCAGATTGAACCAGGTATAGCATTCTTCTAAATATTTCTGCTTGTCCAATCAATGATGTTAACTAGATGTTAGTTTGGAGTACTAATTTATGATTGTGATTGATGATGCAAAAACTAAAACTATGTCCCTTTTTCATACACAGGGAAGTCTCAGCCAGGAGGTGGCCGGGCCCAGCCGGCTGCCTGATCTGCAGGTCCCTCCCCTACACCTGGAAAGAGAAAGTGGCAGGAGGAGGAGTGCCCTAGAGGAGGCTGCCATAGGCCTCTTTTGGAGGGCTACAGAGGTCCTTGGAGCACCACACACCGTGGAGGAAGACTTTGCTGGCATCATTGCCTCTAAAATGCCGAGGATGGAGGGTGGAAAACAACTCATGTGTGAGTCGCTAATATTGGAGGCTCTTAATAAAGGTATGAGGCCCCAAATTACATCTGATACACACCTTTGCGAACTTACACATGGTCCTCCTCCTCCTGCAGGTCCTCCTCCTCCTCCTCCTTCTCCTCCAGGTCCTCCCAGTCCTCCTCCTCCTCCAGGTCCTACTCCTCCTCCTGCCACATCTCCAACAGCAGAGCCACAGCCAGGAAGGAAGCGTGGAAGGAAGACCAGAAAGTGAGGACCCTGGATCCAGTCTGGTTGGCCAAAAGATGCAGCCTCTCGTGGTACCACAGCCTGGGGACACAGATGTCATCTGCTGCTTTCCGGATCTCTGCAACTTCTGGACCAGACTGCCCTCCCTTACATATGGACTCCTCAGGCCACCAATTTTGATGTTCAAGAATTGATGTCTGCCCTGGGGGTCAAAGGCTTCGCTAATTTCTCCTGTTGATCCAGCGCTGCCTCCCTCTTTGTTTGGTTCAGAGCCCTTAATAAAGGAATTTTGTTTTGAATTATACTTGCCTATGTGTGTTTTCCTTCTAAAAGGACAGTTTGTTTGTGAGGATTCAGGTACATTTCAAATATACAATGTGAAATTAACAAGGGACACCAACAACAAACAATCTCCTTGAGATTAAATAATAAAAGATATCAATGATGTTGTGGTAACTTGACACACAAAATACACACAAAAATAGTCTGGAGTAAAACTAAAAATAACATTAAACAAAGATCAGCCTTGGAAAAAATACAAACATAAAATCTAAACGAAAAATGGCTTTAAATCCAAAAAAAAATCCCCAAAAAAAAATGTCAGATGTGACAAATAACAATATATTCAGGCAATCCCAAGAAAAAAAAAAAAAAACTAAGTTTGTGAGAAGTGTGTGTGAATATGAGCAGCAAAACTACTTAATTCTTGTCACATTATAAAGAAGAAGAGAGTGCGCTGTATTAAACCATTTTTAACATTGCAGCGTGACGAAAGTGCTGTATCCATTGCGAACGCTAATTTTACCAGACCGAGCTGTTCCTTGTCGGAATTTCTTCTGAGCATGCGTGGCACTTTGTGCGTCGGAACAGGCCACACACGGTCGGAATTGACGCGATCGGATTTTGTTGTCGGAAAATTTTATATCCTGCTCTCAAACTTTGTGTGTCGGAAAATCCGATGGAAAATGTCCGATGGAGCCCACACACGGTCGGAATTTCCGACAACACGCTCCGATCGGACATTTTCCATCGGAAAATCCGACCGTGTGTACGGGGCATTAGAGTTAATATGGGAAAAACTTTTCTCCTTTACACTGATGCTTTATCACCAATCCTTGTTTCACTAAAAACCCCAAATTTTCAAAAAACATTTGTCATTGGGACAAAAAGTGAGGTGAAATCTTCTAAACAGGAGCACAGACAGCAAAACAAATGTCACAGGGGTGATAACCCTTCCCTATGTTTTCCAAAAAGCTTAAAATTGGCTGGAGCTAAACACGTTAAAAATGTACCAGTTCAAAATTACAAACAGATTCTACTTAACAACAAACCTACAGTCCCTGTCTTGTTTGCACTGCCTGTATACTGCTGTTCAGAGTATATAGGGCCTGGGGGCCCCACACCTTTCTTTTTTTAATTTGGGTGTGGAGTTCCCCTTAATATCCATACAAGACCCAAAGGGCCTGGTAATGGACTGGGGGGTACCCATGCCGTTTGTCTCACTGATTTGTCATCCATATTGCCAGGACCCGACATTACATTAAAGCCGCAAGCAGTTTGAAATGACTTTTATTCCTTTAAAAATTTCATTTTGTGCAGGGACTGTTCTAAGCAGGGGAAACACGCGCCACTTTACAGGCATACTATAGACACCCCCCAGGTACGATATTTAAAGGAATATTTCACTTTTTTTTTTTTTTAACTTTAAGCACCATTAAAATCACTACTCCCGAAAAAACGTCCGTTTTTAAAAGGTTTTTTTGCATTGATACATGTCCCCTGGGGCAGGACCCGGGTCCCCAAACCCTTTTTAGGACAATACCATGTAAATTAGCCTTTAAAATTAGCACTTTTGATTTTGAATGTTCGAGTCCCATAGACGTCAATGGGGTTCTAACGTTCGTGCGAATTTTCGGTCCGTTCACAGGTTCTGGTGCGAACCGAACCGGGGGGTGTTCGGCTCATTCCTACTGGCCATACACTATTCAAAAATTCGGTCATTCGGGCCAGTTAACCTATCTAGTTATAGGCTGTCAGATGAAGAGAGGACTTTATTGTCTAAGGGGTTAAGCTTCTGCCCCAACTCGAACCTCGACATCTTCGAGGCTATCAAAGACCTAAATCTCTTCGCCCGAAAATTGTTGTTGAAAAGTATGTACTCTAAAACCAAGGAGAAATCTGAAACCCCTGATGCCCAATATGATAAGGATCTTGATGTCCTGTTGTCTCTATTATAGGAACAGGATTCACCAGATCTCATCGATTCCATTGACTTAGACTCCCTCCTCCAGGAAAAATTGATGGTGCCAACCCCTCCTCCTTGTATGAAAAAGTTGAAGAATAAATCTGATAAATTTCCCCTCCTTAGTTCTAATTCGAACTTGATGTCCTTTGTCTCTGTGGTGACATTGGAAATTAAGAAACTAAAAATATACAGAAAGGTTTGTAATCTGTCCCCCCCGAATTACTCGCCCTTAACAATCTAAAAAAATGCCATTCCCTCGCAATTAAGCCCTCCGACAAGGGGGGCAATATCGTCACCATGTCAAATGAGCAGTAGGGATGAGCCGAACACCCCCCGGTTCGGTTCGCACCAGAACCTGCGAACGGACCGAAAATTTGCATGAACGTTAGAACCCCATTGACGTCTATGGGACTCGAACGTTCAAAATCAAAAGTGCTCATTTTAAAGGCTAATTTGCATGGTATCGTCCTAAAAAGGGTTTGGGGACCCGATCCTGCCCCAGGGGACATGTATCAATGCAAAAAAAACTTTTAAAAACGGCCGTTTTTTCGGGAGCAGTGATTTTAATGATGCTTAAAGTAAAAAAAAAGTGAAATATTCCTTTAAATATCGTACCTGGGGGGTGTCTTTAGTATGCCTGTAAAGTGGCGCGTGTTTCCCGTGTTTAGAACAGTCCCTGCACAAAATGTCATTTTTAAAGGAAAAATCTCATTTAAAACTGCTTGCGGGTTTAATGTAATGTCGGGTCCTGGCAATATGGATGAAAATCAGTGAGACAAACGGCATGGGTACCCCCCAGTCCATTACCAGGCCCCTTGGGTCTTGTATGGATAGTAAGGGGAACCCCGCACCCAAATTAAAATAAGGAAAGGTGTGGGGCCACCAGGCCCTATATACTCTGCACAGCAGTATACAGGTGGTGCAAACAAGACAGGGACTGTAGGTTTGTTGTTAAGTAGAATCTGTTTGTAATTTTGAACGGGTACATTTTAAACGTGTTTAGCTCCAGCCAAAAAAAAAATTTTTTAAGCTTTTTGGAAAACATAGGGAAGGGTTATCACCCCTGTGACATTTGTTTTGCTGTCTGTCCTCCTCTTCAGAAGATTTCACCTCACTTTTTGTCCCAATGACAAATGTTTTTTGAAAATTTGGGGTTTTTTGTGGAACAAGGATTGGAAAGCATCAGTGGAAAGGAGAATTGTTTTTCCCATATTAACTCTTACAGGAGAGAATTTACCTTCCTAGGGGTAGATTTCATCTCACTTCCTGTTGTCTCCTTCCGTTTGCAAGTAGGAGTCATTGGTAAGTTAGATGTTTGAAAGTAGGGGCCTGCCCTATATACTCAGCAGAAATTTGGGCCTTAGGTGTTGTTGTGGCCACAACACTGTAAGCCCTCACAGGGCCCTGCTGTGAAATATTAGATCAAGAATTGTAATTACATGCCCCAGTTGAACAGGGGCAGAAAAATTGGGCCTTTGGTGGTGGTGGTGCTGGTGCCACAACACTGTAATGCCCCGTACACACGGTCGGATTTTCCGATGGAAAATGTGTGATAGGACCTTGTTGTCGGAAATTCCGACCGCGTGTAGGCTCCATCACACATTTTCCATCGGATTTTCCGACACACAAAGTTTGAGAGCAGGATATAACATTTTCCGACAACAAAATCCGTTGTCGGAAATTCCGATCGTGTGTACACAAATCCGACGGACAAAGTGCCACGCATGCTCAGAATAAATAAAGAGATGAAAGCTATTGGCCACTGCCCCGTTTATAGTCCTGACGTACGTGTTTTACGTCACCGCGTTTAGAATGATCGGATTTTCCGACAACTTTGTGTGACCGTGTGTATGCAAGACAAGTTTGAGCCAACATCCGTCGGAAAAAATCCTAGGATTTTGAGGTCGGAATGTGCGAACAAAGTCCGACCGTGTGTACGGGGCATTAGTCCTCACTCGCTCTTGGTGGGCGCAGAAATGGGCCCTGCTGTGAAATATTAGATCAAGAATTGTAATTACATGCACCTGTTGAACAAGGGCAGAAAAATTGGGCCTTTGGTGGTGGTGGTGGTGCTGGTGCCACAACACTGTAAGTCCTCACAGACACTCTAGTTGGAACGCAGGAACGAGCCCTGCTGCAAAGTATTGCATCAAAAATTGTAATTACACGCCCCTGTTAAACAGGGGCTGAAAAATTGGGCCTTAGGCACTGGTGCTGGTGCCACAACACTGCAACCCCTCACAGATACTCTAGTTGGAACACAGAAACAAGCCCTGCTGCAAAGTATTGCATCAAAAATTGTAATTACACACCCCTGTTAAACAGGGGCTGAAAAATTGGGCCTTAGGCACTGGTGCTGGTGCCACAACACTGCAACCCCTCACAGATACTCTAGTTGGAATGCAGAAACGAACCCTGCTGCAAAGTATTGCAACAAAAATTGTAATTACACGCCCCTGTTAAACAGGGGCTGAAAAATTGGGCCTTAGGCACTGGTGGTGGCGCCCAGAACCAAAAATGTTCTTACAAGCTATCAGCGTGATCATTGAGGAGGAAGAGGATAATTACTCAGGGATAGTCACTCAGCATCAGCATAGGCAGTCTTTGAAGGGATCTGAGATTTCAAAAAAAATTATTCGGTTACATCAGCATCAGGTGCTTGGTAGCTGGTGGTGATCCAAAACTGATTCATTTTTATGAAGGTCAGTCGATCGACTGAGTCGGTGGACAGACGCACCCTGTGATCGGTTACAAAGCCTCCAGCAGCACTGAATGTGCGTTCCGAAAGAACGCTGGATGCAGGACAGGCCAGTAGCTCAATTGCATACTGTGCAAGCTCTGGCCAGTGATCCATCCTCAAGACCCAGTAACCCAGAGGATTTTCGGTGGGAAAGGTGTCCAAGTCAGATCTTGCCCCTAGGTATTCCTGCACCATGTAAAACAGACGCTGGCGATGGTTGCTGGAACCCATCATACCCTGGGGCTGCGGACCAAAAAATTGTCTGAACGCATCGGTCAGACGGCCACCTTCTCCACCGCTCCTTCTTTGACTGACCGAAGCCTCAGCAACACGTTGTCCAGAAACAGGAGTTTGTAACCTCCCAGTCTCTGGGAACGCGTTGCACAGACCTTTCTGCAAGGCCTCCCGAAGATGTTTCATCCTCTGCTCCCTCTGCGATGGCAAGATAAGGTCTGCAACCTTACCCTTGTAACGTGGATCAAGGAGGGTTGCCAGCCAGTATTGGTCCTTCTCCTTGATACCACGAATACGAGGATGCTTACGCAGGCTTTGCAGGATCAGGGAGGCCATGCAGCATAGGTTTGCTGAGGCATTCGGTCCGGAGTCCTCTGGGTCACTAAGGACGACATGGTCCGCAGCCACCTCCTCCCAGCCACGTACAAGTCCTTGTGTTTCTTGGGACTGATCCCTTAAAGACTGCTGCTGATGCTGAGTGCCAGGCTCCACCTCCATACTGACACAATCCTCCTCCTCCTCCTCGTCCTCTTCCTGTGTGATCGGCGGGCACGCAGGAACACTGTCTGGATAAAGGGGGCCTTGAGAGCTAAGGAAGTCCTCCTCATCCTGCCTCTGTTCTGCCTCAAGTGCCCAGTCCATTATTCCACGCAGTGTGTGCTCCAACAGGTGGACAAGGGGGACAGTGTCACTGATGCATGCACTGTCACTGCTCACCATCCTCGTGGCCTCCTCAAATGGTGACAGGACAGTGCATGCATCCCTGATCATGGCCCACTGGTGTGGGGAAAAACAACCAAGCTCCCCTGACCCTGTCCTGGTGCCATAGTGCGACTAGGTACTCATTGATGGCCCTCTGCTGCGTGTGCAGCCGCTGCAGCATGGCCAACGTTGACTTCCACCTGGTGGGCATGTCACAGATTAGGCGGTTCTTGGGCAGGTTAAACTCCTTTTGGAGGTCCGTCAGCCGAGCACTGGCATTATATGACCGGCGGAAATGCACACAGACTTTCCTGGCCTGTCTCAGGACCCGGGTACCTTCCCAAGAACCGCTGCACCACCAAGTTAAGGACGTGAGCCAAACAGGGCACATGGGTCATTTGTCCCTGTTGGAGGGCAGAGAGGAGGTTGGTGCCATTGTCGCAAACCACCATTTCTGCCTTAAGTTGGCGTGGCGTCAACCACCTCTGAACCTGCCCCTGCAGAGCTGACAGAACCTCTGCCCCAGTGTGGCTCCTGTCCCCCAAGCACACCAGCTCAAGCACCACATGGCATCTTTTGGCCTGCGTACTTGCGTAGCCCCTTGAACGGCTACGGAGCACTGCTGGTTCCGAGGAAAAAGCACAGGAAGAGGCCATGGAGGAAGAAGAAGAGGAGGGGGTGGAGGAGAGAGGTGTGTCACAATTATTATTAGTAGCATTTTGGAGGCGTGGTGGCGGAACAACCTCCAACACTACTGCACCTTGTCCTGCATCCTTCCCAGCTGCCAGCAGAGTCACCCAATGCGCCATGAAACTTAGGTAACGTCCCTGTCCATGCCTGCTGGACCACGAGTCAGCGGTAATATGCACCTTACCGCTGACCGCCCTGTCCAGCGAGGCATGGACATTGCCTTCCACATGCCGGTAGAGAGCCGGAATCGCCTTCCGTGAGAAAAAGTGGCGTTTGGGTACCTGCCACTGAGGAACCGCACATTCCACAAACTCACAGAAGGGGGCAGAGTCTACCAACTGAAAAGGCAGCAGTTGAAGTGCTAGCAATTTTGCCAAGCTAGCATTCAACCGCTGGGCATGTGGATGGCTGGGAGCAAACTTCTTTCGGCGGTGCAGCAGCTGGGGCAGGGAAATTTGCCTGGTACAATCTAACGTCGGTGTACCAAAAGCAGATTGCCCACAAGTACTTGGCTGTGACACACCTAATTCTACACCTTCATTCCTCTCAGTGCAGGTCTCAGAGAGGACTGAAGGTATAGTGGGGTTGGAGATCTCAGCTGATGAGGAGCAAGGAGAGGTCCTCTTTGTTCTTTGGTGTGGGTCTTTTAGATACGCTTGCCAACGAACTGCATGGCAGGTCAACATATGTCTGGTCAAGCATGTGGTACCCAAGCGGGAGATGTTTTGGCCACGTGAGATACGCCTGAGACATATGTTGCAAATAGCAGCGGTGCGATCTGATGCACTCGTCTCAAAAAAGGCCCACACCAAAGAACTTTTTGAATAACGCGCAGAGACTGCAGTGCCCTGCACATGTGGAACTTTGGGGTGTGATGCAGTCAGTGTGCTGCCCTTAGGCTTTGGCCAATTACAGCTCTCTCTACCGACGGCGCTGTGATTGGCCAAGCATGCGGGTCATAGTGCATGCTTGGCCAATCATCAGCCAGCAATGCACTGCGATGCCACAGTGAATTATGGGCCGTGATGCCCCACACAAATTTGGCGCGAACGGCCCATAACGTTCGGAATTCGGCGAATGGGCGAACAGATGATGTTCGAGTCGAACATGGGTTCGACTCGAACACAAAGCTCATCCCTAATGAGCAGTATAGAACTATGTGTAACAAAGTGTTGGGGAATCGAGACTGGTACAAACCCATCCCCAAAGCAAGCATTGCAAAATTTGAATCTCAATTCTATGCTTTGGTGGATGGCCTAAAGTCCACAAAAATTCCGTGACTCCCCCTGGGAGACCAATAGTATCTGGCAACGGCGCCATTACTGAACACCTGAGCCTTTTTGTTGATTCTCATCTTAAACCCTTTGTTGAGAACCTACCCTCGTACATCCGGGATACCATTCATCTCCTACAATGTTTAGAGGGTCTGCATATCTCACAGCAGTCCCTTTTGGTGGCCATTGACATTGAAGCACTGTACAGTTCCATCCCCCATCATCTAGGGCTGGCCGCGATCAGACATGTTATCACACAAACACATAGAGACGATAAAAAACTATGCAAATTCATTATTATGGCATTGGAATTCATTCTTCACCATAATATTTTTTCTTTCGATGGCTCCCATTTCTTCCAGGTACAGGGTGTCGGGATGGGGACCTCTTGTGCCCAATCTTACACCAACCTGTACCTGGGGGAATGGGAGCAGTCCTTTTTGTCCGATGAGTCTCTCAAACCCCACACCCAACATGTAGCGGCTTGGTTCCGTTATATAGGCGACATTTTGGTGTTGTGGGAGGGTTCAGAGAAGGAGCTGGATGAGTGCATTAATTTGATGCAACACAACACTTTCAATTTAAAATTCACTGTTACTTATAGCAAAAACAACGTCACTTTCCTTGATACCATCATAAGTAAGAACCAAGATGGTACCCTCTCAAGTGGCCTCTTCCGGAAGCCCACTGCGGGAAATGCCATCTTGCATGCCTCCAGTTCTCACCCGCAACCACTGCTTCGCGCAATCCCCTACAGCCAATATTTGAGGCTGAGGCGGAATTGTTCAGATCAGGAATCGTACTTAAGTGAAGCGGCCGCTCTCAGAGATAGGCTTCTCTCGAGAGGCTATTCCCATTCCATCTTAAAAAAGGCATTTAGACAAGTCAATAGATGCACTAGACGTGAACTATTGTTCAGCCACCAAAGGAAAACAGATGATGGTTCTACAACTAGGATGATTATGAGGTTCAGTAACCAACATGAATCTGTGAAATCAATCTTTAATAAACATTGGCACCTTTTATATTCTGACTCCACATTACGTCCGCACTTATCTGAACATCCTGCGATTACTTATCGACGTACTAATTTGCTGAGGGACCATTTAGTCGACAGCGAATTTGGGACCTTTGGGCTTGGGACCTTCACCTGCGGTGGATGCCCAATATGTAGATTCATGAATACCAGACAAGATGTGATTCTCCCCAATGGACAACCATATAAACCATGTCACTTCTCTAACTGTAAGACTGAGGGCGTGATATATCTTCTCATGTGCCAATGCAGACAATTTTATGTCGGCAAGACGAAACTTAAGTTTTCATCACGAGCCTCGAGACACATTACTGCTATGAGGAAAGCCAATCATGACCTCCCGTTAGGAAGGCATGTGGCTAATGAGCACCATGGAATTTTTCCTAACATTTCCTTTCTCATCTTGGATAGAGTCCACCCTAACCCGAGGTGTGGGGATTGGAACAAGGACCTAATAGATCTATCGGAGCTACATACCTATATAGGGTGTTTTTTTCCTCCCTTGTCTTGTCCCTGCACTTTTTATTTTTTTTCTAACCCGTTTCTCTTCAGCCTTGAGGTTCTTTTGCTACCAACTGGGTAAGACATATATACTCATTCATTTTGTGCTATGCTCGGACACAGATTTATATGGCAGTTACATAGCCCGATGTCCACGCTATTATTGTCATTTTTTATATAGATGTCGGTCTACCCAGTTTTCTTTTTTCTAGACCAACTTATGTTCCCCCTAAGACACCACCATCTTTTCTCCTGCGAGCTTCTCCAATTTTGCGTCATATGGGTGGACCAGTGTGGATAAGGCGGGGCCAGCCATACGCCCCGTCCTTCTTTGGTATTTTGGGGCGTTTTTGATGGGTTTGCCTCTGGGATCCGGCAGTGAGCTTCTCTTACTGGATATGCTTGGGTATGTTGTATCTTCTATGGGTTAACTGGGCTGAATGGTCTGTGATACAAGCAATTGTTGTAATACATATGATTTGTATTTATTTATATATATTTTTCTTTAAATTTGTATTCTACCATACAGTGTGATTCTTCCCACAAGTTGCCCCTGATGAAGGGACCTTTTTGTTCAGTCCCGAAACGCGTAGGTCCAAGTGGGAGACTGCACGAATATACACGTTTTCAACTATTACACCAGCATATTTATATAATTTTTAGCTTTTCTATATATGACTTGATCTATATGTCGATTCCTTTATTCTTGTATTTTGTACATTTGTATCAATAAAACTGTTTTTTTACTACTTTGTTGCCGTTAAAGTCCCACTAACTATCTGGGGGGGGTAATTCTATTTTCGGGCCAGTTAATGGGCGCAAATCAGTAATTGGTTGGGACGTTTTTGAGCCGAAAAACAAAGGACACGTTTGGAAATTTTCTGCCAAACGAACGATAAATTGAAAGGCTAATGTGTTTCCCTGTCAAACTGTTTGCACTAGGTATATGTAAAAAAACGAACAAAAAACTGATTCATTTATGTTCATTGAACAATTTATGGGTCATTACATGATGGCACTATCGTTTGCTCTCACGGCCGAATTTTCTTTTTTGGAAAATGGGTTTGAATGATTTTTCGTATAGTGTATGGCCAGCATTAGATAGACTTCTGGGAAAATTGATGAGCCAATCACACAAGCAGGAAATTATGTTTCTGGGGAGAGGTTAGTACGCATTCTGTGTACAGAACAACTCCATGTAGCCATATTGCATTGCATTTATAGAAAATTACAGCGGCTGCAGATTGAAAAGGAAAGGTCATTTTTAATAACATTCAATTACAATATGACTTGTATCGCAATTGTACACGCTATTATATTTTTTCTTTATTTGCTATCCCCCCCCCCCCCCACTAAAGTGGAGTAACCCTTCAAGTATCTTTGATGAAGAGTGTTATTCCTACATAAACATTATCATTCCACTTATCAGGTCATACATTTAAGCTGGTATGTTAATATACAGGTGTTCCTTTTTTTAAATCCTATTCTTGCCTTGTAGACGTCCATTGTTATTCAATAGCATCTACCTAAGACCTCTGCGGCATGTTTTTCAAAAGTATGCAAGTTAAATGTTTTTTTTGTTTTGTTTTTTATGTTAGTGCTGTTTTCTGAATTTATATTTTGTAGTATAGGCTTACCACGCGCATTTTTCTCATATTATATTTATCATGGTAAAAGGTGGTTAAAATAGCAATTATTGCTGGTATTATGTTATAATTTTTTAATGTTTTATCTTGGACAAAGCTTGTTAATGAATAAAAAATAATTTCCAGTTTTATTATTTTCTGGGCCACAGTTAAAAAAATACTGCAGCTATATGCACTCATTCAGTGGCTCTTCTAGGATTCCTATTCATAGATTGGAACACAGGAGATTGGTAGCAATCAAAGATTACAAAATATGAGTTTTGCTTTCAGTGCAATTTAAGATTATGGTATCAAACTATTTTACTATAGTGACAAATGGCACACAAATACACTGCATTAAACATACTGGTATATCATTTTGGCGTCAGCTGTAAAATTAAAGCAATAAGATATTAAACTACTCCAGTTTGAATGAGAGAATTATGGGGGCTGCACTGCTAACATGAAGCCAAACTCCTTCATTCACATTGAGTGCATTGAACCTTAGGTCCAATGTCAAATAGTGCCTCAGTGAACATTTTGTCAGAATGCAAGCAAAAAAAGCAATTCTAGGAATTGACTGTCAAAGCCCTTATATAAAAGATCCCATCTATTACACTAACCTTTTTTATGCTTACATTTTATAGGGAATGTAAGCTCAAACCAATTACTGTTGTTCTGCAGGGGCAAGTCATATGTTTTATCCCTCATCTTTTTTCTTCTCCTATGTAATCTTGCCAACACCTCCCCATCTCCCGATGTCTTATGTTACTGTTCTAAATCATGGATTTCTTTTAACAGGGCACCATTCTCTTTTCTCTTTCCGATCCTACCATCATTAAGATGCCCCTAATGTTTGCTTTATGAGCCTGCCAGACTGTAGCTTCAATGATCTCCCCGGGCACATTTATTTTGAAGTACAGATCTAATTCTTCTTTGATCCTCTTTATAATGTCTTTATCTTGAAGAAGATCCTCATTCAGTCTCCAGCTTATACCCTGTGTTCGGGGCTCCCCTATCTTTATTTGTAGACTCACTGGTGCGTGGTCTGAGAATGTCATGTTACCAATACCAGCACCAGTGACCGCCTCCAGTAACCGGTGTTCAACCAAGAAAAAATCCAGTCTCGAATATGTCGCATGCACAGGGGAATAAAATGTGTAGTCTCTTGCATTGTTATGTTGCATCCTCCAAACGTCCACAAGCTGGAGCTGATGCAACTTCTTTTTGAGTTTATTCACCCAAACTCCACCTGTCCCCCGTGCATGGGACGTAAATCTCTCGCTGGGTCCAGGCATAAATTAAAGTCCCCCCCTATATTGGCTCCCCCTCTTAAATTCTTCAAACTTAGCCAAAGCAACCATTAAATATCTAGTTGTATTCTTATTCGGTCCATAAATGTTTGCCAGTGAGCAATCCGAGCCATTTATTTTACCTCTCAAAAAAAGATATCGTCCTTCAGAATTAGTCATTCTCTCTTCTAGCTCGAACCTTACCTCCTTGGTAAACCTATAGCCACTCCTTTTGCTCCCTTGGTCGGGGAGTCTCCATAAAACCATACTGGGAAGTCTATAGAAAAAAATTTTTGGCACTTACTAATACATAGATGTGTCTCTTGAAGCATTGCCACCTCAGCTTTCAGGAATTTCAGTTTGCTTAATATGTTGGCTCGTTTTATGGGAGAATTCAGGCCCCTTACATTGTAAGAAATAATTTCAAACTAGACATCTTCTCTTACTCTCAGATTTTTGAACCCATCTGGGGGGTAGGAGCCCATAACTCAATATCCCTGACACCCCCCTCCTCCTCCCACCCCCCCATCGTACCCCCCTACGTCCCTCCACCACCAACACCCCATCCACCCACCAAGCCCCCCATACCTTCCCCTCCTCCGTCCCCCCATCCCCCTACCCCGACTCCCCCATTCTTTTGGGGGAAAATTGTCTTTTTTTAGACCCAGATAACCGTGGCCCCTCCAACTACTCCCGACCCCGGTTGTCCCCCTAGAGGTTGAGCTTGATGTAGGCATGATCAGATACCAAAACTCCCCCCGGGATTAGGAGTTGTCCTGGCCCATCCATCCCCCCTCCATCCCCCCGCCACCCCCGCCCCGCACCCCTATCTAACACAAAAAAGTACACATATCAGTGCAAGACCCTTTAAGTCTTATTTGGTTTCTGCGTATTAATTCATTTTGCTTTGAGTATGGGTTTCCATACTGTTAGTTCCTCTGTGGACTCTTGGTTTACTGTTTTCTCCCACCAACCCGGGATCTCCACTAGTGGGACATTCAAACGATGACAGAATTTTTGCGTTTCTTCCGGGAAGCTCAATACTGCGGAGCGACCATCTTTGTGTTCAATTAGGCAAGCAGGAAAGCCCCAGGTGTATTGTACCTCATGTGTTTTAAGTACGGCCAGTAAAGGTTTCAGGGTTCTTCTCCTAATTAGGGTCTCTGCAGCCAGATCTGGGAAGATTTGCAGGTTTGTTTCACCAAACTTCAATTGTTGATTTTTTCTTATGCTGACTTTGATCTGTTCCTTATCCTGGTAGTTGTGAAATCGTACGATAACGTCTCGCGGAACGTCCCCACTAATTTCAGCCAGCTTTCTAATTCTGTGGACTCTATCCAGTTTTAATTTATGACTGGTATCCGTTGGGTTAATCAGGCCTCCAAAAATTTCATCCATTTTTTCTTGCAGATTATCTTTTTCGCCTTGTATCTCTGGAAGGCCTCTGATCCGAAGATTTTTCCTTCTATTTAGGTTCTCTTGGTCTTCCAATCTGTACCTTATGTTTCTTTGTTCTTTCTGCAACGCTTCCATCTGGAGCTTAAGATCTTTTATCTCTGCCCCTTACTTGTCCACTATAGTTTCTACGCCCTCCACTCTTTTTAAAATATGGCTCATGTTCCCATGCAAGGTTCCAATCTCGCCTTTAATCGATATTTCGAGTTTTGTGCCTACTTATCAGTGCTGCCCATCAATGCCCATCAGTGCCTCCCATCAGTGCTGCCTATCCATGCCGCCTATCAGTGTCCACCACTGACACCTATCAGTGCCCACCAGTGCCACAAATCAGTGCTCATCAGTGCTGCCTCATCAGTGCCTTTAAGTGCCGCCTCATTAGTGCCCATAAGTGCTGCCTCATCAGTGCCCATAAGCGCTGCCTCATCAGTGCCCATCAGTGCAGCCTCATCAGCGCACATCAGTGAAGGAGAAAAATTACTTATTTACAAAATTTACTGACAGAAACTAAGAAAAACTTTTTTTTTTTTAAATTGTCAGTCTTTTATTTTCTTTGTAAAAAAAAAAAGGTTTTCTTTGTTTCGGTTAAAAAATTTAGTTTTCTCCTTCACTGACGGGCACTGATGAGGCAGCACTGATGGGCACTCATGAGGTGGCACTGATAAGGTGGCACTGATGAGGAGGCACTGATATGTAGAATTGATGGGCACTGATATGCAGCACTGATGGGCACCAATAGGCGGCACTGATATGCAGCACTGATGGGCACTGATAGGTGGCACTGATGGGCACTGACAGGCGGCTGTGATGGGCACTGACAGGCGGCACTGATAGGTGGCACTGATTGGCACTGACAGGTGGCACTGATGGGCACTGATGATGAGGTACTGATGAGGTATTGAAAAGTGTTACTGCTGTTACTGCTGGACAGTGATTGGCACTGTGGTGGGTACTGATTGGCACTATGGTGGACACTGATTGGCACTTTCTTTGGCACTGACAGCTGTTATTGATGGGGCACTGATTGGCAACTGATGGGCACTGATTGGAAGCTGATGGGCACATCTGATGGGGACTGTACTGATAATCAATGTGCTGATTATCAGCACAGACCCCCCCCTCTGACAGGGAGAGCTGCCATTCAGCTCTCCCTGTCAGCGTGAACCGAGGAATGCCATTTACCGGCACTTCCTAGTTCACGTGAGGATCAGCTGTGATTGGTCAGTTGGTGAGTAAATGTGAAGATCTGGGATCTCAGTTCCAGACATCTCATCACAACATATGAGATACAGTTAGATAGTATAACACTTCTCCATCTATGTGACCCACAACAAAATTAACAGGCGCCGCTCAAGGCTCCACCAGGTCCTCTTGCATGACAAACCACTAGGAGTGCTGACAAGGACAGAGCTTGTCTCAGCTCAAAACATTCAGGAGGCAAAGAAAGTCATAAAAGTTACACATGACAGCAAAACCCATGAGGAGGCCCGGGCTCCAACCAAGCCATGCCCCTCCAATGCATTTCACTCTGCCCCCCGGAACTTAATCATGAGAAATTAAGGCTCCTCTATCAATTACTGAATGTTTTGGGTGGAGTAACCCTGCAAAAATGACCATACATAACATCTTACCATAGAACCATAACATTGCCTCTGCTCTGGTCTTGTCCAGGAAATCAGCATCAACCGACAGTCATAAATTCTCAGCATCGGTGTCAGTTGACACAATATTAATCCCCAACATTACTGTCAGAGGGCACAATATTAACCGCCAATGTTAGTGTTAGTGGATGCAATATTAACCTCTAACATTGGTGTCACTGCCAGTTGACACAATAATAACCCCCAACATTGATGTCAGCGGATGCAATATTAACCCCTAACATTGGTGTCAGTGGACAGTTGGGATGGGCCAACCCCCCCTGTTCGGTTCGCCCCAGAACATGCGAACAGGCAAAAAATGTGTTTGAACACGCAAACACCGTTAGAGTCTATGGGACACCAACATGAAAAGTCAAAAGTGCTAATTTTAAAGGCTTATATGCGTGGTATTGTCTTAAAAAGTGTTGAGTCCTGCCCCAGGGGACATGTATCAATGCAAAAAAAAGTTTTAAAAATGGCCATTTTTTAGGGAGCAGTGGTTTTAATAATGCTTAAAGTGAAACAATAAAAGTGTAATATTCCTTTAAATTTCATACCTGGGGGGTGTCTATAGTATGCCTGTAAGGTGGCGCATGTTTCCCATGTTTAGAACAGTCTGACAGCAAAATAACATTTCTAAAGGAAAAAAATCATTTAAAACTACTCACGGCTATAATGAATTGTCGGTCCGGCAATACATATAACAGTTCATTGATAAAAACGGCATGGGATTCCCCCACAGGGGAACCCCGAACCAAAATTAAGAAAAATAAATGCGTGGGGATCCCCTTAAATTCCATACCAGGCCCTTCAGGTCTGGTATGGATATTAAGGGGAACCTCGTGCCAAAATTTAAAAAAAAAAGGTGCGGGGGTCCTCCTCAAAATCCATACCAGACCCTTCAGGTCTGGTATGGATTTTAAGTGGAACCCCGCACCAAAATTTAAAAAGAAAATGGCGTGGGGTCCCCCCAAAAATCCATTCCAGACCCTTATCTGAGCACGCAACCTGGCAGGCTGCAGGAAAAGGGGGGGATGAGAGAGCGCCCCCCTCCTGGACCGTACCAGGCCACATGCCCTCAACATTGGGAGGATGTTTTGGGGTAGCCCCCCAAAGCACCTTGTCCCCATGTTGATGGGGAGAAGGGCCTCATCCCCACAACCCTTGCCTGGTGGTTGTGGGGGTCTGCGGGCGGGGGGCTTATCGGAATCTGGAAGCCCCCTTTAACAAGGGGACCCCCAGATCCCAGCCCCCCCTGTTTGAAATTGTAACGGGTACTTTGTACCCGTACCATTTCACAAAAAAAGTGTGAAAATAGTAAAAAAAAACAACACACACTGTGGGAGTCCTTTATTAAAAAATAAAAAAATAAAAATGTCCCACATAGTCCATTCACCTCCGCCGACAGACCGGAAAAAAAAATAAAGAAGATCTGCCTCCATGGGAGGCACAGGCTGTTGGGAAATGTAGATTGTCTAGGGATATTTTGGGATAAGTCTGCATAAGATGTACCTTACAATCCCCACAGGCCTGTAAAATTATCCCATTGAGACAATGATAAAAAACTCTAAAAGTCTCGCCGAGCAAATCTAATCTTTATTCTTTGGTGTGAATATTTAAAGGGGGCTTTCAGAAACTACCGCCCCTTGACCGCGTCATACAAATTATCCAATAAAATACAGAAACAATTTATGACAAAAGTGAAACTAATTATTTTTAAGATATCACGTGCTTTACAGGAAACGAAACACAAAAGATAACAGGGATGTGAGAAACGAAACTAGATTACATTACACTCCTAGTAATATGTGAAAATAGAGTACAGAGAAAAACACAAAATGGAAATTAAATTATAAGATGGAGGTGGTTAAGCTAAATATGCCTTCAATCCCCTCTTAGATCATATAAGATGATCTCTACATTCTATCTAGTGTTCTAGTACTTCTTTGGGATTGTGGCATAGATTGCCTGATGATTCTTCATGTATGTCATGTAGGATAGAACCTTATCATCAGGAGATTGAATGCATGCAATTATGCAAATACAACACTTAAAGCAGAGGTAAAGAATCAGAGCAAGGATAAATATCATAGTAGTCAGGCACCTTGGCACTCATGTTAGAGATCCAAGTACAGCATTCGTAGTCCTCAGTCATTTCACATAAACCTGTGAGAGCTGCCCTCATGCTTTCTATAGCTAACTTATGTAGTTCTAGCTGTTTTCTAATTGCTCTAGTTTCTAATGTTTAACATAGCAATGTCATCTGAATTCCTCTCCATTATCTCATCCAATATACTTGAATAGTTGTTCAACCTTTTCATCATGTCTATACCCCATCCTGTCCAAGAAGGAAACCATGCCCAGGCAATATCTTGTTTATAGAACAATTCCCTTTTGTTGTGGTGTTTGAGGGGGTATCTGGGGTGTATACTGGCCTCTAGATTCGCACATGGAAATGTTAAATATTGACCTACTACAAATGGAGGAGTTAGTCTGTGTCTCATTCCTTAAATTAAAACACCAATCGGGGAATGACTTTTACTTGCTATTAGAAAGGTAACAGTGTTATTTATGTACAGAGTGGATATGTTAGTTAAGAAGACAGGAAGAGTCTCGTTGAGGAAGGAGGAAATATTTAAAGGTGCAGCCAAAAGGGAATTCGAGCAGTACTAGGATGTAATTTGCTACATATCCAACATTCTTCATACCCTAATTTTTGAGCATAAGCATACTTAAATTTTAGCAAAAGCATCTTATCAGTAAAACTATCTCCAATCTCTCTCTTTGTTCTAGCTTGTGTCACTGGTGTGTGTGTGTGTTCCCACAGATACTTTTAATTGCACCCAAATCTTCAGGGTGGTAGATACAGTTAGTGATGATCCAGGTGGGCAGGAACACTATCAGAGAGATCAGGATCAGGAGGCAAAATGCCTTGCCAGAAGTCTGGTGGTGAAATAAGCGAGGTCATCTTCTCTGGCCGGACCTGCTTTCCCAGGAAGTCCTCCTTCATCTGCTTGGACTTCTGCTTGAGGGCCTCCTTTATCCAAGGTCTCCTTCCTGCTCCTGGGGCTTTGGGCAACCTTTTTTACTCGGCTGGCATGGATCCAGGACTGGCAATTTTCCACTAGGATGGCTGTTCTGGTCACTGCAACCACTGTGGTAGGCGGTACAAAGGGATACTCTTGCTTCTTATTTCTGTTCAGCTGTTGGACCACCACGGTGTCTCCCACCTTGAAGGGGTGAGTAGCTTCCTGTGAAGAAAAAGAAGAGGTGCGAGCAACATTTCTTTCGACTGTATCCAATGTTTTAACCAGGTTTCTTACATATTTTTCCTGTATTAAGTCTAAATCTCCCTTTTCTACCATTAAAGGTGATCTGGCCCATGGGGTGGGGAAAGGTCTACCCATCAAAAATTCAAAAGGTGAATACCCTGTTGTTTTGGAAGGGGTCATTCTTATTTCTGCCAGGACTGCTGGGAGGACCTTTTTCCAGTTGGCAAAAGTTCCTCCTGTGGCCTTTCTTGTCTTTTATTGTTCTGTTCATTCTTTCTACTATCCCTGAGCTTTGAGGTTGGTAGGGAATGTGAAACTTCCATTCTATCTTGAGAGTTTTTACCAAGTCCTGGCAGACCCTGGCCATGAAAGTTGGGCCATTGTCTGAGTTTATTCGAAGTGGGCATCCCCATCGAGGAATGATTTCCTGAGTGAGGATCCTCACTACTGTTTGTGCATCTTCTTTTGTGGTCACGAAAAGTTCGACCCATCTTGAGAATATAAAAATCTCTACTCAGAAGATCAGCAGATCAGCCGTGACCTGTATACCTGCGTGGCCTATTCTGTGGTACTGTAAAATAAAGAGTGATGCACTTGCCGCTGGTATACATGGTTTCCCCTCTTTGCAGAGAAGTCCAGTTTTTGGATCTTTCTGCACACCCTTTTTATCCCAGTCCCTTAACTCATAATTTGATGCATAATCCTGGAGATCTGCAAATGACTGTTCAAATGGGGATAGGTCAGGTATCAGAATAGCCATTTGGATGTCTGTTGTCTGTGAGATAGCAGCTTGTTTAGCAGCAAAGTCAGCCAGAGCATTTCCCCTGGCTATCTCTGTCTGTTGGCCTGTATGTGCTCTGCAATGTACTATAGCCAGTGTTTTAGGTAGCTGGATAGCTTTTAGCAATAACATTACCAAAGAAGAATGTGAAATGCTCTTTCCATCTGCTGCCACAAAGCCACGCCTACTTCATATCACACCGAAGTCGTGTACCACACTGTACCCATACTTCGAGTCAGTGTAAATGTTTACATCCTGACCTTCAAAGAACTGGCATGCTCTAGTGAGTGCAATTCAGCAGCCTGTGCTGATTGACATGAGATAGGCCTGGCCTCAAGTATAACATCTGGAAGCTGCACAACTGCATACCCTGCATGGTATGTGTGATCATTTGGCCTAGAGCAAGAACCATCCACAAAAACATTCTGTGTATCTAGTAGTGCTGTGGAAGATAAATCAGACCTGGGTGATGTGTCTAGGTGAATGAGGTTAATGCAGTCATGTTGTGGCACAACCTCATCCTGTTCTCCTATTAATCCTAAAAGGGCGTTTAAAATTGGCGCTGGGCCTGCAGTGGGAGAAGCATATTTGATGTTCAATTTTGGATTGGACAGCAAAATCACCTCATATCCGCTCAACCTCTGAGCAGACATGTGCTGTGTATGTACATTTTTCAACAGGATTGACACATTGTGGGTGGTGTGAAGTGTGGTGTCGTGTCGTGTTCCAGAGTGAAAGAAGTGGCCATCTCAACCACCATTACACAGAACGCTAGAGTTCTGAGACACACAGGCATGCCCTGAACCTGCACCGGGACCATCTTTGAGAGAAAAAAAACTACAGGGCGCAGTCTCCCACCATGTTCCTGGGCCAGTACTCCCGCCATGGTTCTGCAATTTTCCCTGGCAAACAAGTTATACATTTTGCCATATTTCAGGGAGGCCGAGGCTCGGGCTGGTAACCATTGCACATTTCAACATGGCAAAAACATTTAACATTTCATCAGACCATTTTACAGCATCAGACATTTCAGAGAGGGTTGCTTGTCTCAATATATTGTCATAGAAAGAACAGTCAGGTATCCATTGGCGGCAGTAACCAATCATTCCAAGAAAGGTAAGCATGTCTTTCTTGGTAAGTGGGCGGGGCAGACCCACAAGAGCAACAGCTCTTTTTTTTGACTGACTTTCCTAACTCCCGGAGACAGCACAAACCCTAGGTACTCAACCTCCTGTTTACACCATTGTAACTTTTTCTTAGACACTTTGTGACCACATACATGTAACCATTTCAATAAGGATAGGCTATCAGCTCGGCAGTCCTCCTCTGAAGAACTACAAATCAAAAGATCATTAACAAACTGCAACAGTACAGAACCATGAGGGGCAGTCCAAGTCCCGAGGGTGGTTTGGAGTACTATAGAATAGACCACAGGTGAGTCTATGTAACTCTGCGGCATTCTACACCAGTTAAACTGATGACTGTGTTGGTCAATCAACACAGTAAAAACAAAGAGTGCCCGTGTCTCCTCGTCTACAGGGACGGAGAAAAAGAAAATTCTTTAAATCAATCACAGTAAAATACTCTGCATCGTATGGTATGGCGGTAAGTATTGATGGCACATCAGGCACTATTGGGGCAATCGGTACCACTAGGCTATTGATGTCCCTTAGGTCTTGTACAAACCTATAGTCACCATTTGCCTTCTTTACCAGGTTAATGGGAGTATTGTAGGGCGAGACAATTTCCCTTAAGATTCCTTTCTCCAAGAAATCCTCAAAACATCCTGCAGCATCCTTCTCTGTCAGCTTCTGATATTTGCATTCTTACTATAAGTGCATGTTTAAGGCCAAGGTTGCTGAGGTATGTCTGTATTAAGAGACTGTGCATATTATACTGAACAAATCCTGCCTCTTTTGTCCAAACGTCTATAATTTTTTTTCCCCAGAATTCTAACACAGATTCTGCTAACTTTTGCTTGCAAACTGTTAAGAAAAAAAAAATTGTTGCTGTGTGGCTTTATGTGATGAGGTCTTTATCTGGTTCTGGAATGTAAGGGGGAGGAAGCGGGGAACACAGTACAAGCATAGAGAAGGTTGATTAAATTTACCATCCTGTGACTCTGCTAAACCCATTGTGGACAATATTTGGGCTAGGATGCTATAGGGAGCCTCGATCCAGCCGAGGGATCTCCACAGCATACATTTTTATTTTCATCTTTATTTTTCTTTCTAAACATTCTAAATTCTTGTAGATACTAAGTCTCTCTCTCTTTTTTTTTTTTTCTGCAAAATGCCAATAAGCACTCCTTATGGCTAGAGGTTCCCCTTATCATAAACAAACTTTCTGTTATTACTTTTCCTATGTTTATAACCAAAAAATTTTTATTTACATTTCAAATTTTTGGCAGAGTGCCAACAGGTTCAAACAGTGCCTTCAACTGCGGTAGCACTAATGCCGCAAACAATTCCCCACTATCTATTCCAGTCAGTGAGATATTAGCACTTGAACCCTGTTGGCAAAAAGCCAAATGTCCAAATTTTGCACCTGACTTCCCCTTTGCAAAAAATGTCAGTAGCAAAAAGAATTATTCAAATAACATGTTTTAATTAAAAGTTAGCCTTACCAATTTATGTATTACCTTAATAAAGTGTTATTAACGCTCTACCTATATTTTAATTGGTAAAAACGTCCCTTAATGTCACAATACTTCAAATGACCCGGGACAGACTTGATAAGTCTCCCCTGCTCTTTGAATAAGTGACATTACTCCCTTCACTGTCAACCCTTCTTAAAACACAAATTTGTTATGTAAATTAAACCTTAAAACTTGAACCCTTGGTTTACCTTCTCTAAATAAGGGTCCCTTACCCAGTTTAGAATAACCTCCTAGGACACTGGCTACAAAATATGTCCGAGGACCAGTATAACAAACCAATAATACAATCAAAACACTTTAGAAACATTTGTTAGTACATAAGAAGAAATTAACCTGGCTACTCACCAATCCAGGGTTCCTTATAAACTCTAAAATTCTTATTCAACTCTATACAGATAAATCAGCAGAAACTAACCACCAATAAACCTTAAAACAATAATTCTGGTATAAGACTTAGTTCTGTCAGACCACCCAATATTTTAGTTCTCTTTTTAGTTCTTTCTCTAAAATGACACTGAACGTCTGATTACTGCAAGGAAAAAAAAATATTTTTACTCACTGAAACAATACCAGAATCATTTTGCCGATTACAATACGATACAAGTTATATCTTAAACTTTAGGGTCAAAGCATTCATATATAAATCATTAAAAAATAAACAGTGCAGTGGAAAAGGTGTCATCTTACCTTATGAAACCCGACAAATTCCACACAGACAAACATTACACAGATGACAGCTAGCTACGCAACAGAAAGATAAGCAAAGAGGTCGTGTTTTGTCCGGCACACCTTATCAGACTTTTTCTTATAATTACAGTACTGTATAACTCATTAAGCTCTACCGGAGCTTATTCACTGTTTACCCAAAAACAGTCGGCTGCAGTCTTTTTCTATGGACTTCTCCTTAAAGTCCTTAAAACCCACCTAAGGTTTTTTATTGCTTCTCAGAGCAATTTTCTGCCCACCCAGGGCTTATCTTACTGTTTCTCAAAACTGTTTCTTGAAGCCCACCCAGGGCTTATCTATCGAGGTCTAAAAAAATTAATTACAGATCCCTTTAAAAGGAATCGATCTCTAAATAAATCACAGCAAGAGAAAAATAAATATAAATCAAAATCACCGGACGAGCTCCCATTTCTGTTGGGAAATGTAGATTGTCTAGGGATATTTTTAGACCCTCGATAAGGCTCCATTCACACTAGCGCGTTTTTTGATGCATTTTGCATTTTGCAGAAATGCATGGGAATTTTTTAACATGGGTTCCTATGGAACATGTTCACATCAATGCTTTTTTGTATCTCTGCGTTTTTGGAAAGGGTCGGGGACTTTTTTTCATGCAAAAAGCAGCGTTTTTGCCGTTTTTTTATTTTTTTTTTTATTTTTTTTATTTTTTTGTAATTTTTTTTTAAGACTGTAAAAAAAAAACGAAAAAAAAAAACAAAAAAAAAAAACGCAAAACGCAAATCGCGGCAAAAACGCGGCAAAAACGCGGCAAAAACGCTACAAAAACGCTGCTCAAAAACGTGCCAAGCATGAAAAAAAAACCTCCAAAAACGCTCAAAAGCAACATGCATAGGTGTGAATCGAGCCTTAGGCTCGATTCACACCTATGCATGTTGCTTTTGAGCGTTTTTGGAGGTTTTTTTTTCATGCTTGGCACGTTTTTGAGCAGCGTTTTTGCCGCGTTTTTGCCGCGATTTGCGTTTTGCGTTTTTTTGTTTTTTTTTTTTTTTTTCATTTTTTTTTACAGTCTTAAAAAAAATTACAAAAAAAAAAAAAAAAAAAAAAAAAAAAAAAAAAACGGCAAAAACGCACCAAAAACGCACCAAAAACGCTGCAAAAACGCTGCAAAAACGGCGCACTTGCGTTTTTGATGCTTGTCCATTGAAATCCATTACATGCAAAATGCTGCTTTTTGCATGAAAAAAAGTCCCCGACCCTTTCCAAAAACGCAGAGATACAAAAAAGCATTGATGTGAACATGTTCCATAGGAACCCATGTTAAAAAATTCCCATGCATTTCTGCAAAATGCAAAATGCATCAAAAAACGCGCTAGTGTGAATGGAGCCTAAGTCTGCATAAGATGTACCTTACAATCCCCACAGGCCTGTGAGATTAGCCCATTGAGACAATGATAAAAAACTCTAAAAGTCTCGCCGAGCAAATCTAATCTTTATTCTTTGATGTGAATATTTAAAGGGGGCTTTCAGAAACTACCGCCCCTTGACTGCGTCATACAAATTATCCAATAAAATACAGAAACAATTTATGACAAAAGTGAAACTAATTATTAATACATTACACTCCTAGTAATATGTGAAAATAGAGTACAGGGAAAAACAAAAAATGGAAACTAAATTATAAGATGGAGGTGGTTAAGCTAAATATGCCTTCACACGCCATATGACACGTCCTCGCAGGTGACAGCTCTTTTAAAACCGTGAGCGGGGCCACACAGTGTCGTTGCCGGGTGACCCCGCCCCCCTCTGATGCACGAGGACATCCCTATGGCTTCCCCCGTAGTGTCAGAGGGGGCAGGACCACCTGGTCTGCCCCCCTCTGGTGCTACGGGAAAGCCATAGGGATGTCCCCATGCATCAGAGGGGCACAGACCGGGTGGTCCCGCCCCCTCTGACGCTACAGGGAAGCCATAGGGATGTCCCCGTGCATCAGAGGGAGGCGGGGTCACTCGGCAACGACACCGTGTTGCCCGGCCCACGGTTTTAAAAGAGCTGTCACCTGCGAGGACGCGTCACATGGTGTGTGCCTCCCATGGAGGCAGATCTTCTTTATTTTTTTTTTCGCTCCGTCGGCGGAGGTGAATGGACTACGTGAGACATTTTTATTTTTTTATTTTTTAATAAAGGATTTCTTCCATGGTGTGTGTTGATTTTTTTTACCATTTTCACACTTTTTTTGTGAAATGGTACGGGAACAATGTACCCGTTACCATTTCAAACGGGGGGGCCGGGATCTGTGTGTCCCCTTGTTAAAGGGGGCTTCGAGAGTCTGATAAGCCCCCCGCCCGCAGACCCCCACAACCACCGGGCAAGGGTTGTGGGGATGAGGCCCTTCTCCTCATCAACATGGGGACAAGGTGCTTTGGGGGGCTACCCCAAAGCACCCTCCCAATGTTGAGGGCATGTGGCCTGGTACGGTTCAGGAGGGGGGGCACTCTCTTGTCCTTTTCCTGCGGCCTGCCAGGTTGCGTGCTCGGATAAGGGTCTGGAATGGATTTTTGGGGGGACCCCACGCCATTTTTTTAAAATTTTGGCACGGGGTTCCCCTTAAAATCCATACCAGACCTGAAGGTTCTGGTATGGATTTTGAGGTGGACCCCCACGCCATTTTTTATTTAATTTAGGCGCGGGGTTCCCCTTAATATCCATACCAGACCTGAAGGGCCTGATATGGAATTTAAGGGTGAACCCCACGCATTTTTTTTTTTAAATTTTGGTTTTCCGAGTTCCGCTGTGGGGGAATCCCATGCCGTTTTTATCAATGAACTTTTATGTGTATTGCTGGACCGACAATTCAATATAGCCGCGAGTAGTTTTAAATGACTTTTTTTCCTTTAGAAATGTCATTTTGTTGTCAGACTGTTCTAACCATGGGAAACATGCGCCACTTTACAGGCATACTATAGACACCCCCCAGGTATGAAATTTAAAGTAATATTACTTTAGCCTTATTAAAATCACTGCTCCCGAAAAAACGGCCGTTTTTAAAACTTTTTTTTGCATTGATACATGTCCCCTGGGGCAGGACCCAGGTCCACAAACACTTTTTATGACAATAACTTGCATATTAACCTTTAAAATTAGCACTTTTGATTTCTCCCATAGACTTTTAAAGTGTGTTCCACGGCTTTCGAATTTGCCGCAAACACCCCAAATTGTTCATTATTCGGCGAACGGGCGAATAGCCAATGTTTGAGTCGAACTCATGTTCGACCCGAGCATAAAGCCCATCCCTAGTGGACAGTAAAAGCTCTCAGCATTGTTGTCATTTGTATGAACAGAGGAATAGCTAGGTGTTATTCCCTACCCAAGCAAATGGTAAACAAATTCATTTATTTTATTTTAGGATCTGCTCATTGTGAGGTTGAAACCTATGAGTGAAGATTTTGTGATGAACCGCGCTCCCTATTTGCATTAAATTAAATGAACCTTCTTAGCGGTAATCCCGAGTGTGGCTTGGGGTGAATTTTCAGTATCCAGGGAAAGTTACTTACCTTGTCCCCAGGATCCCGCGATGTCCCCCCGCTGTGTGCGGCGCCTGTGTCTTCTGCCCGATGCTCTGTGTCTTGGGTATGGAGTTCACCAGAGCTTCACAGGTTGCCACTGGAGTCCTCTTCCACTCCTCCATGACGACATCACGGAGCTGGTGGATGTTAAAGACCTTGCGCTCCTCCACCTTCCTTTTGAGGATACCACACAGATGCTCAATAGGGTTTAGGTCTGGAGACATGCTGGGCCAGTCCATCACCTTTACCATCAGCTTCATTAGCAAGGCAGTGGTCGTCTTGGAGGTGTGTTTGGGGTTGTTGTCATGTTGGAATATTTCCCTACATCCCAGTCTCCAAAGGGAGGGGATCATGTTCTGATTCAGTATGTCACAGTACATTTTGCCATTCATGGTTCCCTCAATGAACTGTAGCTCCCCAGTGCCGGCAGCACTCATGCAGCCCCAGACCATGACATTCCCACCGCCATGCTTGACTGTAGGCAAGACACACTTGTCTTTGTACTCCTCACCTGGTTGCCACCACACACGCTTTACACCATCTGCACAAATAAGTTCATCTTGATCTCATTAGACCAGAGGACATGGTTCCAGTAATCCATGTCCTTAGTCTGCTTGTCTTCATCAGACTGTTTGCAGGTTTTCTTGTGCATCATCTTTAGAAGATGCTTCCTTCTGGGACGATAGCCATGCAGATCAATTTGATGCAGTGTGCGGCGTATGGTCTGAGCACTGACAGGCTGACCCGCAACCCCTTCAACCTCTGCAGCAATGCTGGCAGCACTCATACGTCTATTTCCCAAAGACAACTTCTGGATATGACGCTGAGCATGTGCACCCAACTTCTTTGGTCGACCATGGTGAGGCCTGTTCTGAGTGGAACCTGTCCTGTTAAACCACTGTATAGTCTTGGCCACCGTGCTGCAGCTCAGTTTCAGGGACTTGCCAATCTTCTTATAGCCTAGGCCATCTTTATGTAGAGCAACAATTCTTTTTTCAGAGAGGTGCCATGTTTAACTTCCAGTGACCAGTATGAGAGAGTGAGAGCGATAACACCAAATTTAACACACCTGCTCCCCATTCACACCTGAGACCTTGTAACACTAATGACACCGGGGAGGAAAAATGGCTAATTGGGCCCAATTTGAACATTTTCACTTAGGGGTGTATTCACTTTTGTTGCCAGCGGTTTAGACATTAAAGGCTGTTTGTTGAGTTATTTTGAGGGGACAGCAAATTTACACTGTTATACAAGCTGTACACTCACTACTTTACATTGTAGCAAAGTGTCATTTCTTCAGTGTTGTCACATCAAAAGATATAATAAAATATTTACAAAAATGTGAGGGGTGTACTCACTTTTGTGAGATACTGTATATCAAATACAATGCCACTAACTGAATAACCTGCCTGCTTAATCTAACTCAAGCTAACTCTCTGTCCACTTCAACAACATAACACATGGCCACTCTGTAAGCACTTACTTATATAGTGTGGGGCGTGGACTTAGTCCCCCTGAGCCATGATTGGCCAAAGGCACCTTGCCTTTGGCCAATTATGCCTCTCTCAGCAGAGCTCGCTGTGATTGGCCAAAACATGCAGGTCAGATCCATGCTTTGGCCAATCATCATACAGCAATGCACTGCGATCTCGCAGTGCATTATGGGGCGTTCTGTGGCGCTCAAATTTTTTGCGAACACCCCATGTGTTCGGTTTGTTTTAGAACAAATGAACACCCAATGTTCGAGTAGAACTTACGTTCCCTATTCTTGTTCTGTAAAGTTTGTATCTCAACATTATTTGATAGATAATAATAACCATTGTCTATGGTATACTAATTTCTGCACATGACAGCCAAGATAAAACACAATATCCTTGTGCAAAGAATACTGTATGGACCTCAAAGTTACCTCATGCTAAAACTAAATGCAATGTAGATACAAGCAGGCATGGGTAATATATGCTGTAGATCAGAGAATGTTTTCTGTTGTTTTTATTATTACCCCAATAGTCAGGGTGAAAAATAAATGTAACATAATTGGGTGATGCTGATACTAGTGGCGTTAGTGAGGGTTCAAAGGGAAAGGTAAAGGGTAGTAGGTAGAGGTAAAGATGGATTTGATTAGTGGCATGTAGGGGAAATGGGGTTGGAAATATAACAAAGTACCGTGTCAATACTGAATAATCCTCATAAAGTTTCTTTAAAACAGGAAATCATCCAAAGTTTTGTGGTATTTGATAACATAATAATCCAACGTTCTCTTGTATTTTACAGTATGGATTCATCTTTACACTGAGAAATGAAATTGACTTTGGATGGAACACCTCCTACCCACACCTCTTGAATTGAGATTTTCTTAAATATTGCAGAGATAGGGGCATATTTATACAATTGTTAGTAGACCTGTGCATTTCTTGGAGATTTTTGGCTAATAGTTATGGGCCTCCTTAAGGAAGTATTTGACATCAATATCTTTCTAGACCCCTATTTTCTGGGGCTTTTTATGAATATCACATTATTGTGACAAAAGCTGTTGTTAGCTAGGACCCCTTGGGGAAAAGCCTATTCATCCCACAAACCACTTAAAAGATTAAAGCTATAGCTATACATTTTGAAAATGTATGAAGGCTTTGGATCTATTTTTGTGAAAAACCAAGCAGTTACGGTTTTCAATTCTTAGTTCCACTTTGTATATTAGCACAAAAGATTCAATGGCATAAGAGTCATAAAATACGACACTGGTGTTCAAATATTTACTAAACCTTTATTGTGACAAAAGTTGTTGGCAGCTAGGACCCCTTGGGCATCCTAATGAAAAAAAAAAAAAAACATTATTCTTCCCACAACCTACTCAAAAGATCAAAGCTATAGCTATACAAATTGAAAATGTGTGGAGGCTTTGGTTTTATTTTTGTGCAAAACCAAGCTGTTGTGGTTCTTAGTTCTGCATTGTATATGAACAAAAAAGCTTCTATGATGTCAGATCCATATAATAAGACACTGGTGTTCAAATAGAGAATGACAACAATGTTCAGTTAGGAATTTCATTTTTTGTTGTTTATGACTATCACCCAAGCAAAAAATTACATACACATACAATTTGCATAGTACTATGCAATACAAAAATGCCTGATGGTGTTTCCCAGGCTATACTGCCTGTGTCTTAACCACTTGGCGTCCGTGCTATAGCCAAATGACGGCCACAGCGCGGACCTGAATTTCCGGGAAGGCTGTCATATGACGTCCTCCCCTTTGCACGCCCGGCCCCTTACCACGTGATCAGCTGTCAGCCAATGACAGCTGATCACATGATGTAAACAAAAGCTCGGTAATCATTTTTTTTTTTGGTCAACAAACCCACACCATCACCAGCTTATGTGCAAGGGACATGGGTCCCGAAGAGTAAGAGGCAATTCTGCCTCATCTGTGCCCACCAGTACCCCCTGCCAGTGCCACCTGACATTGCCACCTGCCAGTGCCCACCAGTGCCACCTATCAATGCCCATGAGTGCCACATATCAATGCCCACAAGTGCCACCTATCAATGCCCACCAGTGGTGCCAATCAGTGCCACCTAGCAGTGCTGCCTATCGGTGTAACCAACCAGTGCCAATCAGTGCCCATTTGTGCCACCCAGTGCCCATCACTGCCACCCATCAGTGCCCATCACTGCCACCTATCGGTGCCCATCAGTGCCGCCTCATCAGCGTACAACAATGAAGGAGAAAAATTTACTAAATTTTATAACAAAATATAAAAAAATATAAAAAAAATTTTTTGGAATTCGTTTTTTTTACATTTTTGTTAACAAAAAATAAAAACCGCAGAGGTAATCAAATACCACCAAAAGAAAGCTCTATTTGTGGGGAAAAAATTATAAAAATTTAATTTGGGTACAGCGTTGTATGACCGCGCAATTGTCATTCAAAGTGCATCAGCGCTGAAAGCTGAAAATTGGTCTGGACAGGAGGGAGGTTTAAGTGCCCAGGAAGCAAGTGGTTAAAAATGTTTTTCTGTTCTGTTTTTTTAACCACCTCTGCCCGTGCAGCTCTCCACTGGCTGCTGACATCTTTGAGCCTCCAGTTTCCTAGCATTGAACGCTGGCCGCTTTCATAGGCTGGGGATGACGTCGCTCCTGCACATGTATGGGAACTCCTAAGCGTCGCCGAATTTCTACAGTGAGCTGCACGTGTGTAGCTGACTGTACAGGGGCAGACAGGCAGGGTATTTTTATTTAGAAGAGGCAAAGCATGTCTCCTACGCATTAAAAATCCCACCTGTTCAGCCATTTTTACAACAGGATAAGTGCAACATTTCGGAGCCACGCAGGACCCCTTCGTCAGGCACATGCCTGACAAACGGTTCCTGTGTAGCTCTGAAACATTGCACATATCCTGTTGTGATGTGATGTGATCTTTCTGCAATAAAAGTTTTGGACTGCAATTCAAGATCCTTGGTGTGCTGGCGAAAGCATATTTATTTACTTTCTAAGTCTGACTACAGTCCAGGCTAATTTGCTAAATCCTTGCTCCAGGTTAGTGACTGAGAAAGAGTCTAATTACCGGTTTCCTATTATGAATCTGATCACAGTATTTATTGTATATGTATACTTCTGCTTGCTGAGAGTTACTGCACTTAACATATTGTCATTGCCGTATTTTTTTTTAACAAGTTAGTTTTTATTATGTATGAGATGTCATAGTTTGCAGGCATTTCAGTGACTACGGTTCTTATCTATATTTTATTCTTGTGTTGGCAACAAAAAGAACTATTAAAATACTGTATTCTAAATAATTTAAATTATAAATATTAGCACAACTAAGTCATATCATCCTGTCTTGATCTTTGTATCCTGTCTTATAATTAATTTCTCATGTCTTGTTGAACTGCGCTTAGAAATTATTATGGCATACACTCGCCAGCTTATCTGTGAATATGTTCTATTGAAAAACGTTATTATATATTATCCATGATGTGGCCCAATGTGTTTGCTTGCTAGTTCATATTTCATTTGCAGGCTTTTGCAGGCTTTTTATCTAGAACATAAGACACATAAGACACTGATATAATTCAACACGTTTAGCTGCTACATATGCAAGTAATTACCGTCTATAGACGAAAGATTTATTCTCTTTGCATTAATTTGCATCTCAAACAACCCTATATCTCGATCTACAAGAGCAGAAATAAATTGTGGAACTAGAACTGACTAGGTGCTTTTGCAATATTAAACCAAATGTAAAAAAAAATAGCAAAGTACAAAAGCAATCTGGAAATAAACTGAGACGACAATGAAAATCAGGCTTTAATAAAATGTACCTATTGATTGTAGTGCATTAGAAATGCATAATCAGTTATCTTTTGTTATAAAAACATACAAAAGTACTGCTCCAGAGGTCATTTTATAATTTAGCCTTAATAAAAATATTTTAGTTTGCTTTGCAAGTTTTTGTTCCTGCAAAGGTGTCCGTAGTACTCTCTTTGTATACCAAATTGTCTAGATTTCCTATGATCTACGTTTGAAGTATTTAAACAACTAAACCTAACTAGGTGGTTACAAATTAGACCCTCCAAGATTTGCCAGTCAAAGGTGCTCTTTCATAAAGTCCTTGCTATGAATATGGCCCACCTGGAGAGAATTTTTTTTTTCTCAACAAACTCACAGGTTCAATTCAAGAATGTTTGAAGGGAAGAGGGAGGAAGAGGAGGCAGGCTGCAAGGAATACAGTTGCTGCAAAATCATCAGCTTTCTAAACAGTGTTTATGTCCAGTCATGATTCGCAGGCATTGGTTTACTAATAGGCTGCTCACTTTGCAAGAGAGTTTGCCCCAGGGCTTAGTAAATGTGGGTAAGTTTCCCTAATCATGTGCAAAAAAACAGCATATTTTTTTCTTGCACATGGTTGAATGATGGAAGTCAACAGAGCACCACCTCATTCACTAATCTTTGGGGCAAATTCCCCTGCCAGGTGCAACTTCCCTTGCAAAGCAAGCAGCCTTTTTGTCTTTTGTAAATTAATCCCAACATGTTTGGTTAGGCTGTTGAAGTATATACAAAGCAATTCTGCGCTGCCCTAAAAAGACAAGCAGCTAACACGACCAACAAAGTATAACAGAAAAAACACAATAAGTGTAGCGCTATTAAAATAAAAAAGCGTCCAATATGAAGAACGTTAACAGTTCCAAATATAAATGTAAAGGAAGAGTCATCCATATATACATGGGCAGAGAGTCTTCAGAAACTAAACACTTTCAAACAGAGATATATGACATCTGAGATGAAAACAGACACACCACCACCGAAAACGAAGAGGCTTACCAGATGGAGTGGACCCAAAGGGGCATACGCCGAGTTTGGTCGGATAAGGCTTAGGTGGTGAGTGGCTGAAGATGGCCCAAAATGGCGATGATGGTGGATTGACCAACACTTTGCTGTATCCCCCGAAGCGAAAACCCAGAGGAGCGGAGTGTATGGAGCAAACCTCGTGTTGTTATATCCCTCGGGACGATGTTTAGGAGCCAAGAGATGTTGGTGAAGAATAAAAAAGAGGAAGGAATGGCCACATAGTGTGAATCCGTAAATAAATGGAATTTATTGAAATACAAAGATATACACTCACATGTAGATCTGTATAAAAACAGCGCTGTGAAAAACGTGGCAACAGTGGGGTCCTACCTCTTGCACATGGTTGAATGATGGAAGTCAACAGAGCACCACCTCATTCACTAATCTTTGGGGCAAATTCCCCTGCCAGGTGCAACTTCCCTTGCAAAGCAAGCAGCCTTTTTGCCTTTTGTAAATCAATCCCAACATGTTTGGTTAGGCTGTTGAAGTAGAATGACTTATCTTGCTTCAGTATGTTTGTATAGGCTCCTAAAGTAGTGTGTACGGGGACAATATTTAAAATGTGCTTATTGCGGAAGGGATCGTAGAACATGTGGAATACTACATTATGAAGCACTCTGTTGATAGTTTTTTTTATTTTCAACAGCAAGGAGTTTATTCCAAAATTACAGGGTTGTAAATTCTGTGTGGCAGTCACTCAGATGAGAACATTTCCTGTGGCCCGTGTCTGGCCTTGTTGCTCTAACAATGCTGCAAGATGACTTGCAAAAAGGAAAAAAAAAATAAATAAAAAGGATATATAGATATAGGAGGGTACATAAGAAGAAGCAGCAAGTAAATTTGCGGGAAAAGACAACTTTTGAAAGAATGATAAATATACATAAATTTCCCAGTCTTCATAAAGCAAAAACAAAACAAAACTTCCCCTCTTCACAAAACTGGATCTGTTAGGTCTTCCGGGGACTCGTTGGCCATTGTAGTGGGACCTTGTCGGATCAATTGGCTATAATGTTTATAGTTTGCATGCAATTAGCTGGAGCCGGCATCTTCAGCGTCCTTATGAGCTCACCAGGACATAAATCATGCCATAAAGATAGTAGAAAAACGAGAGTAGGTAAAAAGCTAGTTTACACCATCCTTCCTTCTGATAGTATGCCAGAATATCTGCATTCATTATAGTGGTGGGATCATACAGGCTGGGTCGGCTCATATACCTCCAGCAGCGGCATGTTTAAACTGAGAGTGAACCATTCCGCGGCACATAGAAACATGACACAGAAGAACGCGTGGATGAGATACTCTGGAAGCACAAGTGGATTAAGTGTGTTACACTGGTCTATAGGATTCTTGTAGTCTATTTTCAATTCATCAAATGCGATTATATGCCAGATAGCGAAGAAGATGAGGGCGGCAGTGAGGAGAAGAGCGAGCATATACCAGAAGGCTGCAAATGTGAACGCCATGTTCAGTCCGGGGAGCGAGGAGGAGGCGACCGGGTTTAAGTCAGGGCTCTGGCTGGGCCATTCAAGAACAGTCACGAAGTTGTTGTGAAGCCACTCCTTCATTATTTTAGCTATGTGCTTAGGGTCATTGTCTTGTTGGAAGGTAAACCTTCGGCCCAGTCTGAGGCCCTGAGCACTCTGGAGAAAGTTTTTGTCCAGGATATCCCTGTACTTGGCCGCATTCATCTTTCCCTCAATTGCAACCAGTCGTCCTGTCCCTGCAGCTGAAAAACACCCCAGCAGCATGAAGCTGCCACCACCATGCTTCACTGTTGGGACTGTAATGGACAGGTGATGAGCAGTGCCTGGTTTTCTCCACACATACCGCTTAGAATTAAGGCCAAAAAGTTCTATCTTGGTCTCATCAGACCAGAGAATCTTATTTCTCACCATCTTGGAGTCCTTCAGGTGTTTTTTAGCAAACTCCTTGCGGGCTTTCATGTGTCTTGCACTGAGGAGAGGCTTCCGTCGGGCCACTCTGCCATAAAGCCCCGACTGGTGGAGGGCTGCAGTGATGGTTGACTTTCTACAACTTTCTCCCATCTCCCGACTGCATCTCTGGAGCTCAGCTACAGTGATCTTTGCGTTCTTCTTTACCTCTCTCACCAAGGCTCTTCTCCCCCTGATAGCTCAGTTTGGCGGGATGGCCAGCTCTAGGAAGGGTTCTGGTCATCCCAAACATCCTCCATTTAAGGATTATGGAGGCCACTGTGCTCTTAGGAACCTCAAGTGCAGCAGAAATTTTTTTGTAACCTTGGCCAGATCTGTGCCTTGCCACAATTCTGTCTCTGAGCTCTTCAGGCAGTTCCTTTGACCTCATGATTCTCATTTGCTCTGACATGCACTGTGAGCTGTAAGGTCTTATATAGACAGGTGTGTGGCTTTCCTAATCAAGTCCAATCAGTATAATCAAACACAGCTGGACTCAAATGAAGGTGTAGAACCATCTCAAGGATGATCAGAAGAAATGGACAGCACCTGAGTTAAATATATGAGTGTCACAGCAACGGGTCTGAATACTTAGGACCTTGTGATATTTCAGTTTTTCTTTTTTAATAAATCTGCAAACATGTCAACAATTCTGTGTTTTTCTGTCAATATGGGGTGCTGTGTGTACATTATTGAGGAAAAAATGAACTTAAATGATTTTAGCAAATGGTTGCAATATAACAAAGAGTGAAAAATTTAAAGGGGTCTGAATACTTTCCGTCCCCACTGTATAATATATATATATATATATATATATATATTTATATAAAATTGTAGGAAGCTGTGTCTACAGTTTTCTCTGGCCCTGGGAAAATGTCTTTCTCACAATGACAATTGTTTCTTCAAAAGACTAAGCTGATACAGTGGAACATGAGAGTATTTTTGTACTATTACTACAGTATTTTGTTTGCAGATGGTTAACCTTTTGAAATTTCACCCTCCGTCCAGCACTCTTCCCACGTCTTGTACTAAGCTCTTTTAAGGTCTTTGTGTGCAGACCACCAGGAGCCACCCAGTGATCCCTTCAAAAGTCTCCTGACCATGCTCATATGCTGTCAGAGTTGCACACTACTAACTCTGGAAGAATACAAACATTCTGTAAACAGTTCTTTATAAATGTCTACAGTTTTCCCTGGAACTGGGAAAATGTTAACCTTTCTCACAAGACCATGACAATGGCTAAGTCAAAAGACTAAGCAGATACAGTTGAACATGAGAGCATTTTTGTACTATTACTGTTGTATTTTGCTCACAGACAGTTAATTTTTTTCAATTTCTCCCTCCTCTCAGCACCCTTTCCATATCTTGTAAACTCATTTTAACCTTCTGGAAAGGCTGTCTACTGCTTAGACAAAGGAGTCACAGGAATACATAAGTACAAGACTTGGGGACAGTACTGGGGTTGGGATTGGCAGGATTTTTAAGAGCAACTCTGTCTATTATTTTTTACCTTTCTTCGTTCTACCTTTTCCACCTATTATGCTATTTTTTTAAAATAAAACCTTTCTGTTTTTATTAAATTATTTTTTAGATTCGGCAACAACCTCACTGTTTCTCTGTGCTTCTCTTTGCAAGCCAGTCAATTGTTTTTGACTGAAAAAGTTTTACGCTATCTGAACTGTCCCTACTCTAGCTATACACTAATGTAAAGATTACTGACATGGTCTCACTACACTACACTGAAACTATATGAGCGGTCCCTACTCTACACTAATGTATGTATGAATGACACGCTCTCACTACACTATAGTGAAACTATCTGAGCTGTCCCTACTCTAGCTGCACACTATGCAAAGCTGAATGATGGTCCTCCTCATTACACTCACACTATCCCTAGACTGACATTAAACTAATGTTCTACACTGACAATTGAAGCAAAATAGCACAGTATAGCACACTAGCTAACTAATAGCACTGAACAGAGCCCTGTTCTATCTCTCTCCACGCCAAAATCACACTGAAAATGCCTGCCATTGAAAGAATACTTTGATACTGTGGGGGGGATCAGCCATGATTGGATCAAGTCATGATGACAGTGTCCAATCATGACTCTGACAGCGCTCTGTGCCCTGATTGGCTGAAGCTTTCACTGTTTCAGCCAATCAGGGCTTGCAATGCACTGTTCAGCGCCTCAATGCATTGTGGTCGGTTCGGGGGGCGAACAAACAGTCGAACTACCCGTTTGTTTGCATGTTCGCTGAACAACAATGAAAGTTCGGCCCAAACTTAGCTCGGGCCGAACCATTCGCCCATCCCTATTCTCCATTTCATCCTCATAATCTTTCTTGTTTAGTATGTCCAGTCCCCCCCCTTGTCTTCCGGACGTATCACAACTTCCCTTTTCTTCCATATATCTTTGATTGTGAAGCGCAATACCCCCGTAGGAGCTGCTAGTTAGTTCGTTCCTTTTTGCCAGTGTGGTTCTATTACCCCCCACCTCCTTGCATTGATGACACCGCAGACAGTCTTGAACAAATAACATGAACTTTATTCTTTACATTGTTATATCACATAAAGAATGTGAACAAATCCGCCAGAAATATGAGCTGCCTTCCTAATTTGGTTCCTGTAATGGTCTGCAAATCTTCTCCCTCCTGTTTGCTACTACTTCCCAACCGCACAGCATTTCCTATTTAAATCCGAAGAACAATACTCTGAATAGAGTTCTTGGACTGACTGTTAGGATTTCTCCCAGTTGATCCTCAGCACCCCCAGTCTTTGGAATTACTGTTCCCCTGGGTTTGCACTCACGTGTACATTTGAGCAACCGTCCATGCTTGCCATAGAGGGTCCTCTCCCAGTCCTTCTTCTGTTGGTAGTAGCAGCCTTCTCCTTTTTAGATATTGCAGATTCTTACTGTTATCTCCTTCATCTCTCCTCCTGTTAAGGCACGTTCCCCTCCCCGGAGGGGAGAGTTCTTAAGCTGCACCAGCTTCTACATACTGTCTTTCTCTGCCATTCTTTTCCCATCAGCCAGCCTCCCTTGAGCATTTGACCCACAGTTTATATAGGCCTGTAAGCCCCTGCCCATACAAATTAATGATAGGCTCAGGGTGACCCATACAATTAACTACATCCTGTTCCAAATCAACCTGTTCTCCAGCAACTCTCATTGGTCAAACAAAGTGTCACTTTTGACAGAATGCAGGTGGTCACACCCCCAATTCTACTCTGTCATTCCCCCCCACCAAAATAAACCCAGCCAGGCTTAAACCAAACAGGGTAATGCCTGGAATTTTCACCTAACTCTAACCCTCACTAACTATCTAGCACACACCTAAGTAGGTAGGCGCTACAATTGTTTTCCAAAGGTTCCTATTCTTGGGTCCTTTCCTTCTGAGTTTCCTCAGATCATTTTCCGCCATCTTCTTAAAAACACCCAAGCATTCACTGCCGGGTACCCTGGGGTTAAAAATAGTTGTTCCTTAATGTGGTTTGGGTAAATTCGGTATATTCTGATTCTTTTGGTTCTTCATTCAGCGCAAAATGTTTTTTCAGATTCATTTTTCTCATAAATTTCTGTAGGTCAATATAGATCTCAAATCATCCACATTCTTATCCGGAGCAAACTTTAGGCCTAAATCCAGAATTCTTAGTTCTTCTTCATTAAAAATAGCATCACTCAGATTGAAAATTCCAGCTCCTGATATTCCCTTCTTCTTTTTCTTCTTCCCTCCTCGTTTTATTCTTGTCTGTTTCCTCTTTCTATATTTCTCTATGCTTGTCCCGGTTCCCTCTCCTAATTGTCGATCCATCCATTCAGTGTAGGTGCTCCTTGTCTCTGGGGGTGTGGATATCTCTGATTCCCATTGTGCCATTGATCCCTCTCTATATTCCTGGGGGGGCCTTGCCATTTCTGTGGTCCTTCTATATTTCCCCCTCCATCCTGGTGCCTTGTATGGCCCATAATCATTCTGTCTCTCTGGGGGTCTTTCTCATTGTCCCCCCTGGAAAAAATCCCTTTCCTCTACAAATCTTCTCCCCTCATCAAAATTACGGTAAGGGGTGTAGTGTCCCCCCCTTCTAAGGGGAGAAAACCTGTTGTTGGTAGGGATGTTGTATCTTGGAGTTAAAGGGGATCTGTTGTAGGAGGGTCTATATTGATTGTCTCTCCCTCTATCAAACTCTCTGGTTTGGTAATTTGATGCTCTAGACGGTGCTCCCTGTCTGTGTATAGGGGTACGGTACAGTCATATGTTGGGTGTTTTAAAACGTCTCTGTCCTCTTATTTCTTCTACTCTTTCTCCAGAGACTTCTTCCATTGATATATCTTCCAATTCTTCAGCCATTTCTTCAACTTCAGCTTGCCATTTATATACCTTCTTGTTTTTGTAATCATACACATCTCTCGTAATTTTTTTTCTGTTTTTTAGCTTGTGTCTCAATATGGTATTTCTTAATAACCTCCTGTAATTCTTTCTTTATCTTTATATTCTTTCTGGCTAGCAAAGGGCATCAATAGATTTCTGATCTCTGTGACACTAATCTCCACTTTCCGTAGTTTGAACTGTCTTTTAACAATGTTTTGTAACAAATCATTCTCACATTTGTTGCAAAAAAGAATACCATTCCTCCATAAGAGATGCATCCTCAATGCTATCATTTGGGTGTATATCCCACTGTAAACTCCTAGATGTCATCTTCTCACTAATGTACATCTCTAAGGTGGCTTTATCTCACCACACCCTTAATTGTTTCTCAATAGTGTGTCTTAGTTGTTTAAATAGACTATCCGTGTCCTGCCTATTATTAACCTGTTCTTGATTAAATATTCCTCCTAAATCAAGGGTGATCAAATGAATCTATATATATATCTCTATATATATAGATATATCTATATATAATTCTGTGCTTAGGTGTAAATGTGACTGCTGCCTCCCCTGGAAACTCCACTAAGTGAAGTAGAATGCAATATAAATATAAAGAGGTAGGTGGCGCTGCCAAGGGACTTAGTAATATGTTGACCAAAGCAACCTTAAAAAAGTGCTAAAGTGCATGTGCAAGTGCAAATTGTTACCAAAACTGCTAATGATCCTATTGTACCAAAAACTTGATCAATTAAAAAAACATGACTCTCCAAAGTGACTGGTGCCGAATTCCAAAGTGACTATATACGACAGATTGGTCACAACTTCTGTGCAAAAGGTGATCAACACTCGTGCTCCCCTCTCGGTTCCACACTCACCAGATAGCTGCACCCCTACAGGTGTAAAATGCATGTAGTCAGATCAGCCTTTGTTCCAGGTATCCAATGGAGTGACCTCTTCCACGGTGTGTTAGATCAAGGGGTTTCAGCATGTGGATGGATGGAAAGGAGGGACACTCATAATGTGAATCCGATAAAAAAAGGGGTATTTTATTTATAAAAAAGGCGCTCACTAGTGCCAGAAGCATGAACAGAGAGAATTCAGCAGATCTGAGATGCGTGCAATCCACAGACCAGATACAGGAAATCGGAAGTACCGGAAGTGACATGATCGTGTTCCAAGTTCCGTCTTGCACGTTTCGTCATCAGACGTTGTCAGAAGCGGTGCCATCTTGGTACAGCTCATCGCTAAGCCAGCCCCATAGGTTGTCCGAAATGCTCAAAATGAAAGCTGATTGGGGGGAATTGATCATTGGGAGTGCACTAAAAGTTCTCACAGCATTATTCCATGTAACTAATTGCTTAGTTAGAATAACTACAGTCAAGCATGGCGGTGGGAATGTCATGGTCTGGGGCTGCATGAGTGCTGCCAGCACTGTGGAGCTACAGTTCATTGAGGGAACCATGAATGCCAACATGTGACATACTGAAGCAGAGCATGATCCCCTCCCTTTGGAGACTGGGACGCAGGGAAATATTCCAACATGATAACGACCCCAAACACACCTCCAAGACGACCACTGCCTTGCTAATGAAGCTGATGGTAAAGGTGAAAGGTGAAGCACTGACCAAGCATGTCTCAAGACCTAAACCTTATTGAGCATCTGTGGGGCATCCTCAAAAGGAAGGTGGAGAAGCGCAAGGTCTTTAACATCCACCAGCTCTGTGATGTCGTCATGGAGGAGTGGAAGAGGACTCCAGTGGCAACCTGTGACGCTCTGGTGAACTCCATACCCAAGAGGGTTAAGGCAGTGCTGGAAAATAATGGTGGCCACGCAAAATATTGACACTTTGGGCCATAGGCGTGCCCACGGGGTGTGCCGGGTGTGCCCAGGCACACCCTAATCATTGTGCTCTCATTGGTTGTGAGTGACTGCCAGGTGTCAGTAATTGTGACTACTACTGGCTGCTCATGTCACCACTGCCTGGTCCTGCAAGAAAACGCACCATTTTTGTAGCCCAGCCTGCACTGCAGGGACTAGGGAGCCCCCGGGACCACAGGCGCGGCGGAGTGATCCGGCCGCATTTCCCGATGGGTCCTGTATAGTTCCGGCAGCGCAGGCAGCGGCAGCGGCGGAGTGATATGCATCTGCACTCTGCCCCCCTCCGGCCTCCTCTCTCTCCCTTCCCTCTGAAGAACCAGCGGACTCAGCGGAGCCTCAGGCTGGACTCGGATAGCGGCAGGCGGCTGGCTCAGCGAGCTCAGGTAAGCAGTGCCAGTGAGACACCACTGAGCAGGGAAGGGCAGTCAGTCACACAATGGATCGGACCAAAAATAAAAACAAAAAGGCAACTGGATTTGAACCCTCCCTGTCCCTGCCAGCAAAAAGCATAAAGTATGTGTGAATTTTTATATATATATATATATATATATATATATATATATATATATATATATATATACTTTTTTGCTGACAAGCCAGGCAGGGTTCATATTGATTTGAATTGTATATGTGATGTACATAAAAAAAATTATATATATATATATATATATATATATATATATATATATATATATATATATAGTTTTTTATGTACATCACATATACAATTCAAATCAATATGAACCCTGCCTGGCTTGTCAGCAAAAAAGTAAGTGTGTATATATATATATATATATATATATATATATATATATATATACTTACTTTTTTGCTGACAATCCAGGAAGGGTTCATATTGATTTGAATTGTATTATGTAACGCACACAAAAAAAAAAAAGATATATATATATTTGCCCATACATACATTAAGTCGATTTTTGAAATTGTTCTCACGTGTTAAAATAACGCTTCGATAATGTTATTTTAAAAAATAACAATTTAAAAAAATGACATTTAAAAATCAACTTGACCACGACCTTTGGAAGATTTTCCCCATTCAGGACCAGGCCATTTTTTGCTATTTAAGGCCCCTTTCACACGGTCGGACCGTTCAGGTCCGCCTGTCAGTTTTGACGGCGGACCTGAACGGGTGCCCCATGCTAGCCTATGGAGCGACATGTCCGCTGACATCCGACCCGGTCCAATCTGCTAAAAGCAGACGGATGCCTCTACGTTTGGATCCGTCGCTGGCGGATCGGATCAGGTGAGATCTGATGAAAACAGACATGCTATCCGTTTTCGTCCGATCTCTCCATAGGCAGCAGCGGCGCCTGACAAGCTGCTCCCCGCTCAGTGAGCAGAGAGGGACCTGTCATCCGCCGGCTCAGCGGAGATCAACGGAGAGATCTCCCGCTGAGCCGGCTGACTGAGGCGGACTCCATGGCAGCGGAGTCCGCCTCGTGTGAAAGGGGCCTAACTGCACTACTGAGAATTGCGCAGCCATGCAATACTTTACCCAAATGAATTTTATATAATTTTTTTCATGCAAATAGAGCTTTCTTTTGGTCGTATTTGATCCCCACTAGGTTTTTTATTTTTTGGTAAACAACAAAAAACTGTTACTACTACTGTTATAAAACCTATCCAATAAAATCAATTTTCTTCAAAAATTTAGGCCAAAATGTATTCTACTACATGTCTTTGGTATGTGCCAATGTGGGTTAACGTGCCTGTACATCAGCCCACATTGGAGCTGTGACTGCTGGTGCTCAAACATTTTTTTTTTTGGGGGGGGGGGGCTCAAACTGAAAAAAAAAACATCAAACGCAGCTACTGTGCCCATCAATTTCAGCCACTGTGCCCATCAAATGCAGCTACTGTACCCATACTTTTACTTGAGTGTTTTTGAGCTTCGAGCTACAAGCTACAAAACACTCAAATGTAAACGGGGTCCTAATGATTTATTGTTTATGTTGCAGTAGATAATGTGGATCTATTGTTGCTGCTGAAGGAAGCTTTTGTTGCTGTAGGGGATCTTTTATTGCTGGGGGGCTATTTTTGCTGGGGCCAGTGGGATTATTAGCGCTGCTGCTAAAATAAAGCACTGTAAAGCCTCGTACACACGATCGGAGTTTATACAAACTTTTCCGTGGATTTCTGTACAAAGGGCGTTGGCCGTGAACTTGTTAAGCATACACACGGCAGGACTTTTTAGGCAACAAACACGAACGTAGTGATGTTTCAACGTACTGATGACACTTCAAAAGAGAAAGAGGACGTTCAATTCTCTGGCGCCGCCCTTTGGTCAACTTCTGTATTGTTGTCTGATCTTTTGCATTGGTTCTGAGCATGCATTTTTGTACTAAAGTCCGATGATTTTGTGTACACACGATCGGACTTGCCAACGTCGGAATTTTGTTGCCACCAAGTTTATCTGTTCGCACAGCCAACATTTGTTCGATGAAAACCGAAAAAGTTTGTCCGATGTAGCATACACACGGTCGGATGTTGCCTCAAAACAGCTAATTTGCATGTTTGTTGTCAAAAAGTCAGATAGTGTGTATGGGCCTTCAGGGCTCATGCGCATAGGTGCTTACAGCTGTGCAGTGTAAACAACTAGGCATGTGTCAGTGGCTGCAAGTCACAGGTCTTTCGTACATCTAGTTAAAGTCAAATGCAAACTGAAATACTGCAGCAGCTTAGGCACCATCATGTTTCTCCCCTAGCCTGTCCTGCTGGTTACTCTGTTATATTTTTGCATTCAGAGTGTGTACTTATGATAGCTTTTTCTTTATAGGTTATACACTCTTGATGTACTAAGTTAATTGCGTATGTCAAGTTTGAAGTACACTGCTTTCTAGCAACAAAAAAAAATTGTATCATACAGAATTCCAAAATATGGATCGGTTTGTGTTCAAGAAACCCAAAAAATCGAATATCTCAGACTCGTCAATGGCTAAAACTGTGCAGGATGGCAACAGTTTGAATGCATGTAATGAGTCAAGTAACAACACAGAAGATACTATTTATATTACTGATCAGTGCGGTGTACACCCCCCGGCATCAGATATACCAATTGATGACTCCATGAGTAGTTCCAGCGCGTTACAAGCAATAAGTTATGACCAAGAGGAAGATATTACTTCTGTTAGTACACAGCCAAGCACTTCATGTTCAACAAAGCCATCAAACATAGCAGCTGATGATCCGGTCTGTAGTATTCCCACAAATAGATTGGAACGCCAGAGTCGACTCGCTAGAGGCCCTTTTCAGCCAAAATTGAGCATGTTTCCGAGAACCAAAATAGGGATTAAACAAAGAAATTTTCAGAGTGACTGGTATGAAAAATATAGGTGGATTGAATACAGTCCAGCAAAGGATGCAGCATTTTGTTTCTATTGCCGTTTCTTCTCTTGTAGTGATGCAACGCAGAAAGGTCATGCGGATCCAGCATTCACTGAAAAGGGATTCAGAAACTGGCACAGGGCTAATGAATGTTTTAAAACTCACCAACTTTCAAAATCCCACATGCTAAGCACTTCTGCATGGTCAAGCTTTAATGAAGGACAACCTATTGATATTTTATTGGATAAAAGTAAGCAGGCTTACCTATCCAAAAAAGAAGAAGAAAGGTGCCAAAACCGAATTGTTATGGAGAGACTAATTGACATTGTTCGGTGTTTGGCAATAGGTGGCAGACCATTCAGAGGTCACAATGAAAAAACTGACAGCCATGAAAAAGGTTTGTTTCTAGATATGGTCCATCTACTAAAAAAATATGATCCTGTCATGGAAAGACATTTGCAAGAATCTCCTCGAAATGCTACGTATCTGAGTAATCGCATCCAAAATGATTTAATTACATCCTTACATAATGTTGTCCAACAAAAAATCGTGTCATCAATAAATGGAAAAACAATTTCAATAATTGCAGATGATACTGCTGACTGTGGACACCATGAACAGATGTCTGTCATAGTACGGTATTTTAATAGTGAACTTCGTAGTCCAGTTGAACATTTTGTGTCGATTCAGAGGCTCTTAACAGTTGATGCTCAGTCAATCTTTGACCAGATAACCAAAGTTCTTGGAATTCTTAAAACCGACTGGTCATCAGTGATCTCTGTATGATTTGATGGAGCAGCTACCATGTCTGGATGCACTGCAGGCGTTCAGATGAAATGTAAAGAAAAAAATAGTGAAATAATCTATGTACACTGCTATGCCCATTGTTTGAACCTTGTCCTAGTAGATGCTTGCACTTCAAGTAAGCATTTGGCATTATTCAGTTTTTGTATGCCTTCATGGAGGCAAGTCCTGTTCGGCATGCTGTAATGGAGAAGATTTCAAAAGAAGTAGGAACTCAGCTGAAATCTTTAAAGTCACTATCTACTACAAGATGGGCATGCAGAGCAGAAGCCGTGGGCCCCAGTAAAACAAAACTATTCCATTATTCTAAAGGCTTTAGACGAGATTGTCCAAACAAGTCGCTTAGCTGATGCTAAAATAAGAGCCAGAGGCCTTATTTGTGAATTAGGTTCTTTCAAATGTATCTTTGCTCTTCACATGATGCACCCTATTCTCCAAATATTGGTAAAAGTTAGCAAGACTTTGCAAGCATCAAATCTCAGCTTGCTTACTGCAATGGCAGTGGTGAAAAGTTTGCGCAACTCCTTGGTCTCCATGAGAAATGACCCAGAATATTTTCAGTCTATTTTCAAAGACTGTGCGGAAATGTGTGCAGAAAATAACACATCTATTCCTCCAGTTAGGAAAAGAAAAACATCTGTTCTTCTTGATGAAGCAGCACATTCCCAGCATCACTATGATACAATGGAGGAACAGGAGAGGATAACTTCATTTTACCCACTGCTGGACTCATTGATAACAGGTATTGATCAGCGATTTGCACAGGAGTTTTGTGATATTGTTACTGCAGTAGGAAAACTGCTGAACTAAAAGATTGTTAAAGCTGATATGGAAATCCTTGCCAATAAATTTAAGGTGTCAGTGGATGAATTGGAAGCAGAAATCACATTGCTCCGAGATTATGATGGGCCTGTTCCTAAAGGTTGCACCACAAACACCATCAAAGAGTGGCTTGATTGGCTTAAGGAATCAGATCGTTCATCCACATTCCACGCTTTTTACAACTGTGTTCAATGTTTTACAGTCTTACCTGTAACAAGCTGCTCATGCGAAAGAGCTTTTTCAAAACTTGCACATGTTAAAAACAAACTGAGAAGTACAATGTGCCAAGAACGTCTTGATTCACTCTTGATGTTGTACACTGAGCAAGAATTGGCATGGTCGGCTAATTATAATGAAATTATTGAAGAATTTAAGTCTATAACACCTTCTGTGCGACGTCTTCTTCTCTAAAACATGTAGAGCAGGAAGCAATAATAATCTGTAGTGTGCAAACCATTTTTGATGCCAATTTGATGTCCAAATACATATTTCCAGGGCTTTTTTTCAGCAGGTACGTGGGAGAGCACAGTTCCGGCACCTCAGCACTGAATGTATATGCCAAGGGGTGGTGGGATTTGCTGGAGTGTCTATTGATATTGGCTGCTGGGGTCTCTATTGTCACTGGGTGATCTATTGATGCTGGGGAAGTCTATTACTGCTGGTGGGATCTATGGTTTCTGGGGGGTCAATTGTTGATGGGAGAATACTACTGTTGTGGGAGGGGGCTTATGTTGCTGGAGAGTATATTGTAACTGGATTCTGGGAGATCTATTGTTGCTGGGGAGATCTATTGTTGTTGGGGAGATCTATTGTTAATGGGAGGGATCTATTGTTGCTGGGAGGGATCTATTGTTGCTGGTGAATCTATAGTTGCTGGGGAGATATCTTGTTCTTGGGGGATCTATTGTTGCTGAGGGAATCATATTGTTGCTGGGGGATCTAACAAATGTATTTAATGCAGTAAATACAATTCAGGATATTAAAACATGGCAGAGAATTATTTAAAGCTTTATGTTAAAAGATTATTTAATTAATAAGTTAAAAAAATTGTGTTTGTTTACATTGATAAATGTTTTTTTAATTAAAAATGTTTTAATACATTTTAAAATGTTTGTTAACATTTATTTATAAGAGTGTGTGTGTGTGTGTGTGTATATGTGTATATATATATATATATATATATATATATATATATATATATATATATATATATACGCATGTGTGTTTGAGCTTTGGTTTGAGGTGCACACCCTAATGCAATAGGCTGCGCACGCCTATGCTTTGGGCCCAATGTGGACATTTTCACTTAGGGGTTACTCACTTTTTTTGCCAACGGTTTAGACATTAATGGCTGTGTGTTGAGTTATTTTGAGGGGACAGCAAATTGACACTGTTATACAAGCTGTACACTCACTACTTTACATTGTGGCAAAGTGTCATTTCTTCAGTGTTGTCACATGAAAAAATATAAAAAAAAAAATATTTACAAAAATGTGAAGGGTGTATTCACTTTTGTGAGATACTGTACATCAGGGATATGCAATTAGTGGACCTCCAGCTGTTGCAGAACTACAAGTCCCATGAAGCATAGCAAGACTCTGACAGCAACAAGCATGACACGCAGAGGCAAAGCATGATGGGACTTGTAGTTTTGCAACAGCTGGAGCTCCGCTAATTGCATAACCCTGCTGTACATAATGATTCTGAAAGAATATCATGAGTGATGCCATACTAAATGTATTCTATATATAAAAAACGTATAAAGATAAAAATGAAATAATACATTTATGCATGAACATATAAATATAAAGACATGGAATCCTTCCAATGCATGTAGGTGATTGTCCCTATTCATATGGTGGGGGGGAGGGGGCCTACCCAATATAAGGATATTTTCAAGGGTACCCCAAAACCGCCAGGGACGGGTATTATATCTATTATTCACTCCTAGTGATTAGAAATTTGATATGAAACAGTTGAGGTCAATATCAATATTAGGGCCACCAGTATGTAAGGACCCAAATCTATATATCTATCTGGGCTCATTTTGTGAAACCTTAATCTTGTTGCTGTCCTCTCTCCAGTGATCTTTAATCTGATCTATCCCATAAAAATAAGTCCTGTGGGATCTTTCTGGTGTAACTTCTTAAAATGTCTGGATAGGATATGTTTGGGAAAACCCTTTCTTATATTGTTTATGTGTTCCCTGATTCCTACACATAAAGGTCTGGTGGTTCTGCCTACATATTGTAATCAGCACAGACACTCGATAACATACTGTATATACTTGAGTATAAGTCGAGATTTTCAGCCCTTTTTTTTGGGCTGAAAGTGCCCCCCTCGACTTATACTCGAGTCACCGCCATCTGTCTGCATGATCAGCGTGTCATGCAGACAGGCGGCCAGGGTGTGATATTACCATTCGGTGGCCATTCACTGTTCAAAAGTCGCACCTCCTCCTCGTCTGTGATAGGCAGAAAACACAATTTCCCAGCAGTCAGTGTACAGCCTATCGCCTGTGGTATGAGGATGAGAGAATGTCCGTGATAGGCTGACCGCTGACTGCTGGGAAATGGAGTGTTCTGCCTAACACGGACGAGGAGGAGGCGCGGCTTTTGAACAATAGAATGGCCGCCGAATGGTAAAATCACTGGCTGATCGGTGCAGAGCGGCACACGGAGGATGCAGATCGCCACAGGGACACATGCACAGGACACAGGTAGGTGACACATGCACAGGACACATGCACACATACACAGGGACACATGCACACATACACAGGGACACATGCACACATACACAGGGACACATGCGCAGGACACAGGTAGATGACACATACACAGGGACACATGCACACATACACAGGGATACATGCACAGGACACAGGAAGGTATACAGCTGCAGATCGGCATTGTTGACCCTCTTTTTCCACTTACAGTAGCTGCTGCATTTCTCACCCTCATCTTATACTCAGGTCAATAAGTTTTTCCCAGTTTTTTGTGGTAAATTAAGGCCTCGACTTATACTCGGATCGACCTATACTCGAGTATATACGGTAAGTGACGTGTGTGCTGTTACAGGTGATTAATTCTCTTATTTGGGAGCTCTTGTATATACAAATCTTGCTTTTTTTTTGAAGAATCTTGGCTAGAACCCTATCCAATTTCAGGATAGGCCAATATTTCCTTACTATCTGTTCAACTGATTGATATTGCTTGTTGAATCCGGTAATGAAGGCTACATCAGTATATGGATCTCTTTGCTTTTTCTTTTTACCAGGAGTGTATTCCTACTCATATTTCTTACTTCCATTTTCAACTTCAATAAATCCTTCTTTTTATACCCCTTCTCCTCAATTTTTTTAATCATAGTATCAGCTTGTATTTCAAAATCTTCTAACGTACAGCTGTTTCTTCGCAACCTCATTAGTTGACCTTTGGGAATATTCCCTTTCCATTTTGGATGATGACAGCTTGAGATTGGTATGTAACCATTACGGTCCGTTGGTTTGAAGAAGGATCTGGTGTATAAACTGTCTCCTCTTTTAAATTTTTGTAGATCCAGGTAATCTATCTGTTCATAGTCCCAAAGGTGAAGGAGATTCCATATTTGTTGTGATTAATCTCACTGAAAAAGGCCTCCAAAGATTCAACCGGTTCTTCCCATAAGATACAAATATCACCTATGTATCTTCGGTAGAATTTTAAATGTGGTCGTTCACTCTCATAAACATGTTCCTTCTCCCACATGTTCACAAAAAGGTTTATGAACATGTGGTAGTCTGAACATAATAGTTCTTCTTGTACCAAAAATAGTTAATCTCCCTAGCCATTTTGTGACCCTCAAGAATAAACCCAATCTGTTCTTGTTTTAAGTCTGTGTTCTCATGTAGAGCCTTTTCTACTCCCTTTAGCCCGTCTTTCTGTACTATACTAGTGTACAATGAGTTAACATCAATAGTGGCCAAAAGGCAATTTTCAACACATAATATTTTCAAGTTCCGTGATTAATTCAGTACTATCTCTAAGGTATGATTTCCCTTTTTCTATCAATGGCTTCAAATATTGGTCAAGGCACTCTGCTAATCTTGAAAAGAGTGAATTTATCCCATTAATAATGGGTCTTCCTGGAGGATTATCACTCCTCTTATGTATCTTTGGCAGATAATATATTACTCAAGTTTTTGTGGATTCTGATATGAGGTATCTGGCCTCTCTTTTATTTAGTATCCCTTTTTCACATAATTTTTCAATTTCCTCTCATACTGAGTTTTAGGGTCACCCTTTAATCTCTTATAGGCATTTTACACTCTCAACAGATTCTCCATTTCATCCTCATAATCTTTCTTGTTTACTATGACCAGTCCCCCACCCTTGTCTGCTGAACGTATCACAACTTCCTTTTTCTACCCTATATCTTTGATTGTTTTCCAAGGAGATTACGATGGGATATACACCCAAATGATAGCATTGAGGATGCATCTCTTACAGAGGAATGGTATTCTTTTTTCAACAAATGTGACAATGATTTGTTACAAAACATTATTAAAAGAAGACAGTTCAAACTACAGAGAGTGGAGCTTAGTGTCACAGAGATCAAAAATCTATTGATGCCTTTTGCTACCAGAGAGAATCTAAAGTTAAGAAAAAAAGATAATTGCAGGAGGTTATTAGGAAATACCATAGTGAGGGGGGTGCGCATGCACGGGACTTTGTGGAAGACATGCTGACCGGGAGCTCCGACCTGCTCCGGCCTTCCATGGTCCCCACGAACGCTAAAAACAGCAGGATTCCCCCGAGACAGACCCCCTAACCTGCGGAAGGCTCAGGGCACCTGCCTGCATGCTGGGAGACCACCCCAAGAAGTAGGTCAGCTGGCAGCTTGATTTCAGCCTACCCGCCCCCACTGCTCCTAATATGGCAGCCGCGGCTCCACCATGCGGAGGCTCAGAGGAACAGGACTCCATAGCGGACCCTCCTCCAAAAAACCAACCAGCCTTCTCACTGTTTGCAACTCCTGTGAGTAGTCAATCCCCTCACAGAGCCTCCTCAGACTCCACTGAGTTGCTCCTCAGCAGAACTATGGCATATATACTGCACACCCCCATGCTGCAGACTTCCCTCAGCAATGCAACTTCCCAGCAGACCTACCCACAGCATCCAACCCCTCAATCTGACATGTCCCAGCTGCTGAACTGCTTTTCAAAAATGATAGCAGCTGTCTAGCCCAAAATGCCTCCCAGATCACTTCATCTATCAAAGCAGACCTGCAGAGCCTGGGAGCCCTCATGGATGTTATTGAACAGACAGTAGATAACACAGCAGCTTGCACTAATCAAAACACAACTTGCATACGCTGCAAGACCAACTTGAAATCGCACTTGCCAAAATCGACGTATCGAGAACAGAAGCAGGATATATAATTTCCGCATCAGAGGTATCCCTGAATCGGTCACAGACATTCCAGACACGGTAAAACTCTTCATAAATGATATCATCCCAGATATCCCAAGTCATAGACTTGAGCTGGACAGAGCCTATAGAGCACTGCAACCCCCACTTTTAGGAGTGAAAGAGGAAATCATGAAAAGATCCCGCAATCTTGATAACCTCTTCATACAATGAAACAAAATCCAAATCTTTGCGGATATCTTTCCGACCACAATCCAGAAGCGGAGGTCCCTCAAACCCCTCCTGGAAATATTAACACAGAAAACTATAAAATATTGATGGTCCTTCCCTTTCCACCTCCAGTTTCAACACAAGGACAAATCATATGGATTCTCCAGCTTCCAAGAAGGCGGACGACTGCTCCTCCGACTCGGATTCATCTCCCAAGCATTGCTCCCCAACAGCCTGCTCACCAATCAAGCTTTTCCAGGAGACCTCCACCAAACAGCCCCCTGACGCCGCTATGGAACAAACAGCAAACGAAGAGACATAGAGGCTCCAACCCTCCAAGATGATACTTTGCTTCACTTATCCCCTCTAGATTTGGTTTCTTTCTTTTTTAGGTGGTTTTACCACCGACTGTGTAGTGGCTTAAAACTACACCCACCGGACTCTTTGATCAGTTCGTTGAAACTGAAAATGTCTTCACTTTTATCTCCGTACACTCGCCCCTAGAGTTCACCTAGGGGTATCCCTCTTGGCAAGCCCCTATACCTGGTGGGCCACTCCCCCCCCCTCCCCTTCCCCCCTCTTCTTGCATCTCCTTCCCCATCTGTACAGCACTTCCCAAGTCAGTTATCTAATGTTTTTTATGCTCTCATAATTGTTAATTTGTCTGTCTAGATTTTGTTTTTTAAGTTTTTCGCTGGCCCTGCATGCCACATATGTATCTTCGGTAGAATTTTAAATGTGGTCGTTCACTCTCATAAACATGTTCCTTCTCCCACATGTTCACAAAAAGGTTTATGAACATGTGGTAGTCTGAACATAATAGTTCTTCTTGTACCAAAAATAGTTAATCTCCCTAGCCATTTTGTGACCCTCAAGAATAAACCCAATCTGTTCTTGTTTTAAGTCTGTGTTCTCATGTAGAGCCTTTTCTACTCCCTTTAGCCCGTCTTTCTGTACTATACTAGTGTACAATGAGTTAACATCAATAGTGGCCAAAAGGCAATTTTCAACACATATTTTCAAGTTCCGTGATTAATTCAGTACTATCTCTAAGGTATGATTTCCCTTTTTCTATCAATGGCTTCAAATATTGGTCAAGGCACTCTGCTAATCTTGAAAAGAGTGAATTTATCCCATTAATAATGGGTCTTCCTGGAGGATTATCACTCCTCTTATGTATCTTTGGCAGATAATATATTACTCAAGTTTTTGTGGATTCTGATATGAGGTATCTGGCCTCTCTTTTATTTAGTATCCCTTTTTCACATAATTTTTCAATTTCCTCTCATACTGAGTTTTAGGGTCACCCTTTAATCTCTTATAGGCATTTTACACTCTCAACAGATTCTCCATTTCATCCTCATAATCTTTCTTGTTTACTATGACCAGTCCCCCACCCTTGTCTGCTGAACGTATCACAACTTCCTTTTTCTACCCTATATCTTTGATTGTTTTCCAAGGAGATTACGATGGGATATACACCCAAATGATAGCATTGAGGATGCATCTCTTACAGAGGAATGGTATTCTTTTTTCAACAAATGTGACAATGATTTGTTACAAAACATTATTAAAAGAAGACAGTTCAAACTACAGAGAGTGGAGCTTAGTGTCACAGAGATCAAAAATCTATTGATGCCCTTTGCTACCAGAGAGAATCTAAAGTTAAGAAAAAAAGATAATTGCAGGAGGTTATTAGGAAATACCATAGTGAGGGGGGTGCGCATGCACGGGACTTCGTGGAAGACATGCTGACCGGGAGCTCCGACCTGCTCCGGCCTTCCATGGTCCCCACGAACGCTAAAAACAGCAGGATTCCCCCGAGACAGACCCCCTAACCTGCGGAAGGCTCAGGGCACCTGCCTGCATGCTGGGAGACCACCCCAAGAAGTAGGTCAGCTGGCAGCTTGATTTCAGCCTACCCGCCCCCACTGCTCCTAATATGGCAGCCGTGGCTCCACCATGCGGAGGCTCAGAGGAACAGGACTCCATAGCGGACCCTCCTCCAAAAAACCAACCAGCCTTCTCACTGTTTGCAACTCCTGTGAGTAGTCAATCCCCTCACAGAGCCTCCTCAGACTCCACTGAGTTGCTCCTCAGCAGAACTATGGCATATATACTGCACACCCCCATGCTGCAGACTTCCCTCAGCAATGCAACTTCCCAGCAGACCTACCCACAGCCTCCAACCCCTCAATCTGACATGTCCCAGCTGCTGAACTGCTTTTCAAAAATGCTAGCAGCTGTCTAGCCCAAAATGCCTCCCAGATCACTTCATCTATCAAAGCAGACCTGCAGAGCCTGGGAGCCCTCATGGATGTCATTGAACAGACAGTAGATAACACAGCAGCTTGCACTAATCAAAACACAACTTGCATACGCTGCAAGACCAACTTGAAATCGCACTTGCCAAAATCGACGTATCGAGAACAGAAGCAGGATATATAATTTCCGCATCAGAGGTATCCCTGAATCGGTCACAGACATTCCAGACACGGTAAAACTCTTCATAAATGATATCATTCCAGATATCCCAAGTCATAGACTTGAGCTGGACAGAGCCTATAGAGCACTGCAACCCCCACTTTTAGGAGTGAAAGAGGAAATCATGAAAAGATCCCGCAATCTTGATAACCTCTTCATACAATGAAACAAAATCCAAATCTTTGCGGATATCTTTCCGACCACAATCCAGAAGCGGAGGTCCCTCAAACCCCTCCTGGAAATATTAACACAGAAAACTATAAAATATTGATGGTCCTTCCCTTTCCACCTCCAGTTTCAACACAAGGACAAATCATATGGATTCTCCAGCTTCCAAGAAGGCGGACGACTGCTCCTCCGACTCGGATTCATCTCCCAAGCATTGCTCCCCAACAGCCTGCTCACCAATCAAGCTTTTCCAGGAGACCTCCACCAAACAGCCCCCTGACGCCGCTATGGAACAAACAGCAAACGAAGAGACATAGAGGCTCCAACCCTCCAAGATGATACTTTGCTTCACTTATCCACTCTAGATTTGGTTTCTTTCTTTTTTAGGCGGTTTTACCACCGACTGTGTAGTGGCTTAAAACTACACCCACCGGACTCTTTGATCAGTTCGTTGAAACTGAAAATGTCTTCACTTTTATCTCCGTACACTCGCCCCTAGAGTTCACCTAGGGGTATCCCTCTTGGCAAGCCCCTATACCTGGTGGGCCACTTCCTCCCCCCCCCTCCCCTTCCCCCCTCTTCTTGCATCTCCTTCCCCATCTGTACAGCACTTCCCAAGTCAGTTATCTAATGTTTTTTATGCTCTCATAATTGTTAATTTGTCTGTCTAGATTTTGTTTTTTAAGTTTTTCGCTGGCCCTGCATGCCACTCCTCCTGTTGTGACTTAGAGGGATTCTCTCCTCTAGTGACATCAGGACAGCAACCTCCTCCGAGGTTGCCACTTCACCAAGCCCATCCATTTTTTGGGTCTCGGATAAGGACTTGGCCGACCAGTCCTGCACCTACTTAGTCTTATACGATCTTGTCTAGGACCTCTTGTCTCTTTCACCCTTTCACCCCTTCTTCTCTCTCTCCTTCCCTTTCCATGTCTGCCCTGCCTTTATCTTATCTCCCTTTTTGTACTTCCCAGGATCTTTCACGGAAGGCTAGGCTCATCCAGACAACCCAGATGCCGTCCTGGCTCGGAACTTCACATCTCATCCCTCTCTCCTCATTTGGAGGGTAGAGTGATTATGGGCAGGGATTCCAACATAACCTTTGATCACCTCCTAGACAAAACAGCTTGCAGTATTCCCCACCTAAAAAAAAGCCCCAAACAAAGTCTCCACATTGCTCGACTCCTTCACTCCCTAGGCCTGATTGACTCCTGGAGGGAGCTAAACCCGTTAGCAAAAGACTACACACACTACTCAGCCCCACATAGGACATTTGCAAGAATTAACCATATCTTCATCCCCTCCTCTGAAATCCACTCAGCCTCTCAAACCTCAATACAAGATGTCCCATGGTCGGACCACTCACTAGTAATTCTAAAACTAACAGATTCTGCAGCTCCCTCGGGACCCTACCACTGGCGCCTAAACAAAACCATCCTTTCTAACTCAGTGCATTGCACTATGTTGGAAAAGGATCTCCGGGAATATTTTGTCACCAATGACATAGGTGACATCTCCCCAAGCACCCTTTGGGGAGCCCACAAACTGGTAATGAGAGGGAAGCTTATCCAGCTCTCCTCTAGATTGAAGCGTGAACGGAAAGCTGAAGTCCTGAACCTAGAGAAAGATTTCAAGGCTTGTAGTGTGATCCACAAACAAAAACCCACCCCCAATTCTCTAGCTAAACTAGAATCCACTAGATTAGCCCTTAATTTAGACCTCACCTCTAGCGCAAAAAAGCATCTAAGATGGGTTAGCGGCAGGCACTACCCACGAACGGACAAGATTGGCCCGCAGCTAGCAGCTAAACTTACCCCCAGACATAGAACCTTCGCCCTCCCCAAAGTCAAATCCTTGACTGGCTCCCTGACTCAGAATCCCAAAAAGATTCTAGAAGCCTTCCAGTCCTTCTATTCTAACTTATACTCTGAAAGCAACCCCAGCTCCCCCAGTCTACTGGAGTCCTTCTTGGAGAACGCCCCACTCCCAAAACTGCCAGACTCTTATCGCTCTATCCTGGACTCGCTGTTTCAGGAAACGGAGGTCCGAGTGGTCATCAAAGACCTTAAAAAAGGCTCAGCTCTGGGCCCTGATGGCTTTTCAACCCATTATTATAAGACCTTTGTGGATGCCCTCTCTCCTTATCTGGTCCGCTTCTTTAACTCCTTTAACTCCTTAAGCAAGGGCTCCCCCTTAGATCCTACAGCCAACATAGCATACATATTGGTAATCCCTAAACCGGGCAAAGATCCCAGTGAAGTAAGCAACTATAGGCCGATCTCCTTAATCAATAATGACTTAAGGGAATTATGTTTATGATAATTATATATAAATAATATATAATATATAATATATATATATTATATAATTATGTTATGTTAGTTTTGTGTTACTGCTCATACTGTCTGCTGGTTTGCACGCTGACTGATGCTAGTGCAGGGCACGTTTTCTTATCAATCCAGGTGTATTAATAAAAAAACTATTTACTTACCCATTATTTTGGAGGCAACCCTAATGCCCCGTACACACGGTTGGACATTGATCGGACATTCCGACAACAAAATCCTAGGATTTTTTCCGACGGATGTTGGCTCAAACTTGTCTTGCATACACACGGTCACACAAAGTTGTCGGAAAATCCGATCATTCTGAACGCAGTGACGTAAAACACGTACGTCGGGACTATAAACGGGGAAGTAGCCAATAGCTTTCATCTCTTTATTTATTCTGAACATGCGTGGCACTTTGTGCTTCGGATTTGTGTACACATGATCGGAAATTTCGACAACGGATTTTGTTGTCGGAAAATTTTATAGCCTGCTCTCAAACTTTGTGTGTCGGAAAATCCGATGGAAAATGTGTGATGGAGCCTACACACGGTCGGAATTTCCGACAACAAGGTCCTATCACTAGGGATGAGCCGAACACCCCCCTGTTCGGTTCGCACCAGAACATGCGAACAGGAAAAAAGTTTGTTCGAACACGCGAACACCGTTAAAGTCTATGGGACACGAACATGAATAATCAAAAGTGCTCATTTTAAAGGCTAATATGCAAGTTATTGTCATAAAAAGTGTTTGGGGACCTGGGTCCTGCCCCAGGGGACATGGATCAATGCAAAAAAAAGTTTTAAAAACGGCCGTTTTTTCAGGAGCAGTGATTTTAATAATGCTTAAAGTCAAACAATAAAAGTGTAATATCCCTTTAAATTTCATACCTGGGGGGTGTCTATAGTATGCCTGTAAAGGGGCGCATGTTTCCTGTGTTTAGAACAGTCTGACAGCAAAATGAAATTTTGAAGGAAAAAACTCATTTAAAACTACCCGCGGCTATTGCATTGCCGACAATACACATAGAAGTTCATTGATAAAAACGGCATGGGAATTCCCCAAAGGGGAACCCCGAACCAAAATTAAAAAAAAAAAATGACGTGGGAGTCCCCCTAAATTCCATACCAGGCCTTCAGGTCTGGTATGGATATTAAGGGGAACCCCGGCCAAAATTAAAAAAAAAAATGACGTGGGGTTCCCCCTAAATTCCATACCAGACCCTTCAGGTCTGGTATGGATTTTAAGGGGAACCCCGCGCCAAAAAAAAAAAAAAAAAAAAACGGCGTGGGGTCCCCCCAAAAATCCATACCAGACCCTTATCCGAGCAGGCAACCTGGCAGGCTGCAGGAAAAGAGGGGGGGACGAGAGTGCGGCCCCCCCCCTCCTGAACCGTACCAGGCCACATGCCCTCAACATTGGGAGGGTGCTTTGGGGTAGCCCCCCAAAACACCTTGTCCCCATGTTGATGAGGACAAGGGCCTCATCCCCACAACCCTGGCCGGTGGTTGTGGGGGTCTGCGGGCGGGGGGCTTATCGGAATCTGGAAGCCCCCTTTAACAAGGGGACCCCCAGATCCCGGCCCCCCCCCTGTGTGAAATGGTAAGGGGGTACAAAAGTACCCCTACCATTTCACTAAAAAACTGTCAAAAATGTTAAAAATGACAAGAGACAGTTTTTGACAATTCCTTTATTTAAATACTTCTTCTTTCTTCTATCTTCCTTCATCTTCTGGTTCTTCTGGTTCTTCTGGCTCTTCTGGTTCTTCCTCCGGCGTTCTCGTCCAGCATCTCCTCCGCGGCGTCTTCTATCTTCTTCTCCTCGGGCCGCTCCGCACCCATGGCATGGGGGGAGGCTCCCGCTCTTCTCTTCTTCTTCATCTTCTTCTCTTCTTCTCTTCTTCATTTTCTTCTCCGGGCCGCTCCGCATCCATGCTGGCATGGAGGGAGGCTCCCGCTGTGTGACGGCGCTCCTCGTCTGACAGTTCTTAAATAACGGGGGGCGGGGCCACCCGGTGACCCCGCCCCCCTCTGACGCACGGGACATGACGGGACTTCCCTGTGGCATTCCCCGTGACGTCACAGGGAAGTCCCGTCAAGTCACCGTGCGTCAGAGGGGGGCGGGGTCACCGGGTGGCCCCGCCCCCCGTTATTTAAGAACTGTCAGACGAGGAGCGCCGTCACACAGCGGGAGCCTCCCTCCATGCTAGCATGTGTGAGGAGCGGCCCGGAGAAGAAAATGAAGAAGAGAAGAAAAGAAGAAGAGAAGAAGATGAAGAAGAAGAGAAGAGCGGGAGCCTCCCCCCATGCCATGGGTGCGGAGCGGCCCGAGGAGAAGAAGATAGAAGACGCCGCGGAGGAGATGCTGGACGAGAACGCCGGAGGAAGAACCAGAAGAGCCAGAAGAACCAGAAGATGAAGGAAGATAGAAGAAAGAAGAAGTATTTAAATAAAGGAATTGTCAAAAACTGTCTCTTGTCATTTTTAACAGTTTTTTAGTGAAATGGTAGGGGTACTTTTGTACCCCCTTACCATTTCACACAGGGGGGGGCCGGGATCTGGGGGTCCCCTTGTTAAAGGGGGCTTCCAGATTCCGATAAGCCCCCCGCCCGCAGACCCCCACAACCACCGGCCAGGGTTGTGGGGACGAGGCCCTTGTCCTCATCAACAGGGGGACAAGGTGTTTTGGGGGGCTACCCCAAAGCACCCTCCCAATGTTGAGGGCATGTGGCCTGGTACGGTTCAGGAGGGGGGGGGGGTCCGCACTCTCGTCCCCCCCTCTTTTCCTGCGGCCTGCCAGGTTGCGTGCTCGGATAAGGGTCTGGTATGGATTTTTGGGGGGACCCCACGCCGTTTTTTTTTTTTTTTTGGCGCGGGGTTCCCCTTAAAATCCATACCAGACCTGAGGTCTGGTATGGAATTTAGGGGGAACCCCACGTCATTTTTTTTTTTTTATTTTGGCCGGGGTTCCCCTTAATATCCATACCAGACCTGAAGGGCCTGGTATGGAATTTAGGGGGACTCCCACGTCATTTTTTTTTTTAAATTTTGGTTCGGGGTTCCCCTTTGGGGAATTCCCATGCCGTTTTTATCAATGAACTTCTATGTGTATTGTCGGCAATGCAATAGCCGCGGGTAGTTTTAAATGAGTTTTTTCCTTCAAAATTTCATTTTGCTGTCAGACTGTTCTAAACACAGGAAACATGCGCCCCTTTACAGGCATACTATAGACACCCCCCAGGTACGAAATTTAAAGGGATATTACACTTTTATTGTTTGACTTTAAGCATTATTAAAATCACTGCTCCTGAAAAAACGGCCGTTTTTAAAACTTTTTTTTGCATTGATCCATGTCCCCTGTGGCAGGACCTGGGTCCCCAAACACTTTTTATGACAATAACTTGCATATTAGCCTTTAAAATTAGCACTTTTGATTTCTCCCATAGACTTTTAAAGGGTGTTCCGCGGCATTCGAATTTGCCGCGAACACCCCAAATTGTTCGCTGTTCGGCGAACTGGCGAACAGCCGATGTTCGAGTCGAACATGAGTTCGACTCGAACTCGAAGCTCATCCCTACCTATCACACATTTTCCGTTGGAAAATCCGACCATGTGTACAGGGCATAAGAGTCATCACAATACATTTGAACTGAAATAAATAAAGATAAAGAAAGTCTGATAGTGTCAAACGTGGTTTGCTAATCCTCAACTTCTCTTAAAAAAATGATAAAAGTTTTAGACACCAAAATTGACATGCTTAGTGCTTGCACATCATTTCATGTCAGTCACAGATATATGTTCTATTACGTAGCTTCCCCTTTATGTGACAAATGAGTAAGAAAAATGTGCTATATAAAAAGATTCATGTGTCATGTGTTGAAACTGCATATCATCACACAATTATAATAGTCGGAATAGAATTTGAGTTATGTCAGTGATAAATTATATTTTCAAGTTCTTCTAATCAATCACCTTCGCTATTTTCAGAACATTTATGACTTTGTTCGTTATTAGCTAGGCGAATATTTACATTTTTTACTTCTGTTATTGTTACATTCTTTTTCTAGGACAACTGTTAACTCCACTACAGTGTGGTTCTAGCATTTTAAAGCATAGAAAAACAATTATCTATTAATGTTTGATACACTTGTTTCTATGGTAAAAGTACATTTATTTGTTCATTCATTCCTTGTTTATTAACCCACCAATTTCTGCAATGGTAGAAGGGGACAAAAGCCTTGGGCACATGGATGTTTTATAGGCCACCTTTTTACTGACATGTTTTCTGGTTAAAGATAGAGTGAGTGACTAAAGCATGAAGTGTAATGTTAATTTTTTAATTTTTTTCACTGATGGTACTGGTTTAAGGAGAAGGCATAGAAACATTATTTTAAATAACTTTACAGCCTGCAGAGCTTTTTGAGTCGTGGCAGGACAAAGTCTTTGCCCAATTCCTTGTTCTGAGCTTGGCTTGCATACCCCAATTTTAAACAACTTTACAAATACAAATATCTGGCCTTTGAACAGGAAAAAAAATATTGAGTGACCAAATGCTTGTGAATTCGGCTTGAAGTTCAACCAACCTAAACTGAGCAATTAATCCTGCTAAAATCGGTGTGGGAGCGGGGACATGGTGGCAACTCTACTGTTAAATTTTGGCAATTTTGGGGGCTAATAGGCAACCCATTATCCAAAAAAGAGCACAGGGAGCTGGTGATTTAAAATAGGAAAAATTATATAATTTTTTTTTTAAACACACAGCAGTGAGAGGCTCCTTTTAAGTCTAGGTTTACATCTATGCAGCTGTGCTTGGTGCGTTTTTCAGGCACGTTTTTCCGTGCATTTTGCATTTTTAAACCAGTGTTTTTATGCGTTTTTGCATTTTGCGTTTTACAATTTTTCTCCTCTTTAAACGCACTGTAAAACACACTGTATATAGCTGGTTGCTAAGGAGGGGTCGGGAAGCCGGCTGCTGCATCCTTAGCAGCTCCCCCCCCCGCCCCAAAGCACCTTGCCCCCATCTTGATGAGAACAAGGACCTCTTCTGGACAATCCTAGCTGTTGGTTGTCAGGGTCTGCAGGCAGGGGGCTTATCGGAATCTGAAAGCCCCCCTTTAAAACGGGGGCCCCCAGATCCAGGCCCCCCCATGCTACTCATTCACCAAAAAAGCAGTGAAATGTAATAAATACACAAGAGCCGTTTTTTTACAATTCCTTTAATAGTAGCTCTCTTCCTGCCATCTTCTCCTTCCCGCCGTCTCCTCCTCAAGCTGTCTCTTCCCGATGTCTTCTTCCCGCTGTCTCCTCCTCCAGCTGTCTCTTCCCACTGTCTTCTCCTTCCCGCCACTTGCCCCTGACTCTCCAGGTGATGTCATCGGATGGCCACGCCCCATTGCTATATATGAGTCAGCAGAGAGTCGGGGGCAACAAAACAAGACATCAACAGAACAAGAGCATTTTTATTTTATTTGTTTAGTAGGTAACCGGCGGCGAGGAAGAAGACAGCAGCGGGAAGAGACGGCGGGGGGGGGGGAAGAGGGGGGAAGAGACAACTCGAGGAGAAGACAGTGGGAAGTGACGGCGGGAAGTTGAAGACAGCGGGAAGAGATGGCTGGAGGAGAAGACGGCAGGAAGGAGAAGACGGCGGGAAGAGACGGCTAGAGAAGACAGAGCTATTAATAAAGGAATTGTTAAAAACCGCCTTTTGTGTTTTTATTACACTTCACTGCTTTTTTGGTGAATGGGTAAGTTTACGATGTACCTAATACCATTCTCAAAGGGGGGCTTCCAGATTAAGATAAGCCCCCTGCCTACAGACCCCGACAGCCACCGGCTAGGTTTGTCAGGACGAGGCCCTAGTCCTCATTAACATGGAGACAAGGTGCTTTGGGATGAGGCTCCCCCAGCCCAAAGGACCCAACCCCCACATGTTGAGGGCATGCTGCCTGGTATGGATTAGGGGGAGTGCTCGCTCGTCCCCTCCTTTTCCTGACCTGCTGGGTGGCATGCTCGGATAAGGGTCTGGTAAGGATTTTGGGGGACAACATGACATTTTTTGAAAAACATTTTGGCGTGGGGGTCCCCCTTCAATCCATACTAGACCTGAAGGGCCTGGCACGGACCTGGGGGGGGACCCCACGCCGTTTTTTTCGCAAATTTTTTTTTTTTTTTTACATTCAGCTTTCAGCGGGGGAATCCTGCTGACAGCTGATGACTCATCGGTTGTTAAGGATGCGGCAGACAGCTTCCCGGCCCCCTGCTTAGCAACCAGCTATATACAGTGTTAAAATAAGAACGGCAAAATGCAAAACACATCAAAAATCGCATCAGAAATGCACCACTTGCATTTCTGGCGCAGCTCCATAGAAGTCTATTACAAATCATGGGAAAAAAAGTCCCAGACCCTTTCCAAAAACGCACCGGCCGCAAAATGCATAGATGTGAACTAGTACCATAGGAAACCATGTTAAATGGACTGTAGTGCATTTCTGCAAACTGCAGAATGCACTAAAAATGCATAAGTGTGAACGTAGGGTTAATGTATCTTTGAAGCAACATGAAAAACACACCACTACTTTAAATCACATGCTTAGAAAGTGGTGTTATGGAACAATATAATTTTAATGGACAATATCAGTGACACTGTATAATGGCAAAAAAATATTTTGGATGTGTAGTTGATTATCCGGTTCCCGACCGGCGCACGCCGATGTACATCAGCAGAATGGCACGGCTGGGCAAATGGGCGTACCCGTACGTCCATTTGAATTCCCCGCCATGCCATTGCGTGCGCGCGCCGGCCGGGAGCTCCGTGAGTCGGGTCGCGGCTCCTGCGGACTCGATCGCCGCGGGGATACCCGCGATCGCCTCACGGAGCGGATGAACGGGGAGATGCCGTTGTAAACAGCATCTCCCCGTTCTGCCTAGTGACAAGTGTCACTCGATCTCTGCTCCCTGTCATCGGAGCAGAGATCAGTGATGTCACACATAGAGCCCATCCCTCTACAGTTAGTAATCACTCCCTAGGACACACTTAACCCCTCCCCGCCCCCTAGTGGTTAACCCCTTCACTGCCAGTGCCATTTACACAGTAATCAGTGCATTTTTAATTGCACTGATCGCTGTATAAATGACAATGGTCCCAAAAATGTGTCAAAAATGTCCGACATGTCCGCCATAACGTCTCAGTCACAATAAAAATCGCTGATCGCCGGCCATTACTAGTAAAAAAAAAATTATTAATAAAAATGCCATAAAACTATCCCCTATTTAGTAAACGCTATAACGTTTGCGCAAACCAATTATTAAATGTTTATTGCGATTTTTTTTTACCAAAAATATGTAGAAGAATACGATCGGCCTAAACTGAGGAAAAAAAATGTTTTTTTATATATTTTTGGGGGATATTTTTTATAGCAAAATGTAAAAAATAATGCGTTTTTTTTCAAAATTGTCGCTCTTATTTTGTTTATAGCGCAAAAAAAAAAAATTGCAGAGGTGATCAAATACCACCAAAAGAAAGCTCTATTTGTGGGAAAAAAAGGACGGAAATTTTGTTTGGGAGCCACGTCGCACGACAGCGCAATTGTCAGTTAAAGCGACGCAGTGCCGAATCGCAAAAAAATGCTCTGGTCAGGAAGGGGGTAAAATCTTCCGGGGCTGAAGTGGTTAAATAACTTTTTTACATTTTAGCTTGGCTTAAATACAACAGCATCCTGATCAGATTCATTTTAACCTAATAAAAAATAGCTTTATTAGGTATTTTTGACTGCAAAATAGATTTTAGATTTTTTTCTTAAGTGGTAATACAGTTGCAATAAAAAGTATGTGAACCCCTTTGGAATGATATGGATTTCTGCACAAATTGGTCATAAAACGTGATCTGATGTTCATCTAAGTCACAACAATAGACAATCACAGTCTGCTTAAACTAATAACACACAAAGAATTAAATGTTACCATGTTTTTATTAAACGCACCATGTAAACATTCACAGTGCAGGTGGAAAAAGTATGTGAACCCTTGGATTTAATAACTGGTTGAACCTCCTTTGGCAGCAATAACTTCAACCAAACGTTTCCTGTAGTTGCAGATCAGACGTGCACAACGGTCAGGAGTAATTCTTGACCATTCCTCTTTACAGAACTGTTTCAGTTCAGCAATATTCTTGGGATGTCTGGTGTGAATTGCTTTCTTAAAGTCATGCCACAGCATCTCAATCGGGTTGAGGTCAGGACTCTGACTGGGCCACTCCAGAAGGCATATTTTCTTCTGTTTAAGCCATTCTGTTGTTGATTTACTTCTATGCTTTGGGTCGTTGTCCTTTTGCAACACCCATCTTCTGTTGAGCTTTAGCTGGTGGACAGATGGCCTTAAGTTCTCCTGCAAAATGTCTTGATAAACTTGGCAATTCATTTTTCCTTCAATGATAGCAATCCGTCAAGGCCCTGACGCAGCAAAGCAGCCCCAAACCATGATGCCCTTAACACCATACTTCACAGTTGGGATGAGGTTTTGATGTTGGTGTGCTGTGCCTCTTTTTCTCCATACATAGTGTTGTGTGTTTCTTCCAAACAACTCAACTTTGGTTTCATCTGTCCACAGAATATTTTGCCAGTACTGCTGTGGAACATCCAGGTGCTCTTGTGCAAACTGTAAATGTGCAGCAATGTTTTTTTTGGACAGCAGTGGCTTCCTCTGTGGTATCCTCCCATGAAATCCATTCCTGTTTAGCGTTTTACGTATCATAGGTTCGCTAAAAGGGATGTTGGCATTTGCCAGAGACTTTTGTAATTCTTTAGCTGACACTCTAGGATTCTTCTTCACCTCATTGAGCAGTCTGCGCTGTGCTCTTGCAGTCATCTTTACAGGACGCCCACTCCTAGGGAGACTAGCAGCAGTGCTGAACTTTCTCCATTTATAGACAAATTGTCTTACCATTGACTGATAAACAGCAAGGCTTTTGGAGATACTTTTATAACCCTTTCCAGCTTTATGCAAGTCAACAATTCTTAATCGTAGGTCTTCTGAGAGCTCTTTTGTGGGAGGCATCATTCACATTCAGACAATGCTTCTTTTGAAAAGCAAACCCAGAATATAAAACATGGTAGCATTTAATTCTTTGTGTGTTGTTGTTTTAAGCAGACTGTGATTGTCTATTGTTGTGACTTAGATGAAGATCAGATCACATTTTATGACCAATTTGTGCAGAAATCCATTTCATTCCAAAAGGGTTCACATACTTTTTATTGCAACTGTAGACATGAATTGACAATTGGAAGTTGCAGCCACAATAGATCTAAAAGCTACAGGAAAGTTTACTTGATCAGTGACACAACAGTTTAATAATATCTTAATGTGAGTTTTTTTTTTTGCAGTACTACACTGTAGTCTGTTTGTTAAAGTTCACAAAAATACTTCAAAACCACAGCCCTGCATTCTCTGTTGCACACTACTTTATTGCACTAGTATGTGGTGACATGCTGTAAACAAACAACAGCTTTGCTTGTGCCAGCAACAAATGTACATTGTGGACCCCCCCTCCCAAAAAAAAAAGTCCCTAGAAAATAAAATATACCCTCCCCGAAAAAAAGAAACAAACACTAAACTCAGTCCCAATTTTGTTCAGCCTAGAATTAAATAAAACAGGCTAAATGTGAAATAAAAAAAAACAACAAAAAAGGACTGTAGGAGCAGTAAGACGTAATGTTTTTGTGCTTAAGCAGGCCCTTTAAAATGTATGGTGACCCCCAGAGCCAGGGAGAACTGACATTCCTCCTCAGGGTGCAGGAAGTCTTGCTAGCAGCAAGGTAGGTGTCCTCACTGGGCAAGAGAAGTCATCAGATGGCTTCAGCAAGTAGGCAAGTAGACAGGCAGCTGGTGCTGGTGACAGCAGGCAGGGTAGCAGGGTCAGGCAGGCTGGGTCATACACAGATGGAAAGAATCGGGTACAGGTCACAGACAGGAACGTGGTCGATAGGCAAGCCAGGTCTGGAAATAATCAGTGGAACTGGAGCCAAAGGAGCAGACAGAAGAATGGTCAGTGAACTAGCAGAGGTCGATGCAGGTGGAGTTCAGAGAATGGTCAAGACAAGCCGGGTTGATAACTGGAAGCAGGATACAGGTTCACAAGATAACAGATACACAGGAGGCTGAAGACAAGGCTGCATTGATTTTGAGCACTAGCTGGGTTTAAATAGTCTGTTTAGCACCAGCATCTGTCACAGGTACATGTAAGCGTCTGTGCACACGGGGATACCTGACAGCTTGTGTGTGCGCGTGAGTTCACGTATGCGCATATCTATTAGCCAGTGCTCAATTCTTACGAACATGAAAGGGAATCAGTTTTAGCTTGTGCCCAGGAGTTCTTTCAGCAGAATTATTCTATTTGCTGGCTAGTGCATCCAGACATTGATCTCTCCCAATGGGCAGCCTCCGGGTGCCCAACTGAGCTAGTTTCTCCAGATGATTACACCTGAATGCTTGGATAAGTCTCTCAGGATGTATATTGTTCTCAGGTCCAAAGAATTCTCCTCAGGTCTGTACTCTTTCCACTTGACCAGGTACTGGACCTGATTCCGTCTTTTCCTGCAATCCATGATTGCCTCTACTTCGTATTCCTCTTCACCATTCATCATTCAGGAGGACCACTATTTCATTCAGGAAATGGGTCTGGCACCGCAGGCTTCAGTAAAGTTATATGAAAGACAGGGTGGATTTTAAGAGAATCTGGTAACACCAACTCATAGGCAACATCATTGATTCTTTTCTTCACGGTAAATGGTCCCACATATTTAGGACCTAATTTCCTAGACGGGCAGGCTAACTTTAAATTTGTTGTGGTCAACCATACCTGATCACCAAGCTCCAGGATCAGATCTTCTCGCCTCTTCTTATCAAAAGACCTTTTAGAGTCTTCTTGTGCCTTATGCCATGTACACACGGCCGGACTTTTCGACCAAACTTGTCCGACGGAACGAATCCGTCGGACAATCTGACCGTGTGTGGACTTCATTGGACCTGCAGCGGACTTTTTCGGTCAAAAATCAGACGGACTTTAGATTTGGAACATGTTTCAAATCTCTCCGAAGGACTCGAGTCCGGTCGAAAAATCCGCTCGTCTGTATGCTAGTCCAACGGACGAAAACCAACGCTAGGGCAGCTATTGGCTATCAACTTCCTTCTTTTAGTCTGGACGTACGTCATCACGTACGAATCCGTCGGACTTTGGTGTGATCGTGTGTAGGAAGTCCGTTCGTTCGAAAGTCCATTGGAAGTCCGTCAAAAGTCCGTCGGTAAGTCCGCCTGTGTGTACACGGCATTAGTCATATTTTCTTGTAGCAGATGACTATTAGAGCTAAGTTCACTGTATCTTGAACAGCTGGAATTGGAAATTCAGGTGCTGTGGTGGTCAAGAATGAAGGGTGAAACCCATAGTTGGCAAAAAACGGAGATTGCTTAATGGAAGAATGTTCAGAATTGGTATACGCAAACTCAGCTAATGGTAACAGTGACACCCAATCATCCTGCAAAAAAGAAAAGAAGCAGCGCAGATACTGTTCTAATGTCTGATTGGTCCTTTCAGTTTGACCAGTGGTCTGTGGGTGGAATGCTGAGGAGAATGACAGATCAATCTTCAGGATTTCAGGCAAAGCTCTCCAAAACTGAACCCCAGGATCCGACACAATGTTAACAGGAAGTCCATGCAATCTCACTATTTCTTTTATAAAGATCCGTGCCATCTCCAAAGCTGATGGTGTACCCTTCATGGGTACGAAATGTGCCATTGTCAGAGGAACATTCCTTCCTATCATTCCGGCCGCGTCCTTGCGCGCATGCGCGGCGGAACAGCGTTCCGGCGCATTCGCGGTCCGGCACTACGGCGCTCGCACATGCGCACTAGCGCACACCCACCGTTTCCCTTTGGGCGGTCTATAAAAGGCGCTCAGATGATCAGACAAATTGCTGGTTTGTCTCAGCTTCCTGTGTAAACTTGATCCTGTCTCCTGTACCTGTGCCTGATTACCTGTTGTGACCCGGATTGCTATTTGACTCCTCTACTCTTCTCCTGGACCTGACCTCGGCTTGTTTAATCGGATTTCCATCTGTCTCCTGTGTTTGACCCCTGGCCTGTTACTTGGACTGTCTCCTGTCTCCTTGCCCGACCACCTGCCTGTACCTGGACTTACCCATGTCTTCTAGACACCATCCTACAGCCTGCAGCTTAAACTACTGATCCTGGTGTTTGACCCTCAGCCTGGTTCTGGACTATTATTTGTTCCAGCCTGTACTCCTGTTTACCAGTCTCTGCACAGCGGCTCTTCTCTACAAGGACCTTCACGCAAGTCCTCAACGGTCCATTGGGGTAGCCTGTGCCTCTTTGTTCCATTCTCTCCCTGTACCACCTCCAGGGGGCGGACTCCGCTTAGTTGCAAGGGTGAACTGCTCTCGGCATCTCGGCCTCGGTGAGTACTTTCCTGACAGTGCAAACCAGCTATGTCCAAGGCCGACAGAGCGCGTTGCCCATTGGAAATTCTGTGTCAGCAAGTCTCGGCACTCACCGATGCAGTCCAAAAGTTGCAAGATGGCTACACCCAAATTGACAGTCGCCTTCAACAACTCTCTGGGGCACCTCCATCAGCAGCTGCAGCCTCTGTACCTCACAGTGGGGCCTCCTCCCATTAGATATCAACCAACCCTACAGTGATCATGGCCTCCCTGGAGCCCAGGGTTCCCACACCAGAGCGATTCTCTGGCAATCGCAAAAAGTTCAGAGCTTTTAAAAATGCCTGTTCTCTGTATTTAGCTCTGCAACCCAGGACATTTTCTTCCGAAGTAGTAAAGGTCGGCTTCATCATCTCTCTCCTGGCCAATGAACCCCCAGCTTGGGCCCATAGCCTAATGGAACAGAGGAGCCCCATGCTGAATTCAGTGGATACCTTTTTCGAAGGTATGGCACAATTATATGATGACCCCCCAATGCATGGCCACGGCTGAAGCTATGTTGCATAACTTATGCCAAGGGCGAAGGCCAGTAGAGGACTATATTGTTGAGTTCCGGAAATGGTCGGCTGATACCGGCTGGAATGAACCTGCCCTCAAGTACCAGTTCCGTCAGGAGCTGTCTGAAGCTCTGAAAGATGAGCTGGCCAGGATAGAGACCCCCGATTCTCTGGAGGACCTAATCCAAGTAACTACCAAACTGGATTGACGCATGCGTGAGCGGCGTTCAGAGCGCTTCCAGGTTCCTCGTCCCAGTTGGATGCTTCCTAAGCCAACTCCCATCCATCCATCCTACTCGGCTCCTCCAGTCTCCACCACTCCTGAGGTTGAGCCGATGCAATTAGGGCTGGTTCGTGCTCCTCTTAGCCCGGAGAAAAGATTACGTAGGCGTCAGGCCAATCTGTGTGATTTTACTGTGGGGGTTCAGGACACTTCCTCCGTTCCTGCCCTGTGAGACCTAGTAAGTCCAACCCTCAATCTGCCATTAACTATCAAGTCTCCGGCTTTTCACAGACTTATGTTACTCTCTTTGTCTCCTTACAGCTACCGGAAAAGGAAACTCGCCTACCAGCCATAGTTGATTCCGGAGCATGTAGTTGCTTCTTGGATGCTTCACTAGCTGCAAGTTTACGCATCCCTCTGATAACTAAAGATCAAAGCCTCCAGGTACACCTAGCTGATGTATAAAACAAAGTGTAGCGCTGAAATAAAAAGTGTTAAGTATGATGTGAAAAGTTCCTAAGTAAATAAATGTACTGATCTATCACACAAAAATATCAATCCTTCCAGTCAATAAGTGATTATGACCATTGTGATCTTCAACTGTGAAACTAATGGAAATGTCACCATAATAGAAAACAGAAAAAACGGAAAACAGTCTGAACTATCTTGAACTCCGAGACAGTATAAACAAAAAATTGTATGGTGATGGTTGTTGATCAATCAATTGTGGATGAAAGTTTACAAAGATCCGATAAAGTTCAGTTAAATCCACCTCAGTGTAATATTCAAAATACGTGTGAAATTCCCACAACCAGTAAAGTTGGAGGCTTACCGAAGGGTTTGAACCCAAAACAGCATATACTGTAAGGGTCAAACCAGCTTGTATTGCCCACCGGCAATGGGGGGGGGAATCTTGGCAACCTGGAGAAATAAGGGTCCCAACTGTTTTCATAGAAGAATCCTCCCAGCACGGGTGGTCACGTTTCCCAGAATGCGGCCCATGTAGAATAAAAAAGGGGCCACATAGTGTAATTCCATAAACACAAAATACATTTATTGTAAAAGAAATGCACTTACATTTAAGAAGTTAAAAAAGCGCTTTGTGATAAAAAGAAGGCGGCAGTGGAGTCCCCCCGACGCGTTTTGTCTACCAAGACTTCGTCTAGGGGTGTCCTTCCACTGCTGCCTGACTCCCTAATATAAGGACTGTAACCCCCTTGATGAGAATCCAGCCCATCCAATTTACTTCTACAGCACTTCCGGGTTGCCCAAAATGGCGAACCCGCGTGCGTTCCAGGCCTCGATATCGTACATATGTGATGCGTTCCAACTTCTCCTAAACCCTTCATAAAACCTAGAATTATAATGAAAATCTCAGTCACCCTTCCTCATACCTAAAGGGACAGGGGATGCCAGAGTTTATGGCCAAATACATCCCTGAACATGCAATGTTTCTGATTGCGGGGCGGTGTTCCGTCGAACACCAAATCCCGCGATATCTTGCCATGGCGTTGAGAATGGGAATGTAAACAAACGCCATGTCGTCATGGCGCAGGACTGCGGGCGTGATCCGACACACCTCCTTCCGGAGTAACGTGCGTTCCAGTCATGCCTCGCTTCCGGCATCCGTACTGCGCCTCACATTGCGTAGACCCACATCGCGGCATCTCGTCAGATGTGCGTGCGCATTAACGTTATGTGTGGATGATATGTTTAAATGGGGCAGTTCATATGGAACTAAATCTCTCACACTCCAGATATGGCGTTGAGATATGTTCTCAACGCCATGGCGAGATATCGCAGGATTTGGTGTTCGACGGAACACCGCCCCGCAATCAGAAACATTGCATGTTCAGGGATGTATTTGGCCATAAACTCTGGCATCCCCTGTCCCTTTAGGTATGAGGAAGGGTGACTGAGATTTTCATTATAATTCTAGGTTTTATGAAGGGTTTAGGAGAAGTTGGAACGCATCACATATGTACGATATCGAGGCCTGGAACGCGTGCGGGTTCGCCATTTTGGGCAACCCGGAAGTGCTGTAGAAGTAAATTGGATGGGCTGGATTCTCATCAAGGGGGTTACAGTCCTTATATTAGGGAGTCAGGCAGCAGTGGAAGGACACCCCTAGACGAAGTCTTGGTAGACGAAACGTGTCGGGAGGACTCCACTGCCGCCTTCTTTTTATCACAAAGCGCTTTTTTAACTTCTTAAATGTAAGTGCATTTCTTTTACAATAAATTTATTTTGTGTTTATGGAATTACACTATGTGGCCCCTTTTTTATTCTACATGGGCTGCATTCTGGGATATGTGACCACCCGTGCTGGGAGGATTCTTCTATGAAAACAGTTGGGATCCTTATTTCTCCAGGTTGCCAAGATTCCCCCCACATTGCCGGTGGGCAATACAAGCTGGTTTGACCCTTACAGTATATGCTGTTTTGGGTTCAAACCCTTCGGTAAGCCTCCAACTTTACTGGTTGTGGGAATTTCACACGTATTTTGAATATTACACTGAGGTGGATTTAACTGAACTTTATCGGATCTTTGTAAACTTTCATCCACATTTGATTGATCAACAACCATCACCATACAATTTTTTGTTTACACTGTCTCGGAGTTCAAGATAGTTCAGACTGTTTTCCGTTTTTTCTGTTTTCTATTATGGTGACATTTCCATTAGTTTCACAGTTGAAGATCACAATGGTCATAATCACTTATTGACTGGAAGGATTGATATTTTTGTGTGATAGATCAGTACATTTATTTACTTAGGAACTTTTCACATCATACTTACCACTTTTTATTTCAGCGCTACACTTTGTTTTATATGTTAATTTAACAAATATTCTTTTTGTTGTGTGAGCTGCTCGTGTAGAGTAAGCGCAAAATATATCCTTGTTGTGTTTTACACCTAGCTGATGGGTCTCTTCCCCGCTCTGGACTTATTACTTAGGAAACCAGACCCATCCTTACCACCACGGACTCCGGCCATCAGGAGTTCCTACGCTTTGACATTATCTCTTCCCCTATGTTCTCTATCATCTTGGGACTCCCCTGGCTGCAAGCTCATGAACCTCAAATTGATTGGAACAAAAAAGAAGTCCTCTTCTCATCCCAATACTGTTCCCAACACTGCCTCCTTCCAGCTCCAGCCTTTTGCTCAACCATTGCATCAATATCTGATAGTCTTCAACATGTACCCTCAGTTTACCTGGAATTTAAGGACGTTTTCGACAAACAACAGGCTGACCGCTTACCACCTCATCGCTCTTATGACTGCCCTGTCTTAAATCCCTTTTGGCCGCATCTTTCCCTTGTCCGAGACGGAACTAAAGGCCCTCAAGTCATACATTGATGAAAATCTTGAGAAAGGTTTCATCCGTTCCTCCTCATCACCGGCTGGAGCCGGTATTTTCTTCGTAGAGAAAAAGGATGGCTCTCTCAGACCCTGCATTGATTACAGGGAACTGAATAAAATCACCATTAAAACCGGCACCCGCTTCCTCTCATCCCGGAACTATTTCAACGTTTCCAATCCGCCCAAATCTTTTCCAAGCTAGACCTTCGCGGTGCCTACAATCTTATCCGAATTTGAGCGGGTGATGAATGGAAAACTGCTTTCAGATCCAGGTTTGGGCATTATGAGTACCTGGTAATGCCGTTTGGGCTCTGCAACGCCCCGGCCACCTTTCAACACTTAGTAAACGACATTTTCCGTGAATACCTTGACAACTTTCTAGTTGTTTACCTGGATGACATCATTTTTTTCTGCCACCATGGAACTTCATCGGGTACACGTCAAACAGGTCCTTTCATTTCTCAGGAGACACAAATTATACCTTAAAGTGGAAAAATGCAAATTTGAAAAGACAACTGTGCGGTTCTTGGGGTTCATTATCTCCACCAACGGGGTCGCAATGGACCAACAGATGGACAAGGCAATTCAGGAGTGGCCAGCTCCTGTGGATAAAAGAGGGGTACAACGATTCTTAGGATTCTCACATTTTTACTGGAGGTTTATCTCTGGCTTCTCAGCTATTGTAGCTCCCATCACCCAACTTACACGCCAGCATAATCGGTTTCAGTGGTCTGCAGAAGCCCAGGAAGCTTTCTTGAATTTAAAGGCACTATTCTCGTCTGCACCAGTCTTACGACATCCAGATCCAGCCTTACATTTCATACTAGAAGTTGATGCTTCGGAAACTGCTACTGGTGCCATCCTCTCTCAAAGACAGGGTCCCAAGGCCCTCCTGCACCCCGTAGCTTTCGCATCCCGGAAATTAAGTTCACCTTGAGAAGAATTATAACATAGGCGATAGGGAGTTATTAGCCATCAAGTTTGCCTTGGAGGAGTGGAGATATCTACTTGAAGGGGCATCTCACCCTGTCATGATCTTCACCGATCATAAAAATCTGGAATATCTTAGGACAGCAAAATGTCTAAAACCCAGGCAAGCACGATTGGCCCTCTTCTTTTCCAGTTTCAATTTTCATATTTCTTATAGACCTGGTTCTAAAAATGGAAAAGCAGATGCACTCTCCTGAATGTTCCATGAAACTTCTCAGGTAACTGAATCCAGTACCATCTTGTCTCCGCAAAATTTCCTTCTGGTCACTCAGGTGGACCTAATAACCGCCATTAAATCAGCATCCAGTCAATGTTCTGATCCTGACATGTCCTCCTTGGAGAAACACAATGACCTATTCTGGTCCCACGGAAAAATTTGTGTCCCGCTTGAATCAAGACTCCTAACTTTAAAGACTTTCCACGACCACAAGTTGGCAGGCCACTTTGGGTCACAAAAGACTATGGAACTAATCTCGAGTTCCTTTTGGTGGCCGGGCTGGAGACAGGACTGTAAGAATTAAGTTTCCTACTGCATCCCATGCCAACGCAGTAAGGGTCCAAATACAAAATCTTGGGGTCTACTAAAACCTTTGTCCATTCCTGAACGGGCATGGCCAGAAATCTCCATGGATTTTATCGTGGACCTACCTCCCTCGGGGGGTTCACTACCATCCTTGTCATCATTGATCGGCTTTCCACGATGGCATATTTCCTGCCCATGGTGGGTACTCCCTCTGCCTCTGCTACAGCTAATGTGTTTTTGAAGGAAATCATCAGGCTTCATGGTACACCTGTGAGCATCACCTCAGATAGAGGTGTCCAATTTACTTCCAAGTTTTGGAGAGAGTTATGTAAATCCTTGGAAATAAAGATCTGTCTCTCCTCCGCTTATCACCCCCAGAGCAACGCCCAGACGGAGAGAACGAACCAAACCCTGGAACAATATCTCCGCTGTTTCTGTTCTGACTCCCAAGACGATTGGTCCACTCTGCTCCCGTATGCTGAATTTGCATATAATAACTCCATCCATTCCGCCACCAACCAAACACCTTTTTGGTCTAACTTCGGTTTCCATCCCTCTTTCCTTCCAGTTTCCATCCCGGAGTTGTCTGTCCCTGCTGTACAGGACCGGGTAGCTTCCATCCAGCTGAATTTTCGGAAGATCCAAGAGGCTATGCAAAGAGCCCAGTAGGATTACCAAAAACACTATAATAAGGGAAGGAAGGAGAATCCACCCTTTAAGGTAGGGGAAGAAGTTTGGTTCTCAGCCATCAATCTCAGATTGCCAATTCCCTCACGGAAATTGGGGCCAAAGTTCATAGGTCCCTTCAAAATCAAGAGGGTAATCAATCCTGTGGCCTTTGAACTAGCCCTACCTAACTCTTACAAAGTGCATCCAGTTTTCATGCATCTCTCTTGAAACCTGTTGTTTCCAGCCCTTTTTCTGACAGGGAGGAACCACCTCCTCCACCAGTCATGATAGACGGAGAAAGTGAATTTGAGGTGGAAAAAATTCTAAGTTGCAGGAAAAAGGGTAGACAGCTCCAATACCTAATTAAATGGAAGGGGTACCCCCCTGAAGATAATTCCTGGGAACCATCCGGAAATCTACATGCCCCACGTTTGATCCAGGCATTTCACAGAGAACACCCGGAATTGATGTCTACTTTGGGTGTCCAGAGGCCACCCCTCGGGGGGGGGGCACTGTCAGAGGAACATTCCTTCCTATCATTCCGGCCGTATCCTTGCGTGCATGCGCAGTGAAAGGCATTCTGGCACTCGCACATTCATGGTCCGGCGCTACGGCGCTCGCACATGCGCACTAGCGCACACCCAGCGTGACCCTTTGGGCGGCCTATAAAAGGCGCTCAGATGATCAGACCCTTCTTCTCTACAAGGACCTTCACGCAAGTCCTCAACGGTCCATTGGGGTAGCCTGTGCCTCTTTGTGCCATTCACTCCCTGTACCACCTCCAGGGGGCGGACTGCGCTTAGTTGCAAGGGTGAACCACTCTAGGCATCTCGGCCTCCTGACAGCCATCTTCTAAAAAGGGTCTACGACCACAAAGATAGCGGTGTGGCCTTCAGATGAAGAGAGTTCAACAATGAAGTCTATTGAAATCATTTTCCAAGGTCTATCTGGAATCGGCAGAGGTTTCAGCAGACCCCAAGATTTAGTTCCGCTAGTCTTGTTTCTGATACACGTAAGGCTGGTCTCAACATACCTTTTTGCAATCTTCCTTTAGGCAGGGCTACCAAAAGGTACACTGCAGGAGTTTGGAAGTTTTGTAAGTTCCAAAATGTCCTGCAAGGGTATGGTCATGGCAGAGACCAAGAGCAGTGACTCGCAAGTTTTCAGGTACAAAGATTTTACCTTCATGCCATAACAGCCCATCCTTTAATTGCAGTGTCATCCCAGAAGGTGGCAAGATTCCAGTAGATGCTTACTTGATCTGTGACAATAGGTCTCCCTGCAAAAGGGGAAAGTTCCTAGAAGATAGGATGGTATCTGGCGGAGCAGGTTCTTCTGAATCACCAAACATGTGGGAAAGAGCATCCAGTTTTGTGTTCTTTGACCCCGGCCTGTAAGTTATATGAAAAGAAAATCTCGGGAAAAGAAATTCCCACCAGGCCTGCCGTAGTTTTAGGTTTCTTGCGGCTTGCAAATATTTCAGATTCTTGTGGTCAGTGTATATTAAGATCAGTGAGCTGCCCCTTCCAACAGGTATCTCCATTCTTCAAGAGCAGCTTTAATCGCCAAGAGTTCACGGTCTCCAACATCATAGTTCTTTGCTGTAGGGGACAGGGACAGATTGCGTGAGAAGAAAGCAATGGGGTATAGTAAGGACTTGGCCCTTTGAAGTTGGGACAGAACCACCCCTATAGCTGTTTCTGAAGCATCTACTTCCAGGACATACGGTAGAGCAGGGTCTGGGTGCCGGAGTGCAGGTGCAGAAGTAAAGAGACCTTTCAAAGATTCAAATGCAGACTGCGCCTCAGAAGTCCAATGGAACTGCTGGCATTTAGTAATAGAGGAAATTATTAAAAAGTGCAGCGCTAATATACTGTCTTAGAATAAACCAAGACTGAATATTTGTGCAAGGTGTACACTGTATGTGAACCCCTTGGATGATGAAAAAACCCGTGAGGGGATAAATATGATTACATAAAAATTAAATGTACACAAAATACAAGGGTAATTAGTGCAAACAAATCTTAAATTGACATGGCACTCAATATAATACTTATAGGGCGTACACACGGTCGGACTTTGTTCGGACATTCCGACAACAAAATCCTAGGATTTTTCTCCGACGGATGTTGGCTCAAACTTGTTTTGTCTACACACGGTCGCACAAAGTTGTCGGAAAATCCGATCGTTCTAAACGCGATGACGTAAAACACGTACGTCGGGACTGTAAACGGGGCAGTGGCCAATAGCTTTCATCTCTTTATTTATTCTGAGCATGCGTGGCACTTTGTCCGTCGGATTTGTGTACACACGATCGGAATTTCCGACAACGGATTTTGTTGTCGGAAAATTTTATCTCCTGCTCTCCAACTTTGTGTGTCGGAAAATCCGATGGAAAATGTCCGATGGAGCCCACACACGGTCGGAATTTCTGACAACACGCTCCGATCGGACATTTTCCATCGGAAAATCCAACCGTGTGTACGGGGCATTAGAGTGACATATCTCTAATATATACACAGTCAAGTGGATAAAATAAAACAAATGAAGGTAATGATAATGAAGCAAAAATCCAAAAGTAATTTAGAGTCCATAAATGGATGGGCAAAACATCATTGTGACTTCAAATATAGGATTGTGCAGAAAAGTTGCTGATAGACGATCCACCACCAATAAGCAAAAGGCTTACCGGAAAGATTGAACTCAAACAGGCATACGCCTAATGAGTCAATCAGACTTGTGGTGTGACACACCAGGAGATAACGGCCTCAACACACACGACCTACGGTTAGGGGTATAAACTCCAGTGGTCCCTCACAATGACACTCCAAAAGGATAGCCCTCCAAAAGGATTGAGACGGAGAGCCGTATAACACAAATCACAAATTCTTGTCTGCAGGAGCCGGCCAGTCCAAAATGTCAGAAACCTTCTGGGGGTCCATCTTTATGCCTTCTGTGGAAAGGATTATTCCCAGGAACTGTATACTCTGGTGCTCAAACTCACATTTTTCAGGTTTTGCATATAGGCCATGCTGTCTGAGTCAGGCCAAAACATTTCTGACATGTCCCCGATGGGCCTTCAAGGTAGCAGAAAATATCAGCATGTCAAGTACATGATAATGAATAAATCCAGGTAATCCCGCTAAATGTCATTGATAAAGTGCTGAAATGTTGCTGGGGCATTGCAAAGTCTGAAGGGCATTACTAAGCACTCAAAGTGCTCAAATCACGTGCAAAATGCAGTCTTCCATTCGTCACCCTCACAAATACGCACCAAATTGTATACCCCACGTAGGTCTAATTTATGAAAATGATGGCAGAAGGAAGTCTCTGAAAAAGCTCTTGCACCAAGGGTAGGGGATAACAGTTCTTGATCGTGATTTTGTTCAGATCACAGTAGTCCACACAAGGACAAAGGGAATGGTCCTTCTTTTCTACAAAGAAAATCCCTGCTCCAGCTGGGGAAGTGGAAGGACAATTAAAAAAAACCTTCCCTCAGGCTGTCATCAATATATTATTTTAGCGTTGCAAGTTCAAGTTCTGTTAAAGGGACAATTCGCCCGAATGGTATTTCAGCCCCTGGAAGAAGCTCGATCGTAGTAGTATGGTCTGTGGGGAGGAAGAGTCTCTGCTCCTTTATTACTAAACACATATAAGAAGTCACGGTAAGGTGCAGGAACAGATGAACATGCTTTAGCATCAGAGTCCAAACACAGCAATGAAGACAGGTGAATTTGTGGCTTGGAAAGGCAGTGTTGCTGACAATGGGGTGATAAAAACTTGATTCCTCCTGTCCCCCAAATAATGCAGGGATTATGCGCCTGTAACCATGGCATACCCAATATGACAGGGAACATGGGTGAAGCTATGGCGTCCAAACGTAAAAGTTCTTTGTGCACACTGGATATGATAGCAGGTAACAGAACAGTCTCTTGGGTAACAAGCCCAGACTTAATGTGTGACCCATCTGCCAGGTTAATTAAAAGTCCATGAGATATTGGCTGCAGAGGAACCTTGTCTTGCATAGCGAATGCCAAGTCAATGAAGCAGCTGCAGGCTCCAGAATCAATGATAGCAGGTGCCTGGATAACCCCTTCCAGAAGCTGCAATGAGATCTGGATAACCAGGTGAGAAAAATTGTGAGACAGCAAGGACTGGTTGGCAGAAGAAAGGGTCAGGCACTTATGAATCTTGGCTGGGCAGGTCCTCACATAATGGCCATTCTCCCCATAGTATAGACACAGGACATTCTGTCGATGATGCTGATGTTCCTCTGGAGAGAGCGAAGGACGAAGCATGCCGAGCTGTATTGGTTCTGTAGAGTCTGGAGCAGGTGTGCCTGTGGGTGGTGATGCTGGACTTTGAGGACTGTAAATTCGTGGCATCATCCATACAGGCCAGGACTGCCTGGCAGACCTCTCCGTCTTGCGTTCCCTCAGATGTCTATCAATCTGGACCACCAGGTTTATAAAGGTTTCCAGAGAACCTGGGACTCCAACACAGACCAACTCATCCTTTATTGGTTCAGATAAGCCCAACTGGAATTGGTAATGGAGGGCGGCATCATTCCAGTTGCTATCTGAGCTCCAGCGTCTAAAGTCCTCAGCCACTCTGCGGCCTTGCTGGAGTGCATGGAGAGCCGCCTCGGCTCTTGCAGTTCTCTGGGGGTCCTCATATAGCTGGGTCATGGCTTTGAAGAATAAAGTCAGATTTAATAGGCATGAGTTCTTCTGTTCAAGTAAACAACAGGGCCAGGACTGGGGTTCACCTTGCAGAAGGGAAATTACATATCCCCCCTTGGTAGCTTCAAGTGATAAAGTTCGGGGCTGCAATGCAAATTACAGTTCGCAGGCATTATGGAAAGCCCTGAACTTGCTGCGGTCCCCTGGGAACCTTTCTGGAGTCGGTACTCAGGGTTCCAGTGGTAGCATCACTACAGTAGGTGCAGCGTAATATTCCCCAGATGCAGATGAGGCAGAAGCTGACTTGGGTGAAGATAATCCTTGAACATGCTTCTCTAGCCGGTTGTAACCCTCCTGCAGGCTCTTCACCGCTTGTGTGAGTGCTGTAAGATGATGACACAGTTTGTCCATGGAAGAGGCTCCTCATTCAGGCTTGGACATGGCTGCCTTGTACTATCAAGTACCTGGTGGCAGAGCCTGATAGGATGAGGAAGGCACCTCTTACACCTCTGACTCGGGGCCCCTGATAGTGTAGACAGGAGGCGCAGGATTGCAGAGTCGCACGAGTGCCTGAAAGTCTTTCTAGCAGCAGGGCAGGTGTCATCGCTGGCCAGGAGAAGTCATCATATGGTGTCGGCAAGTAGGCAGGCAGCTGGTGCTGATGACAGCAGGCAGGGTAGCAGGGTCAGACAGGCCGGGTCATACACAGATGAGAAGAATCTGGTACAGGTCACAGACAGGAACATGGTTGGAAGGCAAGCCGGGTCTGGAACCGATCAGTGGAACTGGAGCCAAAGGAGAAGAGTGGTCAGTGGACTAGCCGAGGTCTAGGCAGGTGGAGTTCAGAGAATGGTCAAAACAAGTCAGGTTGATAACTGGAAGCAGGATACAGGTTCACAGGATAACAGATACACAGGAGGCTGAAGACAAGGCAGCATTGATTCTGAGCACTGGCTGGGTTTAAATAGTCTGTTTGGCGGCAGCATCAGTCACCGGTGCACTCAAGTGCTGGCACACACGGGATGCGCCACGGCTTGTTTGTGCGCGCGATTTCGTGCAGGCGCATATCTATTAGCCAGTGCCCAATTCTTACGAGCATGAAAGGGAATCAGTTTTAGCTTGTGCCCAGGAGTTCTTTCAGCGGACTTATTCAGTTTACTGGCATGTGCATCCTGACACCTGCAAGGCAAGCAATGGTTAACAATAAAACACAGTAACAATAAAACATTACAGTATAGCATTATAGTATACGGTACAGTAAAAAGTAAGAACAGAACATCAACGCAACAAAACAACAACTATTTTTGACTTTTTTTATTTTTACTTTTTAATTTTTGGGGGTTTTTTTGTGTTTTTTTTACTTTTTTTTTTTTACACTTTTTTGTAACTGTAAAAAAAGTTTAAAGTTTCAGGCTAGGGTCTCTCAAAATGTGATATCCAGATTCTTGACTATCTAACATCTTTCAAGACCCTGTGTGAATGTGAACTAATACTCTCTGGGTAGGGGTACCAGGGAGGACATCCAGAAAATGCCTCTCATGCAGCCAGCTCACTGCATCTTGATTGGGAAATTGGGTCACAGCACCTTCTGGAAACAAAAGGGCTGTGATCTCTTCCTGAAATTTTAGGAAGGATCCACTTCATGCTGAGGCTTTGTATAGTACATACGCGTTGAACGCGGCCAATTAAAATAAATATACAGACACTTTCTTGTACCAGCGTCTGGCCTTACTGGAAATTATTTATGGCCCCATCTGGTCATTGAAGTTCACCCCTCCCATGTTAAGGTTGTAGTCTTGGACAGAGAAGGGCTTCTCAAAAACAACAATCACCTTAGCTGTTGCAATTTAGACTGTCTGCTTGAATGGAAGACAGGATGAAAACATCCCATTTGACCTTCCACTTCACGCAATTCTCTATTTCTCAAGCAGGCTCTCTCCCCGTCTAATTTGGGAGTTTGGGGAAAGCCCCCGGCAATTAGGTCGCACGGTGCCACACGCGTCTATTCCAAATTCAAAAAGATGTCTAAAAAGTGTCACGCTTGTATAATAATTGTCCACGTACAAGTGGTACCGCTTTCTGAATAAAGGTGGCATCAAGTCCCAAACAATCTTGCCGCTGCTCCCTATGTAGTCTGGGCAGTCACATGACTTCACGCTGCTATCTTTTCCCTCATAAATCAGGAAACTCCATGTACAGTATAGCCTGTTGCCCTTTCACAGAGCTTATACATTTTGACCCTATACAGTGGGGCAAAAAAGTATTTAGTCAGCCACCAATTGTGCAAGTTCTTCCACTTAAAAAGATGAGAGAGGCCTGTAATTGTCATCATAGGTATACCTCAACTATAAGAGACAAAATGTGGAAACAAATCCAGACAATCACATTGCCTGATTTTTGAAAGAATGTATTTGCAAATTATGGTGGAAAATAAGTGTTTGGTCAAAAGTTCATCTCAATACTTTGTTATATATCCTTTGTTGGCAATGACAGAGGTCAAACGTATTCTGTAAGTCTTCACAAGGCTGTCACACACTGTTGCTGGTATGTTGGCCCATTCCTCCATGCAGATCTCCTCTAGAGCAGTGATGTTTTGAGGCTGTCGCTGGGCAACACGGACTTTCAACTCCCTCCAAAGGTTTTCTATGGGGTTGAGATCTGGAGACAGGCTAGGCCACTCCAGGACCTTGAAATGCTTCTTATGAAGCCACTCCTTCCTTGCCCGGGCAGTTTGTTTGGGATCATTGTCATACTGAAAGAAGACCCAGCCACGTTTCATCTTCAATGCCCTTGTTGATGGGAGGAGGTTTGCACTCAAAATCTCAAGATACATGGCCCCATTCATTCTTTCATGTACACGGATCAGTTGTCCTGTTCCCTTTGCAGATAAACAGCCCCAAAGCATGATGTTGCCACCCCCATGCTTCACAGTAGGTATGGTGTTCTTTCGTTGCAACTCATTCTCCAAACACGACGAGTTGTGTTTCTACCAAACAGTTCTACTTTGGTTTCACCTGACAAAATGACATTCTCCAAATCCTCTTCTGGATCATTCAAATGCTCTCTAGCAAACCTCAGATGTATTGGCTTAAGCAGGGGGACACGTCTGGCACTGCAGGATCTAAGTCCCTGGCAGCGTAGTGTGTTACTGATGGTAGCCTTTGTTACGTTGGTCCCAGCTCTCTGCAGGTCATTCACTAGGTTCCCTCCGTGTGGTTGTGGAATTTTTGCTCACCGTTCTTGTGATCATTTTGACCCCATGGGATGAGATCTTGCGTGGAGCCCCAGATCGAGGGAGATTATCAGTGGTCTTTTATGTCTTCCATTTTCTAATTATTGCTCCCACAGTTGATTTCTTCACACCAAGGTGCTTGCCTATTGCAGATTCAGTCTTTCCAGCCTGGTGCAGGTCTACAATTTTGGTCTTCACCATAGTGGAGTTTGGAGTGGGACTTTTTGAGGTTGTGGACAGGTGTCTTTTATATTGATAACAAGTTTAAAGAGGTGTCATTAATACAGGTAATGAGTTGAGGACAGAGGAGCCTCTTAAAGAAGAAGATACAGGTCTGTGAGAGACAGAAATCTTGCTTGTTTGTAGGTGACCAAATATTTATTTTCCACCATAATTTGCAAATAAATTCTTTCAAAAATCACACAATGTGATTGTCTGGATTTGTTTCCACATTTTGTCTCTCATAGTTGAGGTATACCTATGATCACTATTACAGGCCTCTCATCTTTTTTAAGTGGGAGAACTTGCACAATTGGTGGCTGACTAAATACTTTTTTGCCCCACTGTATCTGGCACGCTTGCTGGGGAGAAACTGTTTCAAAGCAAGGCGGCCAAAAAATGTAATGAGGGACTCATCTACGCAGACGGCTTGTTGGGGCATATACAAGGCTGCAAATTCTTGGTTCAAGTGATTTACGAGGGGCCAAATTTTGTGGAGCCGATCATATCTAGGGTCACATCGAGAACGACAGAGTTCATCAAAACATGGGCATATGATGAATTGGGTCTGTGGACCAATATGACCGCAACCCATTCTTTTTAGTAATGACCATGTTGAGGGTTAGGCCCAGAAAAGTCTTAAACTGTGATACGTTTCCATGCAAATTGTCTGGCAAAGTTCAAATTTGGGTTTGCGGTGATAAATTGATTGGCATATAAATTGCTTTGGTCCACAATAGATCCATACACATCTTCCATGAAAAACAGCTAAAAAAACAAGGGGAGTTAAATCTGCTGTTTCCACCTGAATTCAATGTTGGCCAGTGAATGAGGGAAGTACGGGTGCTGCAGAATCTGTGGGCTCCCAATCAGGATTTACAAGCACATCAGATAGGGCACTATGGGCTCTACTGGCCTTCGTTCAAATTCTTGGTGGCTGCGGGACACTACTTGTGCTAGCCACAACACTGGCTTGAACTGCACTTATGGGACTCGCCAGAAAGTGTTACTGCAGTGCTGGTTTGTCCAAGACCAGGATGTACTAGGCTGCTGGTGCTCGCCAGTTCACCAAAAGGTAGAGCGGCACTAGTACTGGCACTCTGCTGCATACAGGAATCCACATGTGATTGTAGCACCTCAGCAACCGGGGAACAGGGTTGGGAACACCTGCCCTTAGCGGGAACCTCTACTCCGTCATCAGAGCTATCTGTCAGGGTGTGGCTACTCTCTACAGGTTTGTATATTGATCCTGATTCTGACAGTGAGCACTCCCCATCGCTCTCATCTGTCATGCTCAGTATCCTGTAGGCCTCTTAGTGTACCTTTCATTTGACATTTTGGCCTCTAAATTTACAGGTACCTAGTGTGAGTCACAATAATAAAGCACCTTACTTTCAAGGACTGTTTGAACCGCTACAAATAAAATGTACCTGCTAGTGCTAGCAGAGATCAGGCCTGATTCTGATAATGCTGTGGTTTTGTGTACTGTGTATCAGAAGTGATAGTGATCTACTGACATTGCACTTGTTGGGGGGGGGCAGAGGAGCTAAGTCCTGGCAGGTGTCAGGGCTTATCCTGCTAACACTGTGTCTTTGGGAACAGTATAAAATTGGGGACGCTAGTGTAGTTCTGATCTGATCTAAGATATTGATTAGTTCAGACTATACTAGTAAGGGAGGTGTATAGTGTGTCGGTGTAAGTGTTACTTGCAATCAAAGTCTTAAATGTGATAATTAATATGTGACGAGCAATCTGACGCTGTCTGGAATTGATGCTAACTGACGCTAACATTATCTGGTGTCACCCGTGACACTAATACAGTGTCAAAAAAAGATCTGTACACTGTATTAATGACACTGACAGGAAGTGAAGGGGCGATCAGGGGGTTAATACTTTATTAGGTAATATATGGCAGATACCCTAATGCTATCTGCGACTGGTGGTAATTACCATTAACGTTATCTAGTGTCACCAGTGACACTAATACTGTAATCTGGTGTCAGTGTAGTGCTTGCACTCACAGTGGATGTTCTCTTCTCCCACGCTGGATCCGAAAAGACTCCAGGTGAGAAGATTGCATAATTTCCAGTGTCTGTGTAATGTAAACACTGGCACTGGAGGTTCTGTGATTTGTCAGAACCGATCAGCAGGTCCAGGCCATAAATCATTGGCCTAGACCTGAAGATTGATTGGTTCGGAATCGAATCACAGTGCTGCTGGGCCGGTGCATGTGCGTGTCCCCCCGCCCATCAGCGCGGATCATGTACAGGTACGTGATTCTGCACAGAGAGGCCACCGCCCCGCAGCTTGTTTAAAGTGATTGTAAAGCCTTGTTTTAAAAAAAAATAACAAACATGTCGTACTTACCTCCTCTGTGCAGTTGGTTTTGCAGCGCAGAGCAGCCAGGAACCTCCTCTTCTCGGGTCCCTCTTTATTGCTCCTGGCCCCTCCCTCCTATCGAGTGCCCCCACAGTCAGCAGCTTTCTATGGAGGCACTGGAGCCGAGTTACAGCTCCGTGTGTCCATTCAGACATGGAGCCTGATCTGGTCCGGCCCCCTCTCTCCCCTGATTGGTTGACTGACTTTGATCGACAGCCGTGGGAGCCAATGGCACCACTGCTGTGTCTCAGCCAATCAGGAGTGTCCTGGACAGCTTAGACATTTGTGGATATTACTGGAGAGAGATGGGGCTCAGGTAAGTAATTGGGGGGGGGGGGTGCTGAGAGGGCTGCTACACACAGAAGGTTTTTTTATCTTAATGCATAGAATACTTTAAGATTAAAAATCTTCTGCCTTTTAACTCCTTTAAGCAAGCATTGAAAAAATGGGAGAAAGATATTATGCTGCTGATAAAAAAAACAGAAGAATCATTTATATTAAATCCATCAGAGCCTACTCAGATAGCATGGCAGGAGGCATAGAAAATGTATAGATATTTATCCCTAACACAAGCAAAAAATAAACCCTTTTTTAAAAAAAACTGAGATATTTTGAGGAAGGAGAACAAATGGGTCACCTTCTGACAACAATAGCCAGTGTTCAGCAGGACCCTTATATCATATCTGCAATTCAAAATCCTAAGGGTGGTATTGTGTTTGAGGAGGCAAATCAACAACACAAACTCCATGATTTAATGTCAGAAGCAATGATTAGAGTGATTCCTAAACCAGGGAAGGATCTGCTTCAGCCAGAGTCTTATCGCCCTATTACCCTTCTCACGTCAGATGTCAAAATTCTGGCGAGACTTCTTGCTAAATGCATTCCTGACATAATCCATACTGATCAATCAGGCTTTATACCTAATAGAGCAGCAGCTAAAAATATTAGACAATTATCTTTAAATATGCAATCGCCAGTAGATAATATTTGCCATAAAGCGATCCTCTCTTTGGATGCTCATAAGGCATTTGACAGTGTGGAGTGGGGATATCTATGGGAAGTTTTACCTACTTTTGATATTGGCCCGAAATTTGTGGCATGGGTTTGCTTAGTGTAAATAATCCCACTGCTAGATTGAGATTGAGAATATCAACCATTTAATCTTTATAGGGGTACCAGACAAAGCTGTCCATTGTCACCATTATTATTTGCCATGGCCATTGAACCATTGGCTCTGGCCATCCGACAAGCGACGGAGATCATCGGCTTCAGACAAAGTGTATATATATATAAAGTGACTCTGTATGCTGACGATGCCCTGTTGTTTTTAGGCTACACACAAGAGTTCTTAGCTACCCTGATGCCTCTTATTCAACAATTTGGATCCTTTCCAGGTTTCAGAATAAATTGGAACAAATCTGTTCTCCTCCCGTTAGATAATATTAGAGATTCTCTTCTTGCTGAAGCTCAAATTCAAATAGTACATCTGTCTGTCATGTCCTTGATGATGCCCTATGGGAGGGATGAAACAAATTTACGTAATTTCAGGTATTGCAAGTATTTATATGTTTTTCATAGAGAAATTGGATTGCATGATTGTTGGTTTTGTAATAAATGTCTAAAAAACTAATAAAAATAATTGGAGAAAAGTAAAACAAAAAACTGCTTTTTAAATGGTACTGACATGGGGATTTATAGATAGGCAACTCCTATCCTCATATTCATTAGTGGTTGCAAATTAATAATAACTACTGCAGTAGGGAACAGACACAAGATACACTCTGCATCTTTCCAAATAACTGTTATTATGACGCAATTGAAGGTTTTTATACAGACTATGTAGGTATCACAATAATATTACAATTGAACTTGTATGGTAACAAGGGGCGTAACATAGGCAGACTAATTCTAATCAGGACTCAAAAGAATGCAAACGTGTACTGAAAACATTATTAGTGCCATGTGCACAGTGAGGGCAGTGTGCAATACATATAAAATAGAATACAATTATATACAGAACTTACAAATTTCCTTTGCAGTCTCCTCTCTTTCGATCAATATTTTGATCACTAACCATACCTGCTATCACCTGTAACCTGGAACCTCCACACGCTTAGGTGGAGGTAGTCCTGGCCAAAGAGGAAAAAACTCCATTGTGGAGAATATAATAGCTGAGCAGCTTTTTCATTACAAAATGACTTTTCATTGTGAAAAGCAAATGACTGATAAGACATATTTACAGAGTACTGGCTGTACACTCTTTTGGCCAGAATGGCCTTCTAGCTTAATTGTTGGCATGCTGATTTATCAGCATATGTAAACACAGACAATTCTACATAAAATGGAAGACATACAAAAGACAAATCTGACTTCAATATGGCTAAATTACTTTTCAAACCACATTATATATTTATTTATTTATTTATCCCTTACAATTAAAGTATTTGAATAAATAGTACCCTAGACTGTGATTCCAAAAGGGAAGCAAGTCAAACACAGAGATTTCTTTAATTTTATCATTTTTGCAGTATCTGGTGTGGATCCAGGTGACTTTTCCTTCAAGTTTTGCACACCTGTACATGAAATAGATGCTGTATTGAGTCTCCAATCCACAAGTCGCCTGGCTTCAGTTTTAGATCCTTCCAAAGTTTTAGGATCTGGAATTGGGGAGAAAACACATAAATGAATTTATCAAAAACCTTAAAAGATCAGCAACATTCTCTGTGAGATCCAAATGGAGGACTTCAGCTGCTGAGACAATATATAAGTGAGCAACACACTCCCAAACAAAATCCAACATCCTCTTAGGGGCTTGATAAAATATAAGAAAACATTCAGGCAAAAGTTTTCTAGTTTCTAATTGTTCTGCTACATTGTAGACAGTAGGGGGTGTAAAAAATAAAACCTCATAACTTCTAGTAAGGACTCTCCTATAAAAATTATTTCCTCTGTTACTTTCTGTAGATTCTGCACTCTGTACTTACAAACTACTTCTGATAACACTTTTTACAGTAGCATTTGCTGCTGGACATCCAGAAAACATGTCCATAAAGACAAAATGCATACTTATAAGATCCTGACTTGGGCATCTGGATATATCTTTTTGTAATCTCTGGAAGGGATGTTTAGCTTTTGGTAACACCTTTGGTAACAGGTAAAACAAGAAGTGGTATGTTATAAAAACAACTGTGGTGAACCCTGGCTCTATCCCATCCTCATTTATTAAGGCAGCCATAACTGCTTGTGACTGGTGACACGGTCCATCTGTCAAGCTGGAGGGAAAAGAGTGACTGGCAGACATAAAAAAAAAAAAATCACATTTTTGCAAAGTCCTGTTTCATAAGAAGTTGCCCCCTGTGGACCACTTGTTCTCATTCTGGGGTCCTTAAAGTTAAATTATTAATCTCAGCTATACTGGGCCAGAACTAGGGTGGAATCTGTGAGTTGCACAGACCCAGCAAGTGTCCGGGGCTGTAAATGCAGCATCCTTAGTCACCTGGTCTGCTTCCATGTGTGAATTTTAATGTTAGTGTGGCTACCTCAGCAAGAACACGGAAGGCTGAAAACAGCCAAATTAACTTGGCATGCTTTATTGGTTTACCTGCCTCAGTAAAAACAACATTCTGGCCCTTCAAATGGAACCAAAAGCTCTCCAATTCTCTACTATCTATTTGAATATATACTCTTAATAGCTCACAGGCTTTCCTAAAACATGGGGCTCTGCTTCTTGAGCTGGGGAAAAAGGATCCAATGACTCTGAATACAGAGTATTTTTCTGGGTGATAAACTGCATACTCAGTATGGGTATTGCCATCCTCAGTATAAAACCAGGATCAAATCTACAAAACATGTAATACCTGGGTCTTCAGGGAGTGTGTCCTGCACTGGTCTCACAGCAGCTGATTCCTACGTCATCAATGTTACACATGTGGTTTTCCTTTGTCTTCAGCATCCTCCAATAGAGGCAATAAGGTGGCTGGATTCAATTGTACACATTTTCATTGTTAGATTTGTACATAAACAAACAAAACATTCATATTTTGAACCTTTCATTAGACAAACATTTAGTTAGCTGTATATTTTCTACGCAGAATGTGGGACCATTAAATGGGAAAATGTAATATTTGACCAAAATAATGTCTGTAACTTTGTCTAAAAGTACATTTGCATAAAGCTACAGCTCTGATATATTGGTGTGAACCCTTCATTACTGAGTCGAGCTTGCATAAATATATTACAATGCCTTGTTTTCTATCATGCTGTTTGTGTAATAACTCCAGTTACATGTTTCAAAAAGACAACTTTTTCCTGGCAATATCATAATTTCTCATTGCTTGCTCTGTTGTTAGTTTTAGCTAGATAACACAAGTCCTTAGTTTCCATCTGATATTTTCCTGATGTCATAACATAATAAATGATAACAATACCCTGTCGTCATGCAGAGATGTCCATAAATCCAAAGTATTCTTCTGCTTATACCACTGCACTTACAAGGAAAAGGGGCACATAATTTCACAATTCACACATTCTGCTTTGGATTTCAAAAATAAAAATAAATAAAAACAAAAAGGACCAACAATCTGTATATGATAGAACAGAAAGCTCTCAGCCACATAAAAAAACTATAAAACAACTGGCTACAGATGGGATCTATCCTAACTGGGTGTGTGGACTTGATGTGATGGGTCTGTTATATTTACATTTGATTTATTATTACTCTAACATCATAGACCACACATTAAGTTATCAGACCTTTAGATTTAATTTTTTGTAGAAAAACTTCTTATGTATCCCATCAGCCTTGGCTTTGCGAAATATTATGGCAGCTGTATTCCAATTAACAACTTCATCTTAATCTTTTTTCCTCTTAAAGGCAAAATTAGAAAATTGTTATCTTAATCTAAACTAATCCCATTTTACAAATTTACACAATAACCTGGATTTCATTTCTAACCAAAGGTTGTCTAAACCAGTTAAAATATATCTGAATTATTAATAAAATTGTTAAACTCATATCAGAAATTAATACTCAAGTAATATCCAGAGATAAATTTCCTTAAATTAGGACATTTTCCACTATCAAAGGATATTCAATTTGTGTAATACACGGTTAAATGTAACCTTCATTTTACCATGTTTTGAAAACAGATTCAAAATAATTGTGATCACATTGCTTATCATTAGATTAATTTACCCAGCACATTGTGTTATAAATGTTTTGTCTCAAAAACTGAAATTGGCATGGTGTCCTTCCAGCTTATCACTGATCTCTTATCACAGCTACATTCTTTCATGAGAGCGCAAAGGAGGGGGTCACATCTGCATACATGACACACACAAGAGATAGAACTAAAGGTTCCAGCATTCACACACATACACGAATATCTCTCTAAAATCGCTTAAATTTTTCCCATTTGTACACAACGCATGCATATCATTCTCTCACTTTCTTTTAACTCTCCCTGCTTAAATTCTGCTTTCCTTATTTTGTTCAGATATCCTTTGCATCCCATGTATTGTAATCCCATACTTCACATACTCTAGCTCAGGGGTCTCAAACTGGTGGCCCTCCAGCTGTTGCAAAACTACAAGTCCCATGAGGCATTGCAAGGCTGACAGTTACAAGCATGACTCCCACAGGCAGAGGCATGATTGGATTTGTAGCTTTGCAACAGCTGGAGGGCCGACAGTTTGAGACCCCTGCTCTAGCTTCTACGATTCTATGATCAGACGGGCATCCATAGTGCTCATCGCATCTTCCCTCTCTGACAACATATAAAGTATTCTGTTTTAACTCTCATTTCTCTGTTTTGACTTTACTAGTTATAGTGCCTGACCCCAAATTCATCCCACAACTTAAAGAGGAAGTAAACCCTGATGGGTTTTACTTCCTCTTTGTTTCCCTGCAAAGGTAAAGCATAATGTGTCACTTACATGACACAGGAGCCTGCAATGTCACCTCTGTCCCCTCTTCCACTAAGCGTCCATCTTCCTTCCGGGTATCACAGCTCCGGCGCTGTGATTGGCCGGAGCTGTGATGACGTCACGCATGCGCACGGGAGCCGCCACTAACGGCACGATCCCCGTTAGAAACGGCACGCTCAGTGCACCTGCACGCCGTTGTCTACGGTGTATGCGCCGTAGACATCGGTGCCTGTCTTTTGCAAATATCTCCTAAACCGTGTAGGTTTAGGAGATATTTCTTGCACCTACAGGTAAACCTTAATCTAGACTTACCTGTAGGTAAAAGTGGTCTGTAAGGGTTTACAGCCACTTTAACATCAAAATGTCCCTTTCTGTCTAGTGTTAATTGTCACCCTTGATCCATCCTGCTCACATAGATAGCTGTTGTTCTAGCTGTTTACTCTGCATGATTCGTAGTCCCTGTGGACTTTGGCAGTAACCCAGTTACCCATTGTGGATCCCTGTCCACTTTAACCATTTATCTATCAAGTTCTAGGTGCGAGGCCGGATTGCTGAGAGGGCGCCCCTTGCCACTAAGTGCAGCGTAACCCTGGGAGTGAGACAGGGAGTACAGTGCCCAAAGGTGCATGGGTTGCCGGATGTTGAGGGCTGGATAGCTAAGAGCCGCTTGAGTGCGTTGGGCAACCGTGCGTGGAAGTATTCCAGTGGAGAAACCAGGAACGGGGTCAAGGCAGGCCAGGGTTCGTCTACCATAGGAGCAGTCCGGAAGAGGCACAATAGGTTTTATCAGGAACAAGGTCAGTAGCCAGGCCAGGGGTCAAGACCAATCAGACAAGCGAAGGTGCAGGGGTACAGACAGGAGCGTAGTCAAGTCCAAGCCAGAGGTCGATGCAGGCGGAGATCGGGGTGAGTCAGGCAAGCCGTGTAGTAAACAGGAATTAGGTAGTCAGATGCAGGTAGCAGGTACTGGGAACACAGGAAGCTGATGATAATCCAGCAACTTGCATACAACTGCAGCAAGTTTAAATAGGCCAGAGGGCTCCAAACACCGTCACTGTGCCCGCGCATTATTTGATTATTTGATCACCTCTGTGGTTCTTATTTTTTGCTCTATAAATGAAAAAAAGACCAATTGTTTTTTTATTTTCTGCTATAAAACACACCCAATAAAAAAAATGTAAAAATCGAATTTCTTTTAGGCCAATTTATATGATGCTACATATTTTTGTATAGCGTCTACAAAATAGGGGATACATTTATGGCATTTTTATTATTATTTAATTTTTTTACTAGTAATGGCGGTGATCAGCACTGCGACATTGCGGCAGGTAGATCAGACACCTAACTGACACTTTTTGGGAACCAGTGACATTATTACAGTGATCATTGCTAAAAATACTGCACTGGCAGGGAGGGGGTTAACATCAGGGGTGATCAAGGGGTTAAATGTGTTCTCTTAGTGTGTTTCTAACTGTGTGGGGGGATGGGCTGTCTGGCACAACACACAGATGAGTCTTCCTGCATAGCAAAAAGACGGGATCTCTGTGTGATCCCCTGTCAGAACAGAGATCTGCTTTTATTTACTATGGCAGATCCCTGTTCTGTCACTTCGGGGAACGATCACTGTGTACAAGCCTGACGAACACCTACGGCGATTCGCACAGCCGAGCCAACTTGCCACAGTATAACTGCGGCGGCTGGTCAGCAAGCGGTTAAAGCTAAACTCCAGGGATTATGTATTTTGTATACTTACGGTGGGCCAGCTTGGCACAATGTAAGTATGCGTGCATAATAACTGATCGACCTCTGTTGAAACTGTAAATCGCCGTAGAAACCTGAGCTACTACAGCCATGGTCACAGTCTTCTGGATGCTGTGCCCTTCTGCATTGTAACCACAGGAGGTCACACCATTTAGAGACTGCCTTGCATTGTTTCAATTAATGTGAAGTGTTATCTGATTGAACAAGTTGGAGATTGTAACATCACTGCCCGTCCTCTCCACCTTGCCAATCAAAGAACACTTTTATATTAATGGAAAAAAAGGCAAGGTGTTCTGCAGCTTTCACAGAAGCCAATCAGATATCACATATGCATACTTACATTGTACCAAGCTTGACTAGTGTAAAGCCTGGTACACACGACCAGATTGTTGGCCAACCAAACGTCTGTTTTTTGTCAAAAGGGCGTGTGCCTAGATCTTGTCTTGCAAACTAACGGTACACAATTGTCGGCCAACAAACATGAACGTAGTGATGTACTACGAAGAATTTGAGCTCTTGAGCGTCACCCTTTGAGCCCCTTCTGATAATTTCGTGTTTGGTGAGCATTGATTCCGATCATGCGTGTTTGTACTTTCAACTTTTGTGTGACGGATTTGTGTACTGACCATCAGAAAATCTGACAACAGACCGTTGTCCTCCGAAAATTTACTAGCATGTCATCCAACATTTGTTGGCAGAAAGTTGGACAACAATTGTCAAAAGGAGCGTACAAACAGTCAGATTTTAGGACAACAGTCTGTCAACAGACAATCCCCTGCCAACAATCTGATCGTGTGTACAAGGCTTTAGTATGCAAACAAAAAATTATGTTTGGAGTCCAGGTTTAAACCAACTACCTAGATTCACCCGATATAATGTTAAGGAGGAGGGGACTGTGGAGGGAATGTAACACTGTACTGTGCTGGCAAATCTCATTATCAGTTGAAAACTAGATTTCAACAGCGTCTAACCTCACAAAGCGTCAAAAATCTAAGAGCTTGAATTTTGCATTGTAAGAGAATAAACTGAGTCCGTCTCCTCTATGTTCCTCTGAAATTATTCAGAATAGCTTGCAGTCCTTATATAATAGTGATCAAAAAACACAACCAAAAAGGAGAGAAATGTTTTATAAAAAAATATTTTTAGATATGCTGTGTGAATGGGAGCACATAACAAACATATAGTGAAGGTGTCTGAAATTTGACTGCAAAGGTATAAATATACTTTTAAGCCCAGCTAAATGATTTTATTTTGTTGTGGAGAGAGTAGGAGAAGGGTTAGAGCCCATAAAATGCTTCCTTACTAGAAATCTAGACTCTAAATTATAAGATCTAGACTCTTATAATTTGCAGTCTAGATTTCTGGTAAGGAAGCATTTTTGTTATCTACTGTGGAGGTGCACTTGGGTGATTGGTTCTCACTAATTACTTGTTCACCTAAATTAAACACTTATCGTGAGACTTTGTTCACAATCACCGTTCCCTTTTGGAGAAAAACATGAGCTGTTTTTATATATGGACACTTTCTTTATAATTTTTATAACTTATATCACTTTGATTGTTTAGCGTGGCAACTTATGTTATTAATTACCAAAATTAGGCTTCCCATAGACATATGATCTCAATCCCTCCTTTAGTTAAACTAGGGGTTTTATTTACTATATATTTTTCAACCTCTTAACACTTTTTGACATCCTCCTATTATGGATGTAATTGCTACAGTAGCCATTAATGGAAAATGAATCAATCACCTACTGTGAAAAAGTATCACTGCTTCTTACAGTTTTTGAAGCAGCAGAGTCGAGTTATAAATTTAAAAATAGTTTTAGAAAAAACTGACCAGCGTACTTATTCCTTCCCACTAGAAATGAGAAGATGTCTCAGTTTTGGATAAGGATTTAGGGCACATTTACATGTATGTATAGCAGTAACACACATTTTGAATGGCACAGGGTTGCCATTTTGTTGCACGTCAGATTTTTAGGATGTTTTTAGTGTTTCAATAGGCTGCCTTAATGCAGTGTATGTTAATGAACCTAATATCACATGTTAACCTATTAATGTACCACAAAAATTTAAATGAGCCCCTAAATTATTATGCCTACAATTTATGCCATTTTCCTTTTCTTTCCTCTTTTCTGTCATTTGTTTTCTAACTGTAGTAGCTATTGTGTGGGAGAGAATTTGTGTAATACTATATTGGAATGTATCCCTCCTGTGGATTACGGTTGAAATTTCTCTTGTTCTTTTTGAAATGAAGTCAAATTAGAATAAATATATCTTGTACTAAGTACACAATGGTAAAGTAGAGTGCTCCACATTTTTTTTACGTTTTCTCTGTCACATTCCTTACATTAGCACTTTTACAATATATAGTACTTCTTATTAAGGTAGTAAACAAATTATGGATCAGGCCTGGTTCACATATGTGAATTTTATGCATTTTGAACCAGATTGGCTTTCAGTGGAGCATTACATGTGCGGGCCAGTTGCGGTTGCAAATTAAAAAAGGGTCTTGTGCATTTTTCAGCCCAGTTCAGATGTGATTTCAGTTTCAAATTCACACCGCTGAATGGAACCTGTACCGGACTCTGCACCAAAACCGAACCCACTTATTTGTGAACCCAGCCTAAATGCCAATAAAATATTACATTTAAAATATTTCTTGCTTTCATATGGACATACTGTATATTACTAAGCTTCTATTAGATAGTAAGGGAAATGTATTTTATTTAAAAAAAGAAAAAAACATAATTTAAATTTCCAGTATCTGCATTGTTTCTAAACAATTTGTTTTATAATTTACTGTTTATGTATGAACCCTCAGCATATTGCTTGGAGCTCTGGTATAAGTGCATCAGTAAGAAGTGACGTACAAAAGAATAAGCTGTGCCAGTGGGCATTTCATGAGTCATATTTCTGACACAATGCTGACACATACAGGTCACATCTGTGCAGTCATTAATCCAAGGGGTATTTGTGCACTGTCTCATTGTAATATAAGTAAAATTATAGTTTGCTGCATTTACTTCAAAGTGGCTAATTTTGTGTTCTAAGTACGGTATATACATTTCAATGTTACATTATACAGAGTTCTAGAAACTGTAATTTATTCATATACTGTAGCAGTGATAGTAGTTTGCTGTTTTAAATGTAAGGGTTGCATTAAAGACTTTATTTCAAAGGGCATAGAGAGTACAGTAGCAGCATAGACATACCATTGACGCCCAATGTACTGGTGCAGGAATAATCCAGGGCAACAGCTGGCATGAACAGGTTACATCATAATTAGGGGTCAAGTTGTAATTGATGGGCGGCACAGTGATGCAGTGGATAGCACTTTCGCCTAGCAGTAAGAAGGGTCGTCGGTTCAAATCCCCCCCACGACACTACCTGCCTGGAGTTTGCACGTTCTCCCTGTGCCTGCGTGGGTTTCCTCCGGGTACTCCGGTTTCCTCCCACACTCCAAAGACATGCTGGTAGGTTAATTGGATCCTGTCTAAATTGCCCCTAGTATGTATGAATGTGAGTTAGGGACCGTAGGTTGTAAGCTCCTTGAGGGTAGGGACTGATGTGAATGTACAATGTATATGTAAAGCGCTGCGTAAATTGACGGTGCTAGATAAGTACCTGAAATAAATAAATAAAATAAATAGGGAGTTTTTTAACTAAGTTTTTTTTTTAACAGGTGTTAAAGCAGTTTAAAACACAGTATCTATCACTTTCTCATCATGTCTTCTCCGATCCTTCACAGGTAAATGACTGCTGCTTGGAATGCTCATGTTTACCCATCTCCATACTATATATGATTGATAAATGACACTGCTATTACTCTATGGTAAATAACTGCTGTTTGGAATATCCATGTTTACCCATCTTCATACTATGTATGATTGATAAATGACACGGTTATTGCCCTATGATAAATGCTCTAATATTCTTTAACCCTTTCATGCCAGGCCCCATGCTCCTTTTTTAAAGCGGGGTTCCACCCAAGTTTTTAACATTATCTCTATGCATTCTCTTCCTTGCCTAGATGCTGGCATGCTGTGTAAAAAAATTTAAATCGCCGTAATTACCTTTTTTTTTCTAATCTTCTTAGCACTTCCTGGTTTTCCTCCCATGGGAGTAGGCGTGTTTCTAGCCTCTCCCAGACCTCCCACAGTCCCCTGGGAGCTAGTCTCAGGCTTCCCAGCATGCATTGTGCAACAGCGTCATCACAACATCTCGGTGAATGCTGGGAGCACAGCATTCACCGCATCCAGGAAATACATGCTTGTGGGCTTCAATGAAGATGGAAACCGCCTTCAGTGAATTTTATAAGTTATTCTTTACAACGAAATCGGACACAGGCGGACTTATTACACAGAACATGTGAGTAGATAATCATGAGAAGAAAAGTTTGTGAATGAACTCCAAAAAAAAAAAAAACGATAGATAGGTGGACCCCCGCTTTAACTCAGGTAGCCAGACCATTTTTGCAATTTTTCCAATGCTTTTTTATTTTTCCCTTACAGCTTTCAGAGTTTGTAAAGACCCCCAAACCATATATTTCCTAAAAGCACACGATCTGTAGAATAAAAAAAGTTGCTACTGATTTCTAAGGCCTCGGGATATTTGAGCAAATGTTTATCAAAACAATATTGTTGCTAATGAATGAAATTATTAACGGATACAAGCACAGCACATTTTATGAAATCTCTGCTAAATACCTACTAATAATAAATAACACATATTGTAAATTTAAATTGTGCCTTTTGCAAAATGGTGAAAATCGAACGTATGCAAAAAATGTAAATAACCAAATTTCTAAAAAAAAAAAATCTGGAGGTTTTAATGTTTCCCTTACAGCTTTCATAGTTTGTAAAAGACCCCTCCCCCCCCCCCCCATCATATATTTTCTGAATGCATATGATCAGTAGAATAAAAAGAAAGTTCTATTGATTTTGAAGGATATGCAATATTTGTACAAATGTTTATTAAATTGCTATTTTCACAAAAAAAAAAAAAAAAATACTAAAATCCTTATTTGCACACATAAGTACAGGATAACGTACAAAACTCTTGCTAAATTTCTACAAAGGCCTCATTCACATGGGGTATACTAAAGATTTCGCCCATGGAGGAACATGTTTACCTGCATGGGGATGCAGAGGTGTTCTGTGCTTCTTTGTGCAGGCAGTCCTATTTGTGTCAGTTGGGATGCAGCGGCTGCAAGGACAGATCTGACATCCATGTGGGTGTAGGTGCATGGCCCCAAATGTAGACACTGAGTTCAGGGACATGCACCCACACGGATGTCAAGTTGGGAACAATGGCTGTGTCCATGCAGCTGCTGAAACCCAATTGATATCAGAACACATGTCTTAATCTACCCTTACTATGTTTTTACAATTTTATTTATTTTTATAAAAAGGAACAATTTAACCACTTCCTGACCAGAGCACTTTTTACAATTTGGCACTGCGTCACTTTAACTGCTAATTGCGCGGTCATGCAATGCTGTACCTAAACGAAATTTGCGTCTACAAACTAGGGTACATGTTCTGGAATTTACAGCTTTTAGTTTATGACTGCCTATCTCATTTCTTGAGGTGCTAAAATGGCAGGGCAGTACAACCCCCCCCCCCCCCAAATGACCCCATTTTGGAAAGTAGACACCCCAAGGAAATTGCGTGAGAGAGGCAAAGAGGTGGGGGGGGTGTATGTTTAGGTGAATAGCTCTGATCAGCGGCTTAGTAGCCACTAATCAGAGCTATTGTTTTGTTCAGCAGAGTCTGCTGAACAGTTATGCTAATAACTTATGGTCACTGAAGACCATGAGCTTATAGCAGAAGGAGGAATGAGGTCCATATGGCGTACGTACCTGGCCAGCTGGAAGCAGTGCTGTAGGTTCATATGCTGTACAGACCTGTCAACATAAGGGTTAAACTTGTCTATATTTTTGGTGATTGATTCTCACTTCCTTTTGTCTTTGAAGAATTTTTTTTTTTTTTTTTTTAATGACTTCGGCCTATGTCTGTGGCTGGTATGGTTATCTGACAATCTCCCCTTCCATTTAGGTGTCTCTTATCAGTTTCTAATTGATCAATTGACAAATGCTTCTCTGTCCCATTTCCCTATATATTTTGATTAGCTTATGGGGATTTCGCAGATGAGATTTATTTATTTTTTTGCCTAAGTGTTTTTTTTTTTTTTTTTAAACAAATGTTAAAGCAGCACAGTGTTTTTTTTTTCTTTTGAACAAGTATTCAAAAACTGCAGTTTAACTAAAGCAGTAAGATGAAACACCAAGAAGAACTATGCTCCACTTTGAGAAAACTGCAAGCAAACCAACATTTTGTAAATAGTTTCTTATGAGGTTCCTAGATTGTAAGCTCTAACGAGCAGGGCCCACTGATTCCTCCCGTATTGAATTGTATTGTAACTGTACTGTCTGCCCTCATGTTGTAGAGCGCTGCACAAACTTTTGGTGCCATATAAATCCTGTATAATAATAATGAGGTCTGATTCCCATTCTCTTTTCCCTCTAATATGCTCCCTCTACCCTTCCTTCTCGCATTAGTGTCCTCTTTCCTCAAATTATCCTTACTTTACAACTACTCAGTGTCTGCCACCCCCTCTCTGCCAATGCCTCTATTGGCTTCTGATTGCCCAGCAAATTAAATTAAAAATTCTAACAACATACAAAACCAGATAATGTGGGATCCTCTGCTCAAAGAGGGACTTAAACCAGAGTGCTTGTGTCTCATTACCTCCAGGAAGAGAAGAGCCCCAGGTGCTGGCTAAATGCTGATGCAAGTAGAAGAGAACAAGAAGACCTGGACAGCCGCACACCGGAATGGATAAATCTGTCTTTTTATTCAAAATACAGGATCATGGGGTACACAAAACACGACTGTGGGGTGGTACAAGAATAGCTGACACGTTTCGCACTTACACCAAGTGCTTACTCATAGCTCGAGTAAGCACAAAACGCATCAGATATTCTTGTACCACCCCACAGTCATGTTATAATTTTAATTTGCATTTTAGACATAAACAGAAACAAAAGTGTGCAAAGGCCAATGAGTGCTTAGTCAAAGGCTAAAACAGTGATGTAAACACAACCCAAGTGGTAGGGTAGTCCTATTAGAAGATTACATAACCCTGGCATCACTCAGACTTGCCAGCTGGTTCGTTTCAAAGGACAAATACAGAAAAGAAACAAAGGCGTCTCCAAGTGCAGCATTTTACAAATTTATTGCAAGCAAGGAGGTTAAAACCCTTCCAAGAATCTCATAGGGAATGAACATGTAAATTTGGTGGTCCTCAAAAGGTCCATTTGATCCTACGCCTCTGTGTGGGGAGAAAGCCGCCCAGCAGCTGTCATCATCACTGGGGGAAGCGGAGAAGCAAGGAAGCGAGATGTCAGCAGGAACCACTTCCAGAACCACGCTGGAAGTGGTAGTGACATTGGGCGGTGGGCGGTAAAGCGTTTCAAGTCATGGACGGCTCCTTCGCCAGACCTATGCTTTTAAGTGTGTGGTTGGCTTTTAAGCAGCAGGGGGGAGGGGAGGGACTAGGGTACACTTGGTTGGGCTAAGTTATGAGCTTGCCAGCAATGCAGTGTAAGGCCATGAAAACAAATGGCATGATTTTTACGCATTCATTAGACCACTTTCATTCTGTCAGGGGCACCCCCCCAGTCGGTCGGGCCTGCACTTACCCCATCTAAGTCACGGGCAGCTTTGGCTCCTTCCTGCGTCTCCTCCTCCTCCTCTGTGTCTCGGGCTTCACTGCGGCTTCCCTCCTCCTTCCCGACAACCAATATGGTCGCTTCTCCTCTTGACCAATTGGGTCTCAGGAGCCGCTTCCTGATTGGCCAGGAGGAGATCCAGGAAGACAGGAAGACAATAGAGAATATTTATTCGCTCTGCGCCCCAAGCCCACCCTTTTTTGAAGCCAATTAGAGCCTTTGGCTCTAACCACATGCTTCTAAAAAAAAAAAAAAAACCCAATGGAATCCATGCGTCCGATGGCATGTAGATTAGGGGCCGGACAGGCTGCCACTGCTCGGCAGGAGTAGCAGAATGTGTTTTAGGGCGTAATTCTAATGCCCTGTACACACGACCGGTTTTGCCGTCAGAATAAACTCCAAAGGTTTCTCTGACGGAACTCTGACGGAATTCCATTCAAGCGGTCCTGCCTACACACGGTCAAACCAAAGTCCGACCAAAGTCTGACCGTCAAGAACGCGGTGACGTACAACACATACGACGGGACTAGAAAAAGGAAGTTCAATAACCAGTAGCCAATAGCTTCCGTCTCGTACTTGCTTCAGAGCATGCGTCGTTTTTGGTCCATCGGAACAGCATACAGACGAGCGATTTTCCCGATAAGAATTGGTTCAGTCGGAAATATTTAGAACATGTTCTATTTCTAGGTCCGTCAGAATTTTCTAAAAAAAAAGTCAGATGAGGCACACACACACAATCGGAATATACGATATATATATATATATATATTCCGTCTGACTTTTTCTGTCGGACATTCTGCTCGTGTGTACGCGGCATAAAAGTGTGTCTAGGATGTGTGTTAGAAATGTCTTAAAAAATTTACAACTTTGTGTAAAAAATACATTTTCATTTTCTTTCCTGCGTTTTCCAAAAATTTGTGGCAACAAACTTGTGATTGAAAATGACATTTTCAAAAGACTCACTATGCCTTTTTCACAAATTCTGAAAAATTACATTTTCAAAAGACTCACTATGCCATTTTCACAAATTCTGAAAAATTACATTTTCAAAAGACTCACTGCCATTTTCAAAACGCTCACTATGAAAATATCTCTTCTGAACGATTTAACTTGATAGCTAGAAACCAACATCTAAAAACGTCCATTTAGCCACGTTTATATGCTGCGTTTGTGTCTAAAAGCGTTTTTTGTTAAAATGAAAAATATCTGTAAACGAAACACTGCTAAAAGCGAGTTACTGTATTTAGCAGTGTTTACAGGCTGTTACAGGCATTTGGCGGTTCAAATGCCTCTGAACATCCATCCTGAAAGCATTTTATTGTGCTCCAAAAAACGACTAAACAACCTTGTATACAGATAAGATAACAGAGGAGAGTTCAGGGGCAGCTGAAAAAAATGCCCAACTGCTCCTAAACATCCATTTACCAGCAGCAGTGTACATGAGGCCTAAGGGTGATCGTTGCCTGTTTGTAAAGTGCTGGAAGGATTAATAATATGATCATAGCCAGAGGCTAACAAGTGCCAAACATAGTCAAACACCTTTAGGCTAGGTTCACACCGATGCATTTTTTTAGTGCATTTTGCGGTTTGCAGAAGTGCACTATAGTCCATTTAACATGGATTCCTATGGGACATGTTCACATCTGTGTTTTTCAGCCACTGTGTTTTCTGAAAAGGTCAGGGACCCCACTGACAGGTAAATGTAAAAGAAAGAATTGCCAGAAAAGCCTCTCGGGTCTGGTATGGATTTTGAGGGGAAATTAAAAAAAAAAAATGTCATGGGGTACCCCAAAATCCATACCAGACCCCTATCCAAGCATGCAGCCTGGCAGGCCAGGAAAGGAAGTGGGACGAGTGAGCGCCCCACCTCCTTAACTATACCAGGCCACATGCCCTCAACATGGGGGGTTCTTTGGGGCAAAGCCGATTGTCTAGCAACAGGCTCTCTATTTACATCACATGATGGCTATGATTGGACACAGCCATCATGTGATCAGGAGGGCCAATCACAGAGCCCTCCTGCCGATCTGAGGTGCGCCGTGCCTGGCAGCCGCATGACCCCGCTCCTTCTGAGGGACATTCAGGAATGTCCACTCAGAAGGAGGAAGCGCCCACCCAGCCGTTTATGTGCAGTGGCCAGGTGGGAAGAAGTTGAGGTGAGAAAAAAAAAAAAAAAAAAAAAAACACAAAACGCATGAAAAACATTAAAAAATGCATCAAAAAATGCGCCAGTGCTCCTTAAAAGAGAGTCTTTCTCTGAGTCTGGAGTCAATATGGATGGCAAATGTGATCAACCTCTCCAGCTCAGTGGGTATATCTCGGGCTGCTATCTCATCCTTGATGTTATCCGAGAGACCATGAGACAAGACGGCCACGAGGACCTCATTGTTCCAAGCAACCTCTGCTGCCAGAGTACGGAATTCAATGGCGTAATCGGCAACAGTTCTCGTACTCTGTTTGATGGACATGAGGCTCTTGGCATTAGAAGTGGAGCGTCCGGGAACGTCAAATACCCTTTTGAAGGAAGCCACAAATTCTGGGTAACTCAGGACCACGGGTTTTTGCGTCTCCCATAGAGGGTTTGCCCAGGCCAAGGCTCTCTCAGAAAGCAAAGATATCATGAAACCTACTTTGCTTCTGTCCGTGGGAAACGCCTGGGGCAGCATCTCAAAGAATATCTCAACCTGGTTGAGAACCCTCTGCATTGAACTGGATCGCCCCCAAATCGCCGGGGAAGTGGAGCGGAACCAGACATGCCCCTTATAGAGGTAATACTTTAGGCGGATGCCTGCACAGAGACTGGAGCAGCAGCAGGGACGGCCTGCAACACAGGTTGTACCGGAGCAGCCATAGTGGAAGATTCCAGGTGAGCCGTGCGACTCAGGAGCGTTTGTAACGCCAAAGTAAACTGATTCACGCGGTGATCCTGGCCATCCAATCTGGAAAAAATATTACCAACAAGTGGACTGACTGCATCTTCTGAATTCATGGCATTTGTTTACTGTCAAAAACCATGAATCAGACCAAGACAGAAGTACAGATAATCACACTTGTTTAATAATAAAAAGGTAAACAGAGTAAGCGTAGTCAATACATAGCCAGAGTTCAGTAACCAGATCGGGTAGTCTGCCAATGTCAGAGAGCCAGAGATCAACGTAGTAGTACAGCAAGCAGGATCAGGAGCCAGAAGAGACGTCAGCTGAGCAAGTCTTCAACAGGAACGCAGGAGAAAGTCTCTGAGATGTGACCAAAGGCAAAGGCAGAGATGAAGTGAGCTGGACGGCTTTAAGTAGACAGGACTGACGAGCAGATCATCAACAGCTGAGTCACTGTTGAGAGAAAGGAGCTGGCAATTAGCTGACAGTTGAGTGGCCAGCTCAGAGAAGGAATGGCTGAGCCCAGCCCTGACAGAGGCGTGGACATGGCCAGTAAAGTCTCTCTGTCCTTCTAGGGCTTTAAGAGATTCACATGGTAAATTTGGTGTGGTCTCATTTTTCCTGGCTGGTAGACTTTGTAGTTTACCTCCTCGACCCTTTCGACAACCTCAAAAGGGACCCTGCCACTTGGCTAGGAACTTACTTTCCACTGTGGGAACCAGTACTAACACTCTGTCCCTGTCACCCTCTTCTGGGCCTCCATATGTTCTCGCACCAGCGACAGGACAGCTGCGATTCGATCCTGCATCAAGGAGACATGCTCTATGATGCTTCTATATGGGGTGGCCTCCCCTTCCCACGTTTCTTTGGCGACATCTAGCAGCCCCCTGGCATGTCTACCATACAAAAGCTCAAAGGGGGAATAGCCTGTGGATGCCTGCGGAACCTCACGTATAGCAAACATGAGATATGGTAGCAAAAAATCCCAGTTTCTCCCATCTTTGTAGACCACCTTTTTCAGCATACTTTTCAAAGTTTTATTAAATCTTTCAACCAGACCATCCATTTTGGGTGGTAGACAGAAGTACGGAGATGAGAGATTTTGTATAGTCTACACAGTTCCTTGGTAACACTAGACATAAATGGGGTGCCCTGATCGGTTAAGACTTCTTTTGGGGTCCCCACTCGACTAAACACCTGAACCAATTCCTTGGCGATAGCCTTAGCGGAGGTGTTGCACAAGGGTAATCAGGATCCACCGGTTCCCCGTCCAACATCTTAACGTTTTCCCTGGCTCTCATGGGGGTGGTCTCTCGCAGTTGCTCGGTACAGAAATCCTCTCTCCTGACCTCAAAGTTGGGTACGACATTTTGGCTACTCTCAATGTCAGGGTCAGAGGGGGTCTCCTGTTCGTTACCCTCAGGCTGAGTGCTAGCTTCTAGGTCCTCTAGCTCCCCAGCCATGGCAGGCAAAGGAAGAGGATCTCCGGCTTCCTTGATCCCACCAAGAGCATCCCCTTCCCTTTGGCAAAGAGGGTCTGGTGAGAGTTCCTGTGCTTCCCCAGCAGGGGGAGCTCTATGTACCAGCCTCCCTTTGTTCTCCCATAAATTCCAAAAATGGGGAAATTCTCTCCCCACAAAAGCTTCATGAAGCAGTGAAGGTGCCACCCCCACTGAATGTGTTACACTGCCCCAGGGGGTATAAACCCCAACCACTGCTGTCCGGTAGTCCCGAGTGTCCCCATGGATGCAAATTACCCCAGTAGTACTGGGGGTGTAGTTTTGTGGGGTTCACACAATCATTCCTGACTAGGGTCACCACACTACCAGAGTATAGCAAGGCTGTGAGTGGCTTTCCATCCATTGAAATAACACACCCCTGTTTTCAATGGGACTCTGATGCAGTGCATGCGACCTGTGCAAACAGAGAAATGCGTCTTTTCATAAAAGCATTCACATTGCATAGGTTCATCATCTATAGGACAGTTTGCAGCAATATGCCCTAATGCATGGCAATGAAAACACCGTATGTGGCCTACCCCCAGCCTTCTTAATGGCCCCAAAGACCTTCCTGGCTTCTTTGGCCAGTCTCCAGGTCTAGAACCCACAGTCTTATCAGCTGTAACAACAGTCTTATCCACCTTCCCCATGCTCTTGAACCCTGGAACAGTCTTACCAGAACCGCTGGGTGATCTTGGACCCCTAGAGACACCGAAGGGGGGCGTAGATGGGTTCACCAACTCCTCAGAGGGAGTGTACCTCTCCACTAGGTCCACCAACTGGGTTGCAGTTTTGGGATCCTCCTGTCCCACTGATGCATGCACTGGGCCCGGACTGCCATTGTGACACCCAAGCGTGCGAGTATCTCTGTCTTTAGAGTCTCATAGTCCTGGGCCTTATCTGGTTCTAGATCAAAATAGGCCTTTTGGGGTTCTCCTGTTAGAAATGGGGCCAACAGACCCGCCCACTGCTCTTTTGGCCATCCCTCACGGACAGCGACTCTCTCAAACGTTGCAATGTATGCCTCAACATCATCCGCAGGCATCATCTTTTGCAGGTGGTAGGAGGCACGTACCATCTTTGGTTCCGCTAACACAGGAGGTGAGGACCCTTTTTCAGTTCCACCAGAGCCTCTTCGAACTTCCGCTTAATTTCTTGCTGGGCCACTTGTGCTGTAGCGACCGCCTGTTGTGCTGCAGCAGCCTCTGCGACTTGGCTGAGCTGCATTGGCCTGTAGCAGTGCCTTTATCATTTCCTCCATCTTCAGAAATCCCCCATTGAATACACCACGTGTGGGGAAATTAGCTCATGGGGATCACCTGTCTGAATGACAGTCTGCAAACGGGCACTTTCTTCAAAATCTGGCAAATGCCAGGTTTATTTGCAGGAGGTTTGCAAAATAAAAATAAAACAAACAAACAGTAAATTAAATTCTTGCCGTCCGGCGCTAACTAAACAAAATGTCTCCTCTCTATACAGTGCGGGGCTGGTCCCTGTCACCCACAAAAAAACATGCAGAAAAGCAAGCCTTATAGTCCAACACCAAGAGCTCCTCTCACTCAGGTTCCTTGCTGAGTCTCAAAACCAGAGCGACCTGCTGTGCTCTCTTCCTGGATATTTAAAGTCCAGCTGACTGTGGACTCCAGTGGACCCGAACATCCGGACCGGAACCCAGCCTGCCACAGAGGCTGGAAAAACCGGGCCGGATTCCGGTTCAGTCCCTTACAATGGAACGAATGCAAGGTGAAATGTACCTATTATCATGTATCTCTCCTTGCATACCGTCACAATATATATATATTTATATTCCTTGCAATTAAAGCATTTGAATAAATAGTACCAAAACTGTGATTCCAAGAGGAAAACAAATCAAACATACAGATACTTTCATTTAGATATTTTTGCAATGTCTTGTTTGGATCCAAATGACTTTTCCTTCAAATTTTGCAAAACTGTACATGAATAGATGGTCTTTTGTGTCTCCAATAGGGATGAGCTTCGAGTTCGAGTCGAACTCATGTTCGATTCGAACATCGGCTGTTCGCAAGTTCGCCAAACAGCGAACAATTTGGGGTGTTTGCCACAGCTCCCCCCGTGTGAAATGGTAAGGGGGTACAAAGGTACCCCTACCATTTCACAAAAAAACTGTCAAAAATGTTAAAAATGACAAGAGACAGTTTTTGACAATTCCTTTATTTAAATGCTTCTTCTTTCTTCTATCTTCTATCTTCCTTCGGTTTCTTCCTCCATCTTCTTCTGGTTCTTCTGGTTCTTCCTCCGGTGTTCTTGTCCGGCATCTTCTTCCGCGGAGTCGGCGGCTTCTTCCCTTCTTCTCCTCGGGCCGCTCCGCATCCATGATGGCATGGAGGGAGGCTCCCGCTCTTGTCTTCATCTTCTTCTCTTCATCTTCTTTTCGGGCTGCTCCGCATCCATGATGGCATGGAGGGAGGCTCCCACTGTGTGACACTTCTCCTCTTCTGACGGTTCTTAAATAACGGGGGGCGGGGCCACCCAGTGACCCCGCTCCCCTCTGACGCATGGTGACTTGACGGGACTTCCCTGTGGCATTCCCCGTGACACCACAGGGAAGTCCCGTCAAGTCACCGTGCATCAGAGGGGGGCGGGGTCATCGGGTGGCCCCACCCCCCGTTATTTAAGAACCATCAGAAGAGGAAAAGCGTCACACAGCGGGAGCCTCCCTCCATGCCATCATGGATGCGGAGCGGCACGAAAAGAAGATGAAGAGAAGAAGATGAAGAGAAGAAGATGAAGAGAAGAAGATGAAGAGAAGAAGATGAAGAGAAGAGCGGGAGCCTCCCTCAATGCCATCATGGATGCGGAGCAGCCCGAGGAGAAGAAGGAAGAAGACGCCGACGCCGTGGAGGAAGATGCTGGACGAGAACACCGGAGGAAGAACCAGAAAAACCAGAAGAAGAAGAAGATGGAGGAAGAAACCGAAGGAAGATAGAAGAAAGAAGAAGCATTTAAATAAAGGAATTGTCAAAAACTGTCTCTTGTCATTTTTAACATTTTTGACAGTTTTTTAGTGAAATGGTAGGGGTACTTTTGTACCCCCTTACCATTTCACACAGGGGGAAGGCCGGGATCTGGGGGTCCCCTTGTTAAAGGGGGCTTCCAGATTCCGATAAGCCCCCCGCCCTCAGACCCCCACAACCACCAGCCAGGGTTGTGGGGATGAGGCCCTTGTCCTCATCAACATGGGGACAAGGTGTTTTGGGGGGCTACCCCAAAGCACCCTTCCAATGTTGAGGGCATGTGGCCTGGTACGGTTTAGGAGGGGGGCCTCTCTCTCGTCCCCCCTCTTTTCCTGCGGCCTGCCAGGTTGCGTGCTCGGATAAGGGTCTGGTATGGATTTTTGGGGGACCCCACGCTGTTTTTTTTTTTTATTTTGGCGCGGGGTTCCCCTTAAATCCATACCAGACCTGAAGGGTCTGGTATAGATTTTGAGGGGGACCCCACGTAATTTTTTTTTTGGCCGGGGTTCCCCTTAATATCCATACCAGACCTGAAGGGCCTGGTATGGAATTTAGGGGGACCCCCCCACGTCATTTTTTTTTTAAATTTTGGTTCGGGGTTCCCCTGTGGGGAATTCCAATGCCGTTTATATCAATTAACTTCTATGTGTATTGTCGGACTGGCAATGCATTAATAGCCGCGAGTAGTTTTAAATGACTTTTTTTCCTTTGAAATGTAATTTTGCTGTCAGACTGTTCTAAACATGGGAAACATGCGCCCCTTTACAGGCATACTATAGACACCCCCCAGGTACGAAATTTAAAGGGATATTACACTTTTATTGTTTCACTTTAAGCATTATTAAAATCACTGCTCCCGAAAAAACGGCCGTTTTTAAAACTTTTTTTTTGCAATGATACATGTACCCGGGTCCCCAAACACTTTTTATGACAATAACTTGCATATAAGCCTTTAAAATTAGCACTTTTGATTATTCATGTTCGTGTCCCATAGACTTTAACGGTGCTCGCGCGTTCAAACAAATTTTTTGCCTTTTCGCATGTTCTGGTGCGAACCGAACAGGGGTGTGTTCGGCTCATCCCTAGTCTCCAAACATTTCCTTATATTGATAAATGTCTCTTAAAAATCCACAAGTCACCTGGTATTAGTTTATGGGATCCTTCCAAACTGTTAGGATCTGCAATTGGGGAGAAAACACATAAATTCGTTTGTCAAAATCCTTACAAGATCAGCAACATTCTCTGTGATATCTGAGTGGAGGATTTGAGCTGTTGAGACAAAATAAAAGCAAGTGAGTAACACACACCCAAACAAAATCTCATAGGGAGAGAGTCCAATATCCTTTTAGGGGCTTAATAAAATATAAGAAAACATTCAGGCAATAGTTTTCTAGTTTCTTACTCTATTATTTTTTACTACATTGTAGACAGTAGGAGGTGTAAAATAAAACCTCATAACTTCTTATAAGGACTCTCCCATAAAAATAGTTCCTCTCTTACTATTTCTAGCTTCCGGGACTCTGTACTTACAAACTACTTCTGATAACACTTTTTTACTGTGGCCTTTGCAGTAGCTTTGGACATCCAGAAAACATGTCCATACAGACAAAATAGATACTCATAAAATCCTTACTTGGATATCTGGATATATCTTTTTGTAATCTCTGGAAGGGATGTTCAGCTTTTAGTAACACCTTTGGTAACAGGTAAAACAAGAATTGGTATATTATAATAACAACTTTGGTGAACCCTGGCTCTATCCCACACACATTTACTAAGATAGCTTTAACTGCCTTTGACTGATAACACGGTCCATGTGTCAAGCTGGAGGGAAAACAGTGGTTGGCAGACATAAAACATCACCCTTTTCCAAAGTCCTGTTTCATAAGAAGTTGCCCCCTGTGGACCACTTGTTCTTCTTGTTCTTGGGTCCTTAAAATTTAAATATTAATCCCAGCTCTACTAGGTCAGAACTGGGCTCTCTCTCTGACCGCCCCATGCCCTGTCTCTCTCTCTCCCTGACCCACCACCCCTGTCTCTCACACTCCCTGATCCCCCTCCCCTGTCTCTCTCTCTCCCTGACCCCTCCCCTGTCTCTCTCTCCCTGACCCTCCATTACATTAAACCTCCAAATTCAATTTTATTTTTTTATTTTTTTTTAAGCTGCTGTGATCAGACAATGGCAGCTTGATCCTTCTTTTTGGCTTTTGCATGCCTGCACTTTAGGTGATAATGACTAAGCCCCTCAACTTCATTACACTGTTGAAAAGGGGCGGAGCATGGGTGACTTTAAAATGATGCCCCCCCTAAAAAAAAGTTCTGTGGATGCCCATGGACCCAAATATAATATTTTATATGTGGTCAGCAAAGAAAAAATGGGCTGCCTGTCTGATGATAGAAGCTAGCCACTTTAAGACCAGGCCTTTTTCTGATATGTGTTGTTTACAAGTAAAAATCTGTATTTTTTGCTAGAAAATTACTTAGAACCCCCAAACATTATATATATTTTTTTAGCAGAGACCCTAAATAATAAAATAGAGGTTGTTGCAATATTTTATCTCACACTGTATTTGCGCAGCAGTCTTTCAAATGCAATTTTCTTGGAAAAAATACACTTTAATGAATAAAAAAAAAATAGTAAAGTTAGCCCAATTTTTTGTATAATGTGAAAGATGATGTTACGCTGAGTAAGTAGTTACCTAACATGTCATGCTTTAAAATTGTGCACGCTCACGGAATGGCAACAAACTACGACTAATAGTTTTTACAGGTTACCTGTTTAGAGTTATGCCGCGTACACACGAGCGGACTTTTCGACCGGTCTGGTCCGACGGTCTATCCGACGGACTTTGGGCAGACTTCCGATGGACTTTCCGAACAAACGGACTTGCCTACACACGATCATACCAAAGTCCGACGGATTCGTACATGATGACGTACGACCAGACTAAAATAAGGAAGTTGAAAGAGCCAGTAGCCAATAGCTGCCCTAGCGTCGGTTTTTGTCCGTTGGACTAGCATACAGACAAGCGGACTTTTCGATAGCAACTGGGTCCGGCGGAGTTCCGACGTAAAGATTTGAAACATGTTCCAAATCTAAAGTAGGTCAGATTTTAGACCGAAAAAGTCTGCTGCAGGTCCGATGAAGCCCACACACGGTCGAATTATTCGCCGTACTCGGTCCGTCGGACCATTCCGGTCGAAAAGTCCGCTCGTGTGTACGCGGCATTAGAGTTGTGCTAGAATTATTGCCCTCGCTCTAACGATCATGGCGACACCTCACATGTGTGGTTTGAGCGCCGTTTACATATGCGGGTGCGAGTTACGTATGTGTTCACTTTTCTGCACAAGCTCGGAGTGATGGGGTGCTTGAATTTTTTTTTCTTTATTTTATTTTTTAATTTTTATTTTTTATTTTTGCACTGTCCCTTTCATTTTTTTTTATCACTTTTATGTAAATGTAAATATCCCTTGTAATAGAAATAAGCATGGCAGGTCCTCTTTATTGAGAGATCTGGGGTTCAAAAAGTTTTTTAAAAATTAAGTTTTGTGTTGAAGGAGAAACATTTTTTTGAAAAAAAGCACAATATTTTGTACTTTTTGCTATAACAAATATCTCCATTTTTTTTTAAAAAAAGCTAATTTTTTCTCAGTTTAGGCCGATATGTATTCTTCTACATATTTTTGGTAAAAAAATTGCAATAAGCCTGTATTGATTGGTTTGCGCAAAAGTTATAGCGTCTACAAAATAGGGGATAGATTTATAGCATTTTTTTTATTATTATTTTTTTTACTAGTAATGGCGACGATCTGCGATTTTTATCGTGACTGTGACATTATGGCGGACAAATCAGACAATTTTGACACATTTTAGGAACATTGGCATTAACACAGCGATCAGTGCTATAAAACTGCATTGCTTACTGTGAAAATGTCACTGGCAGTGAAGGGGTTAACACCAGGGGGTGATCAAGGGGTTCATTGTGTTCCCTAATGTGTGTTCTAACTGAAGGGGGAAGGGGACTGACTAGGGGAGATGACAGATCGCTGTTCATACTTTGTATGAACAGACGATCTGTCACTTCTCCCCTCAGAGAAACGGGATCTCTGTGTTTACACACAGAGATCCGAGTTCTCGCTGTGTTACGAGCGATCGCGGGAGCCCAGAAGTCATCTAGACCGCCGGGCACTCGCATCGGCTCGGGGGGAGAGCAGCGGAGGTGCGCGCGCCCCTAGTGGCTGCCTTAGGAGCCGAGGTAACATGGCGGCGATTCGCCTGCCTGTGCCATTCTGCCGCAGTATAACTGCGGCAGCTGGTCGGCAAGCGGTTAAGGAGATGTATCTGTGTAATTGAAGTTAGGCTGTGATATTGAGATTATCACTCGAGTATTCATTTCTGATATGATGTTGACACTTTTATTAATAATATAGATATATTATAATTGGTTTGATAAAGTTTTAGGATGGGGGCGCCAGACCCCGCCCCTTCCCTGTTGGCCACTCCCACTTCTCATAAGCCACACCCCTTATAGAATCCACCCACTCCGTCCCCTGTATTCCACTTGCTTCCACTGTCAGGAGTATATAACTCAGCATCACAGGACAGAGTATCCAGCCCCAGCATCACAGGACAGAGTATATAGCTCAGCCTCACAGATCATGGTATATAGCATGTCTCACAAAGCCTGGTATATAGCATTTCTCACAAAGCCTGGCATATAGCATTTCTCACAAAGCCTGGTATTTAACATTTCTCACAAGCCTGGTATACAACATTTCTCACAAAGCCTGGCATATAGCATTTCTCACAAAGCCTGGTATATAGCATTTCCCACAAAGCCTGGTATATAGCATTTCTCACAGAGCCTGGCATATAGCATTTCTCACAAAGCCTGGAATATAGCTTTTCTCACAAAGCATGGCATATAGCATTTCTCACAAAGCCTGGTATATAGCTCTGTACATGTCTTGTACCCAGGACTGTCCTTATATAATGAGCTCTATACATGTCTTGTACCCAGGACTAGCTTTATATAATGAGCTCCATACATGTTCTGTACCCAGGACTGTCCTTATATAATGAGTTCTGTACATGTCTTGTACCCAGGACTGTCCTTATACTGTATAATGAGCTCTGTACATGTCTTGTACCCAGAACTGCCTTTTTATAATGAGCTCTGTACATGTCTTGTACCCAGAACTGCCTTTTTATAATGAGCTCTGTACATGTCTTGTACCCAGAACTGCCTTTTTATAATGAGCTCTGTAAATGTCTTGTACCCAGGACTGGCCTTATATAATGAGCTTTGTACATATCTTGTACCCAGGACTGGCCTTATATAATGAGCTCTGTATATGTCTTGTACCCAGGACTGTCCTTATATAATGAGCTCTGTACATGTCTTGTACCCAGAACTGCCCTTTTATAATGAGCTCTGTACATGTCTTGTACCCAGGACTGGCCTGATATAATGAGCTCTGTAAATGTCTTGTACCCAGGACTGCCCTTATATAATGAGCTCTGTAAATGTATTGTACCCAGGACTGCCCTTATATAATGAGCTCTGTACATATCTTGTACCCAGGACTGGCCTTATATAATGAGCTCTGTATATGTCTTGTACCCAGGACTGCCCTTATATAATGGGCTCTGTACATGTCTTGTACCCAGGACTGCCCTTTTATAATGATCTGTGTAGATAGATTTATACCTAGGACAGTCCTGATCCATGCAGCTCTTTACAATCATACTTGTGGCAGGACTAGATGACAGGGAGGAGGAGTGCCAGGCTGTGGGCGGCTCTTGCAGTGCTCAGCACCTGTTCTTAGTGTAATAAGTATAGGGACAGGAGGAAGGAAGTCAGGGACAGCTCTGCTAACCTGAGCCTGGCACAGTGCAGAGAGGATGTACTGGGAGCATGCATGATCCTTCTCCTCCATAGAGGACACATCTACAGAATGATGGATCTGTCAGCCAGGACCGGACTCTGTTACCTCCTGCTGTGTCTGTTCACCTTCACTCCAATAGAAGGTTTATCCTCCTCCGGGACCAGCAATCCAGGGGATCAGTCTACCTCCCACCATGGGGTCACTCCTGCTGAGACTAGACTGCCAGTCTTCACCCTGGACTACCCCCATGTGCAGATCCCCTTTGAGATCACACTGTGGATCCTGCTGGCTTCCTTGGCTAAGATCGGTGAGTAGATCAATGTTTTCCTGCTTAGAAATCACTTTGTATCCTTGTAGACAGGTATGGAAAGAAATCAGAATAGTATCCTTCCGTGTATCATCACTCCCCCCCTTCTCCACTTACCTTGCTGACTGTGTTGTCCTCTCCTCTCCTGCGGTGTCTCCTTCCAGTGGCGATGGAGGAGTCCGCTCCTCATACTTCTGGTTTTCTCTCTCTTGGGCGCAACGGGAGAGAGAAAACAGGAAGTGACATCTAACTCAGATGTCAATCAAACTGCCCAGCCGTAGTAATAGATAATATGAGCAACGGTTGGAAGCTACTCGCTGCTTCGGAAAGCGCCGCAAGGCGGGACAAAAGCTCGCAAATGAAGCGCCACGTCTGCAATCTTGTAATTGCATTGACGTGGCGCTTCCCATAGTGCACTGCGTCCAGAGCTGGAACACAGTGCTCTTAGTTAAAGGACTTTTTTTTTTCCTTAACCACTTCCCGACCGCCGCATGTACATATACGTCGGCACAATGGCATGGCTGCAGAAATAAGTGTACCTGTACGCACCTTTGAATTTGCCTGCCACGAGCTCCATGATTAGGATAGCAGGTCTCGCAGACTCGATGTCCGCGGGGATCCCCGCGATCGTCTCACGGAGCTGAAGAACGGGGAGATGCTAATGTAAACAAGCATCTCCCTGTTCTGCCTAGTGACACTGTCACTGATCATAGCTCCCTGTGATCGGGAGTGGTGATCAGTGATGTGTCACTCGTAGCCACACCCCCTAACAGTTAGAATCACTCCCTAGGACACATTTAACCCCTTCCTAGCCAGCTAGTGGTTAACCCCTTCACTGCCAGTGTCATTTTTACAGTAATCAGTGCAATTTTATAGCACTGATCGCTGTAAAAATGATGATGGTCCCAAAAATGTGTCAAAATTGTCCGATGTGTCCGCCATAATGTAGCAGTCACGATAAAAATCACAGATAGCTGCCATTACTAGTTAAAAAAAACGTATTAATAAAAATGCCATAAGACTAACCCCTATTTTGTAGACGCTATAACTTTTGCGCAAACCAATCAATAAATGCTTATTGCATTTTTTTCACCAAAAATATGTAGAAGAATACGTATCAACCTAAACTGAGGAAAAAATGTTTTTTATATATATATTTTCTGGGGATATTTAATATAGCAAAAAGTAAAAAATAATGTGTTTTTTTAAAAATTGACTCTCTATTTTTGTTTATAGCGCAGATAATAAAAACCGCAGAAGTGATCAAATACCACCAAAAGAAAGCTCTATTTGTGGGAAAAAAGGATCAATCAATTTTGTTTGGGAGCCATGTTGCACGACCGCGCAATTGTCAGTTAAAACAATGCAGTGCCGAATCGCAAAAAGTGCTCTGGTCTTTGGCCAGCCAAATGGTCCGGAGCTTAAGTGGTTAAAGGGGCAGTTTTAAAAAATTATTATTATTTATTTCTTTTATTTTTTTTGTGACAACACATGAGGGGGCGGCGGCGCCTGGGCACCCCCTATACACTGTCTCTGTATGACTGCACAGTATTATTATATGATATTATGTTTTGACATCAGGGAAATATGTAAGACGTAAACTAAGGACTTGTGGTATCTAACTAAAATTAACAGCTAGTAAAGAGTAATTCTAATAATGCCAGGAAAAGGTTGTCTTTTTTGAATATGAAACTGGAGCTCTTACACAAGAGCATGATTGAAAAAAAAAAAAAAAAGCAATTGAGATATATTTCATGCAACCTGGAGCCAGTAATCAAGGGTACACCCATCTGCTTCAGACCAATAGCTGCATGCAAGGTGCTATTAGACAAAGTTATAGATATTATTTTGGATAATGATTTACGTTTAACGGTCCCACATTCTGTGCAGGAATTATTGCTAGCAGCCCAAACATAATATTACAAAATATGAATTTGCATTATTATTTATGTACAAATCTAACAATGAAAAGGTATACAGTTGAACCCACCCTATTGCCTTTATTATTATGTAGAAGGAATCAGCTGCTGTGAGCCCAGCGCAAGACACGCTCTGTAAAGACCCAGATCTTTTCTTTTTCTTTTTTTTTTTTGTAGATGGATCCCTCCATTATACCAAGGATGGCAAGACCCATACAGAATATGGGTTGTCACTCAGGAGGACACTTTGGGGCTTATTTACTAAAACTGGAAAGTGTAAAATCTGGTGCAGCTGTGCATGGCAGCCAATCAGTTTCTAGCTTTATGTTCAATTAAGCATTGACAAAAATCCTGGAAGCTGATTGGTTTCTATGCAGAACTGCACCAGTTGTTGCACTCTCCAGTTTTAGTAAATCAACCCCCTGTGTATTCATAGTCATTGGTTCTTTCTATCCCAGCTCAAGAAGCAGAGCTCCATACTTTAGCAAATGCCTATGAGCTATCAAAAGAGTATACATTTACATACATAGTAGAGATGTTTTTGGAGTGGCGCATGATTTTGGTTCCATTTGGAGGGCTAGAAGTTTTTTTTTTAGTTCAGCAGGTAAACCAATCAAACATGCTAACGTAATTGATTGGCTGTATTCAGCTTTCCAGCTTCTTGCTGAGGTAGCCATAATAAAAAATAATAAAAAGGTAAAGCGCACACATGGAACAGACCAGAGGCCGAGGAAAAGAATAAAGCAGATCAGGCAACTAGGAATGCAGCATTATAGACCCAGACACTTGCTGGGTCTGTGCAACTCACAGATTCCACACCTAGTTCTGGCCCAGTGGAGTGTTGTAAACATATTTGTACGAACTTTCTCGCAGCAACTTGGTTCTCCAGAGAGATTCCAGAACAGATGACAAAGTTCACAAAGTACTTGCAAATAATGCAACAAACAGTTATGATTATGATTGGCTGACCAAACACTTTTTATCTTAATATGAAAAGACCCTACTTGCATTTTACTAAAAACACCAATTAAGGCCAGCTACAGTGTTTACGACCCTCGTTACTCAGGACAGAAATCAGTTACTCATTCGACCAATTAACATTTTTCTTGTTACGACCACACAGGTACAGTTGGCCCTGCTAGCTACTCTCTTCCCTAAGATGACCGTTTCATCAGTCGAAAGCAGTTATGTCTGCCTTTATAAATGAGCAATAGACATTGCTAATGTTCATCACAGTTGTTTTAAAATATACTGCTATACTTGCTTAACCAGTTACCAAAGATATTACCAAAGGCTGAATATCCCATTCCGAGATTATAAATTGATATATCAAATGTCCAAGTCAGGATCTTACGAGTATGCTTTTTCCTGTATGGACATGTTTTCTGGATGGCCAGAAGTTTGGCCATTGATAAATGCTACTGCAAAGGCCATGTGAAAAAAATATTATCAGAAATAGTTTGTAAGTACAAAGTCACAGAATCTACAGAAAGAGTAATCGAGGAACTAATTTCATGGGATAGATTTTACAAGTTTTACATTTTTTACACCCACTACTATCCACAATGTAGTGGTAAAGTAGAAAGATTTAATGTAATTCAACATGAGACATCTTGGCACTGGAATGCGACTCCTTGATCTGGATTAGCTCCAGGGTTGCAGAAGGGCCCCGACAGAAGCTTTCTGCATAGCTGTATTGTTCAACCATGTTGGCCATTTCATGCAGGTACTGGAGCTCAGGCTGGGCCACCCACCAGTGCAGCTCCTTGGGAAGTCCTTAAAGACCAGTGCCAGGGCCCAGGGCAACCAATTCCACAATCCAGGCAATCCTGGAGTAAGTGCATTAAGTGATAGAGCTGTGCATGGGCAGGCTTAGCCCTATCAAAGCACCAGGCATGAACTCGGCTAACCCACAAGGTAAGAGTCACCCCCAGCCTGGCTAATATTTCCACCTTTAGCAGCTTAATTCTGTTCTAAATCCAGGGCCAAGTCACAGTATGCATGCTCTCAATCTGCATTCAGAAAAAGGACCAGCACATCTGCCCAGTTTTTTTTGGGCAGACCTTCCCCTGTGTCAGCCCACTCAAAAAGCACCAAATAACCCTCAATGTTATCTGTGGCAGTCATTTTTTTGTAGGGTCCGCCACACAGTCTTCTGGGGGTTACCCTTTGTAACACAGCCATCTCTAAACCTTTCAGCTTAGTGGGCCATGGCGTTCTGTAATCTCAACATTTGTTCCATCAGCAAGTGGTTCATCTCTTGTTGAGCAGCAACTGCCTGCACCAGGGAAGGAGGGGGGTTTTTGGAGACGCCAACTCTAATGACACTGTCATGTATTGTTTGTGTATAGCAGTATATACACTTACTGGTTCGCAGGTTCAGAATAGGGTGGCGGTGTCCATCAAGGTAAAGATGTCCTGTGATGTACTGGGGTGCAGGCTTCGGTGACTGTCCTTCAGCTCAGGGGAAGTATGCTCCTGGATAATAAGGCTGTTCAGAGGTGTCCGATGTGTGGAAGGTCCACGCTAACCACCCTGGAACGCGGAAGCGGACGTGACGTCAGCGGTGCACGGAGAGCATCCAAACACAGATAGTGGAATGTGCAGGCTACGCGCTCGGGGCTCACAGCTCCTTTTACTGGCCTGTTAGCTCTCAGGAGGAGAGCAGCTTAAATAAAAGTGCAGGACATATGACTGAACGGAAGTGAGCCCCGAGCGCGTAGCCTGCACATTCCACTATCTGTGTTTGGATGCTCTCCATGCACCGCTGACTTCACGTCCGCTTCCGCGTTCCAGGGTGGTTAGCGTGGAGCTTCCACACATCGGACACCGCTGAGCAGCCTTATTATCCAGGAGCATACTTACCCTGAGCTGAAGGACAGTCACCGAAGCCTGCACCCCAGCACCAGCACATCACAGGACATCTTTACCTTGATGGACACCGCCACACTATTCTGAACCTGCGAACCAGTAAGTGTATATACTGCACTACACAAACATTACATGACAGTGTCATTAGAGTTGGCGCCTCCAAAAACCCCTCTCCTTCTCTTTGCTTGCTGACAGAGGCTTTGGACACCCTCTGAGGATGGCTGCCTCCTCTCCATTTTTCCTCTATACTAATACTAATCTATATTAGATGTGCCATTAAAGCTATTATTACACCATCCTATGAAGGCATCACAATATTTGGAGCACCGGAAACCTTTCCTTTTATACACTGCCTGTACCAAGGCCTGCTTTTTTACAGCCATCATCTTCTCATGGTGGGCCTGTACCTTGACTATTAGCCAGTGATAATTGCTTAATCAGTTCCTCCATTGCTTTGTCTGAAGTTTTTAAAATCTGTGCGGGTTTGACAGAATATCTAATTCTACCATGCACTACTTTTTTTTTTTTTTTTTTTAAATGTTCTTTTATTTTCAATTCCTTTTTATTCTTAATAATCATAAAAAACAACGAGACAAAAAAAAAAAAAGAGTATACAGTAGACACCGTGTTACAGCAATAACAAGAAATAAGCGACATTATAGCAACCTTCGCTTTGCCTCACAGTGTTAGTCCCATACACTTATATTAATACACAGGCTTACATTTTCTCCCATTTTTCTAACCCCAACCCTGCCCTCCCCTTCCCTCACCCCCCCCCCCCCCGTCTCCCTCCCCCCATTATTCATTCCTCACACTGGTGTTTTTAACACTGAGCCTTATTTTGTTTTGATTCCACCTGCATCACTGCGGAATTTGCCTAATTTCTTCGAATCCAAGCTCCGTGGGGCTTTATTCCCTCTTCTCTTAAATGCCGTTCCCCGTTCCTATGATAAACTCAAAAGGAAATGTCCGGTACTCGACTCCTGCAGCCAGGGTCTCCATATCTTAATGAATTTATTATGACTACCCTTTCTAGTGTATATAGTCCTTTCTGTCCAGACCAAGGAGTTCATGATCCTGAGCCATTCCTCCGGCGTTGGGGGCGTTGCTGAGAGCCAAGATTGCGCTATCAACTTTCTTGCCTGGTATAGGTACCTTACTATAGCGGTAATTGTGTTGGAGTTCCCCGTATTTCCCCTTACCAGCCCCAAAATACACACCCTGGCTTCTAATTTTATTTTGAATTTGAACCTAGAGTTTATGATTTTTACGACTTCAGGCCAGTATCTTACTAGTTTTGGGCATCTCCACATCATATGGATGAGATCCCCTGTCCCTGAACATCTAGGACACTTATCATCCAGTCTACGGCCAAACCTAAATAACCTCTTAGGAGTGTAGTACATTCTATACAGCAGAAAGAGATGCGAGGCCCTCTGTGACAGAGAGACGGACACCATAGGGCCGTATTCCAGAATTCTTTTCCACTGGTCGTCCGTCAACTCCCCCACTTCTGCCTCCCACCTCTCCCTGGGGCCCGAGGTCATTTGTGGAGTTATCATTTTATCCACTAACTGCGCATATACGTCTGTAATCAAACCTTTAGTGGTTTTTGATTTAACTATTTTATTAAGGAGTGGGGCTTTGCACCACTCCATAGGGCAGGTCCTGAATTGAGTACTTAATGCGTGTCTAATTTGCAGGTAACTGTAAAAGGTGTTATACGGGACTCCATATTCTGATCTCAACTCTGAAAAAGATTTCAGATTGTTATCACTAAACAGATGGGCTAATCTGGATATACCGTGGCGCTCCCACACAACGTTCTTTTCTACAGTTAATAACTCCCGCACAGATTTATTATGCCATATAGGTGAGAACTCAGTGATACCCTTGTACCCCATGGTCCTCTTAGCTATCTGCCAAGCTTTAGTTACTAATTTATGTGTTGGCAACTTTTGCTGAAGCGAGCCTGCTTCTAATGCTTCCGCTAGTGATTTATGCAAGCTACCCTCTAACATAATTTTATCACTGGCACGCATCTCTCCCGGGGACTCACATCCCCCAATATGTTGTAATTGGGCGGCCAAGTAATAGCTGTAAGGGTGGGGAACCATCATTCCCCCCTTACTAGTAGGGTGCTGCAGTGCTTGTAGACTGATCCTAGCCTGTCCTTTTTTCCAGATGAGTTCCCGAAATAAAGAGTTTAGTTTTAAAAACCACTTTCTCCCGATCCATACCGGGGAGTTATGGAGGATATACAGTAGTTGCGGCAACCATATCATTCTAATCAGGTTCGTCCGACCCGCCATAGATAGTGGAAGTCGGCACCAAATATCGCATTTCCTTTGGAATTTTGCAAGCAAGGGGACCAGGTTATCTTGGATGTAATAAATATAAAATTGTCCTTCGCGCTGGTGGATATTAAATGGTGAAGTGGTCAAATGAAAAATAAATAGTGCTGTGCAAAATAAATACTAATATTGCCGCAAAATAAGGGTGTTCACACCAAACACTTAATGACTAAAATAAAATAAAAAATAAATTTCGCGCAATATTAAGTGAAAAATAAAAAATAAAAATATTAAGAATATAGTGTATATAAATATATTGTGGAACACTGTTGTCTGTTAGGTGGTAGTGTTAAAATCTCTCTTATATACTATAATGATCGCTACTTTTACTCAAAAAAGTGAGGCTTAAATAGCAATAAATACTGAAATACTCCTCATACCACCCTATAACTAGCATGCATAAATAGATAATGACATAGTGCATAAAAATTTGTGCATAAAAATATTTCCAGTATGTAAATCGTATATGGTCTTCTAAAATCCACAATCAAAAAACTGTGCAATAAAACATATGTGCAACCTTAAAAGATATACATTCCAATTTATGTGAAAAGTCCGTTTTGTTGCTACAATTGTTTGTAGATATTCTAGTGCCAAAGTGATTAAAATAAAAATAGGTGAATATTTATATATAAAAAACAACTGTGAATAGTTCTTCTGATATTGAAGTAAAAATCTATCTTTCTGCTGCTGGTGTCTCTCAGTATGGTCTCACAGAACTCTCACCTTGCATTAGTAGTAATCAGGCATTCAGTAATATGTCTTTAAGGTGTGGGAGTGGTCTCTGGCAGCTTTCTCTTTCTATGTTATTTTCTCTCCTCCAACGTTCCCTCTCTGCAGCTCCACTCTAGTGAACTCAGTATGGGGGAGATAAAACAGGGAGGGGGGAGAAGAAAGAGGCTCCACTAGTGCATTAAAAGTGTAATGATAAAGTCCCCTATCCCACAGGGTTGCACTGTTCACAAATTTGAAGTAAAATGGACATGCCTTCTTTGGTATACTTTGTGTCCTGTAAGGTGTCAGTGTTGTACAGCTTTGGAATCTGTCGTGTGAGCTCAGTGACGTCCTCCAGCACCTCTCCTCCTGCACACAGCCAGTCTGTGTCCTCATACAATCTCTTCCTGGTTACGGCTACGCTGCAGTCACATGATCTCTCCTCAAACAGTTGAGATTAGTCTTTAATGGCCACAACAGATTCCAAAGCTGAAGAAGAAGAACTATTCACAGTTGTTTTTTATATATAAATATTCACCTATTTTTATTTTAATCACTTTGGCACTAGAATATCTACAAACAATTGTAGCAACAAAACGGACTTTTCACATAAATTGGAATGTATATCTTTTAAGGTTGCACATATGTTTTATTGCACAGTTTTTTGATTGTGGATTTTAGAAGACCATATACGATTTACATACTGGAAATATTTTTATGCACGAATTTTTATGCACTATGTCATTATCTATTTATGCATGCTAGTTATAGGGTGGTATGAGGAGTATTTCAGTATTTATTGCTATTTAAGCCTCACTTTTTTGAGTAAAAGTAGCGATCATTATAGTATATAAGAGAGATTTTAACACTACCACCTAACAGACAACAGTGTTCCACAATATATTTATATACACTATATTCTTAATATTTTTATTTTTTATTTTTCACTTAATATTGCGCGAAATTTATTTTTTATTTTATCTTGGATGTAATGATTGAGGTCCTTAGACATTACTATTCCTAGGTATCTCATTTTATCTGTTATTTTTAACCCAGGTATACCGTCAGGGAGAATACTAGCAACTGGGTCAATCTGCAGGGGCATTTATTTCTCCCAGTTGATTACAAGACCCGAGATCCTCCCAAACCCTTCTACCAGCTGCATCGTTTTTACTAAAGAGGGTCCCGTGTCCCCCAGAAAAACCAGAACGTCATCGGCATAGAGCGCTATCTTTTCATCCCCGTCCTTCCTCCTGAAACCCTGTAGTCCAGTTGAACTTCTCACAGCCTCCGCCAATGGCTCCATTGCCAGGGCGAAAAGTAGGGGTGATAGCGGGCACCCCTGTCTTGTGCCCCTCTCGAGTGATAGACTTTCTGAGTACTCATTATTAACTTTTAATCTGGCAATTGGGCAGCTATATAGTATTTTTACCCAGTTAATAAATAGGGGGCCAAACCCAAATCTCTCCATTCCAAAGGTATCCTCATTCCAGGCTGTCAAATGCCTTGGCGATATCCAAGGACGCGACAGCTCTGGGATCTTTGCTCTCTACCGGGGTCTGGAAGTTCAAATATGCCCTTCTAATGTTTACACTAGTGGATCTATGGGGAATAAACCCTGCCTGGTCAGGATGAATCAACTTTGCGATGCATTTTCTTAACCTAGTTGCTAATACCTTTGCCAGGATTTTGACGTCCGAGCAGAGCAATGAGATCGGTCTATATGAAGATACATCCAGTTGGTCCTTCCCTTCTTTTTGTATGAGCACAATATTGGATTCTGTCATCGAGTCGGGTAGTCTACCCTCTACCGCCGCCCCTTCCAGTGTCCCCAAAAGGGTAGGGAGCAAGGCCTCCCCATAGTACTTATAGATCTCGAGGGGCAATCCATCCGGTCCTGGTGATTTATGGTTGGGCATCTCTGCCACTGCATTTTTTAGCTCTTCTTATGTTATTGGGGATTCTAGACTGATCTTATCAGTTGCAGAGAGGGTCGGTAATTTAACCCCCTCTAAGAATCTATCCACCTCACCCCTCTCCATGCCCCGTTTTGACTTGTAAAGAGTACTATGGAAGTCAAAAAATATCTCCTTAATCCTCGCAGGGTCAGATGTAATTTCCCCTCCTGGGGACCTAATCGCAGATATTGTTGAAGAAGGGGAATTAGTACTGGCCAGTAAAGCCAACATTCGGCCCACTCTTTCCCCCTCCTCAAAACACCTCTGTCTCTGAAAGAGTCTCCTGTTCTCGGCATTTCTAGTTATTACTGCTTTATACTCCTGTTGCTTCCTAGTCCAAAACTCCCAGTTCCCTGGGCTAGGATCCAGCACATATTGTCTTTCTAGCTCTATGACCTCATTTCTGATATGCTCCCCCTGTGCTCTTGATTTCTTCTTTATCCTTGTTATATTTTGGATTAAGAGCCCCCTAAGGAAGGCTTTTCAGGAATCCCAAACCACCCCCATTGATGCTGTACCTAAATTATAGGCTATAAACTCTTTAAGACTAGTAGATATTTCTTCCGTTCCCCCTATTACCTCTAACTATACTGGTTTTACTGTCCATGGTCTTTGCGTTTGTCTGTCGTGAATATTCACTGCTAGTTTCAGGGGTGAGTTATCTGAAATCCCTCTTGGGCAGTATTCTATCTTATTCACTAGCGGGTGTGCTTCTTTATTGCCTATAGCTAGATCTATGCGAGATAATGTACAGTGTGTGCTTGAGTAGCAAGAATATTGCCTATTATTCGGGTTACGGATTCTCCAGAGATCGCACCAGCCGACCTCCTCCAAAAACTGAGCGAGCCTTCCCTCCCTCACCCCTTCCGTCCGGGTTCCAGATGTTAGCCTGTCTTGGCGTTTATCGAGAACCGTATTAAAGTCCCCTACCACTATCAACGGGGTACCTGTCTTATTTTCCATATATTCTAGCAGGCAATTCAGGATCTCCATCTTAAATGGAGGGGGAATATATAAATTTGCTATTACAAGTGCTCTGCCTTCTATCAGGCAGTGTAGAAAAATATAACAACCCAATGTGTCGACCCTGACATCCCTGCAGGAAAACACCACCTCCTTTTTAACCAGTATACTCACTCCCCTTGAGTAGGAGGAGTAGACTGAATGAAATTGTGTTTGAAATCTTTTATCCTTAATTAAAAAAATTTAGACTCATTATTCAGGTGCGTCTCCTGCAAGCATATCAGCCCAGCACCATGGGACTCCAGTTCCAAGAAAACCGCAGCTCTCTTGGCAGGATCGCTCATACCCCTAATATTCCAAGAACTTATTACGACTGTACCTGGCATCCAAAAAGTAAAAAGATATAAAAAACATAACAAAAAAAACTAACAAAGAACCCTAAACAAATTAGGTCTGAAATAATGGCTTCAAAACATCTATCTTAAGTGATATAAAATACAAATCTCTCCTTTTCCCCAATCTCCCAATTGAACATAGCAACCTTCCTACTATACATTTTATCATTTGTTTTATCTCAACTGTGACTTCAAAACCAGTAAATACTGCCCATACTATAAATAGAGGTGAAAGGGATGGAGAGGGGGAACCCCTGATTCCTCCCTCCCACCCCACCCCACCCTCCAAGATTCCTTTTCTTTCCTTGTGCACGTGTAAATAAATCAAAATTTTATATATCATTTGTCTCTTTCCCCATCCCTGTCCCAGTGTAACATAACAATTATATCCCTCGTAATAAATGATTAACCCTCCACCCAATGAACCCCCCCCTCCTCACCCCATGCCTGCTTTGGCTAGCCCTAGGGGCTTTGTTTGTGACCTTTATATACCCTTCATCCTGTTCTAAGAAACACTTCCACCCCCACCCTATTAATCTATCTACCCCCCAGATTCATCTATCTGCCCCCCCCTCCCCCCCAAACCAAATCTCCTGGCACAAAGTGTCGTCAAAACATCGACTATAAAAAAAAAAAAACAATCCACAACCGTATACCATCTCTTATTGAAAACATTCACCCTCCAGCCCCTCTCCCTCCAGCCCATGCTGACAAAAAAAAAAAACAGCCCCCTTTAACGTTCAATCATTCAAACCTTTCTCTTCTTTTTTCTCTTCCTTTTCTTTCCCTTCTATATTCCAGCTTTACAAGTTCCTTTTGTTTTCCTCAAGCTATGTCGTGGCTTTATCGACTGTATCAAAAAATTGAACCGTCCCTAAATATTCTACGCGCAAACGTGCTGGGTATAGCAGTGCGTATGGGATTTTATACGTCCGTAAGGCCCGTTTAATGTCCACAAATCCTGCCCTTCTTTTTTCTAAGTCTGGAGAGTAATCGGGATATAGTGAGACCCTAGTGCCATTATAAAAAAATGTCCCCTTTTTCTCTGGATTTTTGCATCAGTGTCACCTTGTCTCTGTAACAGAAAAGCTTAATAATCATAGGTCTGGGGCGACCTCCCGATGCGGTAGGCCTAGTGGGGATTCGATGCGCTCTCTCAATAGCAAAAAGGTGTGAAAATGTTTCAATCCCAAAAATCTCCTTGAGCCAATTTTCCATAAACGCCTCAGGGCAAGGGCCCTCGCTTCTCTCTGGGAGGCCCATCACCCTTACGTTACATCTGCGCAACCTGTTTTCCATTTCGTCCATTTTATGTCTATGCGCATCAAACTGTGTTTGCATAATCTTAAACTCCTGTTGTATTGGATGTAATATATCTTCGACTTGGCTCAATCTTTCTTCGATGGTAGAGGTCCTATCCGCCACCCTCTGAAGTTCTTGACTCATGGTGCATAGTTCTTCCTTAAGGCCCCTTAATTGATTACACAGGTCATTCAAAGATCCTTTACAAGAATTTACCGCGGCCAGAACCTCTTTTAATGTAGGCTCGGGTTCACCAGTTATACTCAGATCCGGGGAAGCTCCGCAGGTGGCTACAGTGCCTTTGTCGGGGCTTTTTTTGTTCGCTATTTTAGCGCTAACTGGTAGTGTGGCTGGGGTTGCTGACATTTTGTCTATGCTTTTTCTATCCCCAGTGGGTCCTGCCTGTGTCTTCTCGTGGTTTGGCTGATTGCCTTTAGCAGGGGAGCGTGAGGGGGTATGTGCAAATTTTTCTAATTTTGCTGCCGCTGCAGTTGCTGGTGTTACTTGGTTCCCCTTTTCCTTAGAAGAGCGGGTGGACTGTGTTGCTATATTTACTTGGGGCTGCTGCTGAGACTCCTCACCTTTCTTCCTGGTCATGATAAAGACTTTTACCCCTTTTGCCCCGTTTTAACAGAAATTCCTAGGGCTATTATCCCCTGTCTTTCTTCTTTCAATCCAAGGCAAAACGCCACCCACACTGTCCACTGTTGTTGCTTAGTTCTTAACCTGCTCAGTAAGCTCTTCTTTTTTTTTCTTTTTTTTTCCCCTTTACTCCTCTTTTCCCCCCTTTTCTTTCCTCCTTCTACTTAACAGCAAATTCACCCAGTTAAAATCAGGTGTCCACATACCTGTCCTGGGGCACTCAGGGATAGCGCATCCCCCTCTTCGCTTTCGGCATCTGCCTTTTGCTGTGGCTGCCTTCCGTCTCACCGCTGAGTCCCATGATGTCCTCCCAGCTCTCGCGAGATCGCCGAGCGTTGCTAGGCTGCGAAGCAGGGACTGGTAGAGACAGGGGACGCGATCGGCTCGGGTAAGTTCGGGCACTTCAGCAATCCGAAGGTAATCCGATAGTAGGGGCCGGCTCCCTCACCCTGTAACGATTTTGGCTACGGCCGTCCTCCGCCCCACACCGCTCCCTCCGCTCGGTAATTCAGAGGCTGACAGGGGCTGACAAGGCAGAGCGGGATGCTCTATGCTGGATTAGGCTGCTGGCTAGGTTAAAATGCTGAGGCTGGCAACATAGGGGCTGGAGCACGGAGAGAGCTTCACACACGGCCACTCACACCAGCATCCAGTCACGCCCCCACCTGACTCAGCTATCTGACCATGCACTACTTTAAAACTAATAAAAGGCTTTGGCTGGAGTTAAGCTTTAAGCTGCCCTTATATCTACAGGTAAGGTCACCTAAAACTCCTTCTTAGAATTGGATGGCCTGATCTTTAGTATGTTTGGTCATCCACATTCATTCAAAAACCCAAGTACATTCCAGCAAACTCCAGTTTGTGAAGTTTTGTTAAACTCCTCTATTAGCAGGCAGGCTCCACTGTCATATTTTGGATTTTACTTGCTAATGAGATACACTGCATATGATGAATACAAGTTAATGTTTCTGCTTCTCTCTTTCTACACTATATCTATGTAAATTGGCATCTAATATCTACTTGTTCTCCATATAACCACCGCATATTAAATAGCAGCTGCAATGTATTTTGGTGACCTGCATTTCTGTCGAAGAGTCTACATCTACACTAGCCAATACATTATCTAGGGATGCCAGCAAGATGTCCAATGCAAGCTGGTGGCAGAATTACAACAAACAGTTCCATCAATTGGCAAAAAAATTATAATAAATTGAATGTATACACAGTTCAAGACTGTATAGATTGCTATACATTTAGCATTCTGTAATTTAAAATTTTTAATAAACTTTTAAAAGATAAAAGAAATTATCTAATTTAGGATATATTGCTAATAAATCTGAAACTTAGCATACCAGATGGCCCTTTATTGACTAAGCAGTATCTCCTTTGATTTTTTTCATCATATCATTCCTTACTTGAGAAGAAAACAGAAAGATTGACAACTGTTTGATAATCATACAAGCTTAAAGCGGAGTTCCACCGATTTTTCCTTTTTTTTAAAAGTCAGCAGCTACAAATACTGCAGCTGCTGACTTTTAAAATAAGGACACTTAAGTACCTGTCCAGGGCGCCCGCGATGTCGGCACCAGAAGCCGATCTATCCCTTGGCTGTTGGGTGCTGCCACCGCCATCTTTGGTAAGGGAATCAGGAAGTGAAGCCTTGCGGCTTCACTTTCTGCTTCCATACTGCGCATGCGCGACTCGCGCTGTGCTATCCTACTGGTCCCCGCTGTGTTCTGGGACCTGTGTGTCTCCCAGAAGACAGCGGGGGGGGGGGGGGGGCGGAGAAGACGGCGGAAGTCGGCTAGATACCTGCGGGTGGCTCGGGTATCTATGCCCGGAATTGGGAGCAAAATACCTGTATTAGACAGGTATCTGCTCCCCCCTGAAAGGTGACAAATATGACACCGGGGGTAGAAAACGGAAAAGCGGAAGTTCCATTTTTGGGTGGAACTCAGCTTTAAGATATCAATGTATTTATAAAAGTCTACTTATTTACACTATACAACATCCGTAATCATTGATCAGGTTGCCTTTCTGTGGATGTACTGTACATACAACACTGCTATAACGCCATCTAGGTTGGTAATGAAAAGCTTTGACCTATGTTGCGACTGTTCTTGGTTTTCTTTTATCGGGGGGGGGGGGGGGGGCAGATTGTGATGATGGGAGGAGAAAAGAGGGGGAGGGACAGAAGAACAATATATGGGATAGTATTGTGGGGGAAGATGACAGAGGAAGGGGTTGTAATCCTCTGCAGTCAGAAGGTGTTTGAGAAGGGAGTTTATGCCTTAATTAATGAAGGCATATTGTGAAGTAAGGTAATGGAGATGTGATGCTACAACCACAAATCAAATTGCATATGACAGGGTGAAATAAAGCTGCCTCTGCCAGGACAATCTTCTGGATTTCTCTTCTTATATGAAGTAAATAGGCAGAAGATTTGTCTGCAAGAGACACATTCGTCAGGGTTTTTTTTTTTTAATAATCAGTATTTATTTTATTAAAGAAAACACATAGTTAGAAATGTCTAACAATCTTTGGTAAAATACAAATTCTGACCTCGCAGGGTCTCTTATGTTGTACTAGTTCAGTGAAATAGGTTGAACAGAGGTATTTATCTCAACAGTAGACTTAATTGGTCTCATAAACAGTAACTGGGTGACACATACCGGTTGGGGGTTATGATGGGGGTGTAGGAGTATACAAGTCTAAATTCGTTGTAAACATTTTAGGTATGGGTAAGCTGTTGACCCATCATGCCATGTATAATATAGCCATGAGCAATGAGTCTAGAGGCTGGACATTTACCATTGAGTTTGAGTGAATGGTTCTTCAGCATGGAAGCAGGCAGAGGGGGGGGGGGACTCTGTGGTCTCCATCAAACCCCACAAACCCCCCCTGTCCCCCACACGCCAGGGGATTCGGGTAGAAAAAGACATGTTTGTCCAGCAGGGACAGTTTCATAAGTATGAAGGCTTGTGGGGTCTATGTTCAACTTCAATGAATCACTTACTTTCCCAACCGGTAGTGTAATGGCCACAGAACAATTAACTTTAGAAGGATATATGAGTGAGACAAAGGAAAAGAAAAGGAAGATGGGGAGGAGGGGGAGGGAAATAGGTCAGAGAGTGGTCCAAGCGTACCTGTGTTCCCGAAGGAAGGTTGGTCCATGTCCACATCGAGTGCACCACACCAGCCCTATCCGTCTCTCATGGCCGAATTCTATTTTCGAGGCATGTCAGGAGGCTAGGTCATTGTCTATTGGGATCTCATTGTTCTACGGGTGGTGAGAGAGGGGTCCGCCAACTCTACTAGAGCAATATCTAAGCTGGAGGGAACCTGGTTAGGGTCGGAAACTAATTCATTCCAAGGTGCCCAGATCATAGAGTATTTTTCTCGGGAACCTCGGCAGGTTGCTATCCACTGCACTTACCTTAGCAATCCATTGTTCACGGGTAGGAGTACTGGGTTTTTTACAGTGGGTTGGGAGTAGGCGCCTTGCTGCTTTTAGCAGGTGAGGTATCAGTTTTTTTATACTGGCTGAGTGAGGTTGAAGGTATATGCAGTAGAAAATGCTTTGGGGAGAAAGGAACTTCTATTTCTGTTATATTTTTTATTTGGTCTCGTATATCTTCCCAAAAGGGTATGATTACGGGGCATTCCCACCATATGTGGATAAGTGATCCTTTGTGACCACAACCTCACCAACATTGATCTGACATAGCACGGTATATACGGGCCAAGTCAGCCGGCACACGGTACCAGCGAGACATTATCTTAAAGTTTGTTTCTTGAGTTTGAGAGTCTATGGAGGATGAATGGGTAAGGTAAAACAAATGGTTCAATTGTATTTCCGTGAATTCCTGCCCTAAGTCATTCTCCCACCATCGGATATAGGCAGGTTTAGTTTGAGGGGTGGCAGAACCTAGAAGTTGGTATAATTCTGATACCATATGAGGGATAGGCTCCTCTTCAGTGAAGAGACGTTCATATGGTGTGGAAGTGGAGGGATCTCTAATCGTGTGGCTATTCTTCTCAAAAAAATGATGTAGTTGTCTGTATCTCCAAAAGTTGAGCCGTGGGCCTTTACGTCCTACGGGTAAGTCTTCATATCGCATTAATTTGCCGTCTTTCATGAATTTACCACAACTTGCGTTCCCATCATCCACCCATGGCTCAAAAAAAGCCATCTATTCTCCTGGGGGGAACCATTGGTATCCACCTAGTGGCGCCAGCGGGGACATGGGGGGGCCAAGTTCAGCAAAGGATTTATTCTGTCCCAAACCGACAGCACATGTGTCGTCAGCGGGGAGGTTGTCTCAGATAGCCCCCTATATCCTCGGGGCAGCCATGGTGCATAAGCCAGGTTCCTGCCCGCCAGGGATTTCTCTAGGGTGACCCAAAGTTTCGAGTGTGTGTGGAAACGCCAGTTTAGTATCCTTTGAAAGACTATGGCTCTGTAGTATCGTTTTATTTTGGGGATACCTAGGCCTCCTTCCCACTTCTAGCGTTTAAGTGTCTGTAAAGCTATTCTAGGTTTGCGTGTGTTCCAGATAAAGTCAGATAGCATGCTGGACAAACGATTAAAGAAGACTCTGGGAAGGGGGATCGGTAACATTTGCAAATAAAAAAGGATCCGGGGTAGTACATTCATTTTTATGATATTCACACGACCCAGCCACGTAAAGGCAGTCCGTGTCCAAAGTGAAAGGTCTTCCTTGACCGTGGTCAGCAGCTGGGGATAATTAGCCGCATATAAGGTGTCAAAACGATCTGTAAGTTGTACGCCGAGATAGCGCAGGGATGAAGTGGTCCAGGTAAAGGGAAAGGCAGCTTTAAGGTTCGTGAACAAGTGGGGAGGTAGACAAATGGGGAGAATTTCAGATTTTGTGAAATTAATTTTGAAGTTGGAAATTGACCCAAAAATCTTCAGGTCCTTCATTAGATTGGGCAAAGAGATTAGGGGGTTTGATAGGTGGAACAAAACATCATCGGCATATGCAGAGAGTTTGTGTTCCATGCTTCCTACCTGAAGTCCTGTGATGTTCTGGTTGGCTCTCACAGTGCGAAGAAATGGCTCCAGCACTAGAGCGAACAACAGGGGCGAGAGGGAACACCCCAGCCTTGTGCCGCTTCTAATGGGGAAGCGGGAAGAAAGAGTCCCATTGACCTTAACCTGTGCACACAGCGCAGAGTATAGTGCCAGCACCAATGTCAGCATTCGCGGGCTTAGGCCTAGTGAGTCGAGTACTGCTTTCAGATATGACCAATCAACGCGGTCAAACGCTTTTTCCGCATCTGTGGATAGGATCAAATAAGGTTGCGGGTCGGGACAGGAACAGTCCCAGTGGATAAGTTGGATCGCTCTAAGTGAGTTGTCTCTAGCTTCTCTGCCAGTTATGAATCCTGTCTGGTCTGGGTGGATAATTCCTGGCAGGAGGTGTTTAAGTCTGTTAGCTAAAATTTTTGCCAATATTTTAATGTCTAAATTAAGGAGTGAAATAGGGCGATAGCTTTGGGGGACGGCGGGATCCTTGCCCTCTTTTGGGATCACAGTGATGTGGGCCAACAGGGCTTCTGAGGGGATGTCTTTACCTGTTGCTATGGAATTAAAGTATTTGCACATAGGAATTGCCAATTGGGGGAGGAAAGTTTTATAATATTCCTTAGTGAACCCATCTGGGCCAGGGCTCTTTCCATTGGGCAGGGATTCCACCGTCGCCTCTACTTCGGCCATCGTGATCGGGAGTTCTAAAGCTAAAACTTGGTCATCAGTAAGTGAGGGAAGGCCAGCTGAGGAAAGGTATTTCTGTATCGCATGTTGTCTAGTATCGCGCGCGGAAGAGGGAAGCTCGGAATATAGATTATAAAGTGTAGCATAATAGTCTCTGAACCCTGAGGCAATCTTAGAAGACTGCACCATCAGGTGTCCAGAGATGGAACGCAGTTGTTGCACGTATGTCTGTGCCTGTCTCTTCCTGAGTGCCCGTGCCAACATCCGTCCACATTTGTTCCCCTGTTCGTAGAATTTGTGGGACATGTATCGGAATTGTTTTCTGGTTTGTCTATCTAAAAGGTGAAGGAACAGTTCCCGTAATTCCGTAAGTTTTTTTAGCTCTTCGGGGCTCCCATTCGCTTTATGTTGGAGTTCAGCCTTTTGTAAGGCTGTATGTACTCTAATGAAATCAGCTTGGTGTTCTTTCTTGAGTCTTGTCCCTTGGGAGATTAATTCTCCTCATGCCACGGCCTTATGTGCTTCTCATATTATCCCTTCACTTGTGTCGTCGGGTAAGTTCTCTCTGAAGTAATGAGTTAAAGTGTCCGAGACCGTTTTCACTATCACTGCATCGTCTAGCAGATTGCCGTTCATTCTCCAGGTCCTGTGCCCGTTCGAAGGCAGGGCAAAAACTTCAGGGACCGGGGCGTGGTCCGAGATAGAGATGTTCCCGATAGACGCTGTTTAAAGGAATTCTAGAGCGTGACGGTCTACATATAGATGGTCGATACGGGTATAGACGTTATGTATTTTAGAATAGTAACTATAATCACGGTCTGAAAGGTGTAGTACTCGCCAGCAATCTATTAATAGGTGAGATTGGAGGGTCTTGCAGAGGTGTTTGAGGAACGTGTAAGAATGTGGGGATCCCACATGTGACGTGTCCAGCAAGGGGTCTGGGCTTATGTTAAAGGAGGCCTTCTTTAAAGTCTGCTAAAAGTGCCAGAGTGGAGTCTATGAAAGTGAGTTGGTCAGTGTTGGGGGCGTATAGTGTCGCAAACGTATACTTCTGCCCTGCAATGCTACCTTTCAAGAAAACAAATCTACCTTGAGGATCTATTTTATTTTCTAGGGGTTGAAAGGGACAATTTTTATGTATTGCGATAGCTGTCCCCTTAGATTTTGGTGTCGGGGAGGTGCTAATAAACCACTGGTTAAAAAGGTGTGTGGGTAATTTAGGAAGTGACTGGGGTGTAAAATGAGTCTCCTGAAGGAGCTTTTTAGCTCTCTCCAGAGTTTACTGCGTTTATATGGGGAGCAAAGCCCTCTGACATTATATGAGCTTACCTGTAACGTGGCCATAGGAGGAGACAGAGGTGGACAAGAAGTTTGGGCTGGTGGCACACTCGATGTGGATGGCAGAATGGTAAGTCACTCCTGTAAATGGAGGGGAGGGTGGAGGGGAAGGAAGGGAGGGAAAGAAGGGAAGAGAAAAAAAAAACATGTAAAACAAAATTGGAAAACATAACAAACAAAACAATATGGCGAAAGCCATCAAAACTTGCGAAAGAACTACTTGCCGCACTCGGGACTCCATCCCTCGAAGGGGGGGGTCCCGAATCTTGGCTCAAGATCATAATGTGGATCGGAACCCTAAATCAAAGAAGGGTGTCCTACGGGGGGTATGTGGCCAACATAGGAGAAGGGCAAAGGGGTCCCCAGCCCCGCCCACCACGTCTAACAGCATGCGGTGTAGGTGGGAATCGAGAATGTTATCCCTGACTGGGAAAATTTGGGGGACAAGGAGGTAATCAAGTTTCTCATATATGATTAGAGTAACAATGGCATATATGGTCAGCATTCTTTCCTGCCATCTCGAGATTGATAGTCACAAGATGAAATCTCTTCTTTTCAGAGGGTTGCTCAACTAGTCTCTAGCAGAGGTAGGGTCAGCCGATGATTCGGATGGGTGCCTTCTGCGGTCTCGCCTGAGATTTCGGCAGTTTGCGGATTGCCATGGTTGGGGCGGTGGGAGCTTGGCGGTAGAAAAGTCAGGCATTCCTCTCCAGTTGGGAAAGTCTACCGGATCCAAGTCCAGGGAGGAAAGAAAGTTTGGCAGATCATCCTTTGTGCGCGATCAATTTCTATTGTAGCTGTGGCAGGCAATTCTAAAATTTCCCTGAAGATCCCTTCCAGGGTGGGGATAATGTCCCTAGCACCAGTTGCTTCAAGTAACCCTCGGATTCTGATATTGGCCCTGAGACTGCGATTCTCCATGTCATCCAACTGACAGAGCAGAGCTTCAATCTGGTGGTTCTGTGTAGTACACTTGTCCTGCAGCATAGAGATGACTGGGAGTGCTTCCTCAAACCTCTGCTCCAAAGATTCTATTCTGCCACCTAGATGTGTTGTGTCAGCTTTAAGCTGTGCAATGTCCTCTTTAAGGGCCTTTTCCACCCTGTCAGCGAATCGCTCCAGGTCAGCTTTTGTGGGCAGAGACCAAATATGGCGTCTAATATCTACTTCATCCAGGGGGTCTGGGACTTCAGGATCGCCATCAGGGGGATGAAGGGGCGCCCGGGGAGGTAGCGGGGGCAATTCACTTACCGACCCTGGTGATAGTATGGGTGAGCAGGCCGACCGATTAGAGCGTGCAGCAGTGCTCTGTGAGGCCTTGGATGCTTTCTGGGCCTTAGCAGTCGGCGCCATCATTGAGGCCTCGCGGTCCTGGCTGCCGGTCCCGGGGAAGAAAGATTCCAGCTGCCCCATCTTGTGCGATCAGTCCGCTGCGGTTGTGAAGATGCCCGGCTCCTCTGTGACACTGTGAGCCGTGGATGGGGTCAGATTCTCTCCCTTAGCGGTGCTTATGAGCGGCGGTGAGATGGACCTGCAGAGTCACACGTCCTCACCCTTCCATAGTCAGGACACGCCCCCCCGTCAGGGTTTTAATGGTGTTTTTAACTATGTTCCAGAGCGTCTGCAGACTGTGGCAGCCCCAGAATATTTGAAGGAGTGTGCCCTCTGCTTCTTAGCAATGCCAGCAAAGTTTGGATGTACCTGATGTAATTTATGAGAGCTTCTATACCAGAGTGTCAACAATTTGTATCCACTTTCTTGGTTTTTGTTGGCCAGGGAAGCTTTGTATGTGAAGAGAATAATGCAATCTTTTTGGGCCTGGGAGAATTTAGCCTCGAGATCCTGTTCCTATTTGTGCAAAAAAGGGAGGTCTTGTTGGTGGCCCTCTGTAGTCTAGAATGAAGAAGTGTCAGATTGTAGCTTGATCATCACACAATTTTTCAAATAGGGTCCAGGGCATCCAGTAAAGGTCTGAGATGAGTACTAAGTTGAAACATGAAGTCTAGGTCAGTAGAGGATGAAGTGAGTTTGGTGTTGTTCATCACTCTGTTTTTTGAGAGGAGAAATGGGCCAACATAAAAATGCGCTTCTAAATTAGCATTTGAAATCGATAGTCTGAAATGCTTTGGGAGAAGTGTGGGGATCACAGTACCAGGGTCATAGGGTTTTATAGTGGGAGACAGGGCAGCAGTCTGGATAAGGAGCCTAACTATTTTGATTATGGGACCTTTAAGAGGGTGATTTTTGATCATAGAAAAAACTGAGCTGGATTAGAAGAATTTGGAGAGAATATTGTAAGTGTGGAAGAACCTTTAAGGTCCACTTTGATGGTTCTGGTTAAGTGGCCAAAAATGAAGGTCAGAAACACATTGTTGATTTGCTGGGATGTTGGTTCATCAATATGTGATATGTGATGTGAACCATGTAATGGGTGATGCAACAAAAAGATATGTCGCTACCCTGTGTCATTTCTCATTGGTATTGAATCCTGCAATGTATAAAAATGATTGGACATAGTGGACATCCCTGTCGAGTGACATTATGAATAGAAAAGGGTTCAAAAGTGGTCTTTTTAAAGTGGAACTTTACTCTATTTTTAACCCTAATGGCTTGGGCAGAAAAGATATTAGAAAAAGGCTTCTATTTATTATGAAAAGGGAAATTCTGCCTGGAAAGGTGAACTTATTCTTTAAACAACCCACATTTTCTGCCTGATTGTTAAAAGTAGAGCACAAGCATTCACACTACTGTAATGCAATTTTGTTGCGATTATGTGATGCGGCTTTGGGGTTCACCAACGTAACGCCGGATCTTTTCCAAAGTCGCACCATGCTGAGTCGCATTGATGAGAATGGGCACCATTAAATATAGTGTGTTTTCCCTTGTTATGCGACTCTGTGCAACACAAGTAGCATCAGAAGTCACACTGGTGTGAACCAGCACTTATACTTAACAAAAGATGATCAACAATAACAAACATTGCTGTAGCGCTAATTATCAGACATGAACCAAACCACTTATTCTTACTTTCCAAATGCTGCTACACTGAAATGCTCTTCACAAAAAACCCAGCCAAGCTAATTAAAGTCAATATATATAGACAGATGTACATATTCAATGTAAGCAATTTTTCCCATTCTATTCTCAATATATATGATGTACCTTGTGCTATCTATGCATTTGTATTTGCATTTTAATATAATTCTGTGTAATTGCATTGGAACATTGATGTATAGTGCCATTTTGCAAGCTTTTAACAGAAATGTGAATTGCCATAGTTGGAGTAGAATAGAATGATGTTCTGTTTTATCCATTCATAATGCAAATTTTATGACATAAATGCTGACTTCATGTCTTGATTAGACTTTGCATTCATTAACCAAATTTAGAAACGGCACAAGTCCTTCTTTTGAATACTAAAAGGTCTTACAATCTTATAATTTAGACAACACGCTTCCTTGAGGCTTGTACAAATCATTTTTAAAGTTTGCTCAGAATAGTTGGGTGGAATTTCAAAGATTTATCCATAACATTTTTTGACAGAAATGTTGAACACAAGCTTTAAAACTGTTTATAATTGTAATGAACCAGCTGTTCCAACTCACCTATTCAGTGCAACTGCTGGTCCTAGGTCCATGTTGTGAGTTGTTATTTCCACCTTCAGCCTAAATATGTGCCCATACATTCTGTTGGCCAGCTTATAAGGAATAGAGCTGGAACAAAGCATCCTGATGGATTTTACAATACCTGTAGTATCCGTAGAGTAGAGTTATCATCTCACAATCTTTGTTTGAAGTTGGTCTAAAATAGCTGAAAGGAGCTAGACTATTTTTACAGGATTACAACTGACAGTTGGGACAAGAATACCTTGGGGATCTCCAGAGTGGCCAAGAGTAAATGGCAAGTAAAGGGTAGTCTGGACTGCTTATCCACAATGTTTACTAGAAGGACAGAATATGGTTAAAATATTGATAATAATTAAGGGACAGTCTACTGACTGCTGAACTGTCAGTTACAAGCAGACATTTCTAATTTTAGTTGGGACCATCTTAAAATGTGAGGGCACATTAGCCGACCACTCATTAAACAAAGTAGATGACCTCATAAGGTACATCGAAGTAAATCATCTAAACATGGACAAAAAGGTAATGCTAATCATCCTAAACTAAAATTCTCTCAATCAATCAATAAAAACAATATGTACAGTAGATAAGTTAATTATAATAAAGTGTTTCTTTATATTGCTTTTTTTGACCTCTAAAACTACATTCTTCTGCTATCTCTTCAAGCAAGTATATTGCAATGCATGACCATAAGTATTCATTTTAATCTTTTGGCTCTTTAATCACTTTAATTCTTACCGGAAGCAAACATTTTAGAGATGAATAAACAAAAATCAAAACTCCTTCTGCCTCTAAATCAACCCAAAACAAAATAGCCACCAAATATTTCCCCTTTAAATAAACTTATTGCAAGATGTTTGGGGATTCCCTTGCATGAACTGGCAGTTTTAAAATCTGCCTACAGATTTCAGTGGTGATCAAATTAAAGCTTAGATAAGGGCAGCCCATAACACTCAGCACAGTGGCTAAGAGGCTAGTAGGGATGAGAGAACGGTTCGGCGGCGCATGAGGCCCGAGCACCTTGTCGCCATGTTGATGAGGACAAGAGCCTCATCCCCACAACCGTGGCTGGTGGTTGTAGGTGTCTGCGGGCAGGGGGCGCTGTTTGGAATCTGGAAGCCCCCTTTAACAGGGGGGCCCCCAGATCCCGCCCCCCCATGTGAAAGAGTATCGGGTACATAGTACCCCTACCCATTCAACAAAAAAGTTTCAAAATGTAATAAACACAAGAGACGAGTTTTTGACAATTCCTTTAATAAAAAAAATTTAAAAATAGTGCCCCTCGATATAAATCCATCGTCAATCGCGCCTCCCGCCAACCCAAAAAAAAATGCTCCCGCCTCCTCTGCGCTTTGACATTTTTTATATAGGTAAAGGGCGGGGCTACCTGGCCACATCACCCGGTAGCACCACCCCCTTCTGATGTCACATGCCCAGCATGCACCAGTCCGTGATGCCAGAAGGGTCGGTACCACCTGGTGATGCGGCTGGCCAAGTGGCTCCGCCCTTTATCTATATAAGAAATGTCAAAGTGCAGAGCAGTCATTTGGCTGGAGGCCCCCCAGGAGGCAGAGCGTTTTTTATTTTTTTTTATTTTTCGGGTCGGTGGATGGCATGATTGATGATGGATTTACATCAAGGGACACCATTTTTTAATTTTTTAATAAGGGAATTGTCAAAAACTTTTCTCTTGTGTTTATTACACTATATACCCGATACTTATTCTAATAGGGGGGCTGGGGCCGGGATCTGGGGGCCCTCTTGCTAAAGGGGGCTTCCAGATTCTGATAAGCCCCCCACCCACAGACCCCGACAACCACAGTCTAGGGTTGTCGAGAAGAGACCCTTGTCCCCATCAACATGCAACCACCCCCCCATGTTGAAAGCATGTGACCTGGTATGGTTCAGGAGGGGGGTCACTCGCTGACCTGCCAGGTTGCATGCCTGGATAAGGGTCTGGTATAGATTTTGGGGGCTACCCCATGCCGTTTTTTTTTTAATTTTGGCGTGGGGTTTCCCTCCAAATCCATACCAGTCCCAAAAGGGTCTGGTATGGGATGGAGGGGGGACCCTATGCCATTTTTTCTTAATTTTTTCAATAGCCAGGTGACGGCAATTGCAACCACGAGTTTCTTTAGAAATGTAATTTTTGCTACAACATGTTTTATGCATGCTACAGATGCACATTAAGGGGACCCCCAGGAACTGTAGTTAAAGGAATTTTTCATTTTTATTGTTGCACTCTAAGCATTATTAAAATCACTGCTCCTGAAAAAACAATCGTTTAAAAAAAATAATACATGTCCCCCAAGCCAGAATCTGGACCCCCATACCCCTTATGGCCAATTACTTGCATATAAGCCTTCAAAATGGGCACTTTTTCCTGTTCCGCTCCCATTGACTTCAATGGGGTTCGCTGTCTGGGTTAGAACATTTCCCCTGTTCAGGAGTTCTGCTGCAACCTGAAAGAGGGTGTTCGGCCCATGTCTAGTGGCTAGCAATAGAGTTGTTGGTTTGAATCCCAACCATAGCACTACCTGCACAGAGTTTGCATTTTCTCCCTGTGCCTATGTGTATGTATTAATGTGATCAATATATGCAAAATAATTCTGCGTTGCCCAAAAAGGAAACAAAAAGCAGCTAACACAACCAACAAAGTATATATGGGAAGAAACAATGAAAAAGTGTAGCGCTAAACAATATCATAAACGACATGTGGTGCTTCTGTAGTGGACGCTGTTTCTGTATGTGAAGTGGAAGGTCAAGGAACACTTCTTGGAGGTCTGCGCTGTAAGAATTGCACTGTATTGTGGGACCCATCTACGGAACACCCCATCCATTCCAGGACCTATAGGACCATCTACATCCGTGTGACTCCCCACACCTTTCAGGACCCGGGTGCCACTTGGAGGAATACAGCAATCCGTGGGATCACAGGCATCCACAGCCACTCACCACCCAAGCCTTATCTGACCCAATTTGGCGTATGCCCCTTTGAGTCCACCTCATCTGGTAAGCCTTTTCTTCTCTCGGTGGGAGTGAGCTGATCTGCATTTTGGGACGCTGGAATTATTTGTCTAATATATGTTTACTTAAGGACTAACCACTGTCATTTTTAGTCATAATATCCATATCAGGACTACCTATTTACAAAAAGTTTTATGCATAGGTGATCCCCTTCACTGCACATCGACCTATCTATTGTCGTTTATGATATTGTTTAGCGCTACACTTTTTCGTTGTTTCTTCTTATGTATTAATGTGAGTTAGGGACCTTAGATTGTAAGCCCTTGAGGTAAATGTAAATATATAATAAATATGTAAAGTGCTGCGTAAATTGATGGTGCTAAAAAAGTACCTGTAATAAATAAATATTTTTTCTTTGGAAGCTATTCCATGGTGGAGATATTAGTGTGCTTTGGATCTTTATTATGTTGAAAGAATTCCTGGTTCAACTTCAACTTTTGGAAAGATAGCCTCAGATTCTTATCAAGCACACGTTGATATGACACAGAATGTACAATATAGTTAGCTCGAAGACTGCAAGCTGACCAGGCCCTGAAGCAGCACTTCAAAATTTGATCACCTCTGCGGTTTTTATTTTTTGCGCTATAAACAAAGAAAGACCGACAATTTTAAAAAAAATATATATTTTTTACTTTTTGCTATAATAAATATCCCCCAATTTAAAAAAAAAAAAAAAAAAAAAAAAAAAACAAGTTTCTTCATCAGTGTAGGCCAATATATATTCCTCAACATATTTTTGGTAAAAAAAAAAAAAATCGCAATAAGTGTATATTGATTGGTTTCCGCAAATGTTATAGTGTCTACAAACTATGGGAAAGATTTATGGCATTTTTATGGCATTTTTATTATTAGTATTTTTTTACTAGTAATGGTGGCGATCTGCAATTTTTAGCGGTACTGCGACATTGCGACGGACAGATCGGACACATTTGACACATGTTTGGGACCATTAACATTTATACAGCGATCAGTGCTATAAAAATGCACTGATTACTGTGTAAATGTCACTGGTAGTGAAGGGGTTAACACCAGGGGGCGATCAAGGGGTTAAATGTGTGTTCGCTCAGTGTGTTCTAACTGTATGTGGATAGGACTGAGTAGGAGAGGAGACATATCGCTGTTCCTACTTAGTAGGAACAAACAACATGTCTCCTCTCCTCTGACAGCACAGGGATCTGTGTTTACACACACAAATCCCCGTGCTGACGCTTGTGCACACGATCGTGCTGACGGCGACCGTGCCCGCTGGCCATGTGCATCGGATCCCCCGCCATGCGGCGGAGGTGCGCGCGCGCCCTCTGGTGGCCCGAAATAGGGGAGGATGTACCCATACGGGATTTCGCCCAGAAGAGCCATTGTGCTGCAGTATATCTGTGTGAGCTGGTTGGGAACCGGTTAAAGAGACAATGTACAGCTACGACGGCTCGCACAGCCAACCTGACGCAGTATAACTGTGGTGGCTGTTCGGGAAAAGTTTAAAGCCCTAATAGCCATGATGACTTCTGTTAAAAAGAGGGGACACTCGAGTCCTTCACGGTGAGTTTGTGAGAGTGTTGGAAGGGTAAGTTGTGAAAAAAAGGAATCAGCAGCATGGTCAAAATTATGGTTGGGCAAATATAATTTATCAAGATTTGAGGGGAATGTGTGTAAAATTTTGACTTGGTTTGGTTACTTGTCTATGAATCATGGTTTAGTTTGAGTCGCACAGATGTCATATGTTTTTGCAGTGAACACAAGGTTCGAGCTAATAGGGTATCTGGTTTGTTTGCTTTGAGGTAATAAAGGTGTTGTGATTTATGTATAAATTTATCTGCAGAGTCAGTGAGAAACAGGTCGAATTCTAAATGGGCTCTATCAAGCTTTGCTTTAGTAGAAGGGGGAAGGAGAATTTTGGAAAGCATTGTGACACAGATTTTCAAATTTTTGGTGAAGGAGCTTACGCTCACGTTTGAGAAATGATGCTTGCCAGATAAGCGTACCTCAAATTACAGGTTTATGGGCTTCCCAAAGAGTGAGAGGGGAAATATATGCAGAAGTGTTATTAATGAGATAGTCATTGAGTGCATGTTTAATAGTTAGACAATGGGACGGGTGAGTAAGAATGGAATGATTAATGCACCAAGATGAATCCTGGGATCTCGAGATGGTAGTATAAACTGCACTATGATCGGACCAAGTAAAGGGTGTAATAACTGGTAATGATAGGATCTCTGGGGCCATGCCAACACTTAGGAAGATATGCTCAATCCTAGAAAATGATTTGTGTGGATGGGAGTAATATGTAAAGCGTTTACGAGCTGTATTGAGCTCACACCAAGAGTCTAACATGTTATTCTTAGAGATAAGTTGCTGAAATGGAAGCTTAGGGGAACAGGAGGAGGGAGAAGGGGGAGATTTATCCAAGAAGGGAAAAAGAACTTGGTTAAAGTCTCCACATAATATCACTTACCTAACTTGTGTGAATCAATTACATGAAAAAGATGGGAAAGAAATGATAATGGATGTTTATTAGGAGCATAATATGATACAATGGTTACAGCAACATCAGAAATGTGCCCAATAAGAATTAGGTAGCAGCCTTCAGGATCTTTTATTTCAGATGAAAGTACAAATGGGGTTGTACGGTGAATAGCTATAAGAACACCTTGTTGTTTAATAGCTGCCGAGGCTATAAATACCTGTGGATAAGAGGAGCTAAAAACTTAGGAGTAGATTGTTCAGTAAAATGGGTATCCTGTAGGCAAAAAATTTGGATTTTAGCTGTGGCAAATGAATGGAATGCTTTAGTGCGTTTTTGTGGTATATTAAGACCTTGGACATTTAGGCAGGAAATGTTTAAGGGGGCCATATTGGTAATATAAGGAGTTGCATAATAAAAACTTTAAGTTCTGACAGTAGGATCGCATACAATTCAGTAAAGGGGGTAGGAAATAGGAAAGGCTGTAAGAAAAGGAAAGGAATTGGCTCTCATCAAGCAGATATTACTAAGATTTGTAAAATAATAAAGAGAGCTAATAGCTCAACAGAACAGTGTACCGGGGGAGCAAGAAGCGGTCCACCAGAGGCCAAAGAGCTACCGTCAGAAGCCCACATAATAATGGGGATCTGAGGGTAGCAAACTGAAAGTGCAAAGACACCACCAAAGGGAACACTGCCAACAATAAAAAGTAATATATATATATATAGAAATGATACCATTGTCGCAAAAAGTTCCATACCCATCAATGTGTCATGAGAAAGCATATGAAAAAGGATGGAAGGGATGGGGTAAGGTGTATACAAGTGTAATAAGGGGTTAAATACTGTGTTACATTTATTCATTTATTGACAGGTTCATTCATATATTTACCCTTCAGATTTGTGGAAATAAGTACAATTATTAAAACACACAGCACACAAGTAATGTAATAAAGGAGATTTACTTAGCTTCGATTAAAGATGTATTACAGATGATATGATACAGGATAAATACAGCATATTCAATCCAGGGGAGTCACAATCTCATTAGAAATGAGATACCTGGAGATGACAGTCAACTTGATTCAGACTTTCTCTTCAGTCCTGAATCAAACCTCAAACTCGGGACTGGCCTCCCAGTCATATTTATATGGTAGAGAAAATAATAGCTACAACTGATGAAAAGAAAAGGTCAAAGGTTCCCAACTTCCCATAGCATAATGAAGCAGATATCTCATGCATTATAAATGTTGTATATAGGTAGAAGTGATTACTTATAAAACTATTACTAAGTTTCTTGTAATTCAATAACTAAAGTTATATATGAATATAGACCCATACTACATTCCACCCCTTGATTTACAAGATTCTTAGTTTATAATACTCAATATTACCTATAGATATATCAAGATGTTCTACTCAAGGTAGTCTTTTCGCTTGTACTCTAATATAAACATTTCTGGCTTCATTAATTTCATCCTTCACATTTCCAGTATTATGGGTATGTATGCAAAACACTCCTCATTATTAAATATGGTCCATCTCCCATATATCCCACTCCTTGAGTATTTTCCACATGTAAATTTATGTATAAAAGTTTTACATCCTTCCACCCCTTGCCTTATCTATCTAAAGTTCTATCTCTTGACCCACTTTCTCTGTCTGATTTACCTGTCCAGGTAATCTCATTCTGCTATATTAGGGCTGAAAAATATAAAAAATATCCAAAATTCCAAAAATACAAAAACAACTATATGTTGGACTAACAGAATAACGCCAAACTTCCTTTTGAAAGTACAGGCATGATCAACAAACTTTCCTTTCCAAGAGTTTAAACGCATAGATACTTGTCAAAGTCCTCCATATCTGGTGATGGACAGCAGAGTCTTAGACATCCGGTTACCAGATGTCAGCTGCAGCATAACACTTGCAACACTATAGAACTGAAAGAACTGTAGAATACAAAGTCCATATGCTTCGGACTATTGCAGCTCACAAGTCATAGACGTGCAGGCACATAACCACATAGTAGCTGGAACTTTTACAGACAGTTCAGGCACATGACCATCAGAGCAGATAAAACAGTTCAAGTACTTCACCATCAGATTCAGGTACTTAACCATGATAGCGGATGGAACAGTTCAGGTACTCGACCCTCAGAACAGGTGGAACTTGCACCAACAGTTCAGCTGCTGATCATTGGTAAAGACTTTATAGACCGTTGCTGTCAAAAGTGTTTGTCACCTTTCTCCAATATGCTTCTAGTTGACATCATGGCAGGTGCGTTACCAAATATGTCAGTCCAACATTCCGTAATTAACAACAATGTCCATATAGCTCATTATAGATTTCTGAACAGGCAAACTGATGATCATTAGTGACCTGGCTTAACACTAACTTTCTACATTAAAGGTGAAATATTATTACAGGTATATTACTCATCCCCCACCTGAACTATACACTACTCTGTCTCAAACTATAGGCCCAACTTTAAACTACTTCATGTGTTTCCTCTGTGCACTTTGATCTCCTTCCACACTCTAAAGACATTCTGGCAGGCTAACCGGCTCTTGTCTACACTGATCCAAATATGTGCATATAATATGCCCATGCATATGTGTCACTGTACTCTACATGGCAGTCCCACCCCAAGCAATCAAGGAGAATTGAGGAAAACCAAACCTGAGAACCTATTTTATAACTCTTTTTCTTTACCAAGAAAATTTTATGAAAACTCAATCAGGTGTATAGAACAGTGTAGTCAAAGAATCAATGATGCGTTCCCATAGAAGATAAGGGGCTCGTAATTCGCACCGCAATGCCCAGAAAATGCACACGTTTTTTGTGCAATGCGCAGTGCGAATACAACGCACATATGTGAACCAGATGCATTCATATGAATGTATTTTAAAATGTCCTGCGAATTAGATGCGATGTAAGCCGCATCTAATTTGCATAGGTGTGAACGGGGGCTAAATAAATCATTTATATTTTCACTTACACGCATCTGGGTTTCCTCTGTTGCAGTCCACACAGTTCTGGTCTTATCTTGTACATGACAATATTACACTAAAACCTTTCATTTTGTTTATATGGAATAAACAAGTGAGTAATTGAAAAACATAAGGTCAGGTAGTTGAAGCATAAGGGATGGAAAAGTAGTATGCACTGAATTAAATCAATATGCATGGGATGGTCAGCAAATGTCCAGCTGATGAAAAAGAAAAAGGAAAAAAGTTGGAAAAAGATAATAAAATTAAAAAGTTTGTAACAAAGATGATACAGTGGATTCTGAGGTACGGTTGGTCAGGTCACGGAAAGCGGGTGTCTACCTTTTTCCATGTTTCACTGTTTCCCCTATAACACACCATGCTCTTCCCGTCTTGTCCACCCAGGGATGGCTTTTCCTTATTTACCTTCCCCTCCACTCACACTCTTTCTTTTCCCCTCACAGCATTCCACATGTGTTTTAGCCTGGTTCTCCCTCTCTCGCTGGGCGACAGTTACGTGGGGTGTCCCGGCTTAGATGGCAGCCTCTGTTCCTGGCCTTTTGGGGCTGGTCCTTGCCTCAACCCCTGGGGAGACTTTGTTGACCCAGACCACCAGATAGTCCCATTTCATTGGTTATTTTTCAATCTGTGAGTACTATCTTAGTCTATGTTTTTTCAGTACTTATGTGTTAATCATTAGACTAATGGCTGCTCCATTACTTTATTTATTTTTAGTTATTACGCATCTGAACTCCTGATGATTGGTTATAAGCCAAGAAATGCGTTGAGTTAACAACTTATGGATGCCTACATTTTAACAACTATCTGTACTGTAACTGTATTTTTTGTACTTATTATGTCTATTGATTGATTTTACATTAATTCTTTTATGTCGAATGTTGAATTAAAATGATATTTTTCATGAATACCAGATGCAAATCCTTTGTGATTACACCCATTGTTCTTTATTATCATTGACTCCTGGATTATATATTTGCATTGGATACAGGCCAACGCTATTTGAGCCTGACCAATTAATTGTTATTTATGCGCTGACATGTCTCACGCAAAGTCCCACTTTTGCTCTCTCTCTTTGTTTTCAACTAGGATGTTATTTTTTTCAACATAATTAAGCATTTCTTAGATGTTCATCAATGTCCTGCTTTACACAGGCACAATCTTTTAACGAGCGGTTAAGGGGAAATCTCCCTCTCTTAAGGGGGTCGTCTTCATCGAAGCAGGCTCTCACAAATCCAGCTGCAGTTGTCTCTTTTTACAAAGTGCAGGACTATTGTACATTGTCCAGGGGGGGTGGGAAAGAGGGGGATGCTGCAGGCTGCAGCCATTCCTGCTAACTAATGATCTTTTCAGTTAAACATACAAAAGACTCACTGTTCTCAAAACTTTTGCCTTAGTTTTATTACTTAACTATTCTAATGTTAAATACTCCCTTAACCACTTCCCGCCCGCCCTATAGCGGATTGACGTCCGGGAAGTGGTTCAGTTATCCTGACTGGGCGTCATATGACGTCCAGCAGAATAACATGCCGCCCCCGGGGGCGCGCATCGCGGCGATCGGTGGAGCGGTGTGTCAGCCTGACACACTGCTCCACCGATCTTGCTAAAGAGCCTCCGGCTGAGGCTCTTTACCACGTGATCAGCCATGTCCAATCACGGCTGATCACGCTGTCAATAGGAAGAGCCGTTGATCGGCTTTTCCTCACTCGCGAGTAGAGGAGAGACGATCGGTGGTTCTCCTGATAGGGGGGGTCTGCGCTGATTGTTTATCAGCGCAGCCCCCCTCAGATCACCACACTGGACCACCAGGGATCACCACTAGGACCACCAGGGAAGGGGCAACATGTGGATGGCTGGTATGTACCCCATGGCCATCCACATGTGCCCAATCTGTGCCAATCAGTGCCCACAAATGGGCACTGATTGGCACCATTATGTAAAAGATCTGCCCAGCAATGCCCCCAATGCTTTATCAGTGCCACCTGTCATTGCCCATTGGTGCCACCTGTCATTGCCCATCTGTGCCACCTGTCAGTGCCCATCTGTGCCCATCAGTGCCCATCAGTGCCCACCTATCAGTGCCCATCAGTGCCACACATCAGTGCCACCCATAAGTACCCATCAGTGCCACCCATATGTAGCAATCAATGCCACCTACGAGTGCCCATCAGTGCCGCCTATGAGTGCCCATCGGTGCCACCTATGAGTGCCCATCAGTGCCGCATACCAGTGTCACCTATCAGTGCCCATCAGTGCCGCCTATCAGTGCCCATCATCAGTGCCCGTCAGTGCCACCTCATTGGTGCCACCTCATCAGTGCCCATCAGTGCCGCCGTATCAGTGCCCGTCAGTGCAGCCATATCAGTGCCCATCATTGAAGAAGAAAACGTACTTATTTACAAAAAATTTTAACAGAAACAAAAATTTTTTTTTTTTTTTAAATTTTCGTTTTTTTTTATTTGTTGCGCAAAAAATAAAAACCGCAGAGGTGATCAAATACCACCAAAAGAAAGCTCTATTTGTGGGAACAAAATGATAAAAAATTTGTTTGGGTACAGTGTAGCATGACCGCGCAATTGTCATTCAAATTGTGACAGCGCTGAAAGCTGAAAATTGGCCTGGGCAGTGAAGGTGCGTAAGTGCCTGGTATTGAAGTGGTTAAACATCAGTAGCCAAATGCATTTTTACATATCATCCATACAAGCAACTTTTCCTCACCAATAGCTAGCTAAACAACCAACAGAAGAGCTCAACATTTAAATTCAACACATATATTACTGCAGTAATCACAATCTAAGCATCAACACAAGTCATATTTTTCCTTTTCCTACTTGTTTTCTGCTCATCGTTTTCAAACCTCAAAGAACAACTATATGAGCACCAGCTAAGGGGCCACTCATCCACCTAACGTGGTCATCAGCTCATCTGTTCTATATCTCAAAAAATCCAAAGCTTGCCGGGGGTCCGCTAAGCACACAATGAGTGGAAACATTTGACCATCTACCCCCTTTGCTATATTTATCCAATTTAAATCAAACATATCTGCCACAAACTGATTATAACTCCACTAAAGCAAAGCTAGCAACAAACCTCCCATCACAGTGCGCACTAATAATACAGTTTCCCAATTGTCAGAAAACATTACAATTCACAACAGTATTACTAGGATTAATCACTGCATTTCAAACCAGCACTGAAAGAGTTAAATACCCTGCTCACAGCGCCATTCTGTAATAAGGGGTGGAATTTAGTATGGGGGTCTATATTCATATATAACTTTAGTTATTGAATTACAAGAAACTTAGTAATAGTTTTATAAGTAATCACTTCTATCTATATACAACATGTTTAATGCATGAGACATCTGCCTCATTATGCTATGGGAAGTTGGGAACCTTTGACCTTTTCTTTTCATCAGTTGTAGCTATTGTTTCCCCTACCATATAAATATGACTGGGAGGCCAGTCCCGAGTTTGAGGTTTGATTCAGGACTGAAGGGAAAGTCTGAATCAAGTTGACTGTCGTCTCCAGGTATCTCATTTCTAATGAGATTGTGACTCCCCTGGATTAAATATGCTGTACTTATCCTGTATCATATCATCTGTAATACATCTTTAATCGAAGCTAAGTAAATCTCCTTTATTACATTACTTGTGTGTTGTGTGTTTTAATAATTGTACTTATTTCCATCTGAAGGGTAAATATATGAATGAACCTGTCAATAAATGAATAAATGTAACACAGAATTTAACCCCTTATTACAACAAGAAACACTTTTATTTTCTTCAGCACCACCTGATTTTTGCAGGGAATGGGTATCCATTCGATTTTGTGCGTTGCTTTGGTTGAGAGGGCATTCTAGAAGCTGAATGTTTTGTAAATAGGATTGGAGTTCTTCAGCAGAACGGCAGGCATATTTAGATCCTTGGTAAGTGAAGCAAATTGAAAATGGAAAGCCCCATTGATATATTGATAGGTGATTTGGTGTCGCTGTAAAACTTGAAGAAGTGGCTTCAAAGCCTGACGCTTAGAGATGGTGAGCTGAGATAGATCAGAAAAAAGTTGATAGGTATGTCCCTGGAAAATGAGTGAATCTTTTGCTCTAGCTGCAGCTAGAAGTTGTTCCTTGGTACAGAAATTGTGAAATTTGGTGATAATATCACACGGTGGTCCAGCATGCTTTGCAAGGTGTGAGGGCTCTATGAACCCTGTCCATCTCCATTCATTCAACTGGTATGGAAGGCTGTAGTTCTTGAAATAGGGATAGCATAGTGGCTTGCAAATCAGTGACAGAGTCAGGTATTCCACGTATACGGATATTGGAACGCCGGGCCCTATTTTCATAATCTTCTAAACGAGATTGAAGGACTAAGTGTTCCTCTTTGAGATTTTCAAATTCAACTGCATAGGTCTGGGTGTTATTTTCAAGTTCATCAACTCGCAGTTCAAGATTTGCAGTGTGTTGGCCCAGTTCTATGATTTCCCTAGTCAGACTGTTTGTTATATGATCTGAGGTTTGTTTAAGGGCTTTGTGAAGCATTTTTTCAAATGGCCTCAGAACAGAAGAATGACCAGGGTCTGTAAAAGATGTAATTTGTGAAGTTTGTATATCTGAATCTGAGTCATATTCCCCCTGTGTTGCCACAGACACCATAGAGCACTGAGAGGATTTCACTGAGTGTGAGGTAACAGGGGGAAGGGGTGAAGCTAGTGCCATTCTGACTGAAACCTGAGGCAGCACTGCTTTGTTGTTTTTTGGCTTCATTTTCAGGCAAGAACTCCCAAGAACCATTACATTAGGTGGCACGAGTAACAATATTTACCTGGTGAAGCTGAGCCGAGACACGGTATATTATGGCAGAAACATCCCTTCAGGAGTAGAGCTCTAAGCTGGCATGTCTGCTCAGTCAGGCTCCGCCCATGCTCCTCCCGTGGAATGTTTTTTCACGTGCTATACATAAGCAACTTACTGTCTAACCCTCCAGATTTATAGGCTACACCTTTATACAATTGTGCCCTGGTGTGTTTGAAGCTGTTGCATCTAGGGTTGCCACATCATCCCTTTAATCCAGGACACATATTAATTACATACGTTCTGAGCCTGATCTAATGCAGATAGGGCACCAAGTGAGTTTAATTACCAACTTAATCAGCCACAGAACCCATGTAATTAATGGCTTCAGATCCACGCTATAGCCGTAAGACGGCTACAGCACGGACCTACTTTGCCGGGAGGGCGTCAATAGGCGTCCTCCCGTGCTCGAGCGGCCTGTGTGCCCCCTGTGGTCAGCGAGTCTATGAGACTTGCTAGATCACAGATCGGAGTAAGGGGTCGATCCCGACCCCTTACCACGTGATCAACTGTCAGCCAATGACAGCTGATCATGTGATGTAAACAGAGCCAGTAATAGTCTATTTATTCTCCTCACGCTGATAGTGTTAGGATCAGTGCGATCCCGGCGGGTCCCGATCAAGGAGAACAGCCGCCAGCTCATCTGTGCCCACCTGTGCCACCTACCAGTGCACAACAGTGCTGTCTACCGGTGCCAACAATCGCCACCTACCAGTGCCCACAGTGCCACCCATCAGTGTCCACAGTGCCACCTATCAGTGCCCACAGTGCCACCTATCAATGTCACCAATCAGTGCCTCAACAGTGCTGCCCATCAGTGTCACCTACCAGTGCCCATCAGTGTCACCTACCAGTGCCCATCAGTGCCCATGAATACCACCTATCAGTGCCACCCATCAGTGCCCATCAGTGCCATCTATCAGTGGTAGCTATCAGTAACACCTATCAGTGCCCTTCAGTGCCTATCGGTACCACCCATCAGGGCCCATCAGTGCCATCTTATCAGTGGCCATCAGTGCCACCTTATCTGTCCCCATCAGTGCCACCTTATCTGTCCCCATCAGTGCCGCCTTATCTGTGCCTATCAGTGCCCATCAGTGCAGCCTATCAGTGCCCACCAGTGCAGCCTATCAGTGTCCATCAGTGCCGCCTCATCAGCGCATATGAATGAAGGAGAAAAATTACCTGTTTGCAACATTTTATAACAAACTATGAAACATAATTTTTTTTTCAAAATTTTCCGTCTTTTTTTGTTTGTTTAGCAAAAAGTAAAAACCCCAGTGGTGATTAAATACCACCAAAAGAAAACTCTATTTGTGTGAAAAAAAAATGATAAAAATTTCATTTGGGTAGTGTTGCATGACTGCGCAATTGTCATTCAAAGAGTGACAGCGCTGAAAGCTGAAAATTGGTCTGGGCAAGAGGGGGGTTTAAGTGCCCAGTAAGCAAGTGGTTAATGTGTGTCCTGGATTAAAGGGATGAAATGCCAACCCTAGTTGTATCTATTATATTGAAATTGAGTGCATGCATAATACTGAATTTATGGACAATTATTCCATGTTAATATTTATGCGGTATTGCCATTTAACCTCACCCTTTAAAAAAGAAGATTAATTTGTTTTTGCTGAATGCATTTAGATTTGGTCCCATTTCTGACAATTTATGCAAAACAGTGACAGAAGGATTTATCAGAGTTCCAGAACACCAGTCTTTCATACACTCCCTAATGTTCATGAGAACCCTTTTAATCCCACAGGCAAGCTGGTTATTTCAGCTGTCAATTTGCAATCATTGGGAGTATATGGCTCTATGTTACTGCCAGTGCAGACAGATGGGAGGTGCAATAAAGATTCTACTCCCTTTTGGTAACCTCTGGGGTACATTGAGTTTCCAGATGTAAAGTTGTGGAGCACCCTCCTAATTAGATTGCTAGGATGTTAGGTAAATTTAGTTATTTTGGGCTCCTCCTTAATCAGTGGAGCAGCCGTTCATTTTTTTTGGCTGTTCTGCATTTCATAGGCTGCACGTTTGATTGCTCTCCCATGCCTTCTTGAGAGTTCTAGATCATAGAGAGTGGAGCAAGGCAAATAGACAGCATTCATATTTATGGTGCTGCAGCCAATCCCTTTGGAGGTGGGCTTAGAAGGTGGCTTAAAAGTACATAAATTGTCTGAGCTATGCTGTAGAACAGCAGGTTCTACCTGTTCAAGGAATTCCACCTGTTCCCCCCTTCCCCAGCTATGGCAGAGATGGGAGGCCTAAAAAGAGTTTCTCTGACAGCCTGAGATTGCACCTAACGATTCAGTCCAAATATCCTCACTCCTGAGCTTGTTTGGCTGGGCTTCTCCTATGGGTCACAGGAGTTCAATTCATTTTGCACTCCTGTGAGCACTGAAGTCCGCTCTCTGCTGATGTCACAGGAATCAGTCCAGGCACCGCATCATCACGACAATAAAGTCTGGATCCATCAGGTGCCTGGACTGAGACCCGTCTCAGCCTCTCAATGAGCCGCTGGGAAGTTAAGTTGGCCGCTTCCCGCCCCTACACAGCTCAGCGCTCCAGTGAGCACGGGGGGGGGGAACCATGGAACCGTCCCAGCATGAATATATCAATAAACCCCAAAAATCACAAAGAGTTAGGCATAATAGACTACTCATATTGTAGTGTACAATATACTATAAATAACCCAGCATGTGGTCAACATAAGAAATATATATAAGCAACAAAGAGAAAAAAGCAGCATAATATAGTAAGTTTAGGAAAAAGGCCCCAAATAGGGGAGCACAGATAACCAATATTGCCATATCAATAACAAGACAGCCCACCCCCCCTATAATGATTGAATATAAAGAGCAATGGCCAAGAATCCACAAATCCTTCCTTGTCCTTGTGTAAATCCTTCCTTACCTTGTGTAATCCAAAGCAAAAGAAGATCCCCTCAAACAGCCATCAGACCCAAGTAGTAGCGTCTGCATGTGCAGACTCGCTTCTCTAAATACAGGCAAAGACGCCAGCGCATGCTCGCTGAGGTCACCTCGAGCATGTGTTTGTGTGCTTGTTCCCCCGTATCATTACAGCCTGATGACACTGGGCAGAAGAAGTATGGCCAATGGAAGGTGCCAGTGCACAGAGTTAGGGCATGTGTGGGAGGTTCCGATAGGATCATGGGAGGGCTTCTTGCATCCACGGTCCACCGACGCACAAAGTAGGTGGCCAGCGCAACGGAAGAGGGGACACCCTGGATCATAGATCGCAGGCCTGAACTCCAAACGTGCAAGACCACAAAGGATGCCATCCGCCAGGAGACGGGAGGCTTTTGTGCGCCAGGTGGGAGCACACCAGTGCTGATGTAGAAACAATGATAGAACAGAAAGCCAGTCTAGATGTACAATAAAGATGAACTCATATGCGGGTAACATAGAGGAATATAGTCACATACAGAAATTGAACCATATGGATGAAGCAGCAAGACAAATACACATGACCACCACAGTTATCAACAATACAACCATGGATATTATATGGTAGTAACAAAAGTAAGTTAGCAATGTGGACACTCATAAATACTCCCCAAGTACATGAAGAAAAAACTAGGGTAGTAGGCCCAGCTAGAAATCCTATCAGCTAGTGAACACAATCTGAGGCCATAGTAACTTACTACGTGGGATCCCTGTGTCATTCTTTTTCACATCCACCGGAAGAGAACCCCTCTAAAAAAGGACGATAACTAAGCTGGTTATTAAGGCCTGGGGGCAAAGTTGCCCCGAGTTCCGCGATCCAGCGTTGCTTCGTGCTGGAGTAGAAGCTTATTCCAGTCTCCCCCCTGGAACTGGGATGAACCCGGTTCATGATGAAAAAGTGGATATGAGGAAATGTACTCTGATGATGGTCTCTAACATGTCTCCCCAATGGGAGTTCCGGATTGGCAGTAGTCATGCTGATAATGTGTCTATAGGCCCTTTACCGAAATTCAAGTTTAGTTTTGCCCACATAGAAGCTGTTACATTGACATGTTAATAAATAGACTACACCCATGGTCTTGTAGTTGGCGTAATGTTTGGGTTTATAAGTGTGACCACTAGGTAGCAAAGTATTAGGTTGTGTGTTCATGTATTGGCAGTAGGGGCAACCTCCACAGGTGAAGGTGCCCAATAGTTTACATGGGTCAGACCTACAAATTCCCACATATTCACTCTGGACCAATTGGTCCTTGAGAGATTTGGCTCTACCGTATGTGATGACTGGAACGGTAGGTATATGGGGATTAAAAGTAGGATTGATCTGTAATAAGTGTCAATATTTCTCAATGATTTTTTAAACTGCATTATGTTGTTTATTGACTCTTGTAATATTCTGGATTGTTTGTGGTTTATCTCTTTTGTTTGAGAACAATAAATCATGTCTAGACTGACTACTAGCTTGCTTAAATGCCTTCTTGAGGCATTTGGTGAAATATCCACGTTTGAGTAGCCTTTCTCTAAGGAGGCCAGCTTCGGAGCAGAAGGCTTCATCTGTGGAACAGTTTCTCCTTAGCCTTAAGTATTGGCTATAAGGTATAGGCTAGGGGAGCGGCTGGGGATGTGCACTCGTGGCATGAAGTATGGTGTTTCCTGCAGTGGACTTACGATAAAGACCAATGGAGGGACCACCATCTTCATTTTTGGTGATTGTGACGTCCAAAAATGTAATTACTGATTCACTGTATGTCATAGTGAAGTTCAAATTTAGATTATTCTTGTTCACGGCCATGATACAAGAGTTAAGCATTTCAGGGGAGCCTTTCCAGATCACAAATATGTCATCTATATATTGAAACCATGAGGTGATATGATGAGTTAATGAAGACAAACTCTCCTCAGAGTACCTGGGGGAATGGGAACGTTCTGTTCTTTTCTCGCTGATGAGTTTGTTGCCATTAAGTCCAAGTCCCAATGCACCTGATGAGGGGTGGTAGTGATCTCCTGGAGTAGGAGGGTAGATGATGCAGGGTGTGTGGCAATGAGCTCAGCTGGTAAACTTCTTCCTGTGTCAAGTCCCAAGGTCTATTCAGTAGGTAAAAGAGAAGTTTTTTTATACTGCTAGCTGGGCACAGAGATAAGGGGTGTGGAAGATAAATAGAAAACGTTATTATTATATTATATTATTATTATTTCTGCAAAAGAAGTACAATAATGGTATATTGGTACATAGGGGAGCTGGAATTTAGGAAAAAAAATATGAACTTAGCCTTTAATAAGCTTCCTCTGTTTTCTAGATATAAAGTTTTAATTACAATATAAGTATTAGTTATGCATATTTCGCTTTCTCCTGGCACATCCACTTGGGTGAGTGATCTGTAATCATGCAGAATTTTCTTGCCAAGAGGTAGTACCTCTGGGATTTTAGGACCTACTAAATTTCCAGACACTCCTCCCAACTAAACTGTAATTCCCCTCAGCAGGGTTCAATTGACCATGGGGTGTTCTTTCCTGTTTACTACCTGAGAGAAGCCTGCACCCAAGACCACAACAGAAGCATCTGTCTGAATCACAAATTCTCTCTTCAAACTGGGAGCAGCTAAGACTGGTTCTTTACACAGTGAGGTTTTTAATTGTTGAAACTCTATTTCTTCTTCAGGGTTCCACTTAACCTTTGTGGTCACTTTGTCCTTGATTAGAGGGAGCTGCTGCACACTTCTGATGTGGCTAAAGAATTTAATCAATAATCTGTTGAAAGAGGGGACCCCTTACAGGCCAACTGATATGCAGACATACTGAAACAAACCCTCTGGAGTGGAAAAAACTGTCTATCATTTCATCTACCTGGGGAATGGGATGGGCAAATTCTGGCAGCTCCTTCAGCCTCCTTGTCAGGAAAGGTTCCATCCGCTGGTAAATTCTATCATTTGGCGTGTAGTACTGAGGTCCACCAGCAAGTGTCTCCTGGCAGTTTTGAACTGTCAGGAGAGCTTTCCCCTGCTGGTGTTATGTCATCTTGGGCCGCAGTACTGGCGTCCACCAGCGGATGGATCCTGGCAGTGTGGAGCAGACAGCACCTCCTCTGTTCAGGTGTCACTTGAGGCTAATTACAGCATAGTTGCCAACATTGTAAAAAAAATTTCCAGGACACTTTTTTGGCTGTAGGCGGAGTCACACTATAATTAGGGGCGGGGCATGCATTTGTAGGCGTGGCATAGGGAAAAGAAAAATGCTGCGCGCGAAGCGCACCGCACCAAAAAATGGGCGTGGTTTATGTGAAATGGTGGGCATGGCTTAAATGGGCATGGCTCAAACGGGGTGTGGTTAGAGTCTGAGATGAATGAGGGATGGAGAGGGAAAGGGGGAAAGGGGGGTAAAGGGAGAGGGATGGAGGGACAGCAGACCCAGATCCTGCACCACAATAGCAATGTGTACTCCAGAGTTTAACAATCAGCAGATAAAGATACTCCAAACACCTGGTGTTAGCGCTTCAATCATCCCGGCACAAGGTTCTTATGGTGTCAGGATGATTGAAGCGCATTGTTTCTATTATTACATTGTAATATAAGATGAAATCATTCAACTCACCATAATGCAGAATCAGTGGGACCCCTGAGCGTGTCACCTGCCATGTCGCTCGCCACCAGATGCCATCAGGTGCCCTCAGCAGAGTCTGTCCTTACATCAGGTGCCCCCAGCAGAGTCCGTCCTTACATCAGGTGCCCCCAGCAGAGTCCATCCTTACATCAGGTGCCCCCATTGGAGCCCCTCCTTACATCAGGTGTCCCCAGCGGAGCCCCTCCTTATATCAGGTGTCCCCAGCCGCAGCAGCAGCTCAATTTCTATTGTAACCACACGTTGATATCAATAACCATACTTCCTATACTATAGACAGGGCAGCACCCATCAGAATGCTACTTTTGGAACAGGCTCCATGGAAGACATGCTTTCCTCACAAGAATGACATTTAAATGAAGCCCACTTTGTCTGCACTGGGCCCCCATGACTGCACTATCATTTGCATTATAATGTGAGGGTTTTCTTTGGCAGGTATGAGCGGACACTGAGAGCTGTGCAGGTTCTCATACACAGGCCATGCCTCCCTGCTGTCTCATACTACAGGCGGAGGATAATACTGGACATCACCAGTCACATGACCCAGAATCAGCTCCTTACAAAGCACAAGTGCAAGAAGGCGGGGCAGAACAATGGAGCTGCACTCTGTTAGCATGGCAGCGGGGAATACGGCTCGAGTCAGCATGGAGTGTGATTGTCCAGGTCCACCGTCTCCGTGTCCTCATACCCCGAAGCCCCGCGTAGAACCGCCATGCCCAGAGATGTGCTCCAGTCGTTGCAGAGCCTGGATCTGAGCGTCTCCCCTAAAAACTAGGTATCAGGGGAAAGGGGGAGAGGGGAACCCTGGGGAGATAAGCTAAGGGACTGCAAGGGCTGGTCTTCTTAAAAATGGCGGCCGGCGGAGACATTGTCTCCGCCGGCCGAGGACCTCTAGCAGCGGCGGGCCGCTCGCCGTGAAAATACTTAAACAGGTAAAAACCGGATTTCCCGGGACATTTCCCAGGATGCAAAAAAATCAGACAAAGGGTCTGAATCCCGGGAATGTCCCAGGAAATTCGGGACAGTTGGCAACTATGTTACAGGCATTCATATAATACCCGGCTGATGATTGCTTTCATCGCCCGGGTATCTTCCTTGTGCCCTGATATGAAACTTCGACCTGTATTCTGAACCTTGTAACCTGAACCTGAGCCTGTACCTGAGCCTGTACCCGATCCCATCCTGATCCTGTCCCTCCTGTGTTCCTGTTCTCTTGTAGCCTGATCCCATCCATCATCTCCCTCCCCTGTCCTGCCTTTGTTCATCTGCTGAACCTCTGTGTATGACCCTGGCCTGGCTAACGTTTGTGATTCTGGAACTGCCCTTTGTTATCTGCTGATCTTCTGTGTATGACCCTGGCCTGGCTAATGTGTTTGATTTTGGTACTTCCCTTTAGCTGTATAAAATTATCTGTTGTCTGTGGGTTTCTGTTGGTTGGTTGAGCACTATTTGTATTTGGGGTGTTTATTTATATCACTTATCTTAAATAAACATTATTATTATTCACTTTACATGCGTTTTGGTTTCCTCATTGCAATCCACACAGTCTGGTCACACCTGTTCATGACACTCCTAAAGTCATTCCAGAAGTGAATTGAGCAATCAAGTATAGGGCTGGACACTCTTGGACCTCTCTTTTGTCCCCAGAATTTTCTGCACCTGATCTGTCCTCTATCTTTTTATCTCTCTCTCTCTCTCTCTTTCGCTCTCATTCTCTGCCACGTGTTCTCTGTTCATCCAGGGGGGATTAGATTCACCTGGTAAATCTGTACAGGTTTCCACTTACTTGGCTAAAGTATTTTTTATAACATCCAGCCTAGACTTGATCTTAAATAGGCCTTGCCACTGAGCCAGTAACTTACTTTACCTTGTTAGGATCAACACCATAAGACCCTGTCTCCAGTAAGGTTTTTACCCCTGCCAACCTATTGTAACCTATTGCTCACCAACTGCAGGCAATATTGCCACAATTCAGTCCTGAATCTGTGTGCAATTGCGCTCCCAGATAGGGTTACTTCTTGTTCCCGGGACTCTTTTGCAATATTCAGTAGGCTTCTGGGCTGTTTACTAAACACTAACTTAAAGAGAAGTTCCACCCAGGGGGTCCATTAAAAAAAAAAAAAATTAAAAGTCAGCAGCTACAAATACTGCATCTGCTGACTTTTAATTGGACACTTACCTGTCCCTGGGACCAGCGATGCGGGGGATCGAAGCCCCGCTCGTCTCCCCCCTCCGCTCGTCGGCGTCGGCATTTCAACTGTGGGCGCCAGGCTGTGGCTTCACAGCCTGGCACCCACTGCGCATGCGCAAGCGGCGCCACGCGCCGTGATTGGCCGCTCAATCACCTGCGACCTGTAATGGGTCCCAGATGATTGACAGGAGGGAGGGAGCAGAGCCGAGATGTCACCAGCCCAGGCAAAGGAAGAGGCAGACTACGAGGGACCACCTAGCAACAGGCATTTAGAGGTAAGTAAAAAAAAAAATATCCAAATGTTTTTTTGTTTTTTTTTTGGGATTTTTCAGGTATTTTTGTTTTTTTGGGTGGAACCCCACTTTAAATAGAAAAAATAGTGGAATAAATATGGGACTTTTGAGGTGCCAACAAGACATTAAAGCTGAACTTTACCCATAGCAGTTTGTTAACCATTAATGTTCTTTAACAAAAGAACATACAGAACATTCCACATTAATAATTTTACCAAAATTAGTGTGTGCTGTAAATTGCCTCCAACATTGCACCTATTCCTTCTTGCCGAAGGTTGCCATTTTGTTTAAGCCCATAGCAGTCACTTCCTTACTGAGAATTCTCTTCTTCTCCTTGGCCTCAAAAACCATATGTCACTTTCTTTTTAAAAAATGTGTGCATTTTCAGCCTTGATTGTGTGCCTTAGCTCTGCTGAAGTGAAGGGCTGCAGAAGCTTTAAGTCAGCCATACATGGATCAAAATTAATTGGATTCAGCAGAGACAAGCCAAATTTCGATCCATATATGGGCACCCTGGTTGTACACAAGTCGATCCATCGTTCAACATATGTACAACCAGCCTGTCAGGTTTTTCCTGAATGTTTAGTGCCGCTATAGCAGCAACACTAATCATTATGTTATGCTGGCTGGGAAGGCTCCCTATTGGCAGAATACAATAGTGCTGTTGGAGGTAGTGGAAGAAATTAAAATTGCATAATCTAAGGCCTGCATTACAGTGCAAACTGGCTGAGAGAATGTCATGGAGATAAGATAGAACACTATTCTTATAAGTTTCTTCCGGGCAGCAGATTTTGTCTTGTCACCTCAGAGCCATCTTATGGTCTCCCAGTGCTCTCCAGGGCTCCCATCCACATCCAAAGGCTCCATGTACATCTGGACCCTGCTCGGCTCTCCTACATCTGGATGATTCATAGACCCACACGTTATAAGTCTCTTAACCGTTTTCTTCCGTGCTATTTACATAGCTTGCATTTTAATCACCTATTGCCACACTTGTCTGTCCCCCGGGGGTGTCTCATTTGCATTACAGTCACATGTACTGCAATCCTTCCTAAGGAAGCTCATCCTGTTCTACGAAGGTCCTTCCCCGGAAACTGACCCTGAAGGATGTTTCTACATGTATATACCTGTTATCCTTACATTGTCTATTAAGCTGCCAATTGCCATGTGAACAAATACGTTTTTATACTGCTGCACTCAGATGCGCCCTCTGCTGTCTTTATCTGTACTGTCACCTCTCCTGCTTTTCTTTTCTCTCTCTCTCCAATGTTTCCCTCTTTGGTACAGTTTGTGTCATTCCTGTTGCCCCCCCCCCTCCTCAGCAACAGTAAATCTTGATGCTGTCAGCTAATCAACCACTAGTGACTCAATAATTATTGGCACAGTGCCACATTGCTCTATGAAAGGTAGGCACAGCACAAACTAAAATATGAAACTAAAGGAATGCATTTTTTATTCAAGAGTTAGGAAGTACAGGAATACAACAAAAGCAGTCACTAGTAAATCAGAATGGCAAACACTTGAAATTATTGGTAGGTTACTAAACAGGGTAACACAAGAAAAATTACATTTACGGTATTGATATTACAAAGACTAGGTCTAAGGATGTGGACACTCTAAAAATGAGAACTCATGTACCAAATTGCAGTAAGTGAAAATGCTTCACTTCAGCAGTCAAACGAAAACAAAGTCCTGCTTACTTTAGCAAATACAACACCCATACAGTAGGCTTTACTTCAGCCTTAACAACTTCACAGGTGAATCCTTGAAGCACTGTCACAAAGAAAAAAAAAACAATCTGTCAGTTCACCACCCATAGAGTTTATAAAAAACCCATAGCAGAACCCATTCCTGTGAGGCTTTTCAAACCTATTATAATAAGCCAATAATATCTTAACAGGTGAACTTGTGGATTAGGTGGATCAGGACAGAAAGGGTGCAGACCCACCCAACCTCTTCTGCAGCTCAAACCCCAGGGGCAAACAAGGGATTTTCATAATCAGCCTCTAAAAAGGAGACTGAACTATTTTTCTCACCAGCCCACACTGCAGACAGGAGGCATGACTGAAACAAATTAAATGATTTGCAGCATGTGCCAAAATAATTCCAATAGTTGTGTATAATTATTATGAATGTGTGTAGATGTCCCTCCTCTCAAACCTGCTTAAAAGACCCTTATGATATTGTCATCCAATAAAGAGGTCTTAATTAAAGAAGCATAATGGCAGCTGTATCTATCACTTTCCCTGACAATGTGGATTAAAAATGAGGCAATAAGTGCTTTCTCATCTTCTGGACCTCTGGCACCCTTTGATCTTTTGTTAATAGTGACACATCCTTTCTGTCACAGGCTCTTCAGAAGTGCAGAATTTGTGTCCTAAATACTGTCTGGAGCTCTCAGAGTTTGTATATGTTAGTCTGCCAGGAAGTGGATAGATTGGACAGTATACTGTACAAGTCATCTTTGATTGTATGGTTCATCAGATCCCTCCAATGATTGACAAACCTGTACTTCCAGCAGCTTGCTCTGCCTGAAAGTGACGCTCACTAGCCAGGGTGGAAGATTTCGCAGCATTCCAAAATCTGATTAGCTTAAATGGCTGCCTCTGCTTGGTAATATTGGTGATGTGTTGAAAGCAGAAAAATTGCTGGCCTGAAACAACCTTTAATACTTATCTGTCTTTCCCTCAACACCACCAATTTTTATTCTGTTTCTGGAGGGGCTAAAGAATCCTCAAAACCTACATTACTAGTTAGTCCTGAAGCAGAGTACATATCATTCACAGAGTGAAGAGGGACATTTCTGTAATTGGATACTGAAGGTTCTTCAGGATTCTTATCTCTTCAAATCAGAGAAGACAGACAGAGCAGGAGAAGAGATGTATAATAACTATTTTCTTTACAGGCTGGGCTTTAAAAAAAAAAACTTTTTGATCTAATACCATTTGATGTAACCCCTTGTCAGTGCTGGGCTCAGCCCTTTCTTCTCTGAGCTGGCCGCTCAGATGTTGGCTAATTGCCAGCTCCTTTCTCTCCACAGTGGCTTGACCCGCCTCAAGTATTACCTCTATAAGAGGCATGTCTGGTTCCGCTACGCTTCCCCAGCGATTTTGGGGCGTTTCCCAGGGACAGAAGCAAAGTAGGTTTCGTGATATCTTTGCTTTCTGAGAGAGCCTTGGCCTGGGCAAACCCTCTATGGGAGACGCAAAAACCCGTGGTCCTGAGTTACCCAGAATTTGTGGCTTCCTTCAAATGGGTATTTGACGTTCCCACATGCTCCTCTTCTGCTGCCAAGAGCCTCATGTCCATTAAACAGAGTACGATAACTGTTGCTGATTATGCCATTGAATTCCATACTCTGGCATCAGAGGTTGCTTGGAACAGTGAGGCCCTTGTAGCTGCCTTCTCTCATGGTCTCTCGGATAACATCAAGGATGAGATAGCAGCCCGAGATATACCCACTGAGATGGAGAGGTTGATCACATTTGCCATCCTCATTGACTCCAGACTCAGAGAAAGACTCTCTTTTAAGGAGCGCTGGCGCAAGCCTCCTGTACATTTGTCTCCGAGCTTTGCAGTCCCACCCTTGCCTCCCTCACCTCCCTCACCTCCCATGCCTCCTGGTACCGAGTCAATCTGTGAAGATGAACCCATGCACTTTGGCTTCACGCGTCCCTCTGCGGATGAGAGTGCCCTTAGGAGGTGGGAGAGAGTGTGCCTTTATTGTGGCCAGGCTGGTCACTTTTTGAAGTCTTGTCCTACCTGTCCAGGGAACGCCCGGACCATGAGGTCTTGTCACGAACATACCTTAGATGGCATTGTTTCGTCTCCAGTTTCCCAGAAAGATAAGCGCCTGGTTTTGGTTACCCTGTCTTGGGCTGAGTCATCCGTTGAGATACAGGCTCTAATCGACTCTGGGGCTGCAGGCCTGTTCATTGATGCTGCCTTTGTATCAAAGCACTCGATTCCACTGCAGCTGCATGACACTCCTCTTGCCATTGAGGCTCTTGACAGGAGACCTCTACAGCCTGCCCATGTGACTCATGAGACAGTTCCGTTGTCCATGGCCGTAGGGGCCCTTCACCATGAGATAATCCAATTCCAAGTTATTTCCTCACCTAAGTTTCCGCTAGTTATTGGTTATCTTTGGTTACAGAGGCACAACCCTTCTTTTGATTGGCTCCGTGCTGAGGTTCTGTCCTCATCGCCACAGTGCAGTGAGAGATGCTTGCAGAAGGTAGCCAAGGTCCTGTGCACCTCTTCACTCTCCTCCCTGCCAGAGGAGCACCGCGATTTTAGCGATGTCTTTGACAAAGGTCAAGCCGGTACTTTGCCTCCACACCGGTCGTATGATTGCGCAATTGACCTTCAACCTGATGCCATACCCCCTCGTGGCTGGGTTTACCCTTTGTTGGTCTTGGAGGATAAGGCCATGGAGGAGTATGTTGCAGACGCATTTTCTGGAGGTTTCTCCTGCTGGTGGTGGTTTCTTTTTTGTGAAGGAGAAGAGTGATGAACTGAGACCTTGTATCGATTATAGGGATCTCAATTGTTTCTTGATTAAGAATGCCTATCCCATTCCGTTGATTACAGAGTTATTTGACCGCCTCAAGGGAGCAACAGTTTTCACAAAGCTTGATTTGAGAGGGGCATACAATCTTGTCAGGATTAAGGAGGGCAAAGAGTGGAAAACTGCGTTTAATACCAGATCAAATCATTATGAGTATCTCGTAATGCCTTTTGGCCTTTGTAACGCTGCGGTAGTCTTCCAGGAGTTCATTAACGATGCCCTCTGAGATTTGTTGCAGTTATGTGTGGTGGTTTATCTTGACGATATCCTCATATTTTCCAAATTCCTGGAGAGCCACCACACAGATGTCTGTCGTGTGCTTCAGAGACTAAGAGAGAACAATCTCTATTGTAAATTGGAAAAGTGCGAATTCCATTGTGAACAGGTTAAATTCCTGTCATTTCCACTGCTGGTTTTTCGATGGACCCAGTGAAACTTTCAGTGGTCCTACAGTGGCCTAAATCCGTGGGTTTACATCCTCTGCAGCATTTTCTTGGCTTTGCCAACTATTATCGGAAGTTTATTCGTAACTTCTTGTGTCTGGTCAAGCACCTGACTGATATGACCAGGAAAGACGTCAACCCACAGAGTTGGAGTCCATTAAGGCTTTTGAGAGTCTCAAGGCTGCCTTTGTTTCTGCTCCTGTGTTGGCCCACCCTGATCCTACAATGCCTTTTATCCTAGAAGTTGATGCTTCTGAGACTGGAGTTCTCAACGTCCTAACTCTGCATCCGTGTGGCTACTTTTCCAAGTAATTGTCACCGGCAGAGTGCAATTACGAGATTGGTGACAGAGAGCTGTTGGCGATCATTTTAGCCCTGAAAGAATGGAGACATCTCCTTGAAGGTACCACTGTGCTGGTTCTCATTCTTACTGACCATAAGAATCTCACATTCTTGTCTGAGGCTAAGAGCCTCTTTCCCAGAAGGGCGCGATGGGCTCTTTTCTTGTCAAGTTTTAATTACAATGTCTCATTCTTACCCAGTACTAAGATTGTAAGGGCTGACGCCTTGTCACGACAATTTTCCTCCACTTCCAAGATGGAGTCGGTTCCGGTTCCTGTGATTCCTCTTGATCATATTCTGGCTACGGTTCGCACCAGTCTTACTTCTCCTTTGGGTGACAAAATTCTTGCTGCCCAGGTCGATGCTCCTCCTGGTGGCCTAATCTATGTGCTGATGTAACCGCCTTCGTAGCTGCCTGTTCTGTGTATGCTCAGAGTAAGACTCCACGACACCTTCCAGTTGGCCTCCTACAACCCATACCCAATGGAGAGAGACCCTGGACCCACCTGTCTATGGATTTCATTGTAGAGTTACCCAACTCCCAGGGCAACACAGTTATCCTTATGGTGGTTGAGCAGTTCTCGAAAATGTTGCATTGTATTCCACTCAAGAGGTTGCCTACTTCTAAGGAAGCTCGGGAGATCTTCCGCTTACATGGGCTACCCAAGGTGATTGTCTCAGACAGGGGTAGTCAGTTTGTGTCCCGGTTCTGGCGAGCCTTTTGTGCACAAATTGGTATTCAGCTTGCTCTCTCCTCTGCGTATCACCCGCAGTCTAATGGGGCCACAGAACGAGCCAATCAGTCCTTGGAGAAATTCCTACGTTGCTATATTTCTGACCATCACAACAACTGGTCAGACCTCTTACCATGGGCGGAGTTTGCCCACAATGGTGCCTTGAATTCAGCTTCCCTTTTGTCCCCGTTTATGGCGACCTATGGTTTCCAACCTTCCGTGTTGCCTGCCTCGTTTGTTCCGCAGAGTATTCCTGCGTTAGAGGAGCATCTCCGTGGCCTTCGTTCCACTTGGGCACAAGTCCAGGAGGCTTTGCGACGTGCTAACGATAGGTACAGACTCCATGCTGACCACAGACGCCTGCCTGTGCCTTCCTACCAGGTTGGGGACAGAGTCTGGCTGTTGTCTCGCAACCTCCGACTTCATGTTCCTTCTTTGAAGTTCGCACCTCGGTTTATTGGGCCTTTCCGTATCCTTCGCAGGAACCCAGTTAACCCAGTGGCTTACGCGTTGGACCTTCCTCCTTGTATGCGCATCTCTAATGTGTTTCATGTCTCCTTATTGAAACCTTTGGTCTGCAACTGCTTTACCACCTCGGTGCCACATCCTCACCCTATACAGGTTGAGAACCATGAGGAGTATGAAGTGCAATACATTGTTGACTCCCGTAGATTCCGTGGGCGCATACAGTACCTGGTACATTGGAAGCGTTACGGTCCGGAGGAACGCTCTTGGGTCTCATCTTTGGACGTACATGCCCCTGTCCTCCTCCATGATTTCCATAGATGTTTTCCCCTCAAGCCCGGTGGTCCTCCAAGGGGGAGGGGTCGTTGAGAAGGGGGTACTGTCAGAGCTGGGCTCAGCCCTTCCTTCTCTGAGCTGGCCACTCAGATGTTGGCTAATTGCCAGCTCCTTTCTCTCCACAGTGACTCAGCTGTTGATGATCTGCTTGTCATTCCTGGCTACTTAAAGCTGTCCAGCTCACTTCATCTCTGCCTTTGCCTTTGATCACATCTCAGAGACTTCTCCTGCTTTCCTGTTGAAGATTTGCTTGGCTGAAGTCCCTTCTGGCTCCTTATCCTGCTTGCTGTACTACTACGTTGATCTCTGGCTCTCTGTCATTGGCATTGGCTGACTACCCAATCTGGTTACTGAACTCTCTGTATTGACTACGCTTACTCTGTTTACCTCTTTATTATTATTAAACAAGTATGATAAACTGTACTTCTGTCTCGGTCTGATTCATGGTTTCTGACACCCCTAAAATAAATACTTACCTCTTAGGCCAATCACATACCCTGCACCAAGATCTAAAAGCACCCAAAGAGTTATTCACCTGCAGTCACCTACAGCTCGCTGCCCTGCTAGGCTACAAACTCCTTGGTAACCTTTGTGTAAGTACATTGAACCACATTTCCCTTCAAAAGCTGGCTAAGCAAAACCTTCTCTGCTATATGCCAGCCATGGACAAGCCTGAGCAGGACTTAGCAGCTGTCAGGGTGCCCCACAAGGCATGAACAGAGGACATACACCAGGTTCAGGGAACTCTTTATCAGTTTCATCGAGATTGCAAAATAGGATAATGGTGGCTCATTAGACCTGTTCCTGTGTCTCTCAGGGGAAACCTCAGACTGTAATTTCAGCTTTGCCTACACAGATAACAGTCCCCGCTGCAGCATCAGGAAAATTATCCTCCTCAAGCCCCATCGTCAGCCTTTTGTCAGACTTTCCAATGCTGGAATACCAGTAACATTTGAAAGAGGCGGAGCTACATGCAGGTTTTGGGCAGATTGGTTGTCATAGATACAGTGATGCTGTCCTGAGCTGGATTCTGTGTTGTAAAACTCATCTACTGTCAAAGAACTGAATCCAGCTGGTAACATAAGTGGAAAGCCAACATCTCCAGGTATGCAAATTCTGAGCAATAAATATTGCCCCTCCAACACCTTGCCTGATATTCAAGCTAGGACTCTGTCACAATCTGTATGTAGCACCCTCTAGGTGGGTAGATGCTAAAGGTAAGTTTTTGTTAGGACAGGTAAATTTAGGTAGGCTTGGCTGGCAGTCAGGCCTGTTTGTTTTGTTCTGATCTGGGCTGGGAGTGGCTCAGGGTAGCAGCTGGTGACTCACAGGCAGTGTCACTGGGACCTCCTTCTTCTTTACAGAGTCTGCTAGAAAGATCTGGAAAGAGAGGAGGAGAGGAGAGTCTGTCTGTGGTGTTTTAGGAAGCCCCGACCAATCCCCAACCTGGAATGGCAGGGAGCACACCCCTAAATACCTAGTGTCAGCCCAGCAGGGGAGGAGTTGCCGGGTGGAAGAGCTGGAGTGAGAGAGTGTGGAGGCTATCGGGGCCTTTGAGGGAGCTCCCCAGTCTGGGGGGGTGACCTTGGGCCTGGGCTCGAGTGCAGTCCGGACCCCTTCAGGAACGCATTAAGAGGTCCTGGACTGGAGGCACAAGAGAGAGCAAAGAGAGGATAGTGGAAGAGAGCAATACTAAATGGTCGCAGCCAGGAGGGCTGGTGAGTGAAGGACAGTCAGGAAGACTGGGGAGGCACACCTGAGAGGACTGGGAGCTTGCAGTCTGAGATTGGTGCAGAACCAGAAGTGTGGACTGTGGTGGAAGGGGCAGTGGAAAGAGACAGCTGCAACCAGGAGGGTTTACAGGGCCTGAAGAGGGCTTGCTGGGATCAGCAGCAGTATATAGGACAGCTACCACCAGGTCCTTTTCTATTTTCTCTGCTACACTATAGGGGACCGCGGTCCCTGCCTGCCAAAGGCATTTACTAAGGCCTGGTTGATCCAGTGTCAGGCCTACCCATACAAATGTGCTTGCTGATCCTGGGAACTAAGTGATGTGCTGGAGGTGATAAAGAGTAGGGATGAGCCGAACACCCCCCGGTTCGGTTCGCACCAGAACCTGCGAACGGACCGAAAATTCGCACGAACGTTAGAACCCCATTGACGTCTATGGGACTCGAACGTTCAAAATCAAAAGTGCTCATTTTAAAGGCTAATTTGCATGGTATTGTCCTAAAAAGGGTTTGGGGACCCGGGTCCTGTCCCAGGGGACATGTATCAATGCAAAAAAAACTTTTAAAAACGGCCGTTTTTTCGGGAGCAGTGATTTTAATGATGCTTAAAGTAAAAAAAAAAAAAAAAAAGTGAAATATTCCTTTAAATATCGTACCTGGGGTGTGTCTATAGTATGCCTGTAAAGTGGCGCGTGTTGCAGAAAAATTGGGCCTTTGGTGGTGGTGGTGCCACAACACTGTAAGTCCTCACTCGCTCTTGGTGGGTGCAGAAATGGGCCCTGCTGTGAAATATTAGATCAAGAATTGTAATTACATGCCCCTGTTGAACAAGGGCAGAAAAATTGGGCCTTTGGTGGTGGTGGTGCTGGTGCCACAACACTGTAAGTCCTCAATCGCTCTTTGTGGGTGCAGAAATGGGCCCTGCTGTGAAATATTAGATCAAGAATTGTAATTACATGCCCCTGTTGAACAGGGGCTGAAAAATTAGGCCTTGGGCACTGGTGCTGGTGCCACAACACTGCAACCCCCCCCCAGCCCATTACCAGCCCTTTTGGGTCTTGTATTGATATTAAGGGGAACCACGCACCCAAATTAAAATAAGGAAAGGTGTGGGGCCACCAGGCCCTATATACTCTGAACAGCAGTATACAGGCGGTGCAAACAAGACAGGGACTGTAGGTTTGTTGTTAAGTAGAATCTGTTTGTAATTTTGAACGGGTACATTTTTAACGTGTTTAGCTCCAGCCAAAAAATCTTTTTTAAGCTTTTTGGAAAACATAGGGAAGGGTTATCACCCCTGTGACATTTGTTTTGCTGTCTGTCCTCCTCTTCAGAAGATTTCACCTCACTTTTTGTCCCAATGACAAATGTTTTTTGAAAATTTGAGTTTTTTTGTGGAACAAGAATTGGAAAGCATCAGTGGAAAGGAGAAATGTTTTTCCCATATTAACTCTTACAGGAGAGAATTTCCCTTCCTAGGGGTAGATTTCATCTCACTTCCTGTTGTCTCCTTCCGTTTGCAAGTAGGAGTCGTTTGTAAGTTAGATGTTTGAAAGTAGGGGCCTGCCCTATATACTCAGCAGAAATTTGGGCCTTAGGTGTTGTTGTGGCCACAACACTGTAAGCCCTCACAGGGCCCTGCTGTGAAATATTAGATCAAGAATTGTAATTACATGCCCCTGTTGAACAGGGGCAGAAAAATTTGGCCTTTGGTGGTGGTGGTGGTTCTGGTGCCACAACACTGTAAGTCCTCACTCGCTCTTGGTGGGTGCAGAAATGGGCCCTGCTGTGAAATATTAGATCAAGAATTGTAATTACATGCCCCTGTTGAACAAGGGCAGAAAAATTGGGCATTTGGTGGTGGTGGTGGTGGTGCCACAACACTGTAAGTCCTCACTCGCTCTTGGTGGGTGCAGAAATGGGCCCTGCTGTGAAATATTAGATCAAGAATTGTAATTACATGCCCCTGTTGAACAAGGGCAGAAAAATTGGGCCTTTGGTGGTGGTGGTGCTGGTGCCACAACACTGTAAGTCCTCACTCGCTCTTTGTGGGTGCAGAAATGGGCCCTGCTGTGAAATATTAGATCAAGAATTGTAATTACATGCCCCTGTTGAACAGGGGCTGAAAAATTGGGCCTTAGGCACTGGTGCTGGTGCCACAACACTGCAACCCCTCACAGATACTCTAGTTGGAACGCAGGAACGAGCCCTGCTGCAAAGTATTGCATCAAAAATTTTAATTACACGCCCCTGTTAAACAGGGGCTGAAAAATTGGGCCTTAGGCACTGGTGCTGGTGCCACAACACTGCAACCCCTCACAGATACTCTAGTTGAAACGCAGAAATGAGCCCTGCTGCAAAGTATTGCATCAAAAATTGTAATTACACGCCCCTGTTAAACAAGGGCTGAAAAATTGGGCCTTAGGCACTGGTGCTGGTGCCACAACACTGCAACCCCTCACAGATCGGTCAGACGGCCACCTTCTCCACCGCTCCTTCTTTGACTGACCGAAGCCTCAGCAACACGTTGTCCAGAAACAGGAGTTTGTAACCTCCCAGTCTCTGGGAACGCATTGCACAGACCTTTCTGCAAGGCCTCCCGAAGATGTTTCATCCTCTGCTCCCTCCGATGGCAAGATAAGGTCCGCAACCTTACCCTTGTAATGTGGATCAAGGAGGGTTGCCAGCCAGTATTGGTCCTTCTCCTTGATACCTTGAATACGAGGATCCTTACGCAGGCTTTGCGGGATCAGGGAGGCCATGCAGCGTAGGTTTGCTGAGGCATTCGGTCCGGAGTCCTCTGGGTCACTAAGGACGACATGGTCCGCAGCCACCTCCTCCCAGCCACGTACAAGTCCATGTGTTTCTTGGGACTGATCCCTTAAAGAGCGCTGCTGATGCTGAGTGCCAGGCTCCACCTCCATACTGACACAATCTTCTTCCTCCTCCTCCTCCTCCTCGTCCTCTTCCTGTGTGATCGGCGGGCACACAGGAACACTGTCTGGATAAAGGGGGACTCCTCTTCCTGCCTCTGTTCTGCCTCAAGTGCCCTGTCCATTATTCCACGCAGCGTGTGCTCCAACAGGTGGACAAGGGGGACAGTGTCACTGATGCATGCACTGTCACTGCTTACCATCCTCGTGGCCTCCTCAAATGGTGACAGGACAGTGCATGCATCCCTGATCATGGCCCACTGGCGTGGGGAAAAAAAACAAGCTCCCCTGACCCTGTCCTGGTGCCATAGTCGCACAGGTACTCATTGATGGCCCTCTGCTGCGTGTGCAGCCACTGCAGCATGGCCAACGTTGAGTTCCACCTGGTGGGCATGTCACAGATTAGGCGGTTCTTGGGCAGGTTAAACTCCTTTTGGAGGTCCGCCAGCCGAGCACTGGCATTATATAACCGGCGGAAATGCACACAGACTTTCCTGGCCTGCCTCAGGACATCCTGTAAGCCCGGGTACCTGCCCAAGAACCGCTACACCACCAAGTTAAGGACGTGAGCCAAACAGGGCACATGGGTCATTTGTCCCTGTCGGAGGGCAGAGAGGAGGTTGGTGCCATTGTCACAAACCACCATTCCTGCCTTAAGTTGGCGTGGCATCAACCACCTCTGAACTTGCCCCTGCAGAGCTGACAGAACCTCTGCCCCAGTGTGGCTCCTGTCCCCCAAGCACACCAGCTCAAGCACCGCATGGCATCTTTTGGCCTGCGTACTTGCGTAGCCCCTTGAATGGCTACGGAGCACTGCTGGTTCCGAGGACAAAGCACAGGAAGAGGCCATGGAGGAAGAAGAATAGGAGGGGGTGGAGGAGAGAGGTGTGTCACAATCATTAGCATTTTGGAGGCGTGGTGGCGGAACAACCTCCAACACTACTGCACCTTGTCCTGCATCCTTCCCAGCTGCCAGCAGATTCACCCAATGCACCGTGAAACTTAGGTAACGTCCCTGTCCATGCCTGCTGGACCATGAGTCAGCGGTAATATGCACCTTACCGCTGACCGCCCTGTCCAGCGAGGCATGGACATTGCCTTCCACATGCCGGTAGAGAGCCGGAATCGCCTTCCATGAGAAAAAGTGGTGTTTGGGTACCTGCCACTGAGGAACCGCACATTCCACAAACTCATGGAAGGGGGCAGAGTCTACCAACTGAAAAGGCAGCAGTTGAAGTGCTAGCAATTTTGCCAAGCTAGCATTCAACCGCTGGGCATGTGGATGGCTGGGAGAAAACTTCTTTCGGCGGTGCAGTAGCTGGGGCAGGGAAATTTGCCTGGTACAATCTGACATCGGTGTACCAAAAGCAGATTGCCCACAAGTACTTGGCTGTGACACACCTAATTCTACACCTTCATTCCTCTCAGTGCAGGTCTCAGAGAGGACTGAAGGTATAGTGGGGTTGGAGATCTCAGCTGATGAGGAGCAAGGAGAGGTCCTCTTTGTTCTTTGGTGTGGGTCTTTTAGATACGCTTGCCAACGAACTGCATGGCAGGTCAACATATGTCTGGTCAAGCATGTGGTACCCAAGCGGGAGATGTTTTGATCACGCGAGATACGCTTGAGACATATGTTGCAAATAGCAGCGGTGCGATCTGATGCACTCGTCTCAAAAAAGGCCCACACCAAAGAACTTTTTGAATAACGCGCAGAGACTGCAGCGCCCTGCACATGTGGAGCTTTGGGGTGTGATGCAGTCAGTGTGCTGCCCTTAGGCTGGCCCCTGGAGGGCATCCTGCCTCGTTGGTGATGTGCCGCCTCCTCCTCTCTCCTATCAGGCACCCACGTTGAGTCAGTGACCTCATCATCCCATCCCTCTTCATCACTGGAGCAAACCTGGCAGTATGCTGCAGCAGGGGGAGCATGACTGCCAGATTGCTGTCCTTCTTGGGCACCCCCTCTGTCCGTGCTCATATTACTGCCTTCATCGAGCTCAGTATCATCATCAGAGCCTTCCAAACGCTGGGCATCCAACTGGAGCATGTACCCAACACTGTGGTCAAACAGTTCGAGGGACTCCTCAGGAGAACATGGTGGGGCTAGGGAAGGAGTCACTGATAACATTGAGCCGAGGGAAGAGGCCGCTGCTTTGCCAGACAAAGTACCCTGGGCATGGGTGAGAGAGGATGAGGAGGATGAGGACGGCTTGGTCATCCACTCGACCAAGTCTTCCGCATGTTGCGGCTCAACACGGCCAGCTGCCGAAAAAAAGGCCAAGCGTGTCCCACGGCCACGTGCTGATGAGGATGCACCGTCTCCACGACCAGCACTAGACACAGAGCCTGCTTGCCCTCTCTTATTGGCTGTCTGCCTCTCCTTCTTGGCCTTCCAGACATACTAATGGCCTGTAGCTGCACTAAGCTGGGATATATATATATTATATATATATATATATATATATATATATGTACTGATACTGCAGCTAGCAAAATCAACTGCCTGCCTGTAGTATGAGAACACCACCAACCTTCTACAGGTAGCTTTAGCTGAACACTGTGCAGAGCTCGCAAAAAACTAACTTGTAGCTTTTTTAGCTGCCTGCGGTAGTGATAGGATCAGGAAAACACCACCAACCTTCTACAGGTAGCTTTAGCTGCACACTGTGCAGAGCTCGCAAAAAAATAACTTGTAGGTTTAGCTGAACACTGTGAGGAGGACGCACCACACTAACTTGTAGTTTTAGCTGAACACTGTGAGCAGGACGCACCGCACTAACTTGTTGTTTTAGCTGAACACTGTGAGCAGGATGCACCGCACTAACTTGTAGTTTTAGCTGAACACTGTGCAGAGGTCTCACCCCACTAACTTGTAGTTTTAGCTGAACACTGTGAGCAGGACGCACCGCACTAACTTGTAGTTTTAGTTGAACACTGTGAGCAGGACGCACTGCACTAACTTGTAGTTTTAGCTGAACACTGTGAGGAGGACACACCACACTAACTTGTAGTTTTAGCTGAACACTGTGAGCAGGACGCACCGCACTAACTTGTAGTTTTAGCTGAACACTGTGAGGAGGACACACCACACTAACTTGTAGTTTTAGCTGAACACTGTGAGCAGGACGCACCACACTAACTTGTAGTTTTAGCTGAACACTGTGAGCAGGACGCACCGCACTAACTTGTAGTTTTAGCTGAACACTGTGAGGAGGACACACCACACTAACTTGTAGTTTTAGCTGAACACTGTGAGCAGGACGCACCGCACTAACTTGTAGTTTTAGCTGAACACTGTGAGCAGGACGCACTGCACTAACTTGTAGTTTTAGCTGAACACTGTGCAGAGGTCTCACCCCACTAACTTGTAGTTTTAGCTGAACACTGTGAGCAGGACGCACCGCACTAACTTGTAGTTTTAGCTGAACACTGTGAGCAGGACACACTGCACTAACTTGTAGCTTTAGATGAACACTGTGCAGAGGTCTCACTACACTAACTTGTAGTTTTAGCTGAACACTGTGAGCAGGACGCACCGCACTAACTTGTAGTTTTAGCTGAACACTGTGAGCAGGACACACCGCACTAACTTGTAGTTTTAGCTGAACACTGTGAGCAGGACGCACCGCACTAACTTGTAGTTTTAGCTAAACACTGTGAGCAGGACGCACCGCACTAACTTGTAGTTTTAGCTGAACACTGTGAGCAGGACGCACAGCACTAACTTGTAGCTTTAGATGAACACTGTGCAGAGGTCTCACTACACTAACTTGTAGTTTTAGCTGAACACTGTGAGCAGGACGCACCGCACTAACTTGTAGTTTTAGCTGAACACTGTGAGCAGGACGCACTGCACTAACTTGTAGCTTTGGATGAACACAGTGCAGAGGTCTCAATACACTAACTTGTAGTTTTAGCTGAACACTGTGAGCTGGACGCACAGCACTTACTTGTAGTTTTAGCTGAACATTGTGAGCAGGACGCACCCCACTAACTTGTAGTTTTAGCTGAACACTGTGAGCAGGACGCACCGCACTAACTTGTAGTTTTAGCTGAACACTGTGAGCAGGACGCACTGCACTAACTTGTAGCTTTAGATGAACACTGTGCAGAGGTCTCTCTACACTAACTTGTAGTTTTAGCTGAACACTGTGAGCAGGACGCACCGCACTAACTTGTAGTTTTAGCTGAACACTGTGAGCAGGACGCACCGCACTAACTTGTAGTTTTAGCTGAACACTGTGAGCAGGACGCATCGCACTAACTTGTACTTTTAGCTGAACACTGTGAGCAGGACGCACCGCACTAACTTGTAGTTTTAGCTGAACACTGTGAGCAGGACGCACCGCACTAACTTGTGGTTTTAGCTGAACACTGTGCAGAGGTCTCACCCCACTAACTTGTAGTTTTAGCTGAACACTGTGAGCAGGACGCACCGCACTAACTTGTAGTTTTAGCTGAACACTGTGAGCAGGACGCACTGCACTAACTTGTAGCTTTAGATGAACACTGTGCAGAGGTCTCACTACACTAACTTGTAGTTTTAGCTGAACACTGTGAGCAGGACGCACTGCACTAACTTGTAGTTTTAGCTGAACACTGTGGGCAGGACACACCCCACTAACTTGTAGTTTTAGCTGAACACTGTGAGCAGGACGCACTGCACTAACTTGTAGCTTTAGATGAACACTGTGCAGAGGTCTCACTACACTAACTTGTAGTTTTAGCTGAACACTGTGAGCAGGACGCACCACACTAACTTGTAGTTTTAGCTGAACACTGTGAGCAGGACGCACCGCACTAACTTGTAGTTTTAGCTGAACACTGTGAGCAGGACGCACTGCACTAACTTGTAGTTTTAGCTGAACACTGAGCAGGACGCACTGCACTAACTGTAAATAGTCTAGCTGCCTGACTGTGGTACTAATAGGATCAAAAGAACACCAGCAATTTTCTTCAGGTAGCTGTAAATACTGTAACAAGACAAGCCTGCCTGTCAGTAAGAAGATAACAGGAACGGATCTAGCTAAACTGAATACAGTGTATATATATATATATATATATATATATATATATATATATATATATATATATATATGCAACACCTGGGATGCATATATATACACAATACACTGTAAGTGCAGCTAACTCACTGATTGTCCTGCCTAATCTAGCTAACTCAAATGAAATGACACTGTCTCTCTGTCTATCTATGTATCTCAACGCCGGAACACACACTACGTGCAGGCGGCCTTATATAGTGTGGGGCGTGTTCTAAACCCCCTGAGCCATAATTGGCCAAAGCCACCCTGGCTTTGGCCAATTACAGCTCTCTCTACTGACGGCGCTGTGATTGGCCAAGCATGCGGGTCATAGTGCATGCGTGGCCAATCATCAGCCAGCAATGCACTGCTATGCCGCAGTGAATTATGGGCCGTGACGCGCCACACGAATTTGGCGCGAACGGCCCATATCATTCGCAATTCGGCGAACGGGCGAACAGACGATGTTCGAGTCGAACATGGGTTCGACTCGAACATGAAGCTCATCCCTAATAAAGAGTAATGCTGCGTACACACAATTGGTAATTCGGCCAGCAAAAGACTGATGAGAGCTTTTGGTCAGAAAATGCGACCGTGTGTATGCTCCATTGCACTTTTGCTGGCCGAATTTGCGGCAGAGAGCATGTTCTCAAATTTCCCGATGGGAAAAGTTTCTACCGGAAGTTCCGGTAGTGGGTATGCAATTCCAATGCACAAAAAACCACGCTTGCTCAGAATCAAGTACGAGACGGAACCGCTCAGTCTGGTAAAACAACCGTTCGTAATGGAGATGGCACATTCGTCACACGGCAAATTTTTAAATCTTTCAATGCAGCTCATTCTCTTCTTCCTTATAATGCTAGAAGAATAAAGTACAGTAGTTTTGCTGCTCATATTCACACAGATTTCTCACAAATGTATTTTTTTATTATTTCTCGTGATCTCCTGAATAATCTTTTTGGTTTTTAAAGCCAGATCTCCATAATGTTGTCCATGTTGTTTTTTTTTTGTATGTCACGTTTCCACAACACCATTATTATCTTGTCTTAGTAAATCTCAATGAGGTTGGTTGGTGTCCCTTGTTAATTTGACATTGTATTTTTTAAATGTACCTGTCTACTCAAAAAAAACTGTCCTTGTTGAAGTAAAACACATAGGCAAGTATTTCTGAAAAAAAAATATCCATTTATTCTGGGTCATAACAAAACAAAGAGGAAGGCAACACTGGAGAAACTGGTGAAATTTGCAAAGCCTTTGTACCCCAGGGTACCCCAGGGCAGACATCAATAATTTTACAATCAAAATTGGTGGCCTGAGGAGTCCTTATAATAGTGAGCACAATCCAGTCCACGACTACAAGAGATCAGGAACAGCAGCAGATGACATATCTGTCCCCAGGCTGTGGTTATTCCACAGCCGGCATCTTTTGCCAGACCAGACTGAACCCAGGCCATCACTCTATGGTCTTCCTTAGATGCTTCCTTCCAGGCTGTGGCTGTGGTGTTGGAGGTGTGGCAGAAGGTGGAGGAGTAGGAGGACCATGGTTCAACTCACAAATGTGGCTTTAACTTTTGAGTTGGCCCCTTAAGCCCTTGTTTAGGGCTTGTAACATCACTTTCTCATATAAGAGGCGTTGGCCTTCCTCCATTCCCAGCATTTTGCATGCTGTAATGTATGCAAAGTCCCTTTGAACACTGTGGGGGTTCTGAGGGCCGCAGTAGCCTTCAGAAATAGGTCAATTACTGCCTCCTTCACGTTACTTTTCTTCCTGCCACTTTTTGATGGAAGGTGGAGGGGAGGGACCTGCGATTCTGGCAGGCTACTGGGCCCAGCAACCTCCTGGCTGCCACTTTCCATGGCCTGGCTGAGGCTTTCCTGTGTATGAAAAAGGGACCTAGTTTTAGTTTTTGGTTCATCAATCACACACAATTTTCAACTCATGACTGTTGCAAATTTAATGTTAATAAATAGAAAAGACTATCATTCTGACCCCAGCATTTTTCATTCTTGTCCCAATCATTTGTGGCCACTACTGTCTGTTGCTATGTAAAACACTTTGTGAAATCAGAAATTAGTGATCAAAATGAGCATATATTTAACATAATTAATTTTACAACCAGAAATATTTTGAAGAATGCTATACCTGGCTCAAAGCTGGGCTCCTCCACATGTTGCTGCCTGGAAGTCCCATGTTGGACGTCAGAAGCCTCAGCTGGAGGGGAAGGAAGTGTGGAAGGAAGATTGGAGAGTGCTGGCCTGGGTTCAGTTTGGCCTGCTAGAAAATGGAGTCTGTCATAGTGCCACAGCCTGAAGACATAAATGTCATCTGCTGCAGCTCCTGATATCTGGGAATCCTGGACCTTCTTGAACTGCCTATTATAAGTGCTCCTCATGCCACCAATTAGGGCCTTCAAATAGGGGATGTCTGCCGTGGGGATCATCGGTTTCACAAATTCCACCAATTGATCCAGCGCTGCCTTCCTCTTTGTTTGATTGTTATAACAGGGTTGGTTTACCTGCCACAGACAGGGTAGCTCCCTGTACATATCAATGAATATGGGCATAAAGTTCTCGTCATTGAATAGATCCATTTTCTCTGCAAGACACAACACAAGACAAACCCTAATGTCAGGCGAAACTCTCCTAATCTTGACCCAATATAGGCCTCAATCTATAAGCAGTATAGGCCACTGATGCACCAACTTAAAATTGCACCTTCGTTATAATGATCGGCGCTTCCGCTACACCTTCCTCTGCTCACAGATTGTATGTATGACACACGCGTGTTACGTTTTATATACACTGCGCATGCGTGAAACTCTGCCCACATCGCCCACCCCTGACGTTCTTTCTAGAATATTCCCCGCCCAGTCTCTTTCGTAGCAGTGGGAGACAACATGGCGTAGACACAGCAGGTGCTTAATAGCAGTAACGAGGAGGAAAGCCCAGAGTAAGAAACATCCAGATCCAGGAGGAGAAGATTTAAGGCCTCAAATATGTCCTTTGAAGAGATGGTGGAGATGGTCGACATATTGAAGAGGGCTGACTATGATGGGAAGTATGGACCGTACCTAAACCCAAATGTGAGAAAGGCCAAGATCATGACTAAAGTTGTGAAGAGTCTGCGCCGGAATTTTGGGCTACGACGATCCAAGGAGCAACTGAGGAAACGCTGGTCGGACCTCAAATTAAGGGAGCAGGATCAGTACAGAAGGATCAGGAAAGTGCTTCTAAAAAGTAAGTAGTTGTCATGTGTTCCTATTCTTATTATTAATGCATGCTGCGCCATTTTCTTTACTGTTGGACAGTTTAAAATGGCTACATTCATGTTCGTGGGCACAGTAATCGGTCGTAGTAAACATTGTTCGTTTGCAAATAAATACGCTGTTTTTGCCAGATACAGGGTTAACTACATTTGGTCATGATAATTTGTATTCAAAGAAGTTTAGAACATTGTTGTCTAGATGTGTTTCAAACTAGAATGAATTGCAAACTTGATTCACTGTAATGTAAGGAGAGGACACTCAGCAGCTGTTTACACATCTGGACTCTGGAGCACTAGTGTGGGACACAAGAACAAACTTTTTAGGGTGTCCCACACAGGTGCTCCAGTGGATACTTGGGGTGTCTACATGTGTGAAAATTCCAAAAAAGGTAAGTATTCCAGCTTTGGTAAGGGAAAAAAAATCATGTCTTCAGCTTTGGACTCTGTCAAAACAGACAATTGTACCCCACTTCCAAGCAATGTTTCAGATTCCTATTTCTGGACTCAAATATCTGTGTGCTAAGTATACCTTTTGTTTCATTCTCAAAGGGAAGAAAACTCAGAAAATATGAGGTCACCAGAGACCCCACCCCCCCACCTCCCGAAGAAGGGGAACAAAGCTGAGGATGTGGAGAAAGGAGAGGTGGTGGAGATTGTCACCACAACAGGTGAGTGTCAGACACCACAGATTCAGGTAATAGATGTATGCCTGCATATTTATAATACATGGTGTGTATTTTTATTTTAGGTGATGTTCAGGTTGTTGTACCAAATTCCAGTGATTTCACCAGTGACAGTGCCCAACAGGGGATCCAGGAAATCATGTTTTGTAGTCAGGATTTGGACATTATCAAAGAAAAAACCAAGGAGATTGAACAAAGACTGAAGAACATGATTGATGTACTAGGGAGAATTTAAATCCTAAAAAGATTCCCGGAATTTTTTTAAATTTTTTCAAAAAATTTTATCTAAAGTTTTAATACAGTTTAAAAGCCAAATTTGGAAGATGCACACAGTGTGTCAACGTGCTATCTGCCATCAGGGGATTTCAATGTATGCGTTTTGTGGGTGCAACCCCTTCCTCCCAACTCTAGTAAGTGAGAGGAAGTGGTTGCACCCCCAAAACACGTCCATTGATCCCCCATGATGGGAGATAGCACATGTTGACATTAGGTATGGGATCAGAATTTGTGTGCATCTTCTAAATTTGGCTTTTACAGGGGTGACTTCACCCCATCTGATGAAGGCAAGATCAAGACCTTTTTCACACTATAAAATGTCTGATATTGCCTTCTTTTTTGCAATGTTGAACTTTGTAAGTTTCAGAGTTGTGTATGTTATGTTTGTAAACATGCCCGTTTCTGTATTTTTTCAGAAATTTCAAGGTAAAACTTTGAAAAAAAAAGATGTGTTTTTTTTACCGCCAAATGTTTTATAAAACACACATGTGAATATGCACGGAGTAAAAGGTTTTATACTCAACAATGTGTGGCTTCTTCTTTTAATGATCAATACCATTTTTTGTGTTAAGTTGGTGTTTACAGTGACAATGGGTGTTATTTAATAATAGATGTCACCGCGTTCTGGACGGTCGGACTTTGGTGTGACCGTGTGTATGCAAGACAAGCTTGAGCGTAATTCCGTTGGAAATTCTGATCGTGTTTATGCAGCATTACAGTTTGCAGTAAGTGATGTGCTGAAGGAGCATACTGGTCGCATACTGTCAGCACTGACTTGGTTGCCTGAAGTTCAGGAGTGGACACTGGTTGACACCGGTGTTTGGTTGGAGCATCGCGGGGGATTCGCCCTCAGGGTGATTAATGCGATGCCAGAAGGAGCATACTGGTTGCATACTGTCAGCACTGACTTGGTTACCTGAAGTTCAGGAGTGGACACTGGTTGACACCGGTGTTTGGTTGGAGCATCGCGGGGGATTCGCCCTCGGGGTGATTAATGCGATGCCAGATACCGACTGCAGTGGTCAATACCTGGGCCTGGTATGGTCATTGTGGCGAACCGCTCACTTGGCCTGCATCCAGCCAGCAGGAGAAATGGAACTACAGTGTGGACTTGCACTCAGGACTGTGTCGCAGGACATCCCAGAAGGCCGGAGAGGGTCTGGAATCACCACCGAAAGGTGGAGTAGAGTTTGAGCCTAATGACTCCCCTCAGTGACATCAGTGACATAAGGGAAGAGGAGTCTGTCATGGCCTGCATCCTGGTCGGGGACCTGGTAGCTGTAAGTACTGCCCAGCAGGAACCAGAAACTGTCCCTGAAATGCTGGCCGCCCCTATGTCCCTATGAGCCAGCGCTGGAGGGGGTCGCCCTCAGGTGAGCTGGACAGGGAGTGCGAGGGCAGGGCCATAGATTGGGGTTCTCCCAAACTGTTCGCGGAGTTTGGGTCTCTGGCAGAATGGTCTTCTCCGGATAGCAGCTCGGAGGAGGAATGGGAGACAGGAGGTTCCCAGGTCCTGGAAGTTCCGTCTGAGGGAGAAGAAGAGCCAGAATCTGCTGGGAGGCCCGTAGACGTATCAGGAACCCCCATCAGCAGCAAGACACCTTTTTGTCTGAAGACCCTCCACCACGCAGACCAGAGTTCCCACCTATAGGCAGTGGGTGAAGAGGTCCCGGTAAAGGAAAACCCGGAGAGCTGCCCAGGTTTTCCAGGTTCCAGTGGGAAGTTCAAAGGAGAGTTGCTCTGGAGTGGGGTCTGGACTACCCCTATTTCCCTCCTGAGATCATAGACATCATGGAGAGCTCTAGGAAAGAATGGGAAGACATTTGATCTTGGAGTTTTTGCAAACCCCCATGCCTCTGCGGGTGCCCGAGTGTGAGGAAACTTAGGCCCGCTTTGTGGACATTCGAAAGGAATGGAGGCTGGGGAGAGCTTAATACAAAGACAGAGTTATGGTAGTGAAGGCGGAGTGGCCTGCAAGGAGTCACTCTGTCTCCATCAGAGAGGAAGGAGGTAGCAGGAGGAAATGACCTGACCCACACTTCTATGCGTGAAGGGACTATTGGAGAGTACAGCCTACCATAGAACTGCCACATGGACTGCTGGAGAGTAGCATAATGTGTCCTTCTTCCCTGACTTTGCAGGAACTGACCGGCTTGCCACCCTGTGCCCAATGGATGACCTTTCCTGTTGCAAGGACAATTAGGGTGAGGTCTGTTTCCCAAACCAACTCTTTAAGGAGCCTGCTGCTCGGGGAGGCCCCCCCATCAGGAACTCCAAAAAAGAACTTTTGCTTTGCTGAAAAAAGTGTTTCTTTCCCAGTGTTCTGTCAGTAGGCCTATAACCCCCTTCTGGCAGAACCACAGGTGAAAACGTAATTGGAAGTGACCTATGTGTTTGGTTTTGTGTTATTTCTGTTAGCAGATTTATAAACCCCTTTTGACAGAAATCTTGTAAAGTGTACAGGTAGTTGGTAGGATAGGATGTTGTCGTTTGTCTTACAGGACCCTTCAGGATGGGACGGCTGTCTATCTATCTCCGGCTGGAGCTGTGGATCCTGTGGACAGAGGATTTCCCTTGAGAGCTCTGGACCTTTGTAATGTGCCTAATTGTTTGTAGCGGTAGGGACTTGTAGTTAGGAATGCCATGTATATGCTGTAAATACTGGACTGAATAATCTTTATATTTTTGATATGTATTTATTTGTATATATATATATGTTACCCTTCTAAGTTTATTCCCCTTTTCTCCTCCTATTCAATTTATGGGATGCCCTTGCTCCTGGGCCCAGGAGCTATTTTTTAAATTTTCCCAGCCAAGGGACTGGCTGGATTTTGGTGGGGTGAGTACAGCATCCTCTAGGTAAGTAGGTGCTAGAGGTAGGATTTTGTTAGGACAGGTAAACTTAGGAAGGCCTAACTGGCAAAACTGTTTGTTTTGATCTGATCTGGGCTGGGAGTGGCTCAGGGTAGCAGCTGGTGACTCACAGGCAGTGTAACTGGGACCTCCCTCTTCTTTCCAGAGTCTGCTAGAAAGATCTGGAAAGAGAGTAGGAGAGGTGGAGGTGTCTGGGGGCAGGCTTCCTTAAATACCCAGGGTCAGCCCAGCTGGGGAGGAGTTGTCGGGTAGAAGAGCTGGAGTGAGATAGTGTGGAGGCTGTGAGGGCCTTTGAGGGAGCTCCCCAGTCTGACCCTCACCTTGAACTTGGGCCTGGGCTCGGGTGCAGTCAGGACCACCTTCAGGAATGCATGAAGAGGTCCTGGACCAGAGGTACAAAAGAGAGCAAGGAGAGGACAGCGGGAGAGAGCACTACTAAGATACCAGCTGATCCTGGGAACTAAGTGATGTGCTGGAAGTGATAAAGAGTAACAGTTTGCAGTAAGTGATGTGCTGGAGGAGTGAGGAGTGATGAGCTTCAAGCAAGTTTGTGCAGGAAGCTGAAGGAGTATGTACAGGGAGTATACATAGTTTGTTCCAAAACCAATTGCTATCGATGCACGCTGGACATCCGATATCTCCCATCCCCATCCAAGGGCTGTGCACGGCGACAGACAGACCATAATTCTTAGCAGCCCCTAGGGGGTACCGCTACATGTATATGCAAAGTAATATGGTAGTATTGATGTATAATATGAGGATAGCGTGATGCAATCTCAAACACACCACTTAGAAACAATTAGGTACAGGAACAATAACACAAAATAAATGTAAATAAGACACCCAAACTAAATGACCTACACTTGTGAGTCCTCAAAGCACCGGGCACAATCATTTATAAGCCATTATTTCTTAAAGTGGCTGTAAAGGTTGAAGGTTTTTTTTACCTTAATGCATTCTTTTTTTTTTTTATTCCACAAACATTTTTTATTAAAAATTTTCATAGGTGTTACAGAAAGTACAATAACAAACATGTGTAAACTAATATACTTGGTTTCAAGGAAATATCAGAGTTCAATCACTTGTAGAAAAAACAAACCAATAGTCAGTGCCCAATACTCTTATACCATAATAGGTGTAAACAGAAAATTCCTAGAGTTCCCTGAGGAAGTTGTCAAGGCATAATTAAGTAGAGAAGGATTGCAGCAGTGCATTAAAAACCTATTAGTGCTATAAGGCTGGGTTCACACTGGTCCGACAAACGCTCCGACATTGGGAGCTCATGTCGCATGACGTGTGAAATTTAATGTTTCCCTATGGGAGCCGTCCTAACTGGTCCGACACAAGTCGTTCCGACTTTAGAAATGCTCCCTGTACTACTTTGGTCCGACTTTGATCCTACTTCAGTCTATTGACTATCATTGAAGTCGGATCAAAGTCGGATTGCCGTCTTGCATGATCCGACTTTGGCACGCGACTTGTGCTCAGATGTTCTTGAGGGGGAACTCCGCGCCAAATTTTAAATAAAAAACCGGCATGGGTTCCCCCTCCAAGGGCATACCAGGCCCTTGGGTCTGGTATGGACCTTGAGGGGAACCCCCTACGCCGATAAAAACGGCGTGGGGGTCCCCCCCAATCCATACCAGACCCTTATCCGAGCACGCAGCCCGGCCGGACAGGAATGGGGGTGGGGACGAGCGAGCGCCCCCCCCCTCCTGAACCGTACCAGGCCGCATGCCCTCAACATGGAGGGTTGGTGCTTTGGGGGAGGGGGCGCGCTGCGGCCCCCCACCCCAAAGCACCTTGTCCCCATGTTGATGAGGACAAGGGCCTCTTCCCGACAACCCTGGCCGTTGGTTGTCGGGGTCTGCGGGCGGGGGGCTTATCGGAATCCGGGAGCCCCCTTTAATAAGGGAGCCCCCAGATCCCGGCCCCCCACCCTATGTGAATGAGTATGGGGTACAGCGTACCCCTACCCATTCACCTAGGAAAAAAGTGTCAATTTAAAAAAAAAACACTACACAGATTTTTAAAGCATTTTATTAGACAGCTCCGGGGGTCTTCTTCCGACTTCGGGGGTCTCTCCGGTTCTTCTCCACGCTCTCCGGATCTTCTGCCGGGCTCCTCCGCTCTCTTCTGCTCTTTTGCCGCTCTTTTGCTAAAGCGGAGGAGCCCGGTCTTCAATCTTCTGCCTTCTGCCTTCTTCTCCTGATGTTGACACGACGCTCTCTGGGGCTAGAATGCTCTCTGTGCGCTCTGCTCTGACTTATATAGGCGGTGACCCCGCCCCCTTATGCCGTCACAGTCCCTGGGCATGCTGGGACTGTGACGTTTTAGGGGGCGTGGTCATCACCCGATGACCACGCCCCCTAAAACGTCACAGTCCCAGCATGCCCAGGGACTGTGACGGCATAAGGGGGCGGGGTCACCGCCTATATAAGTCAGAGCAGAGCGCACAGAGAGCATTCTAGCCCCAGAGAGCGTCGTGTCAACATCAGGAGAAGAAGGCAGAAGGCAGAAGATTGAAGACCGGGCTCCTCCGCTTTAGCAAAAGAGCGGCAAAAGAGCAGAAGAGAGCGGAGGAGCCCGGCAGAAGATCCGGAGAGCGTGGAGAAGAACCGGAGAGACCCCCGAAGTCGGAAGAAGACCCCCGGAGCTGTCTAATAAAATGCTTTAAAAATCTGTGTAGTGTTTTTTTTTAAATTGACACTTTTTTCCTAGGTGAATGGGTAGGGGTACGCTGTACCCCATACTCATTCACATAGGGTGGGGGGCCGGGATCTGGGGGCTCCCTTATTAAAGGGGGCTCCCGGATTCCGATAAGCCCCCCGCCCGCAGACCCCGACAACCAACGGCCAGGGTTGTCGGGAAGAGGCCCTTGTCCTCATCGACATGGGGACAAGGTGCTTTGGGGTGGGGGGCCGCAGCGCGCCCCCCTCCCCCAAGGCACCACCCCCCATGTTGAGGGCATGCGGCCTGGTACGGTTCAGGAGGGGGGGGGGCGCTCGCTCGTCCCCACCCCCATTCCTGTCCGGCCGGGCTGCGTGCTCGGATAAGGGTCTGGTATGGATTGGGGGCGACCCCCCACGCCGTTTTTTCGGCGTAGGGGGTTCCCCTCAAGGTCCATACCAGACCCAAGGGCCTGGTATGCCTCTGGAGGGGGAACCCATGCCGGTTTTTTATTTAAAATTTGGCGCGGAGTTCCCCCCTAAGGATTCATACCAAACACAGTGCCGGCATTGGCGGGGATCCAAGTCGGATCCCCGTTCATTGAAAGTCGGACACATGCCGGCTTCATGTCGCAGGGCAAAGTCGGATCCAAAGTAGGACGGCTGTCGTGTCGCACCAGTGTGAACCCAGCCTGAAGGGATAGGGTCAGTGCAAAAAAGCATAAGGTAGTATATAGTTGTACTCTGAGGAAACCATCGGTCATTGGCTGGTGAAACGCATCAGCACGTGACGTCAGCACGCTATCCCGGGACCACGTGCAAACGCTGTGGATGGAAGAACAGCTGGGACCGAACAGCTGACGACCGGCGCTTCAGCAGCCCCACTACACAGCCCAAACAGCGCAGGGTGGACACTGTTTTTCAAGCAGGAAGATGGCACTGTACAGACTGATACTCCCAGCCAGAACCTGGGGCTGAGCAGGCGATCCATGGATGCCGGTGACTGACCAGGTGGTGAGAGAAGTACTGCTGTTATTACTGCCTAATGCCTCTCCATTGCCACTCATGACCCCCTCCCCCTGCTTGCTGCTGCTATCAATACCGCTGTTAATCTGCCTATTTTGCATTTGATTTATTCGATCTTGCTGGCTTCGCCTTGCTGTGTCCCCCTGGGTTATCACTCTATTGCCCTGATCAGCTGCTGTTCTATTATTGGGCTTCACTAGCCCGTTATACAGACTTCCATTACCCTTTCAATCCACATATAACCACAACTCCTGATATACCACGCCTCTGAAAAGTGATTCACAATACTTCACCAACAGCTGCTTTGCTGCTTTGAATCAATTTTACTAGAGTTTGAGTGGTGAATGGTGTATGTATGTGGTATGCATAGCCGTGACTCCCCTGTTTTTAATGACAATGTTGTCATTTTTTAATTTTTAGGGTCTGTGTTTGGTTACTTATGATGGCCCACCTGCAATACCTTTTTGTAGTATAGTATTTATTTGTGTGGTGTTTAATACCTATTATTGTGTCTAATAAAATTTGGCTTGCTTTTCTCAGACAGTGTCTTGGTGTTTTCTTGCCCTCTTGAGAGATATCTATTCTCTCTGTTTTTTCTTATAGTTGTACTATGGGTCATGTAAAGAAGATGGGTAACGCCTGACCCCAGTTGGACTCGCTACACCAACTCTTTCCTTATATAAAATCGGTATGGGAAGACAGGGAGGATGGGAAAGAAAGGAAAAGAGTAGAGAGGAAAGTAAGGGGGGACATTCTATATATTAAGATAAATAACTTTCTGTGTTCTGCCCCCCGCTCCCTAAGTACTTTCCTGTGCCCAATCTCAATCCAGCGCTGTACCCAAGAACAGAGGCTCTCTGTGCTCTCTCTCTCTCTCTTCAAGAGCCATGGAGACAGCATGGCATAAGCTATCAATAACAGCTTATGAAGAAAGAGCAGGGGGCTTGCACAAGTGCCCCATAGCAAGTGACACTAGACAAGGGGGGAACATGAGGCAGGAGACCCCAGAAGAGGAGGGTCGGGCTGCTCTGTACAAAACCATTCCACAGAGCATAAAAAATAACATGATGGTTATTTAAAAAAAAAAAAAAATCCATTTACAATCACTTTAAGTGCACTGGTTGATTTAGCAGCTACATGTCAAAAGAAAATTCATTGTGGATAGAGGTAAAGTTATTCTTGTATTAACAGAGGCATGGACTCTTCAGAGTGACATAATCTTACTCATACACAAAACATATGAAAGACCTTATCTTGATCATGCATTTCACATGAAGGCACCAATTGACAAAAATAATGCATGAAAGGATTAACTGAACTGTTTTTTTCAGAATTGAAACATAGTGGGTTAGGGTACAAGTGATCACTTATATAAATACATAGAAAGATCCATACAGAAAACTCAGTTGAAAGTTGTTTACATTTGGGCATCAATAAAAGACATAAGAGCATTCTTGTGACCTAGAGGAAAAGAGGTTTAACCTTTACATGCAGAAAATGGTGTTTTAGAAATTTCCACAGAAAGTTAATCTTACAGACTCAGTGGATTGTTAACAAAAAGGGCTAAATGCACAGAAAAAAACCCCACAAAATATAAATGGCTACAAGATTATGGAGATAATAAAATTAAATATGTAGCAGCTATTAATTACCTATCATGACATGAGTGATGTAATGTTTAATTTTAAAATACCAACCATTATAGACTTGTACGATGAGTTTTGAAATGTTTGGTCTTTGTGGAAAATGCCCCTATACGCTCAGAAATGATTGTCTGTGCTTTGTCTTTTGCAAAAGGAAAAGGAAGAGAGACCCTACAGTATGGGTAGTGGAAAAATTAGATGAAAAAAGTGAGGGTCCAAGGATTTTTTTTTCAGCTCAGTATGAAAGTTTCTTGTGTGGAAATTGTCAGAATTGCTCAGGAACTTTCATTCCAGTCTAGACCACAGGATTCCAAGAACGGTAATTATATATGTGAGAACTTCCATAGTTATCTTTATAAATAAGTGCTTATATATGGGGGCAAGACAAAATAAGGGTAATGAAGCATTGAATCTTCCTAAACCCTAACATCAGATTATATTTGGATTATTTTGGTAATAATTTATTTTCATTTGGGTAAGTACTTGTTTGAAAAAAAATGCTTGCATGATATATTATAATTTCATGTAGTCAGTTAAACCTGTGGAAAACACAGACCCACTTTATTGTAATACCAGCCTGAGATGTATTAGGTCTATAAACTGGGGACTTGAGAACCATCAGGTCTCAAGAGGAATATAGTATCCAATATTTCTTTAACTTCTAAATATATTTGTAGCATATAAATCTGAGTGGTTGGACCACCATTGAGACACTGCATGGAATAAAGCATGATAAGTCATCCTGGGAGGAAATAAAAGCTGCAGGAAAACTACAGGCAATACTGAAGGCTAGTCTTTTATCCTCTGCTTGCATTTTAAGGCATACAGTAGCTTCCTCTGTAGGTGTTGGCCATAAATATGTTTTTCTTAGGAATGTCATCCTTTTCTTTTATAAATTACAGTATAAAGCAATAAGTAATCTTTATTTTAAATGAATTAGCATTCCTAGTAAAGGTTTCCATGACCTCTGTGCTGTAAAATTATGATATTTAATTAAAATAAGGTTTGTGCTTTAGACATTGCACAATAAAGTGCATGAAACATTCTAAAGATGGGTAAGGATTTTATCAGTGTTTGTAGAAAGATAAAAGCAATGACCTCAAAACCAAGACTTCACAGTGATTTATTAAATGTTATCTGTGCAATCAAGTGCTAAGTGCATTGGATTGTTGAGCCGTGTATTAGATGAGGCTACAATGTGAAGGATCACTGACCAATGTACAGTACCTATGTAATTAAGGTGCTCATCGTGATGTAACTAGAAAAAAAAAAATAAATAAATAAATAAATAAATCATTTCAGTTTTGTGAAGTTGTTATGAAATGTGCTAGAGGTTTATTTAATCACCTTATTTTTTCCAGAAATTATAGTGGCCTCCTCCTTAGCCAGCCAATGCCAACCCAAATGACAAGGGAATGTGAAGGTGCAAGCAGTAAATCATATTAGAATAAATTGCTATCTAAAACATAGAATAGCTCATTGTAGAGTGACACTAAAGCTCTACGTGAGCATAAAGAAAAACTGGGAGTTTTCAGCTGGCCGTTGTTGTTATCAATAAATGAAGCAATACAGTGTCAATCTCTGTCTTTGCTTTGTATGAAAGAAAGATGCAATGTCCACATATAAGTACAGTAAACATGACAATCAATCAGATTAATTTATACAATACAAAAATCCTTCGGTGTACTTACTAGATGGTCAGCATAAAAAAAAAAAAAAAAAAAAGGATTAAATTGTTACAACAATTTGCATTAAAACAGAGGTTATATAACATTAAATCTATGTTTACCTTAACCACTTGACCACTGGGCACTTAAACCCCCTTCCTAACCAGACCAATTTTCAGCTTTCGGTGCTCTCACACTTTGAATGACAATTACTCAGTCATACAATACTGTACCCATATGAAATTTTTGTCCTTTTTTTCACACAAATAGAGCTTTCTTTTGGTGGTATTTAATCACCGTTGGGTTTTTTATTTTTTGCGCTATAAAAGAAAAAAGACTGAAAATTTGGTAAAAAAATGAATTTTTCTTTGTTTCTGTTATAAAATTTAGCAAATTAGTAATTTTTCTTTGTAAATTTTGGCCAAAATTTATACTGCTACATATCTTTGGTAAAAATAAGTACAACTTGGTGTATATTATTTGGTCTTTGTGAATGTTAGAGAGTCCAAATGCTATGGTGCCAATATCTGAAAATTGATCACACCTGAAGTGCTGATGGCCTATCTAATTTCTTGAGACCCTAACATGCCAGAAAAGTACAAATACCCCCCAAATGACCCCTATTTGGAAAGAAGACATTCCAAGGTATTTAGAAAGATGCATGGTGAGTTTTTTTGAAATTGTCATCTTTTCCCACAATTCTTTGCAAAATCAAGATTTTTTTTTTCTTTTTTTTTTTTCACAAAATTGTCATATTAGCAGGTTATTTCTCACACACCGCATATGCATACCACTAATTACACCCCAAAACACATTCTGCTATTACTCCCGAGTATGGCGATACCACATGTGTGAGACTTTTACACAGCGTGGCCACATACAGAGGCCCAACATGCACGGAGCACCTCCAGGCGTTCTGGAGCACCCAGGCCAATTCTTATATTTCTCTCCTACATGTAAAAATCATAATTTATTTGCTAGAAAATTACATAGAACCCCAAAACATTATATATATTTTTTTTAGCAAAGACCCTAGAGAATACAATGGCGGTTGTTGCAACTTTTTATCTCGCACGGTATTTGCGCAGCAATTTTTCGAACGCTTTTTTTTGGAAAAAAAACAGTTTTGTGCTTTAAAAAAAAATAAAACAGTAAAGTTAGCCCAATGTTTTTGCATAATGTGAAAGATGAAGTTACGCCGAGTAAATAGATACCTAACATGTCACCCTTCAAAATTGCACACTCTTGTGGAATGGTGCCAAACGTCGCTACTTAAAAATCTCCATAGGTGACGCTTTAAAATTTTTTACTGGTTACATGTTTTGAGTTACAGAGGAGGTCTAGGGCCAAAATTATTGCTCTCGCTCTAACGTTCGCAGTGATACCTCACATGTGTGGTTTGATCACCGTTTTCATATGTGGGCGGGACTTACGTATGTGTTCGCTTCTGCATGCGAGCACACGAATGTGGGCGCTTTAAACATTTTTTTTTTTTTTTTTTATTGTTTATTTTACTTTATTTATTTTAGTTTGACACTTTTTCCCCCCCAAAAAAATTTTTGATCACTTTTATTTCTATTACAAGGAATGTAAACATCCTTGTAATAGGAATATGGCATGACAGGTCCTCTTTACAGTGACATATGGGGTCAATAAGACCCCACATCTCACCTCTAGGCTGGGAAGCCTGAAATTAAAAAAAAAAAAAAAAACGATCTTGGCTTCTATCGTAGCGGTGAGTCGGTAGAAGCACCGGAGGGTGGCGGGAAGGGGGGGGCGTCCCCTCTCGCCTCCCGTAAGAATGATCAAGCAGTGTAACAGCCACTATGATCATTCTTATGGTGTAGGGAATCGCCGGCTGAAAAAGCTGATATCTGAATGATGCCTGTAGCTGCACCCATCATTCAGATATCCCCGCTCAAAGTCAAGGATGTCATATGACTGTGGGCGGGAACTGGTTAAAAATTGCGGGGTATTGCAGAGTATTGTGGAGTAGTGCAGGGTATATTGCTGGGTATATTGCAGAGTATTGCTGGGCATATTGCAGAGTATTGTGGGGTATATTGCAGAGTATTGCGGGGTATTATGCAGAGTATTGTGGGGTATAATGCAGAGTATTGTGGGGTATAATGCAGAGTATTGCGGGGTATAATGCAGAGTATTGCGGGGTATTATGCAGAGTATTGCGGGGTATTTATGCAGAGTATTGCGGGGTATTTATGCAGAGTATTGCGGGGTATAATGCAGAGTATTGCGGGGTATAATGCAGAGTATTGCGGGGTATAATGCAGAGTATTGCGGGGTATTTATGCAGAGTATTGCGGGGTATTATGCAGAGTATTGCGGGGTATTATGCAGAGTATTGCGGGGTATTACGCAGAGTATTGCGGGGTATTACGCAGAGTATTGCGGGGTATTATGCAGAGTATTGCGGGTATTACGCAGAATATTGCGGGGTATTACGCAGAGTATTGCGGGGTATTACGCAGAGTATTGCGGGGTATTATGCAGAGTATTGCGGGGTATTACGCAGAGTATTGCGGGGTATTACGCAGAGTATTGCGGGGTATTACGCAGAGTATTGCGGGGTATTAAGCAGAGTATTGCGGGGTATTACGCAGAGTATTGCGGGGTATTAAGCAGAGTATTGCGGGGTATTACGCAGAGTATTGCGGGGTATTAAGCAGAGTATTGCGGGTATAATGCAGAGTATTGCGGGGTATTACGCAGAGTATTGCGGGGTATTACGCAGAGTATTGCGGGGTATTAAGCAGAGTATTGCGGGGTATTATGCAGAGTATTGCGGGTATAATGCAGAGTATTGCGGGGTATTACGCAGAGTATTGCGGGGTATTACGCAGAGTATTGCGGGGTATTATGCAGAGTATTGCAGGGTATAATGCAGAGTATTGCGGGGTATTACGCAGAGTATTGCGGGGTATTACGCAGAGTATTGCGGGGTATTATGCAGAGTATTGCGGGGTATTACGCAGAGTATTGCGGGGTATTACGCAGAGTATTGCAGGGATGGCTGAGCATGGAGGGATGGATGGATGGATGTGACTGCAATTGTCACTGAGCACCGCTGTGAGCACTACACATACAGCCCACAGCGGTGCTGCCATCCGATCCCTCCCCCTCTCCCCTCGCACTGTACAGATCGGTACAGAGAGGGGAGGGAGGAACCGGCGTCATGACATGACGCCGGTCTGTTGACATGTGATCGCTCCGTCATTTGACGGAGCGATCACATGGTAAACGGCCGCGATTAGCGGCCGTTTACCGTGATCCGTGATGCGCCGGGTCCTCTGGACCCGGCGGTCACGGAAGTTCTCGGGTGCGCGCCCCAGGGGGCGCGCGAGAGCAGTATTCTGGGAGGACGTCCCAGGGACGTCCACCCAGAACTAGCCGACCGCGCTGCAGCCGTCTTTCGACTATGGCCCGGTCGGCAAGTGGTTTTTAAGCACTTCCTACTCCTTATGGACCAGAGCAATTTTCACATTTCTACTATGTTTCTGTTTATTTGATGATAGCTTTAAGATAACAAAATAATGCATATGTGTTTTTTTTGGGGGGGACAAACTAGTCTTACTTTTTACAACATTTTTGTCTTGCAAAATAATTTGGTTTTCTCCATATTCTATAGACAACATAATGTAAGAAATAAAAAAAAAAACATGTTTCTCTTTTCTGACTAGTGTTAGTTTTTTTTAACCTTAAAAATGTTAATTTAAGTTTAAAAGAAATAGTTTAATTGTAAATAAATAATATACGTTGTATTTTATAATACTGTATATTGCATTTAAAATGACATTTCTTGTACAAAGTACCACAAAGATATTAGCATTTTTTAAAAATCCTGCATATTTTCTGTTAATGCGATACTGAAAAATTAATAAATAAAAAACGAAGATAAAATTAAATGTTAATGGTAAGCAAAAAAAATAAAGTAATAGGTAGCGGACAAGGTGAAGAAGGAATTAATTAGGACTGATTAAGGTAAATAAAGTGCTCATTCATATCACCTTACTGTTTGGACTGGTGTCAGTTTCAGTACATCACACTGTGTACATTTTTTTTGTGTTTAAATTTGTTGAATTGTCATAAAATAACACTTAAACTGAGCTGAGCTGAACTGCAATGCATTTACAAGCAGTAACATGCAGTGCAGTGAGCTGTGTGAAAAAAATACATCATGTCTGCATTTTTTTGCATCACACTGCTGCATTGTGGTATGAACAGGCAAATGTTTTCAATGTGCTCCAGCAGTGATCTGTGTATTCTTTTGTATAAAAACACAAGTCACTGCAAATAGTGTGTGTGGCCAGGTGCTGGGCTACATCAAACTAGAGAGTGCTAAATCTGGTGCAGCTGTGCATGGTAGCCAATCAGCTTCTAACTTCAGCTTGTTCAATTAAGCTTTGACAAAAAACCTGGAAGCTTTTTGGTTTCTATGCATAGCTGCACCAGATTTTGCAATCTCCAGTTTTTGTAAGACAACCCCATTGCCTTTTATTCTTCTCTCCCTCTATTGAGAATACTGATGTTATGCTGCATCATTCTTCTTTGGCCAGCAGGGGGAGAGCTAAAGCCAAGCAAGCCCATAGACTTCTGTAGCACATCCCACTTAGGAGCCGCTGGCAAATAGGGATCCCCCAATCTGCACAGACAGGCAGACCAAATTTTCACAGACACACTTACAGTCAGTGAACAGTCCAGCACTTTGTTTTTTGTATTTATTAAGGGGGTAAAATTTGGATAGGGATTAGGGAAATTATAGGATGCCCATTTGACTTCAGAAACTTCAGGGACAACTCTTCCTATGTACAGCTGTATACAGTACACGCCCCTTCCTCCAGCACTCGCTTGCAGAAACCACAGACTCAGCTGAGACACTTTAGTAAATCTGTCAAAAACCACTCAACCAAATTAGCAAAAGCCCTTTACAGGCAGAGACCGCGGGTGTGTACAGAAACAAAGTCCAATGTCCAGCTACATCACTGTGGCTATTGATCTCAGCACCACCTCTTCAAGTACTTCCAGCCCGCCTGGTTTCAGCTGCCCCTTTTACTAGCCCACCTGGCTACTTCTACAAAGTCCTCTCAGACTGCACACTCACCAGCCACCCAGCTGTCTTCTCCCTGGAGATCTCCTGACGTACCTACTCTCTCCCGCTGTCCTTACACCTGCTCCCGTGCATCCAGGACAGGACTACTCTGTGTGATGTAAGAGGATCCCTCAAGCACCTGAGCCCCAGGCCCGAGATCACTGCCCCAGATGAGGGGCCACCCTCAAGGGCCACCAACAGCCTCCTCAGCACTCCATCCTTAGGGTCCACCAGACTGCCCTTGTTAGCCTGACTCAGAGTATTTAAGAGGTGCCCTCCCCCTTCCAGTCCATTTGGCTGGGGATTGGCTGGAGCCCTCATCAATACTCCAGGCAGCGCCTCCTAACCTCTCTCCCATTCTTCTGGAAGCTTCTCCAATGTTCCAGCAAGTAGGGGAGGTACCAGAGGTGCTGAGGGTGCTACTGTCACGAACACGTACTCACCGAGGCCGAGATGCCGAGAGCGGCTCGCCCTTACGACCACGCGCACCCAGACCCCCAAAATGGGTACAGGAGGCTGAGGGCACGCGGAGGCACGGGCTTCCGGACGGATAGTAGGTTCAGAAGCTGGAAGCGGGTATCCTGGGATCCGCAGGGAGCAGGGCTGCGAACACAAGCAGAGGTTAGGCAATAGGCAGGTAATAATCAGGGTGTCACAAGACCCAGCAGTGCGGTGGTTAAGCAGACCAGGATTTGGAGCACAGATCTGGCAGGTATAATCAGGACAGTCCAGCAGAGCAGTGGTTAAACAGGCCAGGGGTTTGGTACACAGATCAGGCAGATTATTGATAGGATTGTCCAGCAGAGTGGTGGTTAAACAAGCCAGGGTTCGGTACACAGATCAGGCAGAAGTACAAGGGAAAGTCCGGGAGAGTAGTGGTTAATCAGGCAGCAGAGGTTTGGTACACAGATCAGGCAAGGTACTTAGGGATAATCCGGGAGAGTAGTGGTTAATCAGGCAGCAGAGGTTTGGTACACAGATCAGGCAAGGTACTTAGGGATAATCCGGGAGAGTAGTGGTTAATCAGGCAGCAGAGGTTTGGTACACAGATTAGGCAAGGTACTGAGGGAACACAGGCTCAGAGAACAGGGGAGAGCTGACGACAAACCAGCAACCCGACTGGGTGCTGGAGCCGTCAGATATAGTCCCCCTGCCCGGCGAGCGCGTCAGTGTGACGCGCTACCGGGCACCCGCACGGGCTACGGCGCGCACACGGGGACCGCCGTGCACCCGCGCGCGCCGCACCATCAGGCCGCGGACGGGTGTGCGGCGAAGCGCTCGTCCCGTGCGCATGCGCACCGGAGCCCGGCGAGCGGAGACGCTCCCTGGCTCCTGACAGCTACACTTCTATGCAGAGTGCTGAGATTCCTGGGAGTTGTAGTGTGAGATGGCAGCCATATAATGGGACAAATATACACCTTATGTTACAGATCTCAAAAGGAACTGTGCAGTAGGAGAGGCGGGGAAATTATTTTTATTAAACTGCCCAGGAAAGTTCTTCCTCGTGACACCAAGCGAATGAGAGAGAGAGAGCACTTGAGATTAGGAGTGAGGACACCTGGGTGCAGCGCAGCACCGCTCACTTCACAGCACCTGCACCACTGCTGCAATCGAGACTGGAGCATCCGCTTACCCTCTTGCTACTGTTTATGATGATCTGGACACCAAATTACATTTTTTTTGCTTAGCCCCTATTAAATTGTATTACCATTCTTAATCCGTTTTATGCTTGTCTGGTTACCAATCATATTGGGTGACAATGTATTAAGTTTTCCTTTGCTACCTGGTTTGGTGCCTGTTTTCTTTGATATAGCACTACTTTAGGGTACTAAGTATTACTTTCATGAATTTCTGTGATATTGTATGTACACTCAACCTTGTGTGTGAGAGGAGCGGAGTTTATCTAGAGTCTCCTATGGGGGTAGCGCTACATATGAATGAGTCATTTTATTAAATACTTTTTTTTACGTGTAAGTTTTTTTTTAAATAATGTCATTTGCTGATGACCAAAGGTGACCAAAGGTCACATATTTGATCTGCATTTGTATAAAATAGTACATACAATTAAACAATTCAGACCTTCTACAAGTGTCATTCTACACAGGACTACATTTTCACAGCTGCTCCTGCTGGGTCACACAAAGCAATTTCTGGCTGTCATTTTGACTACCGGTAATTGCTGGTAATAACTGTAGGGGGGAGCAGCGGCAGAGGGGCTAGATGTAAAATATGCATCCTAAACTTTTTGCCGAATTTTTTAATGCTGTATCTCTTACATTCAATGTCCTTAAGTTGTTTAAGATCATCTCCACTTCTGTAACTTAATGAGGTGTAAATGTTCTTTAGTGCCATAGTGTGATTCTCAGCTGGCATCCTAGGCGTGCGCACAGGGATAGGGCACACCCTAATCACCCAGTGTAGCGCTGATTCCCCCTGCTCTCTGGCCCCCCCATGCCCCCCCACCTGCAGTGCTGCTGGCTTTCCTCCTCTCCTGTCGGCTGCTGTGGGGGATGTTTCAGGATGGAGAGCAGGGAAAGGAACTGGTAGATATGTCATTTACATATTCCTTTCCCTTCCTTCTCTGAATGAACATAATGAGGGATCAGTACCAATCGTTCCTGTGTCCATTCACACCTGAAGCATAGTAAACTGTGTTAACTATGCCTCAGTTTGTGAATGAACAGGAAGCCGTTCAGCACAGAGCACTTCCCATTCATTTACTGAGGCTGCAGAAAAAGGGACTGGGGGATCTCTGTCCTCAGTCTATTTTTCTGTCTCAAAAGTGAGAAATCAGGGCTCCTAAAAAAATGAATAAAATAATATGGTAAAAAACTGTATAAATGACACTGGCAGGGAAGGGGTTAACATCAGGGGCAATAAAAGGGTTAAATGTGTTCCCTATGAGTGCTTTCTAACTGTGTGTGAAATGCTTTGACTAAAAGAAAACAGAGATCCGTGTTTCTGCTTAGCAGAAACACAAGATCTCCATTTTCCTCTCTGGCAGAATGGCGGTCTGCCTTTTTTACAGACCACCATTCTGCCTCTCTACTAACGATCGTTGGGTTCCCAGCAGACATTGTGTCCCCTGGATCCGCTAATTGGCTCCCGCTGTGTCCAATCAGCTCCAGCGGCACGCACCTGTGCCCCAGAGCCAAAGGAGACGATCATGTACAAGTATGTGATTTTGCACTTAAGGGCTGCCCTGCCACAGTATATGCAAGTGGGACAGTCCTTAAGTGGTTAAAGCAGAATTTCACCCAAAATGGGAAGTTCTCCTATTCTGCCTGCCCTTAAACTTTTGTCGCTTTTTTTTTTTTTTTTTGGGGGGGGTGGTAGCTACTTTTGACAGGTAGCTGCTCCCACTTCCGTCTGCATAGCCTAGGCGATCCAAGTGGAAGTTTCACCCCCTCTTTTTGCCTGCAGTCTTCTGGGACATGTCACAGGTCCCAGAAGGCTGTGGGACTATTCACAAAATCCAGAGTGGCCTGTACATGTGCAGTGGGGAAGCTAACTGTGAAGCCGCAAGGAGTCGCAGCCAACTTCCCACACTAAACATGCCGACACCAGGGACCCGAAGACCGGAGAATAACCAATCTGGGTTAGGATAGCGATGGATCCTTGGACAGGTAGGTGTGCTTTGATTAAAATTCAACAGCTACAGTATTCGTAGCTGCTGACTTTTCATTTTTTTTCTTCCTAGGGTAAATATCCTCTTTAAACTGTTCTTTCTCATTAAATATAAATAACAAGTGAAAACATCCTGATGAAAGCATGCAAGAATCTTATTTGCAATTATAAAAAATAAGCTTCAATGTCTACGAAAAAAAAAATGTTACTGGTTTCTAAGACTGTTGTAGCTGTCTTTTCTGTTTATATTATCTTACAGCATGTGCATTGATAAATGCCAGTCTGTTCTGCACTTTAGGCTTGTCAATCCTACAAAAGGAGTAATTACCAGATGTACAGCTAGACAAACTTCTCATCTCTTGCCAAACACCTCAAGAATCTGACAACAAAGCTTCACACATATAGCATAACCTCTTATTAAGGGAACACTTACTGACACTTACCAAAAAGAAAATCCTTAAGAAGCTTGAGGTAGCTAGAATAGTGGTGGGGATCTACATTGACATCTACAATCATAGGATTTCAACAAATGCACAGTTGGCCACTTGTCAAGGAATCACAACTTGAACTTGTATTAGTAATAATAAGCCAGCCTTTTGGGAGGGAATGGGTTCCTAATTAATTATGTATAAAGCAATAAAAAGAAGTGTAATTTAAGCATGTCAATTTAATGTTGGTCAAATGCTAACACATTGGGGTTGATTTACTAAAACTGGAGAGTGCAAAACCCGGTGCAGCTCCGTATAGAAACCAATCAGCTTCCGGGTTTTTTGTTAAAGCTTAATTGAACAAGCTGAAGATAGTAGCTGATTGGCTACCATGCACAGCTGCACCAGATTTTGCACTATCCAGTTTTAGTAAATCAACTCAATTATCTGATTACATGAAATTAATTATCTTCCTACAAAAGAAAAGCTTAATGTTTAAAGATATTGTTCATTATCTTCCTCTTGTACTTGTGAGTTTTTATTAAATAAAGTCCAACTCCAGCCTTAACTTTTTTTTCACAGAGTAGGTAAAGTGTCTTTAAACCCACATCATAAAAATGGTGTATTACATACTGTTCATACTCACTCAGTCACTATGAGCTTTGTTATCTGTATTGTGCAGAAATTCTGGTTGATCCTGCTGTTTTCTATCTCCCCCTTCTGTCCAAATCCCCAGTGTAGCTAGGGATTTTGCAGAGCAGGGTTGGCAGCTCTGCACATGCTCAGTTTTCAGTGGGTTTCTATGTTGAGCATTGCCTCGCTATCACATCTGAGCAGCCCATGTGACTGTAGAGTCACACATGTGGGCATATACACAGTGGTAAATAACAGTCCACACCCTGGCTCTTCCTTCATGCCCACTAACCAGATAAACACAATGGGGGTGGGATATTACATGTAGATTGATGGAGGCTTCAATTCCCTCCTATTCGAAGACACAGGCTGGAGGAGTTTGCTGCAGCCTGTGACTGGCAGAAATCCACCCACACCATGTTCTTGTCAAAAAATAATAAAAATTTGTATTTGTATGTTAACCACTTGACTAAAGGAAGATTTAACCCCCTTCATGACCAGACCACTTAACTGACAATTGCACGTATATGCAATGCTGTACCCAAATAAAATTGATGTAATTTTTTCCCACAAATAGAGCTTTCTTTTGGTGGTATTTGATCACCACTGCTGTTTTTATTTTTTGCACTATAAACAAAAAAGCCGACAATTTTGCAAAAAAAAATTTTAAATGTTAAATTTAAAAAATCCAATTTCTTCATGAATTTAGGCTGCTATGTATTCTGCTACATGTTTTTGGTGAAAAAAATCCTAATAAGCGTATATTGATTATTTTACATGAAATGTTATAGCGTCTACAAACTATTGTATGTATTTATGGAATTTTTTTAATATATTAGTAATGACGTTGATCAGCAACTTATAGTGGGACTGTAATATTGCAGCGAACAATTGGACACTAACTAACACTTTTGACAACTTTGTGGGAAACAGTGACATCAATACAGTGATCAGTGTTAAAAATATGCGCTGTCATTGTACTAACAACACTGGCTGGGAAGGGGTTAAATGTCTAGAATAATCAAAGTTTTAACTGTGTGCCTAGCCAGAGTTATGTGTACTGTATGTGCTGCTTTTACTAGGGGAAGAGATTGATTTTAGTCCCTGCTTTGCAGGAACACAAAATCCATCCCTTCCCCCCTGTCAAAATGAAACTCTGCCTTGTTTACATAGGCAGAGCTCCGTTCTGAGTCCCTGCCCGACAATCGGCAGGTGCCGGTGGACATCGAGTGCCCCCTGCAGGCGGAATTACAGGTTCACGTATATATTGCCAACATGTTTTGCCAACAATGGCTTCCTCAGGGGACTTGAAGACCATTATTGATTATTGGATGGAGCAATCACCAAAGGACTCCCACCTGACCATTAGCATCAAAATAACTGGAGAGAGGGTGCCACGTAACCACAGTAAGCACATATGGACCAGGACAGTATATGGAAAACAATGGGTTAAACTGAGAGCACATGGACCATGTTGGTGATTGCTCGGTCCATTAATCAATAGTGGTCTTCAAGTCCCCTGAGGAAGCCATCATTGGTGAAATATGTCAATAATAGGCACCACAGCATGAGCATTTACCTAGTATATCAGTATGACCACATAATGGACATGTGTATTTTAACTTTTTTTCAAATGATCATGTTTTAACTATGTATCAATAAAAGTTAGCAAATTTTATATTCTGATGGATTCTGTCTTTGATATGGTAATAATCCCACTAGCTATCTATTCTTTCCATGTCATTTTTGGCATGAGATGCATTACTATATTGTAGCCTAGCCACAACTCCAGGAAGTTTACATATATATATATATATATATATATACGTGATCCGGCGCAGAGCTCCCGCCCTGTAGCAGTAAAACTGCTATAGTGTTGTCAGCAAGTGGTTAAAACAGTTTATTGATATTAATTATTAATTTTTACTTATATTCCTGTATTCTGCTCCTACTGCTTATGTTGCCCTGCAGACAGGCTGGGAGAGAACAGGGTGATATAACAGTTATATATCGACTAGAAAAAAGGTACTCAGACTTTTTCGTAATTAAAATAATTACAGTGTCATCATCCATATACAGAAAGAGAATGGACAATGTAAATTAAACAGTGTGTGTTTAGTATCACTTTAAAACCCTAAGTTTTTATTGCTGCCTATCTGTTTGTTAGGGAGATTTCTCACTTCCTGTCTTAGTGGCCACACAGGGTATAAGAGGGAAATCCTAGCATGCAACAAACATGTTCCAGACTGATAATTTTCTGATTTTGTGGTGGGAAAATACATAGGCCATACTTCTAAAAAGACTAGGCTAGGAACCCATACAGTAGTACCTTGGATTACAAGCATAATCCGTTCCAGAAGAATGCTTGTAATCCAAAGCACTCGTATATCAAAGCGAGTTTCCCCATAGGAATCAATGGAAACTCAGACAATTTGTTCCAGAGACATTCGGGAACGAAGTGTTTCCGAGTGTCTCTGAGCAGCTCTGAGTGGCTGCGAGCATCACCAGTGCCCCCGCATCTCTGGTCAAATGCATTGCTGCACACCCCAGAGGCTTGAATTCTGCTCATCTTGGGAGACAACGTCATAATTTTTTTTAAAAACAGCTTGTATTGCGAAAACGCTCGTAAACCATGTTACTTGCAATGCAAGGTTTTACTGTATATTGTATTCATTCTTTATCAATTTTTTATGCAGGCACATCAAAATATAAATATACTATTCACAGACTTCAGGGTCCCCTATCTATCTTTATATTCAGTAAATCACATAGGTATACTCCATGTTTGTAAAATGGATGATTCATAAGAACCAAAAAGCATAAAACAAGTCTTCCGAACTACTATTCTGTCATGGGCTTATAATTGTTGATTAAAAACATTTAAAAGGATTAATAGTACAGGGGCATGGTTGGCAGCTGACAAAGAAGACTGCATAACACAAGAGCTCCATCAGTAGAAAGACAAGATGGCGCCAGTGGCTCACACGCTCACTGCAGCCACATTCCCCTACAGCTAGCAAACTCGCCTGGGGGGCACAGCAGCAATGATCAAGTTCACAACACTTTCTGCAAGCACTGGGACCCCCTCCACCAGCAGCCCTGCTAAAGCCAAAATCAGAACTAGGCCCAGAGGTGAGCAACATATTGCATTCTTGAGAAGACACTAGGGTGTTACACTCCCTCCAAGATTACCCTAACTCTATTCAACACAGAGATACACTAAAAGAGATGTTATTATCTTTTAAATTTAAAGGAAAGGGAAAGGCGCCTCTAAGTGCAGTGGTTAAAAGATTTATTACAGGTGCAATGGGATTAAAAACACTTACAAGATAGCAAGAGGTCATAGGCATATCATGATTTGTCCTCATGCGGATCGCTGTAATCCTTGTCTGTATGGGGAGCGAGCCATCCTGCAGCTGTCAGAGTCCCTGGTGACGTGGATTGGCGAGAAGGTGAAGATGCGATGAGGTGCCCGGGCTCTGGAACCAAGCTGGAACGCACGCAGCCGATGTGACATCAGGTGATGGTGTTGGGTAGTAAGGCGTTTCGGAAGCATGCACAGCTCCTTCGTCAGAGTGACAAAGTGCTCTTAATAAATCTTTTAACCACTGCACTTAGAGATGCCTTTCACTTTTCTTTATGACCCTCCAGAGCTGCTTCTTCTCTACAAAGTGCTGCCTTCAGTGCCATCTCTCCACTGCTACTAAGGACTGGATACCCAGCCTCACCAGAGCGCCCTCATCTCTTCCAGGTCTGACGAAGGAGCTGTGCATGCTCCAAAATGCGCTACCACCCACCACCTTCACCTGATGTCACATGCTAGTATCCCGCTATATACAGACCTGTTGCAGGCAACTCTAGAGGCAAGAAAAAGTAAATTCCAGTTATGAAAGCTCTCCATACGCATAAGCTTGCATAGGGGTTCCTACTGAAACTCCTTATTACAAAGAATAGTAAAACTCATGTGGATGAGGGACTTAAATTGGATGTAAACCCAATGTCATCCTTTCTAAACTACTGCCATAGGGGTTATCTATAAGGATATACATGCCTCCTGCATGTATCTTTACCTGTCAAATCTCTCCCCTCTGTCTGTTATGAGAGCCGAAAAACTGCAGATTCTGTGGGTGGGTCTGTTGTCTGGAGCTCAGTGGGTGGAGTTGTGATGTCAGTAGACACCCCGCCCACCTCTACACTCCCCTTGTCAATATGCATTTTCTCCTGTGTATTTCTTACACTGAACTTCTGCTATGATCTCTAACATCCAGTGAAAAGACAGGAAAGTAACCACATGACTGAGGTGTGAAACAGCCATTCCTTGCAGAGCTGCTGAAGAAAGGAGTGGGGGTGGGAATCAAAAAATAATGTATGTTATAGGCTAGTGCACGAGATATGTAAATCACCTGTCACTCACAGCAAGGGGGAGGATTTGACAAAGTTTTTCTCTGTCAGGATTTATCTCACTGAACAATAAAAGAAGATTGCTCAGAGCTGGATTAACTCTTTGTGGCAAGACTGGGCTCAAATGATAGGACATCGTATACTCTACATTATGACATAAAAAAAAAAAAAAATCAGGTTTAAATCCACTTTAAGCTTCTCAAATCTTGAGACATTCATTTTGAACCCTCTCACAGATGTGACAATCTCCTGTTGGTGGATCGTCATTTATCTTCTCCACCAGGGGATGACACTTGATTGTTTTAAATAGGTGTCTCACTAAGTTGCATATCCCAAAAAATGCTCTCCTTGGCTTGGTATTTTTTTGATCAAATCAAATATTCCATTGTTACAAAACAGTGTTTTGCTGCTTACAGAAGTTGTTAGCAAAATTTGCTTTTTAAACTGTTCTCTTTATTATTGTTCATCGTTCTGTATGTTATATATGGCACCACATCCAGCTGCAACCTAACTCTTCTACTGTAAATGAACAATGTTTATAAAATCTTTTCTACTACTTGGCTTACAGCCAGTTCCTTCATTGCCTTTATTGAAGATTTTCCTGCAGTCAAAGTAACAGTTCTCTTCTGTGTGAAACCTCCTACAAACAAAATGCAATTAACGATAACTTAATTTAATGAAAAAGAACTCAATAGCACTTTTAAGACGACAGTCTTTGTGGAACGAAGCCAAACAAATGAATAGTGATCATATGTGTGCAAGAGATCCACTTTGTCACAGACTTACATCTGGTGCGCTCCCACAAAAATCCCCCCCCCCCCATGTCTATATGACTACCTCCTCCACAAAATGTAAAGGGGTCCTCAATGCCATTAGAAACACACTGGCATTTTCTTTAATCTACCTGCTAAAAGAGCCCAGTGAAAGATCTAATCCTTATTTGCCCTATCAGTAACATCCTTTATACCATAGTAAATCTTTATGCTCCAAACACCATACAGATTTGCTTCCATACAAAGCTTTTATTGCAAGTCCAGAACCTAAAACAGGAGCTATTATAACTATGCAAGATTTCAGTACCATACCCAACAAATCTTTGGACTCCTCAAATCCCGTCATGAGAAATAGGGTTACTCGCAAGACTTTGTTCCATGAATGGAACCTCTTTGACATATAAAGATGTCATCATGCTACCGAAAAATAATATGTTTCTTTTTTTCCATTGTTTATATACTTCCAGATAGACCTTTTTCTGGTGAGTAAACAGGTCCTGCTATAGATTGCATGGTCTGAACATTCACCTGTGCATTAACTCTTCAAGGGGATTTTAGCCATAGTAGCACCCACCTTAGGAGAAATAACATGACTACATTGTCCACTTCTGACATTCAAAAGGATACTGCTCACCAACTTGTGGAAGATTTCTCTATTAATGATACAGCAGACTAGACATTTCTTCTCACACAAGGCATTCTCTCTCGTGGCAAAATAATTAAATTAAGCATGTGAGTCAGGAGTAGATATGAGCTTGACTAGGGTTCAGGGCAAACCTTGGCTGTTTAGGCATTCAGATGATCACCCAAACATTTATTCATCATTCTTACTATTATTGCTACCACTTTTATACATAACAGCTTCCCAGTGTCAATGGTATGTTAACCGGTTCAATACAGGGCATTTTCACCCCCTTCCTTCCCAGACCAATTTTTAGTTTTCAGCGCTGTCGCACTTTAAACGACAATTACGCGGTCGTGCGACTTTGTACCCAAACAAAATTGGCATCCTTTTTTCCCCACAAATAGAGCTTTCTTTTGGTGGTATTTGATTGCCTCTGTGGTTTTTATTTTTTGCGCTATAAACAAAAGAAGAGCGACAATTTTGAAAAAAACACAATATTTTTTACTTTTTGCTATAATAAATACCCCAATTTAAAAAAAAAAAAAAAAATGTTTTCCTCAGTTTCAGCCGATACGTATTCTTGTACATATTTTTGGTAAAAAAAAATCACAATAAGCGTATATTGATTGGTTTGCGCAAAAGTTATAGCGTCTACAAAATACGGGATAGATTTATGGCATTTTTAAAAAAAAAAATATTTATTAATTTTTTTTTACTAGTAATAGCAGCGATCGCGATTTTTTTTCGTGACTGCGACATTATGGCGGATACATCGGACACTTTTGACACATTTTTGGGACCATTCACATTTATACAGCGATCAATGCTATAAAATTGCATTGAATACTGTATAAATGTGACAGGCAGGGAAGGGGTTAACCACTAGGGGGAGACGAGGGGTTAAATGTTTCCTAGGGGAGTGATTATAACTGTAGGGTGCGGGGACGTACAAGGGAAGGAGACCGATCAGTGTTCCTCTGTACTGGGAACACAGATCGGTCTCCTCTCAACTGACAGGACGTGGATCTGTGTGTTTACACACACAGATCCACGATCCGGCCTGGTTAACGGGCAATCGCTGGTGCCAGGCGGACATCGCGGCCGCCGGGCACACGCATCGGGTCCAGAGCAATGCGGCGCGCGCCCCCTAGATGGCCGGGAATCCCAGGCCGTCATATGACGTCCACCCAGGATGGGAGATCCCATCTGTGGACGTCATTTGACTATGGCCAGGTGGTGAAGTGGTTAAAGGCACTGGTGGATGCAAGTCATCTGGCATCTAAAAATAATATCCTTAACCAGCAACACAGAGTTGAGGACTTTAGAGAATATTACAAAGGACTTTATAAATTAAGTTGGGACTTCACTACCCCACAGCCTACTCCAGAGTCAGTTTCTGAATTCCTCCATATTTTACTATTTCCTGGACACTAGGGATGAGTCGAACACCCCCCCTGTTCGGTTCGCACCAGAACATGCGAACAGGAAAAAAGTTCGCTCGAACACGCGAACACCGTTAAAGTCTATGGGACACGAACATGAATAATCAAAAGTGCTAATTATAAAGGCTTATATGCAAGTTATTGTCATAAAAAGTGTTTGGGGACCCGGGTCCTGCCCCAGGGGACATGGATCAATGCAAAAAAAAGTTTTAAAAACGGCCGTTTTTTCAGGAGCAGTGATTTTAATAATGCTTAAAGTCAAACAATAAAAGTGTAATATCCCTTTAAATTTCGTACCTAGGGGGTGTCTATAGTATGCCTGTAAAGGGGCTCATGTTTCCCGTGTTTAGAATGGCCCTTCAGGTCTGGTATGGATATTAAGGGGAACCCCGCGGCAAAAAAAAAAAAAAAAAAACGGCGTGGGGTCCCCCCAAAAATCCATACCAGACCCTTATCCAAGCACGCAACCTGGCAGGCCGCAGGAAAAGAGGGGGGGACGAGAGTGCGGCCCTCCCTCCTGAACCATACCAGGCCACATGCCCTCAACATTGGGAGGGTGCTTTGGGGTAGCCCCCCAAAACACCTTGTCCCCATGTTGATGAGGACAAGGGCCTCATCCCCACAACCCTGGCCGGTGGTTGTGGGGGTCTGCGGGCGGGGGGCTTATCGGAATCTGGAAGCCCCCTTTAACAAGGGGACCCCCAGATCCTGGCCCCCCCCCGTGTGAAATGGTAAGGGGGTACTTACCCCTACCATTTCACTAAAAAACTGTCAAAAATGTTAAAAATGACAAGAGACAGTTTTTGACAATTCCTTTATTTAAATGCTTCTTCTTTCTTCTATCTTCCTTCATCTTCTTCTTCTTCTGGTTCTTCTGGCTCTTCTGGTTCTTCCTCCGGCGTTCTCATCCAGCATCTCCTCCGCGGCGTCTTCTATCTTCTTCTCCTCAGGCCGTTCCGCACCCATGGCATGGGGGGAGGCTCCCGCTCTTCTCTTCATCTTCTTCTTCATCCTCTTCTCTTCTTCCTTCTTCTCTTCTTCATTTTCTTCTCCGGGCCGCTCCGCACCCATGCTGGCATGGAGGGAGGCTCCCGCTGTGTGACGGAGTCTCCTCGTCCGACGGTTCTTAAATAACGGGGGCGGGGCCACCCGGTGACCCCGCCCCCCTCTGACGCACGGTGACTTGACGGGACTTCCCTGTGACGTCACGGGGAATGCCACAGGGAAGTCCCGTCATGTCTCGTGCGTCAGAAGGGCCGGGGTCACCAGGTGGCCCCGCCCCCATTATTTAAGAACCGTCAGACGAGGAGATGCCGTCACACAACGGGAGCCTCCCTCCATGCCAGCATGAATGCGGAGCGGCCCGGAGAAGAAAATGAAGAAGAGAAGAAGGAAGAAGAGAAGAGGATGAAGAAGAAGATGAAGAGAAGAGCGGGAGCCTCCCCCCAGGCCATGGGTGCGGAGCGGCCCGAGGAGAAGAAGATAGAAGACGCCGCGGAGGAGATGCTGGACAAGAACGCCGGAGGAAGAACCAGAAGAGCCAGAAGAACCAGAAGAAGATGAAGGAAGATAGAAGAAAGAAGAAGCATTTAAATAAAGGAATTGTCAAAAACTGTCTCTTGTCATTTTTAACATTTTTGACAGTTTTTTAGTGAAATGGTAGGGGTAAGTTCCCCCCTTACCATTTCACACGGGGGGGGCGGATCTGGGGGTTCCCTTGTTAAAGGGGGCTTCCAGATTCCGATAAGCCCCCCGCCCGCAGACCCCCACAACCACCGGCCAGGGTTGTGGGGATGAGGCCCTTGTCCTCATCAACATGGGGACAACTTGTTTTGGGGGCTACCCCAAAGCACCCTCCCAATGTTGAGGGCATGTGGCCTGGTACGGTTCAGGAGGGGGGCCACACTCTCATCCCCCCCTCTTTTCCTGCGGCCTGCCAGGTTGCGTGCTCGGATAAGGGTCTGGTATGGATTTTTGGGGGGGACCCCACGCCGTTTTTTTTTTTTTTTTGGCGCAGGGTTCCCCTTAATATCCATACCAGACCTGAAGGGCCTGGTATGGAATTTAGGGGGACTCCCACGTCATTTTTTTTTTAAATTTTGGTTCAGGGTTTCCCTGTGTTGAATTCCCATGCCGTTTTTATCAATGAGCTTCTATGGGTATTGTCGGCAATGCAATAGCCGCTGGTAGTTTTAAATGGAATTTTTCCTTCGAAATGTCATTTTGCTGTCAGACATGTCCCCTGGGGCAGGACCCGGGTCCCCAAACACTTTTTATGACAATAACTTGCATATAAGCCTTTAAAATTAGCACTTTTGATTTCTTCCATAGACTTTTAAAGGGTGTTCTGCGGCATTCGAATTTGCCGCGAACACCCCAAATTGTTCGCTGTTTGGCGAACTTGCGAACAGCCAATGTTCGAGTCGAACATGAGTTCGACTCAAACTCGAAGCTCATCCCTACTGGACACCTTCCCAACTGACTAGCCCCAACCTACCACTTACTGAAGTAAGGGTGACTAAACTGAAAGTTATACTGTACAGCAGTGTCCCCTGGTTCCTTTTTGACAGAAATGTTAAAAACAATTATTGTAACATCACCTAAACCAGATAAAGAGCTGATTCTACTTGTCAGATTTTTTTTTCTGATATTAAATTATCAATAATATGGATTCTTAATGTAATATGGACTTCAGATGAACTCAATACAACAGAGGTCATATGAATATTTACTAATCTCAGGACTGAAGAAGCATGAGAGTTTAGGAGGTTATATTGTGAAGGAATGTGATGTAAATAATAATAATAATAATAATCTGAAAATGTCTATTTTCTTATGTGCATACATATTTTTCTCCTTACTCATTATATAAGTATACAGATTTGCTCTGTTCCTATATTTTTCTCAAAATGGCGGGTACCCCCTACATCCCACACATCAGAAGAACGCGGAACTGAAGATAAAACCAAGGACAGCCAGACCTCGTTATGAAGATTCTCCATTTTCTTTATCTATCTTAACCAATGAGATGTACCTATTAGACTAACATAGCAATGACGTATTTGTGTGTATAAAACATTAGCACCGCCTTGAATAAATTAGAAGTGTAAGAAGTAACGGAGCTGAGCGTGTCTCAGAGTGTTTACTTTATATGCATGCATATCTACACTTTTAAATTAGAGACAGCAGCAGATAACCTTGGGCTCGATTGGAGCTCTTAATCATTTCCATAACAGCTGGTGCCAAAACCCGGGACCTCAGGCTACAGTCGAAGCTATACCGCGACAAGCATTCGGGCGTTAATTGATTGATAAGAGTGGGGTTTGCGCAGCCCTAACAGTACCGGTAAGTTTGATTTATATTCTTACCACTGTACGACTTTCTTATCTTTCGGTTGACGGCTAGATTCTGTCGGTATGCTGAAACTGTCTTAGAGGCAGGTATTTCCTCGCCTGAGGTTGTTTTAACGAACCTGTCAATGGGTTTCTGCTGACTGTATTTGTTCACTGTCTGCCATTCTTTGGGCTACGAAACTCAGCAGTCTAAAAGTGCTACATGTGTGTTCTCATCTCCAGATGAGCTGTCGGCCTCTGGAATGAGATGGGTTATTGTGGCAGTCGGTTATGGGACGGGTTACTCTGGGTTCGTCGAATCTTTGAGGGTTATCTCAGCTGCTGGCGTTGCAGTCTGAAAGCATTACAGATGTATCACCCCCAGATGTGCTGTCGGCCTCTGGGAGTAACTGTAATGACGGCCTTTAACTGGGTTTAAGGGGAGTTGTCTGCCCCTGGGGTTATCTTAGCCTGCTGAAATTTTGCAGTTCGAAGAGTGGCAGGTGTAATGTACTGTCGTGAGTGTATTTGTGGTTTACTGTTTGCTATACACGAGAGGGGTTGGGGACTGGTTAAGGTCGGAGGGGGGGCTGCCCGGGGGATCTGTTGGGTCGCGGGCCGTTGCTCCTCACTACCCCTGACGTGTTTGTTCTTGTTCTGAGATTAACCGTACATTACAGGGTTATAGAAAACAGTAGAAGCTAGGAGCGCAGTTTTATGTACTCCCACCAAAGGAATTTGTTGATAAGAACACTGAGAAAAAATATTAACCCCTTGGTTGTATGTATTCTCCTCTCAAGCCGTTAGCCGAGAAACAGAGAGAGAAAAGAATGTGATAGTGAAGAGGAGATAAGATGTTGAAATAGTTAACAAAGTTGAAAGAAGTGGGGAAAGTTATGTTGCTAAAGAAACAGGGAGAAAAATCCTGTGTGATAAAGAAAATTGGATAAAGGAAGTTAAGAAAGATGGCGATTGTATTATGTATGTGTATCGCAGAGCTGATGATATGTTGGAACTTGAAACAAAAGGAGGGGAGGGACAGCACTGCCCTCCGTCTAACAACCACTCCTTTCTCACCACCCAAGCACAACCCACTGTGACAACTCAGCCCGGCGGCCATCTTAGTGCACCCATGCCTTCACTTTCTACCCAGTCCAGTGCACTTCCTGCCGGCGGCCATCTTGGTACACCCAGTAAGCTTAAACAGCCTGTACCCAGCCCTCCCTGTTTTAAACCAAGATGGTTCATACCACACACCTGTCTTCCCCAATACGGGAGCATCACATTCCCAGGCCGGATATGTTAATGATGAAGAAGCGTCTGAGTGGGAAGCCCAACAGCAGGCAGCAAGGCTACCCACTGATTTAACCCCCAATCCGGCTCCAGACTCTCAGTTCCGAGAGGATCTCAAACACATGCTGGCAACCGTAAGGAACAGTGCCTCTTGCCAGCCCCCGCCCCAACAACAGTCTCGGTTACCAGAAGGGCACCAGTGATGTATGTCGCTTTTACTCTATCACAAGCAGCGGCCTTAGTGACAAGTCTGCCTGACCCAGAGAAGCAGCCAATTCCCTTCTACCACAGGATAGTGCAGATACAAGAAACTTACTCAGCTGCCTGGAGAGACTTGATCAGCCTATGCCGAATCAAAGCAGGACATGTCTTTTGGCCAGTCATGCAGACGGCCTTCAATGATGCCAGCCTGACAAGTGCCACTTCCTACACCTCAGGCGTGGAGTTCTGTGCACAACTCCACGACTGGGCAAAGGAGAAGTTGACGGATCAGAAGACCACAATCCAAGATATTACCCAAGATAAAGGGGAGTCTGAAGAAGTATCATACTAAACTCGTACAGGCCTTTGATGATCTGAGTTTCTCCCACTATGAAAAGAGACACACACGTTTCCTGCGTGGGAGTGGATGGGGTGCTCCGCTCCAGTCCATTTGTAGAGCCACTCCAAGTGGGGACATTTCCTGATTTGCTTGCCAGATTTGTGGTGTCCTCTACATGTCCCTTGAATCTACTAGGAGCTGATGTGTTGTCCGGACTACAGGCCTCAATCAGGACACGCCTGAAGGGGGGATGAAGTTACATACTCCCCTATCTTTAGAAGACTAATCTGCTTTGTGTTCTCTGCCTCTCCTGATGACACTTAATGAAGCAAAAACTTCAAGTTCAATACTGCAGGAAGTACTTGACAGAATCCCTGCGTGCCTATGGTCCACAGGACCGGAAGACAACGGTCACTTAAAGGTGCCACCAGTTTCAGTCAAGCTAAAAGAGGGCGCTTCATTGCCCCGGAAACCACAATAACTCCAAGAAGAGAATCCTAAAGAAGAACCAGGTACCTGCTGTGGATGCCTTTGACTGCAAAATACCTCACAGAGGTGGACCTTACAAACGCTTTCTTCAGTGTCCACCCTCACCCCTCCTGCTGGTACCTTTTTGCATTCATCCACGGAAAGAAACGGCAACATACCTAAACAGTTGTGCCACAAGGGGCACAGAACTTTCCAAGCCAGTTTGCAAAAGCTATGGCTATCATCCTTGACACATGACAGGAGGAACACCCGGAAGTGATTCTCTTCCAACATGTTGATGACCTTCTCCTTTGTGCAGCTGACTTACCCCCTGTTGAAGTCACCTCAGAAAGCCTGTTGTGCTATCTTGCCAACCAGGGCTGCAGAGCCTCAAAGCCCAAATTGCAGTGGTGCTCAACACCTGTCATTTTCTTTGGACTAATTTCCTAGTGCAGAGCATGGATTCCAGAAGCCTTCCTACTGATGCTCTGCAATCAGACCCTTCCAGATGTCTCCTGAAGAAATATCTAAAGTTTGAAGCCTTTAAGTGCGCCACCCCCGCGCTAGGGCTCCCAGCCTACGACAAAACGCTCAAGTTCTTTGTATCCGAACGTCTGGGACATGCTGCAGGTGTACTCACCCAATCACACGGCATCAGCCTACGCCCCGTAGAATATTATTCCTGTCGGCTGGATGCGGTAGCAAGAGGAGGCCTATTGTGTCTGCGAGCTGGCTTTGCTATACAGGCCTTGCTTGACAAAACTTTGAACTTGGTCCTCGGACACTGCCTCTTTCTGCTTGCTCCCCATGATGTTGTTGCCATATTCAACCAAGATCCAGCCGAAACACTTGTCCACTACCAGACACTTGAGACTCCTGTGTTCCCTCCTACTGGACAGCATTACTCTATTAAGTTGTCAAACACTGAACCCTACCACCCTTCTTCCACTTCTCGAGGGGGGAAAGGAGGAGGAGGAGTAGAGTCTTGACTTGTCAGCCCATGACCACACAGGACACGCGGTCACCACTGAAAGCACTGTTCTACAAGCTGAAGCCTTACCACCGGTGATGTCTGCACAGGAGGCAGAGCTGTAAGCACTTACTACAGCATGTAAATGGGCAGAGGGAAAAAGAGCCAACATTCATATGGATTCAAGATATGCTTTCAGCATTGCCCATGATTATGGTGTTATCTAGGACAGAGGATTCCTGATGGCTGCAGGAACACCTGTGAAAACTTGATTGATGCCTTGCTTCTCACAACCCAAGTGACTATTATGAGTAAAAGCAAACGACAAACTGAACTCAAAGGAAGCTTAAGGCAATCATCTAGCCAATTCAGCTGCCAAACAGACAGCTGGTGGTCTACGGGAAGTGGACAGCAGGGTGGTAGAAGAAGACCACCCCGTGCTTACCTTACAGACTTTCCCAGTGGACAGAGTTTATCTAAAAGAACTACAGGAAACAACAAGTCCGGATAAGAAGGAAAGCTGGAAACGGAGAGGAGCAACTCTCAGAAATGGACTATTCGAGTGCAACAAGAAGCCTTGTCTACCCAGGAGTATGTACCCAGCTGTGGTGCAATGGGCACATGGAGCTGCCCACTTGACAAAGACTTTTATGAACTCTCTTATCAACAAGTGTTGCACCAAGAGTTACTCCACTGACCGACAACTTCTGCAGATCATGCATTATCTGCACCAAATGTAACCCAGGATGCACAGAAGAAGCACAGAAGAAGCAAATGGCAAAAGCCCTATACCCCATTCCAGAGGATGCAAATTGATCATTCTCAAGTGCCAAGAAGTGGCAGATTCGAATACGCCCTAGTGGAAGTGGTCATGACTGCCAGGACCACAGCTAAGAAACTACTGAGTGAGATAGTATGTAGATTTGGGGTCCCAGAGGTGATATTGAGAGATCAGGGCCCAGCCTTAACAGCAACCCTTACTAAAGAGATTTGGGCAGCACTGGGGGTTCAGTTGACACTACACATCCCATACCACCCTCAAAGTAGCGGGAAGGTAGAAAGGATGAATGGGACATTAAAAACAGGATGTTAAAGATGGCCCAAGAGACTAACATGAGTTGGCCAGACAGTTAGCCCATTGCCCTGTTCAGTGTCAGACACACCCCCAGGGGAAACATGCCCTATCCCCTTATGAAATTTTGTTTGGTTCAGCTCCCAGACTTGGTTGTTACTTTCCACAACAGTTACAGTTGCAGTCTGATGTGTTGACTAATTATGTAACCACATTATCACGAGAATTAACCTGAATGCATGTCCAGGTGTTTTCTTCCATTCCAGATCCTGAATTAGATACAGGAACACACCAACTACTGTCTGGAGATCCTTGAGCCAAGTTATGATGGTCCATTCCAAGTTTTGCTGACCACAGCCACCTCAGTCAAGTTGGCCAGGAAGAACACCTGAATGCACGCTTATCACTGCAGGAGAGCGTGTTTTCGGGGGCGCTGCATATCCTTTTTCTGTTTGATCTAGGGGGGAGGGGCCCAGGGGGTGGCCATCACAAAAATGATAACATAATTACGTTTTGGTGTAACTCTTCAGGTACACATGTGACCACCTTTACCTTAGATTACTGTGACATAGTACCTTGTCCGTTTGACCCTTCATGGTGATGCCATTGGTACAGTGATATCCCTGACGGTAAGGACATATATGTATGCCACACAGACAGTTACTGGGGACAGAGTTGTGGTTTCTGTGGGGGCCAGTGGGTTGGAACACAGGGCCAGACTGGGCGACCACAGAGTGCATTAGACAAAAAAGATGAAAATAGAAAGCCCCCATATCCTAACCAAAGATACCCCTGATACATACACTGACCCAGCACACAGTCAGAGGAGGAAGCGAGCAGCTCTCTCCGGAAGCTTTGACCCTCATGTATACATACATGTCATAAGGGTTACAAGGGGGGTCCCTGATCAGTTTAAAGCCAGGGATCAGGTAAAAGCTGGTTTTGAGTCTTTGATCCCCATAACAACTGTCAGCAAGAATGTAGATTGGATTAACTACATGTCATGGTTATGCAATAGAGTTTGTCGATCAGCATACCTGTCTCCATGTGTTCATCTCTAGAGACCAGCTGACCCTGACCTGACTGCTTTTGTAACCTCTCCTCTAAGCATGGCCCCACCCCAGGCCCTATCAGGGAACCCTATATTAACCTGTGCACCGCAAGCCAGCAGTGCTGATCAACCATTGTGTGTTAGCCTCTATGTGTACTTGCTGTGTTTCCTACATCTGATTCCTGTTACCGACTTTGGCCTGTTCCCGACCATCCCTGTTTGCCTGTGACCCTGATGTTCCAGCCTGCTGCCTCCTTCCTCTTCTCCTGTAGTCTACGATGAGCGTGAGCTGTGAGACCCTGGGGGCCGCGACCTGGAGCCAGACTGCAGCGCAGTCCATCCTTACCATTAAAGGCTCTGGTGAACACCTGCTGGCTCTTAGACTCCGCGCCCTGGGGAATCTATGCTCTAGCTCCCAGTGGGATCTGTGTCAGTGATCCAGTAGACCTGCTTCCCGAACCTCCCAGGGTTCAATCCGCAGCAGTCACCCGTAGGGTCCACTACCTTGCGGTGCACTCCTGATCCCAACGGTGTGCATCTGTCACCCAGCCTCTAGGTGACCTGACACTACACATATTATAACCAACAGAGATTTGTAAATTACACTAAAGATGCCCTCCAGGGAATTGCTGACCAGTTAGCCCCCACTTCCTACATGACATTCCAGGACCTGATGGCCTTAGACATGGTGCTAGCTGGGAAAGGAGGTGTTTTGTAAAATCATAGGAAAAAACGGGAACCTGTTGTCCATACATTCCTGATAATATTGGCCCAAATGGTAAAGTTACTCTAGCTATAAAGAAATTAGAAGATCTGTCACTAGAGTTGAAGAAGAACTCAGGTATCACAGACCCATGGGATCAATACTTCAGCTGGATGAGTGGGTGGCAGAAGGTGCTCGCCCAGATACGGGTAAGGGTATTAATAATCCTGGTCCTTTTAGCCCTGATTGTATGCTGTATTCTACCTTTCGTAAAAAGTTAATGAGCAAGGCTGTAGAGAATAGCACACCTACATTTCTCCAACAAGAAGAAGAGGACCTCCTTATGGTGGAAGATGACAAACCCTTCACTCCTCTACAGTCACTCCCTGTCCATAATCTCACAATCCTATAGGGTTATAGGGATAGATAGCGCCTGACTGCACCTCTCCAGCTGTATCGAGGAGGGAAGTGAACAGTTGCTGCCCAATTCTATATACAGCCTAAAAGAGTTGCTGAGGAGAAGGGCCAGGCCAAAGTGGGACCTTTAGTATTAGGGACAGAAAAGAGAAAATAGTCATTTTAGGGGGGATTGTGAAGGAATGTGATGTAAATAATAATAATAATAATCTGAAAATGTCTATTTTCTTATGTGCATACATATTTTTCTCCTTACTCATTATATAAAAAAAAAGATTTGCTCTGTTCCTATATTTTTCTCAAAATGGCGGGTACCCCCTACATCCCACACATCAGAAGAACGCGGAACTGAAGATAAAACCAAGGACAGCCAGACCTCGTTATGAAGATTCTCCATTTCCTTTTTCTATCTTAACCAATGAGATGTACCTATTAGACTAACATAGCAATGACGTATTTGTGTGTATAAAACATTAGCACCGCCTTGAATAAATTAGAAGTGTAAGAAGTAACGGAGCTGAGCGTGTCTCAGAGTGTTTACTTTATATGCATGCATATCCACACTTTTAAATTAGAGACAGCAGCAGATAACCTTGGGCTCGATTGGAGCTCTTAATCATTTCCATAACAATATAAAGAGCAAATAGTTACAAGGACACATTCAATCCTTGGATCCCAATAGGTTGTTTTGTGCTCAAACAACACCTAAATCCAGAGAAACCAATTCTAAATTGAAACTGTCTTATGTTTACAAAGCATCATCCAACACAAACATTAAACGGATTTATAACTGGGAAAGGCAAAGTCTATATCTTTAGCACAGCAAGAAACAACCCTTAATGCTTAGTAAGCTGGACCCATTCCATTAAAAGTGCAACTTTCTGAAGTCTTTCTACAAGGACTTAAAAAAAAGGAGACATCAATTCAGGGTGAATTAACTGTATTTCACTGTTCTTAAAACAAAAAACAGAACCTCATAGACATGAGTGAAAATATTAACTTTAAAATATTAAAACACATTTCAACTTATGCATATATAGCACTTCCTAATATATAAATGACTCAATGGTGATGACAAACAATACAGTATCATGTACTTTTTATTTTAACAAATACCACATGATTAATATGAAGGTACATTCAAGATTAACATCATAAATAATACAACTATCATCAGCCACCGTGGCTGTGATCAGATTCACAGCTTCCCACTGTGGGAAGTAACAGTGGCATATGCCCTACTTCTGTCTACAGGCTTTGGGCCTTTGTCTTTTGTTAAGGCGTCATTAGACTTTTTTTTTATGAGGGCTGTACACTGCTCATTCATATATTTAGCTTAACCTGCAGTGGTCTGAACACACTTTGAGGCCACATCAGGTTTCACTTTGAGTGCCCTACTTTCTAAATCCCTTGCCTTTTGTGAAGGGTTGCACTCATTAGCCACTGCAAGCTGCTCTTTCAGTAAGTCTCATTCTACCTCTGCCTTTCTCCTCATTTCAGATTCTGTATGTAGAAAAAAATCAGAGACTTCATCACTCCAAGAGAAGTATACCTTGCAAATTCCATAGCAAGAGGCTCCCACTCACTGTCTCTGGCCCAGGTAGGCAGGTTGCACACCACCTCCTGGACACCAGAAACCTCTGTAGCCTTGCTTTTCTTAAACAGCCTATGCAGAATTTTCTTATCACAAGCAACAGAAAACACTACAAAAAATAAATCTGCTTCAATGAAACTTTAGCACAAATCCCAGCCATGAGCACCCAATTATTTTTCTTTGTCTTTTAAGGTTACTATGAGGTAAAAACAGGGAGGCATAAAAAACCTGTGTACAATGCACATACAATTGTACGTAAAACAATTAATTGCACACAAAGTATAACAAAATATGCATACAATATACACATGCACAAGCTCTCGGTCGTTCCCAAAACCATTACACAGAGCAGATAAGTATGCCATGTTTGTAATGTAAAAGAAAATATGAGTTTACAATCACTTTGAGCCCCAATCTGAATACCCCCACAGCCATTTTTAAATTTGTAAATAAACATTACAGTATCATTTATTTCCCCCCCAAAAAAACAAATAGGTTAACAGGATACAAATCAAGCAGATTTTGGTAAAAAAACAAAACAAATCAGCATTATCATGTATTTAACTGTAAACATAGTTACATAGGTAGTCTGTCTGAAAAAAAACACAAGTCCATCCAGTTCAATCAATAGAAGGGAAAAAATCATACAATCCTATATACACAATCCTATACCCACAGTTGATCCACAGGAATGCAAAAAAACCCATTAAAGCATGAATCAATTTGCTTCAGCAGGGGAAAAAATTCCCTCCTGATCCCCCAAGAGGCAATTGGATATTCCCTTGATCAACTTTACCTATAAATATTGGTATACAGTTATATTATGTGTATCTAGGAAAGAATCCAGGCCTTTCTTAAAGCAACCTACTGAGCTGGCTAGAACCACCTCTTAAAGGGAATCTATTCCACATTTTCACAGCTCTTACTGTAAAGAAGCCTTGCTTTGGAAGATTTATTTGGAGATTAATTCTCTTTTCCTTCAAACATAAAGAGTGCCTCCTTGACCTCTATTATAACCTTATAGTAAACATCAAAAAAATTGTGGAATAAGCCACTAGGCCACTTTGTTTACAGGACTCACACCAGCCAGCTTTTAAAAAAAAAAAAAACATTTCAGTGTTTTTATTTTACTGATAAAAAAACCCCAAAATATTCTAGTGAGTGTGTGCGCAGTCTTTAAATACTTTAAATAAACACTGGAACACAACAAAAGGAATTAGCCCATGGGACTTTGAATTAGGCAAACATTGGGGCCAACAAAGTAGAGTAAAACATAATAACATGTTTTATTAAAACTTGAGTAAATGCATAGTCATAAATGCCAAGCTGTAAACATGATGACATTGCTTGAAAACATGCACATGTTATATTACAATGTTAGCGTTGTACTGGCATCTATAAATCAACGCGTTTCGCGAGCCACTGCTCGCTTTTTCAGGAGTAGATCATTTGGTGCAGTATCTCTAAAAAACAAAGTATGCATTGAGAATACATATCACATAAAATATCTTTTTGCAAATAGAGGCCCAAGTGGAGCTCCATACTTACAAATTGGTGAAGCCGAGGTTCCAAAAAGTGATCCCCCCAGGAGGCAGCCACGGGATGCATCCCATGGGCTAATTTCCTTTTGCTGCATTGTTTAGGGATGGAGGTATATCATGGGTAGTATCAGACCTGTCTCTTCTTTTGTATTGAATCCGGATGGAAGACACCCATATGCCCTTTTTTGGTCTGCCGCTACTTTGGGCCACATAGTACAACATATAGCCTGCTATTTGATGTCATTTTCAGTAATTTACTATTCATGTCTCAAACCACATTGTTTTACTGTCTCCTCAATATCTTTGGTTCCAGCTGTGGATTGTCCTGTCGGTGGCTGCATTTTTCATTTGGCCCGGGAGCTGCGATGTGCAAAGGGGAGGTCTCCTCCCCTGCTGTCCCCTCCTTTCTGCCTGATGGGCGAGGTCACCTGCACATCAGCGCCATGCCTGCACACCTTCCACGGGTCAGCGGCGTCACTACATCATGGCGTGATCGCACGCCTTCGTGTGACTTCCGTGTTCCAGGGCCGTCATCGCGATGGGATGTGGCTTGTCCATCTCAGGTGGCTGGGAGGTGTTCACACATGTGCGCACTCCTCTTGCAGGTTGTGGGCGTTGTTCGCACAATTAGCCACCTCACTTGGCATTAGGGGTTAGCCAACGGTGTCTGTGGGGGGATATAGATGGGTGGACAGACATGGGGGTTTCCTTCTCTTCACTTTGCCACTTCATTCCACACATGAAGGACATACTTACTGGTAAGCAACACATATCCCTTATGTTCAGGACATTTTCATGCACATGTTCACATCTTGCACTTAGGCAATGCTTGCCTTAGTCTCTGCATTGGCACTACTTTTTGTTGTCTTTGTGGGTTTTTTTCTTGCTATAGTCAAGCTTTTTTTGCAGCTTACAGCACTTTCTTCTCACTATGCCCACAGCATTGTAAGATTGTTCTGCATAATATGTTGGTTCAAACATCATCATCTCACAGTCTGCCATTACAGGATTCATAAAAATACCTAGATACATATTTACATTTACATTGCAGTTGGCTATGCTCTGCAAAATTATGTAGATTTACCCAATACTACATATAATAATACAGTTTGTTTTTGCAGGACTTGTGACAGCATTTAGATACACATACTTACATTCATATTACAGCTGTTCATGTTTTATATTACATTGAGATCATCCATTACTGTTTTACAGCCTGCCACAATAGGATTCATGAGAATATTCAGATATACATACTGTAGTTATATTTACATTGCAGTGGTTTATCCCAAATGCTGAGACACATCAGTGGACACAACTGTCACCATTGAGTCATGTCTGTCCCTCACATTTTTCCCCCTGTGGTTTGCTGTCGGCTCCATCCCTTCAGCTCCCGGGCCGAATGCATCCCGTGGCTGCCTCCCGGGGGAACACTTTTTGGAACCTCAGCTTCGCCCATTTGTAAGTATGGGGCCCCACTTGGGCCTCTATTTGCAAAAAGATATTTTATGTGATATGTACTCTTAATGGATACTTTGTTTTTCTAGAGATACTGCACCTAATGATCTACTCCTGAAGAAGCTTGCAGTGGCTCGCGAAACGTGTTATAGATGCCAGTACAACTCTAACATTGTATACAATAACATGTGCATGTTTTCAAGCAATGTCATCATGTTTACAGCTTGCCTTTTATGTATATGCATTTACTCAGGTTTTAATAAACCATGTGATTATGTTTTACTCTACTTTGTTGGCCCCCATGTTTGCCTCATTCAAAGCCCCATGGGCTCATTTCCTTTTGTTGCATTGTTTAGGAGGTATATCATGGGTAGTTATCAGACCTGTCTCTTCTTAAACACAAACACAAAGTCCCACATCTCTTTTTAAACCTAACTGAAAAAAAAGAAAAATATAAAACATCCTTCCCCCAATAAACAGGTGGTGGTGGGAGGGAGGGTGGTGTAGAGCAGACAAACAGCAACTGAAGTTGTTGCTATGACACACAGAAATATTTATATCTCAAGTAAATGCTCAGGGACATCTCAAAAATCTGCCATAGGAGAGTGCAAGACACATTCTATCTCTACATAAATGGAAGTTTTCTGCAGTGGCCATAAGCATGTAACTAACTTTCCTGACAACACCGAAAATATCTCCCCTGTTCTGCTATAACATTGCAAAACAAAACTCTTAAAGGGCAACTCCACCTTCGTGGGGAAAAAAATAGCAAATAAAGAAAAAATAATATAGCGCATATGATAGCAACACTAATAATTTTGTAATCGAATGTTATTAAAAATTACCTTTCCTTTTCAATCTGCAGCCAATGTAATTTTCTGAGAATACACTGCAATATGGCTACCTGGAGTTTTCTGTACACAGAGTGTGTACTGACCACTCCCCAGAAACATCATTTCCTGCTTGTGTGATTGGCTCACCAATTTTCCCAGAAGTCTGCGTAAGATACAAGTCAGATTTCAGGCATCCCTTGCAACAAAAATGTCATTTTTTGACAGATACTTTCTATAGGAACTCATCTAAAGGGATGCAGGCCCAGCAGATTTCCTCGTTAGTGCCCTGTAGCTCCACACCTGACAGTTAATTATGAAACCACTCCCATTAGACCTACTCAGAACAGAGGCACAGACAAACACACATGGATTTCTTCAAAATACCAAAAGGTAGGAATCTGCAACAAAGTTTGTTATAATACTTGCAATGTACATTTATCACCCAGAGTGGAGTTACACTTTAAGTGTGTCAGTAATTGCATGTAAAAATTGAGATATGAGTTTTCAACCAGCAGGCCCAGCTTCTAATTGTCCCTATAACTCAAATTTCTCCCTAATTTATCAGACAATGGTACAGCATGCTATTTGTGTGTCTATGACTGCATGTAAACATAGAGAGAAGTTAATTTTAGCAAAAGGTCCAGAGCACTAGCAGGAATATTTAACTTTCCCTGCCTTCTGTGAGCTCTTCCCTATTTAATCCATATGTGTTGCAAAACACAGTGAACTCCCCACATATAAGGTACCCAACTCTGCAAATTATCCTCCAGGATCAGCCTTCAATTCAGAGCAGTATGACACAGGCCAGCTTAAACCAAAGACTCATAAAAGGTATGATTGCACACTGCTTTTTAACCATAGTAGTGTACAGTCGGGTAATAAAGCCATAATTGACTTTGGCAAGTTTTTTTTTTGCACGTGAGCTAGTCACAAAAGGATCTGTGATTGCCCCAAAAGCTACAGAGCCAGGCAATCTTCTTTTCAAAATCTGATCAGAGGCTTAGATTTTTAGCTTAATGAGATAAATGATCTCTTTATCAAATGGCTTGGAAACAAATCTGATGAGTGTGCCAGACAAATCAAGATATATAAACTACCCAGCGACTGGCCTTAAATTGATCTGGCACCAACATGATGAGTGTTATGGCTCAGCGGAAGCATTAGAAAGTGCACTATTTCAAGAATTGATAACTTCCCCAGAATACCTAACAAAGCTTTTTAGACACCCAGCAAGCTAAGTGACTTACTAGTGGAGATTCAGGCAGCCAAATTTGAAGGGGACCTACAAGGACTTGAATTCCTTGATATAGCTAGAGGTGACAACACCATGGTGCAAAAATGTACCTATAACTTGCAAAAGCAGTGGATCACACAAGGCTCCAGATTTCAAAGATAATGCCATTTTTAAATTCCACCTTCTTTGTTTTTATGGGCTTTGTGTGCCAGCATCCAAAGACAAGAAATGATCCTAGTTTTGATTTCATTTTATCATATGCTGATTCCATATGCTGCTTCTTCAGAACTCCCCCCGCGAACCCCCAGTAGCAGTAGACAAACTAACGTGATGCCTCCAAATTCTTTTCACAGGGTGACGCCTCCAAATTCTTTTCACAGGGTGACACCTCCAAATTCTTTTCACAGAATCTTTTCACAGTGTCCTTTACATTAGAAGCCAGGCTCTCTGCTAAAATGCAGAATCCTTCAGAAAAAGTTCATGGAGGACTGCAAAGCCTTCCTGAAAGTAAACGACACCTGCTACAAGTGCTGCTCATCTACAGATCACTTGTAAAGTCAGCGTAAAATGCACAGAATGTGACAGCTCATATTAAAACAGAGTTTTATACCCTGGGGCTTTACCAAGGACTTTACAACACAATCACAACACAAGTGATCTTAGAGGGGAGAAAAGGCACATTGCTACAACTGCACCACAAATCACTTCACAATGCACCAAGGTCTGTAAAGGAGCCATAGTTTGCAGGTACTGCTAGAAAATGTTTCTGGTCAAATACTACCCATCAAACCAAAGGGATAAAAGTCACTGAGCTTTATGCAATTCAAGATGACCAAAGTAAAAGGTCTTTAGCTAGCTCAAACTTTTTTTGATATATTCAACATTAAAGGCTCCAGGACTCTCTACTTCTTAAAAACTTGTGCAGGAATTGTCGAGGCCATAGGGAAGAGAGCATCTCTCTACCAACTTGAGTACCTAGAAAGAGAAACGTGCTTACCAATGTATGTCCAAACATCAGTAGTATATCCTAACTTCAAAAGTATGTCCTAACATCAGTAGTATGTAAGGTATTTGAGGCAGCAGTAAGGTATTTGAGGCAGCAGTAAGAGGCTCTATTTAGAAATGTGTCTGCAATAAAGGTGTCATAAGTGACAGCCAACAGGAATTTATGAAAGGCCATTTCTCTCACCCTTAATATCAAGTTGTACAGGGAAATACATTTGGCCCAGAATGTAACATCATTACAGGAAGACCCTGATAAAATGGGGGTTGGGCAGCTACACGCAGATGAGGTTCAATATTGGGGATGCAAAGTTATGCAATTGGATGCCAAAAATACTCTCATACATTGAAAATGTCATACATTCAAGAGATAAATAGATAATTCTACCCATTTACAAAACAATGGTTCAGTCCTATCTTGAATATTGTTCACCAATCCTGAGGAAAGGTTGTTGTTGAATTAGAAAGAGTTTAGCTAAGGACAACACAATAAATCAGTGGAATGGAAGACTTCAGCAATGAGGAATGATTACATAAATTACAGTTATTCACTTTAAAGAATACCACCTAACACATATTTGTGGCAGCAAAAGGGTGGGCTTTAACACCCACATACTGAACATATGTGTTGCTGGGCGGCTAATGTTTCTGTGCTGAGAGTGCGCTCTTGGCTCCCACTAATGATAGATAGCTGGCAGGACCAGCTCCTGGTCATGTGACTACTGTGACAGCCACTCACAGGGGTCATGTGATCAGCCAATCTTTCCTTCTCCCTGATGAATTACAATGTACAAATGTCATTTGTTGACTCCAGTAACTATATTAAAGTGTTTACTTGGTTTTCTGAGGAATTGAGCAGGCACATTGCATCTGGAATAAAAAAAATAATGCTTTTTTGTTTTTTACGCCTTTATCAGATGGTGTGCAATTTATGAGGCAGTGAGAAAGCAGATTGCTTCTGGAAATTGAAAAAAAAATTTCACCTCAACGTTTAAGCCCTTTTGGATAGGCTTCTATTTTGGATTAATATTGCATGCAGATTGCATCTAGAAAAAAAAAATTATTTTAAATTGAATACAGAAGAAAATCCCAAATTGCGGCACAGATTTTAGAGCTTTTTGGATAGCCCTTAATTTAAAGAGAGAGAGCAAGCAGACTGCATCTGTAAAAAAAATATCGATCTTTTTTAAATTGAAGAAAGAAAAGGTTCACACAATTTCACCATGACTTTTAAGACTATTTGCATAGGCTGCAATTTCAGAGGGAGAGAACAGGCAAATTTCATTCATAAAAATGAAATTAGAATGTACTTGTTCAGAGGCAGATTATTTTACAATTGTACAGATTTACTTCATATAATCTTGATATAATCTTCATATAATAAACACCCTTCCAACACCAACAAACCATAAACAATATAAAGGCGAAAAATAGCCATGACAGTCCTGCAAACCCAGATCAACAACCTAATTAACAAATACTATGTAAAAAAGGGAGGGAGCTCACATGAAGAGGGCAGGACCAGGACTAGGAGCAAGGACAGCAGAGCAGGATACAGGTTACTGGGTGCAGGATATTGGGCACAGAGAACTAAAATCAGGTCACAGGATAAAAGGTGCAGGATGCAGGATCAGGCAGGGACATGGCTCACAGGCAGTACCCTGAGGCACAGGTATCAATTAAGTGAGGGATTATATACCTTCCCAGTATCAGGTGGAGCCTAATTACTAAAATAAGCTGGCTGCTGGGAGACACCTGCTGAAACTGGAACTGAGTTGGAAGTCCTGACATGAGTCCTGACACCAACACAGTATTTATTCTGCTCAAATATTAAATATTTTTTATGTCTGGAAAACAGATATGGAAACCTTCAGTGTTGGGCACCATAGCCTAACACAAATATTGACAAGAAAAGGAGCATTTTTGCTACTGTGAAACAGCTGCTGAACAGTTAGGGAGGCCAAATTAAAAGTTCCATAGCAATAGACTACAAAAATGGGGCCGATACAAGATGGTAATTGTCAGTATTTCTTTTATATAGTAAATTATCAAATATGAATTCTGAAGCAGATAATGTATCTTTTCAATGAGTTGGACAGAATAACCTTTTGACGAACCCACAACCACTGGTGTGCCAATTTTTTAAACTAAAAAGACCCTGATAGTCTGAAAGTTTGTTTGAGCTTCATAGTAATCAAGATTATTTCTCAAATGAACAATGGTTCATATTTGTACATAAATAGACAACACCCGAATAAGAGAAAACTAATTTTAAAGTGAAACTGTTGTATGTTTACAAGGCATTGTCTGAAGCAAACACTAACCAATATACAGTGCCTTGAAAAAGTATTCATACCCCTAGAAATTTTCCACATTTTGTCATGTGACAACCAAAGACGTAAATGTATTTTATTGGGATTTTATGTGATAGACCAACACAAAGTGGCAAATAATTGTGAAGTGGAAGGAAAATTATAAAAGGTTTTAAAAATGTTTTACAAATAAATATCTGAAAAGTGTGGCGTGAATTTGTATTCAGCCCCCTTTACTCTGATACCCCTAAGTAAAATCTAGTGAGACCAATTGCCTTCAGAAGTCACCTAATTAGTAAATAGAGTCCACCTGTGTGTAATTAAATCTCAGTATAAATATAGCTGTTCTGTGAAGTCCTCAGAGGTTTATTAGAGAACCTTAGTGAACAAACAGCATCATGAAGGCCAATGAACACACCAGACAGATCAGGGATAAAGTTGTAGAGAAGTTTAAAGTAGGGTTAGGTTATAAAAAAATATCCCAAGCTTTGAACATCTCACGGAGCACTCTTCAAGCCATCATCTGAAAATGGAAAGAGGATGGCTGTCAGGAAGGCCATGCCAGCAATCAAAATGGTGGTGACAGAACTTCTGTTCCTGTTGAGTGATTGCCAAAGGTGCGCGTGCCTGCGCACACGCATGCGCGGCGCGATAAGGAGCATGAGCGCTCATGGCGCCAAAATGGCTATTTAAACATGGTCAGTACATGGACTCAGAGCTGTCTGCATTATTTACCTGACTTTTGTTACTGTTGTGACCCGCGTGTTCCTGACGTTACTGTTTTCTGCCTGCATCTGACCTCGGCTTGATGCAGGCACCTGACCTATTCACCTGCCTGTTCCTTCTGCCACTCCGCTGCCAGCTGATGACATGGCCTGTATCCTCACTCCACTTCTGCCTTCGCCTCTGTTCCTGACGTGCCCGCTTGTGTATGACCTGGCCTGCCTGTACCTGCCTTCTCCTCAGTCTTGGAGGTGTCACCATCCCTCCTGCTGCTGCATCTGCACTTCTGCCTGTGGGATTCCGGTGCCAGCTTGTTCCTTACTGTTGTTCTTGGACTTTAACTACACCTCTACAGTTCGTCCAGGAGTTCCAGTCCAGCTCCAGATTCAGCGATCCTACCAGGCACTCGTGCGACTCTGCATCTTGACACTCCCTGTCAGCTCTATCAGGGGCTCCAAGATAGAGCTGTAAGAGAGGCCGTGCTCTGCATATCAGGCTCTACCGTCAGGTACGTGACAATGGCACAACTGCAAACCTACCAAGACATGGCCGTCCACCTAAACTGATATCCGGGCAAGTAGAGCATTAATCAGAGAAGCAGACAAGAGGCCCATGGTAACTCTGGAGGAGCTGCAGAGATCCACAGCTCAGGTGGGAGAATCTGTCCACAGGACAACTATAAGTCATGCACGCCACAAATCTGGCTCTTATAGAAGAGTGGCAAGAAGAAAGCTATTGTTGAAAGAAAGCCATAAGAAGTCCCATTTGCAGTTTGCTAGAAGCCATGTGGGGAACGTAAGACCAAAATTGAACTTTTTGGCCTAAAAGCAAAACGCTATGTGTAGCGGAACACTAACACTGCACATCACCCTGAACGCACCATCCCCACTGTGAAACATGGTGGTGGCAGCATCATATTGTGGGGATGCTTTTCTTTAGCAGGGACAGGGAAGCTGGTCAGAGTTGATGGGAAGATGGATGGAGCCCAATACAGGGCAATCTTAGAAGAAAACCTGTTGGAGTCTGCAAAAGACTTCAGACTTGGGCGGAGGTTCACCTTCTAGCAGGACAACGACCCTAAACATACAGCCAGAGCTACAATGAAATGGTTTATATCAAAGCATATTCATGTGTTAGAATGGTCCAGTCAAAGTCCAGACCTAAATTCAACTGGGAATCTATGGCAAGACTTGAAAATTGCTGTTCACAGATTCTCTCCATCCAATCTGACAGAGCTTGAGCTATTTTGCAAAGAAGAATGGGCAAAAATGTCACTCTCTACATGTGCAAAACTGGTAGAGACATACCCAAAAAGACTTACAGCTGTAATTGCAGCGAAAAGTTGTTCTACAAAGTATTGACTCAGGGGGGCTGAATACAAATGCACACCACACTTTTCAGATATTTATTTGTAAAAAATTTTGAAAACCATTTATTATTTTGCTTTCACTAAGGAATTAGTGAATTATGTGCCACTTTGTGGTGGTCTACCACATAACATCCCAATAAAATACATTTATGTTTTTGGTTGTAACATGACACAATGTGAAAGAATTCAAGGGGTATGAATACTTTCTCAATGCACTGTAATAATGGGGAAAAACACAGAGTTTATAACTTTCTATTTACCTAAACTAGTGAGGAACAGACCCCTCTGGCTATCCAGCTGACTATCATTGGTTCCAAGCTGAGAAAGGCACACAAGATAAAATTAACTGAGTGAACTGACTGAAATCTCTCTACAGATGAAAGTATTATTAAAACAAAATAAATCAAACCTCACTTACCTCGAGTCATACGGTAAAAATATCAAGACACTTTTCAATTTATATATACTATATACAGATATATCTATACAAGATATTATCTAAAATAACTCAATTATGATTAAGATAATTGTATCATGTCTATGTTTTTACCTGTAATCCTTATGGAAATACATGTGATTCATAATCTACAGTATAGGAGGAGAGTCAGGAGTAAGATGGAAAATGTGTACAAATTTTTTTTAAGGAGTAATCATTCTATCACAAACATCGCACAAACAAAGATATAATACACCAAAGACTAAGATTACAAATAATGCCACAAACTCCCTGGAGGAATATAATTTTATACCTTCTAAATAAATGGACACATTTCAATTAATCTAAGGATTCAATTAGTTATCATCTATAGATTAAATCAAATAAATCTGATTGTATTCCCAAAAGACCTAATATAGGGATTTCTAGTCTTATGCTGCGTACACACGACCGGCTTTGCCGTCGGAATAAACTCCGAAGGTTTCTCCGACGGAATTCTGCTCAAGCGGTCTTGCCTACACATGGTCACACCAAAGTCTGACCGTCTAAAACGAGGTGACGTACACCACGTACGACGGGACTAGAAAAAGGAAGTGCAATAGCGAGCGCGCCACCCTTTGGGCTCCTTCTGCTAATCTCGTGTTTATCTTGTGTTAGTAGAAGTTTGGTGAGAGACGATTCACTCTTTTCAGTCCATTACTGCTCTTCAGTTTGTGCTTGTGGGTTTGTATCTGCTTTTCAGAGCGTGTAGACAGTTCGTATCTGTTTTTACAGTGTGTTCTTGTCCGCTCATTTCTGATTTTCAGCTCGCTCTTCACAGGCCTTGCTGTTCTTCAGTGCGTTCTGATCAGCCGACCGTTTTGAAGCCATGTTGCATGTATGTACTCGTCGTAGAGTTCGTGCTGTGTGGAGGCTGGGTTTTGGGGTTCATTCTTTGACCCAAGCCCAGTTCATGAACAGGGTGGACCAAGAATTGGTCATTGCAGCGTGACCAATTCTCTCATATGCCTTTGCTTCGTGAGATCCAGGAGAATAATCCTAATGATTTAAGGAACTTTCTCAGGATGACAGACCCCATTTTTTACCATCTGTTGGCTTTGCTGACCCCTTATATTAGCTGGCAGGATACCTGCATGCGGCAAGCCATCACTCCTGAGCAGAGGCTACTCACCACGTTGCGGTACTTGGCGACTGGGAGAAGCCTGCAGGACCTCAAGTTCTCGACAGGCATCTCCCCCCAGGCTCTGGGGATCATTATCCCAGAGACCTGTTCTGCTATTATTCATGTCCTGCAGAAGGATATATTAGAGGTAAGTTTTGTCTTTTAACATCACATTCTATTGTATTTAATGTTTGCTAATGTTTTGTATTTCTTTCATCTTTCCCTAATTACCATGATTGTAATATGCTGTGAATGTCCCCTTTGTGCCCATGCATGCTGTAATCTTTTAATGCTCCTTTTTTGGCCTACATGCATATTTTCCCTCACTAACCTCCCCAGCATGCTATCCTGGGCCCATATACACCTACAGCCTAGTCACTTAACAATGTATTTTGTCAGCTCCATTGTAGTGCTTTACCCCAAACACCCCCTAAAATCTGTACAAATGTTATTGTTGTCCTTAAATTCAGGCAGAGTGGCAGAGGCTTTTTTTGGGGGGCCCAAAGTCATCTCGATCCCTACCCCCCCCTAACATTTTTACAATGGGCCATCAAAGGGGGGATTAATCTGATAAGTGGCCCTTATATTTTTGTCTTTAAATACTCCTTAAAATAAATGTTATACTGACTTTGGTCAAGAATGTTTGTGTCTAATCTGCTTGCAATGTTATGTGCAAAAGTACTAATATTTTTTTTTATGTTTTGACTCCACAGTTTCCTTCAACGCCACAGGAATGGCAGACTGTGGCCTCCCATTTTGCCAACCGTTGGGACTTTCCCAACTGTGGAGGGGCTATAGATGGGAAGCACATCCACATCGTGCCACCACCCCATTCGGGGTCATACTATTTTAACTATAAGGAGTTTCATAGTATCGTGTAAATGGCGGTGGTGTCGGCACAATATGAGTTCCTCTATGTGGACATGAGTAGAATGGCCGGATGTCAGATGGAGGAGTCTTCGCCCAGACAGAGTTTTACCAACGGCTCCAGAGTGGTGGCCTGGGATTGCCACCTGATGCGGACAATGTTGATGGACCCCCTTCGTCTTTCTTGCTGATGAAGCATTCGGTCTGGGGGGGCACCTGATGAGGCCATTCCCCCAGAGGACCCTCACCTCGGAGAGGAGGGTTTTTAACTACCGGCTGGCCAAAGCCAGATGAGTCGTGGAGAATGCCTTCGGATAATGGCCAGCTGGTTCCACCTGTTTCTGACAGCCATACACATGGCAGAGTATAAACTCAACCACATATTCTTATGCTGCTGCATATTGCACAACTTTTTACGTAAAAGTTCACACAATTATCTTGCCTCAGTTGGGGCTGAGGCCAGACTTACTTCCAATCCTCTTACGGGCCTGTATACTGGCCATCCTGGCTTGGCACCCCAAAGTGCCCGTGAAGTTTGTGAGAAATATGTTAATTATTTTACAGGTAGGGGGGCCATTGCAATGCCAGACAATGTCCAATTTTTAATCATAAAAATAAGATCTGATAAAATCTTGAAATTTCTTTTTTGCTTGTGTTTCTTTTTGACTGTTTCCTAGGTTCTCCTAGTGCACTTGTAGTGCCAAGTGAATTTTCCTTTAGTAAATAAGCCCCATTGTCACTGTAAACACAAAATTACTTACAAAACTGGTATTGGTCATTGAAAGAAGAAGACACACATTGTTGATTATCAAAATGTTTACTCTGTGCACATGTGCGTTATAAAAATTTTTAGAAATTTTTTTTTTTTCTCAATTTTTTGTTTTTGTTTTAGAAACAGGCATGTTTTAAAACATAACATACACAACTCTGGAACTTACAAAGTTCAACGTATAAAAACTGAAGGCAATATCAGACATTATAGTGTCAAAAATGTCTTGATATTGCCTTCATCAGATGGGGTGATGTCACCCCTGTAAAAGCCAAATTTTGAAGATGCACACAAATTGGGAGTCCAAATGGGTATTTCCCTCCTGATGCCATGACTAATGTCAACATGTGCTATCTCCCATTATGGGGGATCAATGGGCGTGTTTTGGGAGTGCAACCCCTTCCTCTCACCTACTAGAGTTACGAGGAAGGGGTTGCACCCACAAAAGGCGTACATTGAGATCCCCTGATGGCAGATAGTACATGTTGACACACTGTGCATCTTCAAAATTTGGCTTTTAAACTGTACAAAAAAAATTGGGTTTACTCCAACAAATGAATGGGATTTTAAAGCAATTTATATTCTCCCCAACACATCTATCATGTTCTTCATATGTTGTTCCATAACATTCAGTTTCTTCCTTATAATGTCTATTTCACCATTTCACAGCATGATTTCGTGGATGAGCCTTTGGGCACTGTCACTTGTGAAAGGTTCAGCTTGCTCTTCAACAACCAGCACATCACCTAAAAATTGGTAAAAAAAAATGTATTATAAATATGTAGGCATACATAGATTACCTGAAGCTGGGGTGTTAGACACTCACCAGTTTGGGTGACAATCTTGCCCACTTCTTCCACCTCTCCTTCCTCCAGATCCTTGGGGGGTCTTGGGCTAATTTTCCCTTCTTGGTGATGTGGGGGGTCCCTGGTGTCCTCTGAGTGGTGTCCTCTGAGTCTTTTCTCCCCTATGAGAATGAAACAAAAGGTATACTTAGCACACAGATATTTGAGTCCAGAAATAGGAATAGGAAACATTGCTGGGAAGTGGGGCACAATTGTCTGTTTTGGGCAGAGTTCCAAGCTGAAGACATGATTTTTTTAACCTTACCAAAGCTGGAATACTTACCTTTTTGTGACAATTTTCACACATGGAGACACACCAAGTATCCACTGGAGCACCTGTGTGGGACACCTTAAAAAGTTTGTTCTTGTGTCCCACACTAGTGCTCCTGAGTCCAGATGTGTAAACAGCTGCTGAGTGTCCTCTCCTTACATTACACGGAAGCTTGAATTTCATTCTAGTTACAGACACATCTAGACAGCAATGTTCAAAACTAAATTTTAAAAAATGGTCATGACCAAATGTATTTATTCTGTATCTGCCCAAAACATCGTATTTAATGAGCGAACGATGTTTCCTACAACCGATTACTGTGCCCACGAACATGAAATTCGCCGTTTTAAAATGTACAACAGTAAAGAAAAGCACATGGCGCAGCATGCAAGTAATAATAATGATAAGAACAAACAAGTACTTACTTTTTAGAAGCACTCTCTTTATTCTTCAATACTGATCCGGCTCCCTCAGTTTCAGGTCAGACCAGCGTTTCCTTATTTGCTCCTTGGAGCGTCGTACCCCAAAATTCTGCCGCAGACTCTTCACAACTTTCGTCGTGATCTTTTGCAAATTAGGGTTTAGGTACGGTTCATGGTTCCCATCATAGTCGTTCCTCCGCAAGATGTACACCATCTCCACCATCTCTTCAAAGGCCATATTGGAGGCCTTAAATCTCCTCCTCCGGGATTGTGTCTTTTCAGGCTCCGGGCTTTTCTCCTCCTCCTCATTACTGGAATCATTTCCACACACCTGCTCTTTATTTACCATGTTGCTCCTACTGCGCGCCGAAGAGAGAAGGGGCGGGGAATCGTCGTACGTACGATCTGTGTGTGGAGGAAGGACGAGCGGAAGTGGCAAGAATCCTGAACGAAGGTAAAATTTGAACTTGCAAATATAAATCCCTCACTCTACTATGATGTGTTGGTGAATGAGTAAAATAGTGAATTCCTAATATAACGTGATCAAATAATAAAGTGCCTATAGTGCATCAAATTGCAATCACACAATTATAAACAGCTGTCTGCAGCAGAACCTCAAGTATATCACAATCCACTCACAAAAATAATTAAATAAGTGATTCCGCGCTACAGTTAATAAATATAATCAAATAAATATTCACTCAATAGATCAATCAATATGGTGTTAAAACCAATTAAATGGTTGAAAACAGTGTAAAAAGTGGTACATAACCAAAATTTTAATAAAAAGCCAGGACAAATAGTTTATAGTATTAATAGTCTCTTGGTCATATTATTAGAAAAAATAAAATAAAAAATAATGTCCATAAAAGGGGCAAAAATTGCAAAAAGGGCATTTAATGTATGATACAGTGGTGAGGAGGGGTTATAAGGGGTAAAAAATCCCATAAAACATAGTCACAAAGCCCTCACCTTCATATACTTGTCTAAAACCGCATCCAGTATTAACCTGAGGTCCGTTTGTCTGACGTTATTACAGCTTCCACCACCAGGGAGTCCTCTGTGCCAATAGGTATGAAATAGCAATCATCCGGAGCGCCAGCATATGACCATGAATAAAAGTATCATCCGCTGTAATAATCTTTACCACCAGGGGGTCCTCTACTTAATCCACCAAATCTCCCAGATCTCACTGCACATCAAACGACTTCTTGTACCTCGTATCCTCTGCAGAGTGGGGGGGAGGGGGAGAGAAGAGGGATGGCAGCGAACAAGGGTGGGAGAGAGAGAAAAAGCCCCAATGGTGTAGTAAAGTTAGAGTACACAAGCTTTATTCAAGATTTAAAATTGGACTCTTACATTAAAAAACAAAGAAATGAGCATAGACAGTTGCTAAGGCGTCTGAACGCCGCTCTCACATCACTTCCTGGTATCGCTCAGTCATCGGCCACGCCCTACGCGTTACGTCATCACATGACTTCTTCAGGGATGCTGATTGGCTGAGACGATCTTATTTATATTCACATAAAATGGATATGGGTAAGCGGCCATTTTGTTGTGGTCCACTCTATTTACCAACGGCGGCCATTTTCCTGTAGTGGACCTAGTGCTTCCATAGCGGCCATTTTCCGAAGAAGTGTTCCTCTGCTGACACTTCCAAGAAAGATGTCTTATTCAATAGGCAGACATAGCGGATGTGCCTAGATAGTCCGTGACACCTCACCGCACATAGATGCCTCTTCCGTTTATATATAACTGACTGTATTAAGTTTGGAATGTGTTGATACTCTGACATAATTACTTCAATATATGAAAGTTAAAATTTACTATATTGTTCTAAACACTCCTAAAACACTGAAATGAAAAAACTAAGCTTAAAAAATTGAAAAAATAAAAAAATAAGATAAAAAATAAAAATAAATATAAAAATAAAAATAAAATTAATTTTATATAAAAAATAAATAAAAATAAAAATGAAAAAATTAAAAAAATAAAAATAATAAACATAAAAAAAAAAACCTATAAAGGACAAACTCCAAATTAAAATTATATTAAATCCTTGAAGGTCAAATTAACCTAAAACTGTGTACCTAATAATTTCCCATACTCAAATATTTTTAAAAATACAATTAATAAATTTAATCCCTAAAAATAATCTAAAATTAGGACATTTAGGATCGCTTCTTATGACAAATATGTAATACAAGGTTATAAATAAACCCAACCCTATAGCCAACTCCAGATTAAATATGGCTGCAGGGGAAAATTCGCCCAAACATGTCTCTACCAGAAATAGAGGGAGAGCCACACTTCAGATTCACAATGGAATAAAAATCTAAGACAGACATATCCTAAAACATTAAAAAATACTTAAAAAACAATTAAGATCAAATTCTACATTTAAACCATCTGGCACTAAACTTTTCATAATATATATCCATCTTGACTCTTTCTGACTAATCGTCCTTATCTTATGGCTACCTCTCCATGATATATTATACTTTTCTATACCCCAGAATTGTAGGTGGGAAGGATCTCGATTATGTACCGTAGCAAAATGTTTTGAAACATTGTGTTTGGGAAACCCATTCACAATGTTCTGCACATGTTCCTTTATCCTGATCTTCAGTGCCAAAGATCTTCAAAGATCTTCCGGGTATGACGTGTGAGCGTGACTCCGCCTTACGCGTTTCGTCATCAGACGTTCTCAAAGACCGTCTTTGAGAACGTCTGATGACGAAACGCGTAAGGCGGAGTCACGCTCACACGTCATACCCGGAAGATCTGGCTGGAATGCAAGGTGGGACGCACGCTCGGATTTGCTTCCTGATCCCATCCTTGCTTACAGCCGTGTTTGTAGTGGACTAACTGCTTGTAGGAACATTTCTCTTTGTTAATAAACTGGACATACTTCACCACGAAAGCCCCCTGTCTATTTTCTTTATATGAGGAGGATATAGCAGAGCGGAGGTGGGGAGTTGTGAAGGAACCCAGGCCTGGATCACTAGGTGGGGACCCCTGAACTGGACCATCGGAGCGATCCCACGGAGCAACGGAGCTTAACCGGGACACTCACAAGAGGCAGCCATACTAAGACACTCACTCTTCTGCACAGTACCCCTGCAGGGGTGACTGATTCTGGTGAGTGGGATAGCACGGGGGGGAGCACTTGGAGTCACCAGCCTACATAAGCACAGAAGTCACCATTTATTATCTCTTGGCATTTATAACTGCATGCTGACCGATCCTGGGCTTCCATAGAACCTATTCAATAGGAAGCCGGAGGGGTGTGCGTGCGGAAGACAGAGAGGCGGCGCGCTGGAACGCAACTTTTGGAACGCAAACAGTTATGCCGAGTGGATAGTGTATGCTGAAGATTTTGTTCCGGTGGATACTCATGTGAAGAACAACGCGGATCCAGGAGGAAGGGGCTCGCTGAACCTGAGAGGGGGATTTTGGGTCTCCAGGATTCCGGCCACAGGATCCATTCATGCCCCTCACCCCTGCAGGGGTTGGGCTTTCTGGTGAGTGGGGGCACAAGAGGGGGCCTGCCAGTCACGGACATACCAAACATTGAAATTCGTTGGGGATTACACACCTGTCAGACATACCTCCATTGGACAATTTATATTGGACGATTTTGATTGCATCACATATGCTAATTTATTTATATCCTATTTAATACTCTCTTTTTGATTTTTTTCACTTTTAAAACACATTTTGATTCACTTTTTTACTATTCACATCAGGAAGGACATAGAAGTTCATTTGGCCCATTTATATGTATTTTTTATGTATTGTTTATGATATTGGGCACTTGAGTGGGTTTTTTAAACATCGATATTACTTTTTATGTCACTTTTATTTACCTTGCACTATGTATGATTTTGTAATTTTTCAGTTATGGTTGTGATTTGCACATTTACACCCTATGCCATATACATATTGGATTAATTTATAGGATTTTAATTAGATTCTCTCACACATGTTGCTGTGACTTTGGTGCACTCTGCACATTTATTGTATATATTTTCCATATATATATATATATATATATATATATATATATATATATATATATATATATATATATATATATATATATATATATATATACTTTTTTTTTCACTTCTTCTCTTTCCCATTACAAAAAATTTTTTTGGTGGGTTGTGTATTACGTTTTTTGATTTTTTATTATCTGTGAACAGCGCCAATCCCCTTTTTAGAATATTTTGGTTATGTGGATTTCACTTCGGTGTTTCCATTTTGTTTGGGGGGCTGCAGTTCTTTGTTTTTACTGATCCTAAGCGCGGAATATTTGATTTCCATTTATTTGATTATATTTATTAACTGTAGCGCGGAATCACTTATTTAATTAAAATTTGAACTTGGCCCATCACTGCTTCAAGATTGAGGCCTATATTGGGATATGATAATGAGAGTTTAGGCTGACATTAGTGATTTTGTCTTGTGTAATGTCTTACAGCAAAGATGAATCACTTTAAGAACCCAGAATTCATGGCCAGTTTCATAGACAGATACAGGGAGATGAGGAATTTGTGGGAGGTGAAACACAGCTTATATTATAATAAACAAGCTAGGAGGTCATCGCTGGAGAAACTTCTGGAATTTGTGAAGACTCGGGTCCCCGATGCAAACATGAAGTTTTTGGACAATAAAATTGGGATCTTGAGGAACATGTATAAGAAGGAGCATAATAAAATCCAGAAATCACTCAGATCAGGAGCAGCAGCAGCGCAAGTGTATGTACCCAGGCTGTGGTATTTCAACAAACTGCAGTTTCTGGACGACCAGCTTGAAGCCAGGGAATCACTTTCTACCCTTACTTGCAGCCTTCCCTCCACCCTTCCTTCAACCCCAGCGGAGACTGACGAGGAACAACCTGGGCCTTCCATCCTGGAAGAAGTGGATGCGCCCAGATGGAGCCAGGTATATTATTTGTAGACATATTTATTGTCCTAATATTAATGATGTTAACTAGATGTTATAATTGATAACTAATTAATGATTTTAAACAAAGTGATTTACATATGAATAGACAATAGTGGCCAAAATGTTTGGGACAAGAAAGAAAAATGCTGGGGTCAGAATGATAGTCTTTTCTATTTATTAACATTCAATTTGCAAGTCATGAGCTAAAAATTGTGTGTGATTGATGAAGCAAAAACTAAAACTATGTCTCTTTTTTATACACAGGATGAGCTCAGCCAGGAGGAGGGTCTGGAAGGTGGCAGGCAGGAGGAGGCCATGCCCAGTGACAGCCAGGAGGAGGCCGTGCCCAGTGACAGCCAGGAGGTGGCCGTGCCCAGTGACAGCCACGAGGTGGGCGGGCCCAGTGTCAGCCAGGAGGTGGCAGGCCCCAGTAGGAGACTCACCCAATCCCAGGTGCCTCCCCTCTGCCTTCAAATAAAAAGGGCCAGGAAGGGGACGAGGACGGAGGAGGCAGCACTGGGCCTCATTAGGGAAGCGAGTCATGTGCTCAGAGGCCCCCCCAACGCTGAAGAGGCTTATGGCTGCTATATAGCCACAAGATTGTTGAAATTGGAGGAGGGCCAATGCTTACTCAGAGCTTACTCGCACGCCGACTATCGAGCGCAGGCCGGGCAGCTGCTGACTCCTGTCTGGTGATCTATGTTATCATCCTCAGTGCCGGGCTAAGGCAACTCCAAATGTAAGCAGCCAATTTGGAATTTGTTTTTATGTTTTTTAATAAAACTTCTTACGCTATGGTCCCTTTCATATTTTTTTTCCAATGGGTTACTGTGGTGGTAAGGAGGCTTTAAATGGAAAGGTTCCCTGTTAAATTTCCTTTGGTATTCAAGCAAGCACATTGATCCACAAAATCAGCCTGTTTTGACCTTCTTTTTAGTTAATGAAGTCATGTCTGTTTGGTGAGTAGGAAATTTAACCACACCCATCGGGTGTAACCTACAAAGACACTGCATATGGTGATGGTGCATGATTTGGAATTACACTACTCAAGAGCTTATGGACTTTTTTGATGAATTATTATTCTAATTGATTACATTACTATTATCAAGCACAAAGCATTTTATTATGTTTATTTAACCACTAATGCATCTAACAATTTGTTAATGTCAATTGGTTATTAGGTACTGGCATAGCACTTATTATTAGCGCCCCCTATCACAAAACCCCAATTGTATTAAACAGCCTGTATATAGTCTAAGCTCCTTTGTCCTACTGCAGAGGAGCAATGGGTTTGGACTAACAAATGCAGATCTAGTTGTCTGCTAGGTTAGTTAGATTAGCAGTACATGGTATAATACATACGAGAGGAAATTAATTAGTCAACTCACGACTCACTCTAGACCCCCGGCATATCTATTTTTAGCAATGAAAACTGAGGTAATTAGTTGTGGATATAAATGTTATGTGTCTACGCCATATTATTAATCCTACTGCTATTTGTGACTGTTAGTGACTTAATTGTAAAATAGATCGTAATTTATTTTAATATTTCCATAGTCTATACTTTAATACAATTTTATTTTGCTTATAAATACCTGCATGGGGGGGCGCATGCGCAGCGTGAAACTGGACGGAAGCAGGGGATAAGAGCTCCGCTAGTACCGGAGACTGAAGCAGACTCCCCAGGGCTATAGAACAACTGAACGAGCACCTAAAGACCCCACACCCCTGGCGGAACACACAGCGCATGCCGGGCCCAAAGAACAGCAGAGGATAAACAGCTCAAAGATCTCTAACCAACTATTTACTCCGTGTGAGGGAGCAGAACAGGATGTCTCAAAATGGCCCAAACAGACACAGTTCCAGCGTGCACATAGCCTACAGCCTCATCTCTGGAGCACTCCACAGGGACTGTGAGTACAATACACAGCTAACAAAAGCTGATCTGGAGGACAGCCTCACCTGTATGTATGATAAGCTAGCCAGGAAATTTCAATCTGAGCTTCACAAGTCCACAAACTCCCTGTCTATGGAAATAGCGGCCCTGGGCACTAGAACAGACCTGCTGGAAACGAAGCATGATGAGCTATGCCTCTCTCACTCAGACCTCAGGAAGGATCATGAGTCCCTTAATGAAATGGTTCAGCTTCTGCAAGCCCACCTTGAGGACCTTAACAACAGAAATAGGAGGAATAACTTGAGGATGCGAGGGGTCCCATAAACAGTGACAGACCTCCCCCAAGCCATGCAAAAATTATTCCAGTCACTTCTCCCTGAAACTCCAGTGTCCTTTACATGTGATAGACTTCACAGAGCCCTGCGACCAAAGCCTCCCCCAGACAGACCTCCCAGGGACATTGTGTTGTGTCTGAAAGATTTCTTAATTAAAGAGGAGATCCTCAGAGCCTCTCGCAACACACCAAATATCCAGCTGGAGGAAATCACGATTCAGATATACCCAGATATTTCACCCACCACCCTGGACAAGCGCAGGAGAATTAAAGAAATAACAACAGTGCTTCAGGCTGCTAGAATTAGATACCGTTGGGGCTTCCCCTTCAAGCTACAAGTCCCACATAACGGTACCACCTATACAGTCACCATGATCCCAGAGGGGAAAGATCTGCTGGTGAAGCTGGGACTCATGGATGCTGCGGATCACCCTAGATTGCCATCCACGCCTTGTCCATCAGCCATTTGGGCTACACTGTCTCCCAGGAGGGGACGCCGCAACCAACGCTAGGCCCCATGGATCCCACAATGGCAGATTTGACCACAATTCTGCCCACATGTACGTTAACAGAAGTTCAGTCTCTACCTTGGGCGGAAGTCCTTTCGCACGCGTTTGATTTACCCCCCACTTCAATCAGGTCGGTTTGAGCTCTTGTCTCCTTCTGGTCTTTTTAGGCCCGGAATCTGTGCGGTCATTGGATCGCAAAGTCACCATGGCATTTGTATATGCACCAAATGACTCTCAGGCTTAGATTAGAGTAGATAAATTCTATTCCCCTCATATGCTCATAGGTGGGGACTTTAATCTGGTGGCACATTCAGACTTAGACAGGAGCCACAAGGGCCATACCACTAATGCCTTCCCTAAATCACTTCAATATCAAATATGAACCCACCAACTGATAGACACCTGGAGAGCTCATAATGTGGGGGTCAGGGAGTATACATTTTACCCCACCCATTCAACAGCTACTCTAGGTTGGACTACATATTCTCCACAGCAGTTTTGTTGGCTAACTCCACCTCAGCCAGAATTCATACTTGCCCCTGGTCTGACCATCATATAGTGTCTTGCGTCTTTTCGCATGCTCACAGATCCAATAGCATTGCCTCAGATAACAGAATACATCTCAGAATACTTTACACACAATGACGTTGGGGGGATTTCCCCCGCATCGTTGTGGGGAGCACACAAGGCGGTTCTGAGGGGAAGGCTTATGCAGCTAGCCTCGGATCGCAAACGTTAAAAGCTTCTGGATATTACCTCCCTCACAGCTGATCTTGAAAAATTATATCACCAACATGGTCGAACCCTTACACAAGAATTGCTTAACCAGATTAATCAGAAAAGAGAATTGTTGGATACTATTCTATCTGAGCAAACTGAAAAATCACTTTGGTTTCCTGCTGTACAGCAATTCGTCTTCGACCATGTTCACGAGGAAACTAAAACAATCCCTACAACCCATACACACATACAAGTTAAGGGATAAGTCAGGGAACCTCACCTCACATCCAAAGGAGGTCTTACACTTGTTTTCCACATACTATCAAACACTACTGACTGCCCCCCAGGCCCCCTTTGCTCCAGCATCCTCCTTGTTGCTGAATGCCATTTTACTACCTAAGCTTACTGAGGAACAATTACAGTCCCTGAATGCCCCCTGCACAGAAGAGGAGGTGGCCACAATCATTTCCACACTGAAACCCTCAAAGGCTACTGGACCAGATGGCTTTACACCCCCTTATTATAAAAAGTTTTCTGGACTATTGACCCCAAGGTTAACAAAACTTTTTAATACAGTTTTAGCTGGAGGCTCATTCCCTACAGACTTGCTTATGGCTAACATGTCACTGATCCCGAAGCCAGGAAAAGATAATTCCCTTCCCCAGAACTACAGACCTATATCCGTCATAAATAATGACTTAAAATATTTAGCCGTATGTTAGCACATCACCTAGCAGCTGTAATCACAACCTTAATATCCCCTGATCAAAAGGGGATTTATCCCTACTAGACAAATTACGGATAACATTTGCCTTGCATCAAATATTATACAGGACGCTGACTTGCACTCACGCAAAGTTTTGATGCTGAGTTTAGATATTAACAAGGCCTTTGATAGTGTCCTATGGCCATATTTAGACACTATCTTATCCAAATTTGGGATCCAGGGAGAGTTTGTAAGTGGGTTCCGTGCTTTATATCGCCAACCTCAAACTAGAATTAAACTTCCTGGATGTTCATCAGAATACTTTTCCCTGGGGAGAGGAACCAGACAGGGCTATCCTTTATCCCCTTTATTATTTTCCCTCGCAATTGAACCCTTGTCTAGGAATATTAATAAACAAATATATACTGCGCTGTCTATAAAATAAATAAAAAATAAATAAATAAAATAAAAGCAGCCAGCACAGCAGTGGATAAAGTTGCAAAAATGACAAATTGGATGAAATGTGCAGCGCTTATGTGATCATATAAACCATAACAAATAATATGAGTACAAAAAACGTGAATAATAAATGATGTGCTCAAAAATACTCCAAGCAGTCCTCTATTATGACATGTGATGTCTATAAACAGAGGAACTTGGACGTGTGATGTCCAAAAAAGAAAAAAGTCAGTGACAAGCTTCAATCATGTGTGATGATAATCCTCAACGACATGTGGATATAATATAGTGACAGTCTTTAACTTCAAATATGTATGATGTAATAACAGTTGATAGTAGATCCACCACCAAGGACACCAGAAGCTGCTTACCAGAGGGATTGAACTCAAATAGGTGTACACCTAATGAGTCAATCAAGCTTTGTGGTATAATATACCAAGGGGATTAGATGCTCTATCCAGATATGACCTCCAGATGGACCTCCGAACAGGTGTAAGGTATGGATGGACTCAGTAGATATAGACAGTCAGCCCCACAATTAAAAGAAAGAGGAAGGCATATAGCGTAACTCCGTATGGAAATTTTAATACATGAAAAGCAAAGGAAATACACTCATGTGTTTAGCAGTAAAAATTTTTATACAAGCGCTTGATTTTACTGCTAAACACGTGAGTGTATTTCCTTTGCTTTTGTTACCCAATCTCGTTACCCAATCTTTTCACAGCATTAGACACCTTCCACAGTTTATCAGGTCTGGGAGTTAACCCCTCTAAATGTGAAGCTATGCCTATAAACTTGTCGCAATCCTTGGTCTCATCCCTAAAGAGCAGCTTTGAGTTCTCCTGGAACACTGAAACATTGCAGTACCTGGGTATAAGACTAGCTCCAACCCTTAAATCTTTATACACAATTATCCCCAGGCCTTCTCCAATATTAAAAGGTTGCTAGCTCAGTGGTCCTCTTTTCACATCTCCCTTTTGGGCCGAATACAGGCAGTCAAAATGTCTGTCCTTCCAAAATTATTGTTTTACTTTAGGGCCCTCCCATTGTATGTGTCAAGATCTACCTTATATTCCATTCAATCAGATCTACTAAAATGTATCTGGCAGGGTAAACAACCACGCATGGGCAGGCCACTGATGTTTAGCGCCCATGACAGGGGGGGACTGGGTTGCCCGAATTTATTGAAGTACTATCTGGCGGCTAGATTGGTACAGTTAGCTCAATGGCATACACCCCCGACTCACATTCCATGGCTGCAGTTTGAGAGAGCCTCCATTAAACCATATTATCTCCCAGGCATAATGTGGACGAATGCAGTAAAACATAGAAATATCTCCCAGCTCAATGGAATAGTTGGGCACTCCCTGTATCTCTGGACCTTGTACAAAGAGAAGTTTGGGCTAATTTTTCAACCCGCTCTTTTGGAGTCCTTTTTGGGCAACCCTGACTTCCCTGGGGCATTCAATGCAGAAACAGACTTTGCACATTGGTCCTCACAAGGACTGGTGACGTTGCACTCATTGATACAGGGTACCACTCTCTGTTCTTTTGAACATTTAAACCAAAACTACGCCATACCTAACTCAGATTTTTATAAATATCTACAGATACGCCACTTCTTCCAAAAGGCTATGTCCCAAATTTGTGGTGACGCTAGAACACCATTTGAAAACTTATGTCACGGAGGGTCCAGGGATAGAGGGACGATATCCACATTATACATGCACCTAAATGAACACCACACAGAAGCTAAATCCCAAGCAATGTTGGGATGGGAAGCAGAGGTGGATCTAGAGTTTTCAGCAGAAGACTGGCAAGATATGATCACTAATATGCATAAATGTACCTGCTCAGTAGCCATCAAGGAAACGGTGATGAAACTACATACTATTGTCCCAGTGATCTACACAAGCTGAGGATCTGTGATTATATTTTATCGCTTCATGACATTGATACATAGAGAAATCTTTTTGCAATTCATGTTCCCATTTCACCATACTGGGTAGTTTGGATTGTAAATATAGGGGGGTGGTAAATTTGTAAAATAGAGATATCCCTTTATGTTTGTTGGAAGGTTTACTTGAGGAAGTCCCATAAGATCTGTGGGATTTCTATAGGTCGGATTGGATTTTTGCATGAGTAGTGGTGTATTTGGTATTTTCTATATCTGTCTACAGTACTCTGTTGGATCAAAGCAGGCGTGAAGAAGTTTTCCTCCAATTTCCTCCAGGCTTGGACTGAGAAGTTAGGGATTAGGTATTCGTAGGTTGCTAGTGGGATTTTTATTTTTCTAATTGGGGTGTCGGTAAAGTGATTATGCACTAAGGAGGACCAGGCATCTATAGTGGCTTGGATGGTTGGGTACGGTGGGGCTTTTGGTTTGTGTTGAATACAGGCAGTGATTGCCAGTGCAGGGAGACCAGGTGTAACAGTGTGTTCAATATCTGACCATCGGTTGTCTGTTTGACAGGAGAACCAGTAACGCATTTGGTCCAATACTGCAACTCTATAGTATATGTGTGCGTTAGGTAGAGCAACGCCACATAGATGTTTAGGTTAGTAGAGTTGTGCTAAGGCAATTCTGTGTTCCCCCCCCCCTATATATATTTTTTCAGACAGACCTCTAGTTGGGCTAAAAAATTTCTGGGGAATTGGGATGGGCAGTGTCCTGAAATAGTATAGGAGTTTAGGCAGCACTTGCATTTGGTATGCAGCTATTCTCCCCAACCAACTGAGGTGTAGAGTATTGATTTGGTTTAGTTCCTCTTCAATTTTAGCTAATAATGGAGGGTAGTTGCTTGAGTAAATGTTGGAGAAAGCGCAAGTCAGCTGCACACCAAGGTATGTAATTGAGGGGGGTATCCCCAATAGACCCTATCAAAGGCCTTCTCTGCGTCTAGAGCTAGAAAAATACTAGGCTTCTTAGTGAGTTTTGCTAGGCGCAGGAGGGTCAACATCCTCCTAGTCCCATCCAGTGCTTGTCTGCCCCTTACAAAGCCAACCTGATCCAGACCTATAAGAGAGGGGGTAATGTCCATCAACCTGTTTGCTAATATTTTGGCGTATATCTTTAGATCTGAATTCAATAGAGATATGGGCCTAAAGTTTTGTGGGACTGAAGCATCCTTACCAGGTTTAGGTAGAGTGATGATTATAGCTTGAAGCATCTCCATTGGGAAAGAACCAACAGAAGCTGCCATGTTGAAAATTTTTACCAATTCGGGGGCGAGGAGGGCAGAAAATGCCTTGTAGTATTCAGCAGAAAAGCCGTCCGCGCCTGGAGATTTGTGCATGGGTAGCGATTAAATAACTGATTCAACTTCCGCAAGGGTGATGGGTGCATTCATTTTTTGTAGTGAGGCTTTATCTATGGAGGGTAGAAGGATGCCCTGTAGGAATTCCTCAATCTCTGTGTCTGAGGGCTGGTGAGTGAGTGGGTCTGTGTTGAGATTGTACAGGGATTCATAATAATCCTTAAATGCATTGTCAATATCTTTGGGATTTTGCAACATGACATTAGTGCAGTGGTGTCTAATGTGCTTGAGATTGGAACGTGCTTGTTTTTTTTTTTTTGAGTTGGGGGGCTAGTATTTTACCTGCTCTGTTGTTTTGAGAGTAATAGGAGACTTTCAGTTTTTTTTAAAAAGTATCATAATTTGCTCTAAGTTCCTGTCTCAGTTCTTCACGGCAGAGAGTGAGACATTTAAGTATTTCACGGGAGGTGGTATTGGGGCTCTTGTGTTTTGCTTCTAATTCTGCTATAGCTTCATGGAGTTGTGACATGCGCTGCATTTTCTTTTTCCTTTCTCTAGAGGCCAATTGTATAAGGGTACCCCTAGCAAATGCTTTATGTGCACACCATGTTGTCATAGGGGAACATTCTCCATTGTTATTGAATCAGAAAAATTCTTTAAGTTTCACTGCTATCTCATCCCTGAGTTTGGGGTGCGATAGGAGGAAAGTATTGATACGCCACAGTGGCTTGTGGGAGGTTTTGCTGGCATCCACAACCTCAATAGTCACGTGTGCGTGGTCTGACCACGTGATGTTGTGGATGTTAGAATTCCGGACATTTTGCAAAGTATACATGTCAGTAAGAAAAAAGTCAATTCTAGAATAGCTATCATGCACAGCTGAATAGAATGTGTAGTCTCTCTCGGTAGTCCTGAGGCAACGCCAGGGGTCATAAAGCCTTTCCTCGTGACACAGCGAACCTAGAGAGGGCCTTCACCTAAAGGCCACCGAGGACACATCTAATTCCGTGTTCATAATCATATTGAAGTCACCACATATTATTAAGCTACCTTTTTGTAAATGTTTTGCCATTCTAATAACCTTGCGAATAAACCTTAATTATCTAACATTAGGTGCATACAGGTTTACCATGGTATAAGTGATATGGTCCATCTCTAGATAGCGTCCGTGGGGATCAGCATGTTCCTGTAAAAGAGAAAAGGTTAGTGTGTCCTTAACAGTGATCAGTACCCCATTTTTCTTGGACGTATGCTTGGCCGTAAATACGTGCGGATATTTGGCATGTGTACATTTTGGGGAGTTTCCACTAGCGAAGTGAGTTTCTTGTACACATAGGACATCACATTTTGCTTCCAAGGCTGTTTTCCAGAGGGCTCTACGCTTGTAGGGGCTGTTCAAGCCTCTCACATTTTACGACATCAACTTAAGATTCATTCCAGTGGTAGGATGTGCGGCAGTGCCATCTAGTGGTAGGTCTAGGTAGTAGGAGTGTTTCAGTAGGTATGGCCAGTATGCATAGGATCCGAGGTAGTAATGCCCTTGTAACTTTCAAAACAAACATTTTAACCGAACAAACTTGAACAGTTGATAACTGGAGAGATTCAAGCCACATGTATTGCGGGTAAAAGGTTACGGAAGTCATCTCGTAACTAGAGTAGGGGAAAACAGAAGGATAAATCCGTGAACAGCCGAACTTAGATGAAGTTGTAAGTCACCTGGTTTGCAGTATTTCTGATGTAAGGGGAGAGCATTCATTTGGAGAGATGCCATAAAGTAGTACAGTCATGAGTAGGTTGTTAATTATTCTTCCTGGATGTGCGTTGATTGTTGCGTCTATCGTAGAGTGTCCACTGCTCCGCTGCTACTTCGTCTGTGGGAATCAACCGCCATTTACAGAGAAGTTCCAGACCTCTTTCTAATGATGTGATCGCTTGCAATTCATTGTGCATTTCCACCAAAAGCTTGGCTGGGAAACCCCATTTGTAGAGGATTTTATGATTGCGCAGGATTTTGATAATAGGAACCAAGTTGTGCCTGGCTGTCAAGGTGGCTTGTGACAAATCGGCATAGAGTGCAATTCCAGCAAATGGATCAGGAAGGGAAGGGTGCTGTCTGGCGTAGTGCATAAGTTGATCTTTTACGTGGTAGAAGTGGATTCTTGCTATGACATCCCTGGGGATTTGATCAGGCAGGATGGACGGTTTGGGCAATCTGTGGGCCCTGTCAATAATAATATCTGCTGGGCTCAAAGATGGGAGGGCAGTCATCATGAGTTTTTGCAGATAGGCAGTGATCTCTGCTGGTTTAACGTTCTCGGGGACCCCTCTAAATTTGATATTGTTCGTGCGGGCCCTGTCTTCAATATCCGCCATTTTGAGACGCATGGCTCTGATTTCTTCCTCTACCTCAAAGTGAGCATCTACAAGCTCATTGTGTGCCAATGTAAATTCCTCCATTTTATGCTCCACATATTCCACTCTGTTACTGACTTCAGATACTTCCATTTTTGTAGTGTGCATAAACGCTGCCATATCATGTTGAAGGGCCCCCCACAGGGTCTGCAGCATCTCCTTCATGGTATGGCGTGTGTGGAAGATTCCTCCATTTCTTCCCCTGCTTTGCCTGCTTCATCTCTGATCTCCCCCCCTTCACCAAGCCTTCGTTTTTGTTTGACAGGGCTACAAAATGGGGAGGATGGCAAAGGATGGTCTTTATAATGTGACTCACCCGAGGATGGCGCTGGATTGCTGGATGCTTGTGCTGTGGAGTCTGACGAACAGCTCCTGGTGCCGGCGCCATCTAGGAATCCTCGGCTCGCAGCTGTGGGGAAGAAATCAGTTAATTTTCGGGGTCCCTCTCTCTCCTTCCTTTTGAACATTATGCCCACTGTGTGCCCCTTACTCTCCTCTTTCGCTCGGTGTGCTTTGTAGCTATTTAGGTGCGCTGTGAGCCGCTGTATAACACCCGGTGTGACAGAGCTCTCCTCTCACACGTCCATCTGCTCTGGCTGCCGGCTCCGCCCCCTTGTGAAACTGCATACTAGATGGTATTATACACCAGTTAGGATTCACAGAATGTTCCCTACATCTCCGATAGATGTTTCAAGGACTGTGGAGAAAGGGGTACTCTCCTTCATAATTTCTGGCGTTGCAGTGCATTAGGCCCCCTCTGGCAGCAGACAGCTACGAAGGTACTGCAAATAACAGGATTGAACATCACACTGACATTTAAAATATGTATTTTTTTTGCAGACCGACCTCCCAGAGGTCATACCCCCTGGGCAAAAGTTGGTCCACACACTATTTAGTGCTATACAATGGGCAATAGCTCTAAATTGGCATAAACCCTCAGTCCCATGGTCCCAGGTGCTACATCGCATGGAGTCAATAAAATTGATGGAACGCATCCACCACACGCTTGTGGATTCTATGCAAATCTTTGAACGAAAATGGAACTCCTGGACCACATCACAGTTGGCATGAGAGACGGTTGTGCCTCATGGGCACCAGACAGTACCTCTGTGGTTGATAGCGGGAAGGGCTGAGGACCTACTTTCTGTTTTTCCTTTAAAAATCAACATCAATTGTACCTTGACTATAAATGAACCTATGCAGATAAATTGGACGCAATAGATATGCAGTGAGTTTAAGTATAAAACCGGAAACTCTAGAAGCAGTATTATATTTCTCTATTTTCTATCTGTTAGTTGTTAGTTCCTAAGTTTGGTGAAGAAGTGATTGCATAACACAACAAAAACTTATACAATGTGAATAATACCTGACCATCATTGTTATCTCAGCACTATATGTAGATGACTGTTCAGATTGACACGAATTCTTGATTTATATAACACTCTCATTGTTGATCAGTGTATTTGTAATATCTTCTTCCATGTACCTGACTATACTTTTTCAATAAAAAGTTTGTAAACCAAAAATAAGTAAATAAATAAATAAATATTTGCATGGGGCATGAATTTCAGGGAATCATTAATTGGTCAGCATTATTATATTTAAAAATGTATTTTAATTTTTGAGGCACCGTCAAATATCGATTGATTAAACAATCAATATCAGTGACTTAATTAATCGTTCAAAATACCTGACATAATACTGGAAGCAATATTTAAGTGGCAGAACATTGGTTACGGTATCAGACCAGCAGATTTAGAGTTATGCCGCGTACACACGGTCGGACTTTCTGGGAAGCTAGGTCCGACGTACTTGCCGCCAGACTTCCGGGGGACTACCGCCAGACTTTCTGAACGGACGGACTTGCCTACACATGACCGAACTTTACGGAATCCGGTCTTCCCGATGGACTTCCGCCGGACTTTCAGAATGAACGCACTTTCCCACACACGGACAAGTCCGTTCATTTTGAACGTGACTCGGGTACGACGGGACTAGAAAAGGAAGTAAATCTCGCTGCTTCTATCGGCGAGATTGAAACCTTGCGAGCCCCGTCGCAGGCATCCCAGGCCCTTAGGTCTGGTATGGAACGGTAAGGGGAACCCCCTATGCCGAAAAACCGGTGTGGGGGTCCCCCCAAAATCCATACCAGACCCCAATCCGAGCACGCAGCCCGGCCGGTCAGGACGAGCGAGCACCCCCCCTCCTGAACTGTACCAGGCCGCATGCCCTCAACATGGGGGGGTGCTTTGGGGGAGGGGGCGCCCTGCGGGGCCCCCCCACCACAAAGCACCTTGTCCCCATGTTGATGAGGACAAGGGCCTCTTCCCGACAACCCTGGCCGTTGGTTGTCGGGGTCTGCGGGCGGGGGGCTTATCGGAATCCGGGAGCCCCCTTTAATAAGAGGGCCCCCAGATCCCGGCCCCCCACCCTATGTGAATGAGTATGGGGTACATGGTACCCCTACCCATTTACCTAGGGAAAAAGTGTCAATAATAAAACACACTACACAGGTTTTTAAAATAATTTATTAAACAGCTCCGGGGGGGTCTTCCTCCGGCGGTCCCTCCAGTTCCTCTTCTCCCGGCGTCCGGTTGGTTCTTCTCCGCTCTCTCCGGCCTCTTCTCCCGGTGTTCCAGTTCTTCAGCTGGCTCCTCCGCTGTGTTCAGGCAGCTCTCTTGCCAGCGGAGGTCCGGACTTCTGGGCTTTTGGGCTTCTTGTCTTCTTCCCTCTTCTCTTCTTCAGATGTTGACACGACGCTCTCTCCGGCTGGACTGCTCTCTGAGGGCTCCGTTGTGACTTATATAGGCGGAGACCCCGCCCCCTTATGATGTCACAGTCCCTGGGCATGCTGGGACTGTGACGTTTTAGGGGGCGTGGTCACCGGGTGATGTGGCGGCGTCCATCTGACTTTTCGGCGGCATAAGTGTTAATGGTGGCCGGGTGTGCTCATGGGAACAGAAGAAGGTAATGTATACTATAAACCAAGAAAAGATTGTGCTTGGAGGTAGATACTGATACTGCTGCTCCCACAAATGCAAAGTAAGCAGAAAAAAAAAATGGTGTGCTATGCCTTTAAATTATATTAACATAAGTGCTAAATTAATATATTGATATAGGAGTACCTCAAAATACCATTCATATATTAATCAACATGTTCCCACCTAATATATATAGTGTTGAAAGTGCTAACATGCAAATAAATTCATACAACAAAATCCATCCTTTGTGCAATGCCGTCACTTCCGGTCCTATTGACGGAACTACTTGGACCTTGACAGATCGCATCTTTGGTTCACTAAACAGCATGGCATGACCTTTATTCACTTAGAGATCATAGCCTTCTGGTGAGTGCGCAGTCTATATCTGGTGGTGGATATCTGGTGTACAACACAAGAGGAGCATGTGGATGAACTGAAAGTGTCCTGGTTACGAACCTGGTGGAGGAACTGGAGTATCATTGATGGACTTCACCTCATCTCATGGACTTATATTTTTTTGGCATTTTAGCATATTTTGCACTTTTTATGATTATTTATGTTTTCATGGAGTGTTTTTTTAAACATTATTTTTGTATATTACATATTGGGCGCCTTACTTTGATATTGTTCAGATTGTGGAAGGTGGAAGGTCACACTAAACGGGCAGCTTCCCATTTAGTTATATATATATATATATATATATATATATATATATATATATATATATATATATTAATTTCACATTTTTGGTAAAGGAGGTAGGCACTTTTACAATTTCTGTATGACATCAGTAATGCTAGACCTCTAACTTAACTTTTGAAACCTCTAACAGTTTCAAAAGACCCAGGAGGATATTTTTGGTTCACTCCCTTCGGGTCTGGTGTGGATTTTAAGGGGAACTCCACGCCAAAATTAAAAAAAAAAAAAAAAAAAAAGGGTGGGGATGAGCAAGCACCCCCCTTCCTGAAACATACCAGGCCACATGCCCTCAACATGGGGAGGGTGCTTTGGGGTCACCCCCAAAGCACCTTATCCCCATGTTGATGGGGACAAGGGCCTCGTCCCCACAACCCTTGCCCATTGGTTGTGGGGGTCTGCGGGTGGGGGACTTATCAGAATCTGGAAGCCCCTTTTAACAAGGGGGTCCCCAGATCCAGCCCACCCCCTATTTGAATGGTAGGGGTACAATGTACCCCTACTCATTCACCAAAAAAAGTGTCAAAAAGTAAAAACCACAAAAGACAATTTTTGACAATTCCTTTATTACAAAAGAAAAAAAAAATGTCCCGCGATGTCCATCCATCTTCAATCATGCCGCCCAATGGACCCGAAAAATAGAAAAAAAAAAGAAAATACTCTGCCTCCATGGGAGGCTGTTTTTTCACTGTGACAGCTGTTATATAGGCAAGGGCAGGGTCACCCGCTGAGGTAACCAGATGACCCTGCCTCCCTCTGATGGCACATGATGTCAGAAGGGGCAGGGTCACTCGGTTACGTCAGGGGGTGGCCTTTCCCTTGCCTATATAACAGCTATCACAGCAAAAAGACAGCAGTTTGCAGGACGCCTCCCATGGAGGCGGAGTATTTTCGTTTTTTTTTCAATTTTTCAGGTCCATCGGGCGTGAAGATGGATGGACATCGCGGGACATTTTTTTTTCATTAATTTTTTTAATAAAGGAAGTGAAAAACTGTCTTTTATGGTTTTTACTTTTTGACACTTTATTTGGTGAATGGGTAAGGGTAAAATGTACCCCATACCCATTCACATGGGGGTGTGTGATCTAGGGGCCCCCTTGTTAAAGGGGGCTTACAGATTCTGATAAGCCCCCCCCACCCGCAGACCCCTATAATCACCGGGCAAGGGTTGTGGGGAGGGACCTCAAAGCACCCCCCTATGTTGAGGGCATGTGGCCTGGTATGGTTCAGGAGGGGGGACACTCGCTCGTCCCCCCATCCTATCCTCCAGGCTGCATGCTCAGATAAGGGTCTGGTATGGATTTTGGGGGACCCCCAATTTTTTTTACATTTTGGAGTGGAGTTCCCCTTTAAATCCATACCAGCCCCGAAGGGCCTGGTATGGATTTTGGGGAGGGGCCATGCTGTTTTTTTATTTTGGTGAGAGTTCCCCTTAATATTCATACCAGGGCCTAATATGGACTGGGTGGGTACCCACGCCATTTTTTTCTTAATTCTATCATAGGGTTCCCCTTAACCACTTCAATACACTGTATTATATACTGTACACTGACTGCACTGTATATATATATATATATATATATATATATATATATATATATATATACACTAGACTGCCTGCACTGTATATATAGTCTAAACTGCCTGCATGCCACTAACTAACCTGCCTCTAGCTAACGTTCTCTCAATCAAAACACTATATACGGTCGCCGTGTAAGCAGCCTTATATAGTGTGAGGCATGGACTTAGCCCCTGCCTTTAGCCAATCATGGCTCTCACAGCAGAGCGCGCTGTGATTGGCCAAAGCTTGCAGGCCAGGTACATGCTTTGGCCAATCATCACATATCATCAGATATCAGATATCAGATATCAATGCACTGCGATCTTGCAGTGCATTATGGGGCATTCTGCGGCGCTCGAATTTGCTGCAAACGCCCCATAATGTTCGGTATTCGGGGAACAGGTGAACACACAATGTTCGAATCGAATTTACGTTTGTCTCGAACCGCGGGCCTATCCCTACCTGGGATAGGTGGATAAAGCACTACATCTCCACTTTGCAGCCCCAGATCAAGGGGTTAAACCTCCAAACCTAATTCGAAACCTTGTTACTTTGTTCACATTAAAGACTGTCCGTCTCAAAGAAATGATTGGTCGTTAGGCCCTATACAAGTTTTCCAAGTGTGGATGGGAGAGTCAGAAATGTTGAAGTTAAAGTTTGCAGAAATAAACTTGTTCCTCAGACCAGTTTCTGAACTAATCTTGTTGTCACCTTATGACTCAAATGGTAGTGTTGGCTTATAAGAGATGGGAACTGCCATGCCTCCAGCACAGGTTTTAAATATGTTTGCTGTTGTTATTTCTTTGACTTGTCTTGGGCCCAGCTAATGGACAAAGTGTACTACCTCACATAAGTACAGAAATGTGTGTATCAGCATATTGACCCTACAGGGCCAACATGCCTCCCATGATTCTTCATTCAGAGGAAGATTAAGCATGTGGAAGAAGCCAGCCACCAACTTGTTGAGCCTGCAGGAACACCATTTTCCATAGTGCCAGCATTTCTGTTAAGAAATTAACCTTATTTGTACCTAGCATCTGCCACACCCTGTAGTAATAAAAGCCTTTGTTTAATTTTTGAATTTGTGTGTAATAATGTATACCTTTCTATTTTGTATCCTGTTTCACCAATCATAAAAAAAAAATTCAAGATGCATATATACAGTCTGGCCAATTGGAGGATAGGAGGAATTAGCTTCATGTCAAGCTGCACACGTCACAGTGTACTATGTAGAGAGAACAGAATAAATTATATATCTGCCAGTCCTGCCACCATCATGGATCCCTGGGAATTATTTAATAGAAGAAGGATATGGATCTGCTTAGTTCTAACCAGGATATTCTAATAGTATTTTCCAAAAGAAGAAAACACGGCAAATGTTTATGATGCACAGTATATATAACCAATGTGCGGCGCTAAAGTCAAATGTAACATGCAGTCCGGAATACAAGTGATAATCTCACCCCCATACACCAGCACATCTCAGTGCGGTTTTTAAATATATTAAATGCAGAAGTTGTGGCTTTACCAGGAGGTGGAATGAATATGGGATTATTATTGAGGACTGTGTATATACACACTGAGCAGTGGCGGCTGGTGAAGTTTTAGGATGGGGGGGCGCCAGACCCCGCCCTTCCTTTTTGACCCCTCCCTTCCTTTTTGACCCCTCTCACTTGGTGAAAATAGGCGTGGTTTAAGTGAAATAGTGGGCGTGGCTCTAAGGTGGTGTGGTTAGCGTCTGAGATGAACGAGGGATGGAGGGAGAGGGAGAGAGGGACAGCAGGCCTAGATCCTACACAACAATAGAAATGTGTATTCTAGAAAGTTTAACAATCAGCAGATAAAGATACTCCAACCACCTGGTGTTAGCACTTCAATCATCCCGGCACCATGGTTGTTATGGTGTCAGGATGATTAAAGCGCATTATTTCTATTATTACATTGTAATATAAAATTAAATCATTCAACTCACCATAGTGCAGAATCAGTGGGAGCCCCGAGTGTGTCACTAGCCACGTCGCCTACAACCAGATGCCATCAGGCGTCCCCAGCAGTCCGTCCTTACATCAGGTGCCCCCAGCGGAGTCCCTCCTTACATGCAGCCTGTGTCACATCAAATGCAGCCTCTGTCACATAAAATGCAGCCTCTGTCCCCCCAAATGCAGCCTCTGTCCCCCCAAATGCAGCCTCTGCCCCCCCCCAAATGCAGCCTCTGCCCCCCCAAATGCAGCATGCCTGTGTCCCATTACATGCAGCATGCCTGTGTCCCATTAAATGCAGCCTCTGTTCCCATTAAATGCAGCCTCTGTTCTCCCAAATGCAGCCTCTGTCCCCCCCAAATGCAGCATGCCTGTGTCCCATTAAATGCAGCCTCTGTTCCCCTAAATGCAGCCTCTGTCCCCCCAAATGCAGCATGCCTGTGTCCCCCCCAAATGAAGCCTCTGTCCCCCCCCAAATGCAGCCTCTGCCCCCCCCCATGCAGCATGCCTGTGTCCCATTAAATGCAGCCTCTGTTCCCCCAAATGCAGCCTCTGTCCCCCCAAATGCAGCCTCTGCCCCCCCCAAATGCAGCATGCCTGTCCCCCCCCCAAATGCAGCATGCCTGTGTCCCCCCCAAAATGAAGCCTCTGTCCCCCCCAATGCAGCCTCTGCCCCTCAATACAGCCTCTGGGGGGGCGGCGCCCAGGCGCCCCCTATGGACGGCCCGCCACTGACACTGAGCACTTGCACTTTATTTTACTTTTATTATTGAGCACTTGCACCATATTTGGGATATATTTTATTTCTTTTTAGAGTTTTTAGCATATTGTATATATGTGCTACCCTGTTACATGTTCACTTTAGCGCCGCACATTGGTTATATATGTTTGCATTGTCACATTTTGAGGAAGTGTGGGGAGTGCTGGCAGCTATTTTTTTAGCATAGTTGTTAATCATTTATTTCACTGTTTAGGTCTGTTGAGGTTTTAGTTTCAGCACCTCACAAGGTTTATATATATATATATATATATATATATATATATATATATATATATATATACAGTGTTTTAGCAAACTAAGGACCTTTGTCTACATGTTTTGTGTTTGTGTCGATGACATCAGTTTGACATCAGTTTAAGCCACTTCTGAGTTCACTCAGAAATAATTGGCTCATTCAGTAATTTGCAAGTGATGCACTGATTTTTTTTTAAACCATGTTATTCAATAATGCAATAAATAAATAAATTGTGAAATGTAGCTTGACGCCTTATAGCTACACCTTTTAAACTTTTCTGACTACATTAGACAGGTTGCTATGGGTTACTCTACTTCACATCTTGATACTGCTATTTGCATTGCCTTACTGCATAAATATAATGTGATGAATATCAGTCAGTGTATCAGAGGTATGATATTTTTCATAACAGTCAAAGACTTGGACATTGCAGCTGACTATATTCCATTGCCTTCATAGAAATAGAACAAGCCCTGCCTCATCTTTCTTCAATTTAATTGCAAGTTGGAAATCAATTGCACATAAGTGTGGCGTGATATTGTCTGTCCATGCTGCAAATGTTCACTAAAACACCCTTTACATCTACAGTATCAAGGCCAAGCTCTTGGTAGAGCCCATTTGAGTGGAGATATCTTCTGAAAGAAGAAGAACCAAATGGATCAAAGTAACGCCATGCACATTAATGCAAGAGGTGTAACTGAAAGGCAAATCTATATGGAGTCATTATTTTTACAATATGTATAATTGCAATAGCTAGTGTTTAAGGTTAAAAACTAAGTGAAGCAGAAGATTGCAGTAAAATTATTATCTACCTTTAAAAGCATCCTTTCCACTGCTTTAGGTGCCTGAATACTCAGAGAAGCCTGAATCTTGACTGGTGTCATTTTGCAGATCTTTTTAATATTCAGAACAATGCTTTCTATTGTCAATCAGGGTTGCATAAATCAAACCAGAAATCACACTTTAAGACAAGCCAGCAAGATAAAGTCATGCTGAGTAGAGCTAAACATGTCTTAGCCTCTGTGGTGTCCTTGTCATTTAATGTTGTTGTCATTCATCAGCCATAGTTGTAAGATACAGTCACAAAATGTGGTCATCGTGTAGCTCTCTACAGGAATTATAAATCCAGTGTGTAATAAACTTAAAAGTCTGATAATAATTACACTTTAGTAATGGTGCTCTTTTGGGTGCCAGGCACAAGCCAAAATTGCTGTCACAGTATATCACAGTCTTCATTGGAATTCATTCTTCTGTAAAGAAAACATTTGCTTAGAAAAATTACAGAGTTAGTAGTCACGCTGATCCTCTAAATAGGCAAAAGAGTTAGAACTGCTAACTTGCCTGCATGCTCTGGGTAATTAATGCCATGTTGATCAACATGGCATCCAAAAGCTGAAACCTACTGCTGCCAGGGAATCCAGCCAGCATCCATCTCCTGGGTTGATTAAACACTTTGGTGTGAACATATTTTGACGTGTATGGCTATTGCTTTGGATGCATTCTCTTACTGTAAATCATAAGAAACACTTCAGGAGGTGTCACCTGGACCCTTCATTTTACTGTATATGTAATGGCAGCCAGGAGACTAGCATTTTCAAGAGGATGTGTCAGCATTTTCAAGAGCATTTTCAAGAGGATGCGTCTGTAATGTAATGTAGCCGCCATATAGCATATATAACACATATTTATTTAAATGCCCAACGCGAATTTGATATTCCAGGGACATCAGTGAGATAACTAACTACTGTATTTAAAAAAATGGCATACTGTTATTTCTTATCCTGTTGAATGATATATAGGACCCTATTGGAAATGTTGCACATTGTCCAAGAAAAACTGTTGAGGTTGTGAGCTAAGAGCTGTAAGGGGATTCATACTATAGCTGTAGTATAGTTCTCTGCATTGGTATTGCATAGCTCCCAACTGTCCCTTATTTGGAGGGACTGTACCTGATTTGGAACAAAGTCTTGTCCTGTCCCTCTTTCCTCCACAGTTGTCCCTCATTTTGGTCTGATCTATATAGTTGTATATAAAATGCACGTTTTATCTTTCAAGAAGTGCTTCCCAGTGCTAAACCTTTCATCCAACTTCTAAACAGGGGGTGTTTCCTATGTTTGTCTACTTTTGCTAATAGGTGTCCCTCGTTCCCATCTCAAAACTTTGGGAGGAATGGTAACGACATAAAGGGGGTTATTTATGAAAGGTAAATCCACTTTGCACTACAAGTGCAAACTACAAGTGCAAAGTGCACTTGAAATTGCACTGAAAGTGTACTTGGAAGTGCAGTCACTGTAAATCTGAGGGGTAGATCTGAAATGAGGGGAAGCTCTGCTGATTTTATCATCCAATCATGTGCAAGCTAAAATGCTGTTTTTTATTTTCCTTGCATGTCCCCCTTGGATCTACAGCGACTGCACTTCTATGTGCACTTTCAGTGCAATTTCAAGTACACTTGTAGTTTGGATTTGCCTTTCGTAAATTACCCCCAAAATGTTCCTGTCATACAAAGCTGAGGAGAGTGATATGAACATGATGGCTGTAACTTACTTTAGTTCACAAACTGACATTTTTGTACAACAATGTTTGCATGCTTAATCACTTGCCGTCCGCGCTATAGCCGAATGACTGCCACAGCGTGCACCTGAATTTCCGGGAGGCCGTCATATGACGGCCTCCCTTTGCACGCGCCCCACGCGCTCCCTGCAGGGCGCACACGGCACGCGCTGTGATCACCGAGTCACTGAGACACTGAGCCAATGACAGCTGATCACATGATGTAAACAAAAGCTTGGTAATCGTTTTTTTTTCTCCTCACGCTGAAAGAAAAGCCGATCACCGGCTTATCTGCAAGGGACAACGGTCCCAAAGAGGAAGAGGCAATTATGCCTCATCTGTGCCCACCAGTACCCCCTGCCAGTGCCACCTGCCATTGCCCCCTGCCAGTGCCCACAGTGCTCAGCAGTGCCCCTATCAATGCCCATGAGTGCCACCTATCAATGCCCATAAGTGCCACCTATCAATGCCCACCAGTGGTGCCAATCAGTGCCACCTAGCAGTGCTGCCTATCAGTGTAACTGATCAGTGCCCATTATTGCCACCCATCAGTGCCCATCACTGCCACCCATCAGTGCCCATTACTGCCACCTATCATTGCCCATCAGTGCCGCCTCATCAGCGTACATCAATGAAGGAGGCAAATTACCTGTTTGCAAAATGTTATAACAAAATATTTAAAAATTTTTTTTTTTTTTTTAAATTCAGTCTTTTTACATTTTTTTAAGAAAAAATTAAAACCACAGAGGTGATCAAATACCACCAAAAGAAAGCTCTATTTGTTGGGAAAAAGCATGATCGTGCAATTGTCATTCAAAATACATCAGCGCTGAAAGCTGAAAATTGGTCTGGATAAGAGGGGGGTTTAAGTGCCCAGTAAGCAAGTTGTTAAATATGCGTGAAAGGAATATTGAATATTATGGCATTAACAACCTTCTGGGTTTAGCTTTTATTTTCTAACCACTCCAAAAATGTAAGTAGATAAACTGCTATGAGCATTATATTTTCTTTTTCCCATTTTTTTAGGCAGTCACCACCACAATATTAGTCAAGCTCAGCTGTGGCTTTCTCTTTATTGTTCAATCGGAAAATGGGGAAAAGAACAAGACCTAGTTGTTTAACTTAACCACAGTAGCGAAAATGTGAGCTGTCTGGCAGGGCTGTGCAAATCTGAGGACTGGATGGGCAGAAATACAAATCCTTTAACGGGTAATATAAACTATATGTATTTCATTTATGTGTTTAGATGTTTCTTTTGGAGTTCAACTTTAAGTATATCAACCCTGTTTTATGCAGTATATTGATCTAGCCTGGGAAACCAGGAGCGGTGTGTGCATGGTGACCATATACTGCACATAGGGTATACAGACCTCTACATAGAGCACAAAGGATATCGGTCATTTGTTACAATCTTCTTTATTAGCTATGAATAGAAATATTTATATTAGAAAAGAACAGTTTTATTAGAAATTATCATATTGGGTGTAACATTCCATGGTAAATAGATTTTACAGCTTGTAATAATAAACTGCCCTAGGCCAATAAAGCTGTTGATATATCTTCTCTTATCCTGGCTCAGCAGCATATAGTGCTGGCTTTCAGTGGATTTTACTGAAGAACACATGCACGGTTTAAGTAAATAAATAGGTATCTTCCTCGTCCTTGGATATATAAATACGAGTTAATCCTGATAATTCTTTTCTCCCACATGTTTGACCACTGGCCAAATCCCTCAGCAGTGGAAAATATATTCCTTGGAGATTATTTTACATAATTGCAGATATTGTCTTTCAGCGGCTTTATAGAAATGAAAGTTAATTTACAAACTAAAATATTGAGGTTCATCTTTTACAAAAGAAAATATAAATGTATCATTTAATTTACACTGATTGAGGGAATCATAACATATATACCACAAAATGTTACTTGTTTTTATATAACTATATTGGAAATGTGTTGTGTGTTGTATCATATACAACCCACAGGACTCATCCACCCAAAATTGATATTTTGTGTAGGTGGAAGCTGGCTAGTAGTACCCATCAGTGCATTTTCACTCTTGGGTATTCCATTGGTGAAATCAGTGTTTTTCTAGTTCTACTCACTTGCTACACTATGGTGTTAATGACAGACTTATTGATACCAGTGTTGCCTAAGCAGAAAACAAAAACACAAGCCCCAGCATATTTTTACTATTTAGTATGTTAAAGACTGGGGTTTATTGTATTGGAAAATAAATCAAATAGCAAGGTAAAAGATATGTGCAAATTCAACTGCAAAATGTTAAATGCTTGTTTCTAATTATAAAAATATAAACATTATAAAACAGAAACAATACGTGTAACAGATGCCTTCTTATAACAGGCAAAAAAAAAAAAAAAACTCTCACTGTAGGCTTCTGTGGGACACCCATATTTCTTGGTTAGCTGTTACATGTACTGTGGTGCATTATGTAGCTATTGGCTACTGCTCGTTGCTCATAAAGCAAAGGATTAGGATTTTGTTTCATGGGAACATCTTAGAACACCCTATGAATAGGAAGGCCATTATGTTTTTTTGCTAAGCCAATGTTTGTTCTTATTTTTAATTTATTTTTATTTTTAATATTTTTTCTGTATGGGAGCTTTTGTAACTTCTGGTTAAATCCTCATTTGGCCAAGTTTTTATTGATTTTGGTCCAAGGCAAGAATAGCTTTTGGGGAGCCTAAGCACATCCATTCCTGGCCATTTTTTATGAGGCCACCAGAACAAGAGAATTTTATAGCATGCTCTCATTCATTGCAACTTTATCACATTTATATAAATTATATAATTTGTTTTACAGTATCCCAAAAACTTTTATTCAGAGTAACAAACTGTTGGATTATGTAAAATACTTGTTATCTCTCATTGGTTTCCTCCAACATCGTGGGGCTGTTCCTCATATGCTCACAATGACAGTTTTTAAGGACCAATTTGTGACATCTCAGTGAATTCATACAAGACATTGTTTGCAAATGTGTCAAACCAGTTCGATGTCCGCCGGTGACCCGCGATCGCCTAGTACAGAGGCAGAATGGGGATCTACCTTTGTAAACAAGGTGAATCCCCATTCTGACAGAGGACATGACAGAGATCTACTGTTCCCAGTCACTGGAACAGTGATTCTCTATCCTGTCCCTGGCATCCCATCCCCCCTACAGTTAGAACATACCCAGGGAACACAGTTTACCCCTTGATCGCCCCTAGTGTTAACGCCTTCCTTGCCAGTGTAATTTTTACATTGATCTGTGCATTTTTATAGCACTGATCAATGTAGAAATGTCACTGGTCCACAAAAAGCGTCATTTGGGTCAGATTTGTCTGCCGCAATGTCACAGTCCCTCTAAAAATTGCAGATCACCACCATTACTAGTAAAAATAATTAAAAAAAATAAAAGTCCCTAAATCTATCCCATAGTTTGTAGACACGATAACTTTTTAAGCATCAATATACGCCTATTGGGATTTTTTTTTACCAAAAGTATCTAGAAGAATATATATCAGCCTAAACTGATGAATACATTTGTTTTTTTAATATATATATATATATATATATATATATATATATATATATATATATATATATTTTTTTTTTTTTTTTGGATATGTACTATAGCAAAAAGAAAAAAAAATGTATTTATTTTTCAAAATTGTCGCTTTTTGTTTGTTTATAGCGCAAAAAATAAAAACCGCAGAGGTGATTAAATACCACCAAAAGAAAGCTCTATTTGTGGGGGAAAAAAGGAAGTCAATTTTGTTTGGGTACAGCATTGCATGGCCGCGCAATTGTCAGTTAAAACAACGCAGTGCCATATCGCAAAAAATGGCATTGTCATTAAGGGGGCAAATCCTTTCTAGTCTGAAGTGGTTAAAAGAAGCTCTGTCTTGAGGTAATTTTAACCTTTTGTTGCCACAGCTCATGTACTTTTACACCAGCTTCCTCATTTTCTAATGTTTTGAACCAATTTCCACATCCTAGCCACCAATGCATCATCATCATTGCATTATCACCACTTGACACAGAGGCAGACTTATAAGTAGTATTAGCACATACAAGAACAAAAAGTGGGATATCAAATGTTCCTTACTCCCCCTAACTTTTCCTACCTGTAACACTCAGACTGATGCCTAGGTCAGAAACTATAGCTGGAAAATGTTTCCTCCACCTTTAGCAGCCCCCTCCCATTAAACTTTACACTCTGTGAACCCAGCCTGACATCCGCGAACCTCAAACTCGCTCTAAGCTTGTGGGTTCTTTTAGCCCGTGTTCCCGTGCAGTTCTGTTTTGCCGCAGAGCAGACCTCAGAGCAGACCTCTGTCTAGCAGCTCCGTGAAGAGCTCGGCCTGTGGCCACCCCTTCCTCGGCTCTCTCCCCCCTCCCTCTATCCCACATCCCCTACATCTTATCCCCCTACCGACCTACTCCAGACGCCGTTCTTAGTCGGCCAGCCGCCCAGGACACTCCGCGGCTCCGGCCCAGCCCCCCCCGCATTACCACGCCAGTCCCTCTCCCCTCTGACTCTCCGGCGGCCACCTTCAGCAGCCGGTCGGCCGTTCAGGACACTCCGCGGCTCCGGCCGCCCTCGGCTGGCTAGCCCGCAGCTCTCCACTTCTCCCCCCTGCAGCATTCTGCCGGTCCCCCCTCTACCCATCCGGACGCCGCCTAGTCAGCCGGCCGGCCGCCCGGGACTCTTCGCGGCTCCTGGTCGGCAGATTACAGCACTTACCGTCCCCCTCTACTGACCAGCCGCTCCGGCGGGTCCGCACCCCTCTTCCTACTGATCATCTCCACCGGACGGTGTGGGCAACAACGTTAGGACAGCCCGCGGTTCGGGCCTAGCCGGCGGCCATCTTGGTACTCCCTCTGCCGGCCAGCCACGGCTTGGGCCCAGCCGGCGGCCATATTGGCACACCCAGGAAAACGGTGCAGCATCCAAGGACTTCCTCCTGAGGCCATCAGCCCCCAGCCACATCACCGCCCGATTGGACCCACTACCCCCTAGTCATCTATCCAGCCAGACCCCCCCCCCCTCTGTGGCCTCCACCGCAGCCGCGGTCTCAATCACCACGTTCTAGCCGCTAGAGTCGGTGGGACAGACCACGGCTGCAGCCTAGCCCAGCCAGCTTGACACCACAACCCCCTCACTGTTGTCCAACAGAGCCCCGTGCCCTCTGCACCGGGAATCGCCCCTCCTGCTACTGGACCTCACTGCGGGGGCACTAGAGATTCACCGGGGGCCAGTCTACCTCAAATCGCCTGAGACGCAGCCACCGCACCACCCACCGCACCAGCTCCCCCTCCTTCACCTTCGGGACCTTCAGCACAGGTAAGCCACCGGGGGCACTCGAGAAGTTGATCCAGGGGCCCTTGTCCGATCGCCCCTCGGGGGGGTCAGGAAGGAATTTTTTCCTCGACTGCACCATTGGCCTACGCAGCCAGAGGTTTTTTTTGCCTTCCTCTGGATCAACGAGAGGGAGGTAGGCAGCCCACCTCCCTCCAGTACCTCCGCTCCAACACTCAGCCGTCACTCTCACCACTCCAGAGCAGTGGTCAGCCATCCGATCCCTCCATCCCCCTGCAAGGCTATCATCGCCACACCAGTGCCTTCGTCATACAAATTTCTTTTCTAGCAACGCCGCCTTCCGCATCATGTGCAACTTCAAGTACACAGCAGATACCCTTCACAGGCTAAGATACACGGCCGCAACTTTACCGACCACCACGCAAAAAAGACTAAAAAAAGAACAATTACTAAGGACCAACCCACAATCAACCATCAAAGGCAGGGAGACACCGATCCAACCACAACAACTAGCATGCGCCCTGATCAACACCAGATCTGCAGTCAAGCACAGGCTGGAAATCCGCGAGTTCATCACCGAAAACAACATAGACTGCCTCTTCATTACAGAAAGCTGGCTAACTTCCGACTGCAACACCATCCTAACTGAATTGGTGCCCAAGAACTACAGTATCCTATCTGAGCATAGAATAGGAAAAAAAGGAGGAGGTCTAGCAGTGATTTTCAAATCGCACCTGGGGCTCACCAAACCAAACTTACAGAACTCAGTGCCTTTCATGGAAACACTCTCACTGCACCTTCAAACAACACCTCAAGACACCATTCACATACTACTATGCTACAGACCACCTGGACCAAAGACCAATCTCCTCACACCGCTCACTGAATTCTTCTCAATGCACACCTTGAAAACCAAAAACCTTCTGGTACTTGGGGATTTCAATCTATGGGCAAACTCCGCCCAAGACCCTATGGCAACCGCCTGCGTTAACCAAATGGAAGAACTTGGCCTGCAACAACTGATAAATGCTCCTACGCATGGTTCAGGACACACTTTAGATCTCATCTTCAAACAGAATATGGACATCGACGTATTGAACAACACCCCACTACCATGGACGGACCACCATGCTATCAAATTTAAAATCACCACTAACACCACTCTCCAAAAACAGAAACGGGCAATAGCAACACACTGGAATAGATCTCAGAAGAAACTACACTCTGAACTCTTCAAAACTACATTGTCGAGCAAAATTCTTCTGCTAAACCCAAACCTCTCAACGGAACAAACACTCAACTCCCTAAACAATGCTTTACTACAAACAGCAGACTCCGTGGCGCCAAAACGCAGAACACCCGTCCGCACAAAAAACTCGAGTTGGTTTAATGGCACTCTCACCCTACTCAAGCAAGAACGCAGAAGAGCTGAGAGAACTTGGAGAAGAAATCCCACCAAGGAAAACCATGCTAACTACAAAGCACTCACGGTGAAATACCACAAGGCAATCTTCAAAGCCAAAAAAGAACATTTTGCAGACACCATCTCATCCGCCTTAAACCGCCCACGGGAACTTTTCAAAATAGTTGCTCAATCAATGAACCCGGCCTGCCTAGAGCCCCCTGCAAACGATACTCAAGAATTCTGCAATGAGTTATCAGATTTCTTCATCGACAAAATCGACAACATTCGGAAAGCAATTCATCAGAAAATAACAACCAACCTCACCCAACCAATGCAAAAAGAGGATATCGACACGAACATCACTCAACCACCAAAGTTCTCTTTGTCCCCAATCACCACGGACACGACTAAAAACATCATCAGAAGCCTTCGCGACAGCACATCACCGAACGACATCATCCCCACCAAATTGTTCAAAGCATGTTCCGACATCCTGGCCCCCACCCTAACACATCTCATAAATCAATCATTCAAAGAAGGGACTGTGCCAACCTCCCTCAAGCAAGGCATCGTCAAACCCCTGCTAAAGAAACCTAATCTCGACCCTAAAGACCCTAACTGCCGCAGACCAATAACAAGCCTCAACACCATCTCCAAGATTATAGAGAAAGCAGTAGTACAGCAGCTACAACACCACCTGGAGACACACCACCTCCTGGACCCTCTGCAATCAGGCTTCCGCCCAGGCCATGGCACAGAAACAGCACTTCTCAAAATATGGGACGACACCCTTGAAGCAGCAGATGACGGGGAACCGAGTCTCCTGGTACTGTTAGACCTCAGCGCAGCATTCGATACAGTGGACCACAATACTTTACTTGTCCGCCTCTCAGAAGTTGCAGGAGCCACAGATTCTGCCCTAAAATGGTTTACATCCTTCTTAGAGAATCGCTCTCAGACAGTGAAACTGGGAACATTCACCTCGGAATCTCGGGCAGTCTCCTGTGGAGTCCCTCAGGGCTCACCCTTGTCACCAGTGCTATTTAACATCTACATCCGCCCGCTTCTCAATATCATCAGGAAAACGGACCTCTGCTTCCACTCATACGCAGACGACACCCAACTCTACTTTCGCATTAATGGACAAAAAGATCATCATCAGCAACTACAGAAATGCCTCACTTTAATCAATGACTGGATGACCGCTAGCTCCCTCAAACTTAACGAATCAAAAACAGAACTTCTTCTCCTGCAAGCCAACAAAAATTCCAAAATTGAGACTCCGTGGACACCACCCTCCATCCTCGGACAGACCATCTCCCCCAGCACCAAAGTCAAGAGTCTCGGAGTCATCTTTGACTCAGGAATGACAATGGATGCACAAATAGGATCGGTGGTGAGCGGATCTCACCACCTCCTCCGCCTGCTTCGCAGACTCATCCCCTTCATCCCAGAGGAGGACAAGGCGGCAGTTGTGGGAACGATCATCAATTCCCGACTCGACTACGCAAATTCCCTCTACGTAGGTCTACCCCAATACCAGCTTGCGCGCTTGCAACTCATGCAGAACACGGCGGCAAGGCTGTTAACAGGGAAAAAGCCCTGGGAATCCATCTCCCCATCCCTAAAAAGCCTACATTGGCTAACTGTGAAGAATCGGATCACATTCAAGACCCTCTGCCTCACCCATAAATGCATACAAGGAAACGCTCCGCAATATCTCCGGGAAAAAATAAAACACTACACACCGAATCGCAGTCTTCGATCAGCTAACCAAAACCTCCTCCTCATTCCCAAATACCGCTACAAAGCAAAGGGAGAACGTAGATTTGCAGTCCAAGGACCTCGACTATGGAATGCTCTCCCAACCAACCTCCGCATGGAAGAAAACCACCAGGCCTTCAGGAAAAAACTAAAGACCTTCCTTTTCTAGAAGCTGGCTACAGAGAATACATCTAGCGCCTTGAGGCGATTCAGTTCGCAATTTGCAGCGCTTTACAAATTATTCATTCATTCATTAAGGCAAGCAGGCCTGTTGGGTTACCCCCTAGTTTTAGAACACTAAACTATAGTTCCTGGCCAGATGGCACTAGGAAGGAATGCATGTAACTGGGAAGAATACCTGTAGCCTTAAAGCTAGTCAGATGAAAGGCAGTACCTGGCAGCAAAATCCAGGGACAGGCCAAGTTCAGGGCAGGCAGCAGGCAAGTGTGATCAAATAAATAGTTCCAAGGTCATGGCAGGCAGTGGGTAATCATAATTAAGTAAAGTGTTCCAAGGTCAAGTCAGGTGGCAATCAAAAAGAGTAGTCCAAGTTCAAGGCAGGGGTCATCAACAAGGAATCCTTGACAGGTTAACTAGCAAGGACAAGCAAGGCATGACAGGTAGGGATCTAGGTAGCAGACACTATCACAATCTCAGAGTCCTGGGCTTGTGATGCGTAAAGTCACAAAAAAAAGCACAGTCAAACAGGGGGCAGAAGTCAGAGTCAGAAGGTGTGGCCATAGGCCAAACAGTACTAGAAAAAGATAGTCGCTGTCTATTATTGAAGGCACCCTGCACAAGCTGTCCCTTTGCCAGCCAATCTGTACAAAGCGAGCGCTATCTTTGATTCTCAACAATGAAGATGTGTACAAGCGGAAAGCAGCTGAGTGCTGGGGAATGCAGTAGGAGCGTGAGTCTGATTCACAATACCCTAGAAATTTTGTAGGTGCTTCTGGCACCTTAACAATTTTATTGTGCAATGAGGAAAATATAGAATGTCTTTTTTAGAACAGTGTTCTGTAAAAAAATGTTTTTTAAAATGATAGGCTACTTCGCAAGATCATATTTTCTAGTTGACTGATTAGCCATATGCTGGGTATACACATACCTAAAATTGGCTGGTTCAGCAGGAACTGGCTGAATTTCGGTACATGTGTACCTCTGTCTGTTGAACTGCCCTGCTGAAAAACCAACATTCAATCAGCACATGCAGCCAATGGCTGCAGCACCGATCTGTATATTTTGACAGGGGGGAGAGTCACCACTCCCAGGATACAATGGTGCATCCACATCCCTTGTGAAGATACAAGGATCTGTCAAGATTTTTTTGTTCAACCCACTTATGAATTAAAAAAAAAACTTGCTGTAGTATCACACTATCAATGAAATGTTATAGACACACAAGGCTTGGGGAGAGGCTAAAAATTACAGTTTGCACATATATGGCATAAGACCTAGAATTGACAGCTAGAAGACTGTCACTCTACTATGGCAATATTTAATTTTCTGTTAGGTGTAAAGACCCAGAGTAGGAAACACAGTACTCCACCCACAAAAATACATGCGCTGTACATCAATGAAGGCCCACTGTTATTGGACCGGCAGGCAGGGCATCAATATGCAACTTAATTATACATAGAAATGCATGACTAACAGCAATTTTTGTGAAAGGATGTGTCATTCTTGGAACCTTTCTGACTTTGGCCATTGCCTGTGCTACTTGTGCAGAAATCCAAGGCCTGGATAAAGTGACTCTTTAAAGCATCTCTATAGCCAGATGAAACATTTTAAAAAATACCTCCCTGACAAGAAAAAGGTGAACACTTAACTGCCCCACTGCCTGTGCCAGCGATCTCATTCTTCTGAAGAGCTGAACTTGTTATACAGTCTTCTGCATCTGACATTTTCAGGAGTGTTTCCTCCTCTGTGATTCCTTCAGCAGCCCCCATGTTACAGCAGGACACAGTAGTGACACAGGTGCTGGCAGAAGGAACAGCTGAGCACAGCAGTCCACCACATGCCTAAAACTCTTCAGCAATTAGCTAGTCAAGAAGATCAGTGGTACGGCCAATGGCACAAGTAAGCAGGGAAGACAAGAAACCACCAGCACTCCAGCAGTTCTTTCTCACTCTATTAGTGAGACATCACATATGGTAAGTCAAGTTTAGCCTACATTTTAGGGCCACTCAGGGTCCCTTCATCAAGACAAAATAGTGTCAATATTGCATTGCAAGGCGCTGTCCCTTAGGGTCACTACAACCACCAACATTCTACAGTTGTTAAACACTATAACGAGATTAGCTCTTAACTGTTTCATGGAGCATCTTTTCTTACTATTTTCTATTCCAAGTAGGATTTTTTAAAAGTTCATTGATCCAGCAGCACAGCAGCAGAGTCACTATAAGTGATGTATATGTAACATCATAAATAAATTCAGGTTTTAAAGCAAAATCTTTGTGTGCTTTGTAAATTACATATTCACCAAATAAACCCTGTGAGTAATAACCAGCTTTATGATATTTGTGTGCATTCAAAGGTATTTTATTGTGGCACCTGCAACATAAAATGAGGTTGTGCGAAGCTCAGACAATGCTGACCCTGTTCACAGATCTCTCTCTACTCTGGCGTTGGTGTTTCTTTAATCGCAGGCACCTGCCAGCCTTGCTCTCAGGGCCCATCTTGTGACAGCTCTTACTTTGCCTTTGTTTGTTCTCATAATTTCATAACCCATTGCAGATAACATTTTTGATGTGAGAGGCAATCAGAGTGTGAAATTTACTGCCGGAGGAGGTTGTGGCCTCACTTACAGAAAACAAAAGTAATTTTTCAGGATTATAGGTAGGGATAGGTTAGGTGTGTAACCTTTCTGTTGGTATAAACACAAAAAAGTATGGCACATAGGATTAACTGAAATATAAAACCATCCATCCATCTATCATTTCTGAGATTCCTGTTTCACTCACAGTCTCTTGTAGACAAGGGATAATAATGTGCTTGTGCCTTGGTTCATATTTGTAAAATTTGCAGACCTATATATTGGTAAAGCAGATCTTTTTTTGTAAATGAAAGAGTTGTTAAAAATAGAAAATAAGATTTTTTTTCCAACACTGTTTTTCTTGTCCCCAGTTCACGTTACACTACACTGTCAGCTTAACAAAGTACCTAACTAATTGAAACTAAACCCATCTATTTAAATGTTTCACAAAACAGTTACATTCAAGACATGCTATAATGATAGCTATCACAGTTGCTTGTGCTTTTAACGGAACTATCAAACCATCAAACAGCTGATGTCATACAGTAACTGATCACATGTCAAACAATTGCAACAGTAGATCAAACAGAAGCTAAGATGCCAGTTTCCTTGGCTAAGGATTAGAGGGTTTAGTTCCATTTTAAAGTGGATGTGGAATATCAGAGAAGTTTTGCATTTTCAATAGGTAAAGGTTTGCAGATGCCCAGTGTGCTCCTGTACCAACGTCTTTGCTGATATATTGTATTCCTCATTTGCTGACAAAAAAACTTTTAAAATATACAACTCACATAGCTTGACACGCTATGTTACATTCTGCACTCTTAAGATTCGTTTTTTTTTTTATGTATTGCAGTTTTGTACATTTTAAATAAATGGCTTGAACATTATTTTTATCTGAGCTCCTCTTTTCTCACAGGATATCACCATTTACATATCCACTGGAGGGCTTCAGTTATCCTAATCAAAGTGGATATCTTTGCCTTCCGTTGGAGTGAAGGAACATTAGGGATCATGTACATCTTTAGCCTGAAAGAATATATCCCACAAAGCATAACCTGACCTCTGTTTCATCGTGAGGTCAAAGTATCCGGTGAGCTACCCTTCTTGTGGCAGGGTGAAGGTCATGTTCTATATGTTTTACTATACTGGTGTAATTTCATTACAAGAACTGCCTACTACTGGATATTAGGATTGCATAGACTGTATATCATCCTTTTTATGCAAACAAGTAATCATTGTGATTCTTATGTAGCGCTACCCCCGAAGGAACCACTGGTTGAGTTGGGCCCTCTGTCCCTGGCCTTGACCTTCTCAAAGATCTCAGTCCCTCTGACACACCAGACTGAGTGCACAAACACACAATATCCCAGAAAATCAATGACAGTGACACTAATTACCAAGCATTTTCTAGAAATAGGCACCACACTGATTGTAAAGGCAAACAATATATTGTCACCAAAAAAGTTAGTAATGAGGCAAGCAAAGAAAATAATGAATGGCAATAATAATAATCAGGGCTTTTTTTCTCAGAAAATAGGTGCAGGAACTCATCCTTCCAGCCCAAATCCCCGCCCACAACCGCGCCCAAACCCCACCCCAAACCATGCCCAAACTCCACCCCCAGACACACCTTCCTTAGAGGAGAGAAGTACAGTGGCGTCAAATAACTGTAATAAGTGAGGCCTTAGAACTGTGTATCACACATGGTTCAGGAATGTGTAACACACACAGGACAGGACTCAGAACTTTATAACACACAGGGCTCAGGAGTGCGTATTGTGCAATTGTGAGCGGTGCATATCACACAGGGTACAGAAAAAAAAACAGCAAACAGGATAGTACTTACATTCAATGTGAAGCATCCCTTGTTCTCAGAAATATGGAGCATATAGCCCTGTGTACAGAGTGCAGGGGTCAGGAATATGTAACATAGAGCCCAGCACACAGAGAACAGTGGTAAAGCTATGTAATATGCAGTCCAGCATACAGAGTGCAGGGCTCAGTGGTATGTAATGCAAAACCCATTATACAGCATTCAGGAGTACCATCCAGAGGCCTTTAACCACTTGCTTACTGGGCACTTAAACCCCCCTCCTGCCCAGACCAATTTTTATAATTTTTTTCCCACAAATAGAGCTTTCTTTTGGTGGTATTTAATCACAGCTGGGATTTTTATTTTTTGCTAAACAAACAAAAAAATAAGGAAAATTTTGAAAAAAAAAAATCATGTTTCATAGTTTGCATTTTTCTCCTCATTGATATGCGCTGATGAGGCGGCATTGGTGGGCACTGATAGGCTGCACTGATGAGCTGCACTGATGGGCACAGATAGGCACAGTTAAGGCGGCACTGATAAGGCGGCACTGATGGGGACACATAAGGTGGTACTGATGGGCACAGATAAGGCGGCACTGATGGCCACTGTTAAGATGGCACTGATGGGCTCTGATGGGTGGCAATGATGGGCCCTGATAGGTACCACTGATAGATGGCACTGATGTGCAGTGATAGGTGGCACTGATGGGCACTAGTAGGTGACACTGATGGGCACTGATGTTCAGCACTTTTGTTGAGGCACTGATTGTGGGCACTGATAGGTGGCACTGTGGGCACTTATAGGTGGCACTGATGGGTGGCATTGTGGGCACTGATGGGTGGCACTGTGGGCACTGGTAGGCGGCACTGTTGCCTACTGCTAGGTGGCACTGGCAGGGGGCACAGAGGGTCTGCAGCAGCTCGCTGTGAGAGGGACTGATGTCCCTCTCACAGCCACCGGTGATCAGCTTTTTTTTCCTCCTCACGCTGTCCGCTGACCCAGCGGATGACAAGTCCGTCTCTGCACTCTGTGCAGGCACGGACCTGTCAGAGAGTCCGCTCTCCCCCTAACTCCCTCACCTCTTCCACTGATGATCCAGTGCTCCAGTCCATGTGTTATGCCTCAGACGATTGAGAGCTGTAGCTGGGGCGGAATTTCAGGGCTTCTCTGCTCCCTGCTCCGTGCTACAGTGTGAGAAGAGGCAGAGACAGAAGCTGCTGCTTGAATCAACACAGGCAGCTGTATGTTGCCGTGCTGGGACCCGAAAATCTCAGCAGCCCTGTGTGCTCAGCGCTAGTGTGAGATAGGTCAGAGCAGAGAGGGCTGCCTGTCATAGGTGCCGGAACTGCGTTCCGCTGAGTTCTGGCAGAAAAAACGCCCTGATATTAATACACTTTAGTATACAGATGAGGACAGGGCATAAAATGGTACTTGCTCCATGGAGGCAGAGGGGGATTTGCGGGCAGGTAGTGTCACAGGGGCAGTCTTTAGGATGTTTCTTTTTCTGGCTATTGTTAAGGGCCTTTAAGAGCATTGGTGCACTTAACAACAGTCCTGATAATTCTGCAAGCAGTTAAAAAATACTACTAGGAGTGATAAGGTCTTTGCACGGATGCCGAGTGGATATGGGTCAGAAATGTGACAGTTCAATATAACAATGTTATGGGTGCAGCATAGGTTGGATAAGTGTAATGTATAATGCTGATACAGATATGGTCTGTGTGAGCCGCAGTTAGGGTCCTGTACTCAACAACTTATTCTCTGCCAACAGTGTAAATGATGGGCCAAAAGCCCTATCACTAGTCCCAATGGTACAGCTTCAGATGTTTGCAGTGAAAGGGGTCCCTCAGACTCTCCCCCTGAAACCTTCAATGAGCAATGGTGAGTTCAGATGGTGGATGAGCACCATCTGAGGGAGGGGCAGGAGCAAATTTTACCACTTTTTATCCTAACTGTAATGACTAATCAGGAGCATACAAAAAAGGTGTAAATTGTGTGACCTTATGTGATGCGACACCTCATCCCTTGTATTGAGAATCAAAGGAAGGGGGTTTTGTTGGGGATTATAACAGTGCCACATATAAACAGGTACAGATATTTCTTAAAAAGTATACATTTTATTACAGAAATACATTACAAAAAGATAGCGTACATAAAAGAAACAGCAGAGTTTTTTTGATTGATATTGGCCATAGTATCCCATTTATATCAAATGGTCACAGGTGCATATCACATCCCTACATGTTTCACCAACATTGGCTTCTTCAGGGAATTCACACAGAAAAAAACCCCAGCCACATATTCTGTACCGGCCCGAGTATGTGCACCTCCCCAGGCTCCCCTTGGTAAGTTGGTTGGGACTTATAGGCTTGGAAGGTTTTAAACCATGACACACAATCTATAATGTGTATTCTATTCTGTTTTGTTTGTTTTTCTTACTTGACCACTGATTTTTGTTTATGTATTTATTATTACTAGAGCCATTGTTTATACTGGTGACCATTCAATTCCCTTAGAAAGCCAATGTTGGCGAAACATGTAGGGACGTGATATGCACCAGTGACCATCTTATATAAACGGGATACCATGGACAGTATCCGTAAAAATCAGTTTCTTTTATGTAGCCTATCTTTTTGTAATGTATTTCTGTAATAAAATGTATACTTTTTAAGGAATATCTATATCTGTTTATATGTGGCACCGTTATAATCCCCAACAAAACCTTTAATCAGGAGCATGTTTACAGCAAATAAATGAACAGTACTTATTTTAATTGGCTATCAAAGATTTACTGCAAGAAATTTATGTTCCGTTAACAGGGTACACACACACACACGTGTATATGGTAAAGTTAATTTAGTGTGTTCTTAAGTCACTGGCATCTTTCTAAAATATAGTCAAAACGAAATCTCTCAACCAAGTAATCTTTTTTTTAGACATTAGACATTAAGACATATGACATTAAGTATATTCATTTCACATAGCTTTATAAAGGGCATTAGAAATAGACTAGTGACAGAAGGTGCACACTAAATACACACTAAAAATGCAACATTTTCACATAAACAAATTCTAACTGCAATTTATTATATAACCCAGTATTATGTGTCATACTCTTAAAATAATAACTTTCAAGAGTTAGTAAAAAAAATGAAAGCATGGATGATACACATCCACAATATTCAGATTTTTTTATGTACATTAACTTATGTAAAAATGATGGGATTCTATTAAATTATTTAAATATTCAAACTGTCTTAGAAGAAGGCAGTAATGGAAATCTATTTAATTACCTGTAAATATTAAATTTATTTGCGCTACAAAATGTCTGGTTCTGTTACAGATTGACACTGGACAGCAGCCGCTAACTGGCAATTTATGATATCAGTTCTTCAATAAATTATATAATAATAAGCACTACTGATTTTTCAGTGGAGAGTAACAGCTGTCAGATATCAGAGGTAAATCTGAGATGATAAATCATAAATTGTCATCCTGAACCTGATGCTACTGGTAACTACTTTGTACACAGCAGGGCACAAACAATTCAGTGCTAAAAGGGGAAGCTATTTATCTGGACTTTGGTGACAAGATCTTTGCGCTTTAGTTCCCAAATCTATACACAGGCCAGACCAAAAATAAAGGATTACATTTCACCCTGATGGTTTTTACATTTATTTTCAAATATGGAGAATGTAAGCAGAGAAATGATCCAAGTATTAATAACTAGCAAATATTATTAGTATTATCATTATTATGTATAAATATAATAATAATTAATATAATAGAATATAATAGAATTTTATATTATTAATGTAATTATGTTTATATTATATATACAGTAATTGTTAATATACATATTAATAAATAAATTATGACAATGTAGCTGAAAATGATGAATAAATGATAACATGTTATATAATATAAGTATAACTATATAAGTATATATAACTATATAAATAATATTAGTGATCATTATTAAGTAGCTGAGTTTACCCAAAACTGCAAGGAGAATGGGAAAAGAGCACAGAGCTTTGATAGACAGAGCTATGCTAAAGTTCCCAAGAGTTACAAGAAGCCAGCAGCTAACTTTTATTTGCCACAATGATTATCCACATAACTACTATACAATTATTATAGTGCACTGACCTTTTCTTTTACCCTTTATTTTACATTCACCACCACTAGGGATGAGCCAAATGCACAGTGCTGAAGTCCTGAACGTTAATTTCAACCCTTAAAGTGGAGTTCCACCCATTTAAAAAAATGTGTAGCTGCTGACTTTTAATAATCGGACACTTACCTGTCCCACGGTCTTCACAGCTGGGCATGTACTGCGCATGCGAGACCCGCGCTGCGCACTGTGAATGGGTGAGCAATCTTCTGGGACCTGTGACATGCCCCAGAAGATTGCAGGGAGGGATGGGGGAGAGGTGAACTTCCTTTCGGCGCCATGGAGCCCTGGGAGGAAGTGGGAGATGGATGTCTCTAAAAAGAGGATATCCACTCCCCCCCAATAAAATGACATGCCAAATGTGGCATGTCAAGGGTCACCATAACATAAAGTGGAAGTTCCATTTTTGGGCGGAACTCCGCTTTAAAGAGGTTGTAAACCTTGGGAAAAAAAACCCACAAAAACCCTGCAAGACAAAGGTATAATGAGCTAGTATGCTTTGCATACTAGCTCATTATGAAATACTTACTTCAGAATGATGCCCTGAATTGGCATCGGCACTCCGAGTGCACGGCCGACATCTTCCACCGGAGTTGCTTCCGGGTTCGCGGTTCCGACGTGATTGGCTGGAGCCCCAATTACAACACTCCTGCGTGCGGGAGCTGCTGGTCACGGTATATGTCTAGAAGAAGCGGTAATTCAGTGCGAATGCGCCGATGACGTCTACAGCAACTCATATACTGAATATCTCCTAAACTGTGCACGTTTTTTATAGTCATCTTTTTTTTTTTTTTTATCAAGATCTCATTTTTTTGGATTATTGAAAAATTATTTTCTAGTGATCTCTCTCTCTCTCTCTCTCTCTCTCTCTCTCTCTCTCTCTCTCTCTCTCTCTCTCTCTCTATATATATATATATATATATATATATTTTGTGTGTGTCAAGTTACCACAATAACATTATTATCTTGTATTTTTTAACCTCAAGGAGGTTGGTGTCTCTTGTTAATTTGACATTGTCTTTTAGAAATGTACCTGCCTACTCACAAACAAACTGTCCTTTTTGTAGTAAAACACATAGGCATGTATTTTCAGAAAATAAAATATCTAAAATATCTTTTGGAATTTGTGAAGCCTTTTGGCCCCCAGGGCAGACATCAAGTCTGTGGAAAATAAAATTGTTGGCTTGAGGAGTCCATATAATTTGGAGCCTAATCTGGTCCAGGACTTCCAGAGTTCAGGACCAGCAGCAGATGATATCTATGTCCCCAGGCTGTGGTACTACACCAGCCTGCGTCTTCTGTCAGACCAGACTGAAGCCAGGTCATCACTTTCTTCTCTTCACTGCAGCCTTCCCTCCATACTTCCATGCACCCTTCCCTGCAGCCTTCCTTGGAGGCTGTGGCTCTGGTGGTGGACTTGTGGCAGGAGGAGGAGGAGGAGGATGGGCGAGCTCACATACGTGGCTGTTCTCAGTCAGCTGGCCCCTCAACCTTCTAAAGGGCCTGAGCAAAAATTCCCTCACAGAGGAGGCGTTGGCCCTCCTCCAATTTCTGCAATCTAGTAGCTAGATAGCAGCCACTGGGAGGGCTTCTGAGGACATCACTTGCTTCCCCAATGAGGCCCAGTGCTGCCTCCTCCGTGATCGTCCCCTTCCTGGGCCTTTTTGTTGTAAGGCGGAGGGGAGCCACCTGTGATTGGGTGAGACCACTGGGCCCGCCCACCTCCTGGCTGACACTGGGACCGCCCACCTTCTGGCTGACACTGGGTATGGCCACCTCCTGGCCGACACTGGGCACGGCCTCCTCCTGTGTGCCACTTTCCAGACCCTCCTCCTGGCTGAGCTCATCTGGTGTATAAAAAAGGGACATAGTTTTCGTTTTTGGTTCATCAATCACACACAATTTTCAGCTCATGACTTGCAAATTGAATGTTAATAAATAGAAAAGACTATCATTCTGAGCCCAGCATTTTTCATTCTTGTCCCAAACATTTTTGGCCACTACTGTCTATTGATATGTAAATCGCTTTTTTGTAAATCATTCATTTGTTATCAATTATAACATCTAGTTAACATCAATAATATTAGGACAATAAATATGTATAAAAATAATATACCTGACTCCATCTGGGCGCATCCACTTCTTCCAGGATGGAAGGCCCAGGTTGTTCCTTGTCAGCCTCTGCTGGGGTTGAGGGAAGGGTGGAGGGAAGGCTGCAGGGAAGGGTAGAAAGTGGTTCCCTGGCTTCAAGCTGGTCGTCCAGAAACCGCAGTTTGTTGAAGTACCACAGCTTGGGTACATACACTTGCACTGCTGCTGCTCCTGATCTGAGTGATTTCTGGATCTTATTATGCTCCTTCTTATACATGCTCCTCAAGATCCCAATTTTCTTTTCCAAGAACACGATGGTTGCATTGGGGACCCGAGTCTTCACAAATTCCAGAAGTTTCTCCAGCGTTGACCTCCTAGCTTGTTTATTATACTATAAGCTGTGTTTCACCTCCCACAAATTCCTCATCTACCTGTCTATGAAACTGGCCATGAATTCTGGGTCCTTAAAGTGATTCATATTTGCTGTAAGACAATACACAAGACAAAAACACTAACGTCAGCCTAAACTCTCATAATCGTATCCCAATATAGGCCTCAATCTTGAAGCAGTATAGGCCACTGATGGCCCAAGTTAAAATTTTACCTTCGTTTAGGATGCTCGCCACTTCCTTTCCTCCTTCCTCCCCACACAGATCATACGTATGACACATGTGTGTTAGCTTGATATACACTGGAGCAACATGCACAGCAGGTGTGTGTGTTAATTCCAGTAACGAGGAGGAAAGCCAGAAACATCACGATCCCAGAGGAGAAGATTTAAGGCCTCGAATATGTCCTTTGTAGAGATGGTGGAGATGGTTTACATCTTGAGGAGGACTGACTATGATGGGAAGCATGGACCGTACACCAACCCTAATGTGAGAAAGGCCAAGATCATGGCTAAAGTTGTGAAGAGTCTGCACAGGAATTTTGGGGTACGACGATCCAAGGAGCAATTGAGGAAACGTTGATCAGACCTGAAACTGAGGGAGCACCATCAGAAGGATCAGGAAACTGCTTCTAAAAAGTAATTATTTCTCCTGTGTTCTTCTTCTTATTATTATTACGTGCCTGCTGCTCCATGTGCTTTTATTTAGGGCCCTTTCACACTGGGGCGGGGGCGGCATCAGCGGTAAAGCGCCGCTATTGTAAGCGGCGCTGACTGCACTTCCAACTTGCAGTGTAGTTGGAAGTGCAGTCGCTCTAAATCTAAGGGGTAGATCTGAAATGAGGGGAAGCTCTGTTGATTTTATCATCCAATCATGTGTAAGCTAAAATGCTGTTTTTTATTTTGCTTGCATGTCCCCCTCGGATCTACAGCAACTTTACTTCCAACTGCACTTTCAGTGCACTTTCAAGTGCACTTGCAGTGCAAAGTGGATTTTCCTTTAGTAAATAACCCCTAGTGTGTCAACATGTGCTATCTGCCATCATGGGATATCAATATACGCATTTTGTGGGTGCAACCCCTTCCTAGCAAATGAAGTAGGTGAGAGGAAGGGGTTGCACCCCCAAAACACGTCCATTGATCCCCCATGATGCGAGATAGCACATGTTGACTTTAGCCATGGGATCAGGAGGGAAATACCCATTTTGACTAGAAAATTGTGTGCATCTTCAAAATTTGGCTTTTACAGGGGTGACATCACCCCATCTGATGAAAGCAAGATCAACACATTTTGGACATACTATAATGACTGATATTGCCTTCAGTTTTTCTACGTTGAACTTTGTAAGTTCCAGAGTTGTGTATGTTATGTTTTGAAACATGCCTGTTTATACCAAAAAAAAAATATTGTAAAAAATTTGATAAAAAAAACATGTTTTCTTATACACAAAAATTTTAGAATGCCCATGTGAATGTGCACAGAGTAAAAAAAAGTTTGCTACTCAACAATGTGTGGCTTCTTCTTTCAATGCTCAGTACCAGTTTTTGAAGTAATTTTGTGTTTACAGTGGCAATGGGACTTATTTACTAAAGGAAAATCCACTTGGCACTACAATTGCACTAGAAGAACCTAGGAGACAGCTAAAAAGAAACACAAGCAATAAAGAAAATTCAAGATTTTATCAGATATTTTTTTTTATTATGAAAAATTTATTTAGACATTGTCTGGCATAGCAATGGCCCCCCTACCCATAAAATAATTGACATATTTCTGGTGAACTTCACGGGCTCTTTGGGGTGCAAGGCCAGGACGGCCAGTATCCAGCTCTGTCAGGGGATTAGCAGGAAGTCCGGCCTCAGGCCCAACTGAGGCAAGATAATTTTGGCCATTTTTCCGTAAAAAATTGTGCAATATGCAGCAGGATAATATGATGTGGTTAATTTTGTAGTCTGCCATATGTATTGCTGTCAGAAACAGGCGGAACCGGCTGGCTATTATTCAGAAGGCATTCTCAACGACTCTTCGGGCTCTGGCCAGCCGGTAGTTAAAAACCCTTCTTTCCGGGGTGAGGGTCCTCTGGGGGAATGGCCTCATCAGGTGCTCACCCAGACTGAATGCTTCATCAGCAATAAAGACGAACAGGAGTCCTTCAACGTTGTCTGCAGCAGGTGGTAATGCCAGGCCACCAGTCTGCAAATGTCGGGGAAACTCCATCTGGGCGAAGACTCCGTCATCCGACATCCTGCCATTCTTCCCCATGTCCACATAGAGGAACTCATATTGTGCCGACACCACCGGCATCAACACTATACCCTTATAATTGTAATAGTAAGACCCCGAATGGGGTGGTGGCACGATGCGGACGTGCTTCCCATCTATAGCCCTCCACAGTTGGGAAAGTAGCAATGGTCGGCAAAATGGGAGGCCACAGTCTGCCATTCCTGTGGCGTTGAAGGAAACTGTGGAGTCAAACCAAAAAAAAAAATTAGTACTTTTGCACATAACATTGCAAGCAGATTACACAAAAACATTCTTGCCCAACATCAGTATAACATTTATTTTAAGGAGTATTTAAAGACAAAAATATAAGGCCCACTTAACAGATTCCACACCCCCTCTGATGGCCCATTGTAAAAATTTTAAGGGGGGGGGGGTTGAGCTGAGTTTGGGACCCAAAAAAAAAGCCTATGGCACTCTGCCTGAATTTAAGGACAACAATAACATTTGTACACATTTTAGGGGGTGTTTAGGGTAAAGCACTACAATGGAGCTGACAAAATATATTAAGTGACTAGGCTAGGTGTATATGGGCCCAGGATAGCATGCTGGGGAAGTTAGTGAAAGCAAATATGCATGAAGGCCAAAAAAGGAGCATTAAAAGCTTACAGCATGCATGATGACAAAGAGGACATTCACAGCATATTACAATCATGGTAATTAGGGAATGATGAAAGAAATACAATACATTAGCATACATTAAATACATAGAATGTGACGTTAAAGGAGAAAATTTACCCTAATATAGTCCTTCTGCAGGACCTGAATAATGGCAGAACAGGTCTCTGGGATAATGATCCCCAGAGCCTGGGGGAGATGCCTGTGGAGAACTTGAGGTCCTGTAGACTTCTCCCTGTCGCCAAATACCACAACGTGGCGACTAGCCTCTGCTCCGGAGTGATGGCTTGCTGCATGCAGGTATCCAGCTTGCTAATATAAGGTGACAGCAAAGCCAACAGACGGTGAAAAATGGGGTCCGTCATCCGGAGAAAGTTCCTGAAATCATCAGGGTTATTCTCCTGGATCTCACGCAGCAAAGGCATATGAGAGTACTGGTCATGCTGGAGTAACCAATTCTTGGTCCATGAACTCCTCCCCACCCTGTTCATGGACTGGGCTTGGGTCCTAGTAAAAACCCCAACACAAAACCCCTGCACAGCACAAACTCTACGACGAGTACGTACCCGCAACATGGCTTCAAACCGGTCGGCTGGTCAGAACGAACTAACAGAACGCACTGAAGAACAGCAAGGCCTGTGAAGAGCGAGATGAAAATCAGAAACGAGCGAACAAGAACGCACTAAACAACAGATATGAACTGACTACACACACTGAAGAACAGATATAAACCCCACAAGCACAAACTGAACAGCAGTAAAACGATCTGAAAAGCATGAGTCTGAAAAGCACGAGTCTAAAAAGCGTGAATCGTCTCTCACCAAACTTCTACTAACATGAGATAAACACGAGATTAGCAGAAGGAGCCCCAAGGGTGGCGCAGTGGCTATTGAACTTCCTTTTTCTAGTGCCGTGGTACGTGTTGTACGTCACCGTGTTCTTGACGGTCGGAATTTGGTGTGACAGTGTGTATTTTTCCATCAAAATTCCGTCAGAAAAACCTTCAGAGTTTATTCCGACAGGAAAACCAGTCGTGTGTACAGGGCATAAGTTGTTGGGCAAACATTCCCATTTAGTTTGCCTGTTCACTGAATGTCAAAAGGGCAAATTTCAAACCAAATTCTATATTGGTCCGAACCTAAAGCTCATCAATAACCACCCTGTGAGCCTGACTGCATCATCATCTAATAGGGATGTACTAATCAATTTAGAACCTATGATACATCTGATTGGTTTGCTTTAAACCAATATTGGCAGACAATGAATGTTCTGCAGTTCTCTGACATATGGCATTTTTGAACCACATGAGCATTTGCTATCACATTGGCAGGCTAAGGTCCCCTCTTACCCAGGGTTAAGAAGGCCTACTTCCTGCAGCAGCCAGTCAGTATGGTAAAGTACATTGGCTTTACCCAAATATAAAAGCCTATAAAGCCATATAAAGTGTTTTGCGGTTACAGAGAATCTGATAGAAAGACGAGTGTGTTAGACGGAAAGGTGATAGATTATAAGAGCATACATTCATTCTTTACTTCTTACTACTCATTGAAAGAGAAAACCTTCTTTTGATAAAATGCCCCTGTATTTTAGTCACTAACAATCAGTTTCATACTAAACATACTAAAAGCTGAACTATTCTGAGCAAAGAGATTTTTTTTTGAGAAAGCCCATTGCTGTTTTAGTCTCAAGGACTGAAAATGTATTTCCAAACTAAAAGTATACTAAAAGCTACACTTCTTTGAAGAAAAATTAGAGGGTTATTTAAAAAAACCTAAATGTCAGTCCCATGAGCAATTATTTCTTTTTAAGAAAATGCTTTGCTGTTTTAACCCTAGGAGACATCAAGAGCTGCCTGCACATACTGGTGGTTCTAATACTTTGCTTTTACAGCTGAATTCACAGCTATCCTAAAGGACAAATCTCCGACACTGACAAGTAGTGTTGAAGCTAGCAATACTTCCCCCATTCCACACTTCAATTGGCCCATCACTATGATGAGCAGCGTTATAGTCACATAGGAATGTGCAGGAGCTAGGCCCATCACCATGATGAGCAGCCTCATAGTCACATAGGAATGTGTAGGAGCTAGGCCCATCACCATGATGAGCAGCCTCATAGTCACATAGGAATGTGCAGGAGCTAGGCCCATCACCATGATGAGCAGCCTCATAGTCACATAGGAACGCGCAGGAGCTAGGCCCATCACCATGATGAGCAGCCTCATAGTCACATAGGAACGTGCAGGAGCTAGGCCCATCACCATGATGAACAGCCTCATAGTCACATAGGAATGTGCAGGAGCTAGGCCCATCACCATAATGAGCACCCTCATAGTCACATAGGAATGTGCAGGAGGCAAGAAGACAAATTTTAGTGCCAGATCTCTGCCTGTAATTGGCACCTGACATTAGGCCATAACTGCACAGTGTTTAGAGGCTGCAAAAGGTACGTGCAGGCAGATGGCAGAAATCAATACTTACAGCAAGTTTTTCTTTTAAACTGACTCACTTTTTTAAACTGACTTTAAAATGTAACTATGGCCAAAATAAAAAATCACATATATGATGCAATCTGTCTCTAGCATTAACAACATTCTTTGATTTTCAAAGTATCCCAATAACATACATTGTATTTTATTACCCCTTGATCCACCCAGTATTTTGTTTTTTAACTACCTTTAACAGACCAGCCTGTCCAGCAAGGATTTCAGTTTAAGGCTAGGTTCACACTTCTGCAATGTCAGACATCCATGTGGTTAGAAACGCACTGTTGTGCAATTCACATACAATGTCTGTGAGATGCAAATTCAGCCATGCAGATTGAATTCATGTAGGACTCTTTTTTTGGTCCACACCAGAATCGGATCGCATGGGTGGTCACACTCACTCAATCCGATTCCTGTCTGATATGACAGTTTGTACTGCGATATGCAAACCGATCTGGGAGTGTCATTAACTTTGTATTGACACCCACAGCGGTTGCATAGGGCAGTGTGAACTGCCTGTGAGTTGTATGCAATGCGGGAACCTCTACTGGATTTGCACAGGTTCTCGCATCGCAGCAGTGTGAACTGAGCCTAAAGGCTCATGCACACTATAAGAAAATTGGATGACCATTTTCGTCCTAAGAATTTTCGTACGATTTTCGTATAGTGTGTATACAACTTTTGACAGCCGATTCCAAATTTTCATACGAAAATTCCCAAAGAGACAAACTCCAATATTTTTCTCGTATGGGAACAGAAGGAATGATTTTCGTTTAATGTGTACCGTTTTCGTACGATTTTCATACAATTGTATTCATGATCAGATACAATAAACAACAAAAAAAAAAAAAGCCTTTGTCGTACGAGAATTTTCGTACTAATTTTCGTTCACCGCTTACGATTTGCTGTGAAACAATGAGGAAAATCGGACGATCGATCGCCAAATTTTCTTATAGTGTGTACCCCACTTAAAGGTTAAGACAACCATTTAACACTGACGGAGTGCTTAGAATGATCAGTTTTTCATTTCTGTAAAACATTTAGCACAAAAGGAAAACAACTGTTGCTGTAACTGCTTAAAAAGTGTTAGCTGGAGTTCAGCTTAAAATTGTTAGTTGTTTATGTGTTGCTGTCCAAGAGTGTCTGCATCTTCTCCATAGATACAGTCGAGGAGTGAATATAGCCACACTAAAGCAGGAGGTGTGTTCCAGAAGAGTTGAAGCTGTTATAGCTGCAAAGGGTGGGCCAACTCAATATTAAACCCTACGGACTAAGACTGGGATACCATTAAAGTTCATGTGTGTATAAAGGCGGGTGTCCCAAAACTTTTGGTAATAGAGTATTTTGTCTGTGCATTTAGCTCTTTGTCTGGAGTTCAGCTTGAAGAACCACAGATCTACTTTAGGACACATTCAAATAAAAACTAAAATGCTCTCCATAAAAAATATTTTCTCGGCTGGGAAGCAGATTTACTAAGGGCAGTGTTATACTTGAATGATTCCACAGCAGCGTTTGCCTCAGCTTCTGGAAAAATAATTTATATGAACTTTATATGTCTGAAAAATTGTATGGCATTTTAATGTTAACATTGTATAAGAATCTATATCTCTTTAACCTTTTCCCTATCGTAAAAAAAGAAAAAGCAGAAAAAGTATAAAGTCACACTTATAAAAAAACATTTTATTATGCATAAAACTTCAAACTCCTCCACAGATTGCTTTCTTTCACTTGAAGTGTCATTTTTAGTCACTAAAATTTTTTTTAGCAGTAGGAACTCAAAAAATCTGTCAAAAATGTCTATATTCTTGTAATTTGTATATTCATTGTTTCAGTTTGTTGATGCATGGCCATTTTTGGTGTTTGGGGAGTAGTAGGCAATTGCACAGCTTGTTTTCAAAATCAATAAAAAATATATAGTGCAGCGCTGAAAATATTAATCAATAATCATAAATGTCCATAGATGGAAAAACAAAAGGTGTCAGCGGTGATGCAGGGTGCTTCATGCAAATCCAAAGTGCTCTTAAATCCGTGCTCCCCCTCTTGCCAGTCAAACCACTCACCTTGTTATAGGGACCCCTGAACTAACAGGAAGGTCTCATAAGCGTTCACCACTTATTAGTGGTCAGGGTGGTATCTTGACTGGAAAGCCGGAAACCTCTTCCTTAATAAGGCTTAGCAATTTTCATCCAAATATGCATGAAATAAATAAAGAAAATGCATAGTGCTCCCTGTATAACTAGAAAAACGATTCCTTTTATTAAAAGACAGGTACTCACATATATAGCACTATAACCAGTGCTAGGAATTAAGGCGCATGTTAGTTACAGATGACAATGAATGATAAGGCGGCTGCAGCGACGTCTAAACCGGGATAAAACCAATCTGCACGCGAATCGTCCAGCAGGACTTCCTCAGCGGTCTTAGGGTCCCCTAGGTCTAGTCAGTGATTTATATAAAAACCCCCTTATTCACTCATCTGTTGCTAATTAATTCCCGAGCGGTGACCGTCCAATCAGAACGCACCGCTCGGGACGATACGCGTGCGGATTGGTTTTATCCCGGTTTAGACGTCGCTGCAGCCGCCTTATCATTCATTGTCATCTGTAACTAACATGCGCCTTAATTCCTAGCACTAGTTATAGTGCTATATATGTGAGTACCTGTCTTTTAATAAAAGGAATCGTTTTTCTAGTTATACAGAGAGCACTATGTATTTTCTTTATTTATTTCATGCATATTTGGATGAAAATTGCTAAGCCTTATTAAGGAAGAGGTTTCCGGCTTTCCAGTCAAGATACCACCCTGACCACTAATAAGTGGTGAACGCTTATGAGACCTTCCTGTTAGTTCAGGGGTCCCTATAACAAGGTGAGCGGTTTGACTGGCAAGAGGGGGAGCACGGATTTAAGAGCACTTTGGATTTGCATGAAGCACCCTGCATCACCGCTGACACCTTTTGTTTTTCCATCTATGGACATTTATGATTATTGATTAATATTTTCAGCGCTGCACTATATATTTTTTATTGTATTACGTGAAAGGACTTATATATTTGCCTTTAGTGTTCAGCAGCTTAGTTTTTTTCTGATGGTTTTTGCGCTGACTGTGTGTCTTTGAATATCTACTGCCTTGTTTTCAAAATCGCCATTTACTCTCGCCCAGTTCTGCTGTCCCACTTTCCACCGCCGTGCCCTCCAGACATTAAATGGCTTTTTGGTACTTGCCCTCTTCTGTGCTTTTCCTTTTACAAACAAATCCAGTTAGCCACTCTACCCATAGTTATACCCACTGAGTCACTCATTTGTCTTTAGCCACATTCCTCTTCTCAGATTTGTTTTACCTTTTCATCTTATCTTTTCCCTGTTAAAAGTTTAGCTCATTTAGCACCTCAGCTCTTTTTAATAAGTCCTTGCAAACTTCCTCTATGTCCACACTGCCTAATCCTTCACCCAAGGCCTATTTCTGTCTGGCTTCAGCTTGTATAAGAGCAGTGTGAACAGAAAGCTTTGTTGAAACGTTTTAACTCCAGTTTGCAAATGTTGCAATATACACTCCCATTAAAATCTGTGTTCAACATTTACAAACTGGAGCTGAATGGTACTTTAAAAGCTTCAAAAAAACTTTCTGAAAGCTCCACAAATGCTTTGCCAAAGTTTGATGTTCAGAAGACACAAGAGGGCGCTTCACAGTGCAGCAGATTAAATAATCTTTTAGTAAACAATGCAATTTAGCCACTCACATGAAGTAGGAATGAAAGTGCTGATCAAGCCTAAAAGCCATCATCCATGAGGACATCGGTCATCTGAAGCAGATGGGAACAACATTGAGAATGTTAGGAGATACATAAACTCAAAACAAGAGAATACATCAGCTCAAGAGCCAGTCTGACAGCACGGAAACTTAGCCAATGACAAGATCTTGGTGGATGGCAGTCTGAAAAACTTAAGAAAAAGGAATTGTAGCTTCAAATTGCCCCCTCCATACCCACTGGCGCCTGATGTAATCAGCCAAGTTCCCATCCTGTCAGACTGGTTCCTGAGCTGATACTCAGGTTAGAATTGCACCTTTGTTATGGAGCAGGGCACCTTTATTTCACTCTTCAGCAACTGCCACCTCCACAAAGGAGCCCATTTCAGATCTGTACACTTGTATATATTTAGCAATGCTGGACAGTAATGTAGACCTTCCATGTAGAGCACAGTGGACAGAGGTCCTGGGAGACTTAACGGATAAGCAGTCAAAATACGTCTTAGAGTCAGTCCCCTTAATTTCATCGTCTCCATCAAAAAAGTTAACACAGCTTTTTCTGCTTCATAGATCACTGGTTTGGGCAGGCGCCTGGATGACTCCTGTCAGATGTGTGGAGATTTGCCTGGCACTCTTCTCCACATGCTCTGGAGATGTCCCAAGCTTCATAGATATTGGTCAGAGGTCTTAAACATGATCAACTCCATTTTTTTTGCATTATCCTTTTAAATGGATCCCAAACTGTGTTTGTTAGGTTATATGAATGAAGCGATACCACCCACCACACAGACTCCTAACTATTGAAGGTTGCGGTACAGATTCTAGTACTCTGGTGTTTTTTTCATGCCCATAAGCTTATTGCTCAAAGGTGGCTAGCTCAGAGGGTTACAGAGCACATGCAAGAGGCTACAGCCCTATTCAGATGCACTGTGAAAGGTCTGCTGAATAGATTATATGTAACTCAAATTAAGGTAACCGAGCTTACTGGGTTTTAACAGACAGTGCCCTAATAATAGGATTTTTTAGTCAATTAGGAAAATACAAAAAAACGAAATATTTATAATACTAATCATTAGTGCATCCACTGTCCTTTACAATTAGAGCTACCACTTAGAATCTTAAGCATCTGCTGCTTTCGGGTGTGTCGGATGCATGCATCTTTCTGCTTGCCCATTGTGGCTTCCCTACTAACTACTAGCTAGTATATTAGAGAAGCAGTAACACAATAGTGGGTGGAAGGCAGCGAAGAGTCTAGACCTGGAAGTATTGAATGCTGAAGATTCTAGCAGTTGCTCTAGCACTGACAGAGAGTGAAGACTGGTGTCAATAGAGTTGCTAATGGTAAATATTACATATAATACATTGTATTGCAAAATGTTATATTTCAATAAATGTTGTAATGGTAGTGTTTAAAAAAAAAACAAAAAAAAAAAACAACAGTGTTTATATACATTGCATTTGCACTGATTTTACTGATTTTTGCTTTTTAAGTCCCTCCCATCTGTTTAAATTCTACACACACTAATCAAAAAGACAGACACACACTATTCAAAATTCAGCCACTACCTGATGAACCAGCCAAATTTTGATCAGTGCATGCCTAGCTTTATACCTTCTGAGGTCAGAAAGCTATAACCAGCACATTAAAAGTAGAACCGTTAGGATGTGTACCTTCTTTCAGTAGATAATTATAACCAAAAACACATACATTTGTACATAAATACTAATGGAGCATAGTTTTTCATAAATTCAGTTTTTTTCTATCAAGGATGCATTCATTTAATATTTCACACATCCTTTTTAAGATTAGTCACTGTTTATAAGGCCATGTTTTATGCATTAGCCCATGTGCAGTTGTTATGTCAGATTCACGTTGCTTGAAAATAAATCAAGGGACAACTTGTTTTACATTAGTGGAGAGGCAGGAACCTCTTCATTTTTCCTGGCAGTTGGACATTAGGTCAACGCTTGACTGCCCAACTAAGGTTAATAGAATAGCAAGCTTCTAGCAAAGGAATAGCTATTCCACTTGCTTTTAATTTCTATCAGAAAGCATACTTTGTTTCTTCAAGATTACTTTAATCAAAACAAGACTTGTCCACATAATATTTTAACTAGGTCCACATTGCCATACATATTGACCAAATGTTTCTTTAATAACTCAGCACATTGAATAAAGTAATTCACGCAGAGCAACCACATGCCTGTGGTTCTGATGGCAGCTGGCCTACACCCTCACATTTACTACCCTGATCACTGCCAAAACCTTGCCAAATGTCCAATTTTTCTAATGAAATGAATGCCTATACACTTCAATAATGTGTTTGCACAGTTACCTCCAGTTAGGTTATGCATGCTATTTACTTACAAACATGGAAATGAATTATCTATATACAGGCATACCCCACGTTTAAGTACGCAATGGTGTTTATTTACTAAAGCTGGAAAGTGCAAAATCAGGCTCACGTCTGCATAGAAACCAATGAGCTTCTAGGTTTTATTACCAAAGCTTAATTGAACAAGCTGGGGTTAGAAGCTCATTGGTTTCTATGTAGAAGTGAGCCTGATTTTGCAGTTTCCAACTTTAGTAAATAAACCCCATTGCATACTTAAAAGTGGGGTATGACTGTATGTCAAAAGGTCAAGAACAATCTTTCAAGGTATTTAACATACCTTGCCATAAATGTTATATATTTTACTGGCATGTAAGATGTGCACTTCCGACAGGGTTCTAAGAAGGATGCACCTGACAGGCTCAGTGTGTGGACCCCAAGCAGGTCACCCACAATGGAAGAACCGATATACCGATTGCCGACTTCAGAATATAAGCCACAATTGTTATGAAGGCTCTGAGAGCAAGTGGCTCACTCTGGGGACACCCATCTAGTATACCCATGGAGGATGGAAGTTGGAGGATGGAAGGTCAGACTAGTGTCACTGGGATAGCTGTGGCATGGAGTGGGGGGACACACATGTCAGGTGGCAGCTAATAAGCAGTAGTTATCAGCCCTAGCTGTGCTAGAGCTCTCCCATCTTGCGGCTGCAACATCAGGTGCTGGACCGGAAGTCAATATATATATTTTTTTGGTAAGATATATTTTCCTTGTCAAAAGAAGTTTATTGAGTATACAATGTTATAAAGATACATAAAGTAAGTTTACAAGGATCTATAAAGTAAGCTCATTGTTTTACAGTAGGGTTTATATAGGTAAATATCATGAAATTTCAAATATTAAACATTGGGTTCACGTAAACCTAAATTAAATTAAAGATATATATCATTTCCTTAGTTACTTTTGTAGGTATTTAAATGATTTATACCTACTGTACATATTGTTTACAAGTAGAGTGTATATAGGTCAAATAAATTCTGATAATGAGCTTTAATCGTAAGGTGGAGAAAAGGAAAGAGAAAGAAGAAAAAGGATTGAAAGGTAGAGGTATGGTCCACAAGGTTGTCCCGCTCGTCAGTTTATTATTCTTTTTAGTTCTCTTTGAAGCCTTAGAATGGGTGTCTCTGTAAGTCATTTAATCTGTTACCATGGCAACAGGACAGAGTCATTGAAGTTTGACAGGAACTGTTGTTTTATCCAAGGATGCCAAAGTTTTTCAAATTTTGGAATTTGATTTTGATCGATGGCTACCATCTTAGCATGGGACATTGTATTATTCATTCTGTGAATTGTTTCTGCTAGTACCAATGTAGGAGATTTCCATGTCTTGGCCACTGTTTGTTTTGCAGCCGTTATTAGTTGGATCATAAGTTTGAATTGAGAGAGTGTTAACCATTCCGGTTTTAGATTAAGTAAAGTTAAATATGGATCTGGTTGTATTATTTTTTTAAATATTTTAGATGCAATCACGAAGACTTCCTTCCAGAAGGTTTGGATTACTGGGCACGTCCACCATATGTGTAAATATGTGCCTATTTCTGGGCATCCTCGAAAACAAAGAGCTGAGGTATTAGGTGAATATTTTGCCACTCTAGCGGGTACAAGGTACCAGCAAGTTAGGACTTTATAATTTGTCTCCAGTGCTAAGATGTTGGGTGAAGATGACTTAGATGTGAGCCATATGCTAGACCAGTCCGTGTCTTCTAAAGTTCGTCCCAGGTCCTCCTCCCACCTCTGAACGTAAGAGGGTCTATTAAGATTTGCTACTCCATATAATTGATTATAAAGTGATGAAATTGTACCTTTAGCAAATGGATCTTTTGTACAGATTGATTCAAAAATGGATAATTGGGATAATGGTGTATCCCCCTTTAGGAATGGTGTATAGAAATTTTTGATTTGGAGATATCTAAATATCTCAGAGTTTGGTAGATCATATTTTTCTCTAAGCGATGGGAATGAAAGGAATGATTTAGATGCTATGAAGTCATTTAGTGTCTGAATGCCTGATGTTGTCCAAGCTTTAAAAGAATTTGGGTAGATCCATGCCGGATAAAAGGCCGGATTTCTGATAAAAGAAAGGAGAGGATTGTGTGGAGATTGTAACTGATATTTGGTTTTTAGTTTATCCCAGAGAGATAAGAAGTGTTTAGTTATGGGATTATGAATTTTAAAGCGGTCTTTAGGATCAAGCCATAATAAATTTGATATTAATAGAGGGTCATTTTCTGAAGCCTCTATAAATACCCATAATGGGATTTCCTGTTTTGCATGGTATTTGGACAGACTGGCCAAATGTGCTGCTCTGTAGTAGTTAGTAAAATTAGGGTATCCCAGGCCTCCTTTATTTTTGGGAAGATGTAGTGTGTGTATAGGTATACGTGGTTTAGAAGAGCCCCATATAAACGAAGTTGCTCTTTTTTGTACTATTCTCAAAAAATAGGAAGGAATTGGAATAGGGAGGACTCTGAATAGATAAAGCAATTTGGGTAGAATAGTCATTTTGATTGCATTAATCTTCCCTATCCAGGATAAAGGAAGTTGCGACCATTGTTTTATTAGATTTGTGATCTGTCTTAATACAGGAGGATAATTGGTTGAGAATAAGTCAGAATGAGATGCTGTTAAATGAATTCCAAGATATGGGATTGATTTTTCTGCCCATGTGAATGGGAGTGCAGCCCTAGCCGGGATCAATTCCATGTTTGTGAGTGAAATATTAAGCACTAGGCATTTCTTAGGATTAATCATAAGGCCAGATAGGGCTGCAAATCCATCAAGAGCTGGTATTAAGTTAGGACCAGAGACCTGTGGTGATGATAGAAAAAGTAATATATCGTCTGCAAATATACATAATTTGTGTGTAATACCTCCTACTTCAATGCCAGTTATAGTTTGGTTTGTTCTGATGTATTGGGCCATGGGTTCGAGTATAAGGGCAAATAATAAGGAAGATAATGGGCAACCCTGTCGGGTACCTCTTTCGATATTAAAGGCTTCAGATTTGTATCCAGCATATTTTATATAGGCTTTGGGTTTATTATATAATGCTTTGATCCATGTTAAAAAGTGGGGTCCAAAACCCCATTTTTGTAATGAATATTGCATATATTGCCAGGATACTGTGTCAAATGCCCTCTTAACATCGAGAGATAGAAAACATAAAGGGATTTTCCGTTTTTTAGCAATATGTGCCAATAACACTGCCCTGCGTATATTATCGCCTGCCTATCTATTTGGCATGAAGCCTACTTGATCTCTATGTATTAATTTTCCTATAATGCTATTGAGGCGTTTTGCTATTATTTTTGCTAATAATTTAATATCGAGGTTTAACAGAGAGATAGGCCGATAATTCACACAGGAAGTATCATCAGAAAGGGGTTTTGGGATCATACAAACAATTGCCATTAGTGTTTCTTGCCGAAAAGAATGTCCATCTAGAAGTTTGTTAAAAGTTTCAGTGAGAATGGGAGAGAGTATTTCTGAGAATGTTTTATAGTATAAAGCCGAGTAGCCATCTGGGCCTGGTCTTTTGTTAAGTTTTAGGTCTTTTATGGCGTTAGCAACTTCATCTATAGTTATAGGCTCATCCAAACTGATTTTTTGATTCTGAGATAACTCAGGTAAGGTTATTTTTGAGAAGAAGCATTCAGCCTCTGTAGGATTAAATTCATTGTTTGTCTTGTATAAAGTTGCGAGATGTGAGTGAAATTTATGGACTATTTTAACTGGATTACAAGTGTAAACATTTTTTGATAATTTCAAACGTATTGGTTTGAAAGATTTGTTAGTTGAATTTAATGCCCGAGCCAAATATGTACCTGGTTTGTTTGTATTCATGTAGAAATTGTGTTTGGAGCGTTTGAGGGATTTATCAACTGACTCAGTGAGAAATAGATCGTATTCCAATCTAGATTTTTCCAGATGAGATTTTGTACTCTGAGATGGATTATCTTGAAATGATATGTAGGCTGCATTAAAATTGAGTTCTAGTTTTTTTGCTAGATTTTTGCGTTCCCGTTTAAATAGTGCCATTTGTCTTTGTATTGTACCACGCAAGACAGGCTTATGAGCTTCCCACAGTGTTATTGGGGAGATGTCTGTTGTATTATTAATTGATATGTATTCCTTTAAAGCTTGTTCAATGGCCATCTGATGTAGTGGGTGTTTGAGCATTATGTCCGGTAAGTACCACGTTGGGTCATGCGCTTTTGGTATGGCTGAGGCTATAGTAGTGTATACTGAATTATGGTCAGACCACGGAATCGGAATTATATCTGATGCAATAATTTCTGGTATCATTCCTATTGTTAGAAAAATATGATCTATTCTGGTGAAGGTTTGATGGGGGTGCGAGAAATAAGTGAATTTCTTTTTCATTGGGTTACTTTCTCTCCACGAATCTACCAGATTGTATTTGGAAAGAAGTTGAGAAAAAGGTAATCTAGAGGTTATTTTGGATGGTGTAAAAGGTGATTTATCTAGAAATGGGAGGAGGACCTGGTTCGAATCCCCACACATTATCACTGTTCCTATTTTGTGTGTATTAATCACTTGTAATATATGTGAGAGGAATGGTGTAGGTTGTTTGTTAGGAGCGTAGTAGGAAATCACTGTGATTGCTGGATCCATTATATAACCCATGAGTATCAGGTATCTACCTTCTGGGTCATTAATTTCTGATGATAAGGTGAATGGTGTGGATCGGTGAAATGCAATTAGAGTTCCCCTTTGCTTGGTACAGGCAGAAGCCGTGTAAATTTGTTGATAAAAAGGAGAAATATATTTTGGAGTAGAATCTTTGGTGAAGTGTGTTTCTTGGAGGCATACTATGTGAGCCTTCTTGTTATGGAAAGTACGGAAGGCTTTGGTCCTTTTTTGAGGGACATTTATTCCCTGAACATTCAGGGAAAGTATATTCAGTGGTGTCATGGCAACAGATCAAATAGTTTTGACTTACTTTTTGTTATGCAGAGCTGGCTGCGCAGATCAACCTGTGCGGACTGAAGAGATGAAAAGATAGAAAAGAAACCTGTGAATTCTGGAGTAAAGAGTAAACAAAAAACATATGAGATTAGATGATACATTGTATAAATTATTTTTTGCAAGTAATCACAATTTACCCGTGAAAGAGAATAAATATCTCTCTCAGGGGAATAAGTGCCTTCGTCACACTCCCACATAATATGGTTGGGAGAATGAGGAGGGCTAATGGGGGTACACGGATCTTCCGCTTACAGGAGAGAAGTGCTATGTCAAAAGACATCAAAATGATGTTTCATTAATTGGAGTGCAGAATATAGTTTTTGTTGAAATTATTTATTCCAGGGTGGTTGTATATGGTTAGTCTTGCCCTAGGCTAAATAATTCAGTTAGAAAGGTACTGTTAATAACTTTGGTATTGATGAAGATAGTTTGAATTATTTTGGGATTTTAACCCTTTTAGAGTAAACAATTACATATTTTATTCATATGTAACTGTTTAGATATGTTAACTCATAAAATTGAGGTTGTATTGCTTTAGATTAGAATAAACAAAAACATAATTCTAGGAACTAGTTAGGTAATAATATATTTGTTTTAAGAAAAGAAAGAAAAAGCTTCCATTACTTCTGGATTATTGAACATATTTGTCCTAAAAAGTAATAAATCTATTGTTATTACCTGATAATATATAACTGAACAAGAATTTCCTTATTTCACTTATATATTCTAAGGCTATATGAATCAGAAGCAATAAGAAATATAACTGGAATGTAACATGATCCCACACTGTGTGTGACTATCAGAATGCAGTTACATTCAGTTATAAATACAGGTTTTTTTATAGAGAACCATCTCTTAGTATAATAAATGAAGAGATATCAGGAATTAGGATGTCAGTCCATTGAATCTTCTTGGTCCATGGATGATGTGGCATAACGGCCTCTTTTGTGAGAATGATGATTCCCATTTTGTTCTGAAATTTTCTGAATGCTGCCTGAAGGTGAAGATGATGCCATTCTTCTGCGTGTGGGAGTGTTGCTGTTCTGTCAGATTTAATTTTAAAAGGGTTTGTTGTAGTTCATCTGCTGATCTGCTTCTGTAAATTGTACCTTGGTAGTTAAATCTGACTGAAAAGGGGAAGCCCCATTGATACATAATGTTGTGGCGTTGCAGTTCCATTAGTTGGGGTTTCATGGATCGTCTTTTAGTAATAGTAAGTTGGGATAGGTCAGCAAAAATTTGATAATTGTGTCCTTGAAAATTAAGTTCCTTTTTTTCTCTTGCAGCAATTAGTATTTGTTCTTTCGTTCTGTAATAATGAAATTTTGTGATTATATCACGTGGGGGTCCATCTTTCTTTTTGGCTGTGAGGGCTCTGTGTACTCTGTCCAGTTCTAAACTTTCAATAGGGATATCTGGCTTTAGTTCTTGTAATAGAGCAGTAATAGTAGATTGCAGGTCTGTCACAGTTTCAGGTATTCCCCTTATGCGCAAGTTTGAACGTCTGGCTCTATTTTCGTAATCTTCGAGCTTAGTTTGAAGTATTAAATTTTCTTTTTTTAATTGTTCCAATTCTGTTATATTTACTTGGGTTGTAATTTCAATTTCATCCATTTTTTTTTTCTAAGGCTGCGGTACGGTTTCCCAGCTCTCTTATTTCTTTGGTTAGGCTTTTTGTTATTTGGTCTGAGGTTTGTTTTAAAGCCTTATGAAGCATCTTTTCAAATTGTAATAATATTACTGGGGATGCTGAGGAGGCTTGTGGAGAAGTTTGTGAGAGGATTTGTTCTGTATCTGACTCAAATGGAGAGTCTTGCTGTGACATTTTCTGTCTGTGAGAGCGCCCTGATGCTGTATCTTGTGAGGTGACTAGAGCTGCTTCAGCTGCAGTGAGTGCCTGTGAGCTCTTTGTGAGGTGATTTTTATTTCTGCCACGGTTTCCTCCCAGTACCATATTTCCTGCCCAAACTTTCACAGTTTGTTCCCTGGGGTAAAAAGGTTCAAATGGATACCTTTTGAGCCTGCAGGCTCCGCTTTGTCCTTCTCTTCTCTCCTCAGCGGTGTGGAGCTCTAACAATGCATGTCTGCTCCGCTAGGCTCCGCCTCCTGCCCCCGGTAAGATATATTTTCAACCTGCATTTTTAACTTTATATTGGCTTGGCATTCCCTTTGGGCACCTTAAAAATCCATTATGGGTATAAAACAATAATATTATTATTGGTAACTTATATTTAAATTTCAACCTGGTCAACCTGCATTAAATTTAAAAAAAATTGAATGCAGCACAGGTTGACTAGGTTTGAACTTTAAATATATCTTACCAATAAAATAGTGTTTTATACCGACAATGGATTTTTGAGGTGCCAAGAAGAAAGCCACATTAATACAAAGTTAAAAATGTGGGGGATATACACTCCCCCTTTCTTTCTCGAACATCACGGGACACAGAGCCTCAGTAATTACTGATGGTTATATAGGTATCACTGGTGATTGGACACTGGCACACCCTATCAGGAAGTTCAACCCCCTATATAATCCCTCCCCCTTGCAGGGATACCTCAGTTTTTACGCCAGTGTCTTAGGTGATGGACGTGTAAAGATGTCCTGTGCTGAGCTCCAAAGGGAATATCCTAAGATCCTATACTGGGGCAAGCCAGGTGAACCGGATCCATTCAAAATGTCTTTTCATGGCCGAATTGAATGGTACCCGGGCCTCATGTCCGAAGAAACGATTTTTTACCCGTAACGCTTCTCTTTTTAGAGAGCTGGACCCCGCAGATCAGAAAATGGCTTTAAACTTCCTAATTTCTGGCGAGGTGCTTTACGGTCCCAGAACTGTTGGATCCCCCTATTCGTAGGGGGCCCCAGTCTCTGACGGTTTTTTCAAATGGAGCCCACCGTGAGAGGTGAAGATTGGGTCTGTGTAAACAGCACCCTGCAGCTGGATAAGGTAAGAGGAGATTCCACAGAATTTTTGAGTTCTAGTGGCTTTTCTCCTTTAAGGTAAATGCATGCTATGCCTATTGTGACCACTGGGGGCTGCCAAGAGCACAAACCTGCACATGCTGACTGTCTGTCTCAGTGTTTTCATTGCTGTTCATGTCTCCCAGCGTCTCAAGCAGGCTGCAAAAAGGTAAGATGGAAGGGGGGATTTCTCATGTTTGAATGTTCCCCCCCAGGCTAGAGAGGGGCCACAGGGGTCTAGAAAGTGGTTATACCACCCGGGCTCTGCGGCCTAATGGCCACCATCTCTGAAGATAGCCGTTCAGGCAGATCTTGTTACCAGCCTCTCTCCCCCCCCATCCCCAGCCTTTCTCCAGAAGCATGACAGGAGAGTCGGCCAGTGCGGGAAGCACTCGTTTTTTCAAAACTCAAGGGGGGGGCGGTAGAGGAGGGGGCGGGATGTCAGCACAGGTGCTTAGACTCCCACTCAGGCCAGCTGCAGGCTATTAAAGGCACTCTGTACAGGTGCACACAGCCTTCTGAGAGACACAGAGCTGACGGTCGCATGTAAGGTGGGACACAGGCATTCTCCTAGGCAGCATTTACTGAAGTAACACCAGACTGAGCATTGGGTAGCAAGGCTTTTAGCCAGACTACATCGCTCAGCGGGCAGTGTTCATTTGTATACCTCACACCTTGTTGCTTTGCACTATGGGTAGAAGAGGTTCAAGCACCCCAGGAACCAGAGACACTAGGGGATCTCGTTCAGGTTCTGAGGGCCCCCTGTCGGCAGCATCCTCCCCCCCTAAAGATGGGCCAGGGACGGCTAGCCAGGGAGAGCCATCGGGGTCAGGGGCTACACCTGCTTCTGGCACTTCAGCCCCTGTATATATTACACAAGAGGTTTTTTCCTCAACCATTAATGGTCTAGAGGAAAAATTAATGGCCGTGATTACGTCTTCACTCAGTGGAAGAAAACGCACTAGGCTTTCCTCTGTTCCCGAAGACCCTCAGACAGAGGAGCTCTGGGATAAAGGAGACGAATCCCTTTCAGAGGATCGGGATGGGACGGATGATTCCTCTTCGGAGGATTCAGGTGGAGAGGGACCCTCTGCGACTTCCCAAGAGGAGAAAGTCTTAGTGCAGATCCTCACTGGATTGGTCCGATCCACATTTAAGTTGCCCATACCTGAAACTGCTAAAGAATCCTCTTCTGCTTTGGGGTCACTGAAACCTTTCCAAGCAGCACATGCTTTTCCTGTTCATACTTTACTTGAAAAGCTCATTTATTCTGAGTGGGATCATCCAGACAAACGTTTCTTTCCGCCGAGAAAGTTTTCAACACTTTATCCGATGGAAGAAAAGTTTATTAAAATGTGGGGAATACCGGCTATTGATGCCGCCATTTCCTCCGTAAATAATAGCCTGACTTGTCCTGTAGACAATGCTCAGATGCTCAGGGATCCTGTAGATAAAAGGATGGAATCCCTATTGAAGGATGTTTTCTCCTTAGCAGGATCAGTGGCCCAACCTGCAGTAGCAGCGATTGGAGTCTGTCAATACTTAAGAGACCATGTTAAGCAGGTCATCAAAGTATTACCTGAACAGCAGGCCCAGGGGTTTGCTAACCTTCCAGCGGCATTATGCTTTGTGGTTGACGCCATTAGAGATTCTATCGTGCAAACCTCCTGTCTTTCACTGGGGTTGGTGCATATACGTAGAATGCTATGGTTGAAAAATTGGTCAGCCGAAGCACCATGTAAGAAGCTACTGGCTGGGTTTCCATTTCGTGGTGCAAGGTTGTTTGGAGAGGACTTGGATAACTATATCAAGAGAATCTCTTGTGGGAAAAGCACTCTCTTACCTGTCAAGAAGAAGAGTAAGCGTCCCTCTTTCAAACGGACTCTTTCCCCAGCGGACTCTTTCTTTCAGCCTCCAGGCAGTCTCGACGGCCGCCTCCATCGGGGTCCAGAGACAAGAGTCAACCCCAGGGACAAAAGAAGTCCTGGGGAAAGAAGAGAGCTGATTCTGGCAGTAAGGACCAAGAAGGGTCCCTCAGTCCGCCTTTGTATGAGGCTACTAGGTGTCTTCATTCGAAGCAGTTCCCTATGCTCAGTTTCACTCAAGAATGCTGCAACACAGTATTCTGTCGACCTGGAACAGGAAAGTTCAGGCATTAGACTTTCCGATGCACCTGTCGCATGCGGTGCGTCAGAGCCTCAATTGGTGGCTCATACCCGAAAACCTGCAGAAGGGGAAATCCTTTCTACCGGTTACCTGGACGGTGGTAACAACAGATGCCAGTCTGTCAGGTTGGGGAGCAGTTCTGGAACAGGCTGCGGTCCAAGGGGTATGGTCCAAGACAGAGAGGACCTTACCCATCAACATTCTGGAGATCCGGGCGATACATCTAGCTCTAAAGGCCTGGACTATCAGGCTACAGGGTTGTCCGGTCAGGATCCAGTCCGACAATGCCACAGCAGTGGCTTATGTCAATCATCAGGGAGGCACCCGGAGCCGAGCTGCTCAAAAAGAGGTGAACCAGATCTTAGTCTGGGCAGAGATGCATGTGCCATGCATATCGGCAGTTTTCATCCCGGGAATAGAGAATTGGCAGGCGGACTATCTAAGTCGCCAGCAGTTACTTCCAGGGGAATGGTCTCTGCATCCCGACGTCTTTTGGGCCATATGCCAAAGATGGGGGGTTCCAGATGTAGATCTCTTTGCATCCCGATTCAACAAAAAGATAGACAGATTTGTGGCAAGGACAAAAGATCCTCTTGCATGCGGGACGGATGCGTTGGTGATTCCGTGGCATCGGTTCTCACTGATTTACGCATTCCCGCCTATTCTGCTACTACCACGACTCCTTCGCAGGATCAGGCAGAAAAGGAAGTCGGTACTTCTGGTGGCCCCCGCTTGGCCCAGAAGGACTTGGTATGCAGAAATAGTAAGGATGACAGTAGGTTCCCCGTGGACCCTACCGGTACGCCCAGACCTGTTATCTCAAGGTCCAGTGTTCCATCCTGCCTTACAAACGCTAAATTTGACGGTTTGGCTATTGAGACCCACGTTCTGAAGAGTCGTGGGCTGTCAGGTCCTGTCATATCTACCTTGATTAATGCAAGGAAGCCAGCTTCCAGGATGATTTATCATAGAGTCTGGAAAGCTTATATAACCTGGTGTGAATCCAGAGGTTGGCATCCCAGGAAATATGTCATAGGTAGAATTCTTGATTTTCTACAATTAGGATTAGAGATGAAGCTGGCCTTGAGCACCATCAAGGGCCAGGTCTCTGCTTTATCAGTATTATTTCAGCGGCCACTTGCTTCGCATTCTTTGGTCCGAAACTTTATGCAGGGGGGGATGCGTCTTAATCCTCCAGTTAAAGCGCCCCTAAACCCCTGGGACTTGAACTTGGTCCTGGCTGTGTTACAGAAACAGCCTTTTGAACCAATAAGTCAGATTCCTTTGGTCTTGTTGACAAGGAAATTAATTTTTCTGGTGGCCATCTCTTCTGCTAGAAGAGTATCAGAATTAGCAGCTCTTTCCTGTAAGGAGCCTTATTTGATTATACACAAGGATAGAGTGGTACTGCGCCCTCATCCTAGTTTTTTACCGAAGGTGGTTTCTGATTTTCATTTAAACCAAGACATTGTTCTGCCTTCCTTTTTTCCAGATCCCTGTTCTCCGGAAGAGAGATCTCTACATTCATTGGATGTAGTAAGAGCAGTTAAGGCCTATCTCGGGGAAACTGCTCAGATCCACAAGACAGATGTTTTGTTTGTGCTGCCAGAAGGTCCCAATAGAGGACAGGCAGCGTCAAAAGCTACCATTTCTAAATGGATTCGACAATTGATCATTCAAGCTTACGGTTTGAAACAGAAGATTCCTCCATTTCAGATCAGGGCACATTCCACAAGGGCTATTGGTGCTTCTTGGGCAGTGCATCACCGGGCCTCTATGGCTCAAATCTGCAAGGCCGCAACCTGGTCTTCAGTTCATACATTCACCAGATTCTATCAGGTGGATGTGAGAAGGCATGAGGATATCGCCTTTGGGCGTAGTGTGCTGCAGGCAGCGGTACAGGGTCCTCAGGTCTGATTGCACCCTACTTGGTCGTGGTTCCCCCCCTCAGGTAGCATTGCTCTGGGACATCCCATCAGTAATTACTGAGGCTCTGTGTCCCGTGATGTTCGAGAAAGAAAATAGGATTTTTTAAAACAGCTTACCTGTAAAATCCTTTTCTTTCGAAGGACATCACAGGACACAGAGGTCCCGCCCCTCTTTTAATACACTATATTGCTTGGCTACAAAACTGAGGTATCCCTGCAAGGGGGAGGGATTATATAGGGGGTTGAACTTCCTGATAGGGTGTGCCAGTGTCCAATCACCAGTGATACCTATATAACCATCAGTAATTACTAAGGCTCTGTGTTCCGTGATGTCCTTCGAAAGAAAAGGATTTTACAGGTAAGCTGTTTTAAAAAATCCTATTTTTACAATTTTCTTAATACAAGTGATTAAAACTAGACATGAGCCAGACTACAAATTTGCAACATGAAAAGGAAAAAGAAATTACTTAAACGGCATACTTGAAATAGCTGTATACCATACACATATTTGATTGATGAGTGGTTTCTAACATGGGGTAATACTGTAGATCCTGTCAATAAATATGACATCCACTTTAATTGTAAAAGTTGTTGATGTGGCTTTCTCCTCAGGCACCTCCAAAATCCTGTGGGTATAAAACTTTAGGATTTAAGATGTGGTGACCCTACAAGAGGGCCTGGGGCATCTTCAGATCTACCCAATCTGATATCTTACCTATAGTTTTAGTATGTTTTCATTATAGTATACTGTTTCTATCATCAAAGTTAATTTCTCAAGGCAGTGTGTGTATAAGCCCCAGTTGCTATTGCTAATAATGTATTTCAGGAAATGCATTGCTTGCCTAGCAGTTTATGCATCTAATTTCCTTGTCATATCTTCTTTTGATATGTGATGCAGACACATGACCCCGTTGGGCCCTAAAGCCCAGTTCAAAACCTTTGAAATATCACTTGTGACTGCAAATATAACAAAATAAGATGATTTACTATCAGGTCAGCATGATCCTAGCTTTGTATGTAAAGCAAAATGAGCTGCCACTGAGTTCTGTCTGGTACTAGGGAAATGGCAAATGCATTTTCAAAGAAAAGGTCATGTAAACATAAATGCTCTATAGTGGTAATTAAAAAGGAAATAACTCAGTCTACAAGTGATGTGGCTAATAAAAATATCATCAAATAACAGTTTAGAGATTAAAGCCAACATTCACCTTTTCAAAAATGTTACCTGTAGCATATCTTTTTCCTCACTTTTACAATCACATTTACAGTAGAGATAAACTTTCACAAATCAATACTTTGTTTTCTGAAGCACTGTTACTAAAACACAGTTTCCCCCATCATTTTTACATGCGTTATCTCTCTGTGCTATTCACATCCTGTAGAATCTTTGTACAGGTATTAGACATGTGCGGTTTGTTTCGTTCCGAATTAAAATTTGGACAAATTTTAGTTTTTCGGAAATTCGGATGTATCCAAATTACAATAGTACCGAATTCAAACAAATCCGAAAACTAAAAAAAAATTCAGACGAAATTCGAATTCAGAAAGTTTTCAAATCATTTTCGAATTTGAATAGTTTTCGAATCTGAAAAGATTTTGAATTTGAATAGTTTATAAATTTGAATTCGAAAAGTTTTCAAAATCGAAAAGTTTTCAAATTTCCAAAGAGAATAAAATCGAATAGAAAATAAAGGAATAGAATAGAAAAGTAATAATAGACTAGAAAAGAATATAACAGAATATAAAACAGAAACAAAATAGAGTAAAACAGAACAAAATAGAATATAAAATAAAAGAACAGAATGGACTAGAATATAATAGAAACAAACAGAATATAATATAATACAATAGAATAGAAAGAATATAACCATCTTCTGAAATTTGAATTTCAAATAGAATAAATTTGAATTTTAATACATAAGAAAATAATAGAATATAAAAGAATAGAACAGAAAAAAATAGAATGTAATAGACTATAATAGAATAGAAAAGAATAGAATTAAAAAAAATAGAATAGAATGGAAAATAAAAGAATAGAAAAGAATAGAATAGAATAGAATAAACAAATAAAAAAAAGTATAATTAAAAAACAATAGATTAGAATAGAAAGAACATAACCATTTCCCAAAATTCAAATAGAATCAATTCGAATTTGAAGAAAAGAATAGATTAAAATATGAAGATGGTTCTATTCTATTCTATTCTATTCTATTCTATTCTATTCTTTTGTTTTTTTCTATACTATTGTGTTATTTTCTTTTCTACTCTATTCTTTTTTTATTTTATTTAAATTCGAATTGATTCTATTTGAATTTTGGAAAATGGTTATATTATTTCTATTCTATTCAATTCTATTGTTTTTTTAATTCTATTATTTTCTATTCTATTCGAATTTCAGAAGATGGTAATAAGCTTTCTATTGTATTCTATTATTTTTTATTCTATTCTATTCCTTTCTATTCTATTCATTCCATTCTATTCTGTTCTTTTATTTCTACCCTATTTTGTTCTGTTTTACTCTATTATATTCTTTTATTTTCTGTTATATTCTTTTCTATTTTATTCAATTTTTTCTATTATATTACTTTATTTTCTATTATATTCCTTTATTTTCTATTATATTCCTTTATTTTCTATTATATTTTATTCTCTTTATTTATTTTCTTGCAATTGGAAAACTATTCGAATTCGAAAACGTATCAAATTCGAAAACTATTCGAATTTGAAAAGTTTTCAAATTTGAAAACTATACCATATTTGAAAACTATTCCAATTAAAAAAAAAGTCGAATTCAAAACTATTCTAATTCGAAAACTATTCTAATTCGAAAGCTTTTCGAATTTGAAAAATATTCAAATTCAAAAACTATTTAAAATTGATTCAAAAACTTTTCGAATCAATCCGAATTTAAAGAATTTAAATTGATTCAAAAGCTAATAAATGTAACAAATTCTGAAAACGAATTAAACAAATGAAACAAACTTATGTAATTAACTAATCGAAATTAAATGAAACAAAACACATTTTTTCGTTCTGCACACGTCTAATGCCCCGTACACACGGTCGGATTTTCCGACGGAAAATGTCTGATCGGAGCGGTTTGTCGGAAATTCCGACCATGTGTGGGCTCCATCGGACATTTTCCATCGGATTTTCCGACACACAAAGTTGGAGAGCAGGAGATAAAATTTTCCGACAACAAAATCCGATCGCGTCAATTCCGACCGTGTGTGGCCTGTTCCGACGCACAAAGTACCATGCATGCTCAGAAGAAATTTCAACACAGAACAGCTCGGTCAGGTAAAATTAGCGTTCGCAATGGATACAGCACTTTCGTCACGCTGCAATGTTAAAAATGGTTTAATACAGCGCACTCTCTTCTTCTTTATAATGTGACAAGAATTAAGTAGTTTTGCTGCTCATATTCACACACACTTCTCACAAACTTATTTTTTTGTTTTTTTTCTTGGGATTCCCTGAATATATTGTTATTTGTCACATCTGACATAATTTTTTTTTCTTTTTGTTTTCTTTTTCCTTTTGTTTTCCTTTATTAAGGGCTCAGAACCAAACAAAGAGGGAGGCAACGCTGGATCAACAGGAGAAATTAGCGAAGCCTGGGACCCCCAGGGCAGACATCAATTCTTGAACATCAAAATTGGTGGCCTGAGGAGTCCATATGTAAGGGAGGGCAGTCTGGTCCAGAAGTCGCAGAGATCTGGATAGCAGCAGATGACATCTGTGTCCCCAGGCTGTGGTACCACAAGAGGCTGCATCTTTTGGCCGACCAGACTGGATCCGGGGTCCTCACTTTCTGGTCTTCCTTCCACGCTTCATTCCGGGCTGTGGCTGTGCTGTTGGAGATGTGGCAGGAGGAGGAGTAGGACCTGGAGGAGGAGGAGGACTATGAGGACCTGGAGGAGAAGGAGGAGGAGGAGGAGGACCTGCAGGAGGAGGAGGAGGACCATGTGTGAGTTCACAAAGGTGTGTCTCAGATGTAATTTGGGCCCTCATACCTTTATTAAGAGCCTCCAATATGAGCGACTCACACATGAGTTGTCCCTCCTCCATCCTCTGCATTTTAGAGGCAATGATGGCAGCAAAGTCATCCTCCAAGGTGTGTGGTGCTCCCAGGGCCTCTGTAGCCCTCCAAAAGAGGCCTATGGCAGCCTCCTCTAGGGAACTCCTCCTCCTGCCACTTTCTCTTTCCAGGTGTTGGGGAGGGACCTGCAGATCAGGCAGGTGGCTCGGCCCGGCCACCTCCTGGCTGAGACTTCCCTGTGTATGAAAAAGGGACATGGTTTTAGTTTTTGCTTCATCAATCACAATCAAAAATTAGTACTCCAAACTAATATCTAGTTAACATCATTGATTGGACAACCAGTAATATTTAGAGGAATGTTATACCTGGCTCAATCTGGGCTCCTCCACATGTTGTTGCCTGGAAGGCCCAGGTTGGGCGTCAGAAGCCTCAGCTGGGGGGGAAGGAAGCGTGGAAGGAAGACTGGAGAGGGATGACCTGGGTTCAGTCTGGCCTGCCAGAAAATGCAGCCTGTCATAGTCCCACATCCTGGGGACATAGATGTCATCTGCTGCTCCAGATCTCTGCGAATCCTGGACTTTCTGGCGCTCCCTTACATATGTGCTCCTCAGGCCACCAATTAGGATCCTCAAATATGTGATGTCTGCCGTGGGGATCACCTGCTTCACAATTTCCAACAATTGATCCAGCGCTGCCTTCCTCTTTGTTTGGTTCCTGTAATGTGGGTGGTTGATCTCCCACAGACAAGTCATTATCTTGTAATAAGATATCCATGTTCACTGCAAGACACAACACAAGACAAAGCCTAATGTCAGACCAAACTCTCCTAATCTTGTTACAATATAGGCCTCAATCTAGAAGCAGTATAGGCACAAGTATGTCTCTTACCTTCGTTCTTACGATCGGCGCATCCAATGCTCCTTCCTCCGCTCACAGATCGTACGTAATACGCACGTGTGTTACGCTTTATACACACTGCGCATGCGTGTAACTCCGCCCACCCCTGACGTTCTTTCTAGTCTATTCCCCGCCCCTTTTCGTTCGACGCAGTGGGTGAAGAGCACATGGCGGAGTCACAGCAGGTGCGTGCTAATTACAGGAATGAGGAGGAGGAAAGCCTGGATCCGGACACGTCCCGATCCAGAAGGAGAAGATTTAAGGCCACAAATGTGTCCTTTGGGGAGATGTTGGAGATGGTCAACATCCTGAAGAAGGCCGACTATGACGGGAAGTATGGGCCTTACCCCAACCCCAATATCAGAAAGGCCAAGATCATTGCGAAAGTGGTCAAAAGTCTGCACAGGAATTTCGGGGTACGATGATCGAAAGATCAGCTCAGGAAGCGGTGGTCGGACCTGAAATTAAGAGAGCCCGGGCAGTACCGAAAGATCCGGAGAGTGCTGCAAAAAAGTAAGTAGTTGTGCTGTGTTCCTATTCTTTTTGTCTTTATTACGTTCGTGCTGCTCCATATGCTTTTCTTAAGTGTTGTACAGTTTGAAATGTCAATTTTAATGTTCATGGGCCCATTATTCGTTCGTATCAAACATTTTTTTTTCGGCCTCTAAAACACCATTGTTTAGGCCATATGCATTTTCCTACATTTTTTAGGGCCTACTTGGATGCAAAATATTTGGTTGTATAGATGGCTTTGTTACTAGAATGAAATGCAAACTAGATTCTGTGTAAGGAGAGGACACTCAGCAGCTGTTTTCACATCTGGACACTGGAACACTAGTGTGGGACACAAGAACAACCTTTTTATTAGGGGGGGCACACAGGTGCTCCAGTGTATACTATAGAGGGCTCCATCTGTGAAGCTTGTACAAAACAGGTAAAGTATTGCAGGTTGACAAAGGACACTAAAAAGCGACATCTTTGAACTCTGCTAAAATTGACAATTGTACACCACTTCCAAGCAATGTTTCCTATTTATAGTTCTGCCATCAAATATCTGTGTGCTAATTATACCATTTTTGTTTTACATAGGGGAGAAAAGACTCGGAGGACACCCCTCATCTGAGGAGACCAGAGACCCCCTACCTCTGGAAGAAGGTGAAATACCCCCAACACAAGTGGAGCAGGAGGAGGAAGAAGATGTGGTGGAAACTGACACCACAACAGGTGAGTGTCTGCGACCACAGACTCAGGTAAGAGATGGATGCTGGCAGATTTTTGATACATGTTTTTGTTTGGTTTCTCTCTTTTTAGGTGATCGTGATGTTGTGAATCGAGATCCTTTCACATCAGAAAGTGCCCAGATCCTGATCGGGAGATAATGGGGTGTAATTTAGAATTGGAAAACATCAAGAAAAAAATCAATGATGTGATTCAAAAAAATAATAACATCATTGATGTTTTGGGGTGAATTTAAAACCCACAAAATCTCTTTTTTTTTGTGTGGTACAATCTTTTAAATTTTTTAGCGATGCCATCACGGGAAATCAATGGACGCGTTTTGGGGGTGCAACCCCTTCCTCAATAATAAAGTAGTGGTGAGGAAGGGGTTGCTCCCACAAAACACGTCCCTCGATCCCCCGTGATGGCAGCTAGCACATGTTGACATTCGTAAATTGGTGTGCATCTTCCAAATTTGGCTTTTCAAAGGGTGACTTCACCCCATCTGAACGCAATATCAAGCACAGTTCCTAAATACTCATGTCTGATACTGCCTTCAAGTTTTACCATATGTGAACTTTGTAAGTTCAAGATTGTTGTGTTTCTTGTTGGTTTTACACAGGCCTGTTTTATCGTAAATGGACATTTCTATTTTTGATAATGCCACCCCAAAAATTGTTATACAACAAACATGTTGGTTTGTTTTAAAAACCATTTCTAAATGCACATGTGATTGTGCAGGTATTAAAAGTTTGTTCAAGAATGTGTGGATTATTGTCTCAACGCTACAACACTTTTGTGGTGATGTAATTGCTGTTTTCTGAGAAAATGGTGGTTATTTCCTAAGGGCTAATCCTCTTTGCACTACAAGAGCATTTTCAGTGCAGTTTCAAGAGCACTTGTAGTATAAAAAGTGTATACGCCTTTAATAAATAACAGCCAACAGTGCTTTGTATATGATTACACAATCACGCCATTTTCTCCACAAATTGCTGTCAGGGTCAGCTAAAACAAACACAAGCAGTAAATGTCACCAAAGATTAAATTTGTTTTTTTTTATTTGATAAATGCTTCACAAATTGTCTGACATATTGATGACCCCCCTACCCGCAAAGAACTCAAGGTATCTTAACCGGACATTACGGGCACTCAGGGAGGGCAAGCCAGGACGGCCACTTTCAAGCGCCGTCAGGGTTGTATCATGTAGATTTCCGGCCTCAGGCCCAACTGAGCCAGCATAGTTGGCAGAATGTTGGCGTAAAAAGTTATGGAGAACACAGCATGCCAGGATTAGATGATTAAGTTTATACTCCACCATATGGATGGGTGTCAGAAATAAGCGGAACCGGCTGGCCATGATTCCAAATGTGTTCTCAACTACTCTTCTGGCTCTGGCCAGCCAGTAATTAAAAACCCTCTGTTCCAGGGTGAGGGTCCTCATCGGGAATGGCCGCATAAGATGGTCCCCCAACGCAAATGCTTCATTCGCAACGAAGACGAATGGGAGTCCTTCCACATTGTCCTCTGGAGGTGGCAATACCAAGCTGCCATTCTGGAGATGCCTGTAGAACTCTGTCTGGGCGATGACTCCACCATCGGACATCCGGCCATTCTTCCCCACGTCCACATACAAGAAGTCGTAATTAGCCGACACCACCGCCAACATCACAATACTATTGAACCCCTTATAGTTGAAATAGTACGACCCCGAGTTGGGTGGTGGGATGATGTGGACGTGTTTCCCATCAATTGCCCCTCTGCAGTTAGGAAAGTCCCACCGCTGGGCAAAGTGGGAGGCCACAGTCTGACATTCCTGTGGCGTGGAAGGAAACTGTTGAGGAAAACAAAAATAATTTACTATTTTTGCACATAAACATGGCAAGCAGATTACGCACAAACATTCTTGGCCAACCTCCAGATAGCATTTATTGAGGGGAAATTAACACCAAAGTATAAGGTACACCTATCATATTCAACCCCCCCCCCATGGGCCATTTCTAACATTATAGGGGGGGAAAATCGTGGACAGGTAACCCTCTTCACTTAATTGAGAGATGAATGCCTAAATACAGGGTATTACTTGGAACAGCCCCTCCTTAGTTACACTATTGGCAGACCACTGGACAGGTAAGAAGTGTCATAATACAAAGATATAAATACACACTGTACACATTTGAGGACATTTGGACATTCTGATATTACCTATCAAGATAATAATAGAATACAAAAACTTTAAACAGTACCATTGGAAAGTATACAGGCAGGCCCTTGCACTACATGCTTTGGGGAATTCATCCATAAATCTGACCAGTAAAGAGATGGGTATAGTGTGTATGGGTTTGGCAAAGTCAGCAGATAGACGATTGAGGATAGATAGAGAATTGGGATCAGCTGACTTAGCAGTTGGGGGGAGGGAGGGTTTAGAAAAATGATTTGGGGACACTACAAAAAAAAGCCTCTGGCACTCTGCCTGAATTTAAAGCACAAATCAAATTTCTAAACATTTTAGGGGGTGTTTGGGGTAAAGCACTACTATAGAGCTGATAAAATACATTGTTAAGTGACTACATGAGGTGAATATAGGGGCAGGAGAGCAAGTTGGGGAGGTTATTGAAGGCAGATATGTATGAAGGACTTAAAAAATAAATACCTAAAAAACCAGCATGCATGAGAACAAAGGGGACATTCACAGCATAATACAATCATGGTAATTAGAGAATGAGGAAAGAAATATAATATCTTAGCAAACATTAAATACAATAAAATGTGATATTAAAGGATAAAAATCTTACCTTCATATACTCCTTCTGCAGGACCTGAATGATGGCAGAACAGGTCTCTGGTATAATGATACTCAGAGCTTGGGGGGAGATGCCTGTCGAGAACTTGAGGTCCTGCAGGCTTCTCCCTGTCGCCAAGTACCGCAGGGTAGCGACCAGCCTCTGCTCCGGAGTGATGGCTTGCCTCATGCAGGTATCCTGCCTGCTGATATAGGGGGTCAGCGAAGCCAGCAGACAGTGAAATATGGGGTCCGTCATCCTGAGAAAGTTCCTGAAATCATCAGGATTATTCTCACGGATCTCACGGAGCAAAGGCATATGAGAGAACTGGTCACGCTGAAGCAACCAATTCTTGGTCCATGAACTCCTCCCCACCCTGTTCATGGACTGGACTTGTGTCAAGGTCAGGACCCCAACACCAAGCCCCCACACAGCACAAACTCTACGAGGAGTACGTATACGAAACATGGCTAGAAAACGGTTGGCTGCTCAGAACGAAGTAACAGAACGCACTGAAGAACAGCAAGGCCTGTGAAGAGCGACCTGAAAAACAGTAACGAACGAACAAGAACACAATGACTACTTAAAGTCACGCGGAACTTGCTTGCACGCACTGAAGAGCAGATACAAACCCACAAGCACAAACTGAACGGCAGAAAACGATCTGAAAGCCACGAGTCTGAAAAAGCGCGAATCGTCTCTCACCAAACTTTTACTAACACGAGATTAGCAAAAGGAGCCCAAAGGGTGCCGCGCTTGGTTCTGAACTGGCCTTTTCTAGTCTCGTTGTACGTGCTTGACGTCACCGCGTTCTTGGCGATCGGAAATTCCGACAACTTTGTGCGACCGTGTGTACGCAAAACAAGTTTGAGCCAACATCCATCGGAAAAAATCCTAGGATTTTGTTGTCGGAATGTCCGAACAAAGTTCGACCATGTGTACGGAGCATAACAGGTATGTCTTGGTGTAGCAGAGTGTCCTTCACCTGCCATGTTCAGATGCAGGCACAAGCTTCCTTAACTCATTTTCTCTCTGCTTTCCTCACTGAGCAGTTCAGAGCTGCCACATCTGATTAGACAGAAGTAGCTGGGCAAGTGATTTTCAATATCAGAATTGGAGTGCAAGCAGCCAGGCCAAGCCCTGTTAGATGGGAAAAAAATGCAGCGCTAAGAAGTAATAGGAAGTTAGGGTGTAGTGAAACAATTAAGTAAGAGATGCTGTACTGAACAGTAAAGCATATGTGCAAAAAACATAAGTGAAATGAAATGAACAAACACAGTATAAAGTGTCCACATATGGTAAATGGATGATTCCAAACTCAAATTATTAAGAGGAACTGGTATGGACCAAAAAATGATGTGAAACTAGAAAATAAAGTCAATGGTGCACGGTGTGGATCTATGACTGTGAGTCAACAACGGGGTACAGAACTTCCGTAGCTGTAAACCAACATCTCGATATGGGGCATCAGAATGAAAACATCAGGAAGTAAGATAAGATGGGTACTCTTACCAGATGACGTGGACTCCACTGTCATATGACATGGAGTCAATGGTGCATGGAGCCAAACCTAAGCTGGAAAAGATATCCGGAACGGTGGAACCTCTGTCTCACTTCTCGACTTCTCTGGTGGGGTGAAGAAACATCAGGAAGGGCCGCCAACTGGATATCAGCCAATAGACCTCAAGGATGTGTTCCAAGGAGAAGCCGGGGACAGATTTGAGCCAGACCCCGTGATGGAAGTAGGGCTACTGGAAGGCATGCCCCTGTTGAAGACCCCCTTGGTCGAAACGCGTCGGACGATCTCCCCTTCCTTACGCTGCTTAGATTTTATTTTAATTGTGATCACTTTTATCCATTTTTTGTATGGTATTTTTAGAAATAAAAATCCCTGGTTTACCTGCACTATGCAGAAGCTTTTTATTTTTTATTTGCATATTATCCCGATGCAAGAAACTGCCTTCCAGTAGCCCTACTTCCATCACGGGGTCTGGCTCAAATCTGTCCCCGGCTTCTCCTTGGAACACATCCTTGAGGTCTATTGGCTGATATCCAGTTGGCGGCCCTTCCTGATGTTTCTTCACCCCACCAGAGAAGTCGAGAAGTGAGACAGAGGTTCCACCGTTCCGGATATCGTTTTCCAGCTTAGGTTTGGCTCCATGCACCATTGACTCCATGTCATATGACAGTGGAGTCCACGTCATCTGGTAAGAGTACCCATCTTATCTTACTTCCTGATGTTTTCATTCTGATGCCCCATATCGAGATGTTGGTTTACAGTTACGGAAGTTCTGTACCCCGTTGTTGACTCACAGTCACAGATCCACACCGTGCACCATTGACTTTATTTTCTAGTTTCACATCATTTTTTGGTCCATACCAGTTCCTCTTAAAAATTTGAGTTTGGAATCATCCATTTACCATATGTGGACACTTTATACTGTGTTTGTTCATTTCATTTCACTTATGGTTTTTGCACATATGCTTTGCTGTTCAGTACAGCATCTCTTACTTAATTGTTTCACTACACCCTAACTTCCTATTACTTCTTAGCGCTGCATTTTTTTCCCATTTACCAGTTATTGTTTGTCACAATGTATGCAGCTGCTGGCTCACATATATTTTATTTTTGCTATTAGAGCGCAGTGTTTTCATATTCTCCAGTCCCTGTTAGCACTCAGCTTTCCTAGAAGGCCTAGCTACTTTGGGAAACACCTTTAGTACTATAGCTCCAATGGGGTACTTGTGCCTTGGATCCCTCCAGTTGTTCTCTTGCGTTATCAGAGCTACCCTAGACTTCACTGAGAGGGTAGCTGTTTGTGTTCTGTACTGTTGTACTGAAGCAGTGATTCACAGCTAGACACTCACTTGTTATAGAGCCTTATGGAGATCATGCTATACAACCACATTACACCGACTGAGCCACACAAAATTTGCTGTGATGAGTTAATGTTTGAGCAGCTTCCATATTCTGTACTAATTATACTAATTATTCTGCAGTGCATGCTTGCGTTTTGCCATCCTGCATTATTGCTTCAAATCTTTTATCTGTTTAGTAACTTACACCTTACAGTTTTATTCTGTCTGGTCATTTAGAAGATGACCTTTTCTGTTAGCATTCTGGTTTTACAGATGTACAGTTGGTGAAATAACCAATTTTATATACAGTATTATGTTACAGTATGATTACAAGCATACCCAACTTTTAAGTACACAATTGGGTTTATTTACTAAAGCTGGAAAGTGCAAAATCAGGCTCACTTCTGCATAGAAACCAATGAGCTTCTAACCTTGGCTTGTTCAATTAAGCTTTGGTAATAAAACCTGGAAGCTCATTGGTTTCTATGCAGAAGTGAGCCTGATTTTGAACTTTCCAGCTTTAGTAAATAAACCCCATTGCGTACTTAAAAGTGGGGTATGCCTGTACTAGTTTTGCCACTAGGTGCTAGTGTTTAATCCTTGTATAATGTAACGTCCTTCCAAGTAGAACCACATAGTTATGATATACTTTCCTATTTCTGTGTTCCTATTGTTTTTCAATAAAGCAAAAAGGGTCACTCAGATGTTCAGAACCATCTTGACTGGTAAGAGCCATATTCAGCAGCTTTTCAACAGCATAAGCTTCACGTGGATAGCCAGCCATTAGCAGTTGAATGTTGCAGTTATTTAGTAATACAAAATGCATGTATTATTACAATACACACCAAAAAATGTGTGACTACCAAATACTGATGATTAGAAAAAAATGAGTAGAAGGCTATATATAGATACCTCATCCAAACAAAGATTTTAGAAAAAAAAGGAGCAATTTTACAGACTTTAACAGTATCAGAGAGAGACGCAGCAACCAAAATTATATATAAAATATTACAATATTTGTTAAAATAACATACTGTAGATAAAACCATTAAGATCAAAAGCTCATGTATAAATATAAGCTGTTGGCCAAGCTATGTTGGCTTGTACTGTTCTGTCAAGAGGTTGACGCGTTTCGCAATCTGCTTCCTCAGGACTGTTATATCTTAACAGACAACAGTAGGCCTATCCAAAAGAAACACAACAAAATAAATTAAATCCAAACATGCAAAGTGAACAGCATTGCATGTATAACATAATAGTGGTGATGATTAGATGCAACCACAAAATGCTGCAAATATTTCACAAATAACATAATCATATACAATAAGTGATGAACCCCAAAAAAGTTACACAAAACTGTAAATAAAACTAAAAATGTGGAAGTTCTTTAATACAGTCAAGTGTTCCTCCAGCTAGACACTTATTCCCATCCACCATGCTTCTATGTGAGTAATCTTGAGCGGTAAACAACCAGTGCTCCACCACTTGTGATAAAGCAAATGCACTCACCAGAACCCTATGGTCACCAGTACCAATAACAGCCTTATTATTAGATGGAAGTGGCCAGATGTTGAGACAATCCTTGTGGCCTTCCTGTGGTAACCGTTTCCTCCTCCACCAAGTGTGTTCTTCCATCTGTTATCTTACAAGACATTTTCCTAGTGTTCGAGAGATTTAGAGTAACTCTGAGATTTTTAGTTTCCTTGTGTTCCTGTGGCCAGACGTTCTTGCTCCCAGTAACTTTGCAGGTGTTTTCCAGAGACGTCCAGTGTGACCTCTATGTGTGAGACACTGACAGACAACACCCAATAGACTTTCACCTTCTTTACTACTGCCTTGTACCTTAATGGACTGTAAGCTCTTCTGATATCTATACCGTTCCTTTATGCGATAATATACAAGGTTTCCATCTTTTGTACAAATTTTGTATATATATATATATATATATATATATATATATATATACACAAAATAATGAGAATGTTTCTTCCTGTGTCCAGCCTGAAAACTCCAATTTACTGCTGTTGATGACTTTGGTGGTTGAATTTCAGGTGCATTTATCTGGATATATTTCTTTCTAAATGTACAGATACATTGAGTTGCCCACAAGTTTCATCCTACCACACCAAGACATTGCAAACAAAGGTTCTCATGCATACACATCTGAAGACAAAACAGTTCTTCATATCTATAAGAATAAACCAAGTTCTCCTTTTCATTTTCCTATATGGCTATTGTCCATACCTGAAAGTATAAAAGTCTCTTGAAAAGGATTCTCTGAAGGGTTGTCATGTGTCCTGTATATAAAGCAGTGACTAAGGCTCGAGCCTTGACCTCCAACAGGCATATATTTTTTTTGGAGCAAACCATTATGGGGTGCTATAATGATACAGTTGTGGGCGGGGTGTACTGCACCCGTGCATGTGGGGTAATACTCACGTGAAGAATGCACAATAATGCCCTGGATCAGGCGTAGACTGCGGTCATGTGCTCAATCAAAAATTAAGGCAGTTCCCTGACGTAGAGATGAGCCTTCACTGTGTGCAGTAATAAAGTGCAGAATTCCTCTGAAAAGTGACTTATCCCATGTCACTACACCAGTACTTGTATGTTGCATTAGGAGAGACCTGTTGAGCTTAAGCCCACTCCATCAGTCCAGCGTACATATGTTACCTCACTCCCAGTAACAGAACAGCTCAGACCTCATGTTTGTTCTTAATGTATATATATGCAGGGATAGATGGAGCTGCCTTATCACCTGGAGAGTGATCCCCAGTGTTAACTAGTAGTTGCAGATGTAAGTCCTAAATGGACCACTGCTTTTTCCCTGGGGAGTGATCTCCAAGAGGAGTAGGTGTGTTAGAAACTACCTGTGTATGAAAGGTTGTCCTCATATGTATATATATATATAAATATATATATATATATATATATATATATATATATATATATATATATATATATATATATATATAAAACCCACCATAAAATAATTGTGATATCAAGGAGAAAGGATTATTAATTGTGTAAATTATTTCTGCCAATGAGCCTGTGTTAAAGTGTTAGTATCTGAGGTGCCCTATTCCAATATAGCAAATATAGGGAAATATAACAAAAGCGCAGGATACCCCAAGGGTTTGAAACGCCAGGAAAAAAAGATCATCCAAGAACTGGTAGTTATGTTCACCATCGTTCATCCTTAGTAGGAACATAAGTTTGGAACATCCTAAAGGTCGGATCTAACGAGGAGGAAGACAGCTCCAGATAAAGACCCCCACTTTATGCGGTTTACCCCTGCAGGGGTATGGAAATCTGGTGAGTGGGGATCTGAAGGGGTCACGATCGTCACCTCATGCTGTTTGCACAGGATTTTGCACAAGTCACTTTGGATTGATTTATGATAAATTAGTACTACAAATTGAACTTACATACCTGTATTATAATTTAAGTCTGGTTTTCACAAGAGACTTCATTCATTGTTACTTACTTCATACCCCATAGTGCTATTACAGACCCAGGTTCTTTGGAATACATCAGAAGCAGCTCGCACCCCTTTTATAATTTCAGACCAGGCTTAGAATGGTTAATATACAGTAGCTTTATTGAAGAAAATTGTTATGGCAATACAACATGAAGAACATCCTGTTCCTAAATCTAACTAAAAGGCATACCTCCACGAGGTAACAGTCCATATAGGCATTGTCCATGACAGCGATCGGGAACAGCGATCTCTGTGGTGTTCCAGTAAGCCCATCCCCCATACAGTTAGAACACACCCAGGGAACACAGTTAACCCCTTGATCTCCCCCTAGTGTTAACCCCTTCCCTGCCAGTGTCATTTATACATTGATCAGTGCATTTTTATAGCGCTGATCAATGTAATAATGTCACTGGTCCCCAAAAAGTGTCACTTAGGGTCAGATTTGTCCGCCGCAATGTCGCAGTCCCACTAAAAATCGCAGATTGCCGTCATTACCAGTAAGAACATTAAAAAAAAAAAGTCCATAAATTTATCCCCTATTTTGTAGACGCTATAACTTTTGCGCAAACCAATCAATATACGCTTATTATGATTTTTTACCAAAAATATGTAGCAGAAAACCAATCAATATTCGCTTGTGATTTTTTTTTACCAACAATATGTAGCAGAATACATATTGGCCTAAACTGATGAATACATTTTTTTTTTTTATATTTTTTTTGGGATATGTATTATAGCAGAAAGTAAAAAATATTGTGTTTTTTTCGTTTATTTGTTTATAATGCAAAAAATAAAAACCGCAGAGGTGATCAAATATCACCAAAAGAAAGTTTGTCCGCGCAATTGTCAGTTAAATGTAACGCAGTGCCGTATCGCAACAAATGGCCTGGTCATTAAGGGGGTAAAACATTCCAGAGCTGAAGTGGTTAAGCTGTTATGCATTCTGCCGAATATAATACAATTAGGCAATAGTCTACATATGTACACTTCATTTCAGTTCACCCCTTCGATGGAATTTATTTACATTTATTAAATGAACATAGGAATAGCAAGTATGAACAACTATAAAATATAAATCCACCTATAACTAATAATACACTACTAGGCATTACACCACTATATTAATTCAAAATCACAAACCTACAGTGCTGCTACAGCAATACTGCATCTACCATCCACAGCTCTTGGACTGCGCTAAACCTGCCCCTAAATATTAAAGTGCAGCAACCCTGCTGTATACTTTGTGGGCATGAAAAGACTGAATAATTTATGGGGAGAAAAATGCATTAACTGCAAGAGAAAAGCAAGGCAAGTGTTCCCAATCAAGACTTTGACAACCCTGGGCATGACTCCCAGAGGTGGAGTCATGATGAGATTTGAAGTTTCACCACAGCCGGAGTTCCAATGTTGGCAACCCCTGCACTAAAAACACATGTGAAGTACTGACATGGGATATTTTTACTCTTGAAAAATTTGTATTTTTGTTTGTTCATCCAGGTCTGAAATGTAAATAGCTCTGCCGCACAGTTCTGTCTGTCATGGCAAAAGACCTGATTATTTATTGCTGCCGTTAAGTAACACATAGGTGTTTTGCTGCCATCTGTATTCTCTCTCATTGCTGTGATGGTGACCAGTGACATTGTGACTAAAGTGAGGGAAAATCTCTTCAATGGGGTTAATAAACAATAAAAAACCTGAAAGAGGTTTTAACCCCCCACCACTCGGTACAAAAAAAAGGGTAAACTGGTTCTTCGGTTATATATTTGCATTTTATAAACTATAAAACTAAAAAAACTGTAAAACTATTTTATAAAATAAAATACAACAAAACAAGACTTGATCCTTACAACTCCAGAGAGCTGACATACGGTTAATAAAACACAGTAACATGTTTTCCCCAAAATTGATGGCTTTCTGCAAAGTAAATTGCAGGTTGTTCAGACCCCAGTTTGTTATGTAATAATGAGTAGGAGGCATGACTGCTTCTGAAGGTTTACACAATAAATGTATCCTTGCACAACCTTTTGCATCTGAAAAAAGGTATTGCAGCAGTAATACATGCAATATGTATTAGGTTAATTCCTCGAAAGGGAAAGATTTGGTTATATGTGACAGGGTATAACAAAGTCACTACAGGACAACCTGCATGGGCAATAAACATTTTAAAGGTACACACCAATCAAAATTTAAAATTAAGCCTGAAAAGCTACAGAGAACACAACTTACCTGTTTAGGGCTTCAGTTTTTCATCCAAACTAAACTACAATGCAGCAGGCCACCCTCCTTTATTTTGTGTTACATTGTTCATGTATTTTTGCACAACAACTACAGATTTATTCTTCAGCCAGTAAATGGCAGCATTTAAATGTTTTTAACTGCATCTATGGTGAAAGTATTTTTTGTATAATAAAGCTCCTGTTTCCTGTCTGCAGTTAAGCAGCAGATAAACACACGTGGACTGTGCACTGTCTGTTCTATAGGGCTGTGTACAGAATTTCTAACAGGTTATCAGCCCAGGCATAGTCCAGACACCCACCCAAAGAAAGGCTGAGAACCCATACACCCAGTCATAGCCAGATCCAGCAGACAAGTGAAAGATACAGCAACAGAAAGAAGACTGCAAAAGAATGAAATAAAATGGCATGTAATACAGCTGCAACAAAGCTTTCAAATGTGACAAATTACAATTACCATTCTTGGAAATTTAAGATGAAATTCAAGATGAAAATGCTGCTAATAGCAGAAGGTATGCGGAAATGTATAAATTAAGTCAAAACAGAACACCCTTCAGAGTGGCTAAAGAATGACCAAAAAGCTCAGAGCACAATCTCTCTTAACATAGAAGATAATCAAATCATACACATAGTTACATATAGTTACACATATGTAAGTGTGAAACTGTTAAAGAAATGTGGAAAGGATTACAAAAGGTGCATGAAAGAGCTGATCTCAGCAATAAAGTGTATTTGATTACCAAACTGATGAAAGGATATTCAGGATTACATAAGGCACACATTGGAAATGATTGAATGATTGAAAGGTATATGAAAATAAGTAAAAGATTTTCATGTCGCAGCACTATTACTTTCTGGCAGCGGTTTACCAGAAAGTTATGAAATGCTTGTCACAGCACTTGATGCACAGCCAGATGATGAACTGACATTGGAATATGTAAAGGGGAAGCTTGTGGATGAATATAAACATAAAACAGAAAGCATTAATAGTGATGGTGCTTCTATCGCAGAGTCTGCTTTAAAGACGAAAAATAGGGAAAAAAAACAGTAACATGCACCAAGATACACATGAATGTTTTGTGTGCAAGAAATAAGGTAATTTAAAAGCAGATTACAGAATGTGGAAAGCTAGAATGTAAAAACAAACTAAACTACAAAAGGCCAAAAATGTGAAGGAAGAAACTGATTTTGCTTCAGATAATGAATATGTTTTTCCATCTAAAAGTTGCACCTCGTCTTTACAGGCATGATTGTCAATTCACTAAGAGTTAAACAATGGCCAATAAAATGTGGTAAAATAGTGATTGCAGTAAATCAGTTTTGAAAAATGCAATTCACTAAGAATTTTGCGTTATATAAGGAATGCGGTATTTGTTCGATTGAACGGTAATTACCGCATTTTTTCATGTGAAAAAATTGAGTTGGTTGCTAAGGAGCCGGCCGGGAAGCCCCCCTACCCCAAAACACCTTGTCCCCATGTTGATGGGGACAAGGGCCTCATCTCTACAACCCTGGGCTGTGGTTGTGGGGGTCTGTGGGCGGGGGGCTTATCAGAATCTGGAAGCCCCTTTAACAAGGGGGTCCCCAGATTCTGCCCCCCATGTGAATGAGTATGGGGTACCCATTCACCAAAAGAGGGCTTCCAGATTCCAATAAGCCCCCCACCCGCAGACCCCTACAACCACAGCCCAAGGTTGTGGGGAAGAGTCCCTTGTCCCCATCAACACCAGGACAAGGTGCTTTGGGGTGGGGACAGAGCCCCCACAATGTCACACAATCCCTCAGTTATACACACCCTCCAGCCTCAGCTCAAGAACTAGTACAGCACAGCTATCTGATATCTGTATGCCTGTAGGCTTTTCTCCTGAGTATATCCAGGGGAATACACAGGGGCAGTGACCATGTCAGCTCTGCTTACAGCACAGGATCTGTGCTAATCAGGAGAAAGCAGGTAGGAAGGGGCTATAATAGTAAAACATCCAAGGAATCCTGCAGCCTAAAGTGACAATGTGGACCCTCATTCAAGGGTAGAGCCACAAACAGTAAATGGCGTTCCTCTACTGCAACTCGCAGGAACCTCTGATGAGGCTGAAAGATAGGTACGTGTAATTATGCATCTTTTATATCGATGGAGGCTAAAAGTCTTCCATCTGGAGCAATGCTACAACTGAGTGGACAGACTCCATCCGAAAGGACTGGATTAGTATATACTGGTTCAGGGATCTTAGGTCCAAAAATGGGCCTTGTGACCCCGTTTGGTTTTTAAACCGTAAAACAGGTTCGCTCTTTCGGATACAGGAACCTGTACAATCACTCCTTGATGCACTAAATGATGTAGCGCATGAAGCAATAAGTCTCTTTTTGGAGGATCCGAGGGAATGCTGGATCTTAAAAACCTCTGAGGGGGAACTCCAGCTTGTAACCACGGGATATAATTGAGGTGACCCACTCCTGCTGAATTATCATTCTACGAATGTCCGCAAAGTACAGCAGCCTCCCCCCACCCAATGAAGTGGGTGCATCCCCTCAAAAGGAGGCCTTGGTGCTGGGTTTAGAAGAATTTTGGACCCAGGGCTTTTTCTGGCCCTGGCCTTGCGGCTTGCCTCTGGCCCTAGCGCCCTTTTGGCGGCAGAACTGCCTTGGCATTGAGACATTTGGGGAAGCAGTCCCTGAAGTCCCAGGGACGCCTGGTGCTTTTCTTCACAGGAAATAGAGAACTCTTCCCTCCGGAAATCTTTTGGATATATTTGTCCAAATGATCACTAAATAAACGCTCCCCATGAAAAGGGAAACCTGCCAATAACTTTTCAAAAGGAAGCTCGGCTGAGCAGTTCTTAAGCCACAAAAGTCTGCGCATATGTACAGACAAGAGAGCCAAACGAGAAACCATCTGTACTGAATCCTTTTACGGCGTCAACAGCAAAACACAGCGCTCGAGGAATATTTGTCTTTTTTTTAGGCAGATCATCCTCCTGGTTAGGCTTATCAGGCCGTTTGACCTCATTCCTTTACGGACTGGCAGATACCAATTGCTGCAACAGCTGACTGAATAGATGAACTGGCCAAAGAAAAGGAAGCCTTTAATAATGACTCCAATTTCTTGTAAATAGGGTCTTTCAAGCCCTGTGCGTTATCTACCAGACAAGTTAAGTTCTTGCATAAGGAAGAGTCTCTACGGCTGGTGCATCTATGGCTGGCATGCTCCATTTTTTGAACAAACTTTTCATCCATGGGATATAGAAGGGAAAACCTCTTAAGAGGAACAAAATCCTGTCAGGAAGTTCTTAATCAGCATACACTGCCTGTTCCAGCAGGGGGTGTAGAGGGAAAGCCTGTGAGGCCTGAAGAGGCCTCAGGGATCCCAAGAGGACCACGGGGCTCAGTCACCTCTGCAAGAGGCAGCTTAAAGGTAGAACGAACCATGTAGTTTAGAGTCAGGATCAAAAGCCTCTGCGACTGAGAGGCAGAAATCAATTGGATATCTTCTTGTCCAGATTGTTGAAGCAGACTCATCTGCCGGGCCCTCCACAGAATCCTGAGCTTTAAGCTCTTCCCCATCCTCAACCCATTCCTGCTCCAGACAAGGAGGCTCCAGGGAGGGGAATCTGTCACGCTTCTTGCCACCCTGTGGGATGGAGGCAATCATGCCAGCAATCCTGTGCTCTAACCCGGCTAGGGCCGAGGACAGTTCATCCTTGGTGATTAAGGGTGAAGCAGCAGCATTGACTGTAGGCACAATACCAGATAGGCGCAGTGGCTTGTATTGCCAGGAAGCCTCTGGTCCTTCAGGGCATACAACACTAGGGATGCGACTAGGTTCCTCAGGAACAATTGACAATTACCAGCCACAAAAAGAGAATACCTGGGTATAGTATTAAAACACCTCAGAAGGGAGACCCTTTAATAGGGCTCACCAAGCCCCTATGTAACAATCCTGCTACGCACCTTTAGCCTGCCAAGCAACACTTGGTGACTTGCGTGACCCGGGTAAGGAGAAATGAACTGCTGCAAGTGTCTGTTCAGAGCCTGCTCTGTGTCCCACAGCTGACTTCTGGAAGCACCGCATGCTTGGCCTACACAGCTTAAATAAGCTGGGTGTGCGATGGCACATTTTGCGCGTGGTCCCAGCGAACGGGTGTAGCTGTATTCACGTATGACCTGAATCTTTGTGCGCCCAGGTAAAGGCTACTGTGCATGTTCGGCGAAGCTGCATGTGCCATGGCCGCCAAACAAACAAACTGCTAAGTCCAGTGGTGCTTTTGCGAATGCATGTGTGCCATGGCAGCCAAACAGGCAAACTGCTGAGCCCAGCGGCGCTCTTGCATATGCACTTGTGCCATGGTGAACCAAGGCAAAATGGCGCACCGTCGTGCGCCATCATACAGAAAAAAAAACAGCCAGACACAAGCAAAAAAGGCACACTTTGCAAACACCTACAGCTAGCCCAAAACTCCCCTGTATGGTCACCGCACCCAGATGTCCAGGCTCTAGCTAGCTTGACTGATTGGGACACACCACAATAATAAGTAAAGGGGTTAAACTTACCCATCCAGGCGCAGGGCAGCTTAGAAACTAAGAGACCAAACTTCACCCATCACGGCCGGTTCCTGTCACTTGAGGACCTTCAAGGACTGGGTAAACACTTTTCATGTTTAGGGTCCACACCCTTGGACCTGTACTGCACCCTGCAGGAATGCCTTAGCACTGTGGTGTCCAGGATTACACTTTGCAGGGTCCAGCACCCGGAGGCCGCATTACAGGGAAAACCTCACAGGATCTTGAGTCTTCTTTGCGAGGCTCGGGTACCATTTATCTAAGCATATAAAGACTGTGTCAAATGGATCCGATCGGTCAATCCCTTGATTCATTTAAGAACAGTTTGTGGGACTAGAGATCTGGAGCTCAGGGAGCTCAAACAAACCATGCCATCCACCTTGCAGACACTGATAAAAAAACTGAAGTACTTCCTGTATGGGAGGGGTTATATAGGGGATCACTTCCTGTCTAAAGACCTTTGGCCTACCAGTGTCCATTCACCTGGAGATGGAGTATAACCCAGAAGGTAATGAATATAAGCCTGGCTCTGTGTCCCATGATGTATGTAAAAGAAAGCTTGTATTAATGTTTGAGCCTTGACCCATATACAGTATCTAACAAAAGTGAGTACACCCCTCACATTTTTGTAAACCAGAGCTTCATAGGTTGCCACTGGAATCCTATTCCACTCCTCCATGTCAACATCACGGAGCGGGTGGATGTTAAAGACCTTGTGCTCCTCCACCTTCCATTTGAGGATGCCCCACAGATGCCCAATAGGGTTTAGGTCTGGAGACATGCTAGCCAGTCCATCACCTTTACCCTCAGATTCTTTAGCAAGGGAGGAGATCATGCTCTGCTACAGTATGGCACAGTACATGTTGGCATTCATGGTTCCCTCAATTAACTGTAGTTCCCCAGTGCTGGCAGCACTCATGCAGCCCCAGACCATGACACTCCGACCACCATGCTTGACTGTAGGCAATTTGATGCAGTGTGTGGCATATGGTCTGAGCACTGACAGGCTGATCCCCAGCCCTTCAACCTCTGCAGCAATGCTGGCAGCACTCATATGTCTATTTTCCTCAGACCCATGGATCCAAGGATATAAATAATTTTGAAGTGTTGTGTAGGAGTGAAAAACTACAAAAAGCTGATGTGGACCTACTTATTAATTTAAGGGGTCAACACGTCAGGTAAATGTACTTACTTTTGGTTGAAGAGCACGGAGGTGTATCATAGTCCATTTTTTGTATTAGTAAGAAATACAATAAAGGCACTTCTAGGGGACACTATAAAATTACACAGTGTTTATTGTTTGGGACTTTTAAAGAAACACAGACTTTGTTATGAGAATATGTAACTTGTCTGTTTTTTGGAAATAATTTAAAGTTTTACGTTAAGTTGCATTTTTTCACAGTATGAATATATATACTGTAAATACAATATATTGTATACATCATATATATACAGTATATATATATATATATATATATATATATATATATATATATATATATATATATCGTACAGTATATATATATTTACAAGCATAATCATGACCTTGAAAGCCCGAAGAGAAAATCTACTCCAATAAAAACAGAAAAAAACAAATAACCGTGTACCTCTAGTAACCACATACAATTCAGCACTAGAAGGGATAAGAAAGATAATCAAACATTTACAACCGATCATAACAGAGAATGAAACTCTAAATGAAATATTCCAACAACCCGCAATACTGGCTTTTAGACAACCACCCAACCTTAGACATAAACTAATCAGCAGGAAACTTCATTCTGATTATGAAGCCACAAATAATGTAAGCAAACCCTGCAACAATGCAAACTGCAACCAAATCAATCCATTAAAAAGTGTTACATACTCAAAAAGGACCTTCAATATCACAGGATCATACAGCTGCACCTCCAGTAATGTTGTGTACCTCATCCAATGCAATAAATGTAGCAAAGGATCTTATGTTGGCGAAACAGGACAGAAGTTACAGACAAGGATGAACATGCACAGAAACACCATCAAGGAACATAAGGAAGATGATTTCTGCACACCTGTGGGACATCATTTCTTACAACCTGACCACAATATGGAAGACCTTAAAAGGGTGTTGTAAAGGCAAAAGCCTTCTGTGTGCAGCAGCCCACTTCAGCCCCCTAACACTTACCTGAGGTTCCTCTCTGTCCAGCGATGTCCACGAGTCCCTCGGCTATCCAATATTCTCCCTCCTGTTTAGCCATTGGCTCACACTGCTGTCAATCAAAGTCAGCTAGCCAATCAGGGGAGAGAGGGGGCTCTGTGTCTGAATGGACACAGAGAGCTGTGACTCAGCTCCAGTGCCCCCATAGCAAGCTGCTTGCTGTGGGGGCACTGAACAGGAGGGAGGGGCCAGGATCACAGAAGAGGGAAGAGAGCAGAGCAGGTAAGTATAACATGTTTAATATTTTTATAGGAAAAACAAGCCTTTACAATCACTTTAATGTCTTAGTTCTTAAAAAAAATAGTGTAACACAATCACTAATTAAAGTATAAATCAATAAGTGAATACAACTTTTCAAAATATTTCTGTGCCTAATCACCAAGGCAAACAAAACTGCCGTTCAGACTCTCAAGTGTTTCCACTATTCCACCCCAAATTATGTATGTTATATATTAATACACTGTAGTGCAAATCCATCCATCACTATACTCTTATTCATCAATACACATACACTATACTCTTGAAGAATAAGAGTACAGTGATGGCTGGAATTGTGCTGCACTGTATTAATATATAAAATTAGTTCTTAAAGGCAATTTCCAAACTATGCAGAAAAAAAAACTTTCGAACTAAGCATGATAGTTTTATTTGACACAAAAGATAATGGCCTAAATCTAGACCTAGGTTCTCTAAATTACTATCCAACAGTTTTACGGCCCCCTCTGTGACTGTCTCCCCCCCCCACACACACACACTTAGTCTATAGCTCTCACTCTATATCTCACTAGCTATCCTAGTTTAATTAACATTGCTGCAGTGACGCTTCTAGGAACAATATATAGGGGTGCACATAAGATACCACAGCCAAAACTGGGGGGGCACTAATAATTTTCACCACTAAATCATACCACAAAAAATAAATAAGTATATATAAAGAAGATTACAAAATATGAGAGTAATGCGGTATGCAATGATACCTTTTTATTGTATTAACCTAACACCTAAAGTGGTTGTAAAGGCAGAAGGTTTTCAATTCTAATGTATTCTATGCATTAAGATAAAAAGCCTTCTGTGTGCAGCAGCCCTCCTCCCTAATACTTATCTGAGCCCCATGTTGATCCAGCGATGTTGCATCAGAGACTCGGCTGTCTGGGACTCTCCCTTCTCATTGCCTGAGATAGCAGCAAAGCGCCATTGGCTCCCACTGCTGTCAATCAAAGTCAGTGAGCCAGTGAGGAGAGAGAGGGGGCAAGGCCAGGCCACGGCTTTGTGTCTGTATGGACACACGGAGCTGCGGCTCAGCATGGGTGCCCCGCAGCAAGCTGCTTACTGTGGGGGCACTCAACAGGAGGGAGGGGCCAGGAGCACCGAAAAGGGACCTGAGAAGAAGAGGATCTGAGCTGCTCTGTGCAAAACCACAGCACAGAGCAGGTAAGTAAGTAAATGTTTGCTAAAAAAAAAAAGACTTTAATATCACTTTAAAAGACAAGCTCTCAAGAGTTTTCCTTTCTTCCTCACGTATAGCTTCAGACCCTGTGACCCTGGTAGTTCTGCCACCAGCCATCAGAAATGTTGGGGCCCCTTACACAGCTTTAGGCATGTGTCTCCCCCCCCCCCAAGTCCTTCAGTGCACCGACTTTTATTTTAACAACACTTTTACAACTTAATATATGAAAATAAAAGGTGTTTTCTAAGTCATCAGTGCTTTCAAGATTTAACAGTAAGGAATTATATTTTGGCCAAAGGGCAGCAAAGCCCCATATATTCAGTGATGGCCCAATCCAGCAAAGAGACATCCCCATCTATTCAGCAAAGAGACATTCCAATCCTCAAAGAGACATCCCCATATAGCAAGAGACAGCTCAATCCAACAAAGAGACGGTCATAAGCAGCCCAATCCAAAAAGACACAGTCACAGCACAGGCCCACATCCAGAAACATTGTCAATCAATTTACCATTGCGATGTCTAGCAACTTGTTTCCAGACCAGTCCACAGTGAGCACTGAGCAGTCCTGCAGGCTACATGCAGCACAGCTCTTCCACACGGCTGACCTGTGACTGGCATGGTGTCCAAATCAGCATCCGGTCTGCAGGGAGAGATGGAGTGCAGATGATCTCATTGCGTGGGCAGGAGTGTACAGTACGGAGTGGGCAGGAGTGTACGGTACAGAGCAGGCAGGTGGGTACAATACAGAGTTTGAAGGAGGGTACAGTACAGAGTGGTTAGGAGTGTACAGTACAGATCGGGCAGGTGGGTACTGTACAGAGTGGGTAGGAGGGTACAGTACAGAGTGGGCAGGAGTGTACAGTGCAGAACGGGCAGGTGGGTACAGTGCAGAGTTGGCAGTAGCGTACAGTACAAAGCTGGCAGATGGGTACAGTACAGATTGGGAAAGAGGGTACAGTACAGAGTGGGCAGTAGGGATGAGCTTCGCGTTCGAGTCGAACCCATGTTCGACTCGAACATCAACTGTTCGCCCGTTCGCTGAATTGCGAACAATATGGGCCGTTCACGCCAAATTCGTGTGGCGCGTCACGGCCCATAATATACTGCGGCATCGCAGTGCATTGCTGGCTGATGATTGGCCAAGCATCCACTATGACCCACATGCTTGGCCAATCACAGCGCCATCAGTAGAGAGAGCTGTAATTGGCCAAAGCCAGGGTGGCTTTGGCCAATTATGGCTCAGGGGGTTTAGAACACGGCCCACACTATATAAGGCCACCTGCACGGCGGCCCTGTGTAGTGTGTTCCGCGTGCTTAGAGAGAGACAGTGTCATTTCATTTGCTTTAGCTAGATTAGGCAGGACAGTCAGTGAGTTAGCTGCACTTACAGTGTATTGTGTATATATATGCATCCCAGGTGTTGTATATATATATATATATATATATATATATATACACTGTATTCCGTTTAGCTAGATCCGTTCCTGTTATCTTCCTACTGACAGGCAGGCTTGTCTTGTTACAGTATTTACAGCTACTTGAAGAAAAAAGAAAATTGCTGGTGTTCTTTTGATCCTATTAGTACCACAGTCAGGCAGCTAGACTATTTACAGTTAGTGTAGTGCGTCCTCCTCACAGTGTTCAGCTAAAGCTACAAGTTAGTTTAGTGTGACCTCTGCACAGTGTTCAGCTAAAGCTACAAGCTAGAGTAGTGCGTCCTCCTCACAGTGTTCAGCTAAAGCTACAAGTTAGTTTAGTGTGACCTCTGCAGAGTGTTCAGCTAAAGCTACAAGTTAGGGTAGTGTGTCCTCCTCACAGTGTTCAGCTAAAGCTACAAGTTAGTGTAGTGCGTCCTCCTCACAGTGTTCAGCTAAAACTACAAGTTAGTGTAGTGCGACCTCTGCACAGTGTTTAGCTAAAGCTACAAGTTAGTGTAGTGCGTCCTCTGAACAGTGTTCAGCTAAAACTACAAGTTAGTGAAGTGTGACCTCTGCACAGTGTTCAGCTAAAGCTACAAGTTAGTGTAGTGCATCCTCTGAACAGTGAGCAGCTAAAGCTACAAGTTAGTTTAGTGTGACCTCTGCACAGTGTTCAGCTAAAGCTACAAGTTAGGGTAGTGCGTCCTCCTCACAGTGTTCAACTAAAGCTACAAGTTAGTGTAGTGCGTCCTCCTCACAGTGTTCAGCTAAAGCTACAAGTTAGTGTAGTGCGTTCTCTGCACAGTGTTCAGCTAAAACTACAAGTTAGTGTAGTGCGACCTCTGCACAGTGTTCTGCTAAAGCTACAAGTTAGTGTAGTGCATCCTCTGAACAGTGTTCAGCTAAAACTACAAGTTAGTGAAGTGTGACCTCTGCACAGTGTTCAGCTAAAGCTACAAGTTAGTGTAGTGCATCCTCTGAACAGTGAGCAGCTAAAGCTACAAGTTAGTTTAGTGTGACCTCTGCACAGTGTTCAGCTAAAGCTACAAGTTAGGGTAGTGCATCCTCCTCACAGTGTTCAACTAAAGCTACAAGTTAGTGTAGTGCGTCCTCCTCACAGTGTTCAGCTAAAACTACAAGTTAGTGTAGTGCGACCTCTGCACAGTGTTCAGCTAAAGCTACAAGTTAGTGTAGTGCGTCCTCTGCACAGTGTTCAGCTAAAACTACAAGTTAGTGTAGTGCGACCTCTGCACAGTGTTCAGCTAAAGCTACAAGTTAGTGTAGTGCATCCTCTGAACAGTGTTCAGCTAAAGCTACAAGTTAGTGTAGTGCGTCCTCCTCACAGTGTTCAGCTAAAACTACAAGTTAGTTTTCTGCGAGCTCTGCACAGTGTTCAGCTAAAGCTACCTGTAGAAGGTTGGTGGTGTTTTCCTGATCCTATCACTACCGCAGGCAGCTAAAAAAGCTACAAGTTAGTTTTTTGCGAGCTCTGCAGAGTGTTCAGCTAAAGCTACCTGTAGAAGGTTGGTGGTGTTCTCATACTACAGGCAGGCAGTTGATTTTGCTAGCTGCAGTATCAGTACTAAAGCTACCTGTAGAAGGTTGGTGGCGTTTTCCTGATCCTATCACTACTGCAGGCAGCTAAATAAGCTACAAGTTAGTTTTTTGCGAGCACTGCACAGTGTTCAGCTAAAACTACAAGTTGGTGTAGTGCGAGCTCTGCACAGTGTTCAGCTAAAGCTACCTGTAGAAATTTGGTGGTGTTTTCCTGATCCTATCACTACCGTAGGCAGCTAAATAAGCTACAAGTTAGTTTTTTTGCGAGCTCTGCACAGTGTTCAGCTAAAGTTACAAGTTAGTGTAGTGCGTCCTCTGAACAGTGTTCAGCTAAAGCTACATGTTAGTGTAGTGCGTCCTCCTCACAGTGTTCAGCTAAAACTACAAGTTATTTTTTTGCGAGCTCTGCACAGTGTTCACCTAAAGCTACCTGTAGAAGGTTGGTGGTGTTTTCCTGATCCTATCACTACCGCAGGCAGCTAAATAAGCTACAAGTTAGTTTTTTGCAAGCACTGCACAGTGTTCAGCTAAAACTACAAGTTAGTGTAGTGCGAGCTCTGCATAGTGTTCAGCTAAAGCTACCTGTAGAAGGTTGGTGGTGTTTTCCTGATCCTATCACTACAGCAGGCAGCTAAGTAAGCTACAAGTTATTTTTTTGCGAGCTATGCACAGTGTTCACCTAAAGCTACCTGTAGAAGGTTGATGGTGTTTTCCTGATCCTATCACTACCGCAGGCACCTAAATAAGCTACAAGTTAGTTTTTTGCGAGCTCTGCACAGTGTTCAGCTAAAGCTACCTGTAGAAGGTTGGTGGTGTTCTCATACTACAGGCAGGCAGTTGATTTTGCTAGAGCTGCAGTATATATATATATATATATATATATATATATATATATATATATACATATATATATATATATATATATATCCCAGCTTAGTGCAGCTACAGGCCATTAGTATGTCTGGAAGGCCAACAAGGAGAGGCAGACAGTCACAAGCCAATAAAAGAGGGCAAGCAGGCTCTGTGTCTAGAGGCAACAGTGCTGGTCGTGGAGACGGTGCATCCTCATCAGCACGTGCTCGTGGGACACGCTTGGCCTTTTTTTCGGCAGCTGGCCATGTTGAGCCGCAACATGCGGAAGACTTGGTTGAGTGGATGACCAAGCCGTCCTCATCCTCCTCATCCTCTCTCACCCATGCTCAGGGTACTTTGTCTGGCAAAGCAGCTGCCAACGTGGCCTCTTCCCTCGGCTCAATGGCATCAGAGACTCCTTCCCTAGCCCCACCATGTCCTCCTGAGGAGTCCCTCGAACTGTTTGACCACAGTGTTGGGTACCTGCTCCAGGAGGATGCCCAGTGTTTAGAAGGCTCTGATGATGATACTGAGATAGATGAAGGCAGTAACGTGAGCACGGACAGAGGGGGTGCCCAAGAAGGACAGCAATCTGGCAGTCATGCTCCCCCTGCTGCAGCATACTGCCAGGTTTGCTCCAGTGATAAGGACGGAGGGGATGATGAGGTCACTAACTCAACGTGGGTGCCTGATAGGAGAGAGGAGGAGGAGGCACATCACCAACGAGGCAGGATTCCCTCCAGGGGCCAGCCTAAGGGCAGCACACTGACTGCATCACACCCCAAAGCTCTGCATGTGCAGGGCGCTGCTGTCTCTGCGCATTATTCCAAAAGTTCTTTGGTGTGGCCCTTTTTTGAGACGAGTGCATCAGATCGCACCGCTGCTATTTGCAACATATGTCTCAAGCGTATCTCGCGTGGCCAAAACATCTCCCGCTTGGGCACCACATGCTTGACCAGACATATGTTGACCTGCCATGCAGTTCATTGGCAAGCGTATCTAAAAGACCCACACCAAAGAACAAAGAGGACCTCTCCTTGCTCCTCATCAGCTGAGATCTCCAACCCCACGATACCTTCAGTCCTCTCTGAGACCTGCACTGAGAGGAATGAAGGTGTATAATTAGGTGTGTCACAGCCAAGTACTTGTGGGCAATCTGCTTTCAGTACACCGACGTCAGATTGTACCAGGCAAATTTCCCTGCCCCAGCTGCTGCACCGCCAAAAGAAGTTCGCTCCCAGCCATCCACATGCCCAGCGGTTGAATGCTAGCTTGACAAAATTTCTAGCACTTCAACTGCTGCCTTTTCAGTTGGTAGACTCTGCCCCCTTCCGTGAGTTTGTGGAATGTGCGGTTCCTCAGTGGCAGGTACCCAAACACCACTTTTTCTCACGGAAGGCGATTCCGGCTCTCTACCGGCATGTGGAAGGCAATGTCCATGCCTCGCTGGACAGGCCGGTCAGCGGTAAGGTGCATATTACTGCTGACTCATGGTCCAGCAGGCATGGACAGGGATGTTACCTAAGTTTCCCCGTGCATTGGGTGACTCTGCTGGCAGCTGGGAAGGATGCAGGACAAGGTGCAGTAGTGTTGGAGGTTGTTCCGCCACCACGCCTCCAAAATGCCACTACTAATGATTGTGACACACCTCTCTCCTCCACCCCCTCCTCTTCTTCTTCCTCCATGGCCTCTTCCTGTGCTTTGTCCTCGGAACCAGCGGTGCTCCGTAGCCGTTCAAGGGGCTACACAAGTATGCAGGCCAAAAGATGCCATGCGGTGCTTGAGCTGGTGTGTTTGGGGGACAGGAGCCACACTGGGGCAGAGGTTCTGTCAGCTCTGCAGGGGCAGGTTCAGAGGTGGTTGACGCCACGCCAACTTAAGGCAGGAATGGTGGTTTGCAACAATGGCACCAACCTCCTCTGTGCCCTCTGACAGGGACAAATGACCCATGTGCCCTGTTTGGCTCACGTCCTTAACTTGGTGGTGCAGAGGTTCTTGGGCAGGTACCTGGGCTTACAGGATGTCCTGAGGCAGGCCAGGAAAGTCTGTGTGCATTTCCGCCGGTCATATAATGCCAGTGCTCGGCTGGCAGACCTCCAAAAAGAGTTTAACCTGCCCAAGAACCGCCTAATCTGTGACATGCCCACCAGGTGAAACTCAACGTTGGCCATGCTGCAGTGGCTGCACACGCAGCAGAGGGCCATCAATGAGTACCTGTGCGACTATGGCACCAGGACAGGGTCAGGGGAGCTTGTTTTTTTCCCCACGCCAGTGGGCCATGATCAGGGATGCATGCACTGTCCTGTCACCATTTGAGGAGGCCACGAGGATGGTGAGCAGTGACAGTGCATGCATCAGTGACACTGTCCCCCTTGTCCACCTGTTGGAGCACAAGCTGCGTGGAATAATGGACAGGGCACTTGAGGCAGGACAGAGGCAGGAAGAGGAAGACTTCCTTATCTCTCAAGGCCCCCTTTATCCAGACAGTGTTTCTGCGTGCCCGCCTATCACACAGGAAGAGGAGGAGGAGGAGGATTGTGTCAGTATGGAGGTGGAGCCTGGCACTCAGCATCAGCAGTAGTCTTTAAGGGATCAGTCCCAAGAAACACATGGACTTGTACGTGGCTGGGAGGAGGTGGCTGCAGACCATGTCGTCCTTAGTGACCCAGAGGACTCCGGACCGAATGCCTCAGCAAACCTACGCTGCATGGCCTCTGTCATGTACCTGGTAGGTTGTGAGCCTGAAGTGCAGGGAAAGACCCCCCTTACAGCTCCCACTCCTGCTCCCCTGGAATGGAAACAGAGGATCAGGAGTGAAGAGTGGTATGGGTGCCTGGCAGGATCAACAGTTGCTGGAAGTACAGTAGTGGTGGCACCCTCTGGAGTCAGGAACCTGAAGACAGAAACTGGAAAGCAGGTAGGACCAGGAACCCAACAGGTCAGCAGGCCGGATAGTAGAATGCTGGACTGGAACCAGGAACAACAGCAGGTAGTAGCCTGGAAACTGGACTGGAACCAGGAACAAGCAGTAGGTAGCAGGCTGGATCGCTGGGCTGGAACCAGGAACAAGCAGTAGGTAGCAGACTGGATCGCTGGGCTGGAACCAGGAACAAGCAGCAGGTAGTAGCCTGGAACGCTGGACTGGAACCAGGAACAAGCAGTAGGTAGCAGACTGGATCGCTGGACTGGAACCAGGAACAACAGCAGGTAGTAGCCTGGAACGCTGGACTGGAACCAGGAACAAGCAGTAGGTAGCAGACTGGATCGCTGGACTGGAACCAGGAACAACAGCAGGTAGTAGCCTGGAATGCTGGACTGGAACCAGGAACAAGCAGTAGGTAGCAGACTGGATCGCTGGACTGGAACCCGGAACAACAGCAGGTAGTAGCCTGGAACGCTGGACTGGAACCAGGAACAAGCAGTAGGTAGCAGACTGAATCGCTGGACTGGAAGCCGGTATACACAGCGGAGGGTCAACAAGCCGGTGGTCGGTAGTGGTCGGACAGCAGAGGTACCAGGGATAATGCAGAGGGATGGTCAGGCAAGCCAAGAGGGTCTGGTGCAGGCGGATAGCAGGATGGTCAAACAGGAAGCCGGGTCAGATAACAGGATACACAGATCAGATCAGGAAACACTCACAGAACGCTGTAGAGCAGACAGCGGGGATGGAGTGTGACAGGCAGGTTTAAATAGCCCGCCTGACACCAGCGGGAGTGCGCGCGCGCGTGCCCGTGCATGACCGCACCCGTGAACGCGCGCGCATGCGCAATGGAACCCGTGGCCGAGTTCCCGTGTGCCTGGGCCGCCGGTTACTGGCAGGATCTTCATGACAGCCTCCCTGATCCTGCAAAGCCTGCGTAAGGATCCTCGTATTCGTGGTATCAAGGAGAAGGACCAATACTGGCTTTCAACCCTCCTTGATCCAGGTTACAAGGGTAAGGTTGCGGACCTTATCTTGCCATCGCAGAGGGAGCAGAGGATGAAACATCTTCGGGAGGCCTTGCAGAAAGGTCTGTGCAATGCGTTCCCAGAGACTGGGAGGTTACAAACTCCTGTTTTTGGACAACGTGTTGCTGAGGCTTCGGTCAGTCAAAGAAGGAGCGGTGGAGAAGGTGCCTGTCTGACCGATGCGTTCAGACAATTTTTTAGTCCGCAGCCCCAAGGTATGATCGGTTCCAGCAACCATCGCCAGCGTCTGTTTTACATGGTGCAAGAATACCTAGGGGCAAGATCTGACTTGGACACCTTTCCCATCGAAAATCCTCTGGGTTACTGGGTCTTGAGGATGGATCACTGGCCAGAGCTTGCACAGTATGCAATTGAGCTACTGGCCTGTCCTGCATCCAGCGTTCTTTCGGAACGCACATTCAGTGCTGCTGGAGGCTTTGTAACCGATCACAGGGTGCGTCTGTCCACCGACTCGGTCGATCGACTGACCTTCATAAAAATGAATCAGTCTTGGATGACCACCAGCTACCAAGCACCTGATGCTGAAAAAATCATTTTTTTTTAAATCTCATATCCCTTCAAACTGCCTATGCTGATGCTGAGTGACTATCCTGAGTAATTATCCTCTTCCTCCTCAATGATCACGCTGATAGCTTGTAAGAATATTTTTGGTTCTGGGTGCTGCCACCAGTGCCTAAGGCCCAATTTTTCAGCCCCTGTTTAACAGGGGCGTGTAATTACAATTTTGTTTGCAATACTTTGCAGCAGGGCTCGTTCCTGCGTTCCAACTAGAGTATCTGTGAGGGGTTGAAGTGTTGTGGCACCAGCACCAGTGCCTAAGGCCTAATTTTTCAGCCCCTGTTTAACGGGGGTGTGTAATTACAAATTTTGATGCAATACTTTGCAGCAGGGCTCATTTATGCATTCAAACTAGAGTATCTGTGAGGGGTTGCAGTGTTGTGGCACCAGCCCCAGTGCCTAAGGCCAAATTTTTCAGCCCCTGTCTAACAGGGGCATGTAATTACAATTTTTGATGCAATACTTTGCAGCAGGGCTCGTTCCTGCGTTCCAACTAGAGTATCTGTGAGGGGTTGCAGTGTTGTGGCACCAGCACCAGTGCCTAAGGCCCAATTTTTCAGCCCCTGTTCAACAGGGGCATGTAATTACAATTCTTTATCTAATATTTCACAGCAGGGCCCGTTTCTGCGCCCACCAAGAGCGAGTGAGGACTTACAGTGTTGTGGCACCAACACCACCACCACCACCAAAGGCCCAATTTTTCTGACCCTGTTCAACAGGGGCATGTAATTACAATTCTTGATCTAATATTTCACAGCAGGGCCCTGTGAGGGCTTACAGTGTTGTGGCCACAACAACACCTAAGGCCCAAATTTCTGCTGAGTAAATAGGGCAGGCCCCTACTTCCAACATCCAAACATCCAACTTACAAACGACTCCTACTTGCAAACGGAAGGAGACAACAAGAAGTGAGATGAAATCTACCCCTAGGAAGGGAAATTCTCTCCTGTAAGAGTTAATATGGGAAAAACATTTCTCCTTTCCACTGATGCTTTAACACCAATCCTTGTTTCACAAAAAAACCCAAATTTTCAAAAAACATTTGTCATTGGGACAAAAAATGAGGTGAAATCTTCTGAAGAGGAGCACAGACAGCAAAACAAATGTCACAGGGGTGATAACCCTTCCCTATGTTTTCCAAGAAGCTTAAAATAGATTTTTTGGCTGGAGCTAAACACGTTAAAAATGTACCAGTTAAAAATTACAAACAGATTCTACTTAACAACAAACCTACAGTCCCTGTCTTGTTTTCACCACCTGTATACTGCTGTTCAGAGTACAGATCCTGTATACTGCTGTTTCCTTTCTTAATTTGGGTGCGGGGTTCCCCTTAATATCCATACAAGACCCAAAGGGCCTGGTAATGGACTGGGGGGCACCCATGCCATTTGTCTCACTGATTTTCATCCATATTGCCAGGACCCAACATTACATTAAAGCCGCAAGCAGTTTTAAATGACTTTGTTTCCTTTAAAAATGACATTTTGTGCAGGGACTGTTCTAAGCACGGGAAACACGTGTCACTTTACAGACATACTATAGACACCCCCCAGGTACGATATTTAAAGGAATATTTCACTTTTTTTTTTTTTTTAACTTTAAGCACCATTAAAATCACTACTCCCGAAAAAACGTCCGTTTTTAAAAGGTTTTTTTGCATTGATACGTGTCCCCTGGGGCAGGACCCGGGTCCCCAAACCCTTTTTAGGACAATACCATGCAAATTAGCCTTTAAAATTAGCATTTTTGATTTCGAACGTTCGAGTCCCATAGACGTTAATGGGGTTCTAATGTTCGTGCAAACTTTCAGTCCGTTCACAGGTTCTGATGTGAACTGAACTGGGGGGTGTTCGGCTCATCCCTAGTGGGCAGGAGTGTACAGTGCAGAATGGGCTTGTGGGTACAGTACAGAGTGGGCAGGAGTGAACAGTACTGATCGGGCAGGTGGGTACAGTAAAGAGCAGGCAGGAGGGTACAGTACAGGGTTGGCAGGAGTGTACAGAGCTGGCAGATGGGTACAGTACAAATTGGGAAGGAGGGTACAGTACAGAGTGGGCAGGAGTGTACAGTACAGAGTGGGCTGGAGGGTACAGTACAGAGTGGTTAGGAGTGTACAGTAGGTGGGGGGGGAGGATGACGTGAGACGTCAGACGTCCTAGGGGAAGGGAGGAGTAAGAGGTGTGCCGTCCCGCTGAAGCTCTGTCAGACTCCCTCTAGCCTACTCAGAGCGGGATGCCAGGACGGAGCGGATAGAGCGGAGAATTCCGGGAGTATTGAGAGGGGGTCGGCGTGCTGAGAGCCGGCCCCTCTCCCGGAAGATAGAGGTAACATACAGGGCGGCAAACTCCGCGGCCCGCTCAGAGTCCCTGCTCTCCCCCTCCCGCCCCCCCTCCCTGCAGGCAATGTCAGTGGATGAGTCAAGTATCGAGCCGGACACCACGGCAAGTGTCAGCGGATAGGTGCTTCACAGACTGAGAGTGGCAAGGAAGTTCAACAGCTGAGCATCTCATATAACAACATGGAGTGATGACAGACATCTAAGTGTGGTGGTGGTAAGAGATTCACAAAGCCGAATAAACGCGGAAGGTAAGAGTGTATCAGAGTGTATCAGAAATAAGTTTGGAGAAGCATGCTGGCGGATACTATGTAAGAAAGCTTATGTGAGATGAGCTTTGTTATCCCTGTAACCGGATGGAGGGAAAGTGGGTCCTCTGGTATCATTTCGCATAACCTGTTTTTGCATAAACTACACTAAATGAATAGAATACAATAAGAGTACTGTTATTTAGGGTGGAAGTGGAATAACTGATATCCCCGGGTGGAACAACGGACTGTTTCTTTTGTCTCTCCCTTTTTTTTTCTGAAGCACATGAACTCCTAGGGCATATTTGTGCCATTTATAAGCCTGCATACCAGTACCGCAGCATCCATGAGGGAGGGAAAGCGGGGATATTGATAATAACTCTAATCGTTCAAATATAAAGAAGGGAAAGGACAAAGGAAAAAAAAAGGAAAAAAAAGCTGTGCGCTACGCTCCCTTCCTGCTCTTTCCCAAGGGGCTTATCTAAGAAGCGGGAAAGTGTGACACGGCGAACCCCAGAGAATGCTGTAAGCAGAGTTGATATTTCTGTAAACATCAATATAGGGAGGAAGCCCTGTAAGGATTTATACGTCTGAGGGGTATGGAGGGTGGTATACAGCAGATATAGGGCTGAGTGAGTGGTATTGGAATAGAAATTTTTAAATATATAGCATCATAACGGGACTCTCCCTAAAATATCTACCTCACTCCGGACGCCAGATATAGACCAGCGGAAAACGCATATAGGAACCCTACGTTTCAGTATTGTATAAAGGTACGACCTCAGCACAGTCACACAGAGGCTCATTCATTGATTTAATTGATTTAATTGTGTACCATCACCACACCAGCACCTGCACTTTGAGTATAACTCTATCTGATATTCAATCAGAAAAAGCCTGGAGCCTGGCCTAATACGGTTAATTCTGGACACACTGATTAAGACTAAGCAGGCCTAGACAGTGGGAAGAGAAGTATGAGTCGCAGTTCAGCTAAAGCCGGGAAGGGGGGCCCACCGAAAACCCCAAAAGAGAATATGGCTGGCAATACCCCCGCTAGTACTATCAAGCAATACATGGTGAAAGGGGGGAGCCCGGGGAGTTCCCAGCAAGAGACTCAAAAATTAAATATAGCAGATAAAAAGAAGAAGGGACTCAACGAGAGGGAAGACATGACCCCAGATCACTCCAGGGAGGAGCTATTAGCCGAAAATACGATGGAAGCATCTAGAATCGACGAACATAGACAAGACTCACAACTACCTTCAAAAGGCGAATTAGCAGAGATGCTTAAAGCGCTTGAAATATCAATCAAGGCGGAGTTCACCTTGCTGAGGTCTGATTTAGGCAACCTTTTGGTAAGAGTGGAAGAGGCTGAAGATAAGCTTGATAAGCAAGGACGGGAGATCTTTGGATTAAAAGAACAACTTAAAACAACCCAACAAAATCAGATAAAAGTATGCTACAGGCTGGAAGATCAGGAAAATAGAGACCGTAGACAAAATCTGAGACTCAGAGGGGTCCCAGAAAATAGGGGTGAAGACCTAAGGAAGACTGTGGCGACTATCTTCAGCCCACTTCTGGGGCTGGAAGGAGAAGACTTCCCAAAAATTGAGCGTGTGCATCGGTTGGGCAGGCTAGACTCCAGACGGTTTGAAGGTAGCCGTGATATAATTGTGAGGTTCAGATTTTATGAGGATAAAGAAAACATCTGGTTTAAGCTTAAGGGCCATGCCCCACTACAGTTCGAAGAAGCAAGAATTCAAGTCTTTGCGGATCTAGCTAAAGGCACACTGACGAGAAGGCGACATCTAAAACCCCTACTGGAACAAATGGTGAATCAAGATATTACGTATACATGGGGATTCCCAGCCTGCCTAGTAGGTAGGAAAGGTGGGAGATCCGCAAGTCTAAGATTCCCAGGAGAACTAGAAGAGTTCTGCGAGAAATTGGGGATACAGGCACCCCCTACACTGGACTGGTCAATGGAACGCTGGATCGAACTGAGTGTGGGCTAGGGGAGGGGCGTGGTGGGGGGAGGTTCTGGGGGGGGAAGAGGGAGCTAAAGGTCATTTTCAATTAAATTTAGGGAAGAGAGAAGATTTGTGGAAATAGAGCCTAGCTTGTTCGGTTGCTAAGGCAATATGAAATGTAGGGACGGTGCACCTTAGACTCCGCCTTCGGAGGAGGAGACCAATGTCGGGCCACAATGTTAGTGACCCTCACTGGTCTAAGGGTTCGGTAGGGACCAGGAGGGGGGTGGGGGGGGAAGAGGGGAGGGAGCGGGGGTTGGGGGGGGAGGGGCGGGTAGAGGATGGGGGGATGGAGAGGGTGGGGGGGAGATAGAGGGGAGGGAGGGAGGGGTAGTAGGAACCAGGGGTCTTGCTCAACCTCATCCCGATGGAAAAGGGAAAACTCTCCAGGGTCTAAGGCAAAGGGAGATTTCAGGAGGATTAAATAAAGAGATATGGCAACAATAAAATTCACAACATATAATGTTAAAGGCTTAAATACATCCAGGTAAAGATATGATATTTTTAACGAGTTGAAATCATTGGGACCAGGCGTGGTGTTCCTACAAGAGACACACATATCACTCCAATCGCGATTAAGACTGTTCTCGAGGGACTACCCGGTCTGGTTTCAAGGAGATACTATCTACAATAGGTCACGGGGAGTAGCTTTTGGTTTCACAAAGAGAATAAGGTTCGTGCTAGAGGAAAGGTTAGTGGACCCAGAAGGAAGATATCTGTGCCTCAGAGGTAGTTTAAATGAAGAGAAAGTTACCCTAGTCAATATTTATGCCCCCAATAAAAATCCGACGAAGTACCTGGCAAACATCTTGGGAAAAATAGTAGAGTTTATGAGTGGACACTTGATTATGATGGGGGACTTTAATTTCTGCCTCAACCCGAGTATGGACAGTACGGCTCGTCCCCAGGGGAAGGACTGTAATCATCTAAAGAAGATAAAGCAAATACTTTCCAACTGGCAACTGGTGGACATCTGGAGAGTTCAACATCCAACTAAGAGAGATTACACGTTCTATTCCCCTGTGCACGGGACCTACTCTCGGATTGACTGGGGTATAATTGAGCATAAGGGGATTGACAGGGTAAAGGGATCCATGATAGGAAACATAACTTACTCTGACCATGCACCAATGACCATCGAAATGAGGTCAGGAAGGGACCAGGCTGAGAGGGGGCAGTGGAGGCTAAATGAGGAGTTGATTAGAGAAGTAGAGGGGTATAACAGAATTAGACAAGAACTAGAGAATTATTTTGAGGTAAACGATACGGGGATATATCAGGGGCAACATTATGGGAGGCACAGAAAGCCTACATTAGAGGAGTATTGATTGAAATGGGGGCTAGGAAGAAAAAAGAGAGGCAGGAAAAAATCCTAAAATTAACGGAGGAGCTCACGGGATTAGAACAAACCCACAAAAAATATATAGGTCAGTTACCCCAAGAGATACATCATCGGATGGTCATTAAAAGATCTGAGTTAAAAACGGTAATGGAACAGGAGTCCAGAGTTTCACTGAATAAGATAGTCTGGGAGAGACACAGATGGGGTAATAAACCGAATAAACATCTTGCAAAAATAGTCCAAAGGAAAAAAAAAGATAGGAATTTCATAGAAAAAATTCAAACTAAAGAGGGTCAAATAGAATATTCAACTAAGAAGGTGGCAGAAACCTTCAGGGACTATTATAAAGAGATATACTCTGCCCCCAAGCAAGACATCTACTCAAAAAACAGGATAGAGAGAGGTAACAACTATATCAAAAAGGCAGCGCTCCCCAAGATCCCTGAGGAGGATAGAGACCTATTGGAAAGACCAATCTCAGAAGAAGAAATTAGTAAATTGTTAGCTGGAATGGCCTTAGGGAAAAGCCCAGGCCCAGATGGCCTAACAACATTTTATTACAAAACATTTAGAGAAGTTTTAGTACCTAGGTTGTGTCGGTATATGAACGGGTTGGGTGATAGCTTTGAGATGAGCAGAGATGCATTGAAAGCATCTATTACAATTATATTGAAAGAAGGCAAAGATAAAACAATATGCTCAAGCTATCGCCCAATCTCTCTACTGAACAACGATACAAAACTCTACGTTAAAGTGTTGGCAGAAAGATTAAAGGAATACATGAACCTGTTAGTTGATTCAGACCAAGCAGGGTTTGTCCCCAATAGGGAGGGGAGGGACAACGGGATTAGGACCCTGCTCTTGACGGGGAAAATGAAGGAGAGTGGGCCCCCAGGACTACTTCTGTCAATTGATGCCGAGAAGGCTTTTGACAGGGTAGACTGGGGGTTCATGATCCAGACTCTGGAGGCTATGGGACTGGGCCCTAAAATGATTCGGAGGATAAAAACTTTGTACAATCACCCAACTGCTGTAATCAAAGTTAATGGGATCTTTTCTCAACCATTTGAGATGGAGAGAGGCACGAGACAGGGGTGTCCCCTGTCCCCGCTTCTCTTCGTTTTAGCCATGGAACCCTTCCTGGCTTCAATACGAAGGGACCCGCATATTCGTGGTGTTGTGGTCGGAAAGGAGGAACACAAAGTCGCAGCATATGCGGACGATGTGCTATTCTGTGTTACGGATCCAGACACGACGATGCCCAACCTCATAAAGGCATTAAGAAAATACAGAGAGGTATCCAATTTTCAAATAAATATGAATAAATCAGAAATATTAAATATAAATGTAAGCAAGCCAGTGGTAGAGATTTTGAAAAAAGAATTTAGTTTTAAATGGACTAAGGAATTAAAATACCTGGGCGTTAAACTAACCTGCTCAATTAAGAAGACGTTTATTAGTAACTATATGCCCTTATTAGACCTGGTAAGATCAGAATGTAATAGACTCTACCATAAGGCCCTTTCCTGGATTGGACGTATCAATGTCTTTAAAATGGTATTATTACCCAAGATCATGTATGTCTTCCAGATGCTACCAGTTCCCCTCCCCCAGAATTACCTGAGGACGTTAAAAAAAATAATCATGACCTTTATTTGGAAAAACAAAAAACCGAGAGTGTCCCTACAGACGCTAAAACAAAAGAAAGTAGACGGAGGTTTGGCAGTTCCTGATATACAGATGTACTACAAAGCTGTAGTTTTATCTAGGGTAGTTGAATGGGCGAGGAAGGATAAACGGAAAAAATGGGTAAAATTAGAAGAAGATTTAAGTAATTCACTACTAGGCACTATTATTTGGAATCCCCCACACTTTAGACCACTTGCAGATAGTACACACAAAATAACAAGAAATGTCTTGAAAATATGGGATGGGATATACAAGAAAGTAAATGGGAAATATAATTCACCACTGATTGCACTATTAGATAATACATTTTTTACACCAGGTATGGAGAGTATAGGAGGAAAAGAAGCTCTTTGGGGAAAAACACAATTAAGAGAAATTATGAATGAAGGTAAAATTATGTCACTTCAGCAACTCACACACGGGAGGAATACACGGGGTTTAGATGGATGGCGATATCTTCAACTAAATCACTTTGTGAATAGGCTACCACAGCCAATCAGGTCTGGAAGACAACTGACAGACTTTGAAAAGCTGTGTGATAAGGAGGCCTCAAGAAATACAGTCTCTCAGATCTATAAAATCTTGCTAGCTTCAGAAAAGTGGGAGATGCCGCCATTCATATTCAAATGGGAGAGAGATTTAGGCACTAAAAAGGATATTGACACAATTAAAAGGATTTTTAAAATAAGTGCCAATTCAAAAATAGACACTCGAACGGCCGAAATGAACTACAAATGCATCAGTAGAAGCTACCTGACCCCCGAGATAACAAGTAAATATCAGAAAGGGCCAGCCACCTGTTGGAGAGGATGCCAAGAGATTGGAACAATGGGACACATGTGGTGGAGTTGCCCCATAATTAAAAACTTCTGGCATAAAATCCTTGTCCTCATAAAGGAAATAACGGGAATAGAGGTAGCAGACGACCCTTGGGAGGTCCTGTTCCTAGGGGGGAGGGGGGATCTAAACAACGGTAAGCAGACTCTTGTCCCGCAACTTCTGAATGCGGCAAAAAGAATGATCCCAAGGAACTGGCAGAGGAGGGAGAGCCCGGAGATATGGGAGTGGTTTGACGCAATAGAGGAGATTTGTAATTTGGAGACACTGGAGTGCAGAGTAGAAGACATAAGAAGTAAGAATTTGGGTAGCTGGGACCATTGGAAAAAATTTAAAAAAACATGGAGCTATGCCAAAGAAATAAAATCTGTAATTTAAGAAGGAGAGTGGAATGAACGTTAGACCCTGGAGAGGAGGGAGGGGGGGATTGGGGAGGGGGGAGGAATGGGTTGGAGGGGAGAAGGGGGAGGGCAGGGATAGACAAATAAGAATTTAACATGGTCAACTGGATTTATATGACCTCCGGCAAGTCTAAGTAATCCCCTTGACTGGATATATGCATGGTTGTAAGCACTCTTCTTTCTTCTTTTTGTTTTATATGGCAAAGTGTCACGATGATGAGACAATGAGAGAGGGCCGGATAACTAAATGAACTGCAAAGTTGATCTACACCCCTCAAATTGGTCGACTGATGTGACAGAAAGAAAGAAAAGAAAAAAAAAAAAAAAAGGAGTGTACAGTACAGAGTGGGCAGGTGGGTACAGTAATGTATAATACAGCACTGTTCTGACAAGAAGGAGGAGCTGGAGGGAGAAAGTATAGCAGAGCCTGCACCTTCAACAAGCTCTCTTCTCTTTGCTGCTGTCACTTTTGTCCCAACTTTACTGTTCACTGTAGGAGTTCACTGCACCAGGCTACTGCTACCCCGATCACCGCATTGCATTACTGTGTACATTTGTTTTTTCTTCCCTCAGAGATTGTTTTACTTTAACATTCTGCTAAAACATTCTGCTAAAACTTTGTGTATTAGTACTGCTTGGACCTTGAAGAAGGGGGTATACCTCCAAAAGCCTGTCCTGAAAAATTGTAAATTAGTGCAAATAAAAAAAGGTATCATGGACAGTACTCAATTGTTTCTGTTGCAAGTGCACTAATACAGCTACAATCAGCTCAACAACAGTGGAATTTACCTCTAAGGTGTAGTTGCAGCTAAGTTTGACAGATTATCTAACTTTCATCACTCTGCCATTGAAAATGGCTGCTCTAGTTGCTGGTTAAGCCGCATTAGCTATATTAATTACTCCTCAGGATCCCTCCAATTTTACCACTCTAGTAGACAATTTGTTTCACAGTACCAAGCATGACACCTGAAACAAATTAACTTTTTATGAAATAAGAATCTTAATAAAATTGCATCTGGACTTTATGTGGTGTATGAATGTGTAAATGGGGAGGCATTGCATTATACCACTCAACGGTTCTCATTATCACAGGAAACAAGTGTGCCCTGCAGCTCCATCCACATAATGCAGAATTTTCTCTGTTCACATATTTGATCTGCTGAAAGAATAGCATGAGAACATTAGATTTTGTCCCATTTGTACAGAACAAATTTACATTCAGTTTCAGTAATCAATATTCCAATGTTTTTTTTTAAATATAACCCCATGCATTTTGCTTTTTAGATTTTTCTCCTTGCACACCCAGCAATAAAAACCTGACAGAAGTTTTAACACTTTCCTACTCTCTCTAAAACTAAAGAAAAATGTTTGAGTTTAACATCTAATTTTGCTACATTCCTTACAAATTATCCTTATATATCCAATTTCACCTATCTTTACAGCTTGCATAACTTTGGGTCACTGTTTTTTTCGTTGCATCAAAAGGATTGACAGTGGATAGAATTCAAAAGTCACATAGATATGACACGCTCATAAATAATTTTGATACAATGTTGAAAACAAGAATACAGTGACAAGGCTATTTATATTTCCTCTACAAACAGAATATGCAAACAGAAAATAAAACCAATAAGTGATATTCTAATGCTATCCACCAATGCTGCAACTGTGTCCAAATCAGAAAGTTCTCTCCATGTAGCCTAACCAGAGTTTTGTGTATTCTGCTACAGAAAAACTATATCCAGCATCTCACAAAGTCACTGGGGATGGAATTCCTGAAGTATATGTTGTGCAACCTCTTACTTCCTCTGGCTTCACCAGTTATATTTTAAAATCCTATACTGGTGGCCATGAGAAAATTCACAGTGCTGACATTTCTTTTACATTTGATTTTATGCATGGGAGGGACAGCAAGAAGGAGTGAATGTGTTTGGGAACACGCCTCCTGTATCACAAGCAAAAGTTTTATTGTGTTGTGCTCCCTGGATGCAGCACAATTTTTACTTTTCCATTTGGATTGGAGTGCACGTTTGGCAATGTATGACTATAAAAAATGGGCTTTATTTCTAAACTAGTATAGGTGTCGTATATGTTTGCTCATCAGATTCCAGTTTTTCCTGTGCAGGTTCAAAAATGTAACTATATAGTATGTACATGATTGGTTGTCATGAGCAAGTTCACCTTTCCTTTTTGCTCCTCTGTAGTTTTTGTTATTAAAACATTTATTTAATGACCTAACATTTTATGGTGTGCCTGCTATTCAAGCTGGTAAGGTAAAAGTGTCTTGTGGTTAAAGGGGTAATAAAGGCAAAAACAAAAATGACATACTGTATATAATGCAGTATCTCACAAGCACAACAGAGTAGTCTTTGTTCTTCTGAGTCCCTGCCATAACTAAGTTTTTTGTACCTGTGTATCCTGCTGTCATTCCTAAATTCTTTTAGCTGACAAAGCTGTGCAGCAAAATTGGTATTGAAACAAACCATTTAACACTGACAGGGGTCTTACAATGATCAGCTTTTGTTAATTTAGTTAAAACCTTTAGCCCAAAAGGAGAAAACTGTTTCTATCTGTTAGGATTACTCTCCTCTTGTGATCAGTCGAACTCCAGATGTATTGAAAAGCAGACAATTTATTTCAGATGTGTCACACAAATGGATGATGCTTACAAGCCAAAAGATGCAGTAAGAATCATACAAAGAGATGAACATCCCCCCTCCTAATACCTACAATAATATAGAGATAACGCTTCTATTGGCTGAGGAAACACACATAGCGTGCCTGGTACAAAATGGTACTTTATTTGCTAATTAGTGTTTCCTGTACATTCTTGTTCTACCATATATGGTTAAGCCTAATCATCCTACAACTTACTATGGGGTTAGTTAAAGCAAATGATACAGCAAGTTAATACAACAATGTGCTCAGAAGTCATTTTAAGAAAAGTCTCAGGGTTATTGTTTTTCTAATAGTTTTTCTAATAGTCACACAATAAACATTTAAAACTTTTCTAACATTCCCTCCTCTTGTGTGACTATTTTATCTCAACACATTTCGATGATAGTCCCAGTGTTATACACTTTCGGTCTGTATGTCATTAAGTTGAGCTTCAATGTCCACAAAGGTCTCCTCAGAGGTAGGAAGGGCTTGATACATCGTTCTTTAGACTGCGGTTTCAGTCAGTTTTTGTGAAAGTCCTCAAATACAGGGAATGCAGCAGCATCCGCAAGTGACCAAAACGGCCAAAGCCACAGCAATTGAGATCAAACATGATGTGATAAGTCCAGTCCACTTACCGAACCATCCTTCAAGCCAGTTTGTTAATGCATCATTAATACCTGAGTTTTCTGCTAATTCATTCAATAGAGCAGTCAGTCCTTCCAAGGCTCTGGTCACGGTCCCTCCAGGAGCTGTATTAGGGATAAAGGTGCAACACATGCTACCAAACATTTTGTATACCCCTCCTCTTTCAACTAGGACCATATCTAAGGCCATTCGGTTCTGCCATGCCATTACAGATGTGGTGGCCAACTGTTCTGTTAGGCCCTTCACAGCGTCCCTAGTATAGTTTACAAATCGTTGTTGGTTATAGTGTACGTGTGTGTATATATATATATATATATATATATGTATGCATACATATAATCCAGTCAACATTTTTATCTATAGTTACCCACCAGAGAAGAGACTCAAACCCAGCTGTCACCTGATTCCTGGCCCTAAACTCATCCAGCACTCCGCGAGTAACCCCAATCTCATCTATGTAGATCCGAGAGTCAAATGACCCTATGGGAGAGGTGTCCCTCCGATACCGTTGGCGACTCTTAGTCCACGGGTGTTCTGACAGGATCCTCAGGGACATAGCCAGCTGGACCATAGCGCAATCCCCTCGGGCATTGGCCAGTATCCTAGCTCACAGTTTCTTATCCCCACACATCCACCAGACATCAGCTCTCTGAATGTGATGTTCAACCCAGTCACCATTGCCCATGTTAATCCTCTCCCTGCAGTAGTCATTGGGTAGCGACCCAAGATCCACCCCGCTATGGTTCCCTGGGAGTGCAAAACTAAGTAAAAAACCAAGTAAAGTTGCCCGGATAAGCAGTAACCGCTGGAGGTATCTGAGGTCTCTGTACTGGGGGAAACAACAAACTCAACGTGTGACAGGTAGAATTTGTTTCAGGTTTATAGCTTTTATTATACAATCGCAACATAAATTTTAAACCTTCTGGATCTGTATTGTGATCTAGAGGAAAAGGAATAGTTGCTAAATGTAGCCTTGCTCTGGCACAAACTAAACAGTTTTCCTTTTTTTTTTAAAGTTTTAACCGTGTACCTCAACCATTCTAACCACTAATTTTTTCCCTGGTATCCTGTCTCCAAAGCTATGGCATCTTCAACTGTTAGGTTAGTAAATCTTATAATTTTACTCAGAACTTCTATTTTAATATGGCGTCACTTCCGGTCTGAGCGGCGATTGTTGTTTACACAGCGCCGGCTCTTGTTTTATCATGTGAGTATATCTCCTAAACTTTTTAATAAATAAAGCCTTTTTACAATATCACACTATGGGCATTACTCTTTTCCCTATGTGACATCTCGGTGGAAAAGCTAGCAAAACGTTTCTCAGATTGCCCAGCAAAACCCAGTAGCTCACACTGTGAAGGCATAACACTCCTGGGGGGTAATGTCATCTGGTGAGTGCAATCACATTATCAACACGGATAATATCACCTGGCACCACTGTCACTTGAAAGGATAATCAGCACCAAATTTTGATGAAGCACTGGACACTGTTTTTTTTTTTTTTTTTTAAGCACGTCACTTTATTTATTGTATAGACTTATCTTCTAATAATTTTGTTTGCAATAATTTCATCATTTGTTTTGGTTTTGAATGTGGTCTTACTGTGGTGTAACACAGAGACGTATATTGAATTGTGCATTCACATTTTTGTTTGTTTCTTTTTTTAATTTATTTTTCACTTCTGCTTAAAGTTTATCTATTGGCATAATTGGATTTGTATTCACATACCAGATTTTTGATACAGCAGACATCCATATTTATCACTTTGCCAACTAGGTATTAGATCAATGCATTTCTACAGTTCCAGATATTGTAGATCATAGATTTTAGTTTGCGGACTCCAGAGGGTGTAGCACACCAGTTGGACACCCTATCTGAAGTTCAGCACCTTCAACACACACACTCTGATATTCATCAACAGGGGGTGTAACACTATCACTTGTATAGGTTATTTTTAATTCTTGCCCCCAGGGGGTGCAACACAAAAGTGGTTTACTGCATCAGAGGTTTAATACAGAAAGTAGTTGCATTTGTTTAGATGTTTGGCACTTATATATATATATTTTTTTTTTCCAAACACATTTTGAGACCAACAGACAGAGGATGTATCACAGTTCATTTTATCTGAGGCATACCTCCCCTAATATTTTACATATATATATTTTTGATTTGAAGGGAAATAGCGCTACATCTACACTCCCATAATCTACCTTTTCCTGTTGTCAGGTTTTATTAGGTGGTAATACCTTGAGGAAAAATTTGCCTGAGGGGTCAGTTTCTGACACCCATGCTCCCATAGAGTACAACCACTGATCTTCCTTCCTCGACTCCTTTAATGTTATCAGTAATTATTTACAGTTCTTACTATGTGTGTAGGGGGAGTTGGCCGCTTCTGTAATTGAATCTTTCCTTTATTCCACTCTTTCTAGGCCCTGGTAGATTATACCCCCAATCTTGATGTGCTGTGGTCCACAGGGCTTGATCCCATGCTTGACATCCTGCCCTATTCCAGAGCCAGCAAATGTATTTATCTGCCCATAGAAGTCCTCTAGCCCCAGTTGTATCCCCACAATCTGCAATCTGACAGAAGTCTACCAGTATGGTGCTAGTTATTCCCTCCTATAAAGGTTAGATTGAATGCTTTTCCTGTTCTTTCCCAATCCAAAGGTTCCTCTACTCTTCCATAACGTCTCCCCCCTCTTATGGACACCTCTCCTAGAGTCACCAGTAACCCAAGGATAATTACTGTCCCTTTCATCCTAACCAGCTACAGAGTTCCAGCGGATAGGGTAGGGGAGACTTCACCGGTTTGAGACAAGTCCCACCTTGTGCAGGACCTCCCTTTGTAGCCGGACTTTCTGAACCTCTTGTAGCCAACTGGCCCTACTCTACCTGTAAAACCTTTTTGCAATGGGACTGGTGAATCCAGGTAGACCACTCTGCAATCCTTATTGCATTAGGGGTAGTTAGGAGGACTTTCAAAGGGCCATCCCGCCTTGGGGAGTACCACTGCTTTTTCTTATTACTTTTTGTTAAGACCCAATCTCTCACATGCACCTTTTCATCTTCTTGAATTGGACCTTCTAGGACAGAACAAAAATCATTAGTACGTCTTTGTCTTAACAGCCTAGACATGTGTTCTGCTAGTGTGTGCTCAGATTCCTCAGTTTACTTTTTAGAATGCCATTATGTCTTTCCACCAATCCAGCTGATTGGGAATGATAGGCACAATGGTATTTCACTTGAATTCCCATCACTTCTGTCAAATGTTGTATAGTTTTATTTACAAATAAGGGTCCATTATCACTGTCTGTGCATCTGCACTTCCTGTCGGGAATTCTCCACCCATTTGGTCAGGGTGTCTATGATTAGCAAACAATATTTATTCCTTTCACATTCGTCCAATTCAATAAAATCCATGCAAATGTGTTGGAATGGATATTGCGGTGTGGGGAACTTCCCTTTCCGTGGTCTTATGCCTCCCTAAGCATTGTGTCTTGCACATATAATCCATTGAGAGGAAAAAGTTTTTTAGTAGTTAGTGAAGCCATAGGCTTTACATACCTTATTTAACATCTCAGTCACCCCCCTGTTTGACACATGTGTTACTCCATGTGTCAATACTGCTGCATATCTAAATAAGGATTTTGGCAATACCGGTTTTCAATCAGGTGACATGTAAATGTTATCTATACTTGTGCAACCTTTTGTTTTCCAATATTGTTTCTTTGTCTCTAAGGACTTTGTAGTCTACATTATTTCATACCTTAATTTAATGTTCTAAACTTTAAAATACCTCTAAAGGTTCAATTTTGTACCCATTCATATAATCAATAGACACCCACCCCATAAAAAGGAACTCGCCTCATTCTTCAGTTGTGTAGAAGGAGGAGGGGGGGGGGGTGTCATATCTGCACTTGAATTGGGGCTGGGAAAATAGATACTCTTTATCTAACATGAATGAGCGCAGGATCACAGATCAAACTACCAAAGAAAGCCTTCCTTACTTTGGAGTTGTTAAAAAAACAATATTCTTTAATTTATTCAAATATAAGTCCATAAGTCCACCAAGTATGCAGACATAAAATGTTTCCTAGTGGCATTTACATTATTTGACATATGTATTCAATATATATATAAAAATATTTTTCTCAGACCCCGATATTTTAGCAGAATTGAATAAAACATGAATTCCCTTTTGTACTGTTTCCCTTATTCTCTGGTCCCAAAACATTTTTTTTTTCCTCAGTTTCAATATTTACAATATAACCCTTCTGTATTGTCATAGCTGGTCAAGAGTTAATTTTTTTTACAGACACAATCTCTCACACAGGAATTTGAAACGGAGGAGCAATTCACTCCCTCCTGTAATACAGGAGATTCACATGAGGGGAGGGGTGAGGAAAAACTACAGGCTTTAATCTCCCTGTGATGATTTCTCGCACTTATTTATTTATTTTTTTACTCAGTCATACTTAGCTATTTTTCTGCTTCTCTAATATTTGTTAAACATTTAGATAACATTTGCGTCTGGTCTAATTCTCTTTTGCTAGACCCATCAGTGATATGGCTATTGGATCACCTTTACCTGAAGTTGCAGCGCCAACTGTTTGGTTTCTATGAGTCCCACCGAGGGTTGTCCCCGAGCAGGCAGCCCAGATGTAGCACAGTCTCCCAGACAATGTTGTCCAGTGGTACCTGAGATGGTGCAGTAATCCAAGATGCCGGCTCCAGTCCAATCCCCATGGGCCATATAGTGCAATGTCACCTGGTATTTTACATATTTATCTGCTTAATACATTGGCGGCTAGCAAGGTGTTGGCTGCTTTACAGAGCGAAGCCATAAGACAATTAAACCAAGTATCTCTTTAAGCTTTTCTAAAGTTCCCTGCTTCTCTGCCAGCTCCCAATCTGTCACTGATAGGCAAACAGGCTACAACACAAATTTTACAAACACACAGACCATAAGGTGTGAAGAGAGATTCTTTGCTGGTTATTTAAACTCCTATTATCAACCCATACCTTTTTTGATCTTTGGCTCCTAACAATTTAAATTTATCCATCAAATCCTTACACTTTTACAGTTAGTTTACTATTGAATCCAAACTTCCCTATAAAGCCCTGTGTCCCTAAAGAGCAGTTTCAGTCTCCCACTTGGCACATCAGGAACACAGCAGCCTCATAATCAGGCACAAAACATTCTTTTACAGAGACTATTCCCCATTGTCAACGGGTCTCTCATTTACCTATAAAACACTGGTATAGTGACCCTCCACCCACGGTAACAATAGGAATACAAGAAGTGTAAAAATATCATCACTCCCCACACTATAGGGAGAATCAAAAAATAGTTAACTTGCCTCCGCAGTACTGTTGTTTTTTTTTTTGTTTTTTCTTTTCAATAAAGTTACAGCATCAACAGAAAGGTTAACCATGAGAAAGGAGAAACTTGTGATCTTCCTAGATCACTTAAGCGCTTACATCGTCGGGCAATCCACCTCCGACGATGACGTCAGGCATTCACCCTCTGACGTTCGGTATACCTCAAATCTTTTTTTTATCTGTCCTGGACAGCGGGTAACGCTATTTTTTACCTTAGACAACGCTCCCAAGTGTCTCTGTCTTCGCACACTGGATTATTAAGATATTATACAATCAATACCAGTGTCGGCAATTACAACACATTAAACCAGAATCAAACAGAAAGAGAAGAAAAGACTCTTAGAGAGTATTAAGAATAAGTTAAATTATCTTACCTCTCAAACACCAGGAGGACTGTATCACGAAGTTCGAAACCAGACAGTGGATCTGGGTCTCAGGCCCCCACCCCTATTTCACCACTAAGGTTGAGTGGGGGGACTTTTAATTCTCATTGAGCTTTGAGGTCCAATACTCACCAAAGTTTTTTGTCGGGACCATCTGACCCGAAATGCACTTGTTGGTTCCAGGCTCGGAGGACCAAAAATGTTAGGATTACTCTCCTCTTGTGATCAGTCGAACTCCAGATGTATTGAAAAGCAGACAATTTATTTCAGATGTGTCACACAAATGGATGATGCTTACAAGTCAAAAGATGCAGTAATACAAAGAGATGAACATCCCCCCTCCTAATACCTACAATAATATAGAGATAACGCTTCTATTGGCTGAGGAAACACACATAGCGTGCCTGGTACAAAATGGTACTTTATTTGCTAATAGTGTTTTCTGTACATTCTTGTTCTACCATATATAGTTAAGCCTAATCATCCTACAACTTACTATGGGGTTAGTTAAAGCAAATGATACAGCAAGTTAATACAACAATGTGCTCAGAAGTCATTTTAAGAAAAGTCTCAGGGTTATTGTTTTTCTAATAGTTTTTCTAATAGTCACGCAATAAACATTTAAAACTTTTCTAACACTATCATTTTTAAAAAAGTGTTAGCTGAAGCTAGGCTTTAATTTGTTAGTCAGATATGTAAAGTGCATTTAATCCATCTAATGCTACCTTGTAGCATGAAAGTATGAAACCAACCATATATGTATCTAAATGAAAGGGACTTTAAATATATACTCACCGGCCACTGTATTAGGTACACCTTGCTAGTATCGGGTTGGACCCCCTTTTGCCTTCAAAACTGCCTTAATTCTTCATGGTATAGATTCAACAAGGTGTTGGAAACATTCCTCAGAGATTTTGGTCCATATTGACATGAGGGCATTACGCAGTTGCTGCAGATTTGTCAGCTACACATCCATGATGTGAATCTCCAGGTTCATCACATCCCAAAGGTGCTCTATTGGATTTAAATCTGGTGACTATGGAGCCCATTGGAGTAGTAAACTCATTGTCATGTTCAAGAAACCAGTTTGAGATGATTTGAGCTTTATGACATGGTGCAGTTTGAATTTCAGCAAGTTGTCTTCACCACATCTAGATGCCTAAATGCACTGAGTTGCTGCCATGTAATTGGCTGATTAGAAATTTGTGTTACCAAGCAACTGAACAGGTGTACCTAATAAAGTGTCCGGTGAGTGTATAACCCCAATGGTTTCATAAATGAAAAATAACCATATTTAAAAATAGTCATACATTTTTAGGGATGAGCCGAACATACCCCCCGTTCGGTGGCAGGCTGCAGGAAAAGGTGTCAAAAAGTAAAAAGTGTCAAAAAGTAAAAATGACATTAGACAGTTTGGGACAATTCCTTTATTAAAAATAAAAAAAATGTCCCACAATGTCCATTCAACTTTGATCACAACGCCGTCAACCCGAGAAAGAAAAAACTGAATAACTCCGCCTCGATGAGAGGTGTCCTGCGACTGCAGCCTTTTTGCTTTGACAGCTGTTGTATAGCTGAGGATGGGGCCACCCGGTGATGTAAGCGGGTGACCCCATTCCCTTCTGACATCATGTGAGGTCATGTAATGTCAGAGGGGGCGGGGTCACCCGTTTACATCACTGGGTGGTCCCGCCATCAGCTATATAACAGCTGTCAAAGCAAAAAAGGCTGCAGTCACGGGGTTTTTCAGGTTTTTTTGTTTTTTTCCTTGGTCCGTCTGCGCTGTGATCAAAGATAGATGGACATCGTGGAACATTTTTTTTTTTTTAATAAAGGACTTGTCCCAAACTGTCTCCTGTCATTTTTACTTTTTTGATACTTTTTTGGGTGAATGTGTAGGGGTACAAAGACCTAAAGGGCCTGGTATGGATTTTGGGGGACCCCATGCCATTTTTTTTTTAATTTTGGCGCAGGGTTCCCCTTAATATCCATACCAGACCCAAAGGGCCTGGTAATAGACTAAGGGGGAACCCGTGCCATTTTTTTCAATGATGTTTATCTATATTGCCGGGATCTGGCAATACATTACAGCCGTTAGCAGTTTTAAATGACATGTTTTCCTTTACAAATGTCAGTTTGCTGCTCTCATTCATAAAACTACGTACGGCCGTTATGTAAGCAGCCTAACAGTGTGGGGAATGGACTCAGCCCCCTGAGCCATGATTGGCCAAAGGCACCCTGCCTTTGGCCAATCATGGCTCTCACAGCAAAGTGTGCTGTGATTGGCCAAAGCATGCAGGTCAGGTGCATGCTTTGGCCAATCAGCAGCCGTCAATGCACTGCGAACTCGCAGTGCATTGACAGTCTCGCTGTTCATTATGGGGCGTTCCGCAGGCGCTCGAATTTTCCGCATACGCTGCATAATGTTCAAAATTCGGTGAACGGGCAAACAAAAAAAAATGTCAGTTAGCTTTAGAAATGGTAGGGACATGAACTGTAGAGTACCCGGAGACCATTAAATGTGGGCCAATGGGTTTCCTTGAGTTGTTAAAATGGAGGGAATAACTTGTCCATCGAGAACCAAATCAGTACACTAAAACCGGGAATGAAATACAAGATATAAGTTATGTTTTAGAGGTCTTTGGCATTTTAGTTTCACTAGATCAAAGTGGGGATGTCATTGACCATTTAGCAATGTGCACGTAAGAATATTGTATTGTTTGCTTTAAATAGGTTAAAGAAAAAAAAGGGGAATAGAGCAATAACTGTTGTCTACAAGTTATCTTTTTCAGGTTAAGTGAGTTCCTGAAAGTATATTTACATATAAAGCAGCTGTATGTAGATAGCTGTACATATGCATAAATACACACACCATAGGTGTGCGCAGCCTCTTGCATTAGGGCGTGCACCCCAAAGCTCAAATACATATGCATGTGTATATGTACTGATGGTGTCAGTAGGGCAGTGGACAGTGTCATTATTTTTTTTTTATTTTTAAATAAATAATTGTATTTTGTAACAATTTTTTGGTGGATGAAATATCAGTGGTCTAAACAGGGGGGAATATGCACCACACAAGGCGAGTAGGGTGTGCCCAGGCACACCTGGCACACCCTGTGCGCACGCCTATGACACACACCTAACAGAAGGTAAAGTATAATATTCCATTGTTTTTTTTTTCCTTTATTTTGTATTCTCCCAGTGGCCAGAAATGCCTAGCAATTCATTTGCACTTACCAAAGGTCTCTCTATGCAGAATGTGTGGGATTCAATCTAAATGAATATGTTTGTCTGAGTGATGTAATGGATGTGCATGAACTGTCTATGTGTAAACAAAGATTTTTTTTTAGGGGTGTGTACACACCATTGTTGGATGGCCATCAATAATAAATGTGATCACATTAACCTCTCATGCTTTTATTTTTGTTTCCGTTTGTAATGAGCTCAGTACTGGTACAAGTTTACATTTATACCTTTTTTTTAAACAAGTTTAAATGTATCCGCGAATAAATAACCTGTGCACAGATATAAGATCTCAATCCCTATAACTCTGAGAAACTGTAGGGATTTTGTTTTGTTTCTTTCTCCTTTCCTGTGGCTTAGAATGAAGTTTCATTCACTCTGACACTCGGAAAGTACATAATAATACATTACTTTGCACCTTGTGGCATCTTATGGATTCAGTATGCCTTGTGTTTTGTTTTTCTCTCCAAATTGACTCATGTCCTGTTAATATGTGTGAAGGTTATATGTCTACATGTTATCTTCTTAGACTTTAAGTACTTACAAACCCACCAAGTTTTCCTATAATTTTTTTGTCTGTCAGAGTATATGGTTGGGTCCTTTACATTTTTGTCTGTACTTACTGTTGATGGACTCATTATTAAGGATGAGCTCCAGCGGGTTCGCACAGCCCACGTGCAGAGCCCGCCAGGAAGTCAGCACTGCGCTGCGCTAATCACAGACAGTGAGACATTGTCCCAATGCACGGCTGCAGGGACCAGGAAATGTCTCACTGCCTGTGATTAGCGCAGTGCCGACTTCCTGGCGGGCTCTGCACGTGGGCTGTGCGAAAACGCCGGGGTTAATCCTTACTCATTATCTCTGCTGGAAGGTTGTTCCAAGCATCCACAACTAGTGTAGTCATTGGAAACATCTCAGAGAGGTAGGGTGAGTTGTTATTAATGGTTTTTGAGTTTTGTATTTTAGGGTAACTACACAAACATGGACGGATAATCCAGAGTGGACCCAGACTGGGCAAATTACTTTGAAACACAGAGGACCTTAAAGCATACGTTTTTATGTTTGTTTTAAGGGGAAGCCTTGAATGGAATTAATTGCAGTCAGGCCTAACTAAATTCTAAAATATATATATACATATTTTGGTGGTCTGTTTCATTAAGCAGAGTTTCTACTCTCTCTCCAATACAACTTCTTGTGGCCTGCTTGACTTGCAAATTAATCTTCACTGAGAATCAATTAATATGTTAATCACCACCGAGAGAGGGCATTGCCTTTAGTATAGCTGCAATGTTTAAAGGCAGTTTCAATAGTTTTTTTGTTTAACAAAATACAGATTCAATGCTCTTTAACAATTTAAAGAGAAAGGGGTATCACAAATCTCTGGTTGATGTAGCATTAAATCTGTACCTTTTTTAATTTTTTTAAAAAATTTTGTTTCCCTTTTTCTTTTAATGTTAACTATTTTTTTTTCTTTCCTATATCATCTTTATTTGTTGGTGATTCTTGAGTTTGGTTTCGCCATGGTGAAAAAAAAGAGGGGAGTATGGAGAACATTATATGGAGAACATTTAGAACAGTTACAAATGTTGATATAGAATATCAAAGCCTCCCTATAGCATTTTGGGGATTGGGCCAAGTTCCAAACAGTTCTTTTTCTTTTTTTTTTTCTCTTTCGACATTAGATAATTGTTTTATATAAATTTATGTCATTGTAGCTATCACCAACTATGACAATAGTAACAGTAACACCAGGGTTTAGCAACAGTCATGTGACTATTTTATTTATATATGTGACACACAGTCATCTCTACAGTCCTAATATGTGGCAGTCATCATATGTGGTCGTTGGCCAATTTTTTTTGCTGGTCAGTTTTCTTTTTTGTGCCATAACTAAGTTCAAAGAGCATTGCTTGAATTATATATATATATATATATATATATATATATATATATATATATACTGGGACTTGTGAGACTCATAGTGATTGGCAAATAGCAGGGAGTAGAGTACAATTGTGACACTGCCTAATCTGCACTGAGACCTCTTAAAGTTATGACCTCTTCCATAGCCTGCTAAAGACAGGACTCTTACAGTAGCTACACACGGTAGCCAAGGACGGAGCTATATGCACAAAAGGTTTTAGCCCATCAGGGGTGGTATAACTGAACAAAGTTCGGTAAAAGGAGTTAGTGGTGAGTTGCAGTGGCAACAAGATCCCCCTGGACACTTGAAGGGTCATACACACACAGTGGTATTCAGCAGAAGGTGGGGCAGAGTTACTTACAGGCATATGACAATGGAGGAAGAAAGATGGGGGATGAAAATCAGAAAACCTGGCTGAAGGGCGTAACCATTCAAATTGTTACACGTGTCACTGGGAAAGGGTCTCATTATGATGTAGCAGTATATCTATGGTAATTCTAATCAAAGGTCCTTACTACTCAGAATGACAAGATAAGCATTAATTTAAAGGCATATGTCTTAAAAGTACTTGTGTTTTTCTTTCTCTATCTTTGTCCACATTAATAAAGCATAATCTCAGAAAGCCAGGAAAGCTGGTCCAAAGGCCATTACTGTATGTTTTATCCAATTGGAATCACCATGGAAGGCTGTCCCAGAAGCAAGGGCAACATGACCAGATTGGCATTATAGACTTTCGTACTAATATTATTGGACTGTTGAGAACAAGGATCCTCATGTTTTTTTTCTTCTTCTTGTTTTTTTTTGGTGTTTTGTCTCTTATGATTTTTATTATTGACTCATTACATCCAGAACAAGTGATGACTACTGATACTGGGATCCAGAAATGTGGATTGTAGAGATGGAGAGTTTTTTTTTTCTCAAAGAGTTTTTTTATTTCAGAAGGCAAAGCCAAAAGTTCCAAATATTAAAGGAGATTACACATAAACCATTATTTTAGGTGTGACCGAGTCTCATATTCTCAACTGGCCACAGGGCCTGTTGCCTTATGAGTTTATGTGAAATCTCCATTAATAGCTGTAAAACATTGTAATTATGGATATATTTCATTTAGCTTGTATCTATAGAGGGCATGCAACATAGCTTCACAGAAGTGTCCGTTAGACAGACAATTTGGTGCCTAAGCTTGTGTATACAAACAATAGGACCCAAACCTCATTGTTCTACACATACTCACTTCAAAGGATCCCATGTTTGAATTTGCAATGAGGGGCCGTGGCCAGTCCGTCATGTATACTTAATTTCCCTGAAAATGTAATCTACTTACAAGATTAAGTTTCCTGCTCAAAATAGTCTGGGACAAGGATTTGCATTAAAGGGGGCTGAATGGAGATGTAGCCAGTCCTTAACCAGGAATAGGGAAGCCCACCAATCAGAGCCACACCATACCAACCAATGAGGCATCAGCCTGTAATGATATACACAGACTAGATGGGAGGGAAACACACACTTTATGGCAGAGCAGTCACGTCAATGGAACCTTTTTGGGAATGGTAAATATGGGAAATCTCCCTTGTATGTGTATCTAAATATATTGGTCTTATGTATTTTCTGTCCTACTGTTTGCAGATTGATGTTTTAAGGAATATACTCTGTATTCCTTCATGTAATCCATGATTTTTACCCTTTTCCTGTACAATTAGATAGCTTGAGGTGTATTAGTCTAGGCCTACTTTATATATACTTTATATACCAATACATTTTTGTTATTGTGTTAAAGCTTTCAATCATGGTCAAAGAACTCTCATTTAACCCAAATCATATCTGAGAGATATTAAATCTCAAATATAGTTTACGGGTAACAGTGGGGACCTTGGATCTCCACCAACCAAGTAATTACTACAGTAATATTCAAAAACACATATAATGAAACACAGATAATATATCTTTGAGGTATCTTCTGACCGTTCAATAATGAATTCTAAATTTAATATGGGCACTTCTGCATATACCACGAGTTAACGCTCTGGGAATTTGCCGCAGGTGCTAACTCCATCCAGCCTGGCGTGTCATTAGCGGGTGTTCGAACATGTGACTTCCTGTAAGGCGCATCTAGTTGAGTGACGTCCTCCCCCGGGGTGCTGTCTGGCTTGGAAGCACTCAGGGTTATCTGACAGCTTTTAAAGAAATTCAACTATGTGAGATATTTACACTGGATATTTAATTATGTATACATTACACTTTCGAAATTTGATATGCTAAATGTAATCTCCTTGCCGCAAAATCTCTGAAGAAGACCCCAACTGTACAGGTCGAAACGCGTCAGCCATTGTTATACATCAGACATTATGTAATATTGTGTATCATTTTTGTGTTTGCAATCCTTGTATTTGGTATGGGCATGTCCTCACCAGAGCTCATATTTTAGCTATCATGAAAATATTGTATGCCAATTTTCTAATAAAGTACTATTTTTTCTTAACTCATTTACTCTATACAACTTATTTACCCTGCTGCTAAAAAACCCCACTGGGGAAATATTCCCATATATAATAATATATATATATATATATATATATATATATATATATATATATATATATATATATATATATATATATATATATATACACTCTGCATTCAGTGTAGCCTATACCTACAGTGCATTAAGTGGTGTACTATTTCTAATACACTTCAGGCGGTGTATTTATATATATATATATATATACAGTCTTGTGTATATATATATAAATATACTCTGCATTCGTTGTAGCCTATATCTACAGTGCATTCGGTGGTGTACTGTTTCTAATACACTTCATGTGGTGTATTAATATATATATATATATATATATATATATATATATATATATATATATACAGTCTGTACAGTTTCTACTACTTTTCTGGCTGATGGTGTACACAGTATCTAATACAGCGTGTACAGTTTCTAATACACTTCAGGCAGTGTACACAGTATACAATACAGTGTGTACAGTTTCTAATACACTTCAGGCGGTGTACACAGTATTTAATACAGTGTGTACAGTTTCGAATACACTTCAGGCGATGTATTAATACATATATACAGTCTACACCTCCCCTTCACACATATTTCATTTATTTTATTTTATTTTATTTCACTTCATTCTACATTCACTTTGTATTTCTTTCTCACCCTTTTTTCACACCTTGGTCACCTATCTATCTCATACATATCTATCATCAATTCACTTGCTCACATCCTTTTATTTATTCACTTTTCTATCCACATCGCCTTTTCTCACTTTCACTTTTCACTGCACACTTCTTCTCACTCTTTGCTTATTTATCACTTTCTCTTTGTCCATTGTTTTATTTCATTTTTCCCACCACATTTGCACTCCCTCACTTCGTTTGTTTTATCATGTGCTGTCTGTGGTCACTCCCTTCCTTTTAGTTATCACTTCCTCCTCTGCACCTCACTTCCCTTCCCACCACTTCACTTTTCTGTGTCACCCCAATACACTGCACATTCACACTTCTTCCCATTTCCATGCTTCATATTTCGTTTTCAGGTCACTTACTATTAAGTAAGTGACACGATGGTGACCGTCCGGAAACTGGAAGTGATGCAGCAATCATGCCAAAGTCACATCCTGTCTACTTCCTGATGTGTTCCATGCCAGAAAGCACAATGGGGATGGCTCCAAGGAGACACAAACACCCCCTAGAAATGCACGGGGGGAAAGGAGGGAGAGGGAGGCAACGCCCCCAACATCTTCCTCCATGATAATCAGATAAAGGCCACCACCATCATGCTGCGCCCAGGGCACAACCCAACAGGAACATAACTGGGCCAGGACTCAGACAGATCCAAAAGTGGAGGACATGGGTTGGTGAGCTTCCAAAGTGAAAGCCCCCCCCCAAAAAAAAAAAAAAATTGTATGCATGAATAACAATATGCACAGTGCACATGCATATAAATATATACATGCCTTGCACCAACAAGTCCCTTAGCGATTGATTCCTTCTAATATTATTGTTATATGATAGATACTACATATGGTTTTTACACATCCTCGTAAAATGCTTAATATGTGTTTTTGGATAATATTGTAGTGATTACTTGGTTGGTGGAGATCTTAGGTCCTAAGGAAGCAGGTTACCCCACAAAAGGCATTGGCCCACACTCAATGGTCTCTGGGGAATCTACAGTTCAAGCCCCTACCATTTGTAAATCAACTGGCATCTAACTGACATTTTTTTAAAGATTTGTATTTTTAACACGTATGAATAAAAATGTATGACTATTTTTAAAGATGGTTATTTTTCATTTATGAAACCATTGGAGAGATAAACTATATTACCAGTACAAAGTACGCTATATTGTCAAAAGTATTGGGACACCTGCCTTAAACCGCACATGAACTTTAATGGCATCCCAGTCTTAGTCCATAGGATTCAATATTAAGTTGGCCCACCCTTTGCAGCTAAAGCAGCTTCAGCTCTTCTGGGAAGGCTCTCCACAAGGTTTAAGAGTGTGTCTATGGGAATGTTTGACCATTCTTCCAGAAGTGCATTTGTGAGGTCAGGCACTGATGGTGTACAAGAAGGCCTGGCTCGCAGTCTCTGCTCTAATTCATCCCAAAGGTGTTCTGTCAGGTTGAGGTCAGGACTCTGTGCAGGCCAGTCAAGTTCTTCCACTCCAAATTCACTCATCCATGTCTTTATGGACCTTGCCTGACCTCACAAATGTGCATCTGGAAGAATGGTCAAACATTCCCATAGACACACTTCTAAACCTTGTGGAAAGCATTCCCAGAAGAGTTGAGGCTGTTATAGCTGCAAAGGGTGGGCCAACTCAATATTGAACCCTACAGACTAAGACTGGGATGCCATTAAAGTTCATGTATTTGTAAAGGCAGGAGTCTCAATAATTTTGGTAATATAGTGTATATTTAAAGTCTCTCATTTAGATACAAATATGGTTGGTTTCATGCTTCATAGATACTATAGGAGCCACCTTATAACAGGAACTACTGACTGAAAATTAAAATAAAGTAAAAGAAATAGAAAATTAATACAATCACCACATTTAAGGATTGGTAAGCTGCAATATATAATTCTTTTTAGGTTTAGATACACTTTAAGTATTAACATTTCTGCACTGAAAGATATAGAGATATCAGGATCAGAACCGGTATCTCCTGTTTTGGTGAGGGAAACATAGGCTTCTCATAGACCTTACTGTGTGGAACCTTGACAGAACAGCATAATACACCACTAACATTGAGACACCATTTAGGATTGCTCCTGCTGAAAAAAAATCAACTGTTGAAGCAATGGGTGTGGCATCCTGACAAAGCAGCAAAAGGCACTATAAACACTGAGGCAAAACCCAGGATTACACCGTTTAAACAATTTCCCACATGACAGCTGATGAGCAACTGCAGAAACATTAGGTGTGGCACCTTGATAGTGCCAGAGTATGGGACTAAAGCTTTAGATGCAGCATAAGATGGTAATGCTGGCAGGCCTGCAGCGGTTGCAGGAAATGGTAATGGTGGCAAAGGATAGTAATGATGGCAGGCCAACAGTGGCTGCAGAAGGTGCTGATCATGGCAGGCCACCTGAGGTGGTAGAAGTTGGTATTGGTGGCAGTAGATGGTAATGGTGGCAGGCCAACAGCGGTGGCAAGAGATATTAATTCTATATGGTAAGATAAGGTTTTTATGGCCAAATTTTAAAAAAAAAGTAATTGTTGGCATCAGCTACAGGTGATTGGTACTCATTGCTTATTCAGAACTGATTCATTCAACAAAATCTAGACAAAATCTCAGCATCTGGGCTTTAAACCTGTGAGTCTAACATTTGTCCCCACATGAAGGGAGTAGCCCAAAAGACATTTCTTTTAGTGGTGTGTTTTGTTTCTATTCAGGATTTCATAGAACTAAGTGTCCGTTAAGTTTTGGCATCAACAATCAGGTGCTTCAGGACCTAATGTTAAGGGTATCACTTGCACATAGCTTTCGGGGTTAGAGAGGCAGAAGCAAAGCAAAGTTTTGGAATCGTTAACAATTTATTAGGCTCAACAACAGGCATAACATAATGATCTTATTCGCAAACATTCTTCTTAGGTGTGGGATTCTACAGTGTTGCCGGCATCTATAATTACTGAATTAAAACTGAAAGCAGCAAAATATCTCTTAACTTTCTGTTAGCTTTAGTTTATTTTACCCCTTTGTCAATCACCTGTCTTTCTCTGACAAAATATGAAGCTCTGCATCTATTAGAAAAGAGTGTGCCCTCTCTGGTGGCCATTCAGAAGATTACAACCATTGTGCCAGCCAAAATAGAGTCCAAAATGTAGGACATACCTTGCCTGCCTTGTAGGCTAACTATAATCCCACCAGAAACTAAAACAACTGAATTTACGTTATAAAGGATGCTGCTCTCAGGATTTTAGATGAATAAAACCTGTATGTCTTGTCTGTGGCTACATATCACCATTATGTTTACCTAGAAGGTAAGTGTGTATCAAATAGGTGAGGGAAAAGTTTGTGTGGTTTTAAGTTTATAGGTGCTCACACTATTAAATGTATAGTTCTGTGCAAAAAACAGAACAAAAGTTTTCTTTCACATAAAGGTTTAGCTTTTCTTTTTAATAATAAAGGGCTATGTTATATTGCTGTTTTAAACATATGTACATATGGGAAATCATTTTTCAACATTTTTTGTAAAACATTGAAAATCAAAGATTTGCTAAACTGTAAATAAGTAACGATAAAGTCTGGGTTGCATTACCTGTTTAGGTCTATACTAAAATTATGTTCCTAAAACTATTCTTAAACTCCTAAGTTGTATGGGGACACCAAATAACTGTAGTGTAATAGTGGACCTTACATCTGTAGGTACTAATGTGCCATTGCGAAAGCTATGTATATGCAGGTAGGTTGTGCCTGTATGTTTTTTTTTTAATTTACTTTTCTATTTGTTTTATTTTTCAAAATGGTTATCCTCACAAGGTAGTTCTTTGTGAAATATACACATAGCTGATGACATGTCTGCTTTTTGGAAATATCAGGAACCCTAAAACACCCCTGCCATTGCTCCTGTTTGTGTAGATGAAAACTGTGGATACAGACTCACCTATCCCCTGCTTGCCCAATGTTTTTGACAAAAGAGAAGCAGAATGGACCATGGACGGATGCAGAAGGTGATATAGTTGAGGGGATTTTTTTTTTTTTTGTGAGTGGGTAGATTTCCATTCATCCAAAATATATTCTACAGTTCATGCAAATGGCACACTTTAAAGTTAAAACTTGCTCAAGACTAAAACAGCAGCTGTGACTTTGTTTAAACACTAATTGCCATGACCTATTCCATGCATCACTGATCACCTAGGAAAGAACCATCCATGACATATGGAATACATCACATCCTTTGCTGTAAATATTTTAATCTGTTGTTGATTAGTATTATTTTTAGGCCTTGTACATATGAGCTGTAGCTTGTATAGGAACAATGTGTGAAGCAAGATTTTACAAAATAATTGTAAAGCTTTTTAGCAAACTTCAGGCAGATTTATTGAAGCTTTTAAAGCAACTTTCAGCTTCAGATAATAATAAAAATGCTGGCTGTCAATTTAAATAAATTTCTGTTACCCATAATCTTTGACATAGAAAGGCTGGCTATTAGCAAAGAAGATCCCACTGCTGGAAAGGTAAGCATTCAAATAAGGGGTTATGTTCACTTCAACAACTTCACAGGTATCAGGATTTACAGGGTTATGCCATCTCTGAGCTATCATCCCAGTCAAAGTAGTACAGGGGGATCCTAGATAGTGTCTGAACGAAGATGGCTCCTTCTGTAAGGAGAGAAAAGTAGGAGAGTAAGAGAGCTAACAAATAGCTAAGTGTCACACTTAAACATTACTTAGCATGCACTTTTACATGAAAAGTATATCTGATGCTAGGCTATAGCAGTTAGCTTTAGGGTTAGCAAGGCTTGAATAACCATTAAGCAATATAGACACATACTTAGGGTATCATGGTAAGAAGGCACTACAGAGTTTTTCATCAGCTATCATGCCTGCGAAGGATAAGTTCACTTTAAAACATAGTAATTTGGGGTTTCTATTTCTTTAGTGATCACTGATACAAAACTCTTTTTTTTCCATAAACCCATTTTACTTTTACTTTTCCCTTTTGTGTTGAGCTAATAGATCCCACCCTTCTCCACCACAGATATATACTAAAGCTGGCTATGCACTATTAGAATTTTGTTTTTGTTTTAGGAAAGTTTGTTCTCTAGTCATAAGTGGGGTCAAAATTGACAATGGTTTTCAACCATATTGGTTAGCAAAATTGAAGGAACAGGATGGAAAATGTATCTTACATAGTTACATAGTAGGTGAGGTTGAAAAAAAAAGTCCATCAAGTGCAACCTATGTGTGTGATTATATGTCAGTATTACATTGTATATCCCTGTATGTTGCGGTCGTTCAGGTGCTTATCTAAAATTTTCTTGAAACTCTCAATGCCCCCCGCTGAGACCACTGCCTGTGAAAGGGAATTTCACATCCTTGCCACTCTTACAGTAAAGAACCCTCTACGTAGTTTAAGGTTAAACCTCTTTTCTTCTCATTTTATTGAGTGGCCACGAGTCTTTTTAAACTCCCTTCTGCGAAAACATTTTATCCCTATTGTGGGGTCACCCGTATGGTATTTGTATATTGAAATCATATCCCCTCTCAAGCATCTCTTCTCCAGAGAGAATAAGTTCAGTGCTCACAAACTTTCCTCATAACTAATATCCTCCAGACCCTTTATTAGCTTTGTTCCCCTTCTTTGTACTCGCTCCATTTCCAGTACATCCTTCCTCAGGACTGGTGCCCAGAACTGGACAGCATCATCTAGGTGCCGCCGGAGCAGAGTCTTGTAGAGTAGTTATCGCTTTATCTCTGGAGTTGGTCCCCTTTTTAATGCATGTCAATATTCTGTATGCTTTGTTAGCAGCAGCTTGGCATTACATGCCATTGCTGAGCCTTGCGGACCCCCAGGTCCTTTTCCATCCTAGATCTTAAAGAAACACATTTCTTACAGTGAACCTAGTTTTCATTTGGGGAATTATATTCATTCCAAAATTGAATGTTCAAACCAAATAAAATTGTTAAGTACTTTTGAATGAAATTTGTCCAATCATCGAATGTACAAAGAATTTTTATATGAATGTTCGCGTGAATATTCGTACAAACATTCATTCAAAAATCTACAAGTGTATGGCCAGATTTACTGAAGTCTGACTGCTGGGGTCTCCGCTGTTTATTAATCTCCTGTGTGGCAACTCCTCTCTCTCTCCTGGCCATGCAAGCATATTGCATATACCTTTATGGGGCTTGTCTACCTTAACCCTCCCCAGACAGTAGAGGAACGTACACGAAAACAAAGACTGTTCACTTTGCAAAGCAATTTTCACTTTGCTTGGGAAGTTTCCTTTAGCTTAGTGAATGTAGCTCTGCTGACTTCCATTATCCAATCATGAGCATGTAAATTACTGTTTTTTTTTTCCTTGCATGTAACTGGATATTCTTTGCAAAAGTGAATTTTTACCACATTCACCAAGCTAAAGGAAAATTACAGTGAAGTGAATAACATAATTGCCTAATTGTCTTCGCAGTTAAGTAATGGAGGGGGTCACAAGGGCCACATTGTTGGGCTGTGTTTAGGACATAATTGCACTTAGTCCAGCCCAGATGTGATGGGTAGGGCATCGTTCTGAAAACTACTATAGTTAATCTCCTTAGCTTAACAGTATACATAATGGAAAAAAACAGTATCCTATCCAACTGTATATCCCTACTGAACTGGCTTTGCTGAGTCTGCTATTAGTATTTTTGGTAATTGTCTCCTATCTCCTATCCAACTGTACATCCCTACTGAACTGGCTTTGCTGAGTCTGCTATTAGTATTTTTGGTAATTGTCTCCTATCTCCTATCCAACTGTACATCCCTACTGAACTGGCTTTGCTGAGTCTGCTATTAGTATTTTTGGTAATTGTCTCCTATCCAACTGTACATCCCTACTGAACTGGCTTTGCTGAGTCTGCTATTAATATTTTTGGTAATTGTCTCCTGCTGCCATATCTTTAAACTTCCATATTTACTGCTAGCTCTATAACAAACACACTGCAATAGCAATATTACTGGTGATTGATTCTCAACTCCATGTGGCTTGAGTGATCAAGAGAGGTAATTAGCTTTACGACCCTAGCCTGTGTCTGGCCTGGCCCTGGCCATCTCCTCCCCATATTCAGGTGTCTCACATCAGACCCAATAATGACCAACTGAGAAATGCATCCCAGCTTAGGCTGTCTATAAATTTATGGCAGCTTATGGGGTGGCGCAGACAGGGGCATGGCGCAGACATCATGGCTCTTTCCTGAGTGGCTCTGTCACGAGTGAAGCGCAGTTTCACCGACGCAGTTTAACGAAAGCAGGATAACTAAAGCTGCATGAACAGGAACTCTGCTCCACTCTGCAAGACGACAAGCAAACCAACTTTGAAATTTATTTTATATTAGGTTAGTTTCCCACTCTCTAGCCACTAACATGCTCCTTATTCTCTTCCTTCTCACATTGGTGTCTTCTATCCTCAAATTATCTTTACTCTACCCCTCCTCTCTTCCCTGCAGCATGCACATATCACCCTCACTCCTACCCTCTCCCTACTATGGCACCCATCATCTCCTGCATTTGCTGCACCCACATGCTGACATAAACTCCAGGGCCACTAGACACGTGCGCTCATGCACATCCCACTCCCACCTTGCCTTCCTCACCCTCCTCCTTCTCCTAGTCTCAGGTGATATTTCTCCTAATCCTGGTCCGCCATTTTCCAAATGCAAGCCACATATCCAATACCCCTCCCCCTCTGGCAACCACCGCAATCCACTCAGTTTAATTTCTATCCCCCTGCTTCCTCAAAGCACCCCACCAATCTCATGTGCCCTGTGGAACGCCCGCTCCATCTGTAACAAGCTAACATCTGTACATGACCTCTTCATCTCTCATGGCTTGAACATACTGGCCATAACAGAAACCTGGCTGCAAAATTTTGACTCAGCTTCTCCTGCTGCCCTCTCCCATGGTGGTCTCCATTGGACTCACTCCTCCAGACCCAACAGACAGAAAGGAGGCGGAGTTGGCTTCCTTCTGTCCCCACAAAGCACCTTCCAAGTCCTTACTGTCCCTCCCTCTCTATCCCTCTCTTCTTTCGAGATGCACTGTATTCGTCTGTTTTCTCCCATTTCTCTGAGGATTGCAGCAATTTATAGGCCTCCAGGACCAGTATCGCGCTTCATTGATGACTTTGCTGCCTGGCTACCCTACTTTCTCTCCTCTGAAATACCCACCATTATTCTTGGTGTCTTTAACATTCCTGTCAATGTCAACAGCCCAACTACAGCTAAACTTCTCAACTTAACCTCATCTTTTGACCTAACCTAATGGACACATACTTCCACTCACTCCAATGGTAATACCCTTGACCTTGTATTCTCCCATCTCTGCAACCCTGGCAACCTCACCAACACCCCCTTTCCTCTATCTGATCACAACCTCATTACTTTCACTGTATCCTTGCCTCCAACCACCCATCCCTCCAAGCAGCAAACAATTACTTGTAGAAACCTTCGCCACTTTAACCCTTCTCTTCTCTATTCTGCTACTGACAACCTATATGACATAATCTCTCCCCTGTCCTGTCCTGACCTGGCCACTTCTGTCTACAACAGTTCACTCTCATCATCACTAGATGCACTTGCTCCCCTAACCACACGCAGAATTAGGCCCCGACCGTTACAACCCTGGCAAACTGACAACACTAGAAATCTCAAGAGACATTGCCGTGCTCTTGAACGACTGTGGCGTAAAACCAAATGCCTGCAAGATTTCACCCTATATAAATCTGCCCTTCTAAAATACAATTCATGCCTCCATGCTGCCAAACAAGCCTACTTTGTCTCTCTTATTAATTCCTTGTCATCCAGTCCCCGTCGGCTCTTCTCAACCTTTAACTCTCTGCTTCGTCCACCACCCCCTCTACCCACTAACTCACTCACTGCCCAAGAGATTGCCAATCACTTCAAAGACAAGATCAATGCAATTCGTGAGGACATCTCCACTGTGCGTACATCTTCCCCACCCATCATACCTTGCCCAGCAGCACATTCAACCCTCTCCTCTTTTGAATTGGCTACTACGGAAGAGGTTACAAAAATTTTCTCGAATGCCCACCTAACCAATTGTCCCTTGGATCCTGTTCCCTCACAACTACTACGGTCACCCTCTTCTTCTATCCTATGCTCCCTCACCCACATCTTCAATCTCTCCCTTTCTAGTGGCATTTTCCCCTCCCCTCTAAAACATGCACAGATCACTCCCATTCTTAAAAAGCCCTCACTGGACCCTACCGACCTGAACAACTTAAGACCCATCTCATTACTCCCATTCACCTCTAAACTTCTAGAACGCTTAGTCTACAACCGTCTTAGCTCCTACCTCAATGAAAATAACCTTCTTGACCCCTTACAGTCTGGCTTTCGCTCGCAGCACTCCACGGAAACTACCTTACTAAAACTCACTAACGATTTACTAACTGCTAAAACCAACAGCCAGTACTCCATACTCCTACTACTTGACCTCTCTGCGGCCTTTGATACTGTTGACCACCCGCTCCTTCTCAATAAACTACATTCCCTTGGCCTCCGAGATTCTGCTCTATCCTGGTTCTCTGGCTATTTATCACAGCGCTCCTTCAGTGTCACCTACAACTCTGTCTCCTCCTCTCCATTGCCCCTTTCTGTGGGGGTCCCCCAAGGCTCGGTTCTTGGACCCCTTCTCTTCTCTATCTACACCACCTCCCTTGGTCACCTAATAACTGCCCACGGCTTCCAATACCACTTATACGCTGATGACACCCAAATCTATCTGTCTACTCCTCACCTCACTCCTTCAGTCTCCTCTCGCATTACTAACTTACTAACTGACATATCAGCATGGATGTCGCACCACTTCCTTAAACTAAATCTCTCTAAAACTGAGCTATTAATATTCCCCCCCGCCCGTGCCCCCCTCCATGACTTTTCCATCAAAATCAACAATGCAACCATCAGTCCCTCCCCTCACGCCAGGGTACTAGGTGTAATCCTAGACTCCGACTTGTCATTTCAGCCTCAAATCCAATCATTGTCAAAAGTTTCTAAATCTCTAAAATTCGCCCTTTTTTAACAAATGAAACCACCAAGCTCCTCATTCACTCCCTTGTTATCTCTCGCCTTGACTATTGCAACTCCCTTCTCATTGGCCTACCGCTCCATAGGCTATCCCCTCTTCAGTCTATCATGAATGCTGCTGCCAAACTTATCCACCTTACCAACCGCTCAGTGTCTGCCAACCCTCTACTTCAATCCCTACACTGGCTCCCAATCACCCAGCGAATTAAATTCTAACCACAACATACAAAGCCCCACAACTCTGCCCCAAGCTACATCACTAATCTTGTCTCCAAATATCACCCAAATCGTCCTCTCCGCTCTTCTCAAGACCTCCTGCTTTCAAGCTCTCTCATCTCCTCCTCCCATGCTCGTCTCCAGGATTTCTCCAGAGCCTCTCCCATCCTCTGGAACTCGCTACCTCCATCTATCCGGCTAGCCCCTACTCTTGCTACCTTCAGGCAATCCCTGAAAACTCATCTCTTCAGGAAAGCCTATCACGTCTCCAACTAATCTCCTACCACTTCCACCAGCTCATTCCCCACAGTTACAACCTTTTGTACCACCTGCCCCACCCTATTAGATTGTAAGCTCTTCTGAGCAGGGCCCTCTTAATCCTATTGTATTGTATTATATTATAACTGTATTGTCTCCCTTTTATATTGTAAAGCGCTGCGTAAACTGTTGGCGCTATATAAATCCTGAATAATAATAATAATAATAATAATAATATACTGTTTCAAGATGCAGGCATTGCATTTTAAAATACTTTTTAGGTCCTGTCCAAAGCTTTAGCTGAATTGCAGCCTGAACCCTGTGGAGTCCATTTTGATACCATTATGTAAATGAAAATAATACAACATTATTTTGCTGCTTTTTGAAGCGTGTGAAAGAGAGTCAAACTGCTTTAAAGTTAAAGTAATTGTGAAAAACAAAAGTACATTGGTAAAGCAAGAAGTAGAATAAAGAACTACTGTAACACCAGTATCTATGCAGATTAAAAATAAACAAAAAATAAAGAAATAACATCTTTTATTCCAAATTTTGTGCAGGATTTATGATAATGATGTAGCAGTTCCTTAAAAACTAACATCAATATACATGTCTAAGTAACAGTAAAGCACTATACCTTGTAAAAAGGTAAAACTTTGAACACAAGAAGTAGTGTCTTATTGAAGAGTAAACTATCCAGTTTAAAGTTGGAAGGAGTCTGATTTAATACATTCAAACAACTAAAATACTTACTGTGCAACTTAAAAAGGATCACGTTTTGATAATATACTGTAAAGTGTAGAAGAAGAAATAGTAAAATATTTTAGGCAAAAGCCAACCTTCTGTTTTGTACTCAGTCATGGTTTATATGCAAAGGCAGTTCTTTTCTAAAAAAAGAGTCCCAATATGTCGCTAGTAAATCTATCTTAAGTGATAAATGTGATGTTGTCTCACTTTATATTGCATTATTATATTTTGCTTGAAAATATTCAGATAAACACAATTTCCTTTCTTAGTATGTTCTAAAATAAACCTGTTAAAGCAGATAGACACACTTTGGTTGGCCAATCAACCAAGTGCATCACAATCTGGTTGAAAACAAGTACATTGTACAATAAATCCAATTTTTTTACAAGTATACACGTAATGAATATATATAGAATATATAAAACAAACATAGAACACAATAAGGATATCATTATGTTCAGAGGTTACTAAAAACATATATAAAAAAAGATATTCTGTTGCTTGTATTATAAAGTAAATAGTATGGTGGCTGAGATTAAAAACAGACAAAGGGAAGACAAAGTAAGTAAAATTTGCGACACACACACAAAGGTTTTGTTTACCAGATCAACAAAATTGATCAAAAACTATGCAGCAAATCCCTAGGCAGTGGTGTATCATCCATGGGTGCAATGTGTTGACTGCACACGGGCTCCAAGGGGGACTAACTGTGCTCTGACCCACACTGCACCCATAGATATCTGTGTAAAAGGATCTGCTGCACACTTGACCAACGGCAATGACACAGTGAGCAGGGGGAGGCTGGTCTCAGAGAGAAGGTAGGACTGGTCCACTCCAGCATGACCGAGAAGTGCTCCTCATTTGAATAGTGGGGAGTCCAGCCCTCAGGTGGATGACTGGTGATCCACGCAGAGTGCTTGCCCTGCTGCCTGGTTGGAGTTGGGCTAGGACAGGGGGTATGGGGGAGGAAGGAGGTGAGCAGGGGGCACAGAGCGCAGGATGTCTCCGGTGACTCAGCTCTCTCTGGCATATCATGTCTCAGTCGGACTGGGAGCCTCAAGGAGCACAGCAGCTGTGAAAGCTGGATACTTGCCTGAAACCCTCCACCTCCTGACCGCCACTATCCCTGTGGTGACGTCGCACCTCCGGCTTATGTGCATCTATTTGTCCCCCACACTTACCGTGCCTAACTGGGCCTGCAGGAGCCCCACCTCCCACTGTGCCTGATGCTGGAGAGGTTCTCCTTTGTCCTGTAACACTGCCCCCCATCCCTCTGCCCCCCTCCTGTCCATCTGTCCACCCCTTGTGACGGTGACTCCCTCAAGTCCCATTGCCCCCCTCCTGCCCCACTTCCCCCCTCCTGTGATGCTGCCCCCTGTCCCTCTGCCCACCTCCTGTGACACTGCCCCCCATTCAGTCCTCTGCCCCTTTCTGTCCCTCTGCCCACCTCCTGTGAAGCTGCTCCTCTCCTGTCCCACTTCCCCCCTCCTGTGATGCTGCCCCCCTCCTGTGATGCTGCTCCCCTGTCCCTCTGCCCCCTCATGTCCCGCTGCCCCCCACCTGTGACGCTGCCCCCTTCTGTCCCTCTGGCCCCTCCTGTCCCTTTGCCCACCTCCTGTGAAGCTGCTCCTCTCCTGTCCCACTTCCCCCTCCTGTGACGCTGCTCCCCTCCTGTGATGCTGCTCCCCTGTCCCTCTGCCCCCTCATGACCCGCTGCCCCCCTCCTGTCCCCCTGCCCCCCTCCTGTGATTCTGCCTTCCTCCTGTCCTGCTGCCCACCCCCTGTGATGCTTTCCACCTAGTGTGACCGGAATACACTCTGCACTCCTCTCTCTGCACATACTACCCAGTGCCATACACTCCACACTCCTCTCCTGCACATACTACCCAGCGCCATACACTCCACACTCATTTCCCTGCACCTACTCACCGCCATACACTCCACACTCCTCTGATTGCATATACTACCCACCACCATACACACCGCACGCCTCTCCCTGCACATACTACCCAGCGCTATATGCTTTGCACTCCTCTCCCTGCACATACTACCCATAACAATACACTCTGCACCCTTCTTCTGCACATACTAAACACTGCCTTATGTGACGAACGCGGGTGTCAGATCCCTGCCCTCCTCGCTAACTTGCAAGGAAGGACCGGCCAACCTCACACCGCGCTGTCACTTACGTAACAATGCCACTCTCAGCTGTGCCCAGCACAAAGATTTTCCAGCTTGCAGGACCACAATCTAGGTGCGAGCAGCCTGAGAGTGATTGTCACTGGGCTAATTACACAATTAACCCTTTAACTGCCACCACTCCCGTTTAAAAGACCGAGCCGGGGGAGACTCGTAATTTTAGCAATACCAATTATAATTTTAGAATAAGCGTCTGCCACACACACTGCCACTACAGACAGGTCTGCTCAGAGTCTTACTGTACAACAGTAGCGCCCTTCAAGAGGCAGGTTCGTTTATAGCTTGCATTAAGAGCTTTAGAGACAAGGTTAACACTTTTCCACATAAGGGTTTATTATGAAAAGATCAAAGTTGATGCAAATAAAATATTTACAGAAAAAAGATGTTTCAAAAGATAAAGACAATATACAGCCACAAAGCAATAAGGTAGAATTGGGAAGGAAGAATACTTGCAATTAATGTCCGAGGGTTGATCAGAGTTCGATCGATGAGCTAGGTAATCGGTTCTCGACTTGGCAGATGTTTCTTCTTGGATGGTAAAAGGAGAACTGCCCATTGTCTTGGCATCTCCTCTTTTCTGTCAAATCAAAGGGGGTGTTGACAGTGACCAGTAACCAATCGTCTGGTCATCTTGTTTTAGGGGTTGGTTGCTGGGAGGTGTCTACACTCATGACCACGTCCCAGGTAGATTTTGCAATACATATTCATATATCTGCATCTATAGTGTTTACAGACTCCAAATATCCATATTATTATTCAACTTGAGATTTCCTTCAAAACAAGTCTAAACATGCCATATCTATAACGTATAGCCTGCTTTGGAGGAATAAGTGGTCCCAGGGGTTTCCCATATGACCTGACATAGGGGTGTCTGGACTTAAAACGTTCCATATTATCTGAGGAAACTAAATATGTCCAGATTATGGCTGTGCTATTACTAAGTCAGAAGTTATGAAACATGCTGAAATTTCATACTTATTCTACTGAAGTGTATTCAGACAATTTACGACCGAGGCCTGTTAGGTCTCTGAATGGGGAGGGTGACAGTTTTACGACAGGCCTGACACTGCCCTTACAACAAATGTTTTCTACTGACCTAACCTGGTTCTGTTTTCTCTGTTGAGATAACCTTTTCTGTTGAACTTAAAAAGCTTTGAATTCCTAGGACAAGGAAGGAGGGAGTTCAGAGTTTTCTGTAAGGTTACATGGTTAGCCAAACTGTCATGGCTACTTCCACACAAGATGGCAGCTAGCTACAGCTTTTCATGTCCCGTACGTGATATCGTTACACCTCCCCCTTAGGTGGTTGCATGGGAGGGAACTACAATTTCCCTCCTGACGCAACCGACTCCTGCGGGCTCGGCTTGTCGTGACAGCCCATCAGCATTGCCATGGGCGCTGCCTTTCTTATGCTGGATGGTGAAATCGTATTGCTGAAGAATTAGGCTCCACCTAAGTAGTTTGCCATTCTCCCCAGCAACACGATTTAGCCAGCTCAAGGGATTGTGATCCGTGATCACAGTGAAGTGCCGTCCATAAAGGTACGTTTGTAACTTCTGGAGAGCCCACACGATCGCAAGACACTCCTTTTCGATCGTGGCATATGCTACTTCCCTGGGAAGCAGCTTCCTGCTCAGGTAGAGGATGGGATGCTCCTCTCCGGCCTCGTCCACCTGGCTCAGGACTGCACCTAATCCAAAGGCAGAGGCATACGTCTGCACAAGGAAACGGCGGGTGAAGTCTGGAGCCTGCAGCACAGGTTCGCTGGCCAGCGCCTCCTTCAAGGCCTGAAATGCCTGCTCACATTCTGGTGTCCAAGACACCACCTTGGGCAGTTTCTTTTTGGTTAGGTCAGTCAGAGGTTTGGCCAGGCTACTATAGTTACATACAAATTTCCTATAGTAGCCAGCGGTCCCCAAGAAAGACATAACCTGCTTTTTGGTTTGAGGGGTAGGCCAGGCCAGGATGGCCTCAACCTTCCCTGTCTCGGGTTTCAGGGTACCTCCTCCTACCTGGTGTCCCAAGTACTGCACATCAGTCATGCCAATCTGACACTTACTGGGTTTTACAGTCAGATTGGCAGACGTCAGTTGGTCCAGGACCTGTGACAGGTGCACCAGGTGTTCTTCCCAGGTAGGGCTGAACACGGCGATGTCATCCAGGTAGGCTATGGCAAAGGTTTCCAGCCCCTCCAGTAAGTCATTCATGACTCTCTGGAAGGTGGCTGGGGCATTCTTCATCCCAAACGGCATGACGGTAAACTCGAACAATCCGAATGGGGTGATGAAGGCCAACTTTTCCCGAGCCTCAGGGGCCAGAGGAATTTGCCAGTACCCCCTGCTCAGATCCATGATTGTTATATGACGGGCGGCCGCCAGCCTATCTAACAACTCATCAATCCGGGGCATGGGGTAGGCATCTGCAGTAGTGATGGCATTCAGCTTCCGGTAGTCCACACAGAACCTGGTCGTCTGGTCCTTTTTGGGGACCAAGACTACCAGTGGCGCCCAGACTGTCCGAGCTCCCTGAATGACCCCTAACTGCATCATTTCCTCAGTCTCCTTTGCCCCGCCTGTCTGCGCCTCCTGCAAGGCAAGGTGGGCTGCAAGGGTGAGGGGAGGATACACCCGGTCGCCCACCTTGTGGACGCCATGGGGTGCCCTCCCAGGGTTTCCCATGACCCAAACACGGCATGCTGTAAGCACTGCCAGCATCATGGGTGCCTGGAGTGGAAGGAAAGGTGAGTGGGACTGAAGGCCTAAGCCCACTCCCTGAGTGTCAGCTATCACTTCTACCAGGGCACCTAACTCTTTCCGTTCAGGTATACAGTCTCTGCCAATGACAGGCGCTGTGCTGGGACATTGTGTGAACATCAAGTTAGGCCACAAACCATTGTGTTTCACTCCAACCCTGGCCTTCCTGATTTCACCTGGACCTTCACAGACCATATCAGGTGACACCTTCAACACATTCCCCTTAGGCTGACTGGACACAGTGAGCAACTGTTTAACCCTTTCAGTCTCCAGGCCTCCTGCCTGTAGACCAGTACAGCCTCTCTGCCCACTGTCCCTATCATGCTTTTGTTTATTTTTCTCAGCAGGGGAGCTAACAGCTGGCCTGCTGAACACTGCAAAGCCTTTGTCTCTCAGCAGTGCTGGCTGAGGCGTGGGACTACAAGTACCAACCAGCCGTCCTGTGACACACAAGGACAACTGCTGGGGTGTAGTCAAGGCAGAATACTCTGGGTCAGAGTCAGGAATGGGGCCACCTGGGCCACTCCTGGGCTCTGCCGCCAGAGACTCTATCTTCTCCACCCTCCCAGCATTGTGGGTGACCTCCAACAATGACATAACATCATTACATTCAGTAATTACATTCTTAACATCAGCTACACAAGCATTTGATATTGGCACATGCAAGGGGGCCTCCTCTAATTCTGTAGGTGAAGAAGACCCCTGAACCTCCACTCCACCCTCCCCCTCCCTCTGTCCATCCACAGGTTGCCCAGATATTACCCCAACATCTGTAAACAGTACCTTGGTAGGTCCAGAGAGTTCCGTGGGAGCATCCTGGGTACTTTTAGCAGGGGCATATTAAGAAACAAGGGTACCTAAATCAGCACCCAACAACACCGCAGTGGGGATCTCCTCCGAGACTCCCACTTCTCTCATCCCACTTCTGGCACCCCAATCAATGAAAACATAGGCACGGGGTACTCGTGAGCGGGTCCCCCCGACTCCGATGAGGGTAAAAAACTTTCCAGGGATGATGTCCCTTCTTTCTATCACCTCTGGTCTGACCAAAGTGACTTCAGCTCCTGTGTCCCGGAAACCAGTAACGATCCGGTGGCCCACGGTGACTGGCTGCAAGTTGGCGGTGGTTACCCGAGTTTTCCTGCGGACAAACAGCACGGAAGAAGGGTTGCTGGCCAGATGGCCAGGTGATGTCATCTTCTTCTGCTCAGGGCACTGCGTCCTGAGATGTCCGGCTTCCCCGCAGTTGTAGCATTTGCGTTTGTCAGTTAGGAAGGCCTTGGCTCCAGAAGCTGCAGGTTCCGGCTGCTGAGGAACTTGGTTGGTAGGCAGAGGAGGGGTTGCCGTGTGCGATTTCCCTCCTTTCCAGCCATTCAGAGGAGCCTTGCGATGGTCAGATACCCGAGAGTGGATATAGGTATCTGCCAGTTCTGCTGCTGCTTTGGCAGAGGCTGGCTTTCGCTCCAGCACAAACTGTCTGACGTCTGTAGGACAGATGTGCAAAAGTTGATCTTCAATCATAAGATCTTCCAGGGATTCAAAAGAATTGGCTTTCAAGCCTTTAGTCCACTGCTGGAATGTGGTGCGTAAGCGACCTACCACATCCATGTATGAGTCCCCAGGCCCCTTTTGCAAGGACCTAAAACGCTTCCGGTACACTTCCGGGGTTAGCTGAAACTTTTGGATGATTGCAGCCTTTAGGGCCTCATAATCGTCGCACTGCTCTTCTGAAAGTTCAACATAAGCATCCAGGGCCTTGCCTCGTAGCCCTGGTGTCAGGTACCGGGCCCATTGTGCTGGGGGCAGATGGTACTGACAGCAAGTTTTTTCAAACGACAGTAGATACACGTCAATGTCACTGTCCTTTTCCATAACTGGAAATTTGGCTGCTGGGATCACTGGCAGAGAGGCATCCCTGTGCTCTAGGGATCCGAGGTTCTGAGCCTGTCGCTGCTGCTGGAGCCTAGCCATCTCCAATTCGTGCCGACGATCAGCCTCCCTCTCAGCCTGGCGTTCTGCCGCCTCTCGCTCAGCCCTGCGCTCTTCTCGCTCAGCCTGGCGTTCCAGAAACTGCAGGTACACCACAGGATCAGTCTCCCTGAGGTTTTGTAGAGTTACTTGCATTTGAGGAGAGTCTATGATGGTTTCAGGCAATCTGATGCTGGCCTGCTCTTGTGATGGCTTAGAGGTAACAGTCCGTGGTATTCCAGTGTCAGTCTCTGCTTGCCCATCTGGTGAGGCTGCCTCTGAACCACTGGGCTCTGGAGTAACGGAAACCCTTTCTGGTCCAGTTTCCCCCAGGTTCTGGTCTGCACGGATATCAAACTCCTGTAAGGCATGTATCAAGCCTTCACGATTTTTGCCACCGACGTCAATTCCTCTTTCTGTGCACTCAACAGTCAGTTCATTCTTGCTCATCTTTTTATATGCTGATAACCCAGACATGTTGCAAGCAGAAAGGATAGAACAGAAAGAAGAGAAGAAGGTGTAGGAAGGAGCTGTTGCTGTATGTCTCTCTTGAAAAAATAAAAATCAAAAAATATGCACCAGCTTGTCTCTAAGGACTGTTTCCACAAAGGTTACAATCCTTCAGTGCAGCGCTAATTCCTAACAATGCACTGAATGCTCTTAATGCGAAACTATCCCGCCACGCTGCCAGCCAATATGTGACGAACGCGGGTGTCAGATCCCTGCCCTCCTCGCTAACTTGCAAGGAAGGACCGGCCAACCTCACACCACGCTGTCACTTACGTAACAATGCCACTCTCAGCTGCCCCCAGCACAAAGATTTTCCAGCTTGCAGGACCACAATCTAGGTGCGAGCAGCCTGAGAGTGATTGTCACTGAGCTAATTACACAATTAACCCTTTAACTGCCACCACCCCCGTTTAAAAGACCGAGCCGGGGGAGACTCATAATTTTAGCAATACCAATTATAATTTTAGAATAAGCGTCTGCCACACACACTGCCACTACAGACAGGTCTGCTCAGAGTCTTACTGTACAACAGTAGCGCCCTTCAAGAGGCAGGTTCGTTTATAGCTTGCATTAAGAGCTTTAGAGACAAGGTTAACACTTTTCCACATAAGGGTTTATTATGAAAAGGTCAAAGTTGATGCAAATAAAATATTTACAGAAAAAAGATGTTTCAAAAGATAAAGACAATATACAGCCACAAAGCAATAAGGTAGAATTGGGAAGGAAGAATACTTGCAATTAATGTCCGAGGGTTGATCAGAGTTCGATCGATGAGCTAGGTAATCGGTTCTTGACTTGGCAGATGTTTCTTCTTGGATGGTAAAAGGAGAACTGCCCATTGTCTTGGCATCTCCTCTTTTCTGTCAAATCAAAGGGGGTGTTGACAGTGACCAGTAACCAATCGTCTGGTCATCTTGTTTTAGGGGTTGGTTGCTGGAAGGTGTCTACACTCATGACCACGTCCCAGGTAGATTTTGCAATACATATTCATATATCTGCATCTATAGTGTTTACAGACTCCAAATATCCATATTATTATTCAACTTGAGATTTCCTTCAAAACAAGTCTAAACATGCCATATCTATAACGTATAGCCTGCTTTGGAGGAATAAGTGGTCCCAGGGGTTTCCCATATGACCTGACATAGGGGTGTCTGGAGTTGAAACGTTCCATATTATCTGAGGAAACTAAATATGTCCAGATTATGGCTGTGCTATTACTAAGTCAGAAGTTATGAAACATGCTGAAATTTCATACTTATTCTACTGAAGTGTATTCAGACAATTTACGACCGAGGCCTGTTAGGTCTCTGAATGGGGAGGGTGACAGTTTTACGACAGGCCTGACACTGCCCTTACAACAAATGTTTTCTACTGACCTAACCTGGTTCTGTTTTCTCTGTTGAGATAACCTTTTCTGTTGAACTTAAAAAGCTTTGAATTCCTAGGACAAGGAAGGAGGGAGTTCAGAGTTTTCTGTAAGGTTACATGGTTAGCCAAACTGTCATGGCTACTTCCACACAAGATGGCAGCTAGCTACAGCTTTTCATGTCCCGTACGTGATATCGTTACACCTTACACTCTGCACTGTACATTCCCTATTTAACATTACCACATTCTGCACTATGTAAGTCATCTATTTAACCACACCCCCTTTAAGCCACACACAATATTTAGCGCAATTTAAATTATGCCCACTTTTAGGGCGCCACATTTTTTCCCTTGATCCCTAGGGCCTACTTTTGATCTTGCACACGGGCCCACTGATTTAATGATACGTACCTGTCCCTGGGGTCTGCTGAAACAACTTATATTCATTAAGTGAGTTTCTGGTAATTATTGTTGTTTTGATATAGATACTGTAAATATAGTTTTAAGTAAAATCTGACAGTGTATGGCCAACTCCAGGATTTCCTTTCCAGTAGAAGAAAGAAATCCTATCCTATAAATTGCACCTTTTCCAGCTGTCACATTAAACTTCACCAGTAAAGCAGTTGGGTGTGACCAAAAGCACCTGACCTACTCAAAGTAAACCTGTCATAAACCTGTCATGGGGTTGCCATTACTGACCTTTTTCAGGAAATGCCAACATACTGGCTGCTTTTGAATAAAAAAATAAGACAACAGTAAAGTTAGCCCAATTTTTTATAATGTAAAAGATAATGTTCCGCCAAGTAAAGTGATACCCAACATGTCACTCTTCAAAATTGTGCCCGCTTGTGGAATGGCGTCAAACATTTACCATTGTGTGGTTTTACCCATGTGTGGTTTGACCACCATTTTCATATGCAGGCGCAACTCACATATGTGTTCCCTTCTGCGCATGAGCTCGTCAGGACGGGGCGCTTTAAAAAATTTGTTTTTTTCTTATTTATTTTACTTGATTTTATTTATTTTTTCAGTTTTTTTTTTTTTTTTTAAATATAAACATCCCTTGTAATAGAAAAAAAGCATGACAGGTCCTCTTAAATATGAGATCTGGGGTCAAAAAGTCCTCAGATCTCATATTTGGACTAAAATACAATAAAAAAAAAAAAATTGTCATTTGAAAAAATGACATTGAAAAAATGGCCCTTTAAGACGTATAGGCGGAAGTGACATTATGACGTCGCTTCCGCCCTGCTGTGGTATGGAGACGGGTGGTGGCCATCTTAGCCTCACTCATCTCCATACCCAGCCACGACGAAGACCCAATTGCCCCCGCCGCTGCCGACAGCTCCGGTAAGCGGCGGAGGGCACGGGAAAGCAGTGGAAGGGGGGGGCCTCTCCGGCCACCAATAATGGTGTTCTTGCAGAAAATCCGCCGCAGAGACCACCATTATCGTAAACACAACCGGCTCCTGAAGAGATACCTCGGTTGTGGCAGCAGCTGCTGCCATTATCGAGGTATCCATCTTCAAAGTGCCGATGTAAATGTACAGGAGCCGGTCGGCAAGTTAAAGTAAGAAACTATTAACTTAGCAAATTGAATAAATTGAATACATGTACAGGTATGTGAGAAAATTTAAACCAAATACAGCATTTTTTGCTTGCACATGATTGGATGATTAAAGTGAACACAGATTCACCTAAGTAAACATTTACTTTGCTAAGTAAATTAAGTGCATTTCCAGATTTTTTTTATTGCTGTTCATGCCTTACTGTCCTGGGGACACCCCTTTCAATTTTATGCAGACACGGAAAATGAGGAAAGATCTTCCAAACAGGATGAGGCAGGAGTTAGGATTTAACTTTGAAGTGAGACAAAGTGAAGTGCACTAAAGCAAGCCTGGGCCTGATTATCATAAAATGAAGAGAGGTAATGTCAATATAAGTGAATTGTAACAGTAAATCTAATCAGGTGTAAACAAATGTGAAAAATGTAGCTTTTTTTTTCATCTCTTCTGTCTGCTGCTTCACAACCTGAAATAAACTACATCGGATTTTTGCCCCTGAGACGTCTTAAAAGGTTGGCACTGCCTGTGGATCTGGTTGAGTCAGTAAGTTTCTATTCTATCTGCACAGACTGGGTCTCAGGAAGTATGACTTCCTTGACAAATTGCTTGAGACCTCTTGAGACCTGATATGCACATGTTGCAAGTCAATGATTCACCAAGTAGAGAAAGAACAAATGATAGTCCTGGAGTGTGAACCTTCAAAACCAAGTCAGCAATGACAGCTTCTTTATTTCTATCTAAATGGGTTCTTTTTAGCTAAAAATCATTCTGGCAAATGGTCTGCAAAAAACTACCTTTTAGAACGTACATACTGAAAGTGCTATTCTTCCTCTCATACAATGCTCCTAGTGAAATCAGAGATTCAGATCTTTCAGATCTACAAAAATAAACATTTCAGTAACTTCAGATTTTAGAATGATAGAACTTTACATTTCATGTGACAAAAAACAAGAAAACATTTCTTTTTTCACTAACACATTTTGCTTTGCAACTCGGGAACAAAATTGCTAAACATATTAAGTTGATTTTTCTCCTTAGTAAAGAATATTTAAGGTTTCAATCCCAAGCTTTGTAGTAATGCGCTATATATTGTGCACATTACTGTAACATGACAGTGCCAAATCTATGATGCACCTTCATTGCAGCTCATTACAGCGTGCAGTAACACACTGTTGCATGTTGTGGTGCGCTGTTTTTGAAATAATAATGCATGTCATATTTGCAGTTTATTCTGGAGCATGTACAGCCCATTCAAATGAATGGCTGCCTTAACGCAATGCATAATAATGATCAACATAAAATGTGTGTGTAACACACCTAATTGGATTGAAGAGAATGGGTCTTAGAAAAATCTTACCTGTATAGATTAGTAATGTGACACACACTCTAGACCAACATCTGTAATGCATAGATAAACAAGAAACTAAAAAAGGTCAGATTATAAATGCCAAAACATGGAGGAGTCTTGTATAAAATCATACATTTTATTATACATACTATTAAAAACAAAGAGATTCCATAAAATCAGTTATCATGGCGGTAAATGGATCAAATGTACATATAGAGTAAGAGTTAAACACTTGCTTGGTATTTCCAATGGTGTATAGAGTCTTCATGTGTCAACGCGTTTCTCCAATATATTGCTTCATCAGGACGCATAAACACAATACAGTAATCCTCTACACGAAAATTATTAATGCTTAGAGTATATCCATACATATAGTAATACAGTGCATTACTAATTTGCTGTGTTGGACATACCTTAGCAACCCAGCACCAAATGCACATGGTCCCCGGACGGGCCCTGGAGCTACAGGGGGAGGCCCAATAAGGCACTGCATCAATGGTAATTCTCTTTTCTTTTTCTTTTTTTCCCACATCAGCGAACACTGTTAGAGGGCTGAATCAGCTCGATGTTCATTAACTGTCGACTTCTCCAATTCACATCATTGTGGTGTATGCTTTTCCTCAATTCCTTTTATAAAATCACAGCTTGGAGCTTTATTAACATTAGCTTACTAACACACTCTATTTTCTTATTCTCATATACATAATTTTAATCAAACTTGGAGCAAGGAAACAGAGGGACCTTATCTCTTGCTGAATATAATAGATAGTGTAAAACACAATAGGAGTATAGTGTACCATCCCATAATAACAAAGAGAAAAAAAAAAAACTAGTGGGCTCCCCGCACCCACCTCCTACTGTCATAGCCAGTGTTGTACAAACTAATAAAAGTTCCTGATTCCACCCTACCCACCCTCCCCCCCAATCATCCCCCTTTCCCCCTTACCAAATATCACATAATTTAAATATTTACCCAGAAACTATTTACAAACATTCTTCTATTAACTAGGATTATACTTAACAAAACTACCACCCTAAAGCACCCATTATAATCAAGGGTTTCTGTTCCCTACCGGTCAGACTATGTTGAGACTATATCCCGCTATACTGTTCTCTGAGCTCTCCATTGAGGGCAGCCCACCTTTTCCACCCACGGCCTCCACATTCTATCAAATTCCTGGAGATTGCCTCTCTTAATGTACTCCAATCTTTCCCTACCCAGGGTTTCATTAAGTGTGGCAATCCAATCTTTCACTGTTGGGGGGTCTCTTGATTGCCATCTTAATGCTATCATTTTCCTGGCTTGAAACAAGCCTCTCGTGATGGCCAGTGTGGTACTCATCCTCTCCCCCTTTACCCACCTATACCCCAAAATACATACTATAGCCTCCCTCTCCACTAAGATGCCAAAGATATCTTCCAAGCTTTTAGTCACCCCCTCCCAATACCGGAAAAGCTTGGGGCACCTCCACAGCATGTGAATAAGATCCCCTGTCCCCCGACATCTGGGGCAGCTATAATTGGGCCTTCTGCCAAACATAAAGAGACGTTTAGGAGTGTAATAGGCTCTATTTAGCAACATCAAATGCAAGATCTTCTGGGGAGGGCAAACCAAAACCAGTGGCCCCAACTCCAGAATCCTCTCCCATTGTTCCTGGGTCACTTCTCCTACATCCTCTTCCCATTTAGCTCTTACACCCTGGAGTAGCCCCCCACTCTTATCTGAATTACTTAGTTGTCCATAGATCTTAGATATTAACCCCTTAGTGGGAACTACCTGGATTACACTTTGAAGTAGAGGCATTTCTTTCCACCCCAAATCTGATCCTTAAATTGCGCTTTGAGAGCGTGTTCTAACTGAAGATACAAGAAAAAGGAGCTTTGTGGTAGCTTAAATTCCCTTGCCAACTCCGGATATTTCTTTAGTGTGTTGCCTGTATAAAGTTGTCTTAACCTTTTGATACCAAGATTCTCCCACTCTCTAGCTTTTCCAATTTTAAGAATTTCCTGTAGGTTGCGATTATTCCAAATAGGGGTATAATCTGTTAGCCCCTCATAACTCATCAGTTTCTTAACTGTTTTCCAAAGTTTAATTATCAATTTAATTGTTGAGAATTCATGGTGAAACATGTCCACCTCTAAGGCTTCAATTATCGTATTATGTAGGGCGCTTATTAATAGGAGCCTACCATTTGGGGTGCCACCTTCCGGGATCCCGCACCCCAATAACTGCTGCAATTGAGTTGAGAGAAAGTAACGCTCAGGGTGTGGGAGGGCAAAGCCCCCATCCCGAGTGGGGAGCTGAAGTACTCAAAGCCGTATCTTGGCTTGTCTCCCTTTCCATATCAGTTCCCTGAAGAGACCCTCAATTCTTTTGAACCAACTCTTGCAAATCCACATTGGAGAGTTGTGCAGGACATATAGCAGTTGTGGCATCCAAATCATTTTTATTAAGCTACATCTTCCTGCAACTGATAAGGGGAGGTGTCTCATATACCTATCTTTTGGTTAAATTTTGTTAAAAGTGGAACAAGGTTTTTGCTAATATATTGATTAGGGTCCTTCGTCAAGAAGGATTCCCAAGTACTTCAATGCTTCCACAGTTACCAACTGGGGCATTTCACGTACTGTTGGCACACTTATGGGGTCTATCGGTAAAAACTCAGACTTCTCCCAGTTTATCTCCAGGCCAGAAAAACTACCAAATTTCTCCACTATTCTCATCACCCCTGACAGTGAATTTCTCGTATCCCCCAAAAAAGCAAGATATCATCCACATACAACGCGATCCTTTCTTCGCCCGTCGTTCTCTGGAAGCCAGTTATCTCATGGCTCTCTCTTATGGAGATAGCCAGGGGTTCCATCGCCAGTGCAAAGAGCAATGGAGAAAGAGGATCACCCCTGTCTCGTCCTCCTCTCGAGCTCAAACCAGTCCGAGAACTCATTATTAATTTTTAATCTTGCCTTAGGACAGACGTAGAGCATTTTAATCCAGCCGATAAAAGAGGGGCCAAATCCAAATTTCTCCAGCGCACCCCACATATAACCCCACTCTACACTATCAAAGGCCTTAGATACGTCTAGGGTCAATAAGGCTCTCGAGCCCACATTCTCCGTAGGAGACTGTAAATTCAAGAAAGCCCTTCTGATATTCAAACTTGTGGATCTGTTAGCTATAAAACCCACCTGATCCTCATGGATCAGCTTATGAATGACTCTATTCAATCTTACTGCCAAGACCTTGGCCAAAATTTTTGCATCGGAGCATAAGAGGGAGATTGGCCTATAAGCAGCCACGTCTAGGGGGTCTTTCCCATCTTTTTGTAACACTATAATAGTTGCCTCTAGCATTGATGCAGGCAGATGGCCCCCCTTAAGTGCCCCTCCCAGCGCTTTCAACAACTCCGGGATTAAAACTTCGCCATAATAATTATAAGCCTCGACCGGGAGTCTGTCTGGGCCGGGCGACTTAAGGCTTGCCATACTAGCTATTACTTGTTGTAATTCTACAATTGTTATTGGATTTTCTAGTAGATCCCTTTCCTCTTGCGAGATGACCGGAATCGCCAGCTTCCCCATGAAGTCCTCCATCACAACTTCCATTCCTTTTTTCTGAGAAGAGTACAGGTTTTTATAATAGTCCCTAAAGATTTGTATTATTTTTGGGGTACTTGATAATATATCTCCTCCCCGAGATCTAATGGCGAGGACCGTAGATGGAGCAGTATTGGATTTCACCAACTGTGCCAACAACCTTCCCACCCTCTCGCCCTCCACCAGGGAGTCCTGACACTGAAGGAAACGCCTAGTCTCTGCCCTCTGCATAATAACTAGCTTATACGCTTGTTGTTTATCTTGCCACGCTATTTCCTTCTCAGGGGTTGGATTTCGGATATAATTATTTTCAGCCTCAAGTACCTCCCTTAGATAATTCTCTTCCTCATCCCTAGTCTCTTTATTGAATTTGGCCATCTGCTGTATTAGGACACCCCTAAGAAAGGCCTTAAGGGTGTCCCAGAGCACAGCGGGCGTTACCGTTCCCTGATTGATTTCTACAAACTCTCTCAGAATGGGGAGAACCCCATCCGACTTTTTAATTACTTCAAACCAGTGCGGACTTATTCTCCACTCTTTCCGAGGTTTAATCTCTCCTAAATTCAATGTACCCACCACGGGGGAGTGGTCTGAGATACCTCTTGGCCAGTATGACATTTTTTCTGAAGTGCTCTGTCGTTCCCCAGGATCAGGTCTATCCTTGAGAGCGCAGAATGTGACGCTGAGCGACAAGAATATTGTAGCACACCCGGATTCCGCACTCTCCACAAGTCCACTAACCCCACTTCATCCAGGAATAGACATAAACGACTCTTCTCTATATACTCTAAGAGGGTCCGTACAGGGAATCTATCCAGCCTTCTGTCTAGGATCTCATTAAAGTCCCCTACTGCGATAATCGGCACCTCTTTTATGTCTAACAGAAATTCATTCAATTTGAGCATAACATCCAAATTAAAGGGCGGAGGGATGTATATATTTGCCACCACATACATAACACTATCAATAGAACAGAATAGAAAAATATATCTGCCCAATTCATCTATACTGGACTGCCTGCAGGAAAATTTCACCCCAGTTTTCACCAAGATGCTCACCCCCCTACTAAAAGAGGAGTGAACCGCATGGAATTGGCATTGGAATTTTCGCATCTGTAGATGCTGAATTGTATCTTTGGTTAGGTGGGTTTCCTGCAGGCAGACCAGATCTACCCCAATCCTCTCCATCATAGAGAACACTGCCAGCTTTTTGAGCGGTGTCCCCAGACCCCTAACGTTCCAGGAACCGATTTTCAATGTTTTAGCTTGCATCGGAGTACTGAGAAACATAAATTGCCCTGACGACTACCACTATGTGAAACTAGGTTCTTTACAAAATGAAGTTTTTGTGCAACGGCCTCAGAAGTGATTTTAACCTAGTGAATTCTGTGTTTCTTCTACCCACATAAACATTAGTAACTCTAAATAGCGTGCACATCATAGCCATGTCAACACAGCCTTAAGTAAGTATTTGATAAAAAAAAAAAAAAAAATGTGCTTTCATGTGCCAATTTAGGAGCCAATTTCCTAAAATCATAACTATAAGTGTAAACCTGGTTCCAACCAGGGTGATTTCCAATAGTGTATATGCTTACTATGAATACTTTGCCCGTGATGCCTGCCCTCCCCCCCTCCAACCCCGGCAGAGGCTCTTTACCACGTATTCAGCCGTGTCCAATCACGGCTGATCACGCTGTCAATGGGAAGAGCCGTTGATCGGCTTTTCCTCACTCGCATCTGACAGACGCGAGTAGAGGAGAGCCAATTGGCGGTTCTCCTGACAGGGGGGTCTGCGCTGATTGTTTATCAGCGCAGCCCCCCCTCAGATCACCACACTGGACCACCAGGGATCGCTACTAGGACCACCAGGGAAGGGGCAACATGTGAATGGCCAGGTATGTTCCCCATGGCTATCCACATGTGCCCAATCTGTGCCAATCAGTGCCCACAAATGGGCACTGATTGGCACCATTATGTTCCAGATCTGCCCAGCAATGCCCCCAATATATGTTATCAGTGCCACCTGTCATTGGCCATCGGTGCCACCTGTCATTGCCCATCGGTGCCACCTGTCAGTGCCCATCTGTGCCCATCAGTGCCCACCTATTAGTGCCCATCAGTGCCACACATCAGTGCCACCCATAAGTACCCATCAGTGCCACTCATATGTACCAATCAATGCCACCTACGAGTGCCCATCAGTACCGCCTATGAGTGCCCATCGGTGCCACCTATGAGTGCCCATCAGTGCTGCATACCAGTGCCACCTATCAGTGCCCATCAGTGCCACCTATTAGTGCCCATCAGTGCCGCCTATCAGTGCCCATCATCAGTGCCCGTCAGTGCCACCTCATCAGTGCCACCTCATTGGTGCCACCTCATCGGTGCCCATCAGTGCCCGTCAGTGTAGCCATATCAGTGCCCGTCATTGAAGGAGAAAACGTACTTATTTACAAAAAATTTTAACAGAAACAAAGAAAAACTTGTTTTTTTTCGAAATTTTCTGTCTTTTTTTATTTGTTGCTCAAAAAATAAAAACCGCAGAGGTGATCAAATACCACCAAAAGAAAGCTCTATTTGTGGGAACAAAATGATAAAAAATTTGTTTGGGTACAGTGTAGCATGACCGCGCAATTGTCATTCAAATTGTGACAGCACTGAAAGCTGAAAATTGGCCTGGGCGGGAAGGTGTCTAAGTGCCTGGTATTGAAGTGGTTAAAGGAATAAAGGTAATTTAAAACTGCTTACGGCATGTAATGTCCGGTCCTGGTAATATGGATGAAAATCAGTGAGACAAATGGCATGGGTACCCCCCCCCCTCAGTCCATTACCAGGCCCTTTGGGTCTTGTATAGATATTAAGGGGAACCCCGCACCCAAATTAAAAAAAGGAAAGGCATGGGGCCCCAGGCCCTCTGAACAGTAGTATACAGGTGGTGCAAACAAGACAGGGACTGTAGGTTTTTTGTTAAATAGAATCTGTTTGTAATTTTGAACTGGTACATTTTTAAAGTGTAAAAATCTATTTTAAGCTTCTTGGAAAACATAGGGAAGGGTTATCACCCCTGAGACATTTGTTTTGCTGTCTGTGCACCTCTTCAGAAAATGTTACCTCACTTTCTGTCCCAATGACAAATGTTTTTTGACAATTTGGGTTTTTTAGTGAAAAAAGGATTGGTGATAAAGCATCAGTGGAAAGGAAACACGTTTTTCCCATATTAACTCTTACAGGAGATAATTTCCCTTCCTAGGGGTAGATTTCATCTCACTTCCTGTTGTCTCCTTCCGTTTGCAAGTAGGAGTCGTTTGTAAGTTTGATGTTTGAAAGTAGGGGCCTGTCCTATACTCTGCAGAAATTGGGGCCTTGGGTATTGGTGTTGCCACAACACTATAAGCCCTCACAGTTACTCTTGGTGGGCGCAGGAACAGGCTCTGCTGTGAAATATTAGATCAAGAATTGAAATTACATGCCCCTGTTGAACAGGGTCAGAAAAATTTGGCCTTTGGTGGCGGTGGTGCTGGTGCCACAACACTGTAAGTCCTCACAGTTACTCTTGGTGAGCGCAGAAACGGGCCTTGCTGTGAAATATTAGATCAAGAATTGTAATAACATGTCCCTGTTGAACAGGGGCAGAAAAATTGGGCCTTAGGCACTGGTGCCACAACACTGCAACCCCTCACAGATACACTAGTTGGAGCGCAGGAATGAGCCCTCCTGTAAAATATTGCATCAAAAATTGTAATTACACGCCCCTGCTAAACAGGGGCTGAAAAATTGGACCTTAGGCACTGGTGCTGGTGCCACAACACTGCAACCCCTCACAAATACTCTAGTTGAGTGCAGCAACGAACCCTCCTTGCAAAATATTGCATCAAAAATTGTAATTACTTGCCCCTGTTAAACAGGGGCTGAAAAATTGGGCCTTAGCCACTGGTGGCGGTGCCCAGAACCAAAAATATTCTTACAAGCTATCAGCATGATCATTGAGGAGGAAGAGGATAGTCACTCAGCATAACAGGATAGTCACTCAGCATCAGCATAGGCAGTCTTGAAGGGATCTGACATTTCAAAAAAAATTATTCGGTTACATCAGCATCAGGTGCTCGGTAGCTGGTGGTGATCCAAGACTGATTCATTTTTATGAAGATCGGTCGATCGACAGAGTCGGTGGACAGGCGCACCCTGTGATCGGTTACAAAACCTCCAGCAGCACTGAATGTGCGTTCCAAAAGAACGCTGGATGCAGGACAGGGCAGTAGCTCAATTGCATACTGTGCAAGCTCTGGCCAGTGATCCATCCTCAAGACCCAGTAACCCAGAGGATTTTCAGTGGGAAAGGTGTCCAAGTCAGATCTTGCCCCTAGGTATTCCTGCACCATGTAAAACAGACGCTGGCGATGGTTGCTTGAACCGATCATACCTTGGGGCTGCGGACTAAAAAATTGTCTGAACGCATCGGTCAGACGGCCACCTTCTCCACCGCTCCTTCTTTGACTAACCGAAGCCTCAGCAACATGTTGTCCAGGAACAGGAGTTTGTAACCTCCCAGTCTCTGGGAACGCATTGCACAGACCTTTCTGCAAGGCCTCCCGAAGATGTTTCATCCTCTGCTCTCTCTGCGACGGCAAGATAAGGTCCGCAACCTTACCCTTGTAACGTGGATCAAGGAGGGTTGCCAGCCAGTATTGATCCCTCTCCTTGATACCACGAATATGAGGATCCTTCCGCAGGCTTTGCAGGATCAGGGAGGCCATGCAGCGTAGGTTTGCTGAGGCATTCAGTCCAGAGTCCTCTGGGTCACCAAGGACGAGATACTCCACAGCCACCTCCTCCCAGCCATGTACAAGTTCATGGGTTTCTTGGGACTGTAAATGATCCCCTAAAGACTGCTGCTGATGCTGAGTGCCAGGCTCCACCTCCATGCTGACACATTCCTCCTCTTCCCCCTCCTCCTCCTCCTCCTCGTCCTCTTCCTGTGTGATCGGCGGGCATGCAGGAACACTGTCTGAATAAAGGGGGCCTTGAGAGCTAAGGAAGTCATCCTCTTCCTGCCTCTGTCCTGCCTCAAGTGCCCTGTCCATTATTCCATGCAGCGTGTGCCCCAATAGGTGGACAAGGGGGACAGTGTCACTGATGCATGCACTGTCACTGCTTACCATCCTCGTGGCCTCCTTAAATGGTGACAGGACAGTGCATGCATCCCTAATCATGGCCCACTGGCATGGGGAAAAAAACCAACTCTCCTGACCCTGTCCTGGTGCCATAGTCGCACAGGTACTCATTGATGGCCCTCTGCTGCGTGTGCACTCACTGTAGCATGGCTAACATTGAGTTCCACCTGGTGGGCATGTCACAGATTATTCAGTTCTTGGGCAGGTTAAATTCCTGGAGGTCAGCCAGCCGAGCACTGGCATTATATGACTGGCGGAAATGCACACAGACTTTCCTGGCCTGCCTCAGGACATCCTGTAAGCCCGGGTACCTGCCCAAGAACCGCTGCACCACCACTTTAAGGACGTGAGCCAAACAGGGCACATGGGTCATTTGTCCCTGTCGGAGGGCGGAGAGGAGGTTGGTGCCACTGTCGCAAACCACCATTCCTGCCTTAAGTTGGCGTGGCGTCAATCACCTCTGAACCTGCCCTTGCAGAGCTGACAGAACCTCTGCCCCAGTGTGGCTTCTGTCCCCCAAACACACCAGCTCAAGCACCAAATGGCATCTTTTGGCCTGCGTAGTTGCGTAGCCCCTTAAACACCTACGGAGCACCGCTGGTTCTGAGGACAAAGCACAGGAAGAGGCCATGGAGGAAGAAGAAGAGGAGGGGGTGGAGGAGAGAGGTGTGTCAGAATCACCAGTAGTAGCATTTTGGAGGCGTGGTGGCGGAACAACCTCCAACACTACTGCACCTTGTCCTGCATCCTTCCCAGCTGCCAGAAGAGTCACCCAATGCACTGTGAAACTTAGGTAACATCCCTGTCCATGCCTGCTGGACCATGAGTCAGCGGTAATATGCACATTACCGCTGACCGCCCTCTCCAGCAAGGCAAGGACATTGCCTTCCACATGCCGGTAGAGAGCCGGAATCGCCTTCCGTGAGAAAAAGTGGCGTTTGGGTACCTGCCACTGAGGAACCGCACATTCCACAAACTCACGGAAGGAGGCAGAGTCTACCAACTGAAAAGGTTGCAGTTGAAGTGCTAGCAATTTTGCCAAGCTAGCATTCAACCGCTGGGCATGTGGATGGCTGGGAGCGAACTTCCTTCGGCGATGCAGCAGCTGGGGCAGGGAAATTTGCCTGGTACAATCTGATGTCGGTGTACCGATAGCAGATTGCCCACAAGTACTTGGCTGTGACACACCTAATTCTACACCTTCATTCCTCTCAGTGCAGGTCTCAGAGAGGACTAAAGGTATAGTGGGGTTGGAGATCTCAGATGATGAGGAGCAAGGAGAGGTCCTCTTTGTTCTTTGGTGTGAGTCTTTGTGGGTACGCTTGCCAACGAACTGCATGGCAGGTCAACATATGTCTGGTCAAGCATGTGGTGCCCAAGCGGGAGATGTTTTGACCACGCGAGATACGCTTGAGACATATGTTGCAAATAGCAGCGGTGTGATCTGATGCACTCGTCTCAAAAAAGGGCCACACCAAAGAACTTTTGGAATAACGCGCAGAGACAGCAGCGCCCTGCACATGTGGAGCTGTACGGTGTGATGCAGTCAGTGTGCTGCCCTTAAGCTGGCCCCTGGAGGGCATCCTGCCTCATTGGTCATGTGCCTCCTCCCCCACCTCTCTCCTATCAGGCACCCACGTGGAGTCAGTGACCTCATCATCCCCTCCCTCCTCATCACTGGAGCAAACCTGGCAGTATGCTGCAGCAGGGGCTACATGACTGCCAGATTGCTGTCCTTCTTGGGCACCCCCTCCATCTGGGCTCATGTTACTGCCTTTCTCTAGCTGAGTAGCATCATCGGAGCCTTCAAAACGCTGGGCATCCTCCTGGAGCATGTACCCAACACTGTGGTCAAACAGTTCGAGGACTCCTCAGGAGGACATGGTGGGGCTAGGGAAGGAGTGACTTTGCAGAGGACGCACTACACTAACTGTAAATACTGTAGCTGCCTGACTGTGGTACTAATAGGATCAGAAGAACACCAGCAATTTTTTTCAGGTAACTGTAAATACTGTAACAACACCTGCCTGCCTGTCAGTAGGAAGAGAATAACAAGAACAGATCTAGCTAAACTGAATACAGTGTATATATATATATATATATATATATATATATATATATACACAACACCTGGGATACATATATATACACAATACACTGTAAGTTCAGCTAACTGACTGACTGTCCTGCCTAATCTAACTTAAATCAAATGACACTGTCTCTCTGTCTCTCAACACCGGAACACACACACAGGGCCGACGTGCAGGCGGCCTTATATAGTGTGGGGTGTGTACTAAACCCCCTGAGCCATAATTGGCCAAAGCCACCCTGGCTTTGGCCAATTACAGCTCTCCGTACAGACCGCGCTGTGATTGGCCAAGCATGCGGGTCATAGTGCATGCTTGGCCAATCATCAGCCAGCAATGCACTGCGATGCCACAGTGAATTATGGGCCGTGACGCTCCACTGGAATTTGGTGCGAATGGCCCATATCGTTCGCAATTCGGCAAACGACCGAACAGACGAAGCTCATCCCTAATAGGGAGTACAGAGTGACATAAATGGGATATGGCTCTAGGAAAAGGGGGGACAGGGCAAGCTCCACTATAACCCAAGAGAGTCATGGCTCTATAGCTAGTGTTCAGTATAATATATTACCTATTAGTAAAAGCTCATAAATGGGGAGATCCAAACAGGAAAATGCTGTGTACACATTATCAATGTAAAGGAACCTCTAGAATAAACAGATATAGCATCACTAGTAAATATATCTATATCTCCCATAAAGTACTTACTCTCTAGTGTAGAATTTCCATCAATCAGTGGTCCCACTGTTTTGTGGTCCCTAGGGCAGCTATAATTCCATAAGATTGTCAGAGGCAGAGCCTTGGCCAATCTTCCCATAGGTAGGCATAACAATTTTAAAATGAACCAATCAGGGAAAAGCAACAAGTTTGCTTCAATCCTGCACCCTGGCATATATTTAGCCTTTATTTTTGAGTATAGAGGAGCATTGAATTGGGCATATCAATTCTGTCACTCAAAGAGTATGTAGCCCTGTGTAGGATACTAGTCCATCGAATTATAGGACTTTCCTTCATTTCTGGTGGCTGAAAAGAGCAGAGGAGGAAAATTACTTTGTATATGCCGCTAGGGAGTCTAGTTAAAGTAAACCTGTTCTTTAGCTTTTGCATGGTCAAAGCACAGTTTAGTCATCAGTGAAAAACGTTAATGTACTCATATATTGACAAAAAACATGCTTGTAATTTTATAGTGGAATAAGTTAAGGTAGGGAAATGTTAACATTCATTTGATTGAGATAATATGTACCTTACATTACCCAACTGCACATATTATAAGAAGACGTCATCCAAATTATGCAGAAATAATAAAATTGGTTTGCACATTATCTCTATCAGAGCATTGTCAGAAAAGAGGACAAGATAATTTTAGCTTGTCTTTCAGCTTTAATATCTTGTTATTGTATGTTTCTGGAATAGTATTCCTTACGTGGGATTAAAAGGGATTGTATGTTGTTCCTGGATTTTTTTTCCTTCCATGGACTCCAAAGTTATTGTATGTTCCTATTGCTGGAATTTTATTCCTTACATGGGTTTTAAAATTATTGTTTGTTTCTATTCCTGAAATTGTATTCTTTCATGGGTTATAAAAACCCTGTATTAAGAGGATTGAAAACAACACAAGGTTCTCACAAATTTGTAGGGGTTCCAAAGGTACAATTTAGAGTAGAGAGTGAAGTCTTTGGGTTTTCTCCAGGATTTGTAATTCCTGAATCAAGGTTTGGAGTCTCAAGACTTCAAAGAGCTTTAGGTGGGAAGAAGCCTCTACCCCTATCTTACAAGAGACCAGCCGGCTGAGTGTGCAGGTGTCCTGTCAAACATCTGACAAAGACAGTGTGTGTCATTGTGGTGCACTGTGAAACAGTAGTTCTGTATGGGAGCAGTGTGTGTGACCAAGAAACTAACCAAGTCTTCATTCTAGCCTAAACGACAGGCATTCTAATGAGGTTGGGGCCTGAGAGAAACAGATAGCCAGGAGTTGAGTTGATGCTGTGTGAAGCTGAAACCCCTGCATGGAAAAATCCTGATATAAGGAACTGTACCTTTCCTTTTCAATAAAAGTGGGCCACATGTCCTGAAACTGTAGTTCCTAGCTGGAGTGGATGTACTTAGAAGAATTCCACTTGAGCTAACAACCCCAACATATCACACATGGGTTCTAAAATGATTGTTTGTTCCTATTCCTAAAATGATATTCTATTATCTAGACTCTAAAGTTATTGGGTGTTTTTGTTACTGGAATTGTATTCCTTACAATGATGTAGTAGATGTTCTTATTTCAGCATTTTTTTCCTTAAATAGACTTCAACAGTATTGGAATTTTTGTTTCTTTGTATAAATGGGCTGCCAATGCATCACAATACACTGAAAAATAATTGGAATTTCATTCTTTTCATGGACTCTAAATTTATTTTGTGTCCTAACTCTAACTTAAAAAAAAAATAAAAACGGTTACTGTTCTTTGGAATTGTATTGCTGATTGCTTACATGGACCAAAAAAACTATTATGAAACAAATACTTTAACCACTTGCCGACCACTTGCTGACCGGCTCACGCTGATATACTTCAGCAAAGTGGCGCGGGTGCGCAAAACAATGTACCCATACGTCACTCCGTCATCGACGGCTGGCGGGCTGCGTTCCCGCCGCGCGCCGTGGGAGCGTGCCCGCGGGAGCGTGCCCGAGGGAGCGTGCCTGCGGGTCCCGCAGACTCGATGTCCACCGGTGGCCTGCGATCGTGGCATGGAGAGGCAGAATGGGTAGATGCCTATGTAAACAAGGCATTTACCTGTTCTGCCTAGCAACATGACAGGGATCTATTGCTCCCAGTGATTGAGAGCAGTGATCTCTGTCATGTTCTAGTGAGCCCATCCCCCCTACAGTTAGAACATGCTGAGGGAACACACTTAACCTCTTGTTCGCCCCTAATGTTTAACCGCTTCCCTGCCAGTGACATTTACACAGTAATCAGTGCATTTTTATAGCACTGATCGCTGTATAAATGCCAATGGTCCCAAAATAGTGTCAAAAGTGTCCGATCTGTCCACCGCAATGTTTCCGTGCATGGGATAAATTGCATAATATGATACCTCCAGAATCCACTGTGACTTGTGCTCATATCCCATTCCAGATTTATGAATATTTATTATCCAATCTAAGGGTACTCCCTTGGCAGCAATGCAATATTATGACATACAAAGAATTGTTGTCCAAACAACCCAAGCCTCTTTCATATGCACATATTCAAATGCCTCACTTCCATACTAATAACCCAGAAATACATTATAAAGTCCACAAAGAGATGGGGGACTACTTACTAAACAACTTCCACAAACCCAAAAGCCTGTCTTGGTTTTATTCCTTTCAAGACAAGAGAAAATTCACCAGGAACTCTAGTATAACTAACTGGGAAAGGAAACTTGGTTCTAATTTTACCCCTATTGAGTGGCCACATGCTATCCAACCATACCACTGCTATTCTCATTGTGCTAACCACTGGGAACTTGTACAGATAGTAGAAGTTATCTAACACTGGTAAGACTTTGCCAAATCTTTCCATCGGCACCAACCGATTGTTGAAGACAATGCGGAGGGAGAGGAGGTATATTGCATACAGTATATTGTGGAAATGTAAAAGCGTGTTTTGGAACGCGATATTCACCCTCAACACATCAGTTACTGGTCTTATCATCCATCCAACTCCCTACCTGGCATTGCTTAATCTCAATATATACAATATACCTATAATTTAGAGCTCTTATAACTCACATACTTATTTCAGCACGTCTGACCATTATATCGAAATGAAAAACAATCACAGCTCCTAATGTCACTGAGGTCATTGATAGGGTCAAGACACAACACTTATATGAAAAATATTTTGCTGCTACCTCCAACACCCTTAGTACTTTTACATCATGCTGGACTCCTTGGGTATTATGTTTCCCACTTGACGACTAATAGAAAATAACTACAAAATGAATTACAGGTGGCTTTTAAGGTATCTCTTTGTAAAATGGTACTTGGTTTTTGCTATTTTTATTTTCTCTTGTTCAGTATACATGAATAGTCTACTATGCAGTTTTGACTATGCAAATGGGCACCATGACACTCAACTTGTATACTAACCCCATGATTTACTTTAGACAACATATTCTGAGCTATGTAAACAGTTTTGAATCTTCAAGTAATTTTCTTGGTTAATCTGTTGTAAAATGTATGATTATTTTCATATGTCTAAGCTTCAATAAAAAAAACAATTGAAAGAAAGTACAGTTCTAACTAAACCTTACCAGCATTTATGAATTTAGGATAAACTATGTTATAAACCTAGTTTTGATCAGGGTCTGTGGGTGAACTCCCTGATGATAATTGGAGCTTCAATCCACTCATCCTTTAATATGTAGGAAGACTACTATAGCAATCTGTGGTCATTAAAAGCTTCCATAATGGGAGAATAATGCATGGGGGCTGCTAGTTTACCTCTTGAGTACACAGTTAGGCAGCCAATGCCTACACAAAATCTCACACAAACAATGAATGTACAAATTGCACCCGCTGCCGCTTTGGTTCCTCTTCATTATTCTTCCTTTTCTGGTTCTGTTGTAGCCATTAAACCAATTCTAAACTGTACGATTTAAAGCATCTACTAATTATATTTTTTAAAACAAACTTTTACAAATGCATCTAAGGATTTAAACATTACCAGAATAATAGTGGAGTGTTCCTTTTTGCAGTAAGATTATCCATTCCTATTTGCATCTTCATATTAGGAAGAAGCACACAATACAGATCTAACAGTATAAAAGTGTGGCCTCAGTGAACACAATTATATATAATTGTTTAAATGAAATGAGCAGTTTAGATGAACTAATGTATTGGCTGTTTTTGTAGGTGACAGCATGTTATCAAATTATATATGCCCACAAGTAGTTCAGACCTACTTTATCTTCACAATATTGTGTTACTTATTGTGAAGAAAATATCCCGTGGAGAAAACTTTATAAAAAAAAAAAGGAATGCTTCACTTTCTTTGGCTCAGTAAGATTACAAAAGGAGCTATTGAACAGTAATACCATTTGAACCATCTATTGTTGTGCTTATTGCCAGAGTAAACAAAAGCAGTTTATATGAACTTGTAAAAATAAGTACAAGAAAGTCATTAGAGTTCAGTCAAAGTTATGAAGTCCAATTTTATCTGTAAGTGGTGACCGACCCTTTGTAAGCTACAATACATAAAATTTTAGTTTTTTTAGTTTATAAATGTTTTAAAGCCTGTCTCTAGAAAACCATACCCCTGCCTTCTTCCCACACCACTTATTCACCAATTGAAAAAAAAACACTTCAGCGCAGATTTTATTTACCTGCCAAGTGTTTGCTAGTGCCACTTCCTAGACTGAAGACCAGTTATCCAGTGCTAAAAACTAGACCTACTGATGAGAAGTTTCCTTGCCTCCCCTATTCATGATGTTGTCATTGCACTGTAGTCTTCTGGAGCATCAAAAAACTCTGCCCCTACAGAACTAATGGGAAATATCCATGTCACCCATGCAGGGATATAGGCACCCAAAGAAGGACCCTCCCACTTTGCAGTCCAGAGTTACATATCCATCTAAAGACTGGTACACATTTTACGTTTTTTCTTTTGCTTAACCCAAGGGATTGAATGAGAAAAAAAAACTGACGGCTGTGCTGACCTGCTGTGCTATTTTGAGTTCTGACAGGGTGACCGCTCTCTGCCAGAACACACCAGACATCGCTGATCAGATGATGGTTTTCCAGCTTGCTCCTTCAACAGAAGCCAGTCATGAAACCAGCTTCTGTGAGACAGGGAGCTGTACATGCAGGCTGAAAGTCGTCCAGTTCCTGCTGAACCGACCATTTGTGGCTGATTTTCAGCCTGTGTATAACGGCATATGACTACTTTGTCAACAGGGTGACAGCACTGCTTTGCAATTTTACAGTTGCTGTCTGTGCCTCTCCTCTTCCTTGAGTTAACAGGAGATTGCTATATAGGGCCAAAAGAGATTGAAAAGAGTTTCCCATTAAATGTTGTGGTCCCATAAATTGCCATCCCTGCATATGTTTTGTTGACTAGGGCAGGGATAGCCGTACAGGAAAAAAATACAATAAATTAATAAAAACAGAAAAAAAATCTGTAAATAATTTTAACAAAAATGAAAATGCTCAAAATATGTCATGGCAGGCAGAAGTATGTGTTACCATGTGTAATTCCCTAAATACTTTTTTCTTTTTCTCCCCATATAACCCCAGCCCCCAAAATAAACAATATTTTTTACTTTCTGCTATAAAACCTATCCAATAAGAAAAATGTAAAAAATCTGATATCTTTATAAATTTAGCTCAATGTGTACTCTGCTACATATTTTTGGTAAAAAAATCCCAATAAACGTATATTGATTGGTTTGCACAAAAGTTATAGTGTCTACAAACTATGGAATATTTTTATTTATTTTTACTAGTAATGCCGGTGATCAGCGACTTATAGTGGGATTGTGATATTGCATCGGACATTCAGACACTAACTGAGACTTTTGACATTTTTTGGGGACACTAATACAGTGATCAATGCTAAAAAATATTGACTGTCACTGTACTAATGACACAGGCTGGGAAGGGGTTAATATTAATGACAATCAAAGGGTTAACTGTGTGCCTATCCTGTGTTTTTCTACAGTGTGGGAGGTGCTTTTACTAGGGGAAGGCATGGATCCACGTCCCTGCTTTGTAGGAACACAGGATTCATGCCTTCCCTACTGACAGAATGGCAATCTGTCTTTTTTATATACAGACCGCTGTTCTGCCTCTCTGCTGGATCATCGGGGATGCCGGCAGACATTGAGTCTGCCGTACCCGCCAATCAGATCCCGCTGTATGTTATCACAGCGAGAGGAAGCTGCCGGCAACACACATGTGTGCCCCTTCCCAGAGGAGCCGGATCCTATATTCAAAAACTTCAAAAACTCTTTTGCCGCGTACACATGATCGGACTTTCTGGCCTAGTTTGGTCCGGCACACTTTCTGACGGACTTTGTCCACCAGGTGCGCCGGACTTTAAAACGGACGGACTTGCCCACACATGACCGGACTTTCCGGCGGGCTAAGTCCACCCGTCTTTCCGACTGACTTTCGCCGGAGTTACGGCGGACTTTCAGAATGAACGGACTTGCCCACACATGGACAAGTCCGTTCATTTTGAATGTAACTCAGGTGCGGGACTAGAAAAAGAAGTCAATCTTACCGCTTTTATCGGCGAGATTGACACCTTGCGAGCCCCGTCGTGGGTCATACCAGGCCCTTAGGTCTAGTATGGATTTTAAAGGGAAGCCCCCCTACGCCAAAAAAACAGCGTGGGGTCCCCCCTAACATCCATACCAGACCCAGATCCAAGCACGCAGCCCGGCCGGTCAGGAAAGGGGGTGGGGATGAGCGAGCGGACCCCCCTCCTGAACTGTACCAGGCCACATGCCCTCAACATGGGGGGGTGGGTGCTTTGGGGGAGGGGGCGCCCTGCGGGGCCCCCCCACCCCAAAGCACCTTGTTCCCATGTTGATGATTTCGGCGTAGGGGCTTCCCTTTATAATCCATACCAGACCTAAGGGCCTGGTATGCCCCGCGCTCGCCGCAATAGGAAAATTTGTTTTTCCTATTGCAGCGAGCGCGAAATGCAATACCCTGCCCTTGTGTCGTATCTGGTCCGTTGGACCAGCATACACACGAGCGGGCTTTCCGCCGGACCAGCACACAGACGAGTGGACTTTCCGTCTGACGGAAAGATTTAAAACTTGTTTCAAATCTAGGTCCGGCGGGCTTTTGGGAAAAAGTCCGCTGGAAAAGTCCGCCGGAGCCGGACCAAGTATGCCGGAAAGTCCGACCGTGTGTACGCGGCATTTGTGTAATAAATCAAGTGAAGAGTGACCATACAGTGACATGAAAGTTTAATCTCCAAAACAAGCTTGTGTACTTTAGAAACAATTCTTATTGGTGATCAAATGCGTGTCTCCTCCAACACCACACATGTATAAGTGAATCTGCTCACCTTAAGTATAAGCTCCAAATTACAGTATAAGAAGTTATACAGCATTGGTGTCATCACCAATGATTGGAGTAGCCCTGTACCAGAAATGAGAGTCTCTAGTCTCAAAATACTAACCTAATTGTCCTCTTCACTTCTCTCGAGACCTCCTGCTCTCTAACTCCCTTGTCACCTTTCCCATACTCGCTTCCAGGACTTCTCCCAAGCCTTACCCATCCTCTGGAATTCCTTACCCCAATCTGTTAGACTATCTTCAACTCTATCCATATTTAGGCAATCCCTGAAAACGTTTCTCTTCAGAGAAGCCTATCCTGCCTCCAACTGTACTTTCATTTTCTTCATCAGCCCATCCTCCACAGTTATTACCCATTTGTATCACTTGACCCTCCCTCCTATATCGTAAGCTATAACAAGCAGGCTCCTCTGATTCCTCCTGCATTGCATTGTATTGTAATTGTACTGTATGCCCTAATGTTGTAAAGCGCTGCGCAAATATAAATCCTGTATAATGATAATAATAATAACAGTTCTTGGGGATATATTTGGAGGATATAGTTACATACTTACATAGTTAGTCAGGTTAAAAAAAAAGACACAAGTCCATCTAATTTAACCATAAAAATAAATAAATAAATAAATAAATAAATAAATAAAAAAATAATATCATACAATCCTATATACACAATCCTATACCCACAGTTGATCCAGAGGAAGGCAAAAAACCCCAGCAAAGCATGATCCAATTTGCTACAGCAGGGGAAAATTAAGGGGAGCAGATTCACTTACACATGTTGGAGGAGGCACACATCTGATCACCAATAAAAACTATTGTTTCTAAAGTACACAGGTTTGTTTTGGAGACTGAACCTTCATGTTAGGGTATGGTCATTCTGAATTACTTGATTTATTACACATTGAAGTAAGACTTTAGACATGTGCACTGCTGAAAAATGCATTCTTTTTCGTTTAAGTTTAATTTGTTTTTTTTTGTTTTTTTGGGTCATTCGTCATGATCGCAATTCGTAAATTCGTATATTCATAAATTAAAAAATTCGAAAATTTTGTAAATTCAAAAATTAGAAAATAATAAAGAAAATCCGAAAATCCGAAAATTCTAAAGAATAACTAACTAACTAAATAACTGACTAACTATTAAATTATAGGCATTGTAATTTCCTTTGAAATTTGGCTGTTAGTGAACGTAACAAATACGAATTTATCCGAAGTTACAAATTATCTAAACAAATGGAATGGAACAAATTAATAACAAATAATAATCATAAAACGTTTTTATTATTATTGTTATTTATTACTATTAATTTGTTACATTGCATTAATTTAGATACGGCATTCGTCATTTCCGATACTTCGTAACTTCGGATAAATCTGTATTCGTTACGTTCACTAACAGCCAATTTGGTAAGGAAATTCCAATACCTATAATTTAATAGTTAGTAATAGTTAAGTTATTATTAGTTAGTTATTATTTCAGATTTTCGAATTTTCTAATTTATGAATTTTCGAATATTCGGAAAAATTTGGTAAACGGGTTTTCATTAAGGCCCCTTTCACACTGGGGCGGTGCGGGCACTGGCGGTAAAACGGCGCTGTTTTTAGCGCCGCTTTACCGTCGTTTTAGCGGCGCTATTTGGCCGATAGCAGGGCGGTTTTAACTCCCGCTAGCGGCCGAAAAATGGTTAAAACCACCCGCAAAGGCGCTGCAGTGGCGTTATGCCGGCAGTATAGCCGTGCTGCCCCATTGATTTGTATACACCGCTCATTCACCGCTCCAAAGATGCTGCTAGCAGGACTTTTTTTACTGTCCTGCCAGCGCACCGCTCCAGTGTGATGAGTAGCTCTTTCAGGACGCTTTGCGGGCACTATTTTTAGCGCTGTAATGCCTGCAAAGCACCCCACTGTGAAAGGGGTCTAATTCGGATATTTCCGAATTAACGAATTTGCCAAAATTTGTTAAAAAAACAAATTCAGGTCAAAACGAATTGCACATGTCTAGGAGATTTACTAAAACTGGAGCATGTAAAATCTGGTGCAGCTCTGCATAGAAAAATCAGCTTTCAGGCTTTATTGTCAAAGCTTTATTGAAGAAGCTGAAGTTTTTAGAAGACTTTTTTATTATTAATTTACCTTGGAAAAAAATCTTTATTTATACACATTAAAGTATAACTAAAGGAAAAAGTTTTTTTTTGTTTTGGATAGGGTTCAGGGGAATTAGAAAGATTGTCAGTTTTTATTGCTGTCTGTGTCCCAGTTAGGGAGATTCACCCTCTGTTTGTCCTGTTTACCATTATCTTTCAAAGTGAAAATTAAAGAAAACCCCAAAATTTTGGGTTGTCCCCAGAAAAGTAATAGAGGGGACACTAGTTCTGGTGAGCTGGGGGTTCCCAAGGAATTCCCCTGTCTGCAGGAATTTCCTTATACTTCCTGTTTGGGACAGGAAGTGAAATGGAATCTTTGCAATGGGACACAGATGGTGAAAAAAAATCTGACAGGGGTTATAGCACTACCTTACTCTATCCAAAATGAAAAAAAAAAGTTTTACCTGTAGTTCTACTTTTAGTTTTGGCACCACACATTATTATTGGATTGTTCACATATTTGTTTAACTGTGAGTGATACACAGAAATAGGCTGTCTTGTTTTTTTTTTTGTTTTTTTTTTTGGTGCGCAGACAACATTTTATTTTATTATTATAAATTTTACCACTAGTGCCACGTGTGATATCAATAGTGTATGTGCTAAACGCAAGTAAATCACATATTCATTTAAAAAAGTGCCAAATTATTGCCTAATAAACTAGACCTACAATGATGAAATATTGTGTAATAAATGTGATAAAGTTCAAAAAAACAAGTCTCTTAGACCCCTTTCACACCAAGGCGTTTTTGCAGCTTTTAGCACTAAAAATAACGCTATTAAAACGCTCATAAAATGCTTATAAAACGCTCCCCATGCATCTCAATGGACCCTTTCACACTGAGGCGTTGCGCTGGCGGGGCGTTGAGAAAAGTCCTGCAAGCAGCATCTTTGGAGCAGCTTTTGGGCGTTGAAAAAAGCGCTTCAAAAACGCCCCTCTCCATTGAAATGAATTGAAAACGCTGTAAAAACGCCTGAATAGCGCCTACAATCCGCCCTGAGCTGTAGAAAATTCACATGATCTCACAAAAAGGTAAACATGCAAGCAGAAAAGAGAGCATCTACAACAACAGGACTGAACTTGTGGGAAGGTCAGAATGATTAAAAAGACCATCAAAGTGCCAAAAAAAAAATTAAAGTGCCAAAAAAAAGAACTAATCCCAGAAAAATAAAGATTTGAATTAAAACAAGACACTGCTTGTTACTTTACAAGACACTGCTTGTTTTACATGATATCACAAAGGATAAACATGCAAGCAGAAAGATAGCATCAATAACACATGCTTCAATAACGCTTGAAAAACGCTGTTAAAACGCCTGCAGCGTTGCGTTAATTTTAACGCTAACGCCCCTAAAACGCTGTAAAAACGCGGTAATAACGCTAAGGCGTTTTAGGGCATTTTTGAAGCGCTTTGGTGTGAAAGGGGTCTTATTATTTTCTTTAACAGAATAGTGCCAATCAAAGTTCACCATGCGATCCTAATATATTCCACCACCTTGTGACAAAAGATAGCTACTGCATCAGATAAAAATGTAAGTCCAAAAGTCCCTTATGGTTCAGTATGGAAAAAATATCACCAGAACCCGAAGACGGGGACCACCACTGCACAGACTGGCTGCTCACTTTTTAATGTGGACCTCAAGTTATAAGGGTCAAAATCCCATGTTCCCTTTAACAAGCTGGAATCAGCTCTGTGTGGAATGTGGTTTAAATAGTGGACATTATTAGATATATGTCAATTTCCTGTTACTATTGTTTTGCTTGGTGTCTTTACAAAGGTTCCTGCGGTAAAGGAGAAGGAAGCGTAGACTTCTGTAGTGTAATGCCCCGTACACACGGTCAGACATTGATCGTACATTCCGTCAACAAAATCCTAGGATTTTTTCCGACGGATGTTGGCTCAAACTTGTTTTGCATACACACGGTCGCACAAAGTTGTCAGAATTTCCGATCGCCAACAACGCGGTGACGTCAAGCACGTACGACGAGACTAGAAAAGGCCAGTTCAGAACCAAGCGCGGCACCCTTTGGGCTCCTTTTGCTAATCTCGTGTTAGTAAAAGTTTGGTGAGAGACGATTCGCGCTTTTTCAGACTCGTGGCTTTCAGATCGTTTTCTGCGGTTCAGTTTGTGCTTGTGGGTTTGTATCTGCTCTTCAGTGCGTGCAAGCAAGTTCCGCGTGACTTTAATTAGTCATTGTGTTCTTGTTCGTTCGTTACTGTTTTTCAGGTCGCTCTTCACAGGCCTTGCTGTTCTTCAGTGCGTTCTGTTATTTCGTTCTGAGCAGCCGACCGTTTTCTAGCCATGTTTCGTATACGTACTCCTCGTAGAGTTCATGCTGTGCGGGGGCTTGGTGTTGGGGTCCTGACCTTGACACAAGTCCAGTCCATGAACAGGGTGGGGAGGAGTTCATGGACCAAGAATTGGTTGCTTCAGCGTGACCAGTTCTCTTTGCTCCGTGAGATCCGTGAGAATAATCCTGATGATTTCAGGAACTTTCTCCGGATGACGGACCCCGTATTTCACCGTCTGCTGGCTTTGCTGACCCCCTATATCAGCAGACAGGATACCTGCATGAGGCAAGCCATCACTGCGGAGCAGAGGTTGGTCGCTACCCTGTGGTACTTGGCGACAGGGAGAAGCCTGCAGGACTTGAAGTTCTCAACAGGCATCTCCCCCCAGGCTCTGGGTATCATTATCCCAGAGACCTGTTCTGCCATCATCCAGGTACTGCAGAAGGAGTATATGAAGGTAAGATTTTTATCCTTTAATATCACATTTTATTGTATTGAATGTTTGATAATATATTGTAAATATATTTCCTGATTCCCTAATTACCATGATTGTAATATGCTGTGAATGTCCCCTTTGTTCTCATGCATGCTGGATTTTTCTGTAATTATTTTTTTTGTCCTTCATACATATTTGCCTTCAATAACCTCCCCAGCATGCTCTCCTGCCCTATATTCACCTCATGTAGTCAATTAACAATGTATTTTATCGGCTCCATAGTAGTGCTTTACCCCAAACACCCCCTAAAATGTTTTGAAATGTGATTTGTGCTTTAAATTCAGGCAGAGTGCCAGAGGCATTTTTTTGTGGTGTCCCCAAATCATTTTTATTAACCCTCCCTCCCCCCAACTGCTAAGTCAGCTGATCCCAATTCTCTATCTGTCCCTCAATCATCTATCTGCTGACTTTGCCAAACCCATACACACTATACCCATCTCTTTTGTGGTCAGATGTATGGATGAATTACCCAAAGCATGTAGTGCAAGGGCCTGCCTGTATACTTTCAAATGGTACTGTTGAAAGTTTCTGTATCCTATTATTATCTTGATAGGTAATAGCAGAATGTCCAAATGTGCTCAAATGTGTACAGTGTGTATTTATATCTTTGTATTATGACACCTGTCCAGTGGTCTGCCAATATTGTAACTAAGGAGGGGCTGTTCAAAGTAATACCCTGTATTTAGGCATTCATCTCTCAATGAAGTGGAGAGGGTTACCTGTCCAAGATCCCCCCCTATAATGTTAGAAATGGCCCATGAGGGGGGGGGGGGGATATGATAGGTGTACCTTATACTTTGGTGTTGTAAAATTCCCCTTAATAAATGTTATCTGGATGTTGGCCAAGAATGTTTGTGTCTAATCTGCTTGCCATGTTTATATGCAAAAATACTAATTTTTTTTGGTTTTCCTCAATAGTTTCCTTCCACGCCACAGGAATGTCAGACTGTGGCCTCCCACTTTGCCCAGCGGTGGGACTTTCCTAACTGCGGAGGGGCAATTAATGGGAAACACGTCCACATCGTCCCACCACCCAACTCGGGGTCATACTATTTCAACTATAAGGGGTTCAATAGTATTGTGATGTTGGCGGTGGTGTCGGCTAATTACGACTTCTTGTATGTGGACGTGGGGAAGAATGGCCGGATGTCCGATGGTGGAGTCATCGCCCAGATGGCGTTTTACAGGCGTCTCCAGAATGGCAGCTTGGACTTGCCACCTCCAGAAGACAATGTGGAAGGACTCCCATTCGTCTTCATTGCGGATGAAGCATTTGCGCTGGGGGACCATCTTATGCGGCCATTCCCGATGAGGACCCTCACCCCGGAACAGAGGGTTTTTAATTACCGGCTGGCCAGAGCCAGAAGAGTGGTGGAGAACACATTTGGAATCATGGCCAGCCGGTTCCGCCTATTTCTGACACCCATCCATATGGCGAAGTATAAACTTAATCATATAATCCTGGCGTGCTGTGTTCTACATAACTTTTTACACCAACATTCTGCCAACTATGCTGGCTCAGTTGGGCCTGAGGCTGGAATTCTACATGATACAACCCTGACGGCGCTTGAAAGTGGCTGTCCTGGCTTGCCCTCACTGAGTGCCCGTGATGTCCGGTTAAGATACCTTGAGTTCTTTGCGGGTAGGGGGGCCATAAATATGCCAGACAATTTGTGAAGCATTTATCAAATAAAAACAAAAAAAAGCTAATCTTTGGTGACATTTACTGCTTGTGTTTGTTTTAGCTGACTCTGACAGCAATGTGGGGAGTCCTGAAAATGGCGTGATTGTGTAACCTTTTATACAAAGCACTATTGGGTGTTATTTACTAAAGGCGTAGACACTTTGCACTACAAGTAGCGTTGAGACAATAATCCACACATTCTTGATTAACAATCTTTTTAATACCTGCACAATCACATGTGCATTTAGAAAAGGTTTTTAAAACAAACCAACATGTTTGTTGTATAACAATTTTTGGGGTGGCATTATAAAAAATAGAAATGTCCATTTAAGATAAAACAGGCATGGGTAAAACCAACAAGAAAGACAAAAATCTTGAACTTACAAAGTTCACATGAGTATTTAGGAACTGTGTTTGATATTGCGTTCAGATGGAGTGAAGTCACCCCTTGAAAAGCCAAATTTGGAAGATGCGCACCAATTTACGAATGTCAACATGTGCTAGCTGCCATCACGGGGGATCAAGGGACGTGTTTTGGGGGAGCAACCCCTTCCTCACAGCTACTTTATTATTGAGGAAGGTGTTGCACCCCCAAAACGCATCCATTGATCTCCCGTGATGGCAGATAGCACATGTTGGCACACTGTGTGCATCCTCCAAATTTGGCTTTTCTAAACATCGCTAAAACATTTTTAAGATTGTAGCACACAAAAAAAACAAAGTGATTTTGTGGGGTTTTAAATTCGCTCCAAAACATCAATGATGTTATTATTTTTTTGAATAACATCATTGATTTTTTTTCTTGAGGTTTTCCAATTCTAAATTACACCCCATGATCTCCCCGATCAGGATCTGGGCACTTTCTGATGTGAAAGGATCTCGATCCACAACATTACGATCACCTAAAAATAGAGAAACCAAACAAAAACAGGTATCAAAAATCTGCCGGCATCCATCTCTTACCTGAGTCTGTGGTCGCAGACACTGTCAATTTCCACCACATCTTCTTCCTCCTCCTGCTCAGCTTGGGTTGGGGGTATTTCCCCTTCTTCCAGAAGTGGGGGGTCTCTGGTCTCCTCGGATGAGGGGTGTCCTCCGAGTCTTTTCTCCCCTATGTAAAACAAAAATGGTATAATTAGCACACAGATATTTGATGGCCGAAATATAAAGATGAAACATTGCTTGGAAGTAGGGTACAATTGTCTATTTGGGCAGAGTTCCAAGATGTAGCATTTTTATTGTCTTTTGTCAAGCTTCAATACTTTACCTGTCTTGTACAAGCTTCACAGATGGAGACACCCCTATCGTATACACTGGAGCACCTGTGTGGGCCCCCTAATAAAAAGGGTGTTCTTGTGTCCCACACTAGTGCTCCAGCGTCCAGATGTGAAAACAGCTGCTCAGTGTCCTCTCCTTACACAGAATCTAGTTTGCATTTCATTCTAGTAACAAACCCATCTACACAACCAAATATTTTTCATACAAGTAGGCCCTAAAAAATGTGGGCAAATGCATATGGCCTAAACAATGGTGTTTTATAGGCCGAAAGAAAAATGTTTGATACGAACGAATAATGGGCCCATGAACATTAAAGTTGCCATTTTAAACTGTACAACACTTAAGAAAAGCACATGGAGCAGCACAGACGTAATAAAGACAAAAAGAATAGGGACACAGCACAACTACTTACTTTTTCGCAGCACTCTCCGGATCTTTCGGTACTGCTCGGGCTCTCTTAATTTAAGGTCCGACCACCGCTTCCTGAGCTGATCTTTCGATCGACGTACCCCGAAATTCCGGTGCAAACTCTTGACCACTTTATTCATGATCTTGGCCTTTCTGATCTTGGGGTTGGGATAAGGTCCATACTTTCCATCATAGTCGGCCTTCTTCAGGATGTCCACCAACTCCAACATCTCACCAAAGGACATATTTGTGGCCTTAAATCGTCTCCTTCTGGACCCGGGCTTTCCTCCTCCTCGTTGCTATAATTAGCACGCACCTGCTCTGACTCCGCCATGTGCTCTTCACCCACTGCACCGAACAAAAAGGGGCGGGGAATAGACTAGAAAGAACGTCAGGGGCGGGCGGAGTTACACGCATGCGCAGTGTGTATAAAGCGTAACATGCGTGCGTATTACGTACGATCTGTGAGCGGAGGAAGGAGCATTGGAGGCGCCGATAGTAATAACGAAGGTAAGAGACAAACTTGGGCCTATACTGCTTCTAGATTGAGGCCTATATTGTAACAAGATTAGGAGAGTTTTGGCTGACATTAGGGTTTGTCTTGTGTTGTATCTTGCAGTTAAAATGGATATCTTGAATGATACAGACTTCATGGAAATATTAACTGACATGTTCAGGGAGCTGCCTTGTCTGTGGGAGATCAACCACCCACATTATAGGAACCAAACAAAGAGGAAGGCAGCGCTGGATCAATTGTTGGAAATTGTGAAGCAGGTGATCCCCACGGCAGACATCACATATTTGAGGATCCTAATTGGTGGCCTGAGGAGCACATATGTAAGGGAGCGCCAGAAAGTCCAGGTTTCGCAGAGATCCGGAGCAGCAGATGACATATATGTCCCCAGGATTTGGTACTATGACAGGCTGCATTTTCTGGCAGGCCAGACTGAACCCAGGTCATCACTCTCCAGTCTTCCTTCCCCCCCAGCTGAGGCTTCTGACGCCCAACCTGGGCTTTCCAGGCAACAACATGTGGAGGAGCCCAGATTGAGCCAGGTATAGCATTCCTCTAAATATTTCAGGTTGTCCAATCAATGATGTTAACTAGATGTTAGTTTGGAGTACTAATTTAGGATTGTGATTGATGATGCAAAACATTACAACCATGTCCCTTTTTCATACACAGGGAAGTCTCAGCCAGGAGGTGGCTGGGCCGAGCAGGCTGCCTGATATGCCAGTCCCTCCCATCCACCTGCAAAGAGAAAGTGGCAGGAAGAGGAGCACCCTAGAGGAGGCTGCCATAGGCCTCTTTTGGAAGGCTACAGAGGCCCTGGGAGCACCACACACTGTGGAGGAGGACTTTTCTGGCATAATTGCCTTTAAAATGCAGCGGATGGAGGAGGGCCAACAACTCATGTGTGAGTCATTAATTTTGGAGGCTCTCAATAAGGGGTTAAGGGCCCAAATAACATCTGATACCCACCTTTGTGACCTCACACATGGTTCTCCTCCTCCTCCAGGTCCTCCTCCTCCTCCTTCTCCTCCAGGTCCTACTAGTCCTCCTCCTCCTCCAGGTCCTACTCCTCCTCCTGCCACATGTCCAACAGCAGAGCCACAGCCAGGAAGGAAGCGTGGAAGGAAGACCAGAAAGTGATGGCCATGGGTTCAGTCTGGTCGGCCAAAAGATGCAGCCTCTTGTGGTACCACAGCCTGGGGACACAGATGTCATCTGCTGCTTCCTGGATCTCTGGGACTTCTGGACCAGACTGCACTTCCTTACATGTGGACTCCTCAGGCCACCAATTTTGATGTTCAAGAATTGATGTCTGCCCTGGGGGGTCCAAGGCTTCGCTAATTTCTCCTGTTTATCCAGCGTTGCCTCCCTCTTTGTTTGGTTCTGATCCCTTAATAAAGGATTTTTGGTTTCAATTCTACTTGCCTATGTGTGTTTTCCTTCAAAAAGGACAGTTTGTTTGTGAGGATTCAGGTACATTTCAAAAATACAATGTGAAATTAACAAGGGACACCAACACCAAACAATCTCCTTGAGATTAAATAATACAAGATATTAATGGTGTTGTGGTAACTTGACACACAAAACACACACAAAAATATTCTGGAGTAAAACTAAAAATAAAATAACACAAAGATCAGCCTTTGAAAAAATACAAACCTAAAATAAAAAATAAATCTGCCTTTAAAAAAAAAAAAACAAACAACACAAACATATTTTTGTCAGATGTGACAAATCAAAATATATTAAGGGAATCCCGATAAATAATAAAGAAATAAGTTTGTGAGAAGTGTGTGTGAATATGAGCAGCAAAACTACTTAATTCTTCTCACATTATAAAGAAGAGAGTGCGCTGTATTAAAACATTTTTTACATTGCACCGTGACGAAAGTGCTGTATCCATTGCGAACGCTAAGTTTACCAGACCGAGCTGTTCCGTGTAGGAATTTCTTCTGAGCATGCGTGGCACTTTGTGCGTCGGAACAGGCCACACACGGTCGGAATTGACGCGATGGGATTTTGTTGTCGGAAAATTTTATAGCCTGCTCTCAAACTTTGTGTGTCGGAAAATCCGATGGAAAATGTCCGATGGAGCCCACACACGGTCGGAATTTCCGACAACACGCTCCGATCGGACATTTTCCATCGGAAAATCTGACTGTGTGTACGGGGCATATCAATGCTTTTACTAAACAGAAAAGCCGCACATACAACTGCACAAAACACAATTCATACTTGCAAAATATGCCTACAACATGCACAGGCCAATTATCCTTGCTAGCAAAGTCCAACTCAAAATGTCTCCAAAGTTCTCCAACTCCAGCACACGTCTTGCCTCTTTGTGTTCCAAAACAACTCTCCTCTTTGTATCTCCACATGCTTGTTTCAAAAAGTTCTAAACTCCTCCCCCCAACTTCCTGTATATCATATCCTGTTCTCTGCTTAGCTCCTAAACCAAAAAAATGACACATGCTCAGAAGCAGGTACGATACGAAAGCGCTCAGTCTGGTAAAACTAGTGTTCGTATTGTAGCTAGCACATTCCTCACGCTGCAAATTCTGTGATCGTTGAATGCTTCGCATTAACCACTTCAGCCCCGGAAGGATTTATCCCCTTCCTGACCAGAGCACTTTTTACAATTTGGCACTGCGTCGCTTTAACTGCTAATTGCGCGGTCATGCAATGCTGTACCCAAACGAAATTTGCATCCTTTTCTTCCCACAAATAGAGCTTTCTTTTGATGTTATTTTATCACCTCTGCGGTTTTTATTTTTTGCGCTATAAATGGAAAATTTTGAAAAAAATGACATTTTCTACTTTTTGTTATAAAAAAAATCCAATAAACTCAATTTTAATCATACATTTAGGCCAAAATGTATTCGGTCACATGTCTTTGGTAAAAAAAATGTCAATAAGCGTATATTTATTGGTTTGCGCAAAAGTTATAGCGTCTACAAACTAGGGTACATTTTCTGTAATTTACACATCTTTTAGTTTATGACTGCCTATGTCAGTTCTTGAGGTGCTAAAATGGCAGGGCAGTACAACCCCCCCCCCCAAATGACCCCATTTTGGAAAGTAGACACCCCAAGGAAATTGCTAAGAGGCATGTTCAGCCCATTGAATATTATTTTTTTTGTCCCAAGTGATTGAATAATGACAAGAAAAAAAAATTACAAAAAGTTGTCACTAAATGATATATTGCTCACACAGGCCATGGGCATATGTGGAATTGCACCACAAAATACATTCAGCTGCTTCTCCTGAGTACGGGGATACCACATGTGTGGGACTTTTTGGGAGCCTAGCCGCGTACGGGGCCCCGAAAACCAATCACCGCCTTCAGGATTTCTAAGGGCGTAAATTTTTGATTTCACTCCTCACTACCTATCACAGTTTTGAAGGCCATCAAATGCCCAGATGGCACAAACCCCCCCAAATGACCCCATTTTGAAAAGTAGACACCCCAAGCTATTTGCTGAGAGGCATGTTGAGTCCATGGAATATTTTATATTTTGACACAAGTTGCGGGAAAGTGACACTTTTTTTTTTTTGCACAAAGTTGTCACTAAATGATATATTGCTCACACAGGCCATGGGCATATGTGGAATTGCACCCCAAAATACATTTAGCTGCTTCTCCTGAGTATGGGGATACCACATGTGTGGGACTTTTTGGGAGCCTAACCGCGTACGGGGCCCCAAAAACCAATCACCGCCTTCAGGATTTCTAAGGGTGTAAATTTTTGATTTCACTCTTCACTGCCTATCACAGTTTTGGAGGCCATGGAATGCCCAGGTGGCACAAAACCCCCTCCAAATGACCCCATTTTGGAAAGTAGACACCCCAAGCTATTTGCTGAGAGGCATGGTGAGTATTTTGCAGCTCTCATTTGTTTTTGAAAATGAAGAAAGACAAGAAAAAAACATTTTTTTTTCTTTTTTCAATTTTCAAAACTTTGTGACAAAAAGTAAGGTCTGCAAAATACTCACTATACCTCTCAGCAAATAGCTTGGGGTGTCTACTTTCCAAAATTGGGTCATTTGGGGGGGTTTTGTGCCACCTGGGTATTCCATGGCCTCTGAAACTGTGATAGGCAATGAAGAGTGAAATCAAAAATTTACGCCCTTAGAAAGCCTGAAGGCGGTACTTGGTTTTCAGGGTCCCGTAGGCGGTTAGGCTCCCAAAAAGTCTCTCACATGTGGTATCCCCGTACTCAGGAGAAGCAACAGAATGAATTTTGGGGTGTAATTTCACATATTCCCATGGCATGTTTGAGCAATATATCATTTAGTGACAACTTTGTGCAAAAAAAAAGAAAAAAAAAATTGTCTTTTTCCCGCAACTTGTGTCACAATATAAAATATTCCATGGACTCGACATGCCTCTCAGCAAATAGCTTGGGGTGTCTACTTTCCAAAATGGGGTCATTTGGGGGGGTTTTTAACTGTCCTGGCATTTTATGCACAACATATAGAAACTTATGTCACACATTACCCACTCTTCTAACCACTCGAAGACAAAGTCCTTTCTGACACTTTTTGTTTACATGAAAATTTTTTTTTTTGCAAGAAAATTACTTTGAACCCCCAAACATTATATATTTTTTTTAAAGCAAATGCCCTACAGATTAAAATGGTGGGTGTTTCATTTTTTTTTCACACAGTATTTGCGCAGCGATTTTTCAAACGCATTTTTGGGGGAAAAAACACACTTTTTTAAATTTTAATGCACTAAAACACACTATATTGCCCAAATGTTTGATATAATAAAAAAGATGATCTTAGGCCAAGTACATGGATACCAAACATGACATGCTTTAAAATTGCGCACAAACGTGCAGTGGCAACAAAATAAATACATTTTTAAAAGCCTTTAAAAGCCTTTACAGGTTACCACTTTAGATTTACAGAGGAGGTCTACTGCTAAAATAACTACCCTCGATCTGACCTTCGCGGTGATACCTCACATGCATGGTGCAATTGCTGTTTACATTTGACACCAGACCGACGCTTGCGTTCGCCTTAGCGCGAGAGCAGGGGGGACAGGGGTGCTTTTTTTTTTTTTTCCTTTATTATTTTTTTGCTTTTTTATCTTATTTTTAAACTGTTCCTTTCATTTTTTTTTAAATCATTTTTATTGTTATCTCAGGGAATGTAAATATCCCCTATTATAGCAATAGGTAGTGACAGGTACTCTTTTTTTAAAAAATTGGGGTCTATTAGACCCTAGATCTCTCCTCTGCCCTCAAAGCATCTGACCACACCAAGATCGGTGTGATAAAATGCTTTCCCAATTTCCCAATGGCGCTGTTTACATCTGGCGAAATCTAAGTCATGAAATGCTCGTAGATTCCGGTTTCTTAGGCCATAGAGATGTTTGGAGCCACTCTGGTCTCTGATCAGCTCTATGGTCAGCTGGCTGAATCACCGGCTGCATTCTCAGGTTCCCTGTTGAGACAGGACATTCCCAGGGCATTCCCTCCCACTGCTTGTAAAAGCAGTCTAGAGGCTAATTAGCTGGAAGGATTGCTTTTACATGAAAGCCAACCGCTGGCTGAAAAGAATGATACCAAGATGATACCTAAACCTGCAGGCATCATTCTGGTATAACCACTCAAAGTCGTGAATTGCGTACCTGAAAACAAAAAAATGGTTAACAATAAAACACAGTAAACGGTGAAGTATAAAAAATTGCATACCTGAAAAGCAAACATGATAAAACATAATAACAATAAAACATTGCAGAATAGAATACAGTAAAAAAGAGCAGAACAATAGAGAGAGAATAGAGAGAGAGAGAACAATGAAACGACAACTATTTTTTTTTTATTTTATATATTTTTTTGTGTTTTTTTTTTTTTTTTTTACACTTTTTTTTGCAACTGTAACTTTTATAACTGTAACCGGTTCCAGGTTTGGGTCTCTCAAAATGTGATGGCATCTTGGGAGACCTTGTGAAAGTGTGCCTAGTCTATGCAATGCTGTACCCTACGCTAATACTCAACTAGTGTATGGTAGCGTTCAAAACATTCACCAATGCAAAGACCAGGATTATCAGGAGAGGAGGGACAATAATAGCAGGTGTCACGCCTATATCCGCGCTTGCTGCAGATACGACATCTTTTTTGGGGGGGTTCGTTGGGTAGGGGTACTCAGGAGGACATAAAAATGCCTCTCATGCAGCCGACTGCATTTGGTTGGGGATGTGAATGGGGGAAGTACGGGTGCTGCAGAAGTGGTGGGTTCCCAATTAGGATTGGCGAATGCAGCAGGAAGGGCACTATGGGCACGACGGGCCTGTGTTTGTCTTCTTCTTGGTGGCAGCGGGACACTACTTGTGCTTGCCACCTCACCAGCTTGAACTGCACTTATGGAACTCGCCACGTCACCAAGTGTAACTGCAGTGCTGGTTTGACTACGACCGGGGTATACTAGGCCCCTGGTGCTTGCCACTTCACCAAAACACTACCAAAAAAAAACTGTTAGCGATCGTAGGGCAGGCCTGACTCTGCGAACGCTGCATTTATGCGTTTAGTGTTTTGTAAGTGACAGTGATCGATCGATACTGCACTTGGGTGGGCTGGGCCGGGCGGAGGGGCAAAACGTAGGTGCTAGCAGGTATCTGGGCTGATCCTGCTAAAACTGCGTTTTTGGGAACCCTAAACTGCTGGGGACGCTAGTATAGATCTGATCGGATCAGATATTGATCCGTTCAGATATTATACCACTAAGGGAGGTGTACGGTGTGTGCGTGGGTGTTAGCGGTACTGGCGCTAACCTGACGCTGCCTGGGGCTGGTGCTTGCCAGTTCACCAAAATGCTACCAAAAAAACTGTTAGTGATCGCAGGAATCAGGCCTGACTCTGCGAACGCTGCAGTTATGCGTTTAGTGTTGGGTGGGCTGGGCCGGGCGAAGGGGCAAAACGCAGGTGCTAGCAGGTATCTGGGCTGATCCCGCTAACACTGCATTTTTGGGAACCCTAAACTGCTGGGGACGCTAGTATAGATCTGATCGGATCAGATATTGATCCGTTCAGATACTATACCACTAAGGGAGACGTATGCTGCATGTGTGGGTGTTAGCGATACTGGCGCTAATCTGACGCTGCCTGGGGCGACACATATTACCGCCGGGCGATCAGGGGGCTAAACCTTTATTCGGTAATAAACGGCAGGTGCCCTGACACTATAAAAAATAAACGAACTAACCAGCGTCACCCGTAACAGTTATACGGTGATCACTGGTGAAAGGGTTAACTAGGGGGCAATCAAGGGGTTAAAACCTTTATTAGGTAGTATATGGGGGTCCCTGACGCTATAAAACGCTGACGGCGAACCTAAATATTTACCTCACTAACTAGCATCACCAGTGACACTAATACAACGATCAGAAAAACGATCGCTTAGTGACACTGGCGATGGGGGGTGATCAAGGGGTTAAAACTTTATTAGGGGGGGTTAGGGGGGTACCCTAGACCTAAAGGGGGCTAACACTAACTGCCCTACCACACTAACTGTCACAAACTGACACCAATGCAGTAATCAGAAAAAAAAAAACTGCTTGGTGTCAGTGTGACGAGGGGGGGGGGGGTGATCGGGGGGTGATCGGGGGTGTATTGTGTGCCTGGCATGTTCTACTGAGTGTGTATGTGTTGTGCACTCACATTGACGTCTTCTCTCCTCGGCGTCGGAACGGAAAATACCGAGCCGAGGAGAAATTACATCATTTCCTCTGCTGCTGTTTAGCATACAGCAGCAGAGGGATAATCTGATTGGCTGGGAGCGATCGCGAGGAGGGGGCCACCTCTCATCGCTCCCAGACACAAGCCGACCGCCTCGGACACGGGGGGGGGTCCGATACAGGTACGTGATTCTGCCTGCCCGTGCCATTCTGCCGCAGTATATCTGCGTGAGGTGGTCGGCAAGTGGTTAATTTTCTTCTTTATAATGCTAGAAGAACGAAGTTGTTTTGCTGCTCATATTCACACAGAGTTCTCACAAACTGATTTCTGGATTATTTCTCTTTGATCTCATGAATGATATAGTATTTTTTAAAAGCCCGATCTCCATACTAATGTTTACATATTTGTTTTTTGGAGTCATCTTTTCTTATTTTTTATTTCATCAAGATCTTTTTTTAGGATTGTTACAAAATTATTTTATAGTGATCTCCATATATATATATTTTTATTGGTGTAAAGTTACCACAAGAACTTTTTTTTAACTATTTTTTAATTTATTTTTTTAGGTGAAAAGTTATCACAAGAACATTAGATATATATATATATATTTTGGAACCTCAAGGAGGTTGTTGTCCCTTGTTAATTTGACATTGTCTTTTAAAAATGTATTTTAATAAAAACACATAGGCAAGTATTTTCTGAAAATAAAATATCCATTTATTTTGGTTAACAAAATAAAGATGAAGTCAACGCTGGAGAAACTTTTGGTATTTGTGAAGCCTTTTGGCCCCAGGGCACACATCAAGTCTGTGGAAAAAGAAAATTGGGATCTTGAGGAGTCCATATAATAGGGAGCACAATCTGGTCCAGGAATCCCAGAGATCAAGAGCCGCAGCAGATGACATATATGTCCCCAGGCTCTGGTACTGCACCAGCCTGCATCTTCTGTCAGACAAGACTGAAGCCAGGTCATCACTTTCTTCTCTTGCAGCCTTCCCTCCACCCTGCCCTGCACCGTTCCCTGCAGCCTTCCCTCCACGCTGCCCTGCAGCCTTCCTTGGAGGCTATGGCTCTGGTGGTTGAATTGTGGCAGGAGGAGGAGGAGGAGGGGCTTGCTCATTTATTTGGGTGTTGACAGTTAACTCGCTCTTCAGCCCCTTGTGAAGGACATCAGAAAAAAGTTTTTCACACAGGAGGCGTTGGCCCTTCTCCATTTCGAGCAACCTGCTGGCTATATAGGAGCCATAGGCCTCTTCAGCTTTGGGGGGGCTCTTGAGGAAATTTGTAGCTTCTCTCATGAGGCCTGCAGAGATGCCTCCTCTGTCACCGTCCCCTTTCTGGGCCTTTTTGTATGAAGGCGAAGGGGAGGCACCTGCGATTGTGTGAGGCTCCTACTGGGCCCGGCCACCTCATGGCTGACACTAACCCCTGCCTCCTCCTGGCTGTCACTGGGCCCCGCCTCCTTCTGCCTGCCACTTTCCACATCTTCCTCCTGGCTGAGCTCATCCTGTGTATAAAAAAGGACATAGTTTTAGTTTTTGGTTCATCAATCGCACACAATTTTCAGCTCATGACTTGCAAATTTAATGTTAATACATATAAAAGAGTATAATTCTGATACCAGCATTTTTTCAAGCTGGTGACAAACATTTTTGGCCACTACTGTCAACTGATATGTAGACATCATTTTTTGGATAAAATCCTTAATAGGTAATCAATTAGAACATCTAGTTAACATCATTAATATTAGGACAATAAATTTGTCTAAAAATAATATACCTGGCTCCAGATGGTCGCATCTGGTTCTTCCAGGATGGAAGTCCCAGGTTGGTCCTCATCAGCCTCCGCTGGGGTGGAAGGAAGGGTGGAGAAAAGGGTGCAGGGAAGGGTGGAGGGAAGGGTCGAAAGTGATTCCCTGGCTTCAGTCTGGTCATCAAGAAAATGTAGTTTATCGAAGTACCACAGCCTGGGTACATACACATCATCTGCTGATGCTCCTGATCTCAGGGAAGTCTGGATCTTGTTATGCTCCCTCCTATACATATTTCGCAAGATCCCAATTTTCTTTTCCAAAATCTCCACGGTTGCTTCTGGGATGAAAGTCTGCACAAATACCAGAAGTCTCTCCAGCGTTGACTTCCTTACTGGTTTAATGTAATATTGAGGGTGTTTGACCTCCCACAGATTCCTCATCTCCCTGTACTTCTCAATAAATGGTATCAGAAATTCAGGGTCCTTAAACTTGTTATTCCTTTTTGCTGTAAGACAATACACAAGACAAAAACACTAATGTCAGCCTAAATTCGCATAATCTTATCCCAAACATAAGTATCACTCTTTAAGCAGTATAGGCCACTACAAAGTAAAGAAAATTTACCTTAGTTTCAGACGCTCGTAACTTCACTTGCTCCGTGCACAGAACGTATGTATGGCACATGCGGGTTAGCCTTATATACACTGCGCATGCATAAAACTCTGCCTGCATGGCCCGCCCCAACGGTCTTTTTCACAAATATTCCCCACCCCTTTCTCTACGCACAGAACGTACGTACGGCACATGCGGGTTAGCTTTATATACACTGCACATGCGTGAAACTCTGCCTGCGTCGCCCACCCTTGATGTTCTTTTTCACAAATATTCTCCACCCCTTCTCTCTACGGTGTGCAGTAAGAGTAACAATGGCGGAGACACAGCAGGTGTGTACTAATTACTCCAGTAACGAGGAAAGCCCGGAACCCGAAATGTCCCGATCCGGGAAGAGGAGATTTAAGGTCTCCAATATGGCCTTTGAAGAGATGGTGGAGATGGTAGCAATTTTGCAGAGAAAAGATTACGATGGGAATCATGGACCGTACGCCCATCCTAATTTACAAAAGGCAAAAATAATTTCCAAAATGGTGAAGACCCTGCATCATAAATTTGGGGTACAACGCTCTAAAGACCAGCTGAGGAAACGATGGCCTGACCTTAAATTGAGGGAGCTGGATCAGTACAGACGAATTAAGAAAGTTCTTAAAAAAGTAAGTACTTGTCGTGTATTTCCTATTCTGATTATTAACTTGCATGCTGCTCCATGTGCTTTTCTTTACTGTACAGTTTTAATCGTTATTCGTTCGTTGGAAACATCGTTCGTAGGAAACATCGTCAGCAAGTATATACAATGTATTTAGTTGATACAGGGTTTAAACAACATTTTGGGCTTGGAAATTTGTCTTATTAAAAGAAGTTTAGGACATTGTTGTCTAGATGTCTTTGAAACTAGAATGAATAGCAAATTTCATTAAGTGGAATGTAAGGAGAGGACACTCAGCAGCTGTTTACACATCTGAACTCAGGAGCACTAGTGCGGGACACCAGAATACATTTTTTTAGGGTAACCCACACAGGTGCTCCAGTGGATACTTGTTGGGGTGTCTCTATCTGGGAAATGTGGCCAAAAAGGTAAGTATTCCGGCTTGTTTCAAAGGGAGTTTTAATCATGTCTTCAACTTGGATCTCTGCCCAAACAGACAATTGTACACCACTTCAATACAATGTTTCATATTCCTATTCCTGGACTCAAATATCTGTGTGCTAAGTATACCTTTTGTTTCATTCTCATAGGGGAGAAAAGACTCAGACAACCTGATCCCAGGGACCTCGACCTCGCCTGCCAGATTGGGAAATCAGCCCAAGCCCCACCGAGGATGTGGAGGAAGGAGCGGTGGAGGAAGTGGGTGACATGGGCACCCCACCAGGTGAGTGTCTGACACCCCAGCTTCTGATAATCTATGTATGCCTGCATATTTCTAAATACATCTTTTTTCATCAATTTTAAGTGATGTTCTGGTTGTGGAAGGGGAAGCGGCGGAACCAGTTCCAAGCACCAGCGCCCCACCGAGGATGTTGACGAAGGAGAGGTGGAGGAAGTGGGTGACATGTGCACCCCACCAAGTGAGTGTCTGACACCCCAGCTTCTCGTAATCTATGTATGCCTGCATATTTCTAAAGACATTTTTTCCTCAATTTTAGGTGATGTTCTGGTTGTAGAAGAAGGGGAACCATTTACCACAGACAGTGCCCAAAGATTAATTGGGCAGATCATGGCCTGGAATGGGGATATTGATGCTATGCGCACTACCCTGGACATAATGCGTAATCGGCTGGACAATATGCAGCAGGAAATGAAGAACATGATCGATGTTTTGGGGAGAATCCCTTTTTCCCCAAAAAAACATTGATCATGTTCTTCATTTCCTTTTTTGCTGACCCCATTCTAGGCTTTGACTTTTTTAACAATTTTAGGCCTGTTTGTTAAAATAAAAAAAATTAAAAATGAGGCCTGTTAATAATAAAAAAACAAAAAAAATGAGGCCTGTTTATGATAAAAAAAAAAAATGAGGCCTGTTTATAATAAAAACCCCCCAAAAAAATAGAGGCCTGTTTGTAAAAAACAAAAAATATATAAATAAGTGAAAACCAATGATTCCTGTTTGTAAAAAAAAAACAAAACAAAAATTATTTTTTAAAACCAAAAAAAATATATTGTTTTAAGATATATATATACAGTGGGGATGAAAAGTTTTCAGACCCCCTTACATTTTTCACTCTTTGTTATATTGCAGCCATTTGCTAAAATCATTTAAGTTCATTTATTTTCCACATTATTGTACACACAGCACCCCATATTGACAGAAAAACACAGAATTGTTGACATTTTTGCAGATTTATTAAAAAAGAAAAACTGAAATATCACATGGTCCTAAGTATTCAGACCCTTTGCTGTGACACTCATATATTTAACTCAGGTGCTGTCTATTTCTTCTGATCATCCTTGAGATGGTTCTACACCCTCATTTGAGTCCAGCTGTGTTTGATTATACTTATTGGACTTGATTAGGAAAGCCACACACCTGTCTATATAAGACCTTACAGCTCACAGTGCATGTCAGAGCAAATGAGAATCATGAGGTCAAAGGAACTGCCTGAAGAGCTCAGAGACAGAATTGTGGCAAGGCACAGATCTGGCCAAGGTTGCAAAAAAATTTCTGCTGCACTTAAGGTTCCTAAGAGCACAGTGGCCTCAATAATTCTTAAATGGAAGACGTTTGGGATGACCAGAACCCTTCCTAGAGCTGGCCGTCCGGCCAAACTGAGCTATCGGGGGAGAAGAGCCTTGGTGAGAGAGGTAAAGAAGAACCCAAAGATCACTGCGGCTGAGCTCCAGAGATGCAGTCCGGAGATGGGAGAAAGTTGAAGAAAGTCAGCCATCACTGCAGCCTTCCAGCAGTCGGGGCTTTATGGAAGAGTGGCCTGACAGAAGTCTCTCCTCAGTGCAAGACACATGAAAGCCTGCCTGGAGTTTGCTAAAAAACACCTAAAGGACTCCAAGATGGTGAGAAATAAGATTCTCTGGTCTGATGAGACTAAGATAGAACTTTTTGGCCTTAATTCTAAGCAGTATGTGTGGAGAAAACCAGGCACTGCTCATCACCTGTCCAATACAGTACCAACAGTGAAGCATGGTGGTGGCAACATCATGCTGTGGGAGTGTTTTTCAGCTGCAGGGACAGGATGACTGGTTGCAATCGAGGGAAAGATGAATGCAGCCAAGTACAGGGATATCCTGGACGAAAACCTTCTCTAGAGTGCTCAGGACCTCAGACTGGGCCGAAGGTTTACCTTCCAAAAAGACAATGATCCTAAGCAAACAGCTAAAATAAAGAAGGAGTGGCTTCACAACAACTCCATGACTGTTCTTGAATGGCCCAGCCAGAGCCCTGACTTAAACCCAATTAAGCATCTCTGGAGAGACCTAAAAATAGCTGTCCACCAACGTTTACCATGCAACTTGACAGAACTAGAGAGGATCTGCAAGGAGGAATGGCAGAGGATCCCCAAATCCAGGTGTGAAAAACTTGTTGCATCTTTGCCAAAAAGACTCATGGCTGTATTAGGTCAAAAGGGTCCTTCTACTAAATACTGAGCAAAGGGTCTGAATACTTAGGACCATGTGATATTTCAGTTTTTCTTTTTTAATAAATCTGCAAAAATGTCAACAATTCTGTGTTTTTCTGTCAATATGGGGTGCTGTGTGTACATTAATGAGGAAAAAATGAACTTAAATGATTTTAGCAAATGGCTGCAATATAACAAAAAAGTGAAAAATGTAAGGGGGTCTAAATACTTTCTGTCCCCACTGTATATTTAAAAAAAAAAATCCTAAATGCACATGTGAATGTGCACAGATTAAAAATTATGTTTTTTGTACAAATGGGTTTATTGATCAGAAATATCAACATGTCAGTACAGATAGATAATGAAAGACACATTATGTGTACATACTGAAACAACTTATAATATAACAAACATAATAGTGAATGAAATTAGGTTCTGCATCAGATCCCCAGATTACACTTGAATTCTTATGATAACAACAATTAACATTTCCATGACGAAACACTGGGTTCCACCACTTTCATGAAACCAATTGCGGACTTTTATATAACATTTGTGGTGAGAACTGTGAATAAAAATGAGTATATTTGAAATATGGTAAATTGTAGTGCAAATAAATAAAGATATTCCCAATTTGGTTCACTATATATGTCTAAGGCCCACAAGGCATATCCTGTGGGCTATGAAGGCTGAGAAAGGAGAAAGGAAAAAGAAAGGATAACAGTGGGGAGGACCAGAAAGAGAATGAAATAGGAGTGTAGGTTATAGGGGAAGGGAAAGTAGCCGCAAAAGGAGAAAGAAGAAAGGGGGGGAGTCCACGGGGTGGGGAGGATGGAGCTGTACTAGAGAGAGAGAAATGTGGAATCAAACTGAGATGGGTGGGAGTACGCTACCCACGGCTGCCATACTCAAAGAAATCTATCATGCGTATCTGATGCCACGGCCGTCAATTTCTCATTAACCATAATATAATTTACCCGATTTTTGACTGCCTTGAAACTGAGAGCCGGGGTCTTCCAGGCCCTTGCTATGGTTAATTTAGTTGCAGTAAAAATATGAGATGCCAATTGGCGTTCTGGCCTTAGTAATTCAATGATCGGTTTCCCCAATATAGCTTCAAAGGGATCCCTCTTTATATTAGTATTGAAGAGGTTACGAAGCAGTGCATAGACTCTGACCCATAGTCTACAAACCTTGGGGCACTGCCACCAGATGTGTGCCATTGTACCCTCATGAGAACACCCACGAAAGCACAAAGGGGAATATGATGGAATAAAACTCGCCAATCTGGCTGGAGTGTAATACCATCTATAAAGTACTTTATAGGCATTTTCCAAAAAAAGTACATTTTTAGAGCATTTGGACAGTGTAATGGTCATGACCTGCCAGGCCTCCAGGTACAATCTCCTCCCCAGTTCCGCTTCCCATTGAAGGTGATATGATCTCAGGGGTGGTCTCTTGGAGCCTATTATGGCCGTATATATTAAAGCTATCAAACCCGGAGACTGGGGCCGTGATCTGCAAAGGCTTTCGAACAGAGTTAACGTGTAGGGAATTGGTTGAAATTTTATTAGGGTTTGGAGGAAGTGTTGAATTTGTATATAGCTGTAGTGCTCCCTGAGGGGAATGTCATAGGAGGAGCAAAAGGCTGCGAATGGGATGATCTTGGTAGGGGTGAACATAGAGTGGACATCAGTGAAGCCATTTTCAGTCCACCACGAAAATTGCAACGGTTATCGCGTCCAGATGGGAATAATGGACATTGGAGAAGGCACAGTAGGGGAAGATGAGGAGAGATTAAGCCTGCAGAATATTTGACTGAGTCCCATACACGCAGAGAATGGGCCAAACATGGGCTTATAGTGGTAGGGCGATGGGCTTGAGGGAGCCAAGGGAGGGAGGCCAGTGGTATCGGATATGAATCCACCATATTAATAGTGGCCCATAGTGGCATTTGCTGTTTCTCATGAAGATGGGATAGTGGGGCAATGGTCGCTGCCGTATAGTAAGCTTGAAGGTTGGGAACCGAGAGGCCACCATTGATCCTACAACACTTGTCTTTTAATCCTAGGTTTTATTGAACCCCAAATGAATTGCATAATTTTTCGTTGATGTATACGGAGAACATGGGAAGGGACCTGGACCGGTTAGACCCGAAAATAGTATAGCAACTTTGGGAGATAAGTCATGCGGATGGTTACAATCCTTCCAAACCATGACAGTGGAAGGGTGGACCAGGAGGAAGCCGTTAGTTTGCGAAATAATAAAGGATAATTGGCCTGGTATAGGCCTGAGTAGTTTGGAGTGAGGACTTCCAATTCTGAGGTGGAGAGGTTGATTGACATTGCTCTGGATTTGGTGGGATTGACTGCTAGACCCGAGAAGGTGGCAAAGGTATCTAGGAGTGAAAGCAGATTTGGGAGGGAAATTCTTGGTTTAGTGATGGTCAGTAGGATGTCATCCGCAAATAAAGATAACTTATGCGAGGTGCCTGCCACCTCTACTCCCGCTATATCCGGATGAGATCGTATGGCCTCCACCAGGGGTTCCAGTGCCAAAATAAATAAAAGTGGGGAGAGTGGGCAGCCTTGACGAGTACCCCTTTTAATAGGAAAGATGTTTGACTCAAACCCACAGTATTTCACTTTAGCTTGAGGGGAATCGTAGATAGCAGAAACCCACCTCGTAAAGGAAGCCCCGACCCACAGGTGGGTGGGACATTGGCCAAGACAGCCGTCTTAGCCAAATGCCGACACATAAGGGGGAGCAGTGGTCCGACGGAACCTATGTCATATCATTATAAACTGTTAAATAAAATTATAAACTGTCAAATAACTGTCAAATAAAACATTCAGCTAGAACCAGCATAAGCAGCAAAAATCAAACATATAAAACAAAACAATTGAAGGTAGAATTACATGAAATCCCCAGGCCCCCGCCATCACCCTCAGGTAAGCGTGGAGACCAGCCCGACCTTGCTGCGCCAGCATCACCACCCGAACCCCCAAACAGGGCTGAGGAGCCGCCGCGCAGAAGCTGGGGCCGCAACCAGGTTGATAAACCAATAACATTACCCTAGTAAGGTATACATACCCCCCCTCCCCTACACTCTTCATAAAAAACAAGCTCAGAAAAAATATATAAAAAAAAATAAAAATAAAAATAAAAGTCACTCTTTCCATCTTTGGGATATCCATTGTGTGGGGAAGTGTCAATCGGACCAGCCCGCGCCCCTGTCTCTGGATTAATCATAAAGATAACTATTCACACCCTCGCCGCCATCTCACAGGTGGGGCGGCCAATTTTGGGTGTTCAATGATAACTTCGGGGCAAAGGACTAAAGGCAAATCAAGGTGCAAATAAATCAAGGGGGGGGGGGCATTCCCAATAGTTCCCATGTGTTTTAGGTAATAAACTAATGGATTAACTGCAATCCTCGGTTGTGGCATGTGGGCTGGTAGGATAAAGCTCAGGAATCATTAAAGTGTAAACCAAGTACCTTCAACCATTTGCAGACTTAAGGAAACGTTGAGCCTGTAGATCCCTCAACGCCTGGGATCCTGGCTGAGAACGTTGAGAGGATTGTCGCGGAGGCCTGGATGGTTCCGGTCTGGAAGAGGAGGACGACAACGATGCTACCGGCTGGGAGGCAGGAAGGTCCAACTGCAGATCCTGGAAATGCCTTTTCAGGTCAGCTGGGGAAGTAGCGTGAAATTGGCGGCCCAAATGGGAGAAAGACAGCTTGAAGGGAAATCCCCATCTATACTTGATCTCATGAGCCTGAAGGACCTGGAGATAGGGTTTAAGGCCTCGTAGTCTGGCTATGGTGACCGGAGATAGGTCCGCAAACAACTGAAGAGAATTACCCTGAAAAGAGAGGTCAGGTTGATTTCTTGCCACTTGCAGAAGCTTCTCTTTGGTGCGATAATAATGAAATTTGATGATGACATCCCTCGGAGGGCCTTCTGAGGGTTTGGGTGCCAGGGACTGGTGAATACGGTCAAATTCGAGTCTCTCCACTGGGATCTCGGGGGCCAATTCCTGAAAAAAGGCAGTGGCTGTGCCGTGCAGGTCAGTAATGAGCTCCGGGATACCACATATGCGTAGATTGTCCCTGCGGGCCCTATTCTCAGCGGCCTCCAATTTATCTTTTAGGGTCTCAATCTCGGCGGTCATTTTGTCAACCTCCTCCTCATATCCCTCAAGGACCGTGGTAGCCAAGTCCATGCGTTGTTCTAACTGGTTGGTGCGGTGGCCTATCTCTTTAAGGCCCCTTACCAGGTTTGAGGAGAGCTTGCGGGACACTGTGGTGATCTCGTCCCTCACTATGCAGTGGAACTTGTCCAGCAAGGTGTCCGGGTCCGTGGGGAGAGGACTCCTCAAATCTGTGGGGAATTGGTGCATGCTGTCTGCCGGGGACGCCGGGTCCTCAACAGAAAGCTGGGTGGCGTCATCTGACTCCGGAAGCTCAGGCGCCATCTTGGATTTCCCCCTGCCAGGGCCTGAAGAAAATTTGTGGGACTGCCGGCTTTTGGGCTTATTTTTAGCGGGTCGGTACATTATCGATCGGTGCCTGAGGTGTTCCGGAACCTGTATCCCCGCTCTCTCTGTGCAGCAGCTGGCCGGTTGTTAGTTTCCGTCGGCGCGGAGCAGAGGAGTCAGGCGGCCATCTCTGTCGCTCGCGCGCATGCGCCCCCTAAAAATTATGTTTTAATCAACAAAATGTGTGGCTTCTTCTTTCACTGATCAATACCAGTTTTGTAAATTATTTGGTGTTTACAGTGACAATGGGGCTTATTTACTAAAGGAAAATACACTTGGCACCACAAGTGCACTAGGAGAACCTAGGAGACAGCCAAAAAGAAAGGCAAGCAATAAATACATTTCTAGGTTTTATCTGATCAATATTTTTTATTATGAAGAATTAAAGATTGTCTGGCATTGCAATGGCCCCCTACCCGTAAAAAAAATCAACATATTTATCCCTAACTTGACGGGTGCTTTGGGATGCCAAGCCAGTACGGCCAATATCCAGGCCCGTCAGAGGATTCTCTGTAAGTCTGGCCTCAGGACCAACAGATGCAAGATAATTGCTTGAATGTTTGTGTAAATAATTGTGCAGGATGCAGCACGCTAGGACAATGTTTTTTAGACAAGTTTGTAGTCCGCCATGTGGATGGCTGTCTGAAACAGGTGGAACTGGCCATTATCCCGAAGGCATTCTCCACAACTCTTCTTGCTCTGGCCAGCCGGTAGTTAAAAACCCTCCTCTCCGGGGTGTGGGTCCTTTGGGGGAATGGCCTCATCAGGTGCTCGCCCAGACCGAAGGTTTCATCTGCAATGAAGACATTATCCACATCAGGTGGCAATCCCAGGCCACCACTCTGGAGACGCTGGTAGAACTCCGTCTGGGTGAAGACTCCTCCATCTGACATCCGCCCATTCTTCCCCACGTCCACATACAGAAATTCATATTGTGCCGACACCACCACCATTAACACAATACTATGAAACCCCTTATAATTAAAATAGCATGACCCTGAATGGAGTGGTGGCATGGTGTGGACGTGTTTCCCATCTATAGCCCCTCCACAGTTGGGAAAGTCCTAACGGGTGGCAAAATGGGATGCCACAGTCAGCCATTCCTGTGGCATTGAAGGAAACTGGGGAGTCAAACAAGAAAAACAAAATATAAGTACTTTTGCACATAACATTGCAAGCACATTACACAAAAAACATTCTTGCCCAGCATCAGTATAACATTAATTTTAAGTATTATTTAAAGACTAAAATATTAAGGCCCACTTATCAGATTCCTCACCCCCACTGATGGCCCATTGATAATTTTTTTTTTGGGGGGGGATTATAAAGCAATTTAAGGACACACGGACCATTTGGATAAATTTTAGGGGGGGGGATTATAAAGCAATTTAAGGAAATACAGACCATTTGGATACATTTTAGGGGGGGGATTATAAAGCAATTTAAGGACACACAGACCATTTGGATAAATTTTAGGGTAAAGCACTACAATGGAGCTGACAAAATACATTGTTAAGTGACTAGACTAGGTGGATATGGGCCCAGCATAGCATGCTGGGGAGGTTAGTGAAGGCAAATATGCATGTAGGACAAAAAAGAGCATTAAAAAATTACAGCATGCATGAGGACAAAGGGGACATTCACAGCATATTGCAATCATGGTAATTAGTGTTTGAGTAAAGAAATACATTACATTAGCAAACATTAAATACAATAAAATGTGATGTTAAAGGATAAAAATCTTACCTTAATATAGTCCTTCTGCAGGACCTAGATGATGGCAGAACAGGTCTCTGGGATAATGATCCCCAGAGCCTGGGGGGAGATGCCTGTCAAGAACTTGATGTCCTGCAGGCCTCTCCTCGTCGCCAAGTACTGCAACGTGGCGACTAGCCTCTGCTCCGGAATGATGGCTTGCCTGCCTGCTGATATAAGGGGTCAGCAAAGCCAACAAATGGTGAAAAACGGGGTTCATCATCCTGAGAAAGTTCCTAAATCCTCAGGATTATTCTCAGGGATCTCACGGAGCAAAGGCATGTGAGAGAATTGGTCACGCTGGAACAACCAATTCTTCGTCCATGAACTCCTCCTCGCCCTGTTCATGGACTGGGCTTGAGCTGAAGAATGAACTACAGCACCAAGCACATACAATGCACGAGCTCTACGACGAGTACGTACACGCAACATGGCTTCAAAACAGTCGGCTGGTCAAAACGCACTTAACAGAATGCACTGAAGAACAGCAAGGCCTGTGAAGAGCGAGCTGAAAATCAGCAACGAGTGGACAAGAACACACTGATAAATCAATGCGAACTGACTACATGCACTGAGAAACAGATACAAACCTCACAAGCACAAACAGTTAAACGATCTCAAAAACACGAGTCTGAAAAAGCGCAAATCGTCTCTCACCAAACTTCTACTAAGACGAGATAAACACAAAATTAGCAGAAGGGGCCCAACGGGTGGTGCACGAGCTATTACACTTCCTTTTTATAGTCTCGTCGGACCTGGTGTACGTCACCGCATACTAGGCGGTCGGACTTTGGTGTGATCGTGTGGAGGCAAGTCCGTTCGTTCAAAAGTCCGTCGGAAGTCTGATAAAAGTCCGTTGAAAGTCCGTCGGAAAGACCGTTGGACTTTTGATGCTGAAAAGTCCGCTCGTGTGTACGCGGAATAACTAACAAATAAATATGCTATAAAACCAGCTAAATATCCAGAACAACACAACTCCCTGTATATCATAATTTTTCTATATATTTGCAGTCACCTGTATGATATTTATTGGACTTTAGCACTGGTATTGTATGTTTGTACTTGGATCCAACATTTCAAGACAGTGACAGCACTAATCACTGAACATCACCTTTCAACAGAAAATGGTGGACGTATGAGCACTTATTTATATATGTTCTGTGTGGACAATTTTTTATGTATTGGGATATTTCCTATCACGTTATATATATTTGTATTGTTATTTTTAGCTCAAGAACACATTTTTTGGAGTTTAGTAAATGCAGCAGCACAACACACAGCATATTTTTATACTACAGGGTGAAAGCCATTGCTACAGTCTGGCTGCAGAACTACAAATAATGATAAACATGTAAATAATGCAAAAACATTCCAATCCAGAATTCTCACATTAACCCTAATTCGTCCAAAATAGAAATATATAGTGAATATATAATAACTAACTATTACCATAACCAAAATTGTAATGCAATCACGGTAATAAAGTTATTAACCGCCTCCCACTCGCCATATAGTAAAATGACGGCAGAGCGGGGCGGCTCTCGTTCTGGGCTGATGTCATATGACACGGGACAAGGCTCTTTACCCATGTGTCCAATCACAGCTGATCACATGTACACAAGGAAATTATGTTTATCGTCTCTTTTCACCTCACACCGACAAAGTGTGAGGAGAGGAGAGCTGATCAACAGCATCTCCTCCCAGGGGAGACATGTATAGGTAATCAGAGCACTGATTATCAGTACCCTGATTATAGTGCAGACCCAACAGTGCCCATCAGTGATGCCACTCTGTGCCTATCTGTGATGCCAACTAGGGATGGGCGAATGGTTCGGCCCGAGCAAAAGGTCGGGGCGAACTTTCGTTGTTCGGTCGTTACAGTTACATAGTTACAGTTACAGTTACATTGTAGTTACATAGTAAGGTTGAATAAAGACACCAGTCTATCTAGTTCAACCTGAGTGAGTACACTCTCACATCAGTCCCTACCCTTAAGGAGCCCACAATCCAAGGTCCCCAACTCACATTCATATACTAGGGCCAATTTTTGGACAGAAGCCAATTAACCTACCAGCATGTCTTTGGAGTGTGGGAGGAAACCGGAGTACCCGGAGGAAACCCACACAGGCACAGGGAGAACATGCAAACTCCAGGCAGGTAGTATTGTGGTTGGGATTCGAATCAGCGACCCTTTTTACTGCTAGGTGAGAGTGCTACCCACTACACCACTGTGCCGCCCACGGTGAACTGCCGAACAAATGGGTCGTTCGACCGTTTGTCTCCCCCTCCCCAAAACGACCACAATGCATTGCGGCACTGAACAGTGCATTGCAAGCCCTGATTGGCTGAAGCAGTGAAAGCTTCAGCCAATCAGGGCACAGAGCACTGTCAGAGTCATGATTGGACACTGTCATAATGACTTTATCCAATCATGGCTCATTCCCACCCCACAGTATAAAAGTATTCTTTCAATGGCAGCCATTTTCAGTGTGATTTTGGCGTGGAGAGAGATAGAACAGGGCTCTGTTCAATGCTATCAGTTAGTTAGTGTGCTATACTGTGCTATTTTGCTTCAATTGTCAGTGTAGAATATAAGTTTAGTGTCAATCTAGGGATAGTGTTCAACTTTGCATAGTGTGCAGCTAGAGTAGGGACAGCTCAGTTAGTTTCACTGTAGTGTAGTGAGACCGTGTCATTCATACATACAATTGTGTAGAGTAGGGACCGCTCATATAGTTTCAGTGTAGTGTAGTGAGACCGTGTATAGCTAGAGTAGGGACAGTTTAGATAGCATCAGTGTAATGACGGTTGAACAACGTCTATTTGATTGCGTTACTGCTAGTTTAACGCCATTTACTTCTGTGTGCGTTACTGCCAGTTTAACGCCATATAGTTTTGCGTGTGTTACTGCCAGTTTAACGCCATATTGTTTTGTGTGCGTTACTGTCAGTTTAACGCCATATAAGTTTGTTTGTGTTACTGCCAGTTTAACGCCATATAGTTTTGCGTGCCTTACTGCCAGTTTAACACCATATAGTTCTGTGTGCGTTACTGCCAGTTTAATGGCATTTACTTCTGTGTGCGTTATTGCCAGTTTAACGCCATATAGTTATGCGTGCGTTACTGCCAGTTTAACACCATATAGTTTTGCATGCGTTACTGCCAGTTTAACACCATTTACTTCTGTGTGCATTACTGCGAGTTTAACGCCATATAGTTCTGTGCGTCACTGTATGTTTGGCGCATTATATTGTAGTATATTATAGTGTATCCGTGGAGTGTGTCTGTGTAGTGTGAGTAGTCAAATTAAAGTGCACCAAACACCTCTTTACATTGATTAAAGTGCATCTACGTACAGATTTCAACTTCTTCTTTACATTTGCTTATAAGCACCATCCTCTCCCTCCCAATAATGTCTGGGAGGACAACAAGGAAAGGCAGACTTTCCCTTGGCACTGTAAGGGGGCCAGCAACAAATGTGTCCACAGGCAAAGGTGGACGAGGTGGTAAGTCCTCAGGCAGAGCATCATTTCCTCTGTTTAGTGAGTTTGCCCGTGCTATCCAGCCACAGCATGCAGAGGAGGTGGTGGACTGGCTTACTAAACCTTCCTCATCCTCCTCATCCTCTGTCATGCAAGCAGAGACAAGTGTGCAGTTCCCTGCAGTTGCCAGAGTGGATAAACCTGCCTCCTTGTCCACATCTATTCCCACCATAGCCCCAACATCAGCCATTGAGGAGTCAGCTGAGTTATTTGACCACAGCGTCAGCCACTTGCTCCTTGATGATGCCCAGCCATTACTGGATTCAGATGTTGGTTCTGAGGTTGAGGATGACAGGAACATGAGCCTAGAGAGAGGGAGGAACACTGGTAGACAAATTGGCATTCATGTTCCCCAAGCTGCAGCGTATTGCCAAGTTGTCTCCAGTGGTAATTATGAAGATGGAGGAGATGGAGATGATGATGATGAGGTCACTGATGCGACTTGGGTGCCAGATAGAGCAGAGGAGGAAACTGAAGGTAAGACGGCACAACCCCAAGGAGGCCGACATCAAGAAAGAGTAGAGAGTAGACACCCTATTCCATCACATTTTGCAGCTGTCGCGGCACATCTCCCGGCCCACTCCCCAAAGCTCAGCTGTCTGGGCATTTTTCAGCACATCTGCAGCAGATCGCACTGTTGTTATCTGCAAACTGTGTCTCAGGCACATCCAACATGGCAAAAACACCAACCATTTGGGTACCACATGCCTAACAAGGCATTTAACGTTCAACCACTGAGCCCGTTGGTAAGAGCACCTAAAAGCCACACAAAAGGGGCACAAATCTGTCCCTCCTCCTCCCCTTTACCCACTTCAGTCTGCCCCTGTGATACCGAGTCATTACCTCTCAGCAGCCTCCACTGACAGGGATGACGGTATAGCACAAGGTGTCCCAGGTCCTAGCAGCACATCTGCCAGCAGCAAACCACCAGCTGTAGACTGTAGCCAGAAAATTTCTGTGGAAAAAAAATACAGTCCCTGCCACCCACATGCCCAGCGTCTGAATGCAAGCTTGTCAAAGCTGTTGGCTCTCCAACTTCTGCCTTTCAGCCTGGTGGATTCTGCCCCCTTCCGTGAATTTGCACAATGTACTGTACCACAATAGCAGGTTCCCAGTCACTACTACTTTTCAGGTAAGGCCATTCCATCTCTCTACCATCATGTGGAAGGGAATGTTCTGGCATCGTTGGGCAAGGCAGTCAGCCGTAAAATCCACCTTACTGCTGACACGTGGTCCAGCAAGCATGGGCAGGGATGATATATTTAGTTCACAGCACACTGGGTAACGCTGCTTGCAACTCGAGAGGATGCAGGACAGGGCTTGGTGCTGCAACTTATTGTGCCCCCATGTCTCCATACAGCTAATGGTGATGATGCCAGACCTGTGAGCTCTACCCCCTCCTCCTCCGCCACCTCCATGCCCTCCTCTGCAGAATTGTCCTTTGAACATTAGGTACCCCCTAGGCATTCAAAGGTCTGTTCCCAGAGTCAGGCTAAAAGGTGCCATGCAGTGCTTCAGCTGGTGTGTTTAGGGGACAGGAACCACACCGGAGCAGAGATTCTTGCAGCTCTGCAGGGACAGGCCCAGAGGTGGTTCACACCATGCCAGCTGGAGCCAGGGATGGTGGTGTCCGATAATGGCTCAAACCTCCTGTCCGCCCTTAGACTGAGAAAGTTGACACATGTGCCATGCCTGGCATATGTCCTCAATTTGTTGGTGCAGCATTTCCTAAGTACGTACCCAGGGTTGCAAGATGTACTAAAGCAGGCCAGAAGAGTCTGTAGCCATTTCAGTGGGTCATACACAGCCAGTGCTCGATTGGCTGAAATTCAGCGGGGATTCCACCTGCCTGTAAACCGCCTAATTTGTGACATGCCCACCAGCTGGAACTCAACTTTGGGAATGCTGCAGCAGCTATACATGCAGCAGAGGGCCGTCAACAAGTACCTGTGCCAGTACAGCACGACGACAGGCTCAGGACGCCTCTGCTTTTTTCCCCACGCCAAGGGCTGATCATTAAGGATGCATGCACTGTATTGTCACCATTTGAGGAGGCCACAAGGATGGTGAGCAGTGACAGTGCATGCATCAGTGATACAATCCCTGTTGTGTTCCTGCTGGCGCAGACTCTGCGTGGCATTATGGACAGGTCACTGGAGGCAGAGCAGCAGGAGGAAGAGGAGGACTTCCTTTCCTCTCAAGGCCCACTTTATCCAAACACCATCATTCCTATGTCACAGAACACACAGGAGGAAAGAGGGAAGGAGGATGAGGAGGAGGATTCTGGCACTTTCCCAGGCTTCATGTGTCAATCTATAAGCCATGCCTTTCCAACCCCAGGACCCTTGGAAGTAGTACGTGGCTGGGAGGAGGAAGTTCCAAATGCTGTCATCTTGAGTGACCCCGAGGAGTCTGCTTCTCAAGCCTCGGCAAATTTAAGGCGCATGGGTAACCTCATGCTTCAAAGCCTGCAAAAGCACCCAAGAATATGTGGCATAAAGGAGAAGGATGATTACTGGTTGGCAACCCTCCTTGACCACCGTTATAAGGGGAAGGTCTCAGTACTCATCCCGTCCCCACAGAGAGTGCAGAAGATAAAATCTCTTGAGGACACGTTAAAGGGGATTTTATTGAACATTTTTCCTGACTCCAGTAGGTTACAGTGTGGTGAAAAATGTCGTTTTGAGTTTTCTGTTGGTCAAGAGAGGAGCGTTGGGGAAGGTGTCCGCCTAAGTGAGGCATTTCGGAATTTTTTTAGTCCTCGCCGCCCAGTCAGCTTCCACATCCCATCGACAGCATCTGTATCATATGGTGGATGATTACCTCGGGGCCAAAACAGAGATGGAGAGCTTTCCAGCTGACAATCCATGGACTTACTGGGTCATGAGAATAAACCACTGGCCAGAACTTGCCCAGTATGCTTTTGAGTTGTTGGGCTGCCCTGCATCCAGCGTGCTTTCAGAATGGGCATTCAGTGCTGCAGGAGGTTTCATTACTGATCATAGAACACGTCTGTCCACAGACTCCGTGGACCATTTGAGTTTTATAAAAATGAATCAGTCCTGGATTACCAGCTATGAAGCCCCTGATGCTGATGTCACTGATTAAGTCTTTTTGGGATGTGGAATCTCTGCAGGACTTCGAGGCTGCCTAGCTTTGAGGGTTTTCAATAATTTCATTTGGAAGAATGTTTTTGGTATAGGTTTCATGGGCACAATTAACACCCAAAGACCAATTTTTCAGCACCTGTTTGACAGGTGCATATCATTGCAATTTTTTTTGCCTTCATCAAGAGCACCTCTATAGGGTTATGGTGGGAAGGCACCCCCAACACCCAAAGAGTAATTTTTCTGCACCTGTTTGACAGGTGCATATCATTGCAATTTTTTTACAGCAAGGCCAGTTTTTGCTTTCATCAAGAGTACCTCTATAGGGTTATGGTGGGAAGGTGCCCCCGACACCCAAAGAGTAATTTTGCTGCACCTGTTTGACAGGTGCATATCATTGTAATTTTTTACAGCAAGGCCAATTCTTGCTTTCATCAAGATTACCTCTATAGAGTTACGGTGGGAAGGCGTCACGACACCCAAAGACCAATTTTTTCGCACCCGTTACTATCCAAAGTCAAAGTGACACCAGAATGTATCCAAAAAATCTCTAATCCTGTTCCCAGTGCAATACATTGTGGCCTCATCATACACAGTGGCTCCCCAGCTGTTGCTGAGCAAAATAAAGGCAGCTTGCAGAGAAAATGTCATTTTTTTGACTTTATAAATGCAATTATTGCTGCAGCAGATTCTAGACATGGTACAGATCTGCCATTTTACAGGTAGACCAAGGGGACCCCCCAGGCACTATATTGGGAGGAATTTTTCATTTTTATGCTTTCACTTTAAAAATCAAAAAATCACTGCTCATTTAAAAATGAAGTTTTTCGCAAACTTTTTTTTTTATTGATACATGTCCCCCAGGGCAGGACCCAGATCCCTATAACCATTGTATGCCCAATTACTTGCATATAAGCCTTCAAAATGGGCACTTTGGATTTTTGATGTTCGAGTCCCATTGACTTTAATGGGGTTTGAACTTTCATGGTGTTCGAAAGTTTGGGTGCGAACCGAACAGGGGTCCGTTCGGCCCATCCCTAATGCCAACCTGCACCTACCAGTAACACCAGTCAGTGCCCATTAGTGATACCAATCTGTGCCCATCAGTGATGCAAATCGGTGCCACCCATCAGTGCCCATCAGTGCCACCTATCTGTGCCACCTATCATTGCCCATCAGTGCCGCCTATCAGTGCTGCCTACCAATGCTCATCAGTGCTGCATATCAGTGCCACCTAGCAGTGTCCATCAGTGCTGTATATTAGTGCCTCCTCATCAGTGGGACCCCATCAGTGCCCTTCATTGCCACCTCATCATTGCCCATCGGTGCAGCCTTACAAAGCCCATCAGTGCAGCCTCATCAGTGCACATCAGGGAAGGAGAAAAATTACTTATTTAGAAATGTTCTGACAGTAACTAAGAAAAACTTTTTATTTCCTATTACAATCACAGGTGTTAAAAAGAAAATTTTTAGAAAATGGCTATAAAGAGGATTTTTTATAACAAGAGATTGAGACAGTTAAAAGAAAAAGTTTTAAAGAAATTTTGCATACTAAAACTAGAGACATCAAATTTGATAGCGATTTTGCCTTGGTTTTAGATTATAATATCCCAAGGAAGCAGGTTGAAAGGATAATGTGTAAACACTGGGCCATTTTGACACAAGATTAACATTTAAAATCAGTTATACCAGATATGCCATCCTTTATATACACGCACTGGTTTTATGTGATAAAATAACTAAAAGTGTAGTGGATCCTCCAACAATTTAAGACCTGAAGGGCCTGGTATGGAATTTTGGGGACCCCCACGCAATTTTTTTTTTTACATTTTGGTTCGGGGTTCCCCTTAATATTCATACCAGACCCAAAGGGCCTGGTAATGGACTGTGGAGGAATCCCATGCCGTTTTTTCAATTACTTTTATGTGTATTGCCGGGACCGACAATTCATTATAGCCGCGAGTACTTTTAAATGACTTTTTTCCTTTAGAAATGCCATTTTGCTATCGGACTGTTCTAAACACGAGAACCATGTGCAACTTTACAGGCATACTATTGTTATTGCTTCACTATAAGCATTATTAAAATCACTGCTCCCAAAAAAAGCCTGTTTTTAAAACTTTTTTTTGCATTGATACATGTCCCCTGGGGCAGGACCCAGGTCCCCAAATACTTTTTATGATAATACCATGCATATAAGCCTTTAAAATTAGCACTTTTGATTTCTCCCATAGAAAACTCGTTATAGCCGCGAGTACTTTTAAATGACTTTTTTCCTTTAGAAATGTCATTTTGCTCTCGGACTGTTCTAAACATGGGAAACATGCGCCACTTTACAGGCCTAATATAGACACCCCCCAGGTACGAAATTGAAAGGAATATTTCACTTTTATTGTTTCACTTTAAGCATTATTAAAATCACTGCTCCCGAAAAAAAATTCCTTTTTTAAAACATTTTTTTGCATTGATACATGTCCCCTGGGGCAGGACCCAGGTCCCCAAACACTTTTTATGACAATACCATGCATATAAGCCTTTAAAAGTAGCACTTTTGATTATTCATGTTCATGTCCCATAGACTTTACCGGTGTTCGCATGTTTGAACAAATTTTTTGCCTGTTCGCATGTTCTGCTGCGAACTGAACCGGGGGGTGTTTGGCTCATCCCTAGTGCACACCACTAAGAGAAAATATAAAATTTGAGATTGTATTACTTGCAAAACTGAAGGAGGGGTATACCTATTGGAATGTCCCTGCGTTTTTTAGAATATTGGCCACACTTCTTGCCCTTTGGGCGTATGCATTAAAGAACATTTTGTCAGGGAATGCCTGAATGATTAATTTAGTCAGCCAAATAGATCAAATCACAGTGCCAACAATATAAAATACATTTTATAAAATAATTGACTTAAATAAATAATAACTGACTTAATTAATTATTTTGAGTTAATTTTGCCAAGCAGAATTCTTTTAAAAAGAACAAACTAAGATCGATGTAAGTATAGACTGCTGATTATCAAAATAAAGTCATATTTATTACAAGTCACTTTAAGTCACCATAAATAATAGTCAGATTGTGATATAGATAGACACTAAGATATTTGCATAAAAGTTCTAAAATCATCTGTAACAATAGAGTATATAGTTAATAAAATCAACAGTTAATTTCTCCCCGTAGACAACATAACCACTGATAACTAGCAGACAATAATCTGCAGTTTACAGAATTTGACGGTTATTCTCCTGCAGAAAGAATAAGTGTCGAAATACATAAAAAAAGGCACCAATATGGCCCAAGAAAAGAAAAATAACAAAATTAATTTTAAAAACCTGACTCTAATGGTTATTTTATCATGAGAAAAAGACAAAGTTATAGCAAGGATTATTGTAATTCGCCAATAATTTAAGCAAGCAAAATCACCAGAAAAGATATTATGGTTACCCTCTAAGTATCAGGTAGGTTTTTAGGTGGCTGATGACCAGACCCAAAGATGGCTGCCAATTAATGGGTGGAGTTTGTCTTCCCCAAAATGGCATCTAGCTATGCTGGAGCTGTGTACCTGTGGATGTGGTGAGGTGATCTCTAGATGAGGTGTGTCTGCTGATGATGAGTTCCTCAGATGATCCCTCTCAAATGATATATCCTTTTGAGTGTATCTGACTTCTATTTTTATATTGTGAAGACAATGTACAAATAAAACATGCCAGAGGGTAGCCCAGAAGGTGTAACCTTATTCATGTTGGTGGATTTGTTTAATTATCAAACCTGTGTTTGCTTATGTACTAGCTCACTTGGCTACAAAATGGCATCCTAGGATAGGAAATGTCTATCCCAAGTTTATTTGTCCTAGTGATTAACCCCGATATGATAAATTCATACACAGCTTCCTATATGTCAGTAGAATGTAGAATGTCTTGGAGAATCTGGTGATTTTCTATTTTATGGTAGAAGCAATTAAATGGGAGCTTTTCACTATAAAAAAGTTTAATTTCATATATAAATGAGTAACCGCTTGCTGATCGTATACTGTATATATACAGTGGCTCTCCTGCGCAGGATCACATACCTGGTACATAAACCTGCACCTCCGAGCAGTGGTGTATTTAGGTTTTGTGCTGCCCTAGGCCTGACTAAACTCGTGCACCCCCTAATTTAAATATGACCCACCTCTTCCTGTCAAGGCCACACCCTTTCCTGTTTAAGACCTGTCCCAGGCATTTTCCAGTGGGCACACTAGTTCTGAGGGCATTAGGAGGGGGGAGGGGGGCAATGGACTCCCTTAATTTGCAGAGACTGAGCAAAGGAAGGATTAGAGGCAGGAACAAATAAATCCATGTGTTTATTTTTTCTCATCATTAATCAACAGAAATAAAATTAGGATTCCTTAATATGTACAACTGACACAAGAAAAATATTGCAGGAGAGTCCTAGTACCTACCTGCCAGGTACAGGTGACCATGTCAGTGTCCCTTGTGTCTACACCATCCCTAGATTAGAAGCCCTTTGGCAGCTAGGTAAGTGCCATGCAAGTTTCATCAAAATAGTGTAGCTTTCCTTCTACCCTGGGTACCCCATGCTATATAATCTAGTCAGCTACAGTATACATATTAACATTTACCTCCTGTATAGATTACCAGTAGCTCATATCTATGTCACTAAGTCACTATAATATATAGCAACTCCTGTGCCAAGCAAAATAAATAAGAAAAAGATTTTCTAATATTTAACTGCCATATGCATCATTGCAAGCTCGAAAGCCCTTAGGAGTTTCTAGTATATAGAGTATATATATATTAGATTGTGATCACCCAAAGGTTTGCAGGAAAGTCTTACTACCTACCTCCTAAGCGTAGCTGACCATATCAGTCTCCCTTGCATGAACTGTAGCTCCCCAGTGCCGGAAGCATTCATGCAGCCCCAGACAATGACACTCCCACCACCATGCTTGACTGTAGGCAAGACACACTTGTCTTTGTACTCCTCACCTGGTTTCTGCTACACATGCTTGACACCATCTGAACCAAATAAGTTTATCTTGGTCTCATCAGACCACAGGACATGGTTCCAGCAATCCATGTCCTTAGTCTGCTTGTCTTCAAACTGTTTGGAAGCTTTCTTTGCATCATCTTTAGAAGAGGCTTCCATCTGGGATGACAGACATGCAGACCAATTTGATGCAGTGTGCGGCATATGGTCTGAGCACTGACAAGCTGACCCCCCCACCCCTTCAACCTCTGCAGCAATGCAGGTAGCACTCATACATCTATTTCCCAAAGACAAGCTCTGCATTAGACGCTGAGGTTGACCATGGCAAGGCCTGTCCTGAGTGGGACCTATCCTGTTAAACCGCTGTATGATCTTGGCCACAGTGCTGCAGCTCAGTTTCAGGGTCTTGGCAATCTTCTTATAGCCTAGGCCATCTTTATGTAGAGCAACAATTCTTTTTTTTTCAGATCCTCAGAGAGTTCTTTGCCATGAGGTGCCATGTTGACCTTACAGTGACCAGTATGAGAGAGTGAGAGCGATAACACCACATTTAACACACCTGAGACCTTGTAACACTAATGAGTCACATGACATTGGGGAGGGGGGAATGGCTAATTGGGCCCAATTTGGACATTTTCACTTAGGGTTGTACTCACCTTTGTTGCCAGCGGTTTAGACATTAATGCTGTGTGTTGAGTTATTTTGAGGGGACAGCAAATGTACACTGTTATACAAGCTGTACACTCACTACTTTACATTGTAGCAAAGTGTAATTTCTTCAGTGTCGTCACATGACAAAAGGTATAATAAAATATTTACAAAAATGTGAGGGGTGTACTCACTTTTGTGAGATACTGTATGTGGTCTCATGGAAGTGGGTCTTTTTCCATGGGGCCGCATATATGTGTATCTCTCTTTGTGTAGGTCAAGGTCAGGGTCAAAGTTTATGGTCAGCATATTTTGGGTAGAATTATTAGTACCAGTGTCAGTTAGTGTCAGTGTGTCTTAGGCAGGATAAAAAAAATGCAAATTGTGCATCATTGTTTCTGTGTCTTACTAGGTACAAACAAAATACACATGTGTGGTATCGCTGTGATTGTCAAGAGCAGGATAATTTATTTTGGTTTGTTCTTTGGTGGTAAATTATGGTAATAGCAAGAAATATACAGCTAAATGTAACAAATTATCTTTTTTTAACCATTTTGGGCCAGTTTTACTTTGATAATGAAAAATAAATAAATCAGGAGATACAGTGTTACCATTTACATCCAAAAGAAGGCCCAAATTGTCTTGGAAAAAACAAGGTACAATCCACCTGGATATACAAAGTAGTTGTGACAATATGTACAGTTTTACTAACACATGTCAAAGTTGTGCCTAGGCATTAACATTTGTTTTACCCTTAGGTAGTAAGGGGTTAAATAAAAAAAAAAATTATTTCATAATGTTTTTACATACTGTCACCAGCGCAGTACAGTGTCATCATATGACTGGTGACAGTATGTTAAAAGAAAAAAATAATCATTTTGTATCATATGTTTTTTGAATTTTTTTTGTTTTTTTAACATACTTTCATCAGACTAGTTCAGTGTCACCATAGTAACACCGTACTACTCTGAGGTGATTGGGGAATTTTTTTCTACTCTTTGTTTGCTGTTACAGTGAAGATCACTGTAACAGCAGTGTTTAAACTGTCATGGGTTACATTCATAACAACTGTGATTACTAGTGATCTGTGTTTGGCTACAGCTAACCACATGGTACGGGGTGCTGTGATTGGCCCAGGTACCATGCGATAGCTGTGGGCCAATCACAGCATCACTCTATAGGAAGCACAGCTGTTATGAATGACATTCATTCATAGCTACTTTGTTGACATTGTGATCATGTGATGATTCCCAGGTTGCTCAAAGCAGCCGGGTACCGGGAGCCACAAACTGCTATGTCCGGTGGACACAGCAGTCGTGGGAGCAGTGAAATACATGCCCCAAGCCATGATGTACATGTACTGTGCGTGATCCATGCCACCAGCCCACAGTAAATGTACTGTGGGCTAGTGGCAAGTGGTTAAGTATACCCTCTTTTTTATTTTAACAAAAAAAAAAATTGGACTTTACAATGACTTTAACCAGAAGGGTGAAATTCTCTTTTTTATTGATAGAGTAGTGTCACCTGCAGCCTTCTGATTGTGCAATGAAGAAGCAGGTACATATTGATGAGTCATCCCTCTGCTTAGTTTGTTCTCCCCTTATTTCTGGTGTTACCTGCCAGCACATGTGCATGCAGCAGAGCCTGATTAGCTCCTGGTAATGCCCCTCCCACTCCCAATCTGAATACTGCAGTAAAAGGGGTGACAGGAGGATTATAGTATGACAGATTCAGATGTGTTGTAGTTTTGTGCACAGATACACTTCAATTTTTTTGGTTCTATATACTTTTTAATTTTTTTAAAGACATTGGCACAGTGCAAAAATTAAAAATCCCTATCACAAAGAGATAAAATAAAGTATACTGTGCATACATCACATCAGCACCAGTGGTACAATGGGGCTTTTAACTCACCTGCATAGCTGTTGGGAGAATTCTAGGGAGTCAGTGGCTCCACTTTTCTATGGTTGATGGTAGCCTGAGTCATCATCAAAGATCCCTGCAAGTCTTTATGCGTTATACCACACATTGTATCATAATATGGACCTCTGTTGTAAAGAACTTTTTTAGTATTGTTTAATTTGTGTTTTTCAAAGTTATGTGCATTAGTTTATGGAGAGTGTAAATAATATATTTTATTTTAGTAGCATTTGGTTGCATTGTTTGGCCTTCAGCAAGTAGAAATGCTTGAATTTTCTAAGTGGTGGTTTTGAGGTGTATTGGTGGTTGACCTAACAGTCTGCCATGATCTGAATCACCTGCTGGTGGCACTGTGCTTCCCTGAACGGAAGGTTACAATTCCATTGTGCACCAGCAGGTGTCTCCCAGCAGCCAGCTGTGTCCAGTAATGAGTCTATACCTGTTGCTCTTTGCTGGGAGGGTGTATAGGACTTCACTTTTGTTGACTCTGGCTTCAGTGTTTTGGTGCTGCTAGAGCCTGTTACCATTTATCCTGTTCCTGCCCTGGTCGCTGTACTCTGTTTCCTACTGTCCTGTGCCTGCTCTCTATTGTTTCTGGTTCCAGTTTTGATTTCCCCTTCCCATCAGCTCCCTGCACTTCCAGTTTTCCCTGCTTTTCTGCGTTCCCCATTTGTATATATTGTACTGTATATGGCTAGTTGTTAGCTTAGGCTTTATTAGTCAGGTATTCTGTCACTGGGTTTTTTGGTTCACTTGTATTTTTATTGTTGTATGCTGATCTTTGCTGATGCATTTTTGTTTCACTGTAAATAAATTTCACTTAAGCATATATAGCCTGGTCTCAGTTTCTGAGTGTAGCATGCAGACCTGGTCATTTCTGCTGCTGAATCCTGGCACTTCATTTGAAACAGGGCAAGCATGGACAGAATGTTCTTTAATGACCAGTAATTCCTTCCAAGAAGGTTTTGGAGTGTTTCCAAATGCTCTGGATAGACAGACATTGTCAAAGAGGATGGTCTAAGTCTGGTTTTGCCAGGCTGCATTTAGCACAAGCAGTAAGATATAAAGTGGAATTTGCCTGTTTTTGTGTAATATAAAGACATCTATAATTTTATATTGCAGTTTACAACAACAATTCCTATGGAGTATATGTTTGCTGGTGGCGTTCCAGCTGTTTGTGAGAAGATTCAAAGTCAATTGGTAAATCTAGGAAAGCAGTCCAGGCTTTGACATGGGATTGATTTTTATAGTTTATTATGATAGTGCTGATGCTTGGTGATTGGCCATTCAGGTAACCAGTGCTGTCACATGGAGGGCAAGAAGAGAGTTTTTAGACCTGTATAAATTTGAAGTTGCTTCTATGAGCTTACATCCAACATCCTCTCTTTATTCTAGGCAGCCAAATGGGGAAAGAAACAGAGCAAAGATAAAGTGACTATGTACTGCCAGGGTTATGCTGCGTACACACGAGCGGACTTTATGGCAGACTTGGTCCGGCGTACTGGATTTCGTCAGACAATTCGATCGTGTGTGGGCTCCAGGGGACTTTGTTTGCTCCAAAGTTGGACGGACTTAGATTTGAAACAAGTTTTAAATCTATCTGACGGACTCTTCTTTCTAGTGGACAAACCGGTCGTCTGTGTGCTAGTCCGACAAACTCAAACTGATGCATGCTCTGAAGCAATTACAAGACGGAAGCACTCGGTCTGGTAAAACTAGCCTTCGTATTGAAGCTAGCACATTCCTCTTCTGTGATCTTTTAATACAGCGATTTTTTTTGGATTTATAATGCGAGAGGAATGAAGTTGTTTTTCTGCTTTATATTCACACAGAGTTCTCACAAACTACTTTCTTCATGATGTATCCTCATGCCATGACTAATATGATATTTGTAAAAAGACAGATCTCCATAAATAAAAACTTTTAAATTAGATTTTGGACTCATCTTTATTTTTTTTTGTGATTTCAACACTTATCTATTTTACAATGTGTGCTAAATTATATGGATTTTCCTTGTCAAAAGAAGTTTATTGAGTATACAATGTTATAAAGATACATAAAGTAAGTTTACAAGGATCTATAAAGTAAGCTCATTGTTTTACAGTAGGGTTTATATAGGTAAATATCATGAAATTTCAAATATTAAACATTGGGTTCACGTAAACCTAAATTAAAGATATATATCATTTCCTTAGTTACTTTAGTAGGTATTTAAATGATTTATACCTACTATACATATTGTTTACAAGTAGAGTGTATATAGGTCAAATAAATTCTGATAATGAGCTTTAATCGTAAGGTGGAGAAAAGGAAAGAGAAAGAAGAAAAAGGGTTGAAAGGTAGAGGTATGGTCCACAAGGTTGTCCCGCTCGTCAGTTTATTATTCTTTTTAGTTCTCTTTGAAGCCTTAGAATGGGTGTCTCTGTAAGTCATTTAATCTGTTACCATGGCAACAGGACAGAGTCATTGAAGTTTGACAGGAACTGTTGTTTTATCCAAGGATGCCAAAGTTTTTCAAATTTTGGAATTTGATTTTGATCGATGGCTACCATCTTAGCATGGGACATTGTATTATTCATTCTGTGAATTGTTTCTGCTAGTACCAATGTAGGAGATTTCCATGCCTTGGCCACTGTTTGTTTTGCAGCCGTTATTAGTTGGATCATAAGTTTGAATTGAGAGAGTGTTAACCATTCCGGTTTTAGATTAAGTAAAGTTAAATATGGATCTGGTTGTATTATTTTTTAAAATATTTTAGATGCAATCACGAAGACTTCCTTCCAGAAGGTTTGGATTACTGGGCACGTCCACCATATGTGTAAATATGTGCCTATTTCTGGGCATCCTCGAAAACAAAGAGCTGAGGTATTAGGTGAATATTTTGCCACTCTAGCGGGTACAAGGTACCAGCGAGTTAGGACTTTATAATTTGTCTCCAGTGCTAAGATGTTGGGTGAAGATGACTTAGATGTGAGCCATATGTTAGACCAGTCCGTGTCTTCTAAAGTTCGTCCCAGGTCCTCCTCCCACCTCTGAACGTAAGAGGGTCTATTAAGATTTGCTACTCCATATAATTGATTATAAAGTGATGAAATTGTACCTTTAGCAAATGGATCTTTTGTACAGATTGATTCAAAAATGGATAATTGGGATAATGGTGTATCCCCCTTTAGGAATGGTGTATAGAAATTTTTGATTTGGAGATATCTAAATATCTCAGAGTTTGGTAGATCATATTTTTCTCTAAGCGATGGGAATGAAAGGAATGATTTAGATGCTATGAAGTCATTTAGTGTCTGAATGCCTGATGTTGTCCAAGCTTTAAAAGAATTTGGGTAGATCCGTGCCGGATAAAAGGCCGGATTTCTGATAAAAGAAAGGAGAGGATTGTGTGGAGATTGTAACTGATATTTGGTTTTTAGTTTATCCCAGAGAGATAAGAAGTGTTTAGTTATGGGATTATGAATTTTAAAGCGGTCTTTAGGATCAAGCCATAATAAATTTGATATTAATAGAGGGTCATTTTCTGAAGCCTCTATAAATACCCATAATGGGATTTCCTGTTTTGCATGGTATTTGGACAGACTGGCCAAATGTGCTGCTCTGTAGTAGTTAGTAAAATTAGGGTATCCCAGGCCTCCTTTATTTTTGGGAAGATGTAGTGTGTGTATAGGTATACGTGGTTTAGAAGAGCCCCATATAAACGAAGTTGCTCTTTTTTGTACTGTTCTCAAAAAATAGGAAGGAATTGGAATAGGGAGGACTCTGAATAGATAAAGCAATTTGGGTAGAATAGTCATTTTGATTGCATTAATCTTCCCTATCCAGGATAAAGGAAGTTGCGACCATTGTTTTATTAGATTTGTGATCTGTCTTAATACAGGAGGATAATTGGTTGAGAATAAGTCAGAATGAGATGCTGTTAAATGAATTCCAAGATATGGGATTGATTTTTCTGCCCATGTGAATGGGAGTGCAGCCCTAGCCGGGATCAATTCCATGTTTGTGAGTGAAATATTAAGCACTAGGCATTTTTTAGGATTAATCATAAGGCCGGATAGGGCTGCAAATCCATCAAGAGCTGGTATTAAGTTAGGACCAGAGACCTGTGGTGATGATAGAAAAAGTAATATATCGTCTGCAAATATACATAATTTGTGTGTAATACCTCCTACTTCAATGCCAGTTATAGTTTGGTTTGTTCTGATGTATTGGGCCATGGGTTCGAGTATAAGGGCAAATAATAAGGGAGATAATGGGCAACCCTGTCGGGTACCTCTTTCGATATTAAAGGCTTCAGATTTGTATCCAGCATATTTTATATAGGCTTTGGGTTTATTATATAATGCTTTGATCCATGTTAAAAAGTGGGGTCCAAAACCCCATTTTTGTAATGAATATTGCATATATTGCCAGGATACTGTGTCAAATGCCCTCTTAATATCGAGAGATAGAAAACATAAAGGGATTTTCTGTTTTTTAGCAATATGTGCCAATAACACTGCCCTGCGTATATTATCGCCTGCCTGTCTATTTGGCATGAAGCCTACTTGATCTCTATGTATTAATTTTCCTATAATGCTATTGAGGCGTTTTGCTATTATTTTTGCTAATAATTTAATATCGAGGTTTAACAGAGAGATAGGCCGATAATTCACACAGGAAGTATCATCAGAAAGGGGTTTTGGGATCATACAAACAATTGCCATTAGTGTTTCTTGCCGAAAAGAATGTCCATCTAAAAGTTTGTTAAAAGTTTCAGTGAGAATGGGAGAGAGTATTTCTGAGAATGTTTTATAGTATAAAGCCGAGTAGCCGTCTGGGCCTGGTCTTTTGTTAAGTTTTAGGTCTTTTATGGCGTTAGCAACTTCATCTATAGTTATAGGCTCATCCAAACTGCTTTTTTGATTCCGAGATAACTCAGGTAAGGTTATTTTTGAGAAGAAGGATTCAGCTTCTGTAGGATTAAATTCATTGTTTGTCTTGTATAAAGTTGCGAGATGTGAGTGAAATTTATGGACTATTTTAACTGGATTACAAGTGTAAACATTTTTTGATAATTTCAAACGTATTGGTTTGAAAGATTTGTTAGTTGAATTTAATGCCCGAGCCAAATATGTACCTGGTTTGTTTGTATTCATGTAGAAATTGTGTTTGGAGCGTTTGAGGGATTTATCAACTGACTCAGTGAGAAATAGATCGTATTCCAATCTAGATTTTTCCAGATGAGATTTTGTACTCTGAGATGGATTATCTTGAAATGATATGTAGGCTGCATTAAAATTGAGTTCTAGTTTTTTTGCTAGATTTTTGCGTTCCCGTTTAAATAGTGCCATTTGTCTTTGTATTGTACCACGCAAGACAGGCTTATGAGCTTCCCACAGTGTTATTGGGGAGATGTCTGTTGTATTATTAATTGATATGTATTCCTTTAAAGCTTGTTCAATAGCCATCTGATGTAGTGGGTGTTTGAGCATTATGTCCAGTAAGTACCACGTTGGGTCATACGCTTTTGGTATGGCTGAGGCTATAGTAGTGTATACTGCATTATGGTCAGACCACGGAATCGGAATTATATCTGATGCAATAATTTCTGGTATCATTCCTATTGTTAAAAAAATATGATCTATTCTGGTGAAGGTTTGATGAGGGTGCGAGAAATAAGTGAATTTCTTTTTCATTGGGTTACTTTCTCTCCATGAATCTACCAGATTGTATTTGGAAAGAAGTTGAGAAAAAGGTAATCTAGAGGTTATTTTGGATGGTGTAAAAGGTGATTTATCTAGAAATGGGAGAAGGACCTGGTTCGAATCCCCACACATTATCACTGTTCCTATTTTGTGTGTATTAATCACTTGTAATATATGTGAGAGGAATGGTGTAGGTGTTTGTTAGGAGCGTAGTAGGAAATCACCGTGATTGCTGTATCCATTATATAACCCATGAGTATCAGGTATCTACCTTCTGGGTCTTTAATTTCTGATGATAAGGTGAATGGTGTGGATCGGTGAAATGCAATTAGAGTTCCCCTTTGCTTGGTACAGGCAGAAGCCGTGTAAATTTGTTGATAAAAAGGAGAAATATATTTTGGAGTAGAATCTTTGGTGAAGTGTGTTTCTTGGAGGCATACTATGTGAGCCTTCTTGTTATGGAAAGTACGGAAGGCTTTGGTCCTTTTTTGAGGGACATTTATTCCCTGAACATTCAGGGAGAGTATATTCAGTGGTGCCATGGCAATAGATCAAATAGTTTTGACTTACTTTTTGTTATGCAGAGCTGACTGCGCAGATCAACCTGTGTGGACTGAAGAGATGAATAGATAGAAAAGAAACCAGTGAATTCTGGAGTAAAGAGTAAACAAAAAACATATGAGATTAGATGATACATTGTATAAATTATTTTTTGCAAGTAATCACAATTTACCCGTAAAAGAGAATAAATATCTCTCTCAGGGGAATAAGTGCCTTCGTCACACTCCCACACAATATGGTTGGGAGAATGAGGAGGGCTAATGGGGGTACACGGATCTTCCGCTTACAGGAGAGAAGTGCTATGTCAAAAGACATCAAAATGATGTTTCATTAATTGGAGTGCAGAATATAGTTTTTGTTGAAATTATTTATTCCAGGGTGGTTGTATATGGTTAGTCTTGCCCTAGGCTAAATAATTCAGTTAGAAAGGTACTGTTAATAACTTTGGTATTGATGAAGATAGTTTGAATTATTTTGGGATTTTAACCCTTTTAGAGTAAACAATTACATATTTTATTCATATGTAACTGTTTAGATATGTTAACTCATAAAATTGAGGTTGTATTGCTTCAGATTAGAATAAACAAAAACATAATTCTAGGAACTAGTTAGGTAATAATATATTTGTTTTAAGAAAAGAAAGAAAAAGCTTCCATTACTTCTGGATTATTGAACATATTTGTCCTAAAAAGTAATAAATCTATTGTTATTACCTGATAATATATAACTGAACAAGAATTTCCTTATTTCACTTATATATTCTAAGGCTATATGAATCAGAAGTAATAAGAAATATAACTGGAATGTAACATGATCCCACACAGTGTGTGACTATCAGAATGCAGTTACATTCAGTTATAAATATAGGTTTTTTATAGAGAACCATCTCTTAGTATAATAAATGAAGAGATATCAGGAATTAGGATGTCAGTCCATTGAATCTTCTTGGTCCATGGATGATGTGGCATAACGGCCTCTTTTGTGAGAATGATGATTCCCATTTTGTTCTGAAATTTTCTGGGTGCTGCCTGAAGGTGAAGATGATGCCATTCTTCTGCGTGTGGGGGAGTTGCTGCTTGTGGGTTCTGTCAGATTTAATTTTAAAAGGGTTTGTTGTAGTTCATCTGCTGATCTGCTTCTGTAAATTGTACCTTGGTAGTTAAATCTGACTGAAAAGGGGAAGCCCCATTGATACATAATGTTGTGGCGTTGCAGTTCCATTAGTTGGGGTTTCATGGATCGTCTTTTAGTAATAGTAAGTTGGGATAGGTCAGCAAAAATTTGATAATTGTGTCCTTGAAAATTAAGTTCCTTTTTTTCTCTTGCAGCAATTAGTATTTGTTCTTTCGTTCTGTAATAATGACATTTTGTGATTATATCACGTGGGGGTCCATCTTTTTTTTTGGCTGTGAGGGCTCTGTGTACTCTGTCCAGTTCTAAACGTTCAATAGGGATATCTGGCTTTAGTTCTTGTAATAGAGCAGTAATAGTAGATTGCAGGTCTGTCACAGTTTCAGGTATTCCCCTTATGCGCAAGTTTGAACGTCTGGCTCTATTTTCATAATCTTCGAGCTTAGTTTGAAGTATTAAATTCTCTTTTTTTAATTGTTCCAATTCTGTTATATTTTCTTGGGTTGTAATTTCAATTCCATTTTTATTTCTAAGGCTGCGGTGCGGTTTCCCAGCTCTCTTATTTCTTTGGTTAGGCTTTTTGTTATTTGGTCTGAGGTTTGTTTTAAAGCCTTATGAAGCATCTTTTCAAATTGTAATAATATTACTGCGGATACTGAGGAGGCTTGTGGAGAAGTTTGTGAGAGGATTTGTTCTGTATCTGACTCAAATGGAGAGTCTTGCTGTGACATTTTCTGTCTGTGAGAGCGCCCTGATGCTGTATCTTGTGAGGTGACTGGAGCTGCTTCAGCTGCAGTGAGTGCCTGTGAGCTCTTTGTGAGGTGATTTTTATTTCTGCCACGGTTTCCTCCCAGTACCATATTTCCTGCCCAAACTTTCACAGTTTGTTCCCTGGGGCAAAAAGGTTCAAATGGATACCTTTTGAGCCTGCAGGCTCCGCTTTGTCCTTCTCTTCTCTCCTCAGCGGTGTGGAGCTCTAACAATGCATGTCTGCTCTGCTAGGCTCCGCCTCCTGCCTGAAATTATATGGATTTTCAAGTTACCACAATAACCTTAATATTTTGTGTTGTTTTAATGAACCTTAATGAGGTTGTTGTCCCTTGTTCATTAGACATAGGTGGGTGTATTTTGCAAAGGCAAATTCATTTTTCACTACAAGTGCAAATTCTACTTGGAATTGCACAGAAAGAGCATTTTGAAGTGCCTTCACTGTGGATCCGAGGGGCACATGCAAGGAACCCAAAAAAAAAAAAAAAAAAAAACTTTTTATTGCACATGATTGTATGTTAAAATCAGCAGAGCTTCATTTCATTTCAGCTCTTCCCCTCAGATTTACAGCGACTGCACTTCCAACAAGTGCACTTGCTGTGCAATTTCTAAAGTGAACTTTTCACTAGTACCTTTCACTTGATATTAGAAATGATTTAGCCTTTTGTCAAAAACACACATAGGGGTTGATTTACTAAAGGGAAAAAGACTGTGCACTTTGCAAAGTTGCCGTTGTCCTCTGCAAGAGCAGTTGCTCCAGAGCTTAGTAAATGAGCAGAAGCTCTGCTGACTTCCATCATCCAATCATGTGCAAGCAAAAATGCTGTTTTTCGAATTTTCCTTGCACAGGATTGGGTACTCTTTGCAAAGTCAAGCCTTACCTTTCTGAAGCTCTGGAGCAATTGCACTTGCAGAGGGCAACTGCCCTCTGCAAAGTGCACAGTCTATTTGCTTTTCTTAAATCAACCCCATAGTCTTTTTGACCTGTACCTGCCTACTCCCAAACAAAATGGCGTTTTTAAATAAAAACACATAGTCAATAATGTAAGGTAACAAAAAAATCTATTTATTTTGGTAAAAAAAAAATTAGGAAGGTGACACTGGAGACACTTTTAGAATCTGTGAAGCCTTTCGTCCCCCAGGACACACATCAAGTTTTAGGACAAGAAAATTGGTATCTTGCGACTAGAGTCTTCCATGGAGCCTTACCTGCACGCTTCTCTGCAGCCTTCCCTCCACGCTTCTCTGCAGCCTTCCTCGGAGGTTGTGCCTCTGGTGGTGTACTTGGGGCAGGAGGAGGAGGAGTGGCTTCATCTGCCAGATATGTGGTAGCAGTAAGCTCCCCTCTCAAGCCCTTCTGAAATGCCTGAAAAATCAGACCCTCACAGAGGAGGCGTTGGCCCTTTTCCAACTCCAGCAATCTGCTGGCTATATAGGTGCCATACGCCTCCTCTGCATTGGGTGGTGTACTCAGGATTTGGCTTGCTTCCCATATGAGGGCTAGGGATTCCTACTCAGTTTGTGTCATACTCCTGGGCCTTTGGTGGAGAATGCGGAGGGGAGGCACCTGACACTCTATGCGGCTTCTACTTGGCCCAGCCACAGCCTCCTCCTCTCTCCCACTGGGCAAGGCCTCCTCCTCTCTCCCACTGGTCAAGGCCTCCTCCTGGCTGAGGTCATCCTGTGTCAAAAAAAGGGACATAGTTGTAATTTTGTGTTACGCAATCACACACAATTTTCAGCTCATGACTTGCAAATATAATTCTCAACAAATAGTAAAGGCTATCTATTTGACACCACCATTATTTCAGGTGATCATCAATATCTGAAGAGAAGTATATTTTTGGCCACTACTGTCTAGTGATATGTCTACATATTAATATTTGTGCTGAAGTCATTTTTTAGGAAGCACTTAAAAAATTAACATGTTAACATCATTAATAACATTTACACAATCACAAATTACACAAAAAAGGATACCTGGCTGAAGCTGGGCACATCAACTTCATCAATGCTGAAAAGGCCCAGTTCTTCCTGGGACTCCTCAGCTGGGGTGGAGGTGGATGGAAGGCTGGAGGGCAGAGTGGAGGGAAGGCTGGAGGGAAGGGTTGAAAGTGATTGCCTGGCTTCGGTCTGGTCATCCAGGAATCGCATTTTGTGTTAGTACCACAACTTGGGTACATATACTTGGTCAGCTGCTGCACCAGATCTGAGCGACTCCTGGATTTTATTGTGTTCCCGCTTATACATGTTTTGCAAGATACCAATTTTCTTGTCCACAAAATTGAGGTCTGCCTGGGGGACTCGAGTCTTCACAAATTCTAAAAGTGTGCCCAGTGTTGCCTTCCTTATATCCCTATTATAATATAGTGGGTGTTTGACCTCCCACAGGTTTTTCTTTTCCTGATAGAGCTCAATAAATTGGGATAAAAAATTCTTCCTCTTTAAAGGGATTCATTGTTTCTGAAAGACAAGACACCAGATCCAAACTAATGTCAGTCACAAATCACAGGATTATTTTGGTTTGTAATCTAGGGAACACATACATACACACACACACACACACACCAAACACACACACCCCCACTTTACTCTTACCTTCATCTCTGACGCTCGCTACTTCCGCACGGACATACGTAGGCCATCGTAATAGCTTTATATACAGTGTGCATGTGTCATGCTCCGCCTGCGTCGCCCGCCCCTGACATTCTTTAGTACAATTTGTCCCCGCCCCTTCACTCTTCGTTGCGCAGTGGGAGTAGATAGATAAAGATGGCGGAGAGAATCAGTGGAAGTAGCACGGAGGAAAGTCCGGAGCTACAACCATCCACATCCCGGAGGAGATATAAGGCCACCAACATGGCTTTTGAAGAGATGGTGGAGATGGTGTCCATATTGAGAAGGGAGGACTACGATGGCAAAAAAGGACCGTATACACGACCGAATATGCGTAAGGACAAAATAATGTCCTCAATTGTCACCGCTCTAGAAGCTAAATTTGGCACAAAACGGTCGAAAGAACAATTGAGGAAGCGGTGATCTGACATCAAAAGTCGGGAGCCAGAACAATATTGGCGAATAAAGAAGCTGCTTAAAAAAAGTAAGTACTTGTTGTGTTTTCCTATTGAGATACTTAACTTGCATACTGATCCATATTTTTTGACTTTCTACAGCATCGTTCGTAAAGACCGTTCTTTGCAAAATACATATGATACTTTAGAAAATGACGTTATTTTTTCGCCAAATACGATGGGACAGGGTTGGACATACATTTATGTCTTGATAATTTGTCCAATTCCCACAATTTGTTGATGTGCTGTAGATGTGTTGGAAAATATAATGCTTCTTCAAAAATGATTCAGTGTAATGTAAGGACAGGACACAGCAGCTGTTTACACATCTGGACTCACGAGCACTATAATGTACTATGTGACCATAAATAAATTTTAGAGGGGTAATACACATAGGAGATCATTGAGGTGTCTGCATCTGTGAAACTTGCCAGAAAATGTGCATTGTTTACAATTGTTGTTCAGAGGGAATGTTCATCCTGTCTTCTAAATTTTTGATGACAAAAAAAAGGCAATTGGCCACAACTCCTAACCAACGTTTCAGATTATTTGATAAAATCAAAAATATCACTGTGTTTTAACTATACCTTTTGTTCAATTATCATAGGGGAGAAAAGACTCAGACAACAGTCCAAGGATCCCAGGACCCCTCCAATCACCAGCCTGAGGCAGAAGATACCCCAAGCCCCAGCCCAAGACCACGCCCACCCGACGACCTGGAGGAAGGAGAGGTGGAGGAAGTGTGCGAGGTTTCAAGCCCACCAAGTGAGTGACTGACACCCCAGCTTAAGTTAATGTATTTTGGCGTGCATATTGTAACCCTTGTTTTTATTCACTCATTTTAGGTGAGTTTCTGGTTGTGGAAGGCCAAGCGGCAGAGCCATTCACCACAGACAGTGCCCAAAGACTGATTGGCCAGATAATGCTGTGGAATGGCCAAAGAGATAAAATGCGTGACCAAATTCACAGCATGCAACTTCGCCTGGATTCCATGTAACAGGAAATGAAGAACATGATTGATGTTTTGGGCAGAATATAATAACGTTTTGCCTAAAAACATCAATCATGTTCTTCATTTCCTTGTGAAGTTTGTTTTCTCTAGAAAATTGTTTTAAATTTTTTTGGTGATACCCAAATTTTCATTTTGATGCACATGGTGTGTCATCATGTGCTATCTTCCATCATGGGTTATCAATGTACTTGTTTTGTGTTTGCAACCCCTTCATCCTCAAAATGATTTTGTGGTGATAGGAACAAAAAGGGATTGCACACACAAAACACGTACATTGCTCACCCATGATGGGAGATAGCACATGTTGACTTGACCCTTTTGTAATGCTCAATTTTGAGCATATTCAAAATGAACGATTTCCAAGGGTGACATCACATGCACCATTCTTTAAATGTTGAACTTTGTAAGTTCTTTAATGTTTTGGTATGTTTTTAAAAACACTGTTGTGAATGTAAATATTTTTATCAAGGTCTATTTTTGCAAAAATATGCCTTTAATAATGTTAAAAAAAATATATTTTTACACCAAAAAAAATATGAAAAAAAAAAATAAAAACAAAAAAAATATTCAAAAATGCACCTTTCAATGTGCACACAGTAAAAAGTTTTTACTAATACAATGTGTGTGGCTGATTATTTCAGAAAAATAATTTTCTTTTTTTTTGGGTGGTTACAGTGACAAAGGGCCTGATTAACTAAAGGTAAATGCACTTGCCACTACTACAAGTGCACTAGGAGACAGACAAAACTAAATGCAAACAAGAATAAAAACAAGATATTTTTGATCAATTATTTTTATTGTATTTTTTGGTAAAATTAAAGCTGTTGCTGAATAGCAATGGCCCCCCGACCATTAAAATAATTAACATAACGCTCACGCACTTGACGTGCGGTTCGGGGGGCCAAGCCAGTACAGCCAATTTGTAGGCCTGTCATTGTTGTATCTTGTTCCAGTCCGGCCTCAGGCCCAACAGAAGAAATATATGTAGCTGAATGTCTCCTTAAAAAGTTATGTAGGATGCAGCAAGCAAGTATGACGTAATTTAGTTTATAGTCCGCCAGATTTATTGCTGAAAGGAACAAACTGAACCAGCTGGCCAGAATCCCAAAGGCATTCTCCACAACTCTTCTTGCTCTGGCCAGCTGGTAATTAAATACCCTCCTCTCAAGGGTGAGTGTCCTTTGGGGGAACGGCCTCGTCAAGCGCTCACCGAGAGCAAACACGTCATCAGCGATAAAAACTGAAGGGAGTCCATCAACATTCTGGTCATCAGCTGGCAATCCCAGGCCACCAGTCTGGAGACTCTGGCACAGCTCGGTCTGTGCAAAGACTCCTCCATCAGACATCCGGCCGTTCTTCCCCACATCCACAAACAGAAAGTCCAAACGTGCCGAGACCACCGCCATCAAAACTACACTATGGAACCCCTTGTAGTTATAGAAATAAGACCCCGAATGCGGTGGTGGCACAATCCGGACATGCTTCCCATTAATCGCCCCGACACAGTTGGGAAAGTCCCAACGGTCAGCGAACTGGGAGGCCACAGTCTGCCATTCCTGTGTACTGGAAGGAAACTGTGGAGTGAAAAAAAAAAACATTAAGATAAGGACTTTTAAACATAACTTGTATATCAGATTACACAAAAACATTAGTGAACAACAGCAGTCAAACATTATTAATATGTGTGTTTGTAATTGAAATTGTAAAAAACATAAGGCCCACTTATAAGATTAATCACCCGCTCTGATGGCCCATTGATCCATTTGAATGTGGGGGGAGGGGTTCTTATTAGGTTAACAAACACACCTGACTGTTTTAAACATTTATGGAGTGGGGGAGGGGTTCTAATTAGGTTAACAAACACACCTGACTGTTTAACACATTTGTGGGGTGGGGGAGGGGTTCTAATTAGGGTCAAAAACACACCTGACTGTTTAAAACATTTGTGGGGTGGGGGAGGGTTTCTAATTAGGTTAACAAACACACCTGACTGTTTAAAACATTTGTGGGGTGGGGGAGGGATTCTAATTAGGGTCAAAAACACACCTGACTGTTTAAAACATTTGTGGGGTGGGGGAGGGGTTCTAATTAGGTTAACAAACACACCTGACTGTTTAAAACATTTGTGGGGTGGGAGAGGGGTTCTAATTAGGGTCAAAAACACACCTGACTGTTTTAAACATTTGTGTAGTGGGGGAGGGTCAAACAAGACAATGGAGCAGACAATATACATTGTTCAAGGGACTATAGGCTAGAGATATAAATGGACCCAGGATTGCATGGTGGGGAGGTTATTGAAGGTAAATATGCATGTAGGGCAATAAATGATTAATGTCCAAAAACAGGCATGCATGAAGATAAAGGGGACATTCACAGCATATTGAAAGCATGGCAATTAGGTAAGGAGGACATTTATACAATACATTAGCAAACATTTAATACATATCATGTCATGTTAAAGGATAAAACTTACCTTCATATAGTCCTTCTGCAGGACCTGAATGATGGCAGAACAAGTCTCTGGGATTATTATCCCCAGAGCCTGGGGGGAGATGCCTGTCGAGAACTTCATGTCCTGAAGACTTCTCCCAGTCGCCAAGTAACGTAACGTGGCAACTAGCCTCTGCTCCGCACTGATGGCTTGCCTCATGCAGGTATCCTGCCTGCTGATATAGGGGGTCAGCATAGCCAGCAGACGCTCAAAAACGGGGTCCGTCATCCTAAGAAAATTCCCGAAATTCTCAGGATTATTCTCACGGAGCTCACGGAGCAAAGGCATGTGCGAGAATTGGTCACTCTGGCGCAACCAATTCTTCATCCATGAACTCCTCCTCGCCCTGTTCATGGACTGGACTCGGGTCAAAGTATTAACCCCAACACCAAGTCCCCATGCAGCACGAACTCGAGAACGAGTACGTCCACGCGACATGGCTTCAAAACGGTCGGCTGGTCAAACAAACAAACTCATAACAAAGGCACTGAAGAACAGCAAGGCCTATGAAGAACGACCTGAAAATCAGAAACGAGCAGACCAGAACGGCCTGCAAGGCAGGTTACGAACTGACCAACACGCACTGAAAAGCAGATACAAACCTCACAAGCACAAACTAAACCACAGAAAACGATCGAAATAAGCTGAAGTGTGAAAAGCGCGAATCGTCTCTAACCAAACTTCTACTAACACGAGATAAACACGAGATTAGCAGAAGGAGCCCAAAGGGTGCCATAGTGGGGCTTGAACTTCCTTTTTATAGTCCCGTCGTATGTGCTATACGTCACCGCGTTCCAAACCAGCGGACTTTTGCAATGATCGTGTGTGGCCAAGTCCGTCCCTTTTTAAGTCCGACGCAAGGAGCTGACAAAGTCCGGCGAAAAGTCCGCCGAGCAAAGTCTGCCGTAAAGTCCGCTCGTGTGTACGCGGCATTGGGGAAAGCACAGGTCCATTTTATTCTTGTTCACTGAAAAAAAAATGGTAGTGTGGGCAATACTTATCCATACTCGTTTTGATGTAATGTTTACCATTTATTGTCATTCTTTAGCCAGAATTTTTTTAATTGCCTGACATTTTTAGTTTAAAGCCAGGTAAAATTCTGATTGATTAATTGACCTTCAATGCAATGCTATTTTGTTTTTTAGGGAGGCAGGTTATATTACAGGTTCTTTTAACAAAAAACAGACAACAGACAAAACAGAATCTAACTTAGAAGTCAGATGTCTTGTGGTAAACTTCTAAAGATCTTGTCTTACAGATTCTTAAGACCCTCTCCAGGTCTCCAGCGTGCAACCTATTTTATTTTTTTTTCTTTTCTTTATCTTTTCTATTCCTACTGCTCAGCTTCAATAAAGTTTAGCAAAGATCAATGATTATGATTCCAGTATTGAATTATAGTTCTTTGAAATTGTAATGCTTTCCTTATGTCCTCTATGCAAAACAAAGTCTTTATTCTAGTCTTTTGAAATCCTTAGGGCCTACTTTTTTCTTTTTTTTGTGGAACTTTAGAATTAGAAGGGCTATTTAAACTCGATGAGATGACAAAGGAAGTGTGCAAGTATAAGACTACTCTGAATATCTGACAAGATCAACAAGTGTTTTTGCACTTATCAAATAGATATAACAAAATGCTTTCAAGGCCATATTTAAAAAAGTTTGTGCCAAAATACCAATATAAGTATATACTGTAGGTACAATTCAAGAAAACATATGTTACTCCCCATGTTCAAAATATTTTAAACAGACATTATTGTTCATTTGCTTAGACCTGTATATTGCACCAATGGGTTTTAATTTGGACTGTATATTATCTGTGACTCCAGATAAAATAATAAAATCCTTGAAAGGACCATCAGTTGAAAATGTTTCTTTCACACTTTAAGGACAAAAATCTATAGTCATATGAGAAATCTCCATTCCATATGTTGCAGTCATCAATAATATATGGTTATAAACGCCCCACATGGGGCATGATTTTCCAAGCAAGGCACATATAATACTTTATTATCTATCATGTGGTAATGGTATCTATATGATGAAGATTCATGTGTTCCTTCCCAGATTCATATAGGCTAAGGTATCATCAAAGAGAGCATCCAAAAGCCCTATAAAGTGGGATGTTTTCGGAAGGAAACAGACTCGAGTTTGAACCCAAATCAAATACAATATGTGCAGTGCCACCATATAATCCAAAAAAGCAACATGGGTGCTGGATATTTCCATACAGATGATACAATTATATACAAGGTTGCCAGCTAACTATGCAAAGCAATAGGAACATGGCTTTCCAAGCATTGTCCATGTGGTGACAGATAATGCTCCTATAGCATCCATGCTTCACACACAAAGTCCAACCATAAAAATTGGCGCAGGCATCAGGTTCAGGCCATCAATGGAACAAAACCCTTTTTCTTTACTCTTCCTTCGCCCAAGAAAAGGCCTGGGAGTCAAAGACAAGGAGCCTTTTGTACAGACATCCTCATCAGGAGAAGCTTGGGAGGCAAGGACACTCCTCAGATATATCCTCTCTAAGCTAAGATGAGGGAATGAAGGACCCTTTTAGAAAAACACCCCATATATTTTTCCACTTCCTTAGCCACAACTCAGTAAAAACCCCTCAGCGATTGACAAAAGCAGAATACATATTCATAACTAAATACACTGTAATTTCTCATTCTAAATAATATAGGGATGAGCTGAATGTACCCAGATTTGGTTCGATGCAGATTTGGAAAATATGACTGAGGTTTGGATCCCAAATCCAAACCCCATGGAAGACAATGAAAGCTAAATCTTAGAAATCTGTAATGGCCATTTTCTAAGCTAACAGGCAAGTAGTTGGCACACAAAGGGCACCAGGAACTGTCCAGTGACCTGAAGTAAATGAAAAAAAGGGATACATAATTATATACTGTATTATCAACAAGTAATTTAACAATTTTCCAGAAACTTGTGGAAAAAAAACGACATGTTCAAAAGACTCATTATGCCTCATAGAATATACATTGGGTGTTTGCTTTCCAAAATCGGGTAATTGTGTGGGCATTTTCATTGTCCTGGTGCTCCAGGGCCCTCAATAGTGTAATAGGTAGTGCTGCTTGGATGTTGCGCCTCTCTATGAGACTAGGCTGTGAAAAAGTCTCACACATGTGATATTGCCATACTCAGGAGGAGTAGCAAAATGTATTTTGGGGTGTAATTCTTGCTATGTCCATGCTGTGTTTTAGAAATATCTTATAAATATACAACATTGTGTAAAAAATATATTTAATTTTCTTTCTACATTTTCCAAAAACTTGTGAAAAAAAAATACATATTTAAAAGACTCATTATGCTTTATAGAATATATATTTGGGTGTTTTCTTTCCAAAATGTTGTCATTTTTTGGGTGTTTCAATTGCCCTGGTGCTCATTTTGTGGGTGTTTCCACTGTCCTGACGGGTAGCAAAATGTGTTTTGGGGAGTAATGCCGTGTGTGACAATATAACAAAGGGGTAAAAGTGCCCTGTATTGAAGTGGTTAAAATAAAGAAATAAAAGTGTATTTTTTAAGACACCACATGTAATTTATACAGATTCGCTGAATAAAATCTTATCCTTTTTTATAGGAGACTAAATGGAAATGTATGAAAGCATTTTATAAATTCAGTTGATTTAGTTGCTGAACTGAATCGCATTCCTTAGGATTTGATGGGGATTTGAAGGCAGAGAGAAGGCATATTTCACCCAAAAATGTATCTTTAATTTTCCAGAGACACTGTACCTCATCCTGCTTAATAGGATGTAAACTGAAAGACAGGGAACAGGCACTTATCAAGCAGAAATATGAAAAAAATTTAGTCATTCAAATATTATATATAAGTTGAACCTACCTTTTTTAATCTAAGGAAAATTTAAAACGCTATAGTATAAATTACTGATGTGCTACACTGAAGTTCTTCACTTTTAATAAGAGAGAGCATTCCTAATACACCCGTAATATATTTTTAGAGACATGTGAAAAATTCTAAATATTTCATGCACATAATATCATCCTTTTACAGTATATAGTTAATTATAGTTTATAAGGTTGAAAAAAAGACACAGGTACATTCAGTTCAACCCATGTGTTTAAGTGTGTGCATGATTTTTATTCTCTAACAGGGTAAATAGCCATGTTTATTCTGCTTTCTGAGGAAGATGACTAAAAGTTTTTTAAAGTTTTCAAAACTCTCAGCTACTACCACTTCCATTTCCTGTGGGAGGGAGTTCTTCCTTTTTTACAGCTCTAACAGTAAAGAACCCTTTTCGCAATTCAAGATTAAACCTCCTTTCTTCCAACCTTGAGGCTGAGTTCACACATAGGCCCCCTTCACACGAGGCGGGCTCCGTTTCTACGGAGCCCGCCTCGGTCCGCCGGCTCAGCGGGAGATCTGTCCGTTGATCTCCGCTGAGCCGGCGGATGACAGGTCCCTCTCTGCTCACTGAGCGGGGAGGGGCTTGTCAGGCGCCGCCGCCGCCTATGGAGGGATCGGACGAAAACGGACAGCGTGTCCGTTTTCGTCAGATCTCACCCGATCCGATCCGCCAGCGACGGATCTGGACGTAGAGCCATACGTCTGCTTTTAGCGGATCGGACGGGGTCGGATGTCAGCGGACATGTCTCCGCTGACATCCGATGTCTCCGCTGGCATCCGACGCTCCATAGGCTAACATGGATCGCCCGTTCAGGTCCGCCGTCAAAACTGACAGGCGGACCTGAACGGTCCGATCGTGTGAAAGGGGCCTTATGCAAATTGGATGCGGGTTTCCCAATTCGCATGACAGGAGATTGTGACCGGCTCTCAATGGAGCAGGGGTCCTGTGCATTTTTGGCTCTGTTTCAGGTCCAAATTCAATGGAGAACAGGGACACACCGGAACTCTGCTGTGAGCCAAATCCGTATTAGGTGTGAACCCATACTAAATCCTGGCCATGCATAATCTTCAGGGACCTTAGAGTAAACAGTTTTTCATAGTTACTTTAGTGAGTCCTTATCTGCCATGTATTTCATTAATAATACTGCTAAGACTATTAAACCTATATTTTTATTTTTGGAAAAGTTGATAAGAAAAATGATTTAACGCATTTGCCTTTTTCCTTTCATTTGAGGCCAACCTTCCATGTTCATCTGTTATGGGGCCTATAAGTTCTTACTCTTTTACTAGTAATATATTTGAAAAACTTTTTGAGGTTTTGTTTTACTTTCTGTAACAATTGCCTTCTTATGCCCCATACACACGGTCGGACTTTGTTCGGACATTCTGACAACAAAATCCTAGGATTTTTTCCGACGGATGTTGGCTCAAACTTGTCTTGCATACACACGGTCACACAAAGTTGTGGCCAATAGCTTTAATCTTTTTATTTATTCTGAGCATGCGTGGCACTTTGTACGTCGGATTTGTGTACACACGATCGGAATTTCCGACAACGGATTTTGTTGTCGGAAAATTTTATATCCTGCTCTCAAACTTTGTGTGTCGGAAAATCCGATGGAAAATGTGTGATGGAGCCTACACACGGTCGGAATTTCCGACAACAAGGTCCTATCACACATTTTCCGTCGGAAAATCCAACTGTGTGTACGGGGCATTATATTTTAATTTAGCTGCCCTTATTTCTATTTTGCATTTCTTGTTGCCTTTATTGTAAATATGGAATACTGAGGGTGTCCCTTATTTATTGCTTATGCTAGAATTATGCTAGAATAACACATAGGTTTTACTTTTGTTCTTTTATGCGTGTTACCCAGCGTAATACAATGACTAATGCACTTGTTTAATTCATCTTAAAAACGCTCTGACTTGCTTTGTGTGCTTTTTGTTGCAAATATTTGGTACCTTTGCATGTCGTGCAGTAAGGATCAGTCATATTTCATCCAAAATGTTCAACTGTACTGTAATTTTTTGGGATACATAATTTATAAATTATACAGACCAGCTACGCAAAATCAAATTATTTTCCATAAGAGGCAACTGAAAAGGGAGAAAGCATGCAGAATCCCTGTTTATTTTGAAAAGAAAAAAATAATTTCTCCTGAGACAAAAGAAGACAAATATGTACAAAACTAGCTGCCAAAAACTACTAAAGAAGATTTTTTAGAAAGCCTCTCTTAGACAGTCACCCCCACCACTTTCAACAACAGTAGGCTCCAAACCATGATATTCATACTTCAAGCCTCTGGAAATAAGGTTAACAGGTTCCTTCGCAGCCCATTTTTCAGGTGTTTCATCAATTGCTCCCTCTGTAAGGGTAGGATGTGCTCTGTTACTTTACCCTTGTAACATTGATCCTAGTGGGTTGTTAAGCAGTAACGATCCAACCCTTCATGCCACAAATCCTAGGGCCCTTTCTCAGGCTCTAAAGCATTAACAAGTTATTGAAGGCATGGCCACTGAGAGCAACATTAACCTCAGCTACCTCCTCCCATCCACATACAACTCCCAGGGAGAAACCTGCCCCTTGAAGCTTGCCTCATGTCCTCCTCCTCCTGAATGCTGCTATAACAATCATACTCCTCCTCATGTACTCCTGTACTTGCTGAGGTCTCACAGGGACAGGGTTTGGATATAGCAAGTCCTGGCACACCAGGAGATGCCTCCTCATGGTGTGCCTCTACTGCTCCTTCTATAATGTGACACATTGTCTGCTCCAGTGGAAAAACCACAGAAACTGTGACATTGATGCCTGCACTGTTACAGCTTTTATGACATTGTTTTTTTTTATTTTTAATAAAGGAATTGTCAAAAACTGTGTGTTTTTTATTTATTTTTTACGCTTTTTTTGGTGAATGAGTAGGGGTACAATTTACCCCTACTCATTCACATGGGGGACGGGATCTGGGGATCGCTTTGTTAAAAGGGGTTTCCAGATTCTGATAAGCCCCCTGCCCGCAGACCCCCACAATTAGCACTCAGGGTTGTGGGGAAGAGGCCCTTGTCCCCATCAACATGGCGACAAGGTGCTTTGGAGTGGGGAGCCTGTTAAAGGCATGTGTGTCAGGGCTGGGCTCAGCCATTCCTTCTCAAAGCTGGCCACTCAGCTGTCAGCTAATTGCCAGCTCCTTTCTCTCCACAGTGACTCACCTGTTGATGATATCCTGCTCATCAGTCCTGCCTACTTAAGCCGTCCAGCCCAGATGATCTCTGCCTTCGCCTTGGTCACATCTATAGAGACACTCTCCTGTGTTCCTGTTAAAGACTTGATTGGCTGATATTCCTTCTGGCTCCAGATCCTGCTTGCTGTTCTACTACTCTCATCTCTGGCTCCCTGATGTTTTGGCTTGTCTGACTATCCGTTCCAGGTCCTGAACTCTGGCTATGTTTTGACTACGTTTACTCTGTTTACCTTTTTATTATTATTATTAAACAAGTGTGATTTAACTGTACTTTTGTCTCAGTCCGATTCATGGTTTCTGAAAATGTGGCCTGGTATGGTTCAGGAGGTGGGCGCTTGCTCGTCCCCCCATTTCCTGGCCTGCCAGTCTGCATGCTCAGATAAGGGTCTGGTATGGATTTTTAAATTTTGGCATGTGGGATTCCCTCAAAATCCATACCAGACCCAAAGGGGACCCCCACGCCATTTTTTCACAATTTTGTATTGCAGGCAATGTTTTTTTTTTCAAGAAAGCTTGCGGCCAGGAAAATCTATTTATTTTTTCTTTATATATGTCAGTTTTGCTTCAGCAGGTTCTATACATGGTACAGATGTGCCACTTTAGAGGCAGACTAAGGGGACCCCCCCCCCCCGGCACTATATTTAAAGGAATTTTTGATTTTTTTTGTATCACTTTAAGTATTATTAAATTCACTGCTCCTTTAAAAACAATCCCACAGGAAAGTACCCAAGCCCCCATATCCTTTTTATGACCAATGATTTGCATATAAGCCTTCAAAATGGGGACTTTTGAATTCTCAAATTCAGGTCCAACTTTAACAGAGTTTGCGATTTGGGTCCGAACTTTTTCCATGTTCAGGAGTTGTGGTGCGAACCGAACTGGGGGGTGTTTGGGCCATCACTAGTCCCTAATATTTTGTAATGTTTTATAACATTAACACTTGGAATCCCTAAAGTGAACTTTTTATTTACAGATCCACTTTTAAAGAGAATGCATTAATCCTAGCGACAGTGTCTTTTTATAATACATGTCTAATATTTACAAGTCCTGCCAAAGTTGAATCAAATCTTTGCTCTTATGCAGAGCAAGAAGCACTGTATGAGAGGCCTGTGTTTCCCTGTTGCACTCTGTGACTCCATCCACCAGCTTCTGCATCACTAGTGTGTCACTACAGAACACACTAGATGCTGTAGCAGCCGACAGGTGTAGCCATTGCATGCTACAGGGACGCCAAGACATCCAACACATGCACATGGCAGATGCTGAAGATTCTAGCTATGCTTCAAAGTCTGCAAGAGATCAAATATTGAATTTTCACAAAGGCTAGACTGGTATTAGGCATGTATTTTAAAGAGACCACAGGGTTGATTTAATAAAGCAGCAGAGTACGGTCACTGTAAAGTGAAATTTTAATTAGATGAGGTGTAGCTAATAGAAAAGGCATCTTGCAAAGAATATCAAGTGCAGGGATAATAAATGTAGCGCTTACACCTGAAGGAGATGCTTAATGTGTTAGGTCTTTCATTCTTGTGCACACACTCTGCCAACAGCTCTGTACTCTCTGATATACCTGGCTGGGCTAAGGATATAGATGCAGACACCTGTGCATATAAATAGCCCCAAACACAGCAATATATACACCAGAAAATAACTTGGTGTAAGTAAGAAAAGGTTTTACAGAGATATAGCAGGAAGGCTGCAAATAATGAATAAGTTATAGTCCACCTCTTTAATTACACTACACAGAGTAGCCTAACTAAAGGGAAGACCGATAGGTGGTTACCACAGCAACAGTCATCAATCAAGAGCACACATGTGCTAAATCTTCTGCTGGCCAGCTTGTTGGGGCCCATAATCTTGTATTGGAGTCCTATGGGTAGTGTCCCTTTAAAGTGGTTGTAAATCTCAGACGTTAAATCTGAACAAAAGAATGTCTTATATTGTGTACCTGTCTCTATCGAAAGCTATGAATGTCATTTCTCTCTGCTACCCCATTCCTCTGTTATCTGTATGAGTCACTTCTGACAGCTTTTGTCCAGAAGAAAAGTGGTGGGGGAGGAGAGCTCCAGCACACAGCCTGTAATTGATAGCCACAGTTGTGCTTGTTCTCCATGTAGTGTGAGGAGGAGGGTGTGTCCCTTTCCTTAAATCAGGCTCAGAGTTATATTATATCATAGAAGACTGTACAGAACAGATGGCTGCAGATAAACAGCTACAATGTATGTAGGAGGACTTGTTTCATCTCTGCGTATCACCTGAGGCTAACCAATTTACTGGTTAAATGTAAGGGGTTTCACCTATTTTAAGGTGCTTTCAAAAGTAAAGCATTCTTAGCTGGCAAAACTGTCCCTCTGCTAGTAACTGCAATGTATGACCACTCACTAGGGATGAGCTTCAAGTTCGAGTCGAACCCATGTTCGACTAGAACATCGCCTGTTCGACAGTTCATCGAATTGCGAACGTTATGGGTCATTCGCGCCAAATTCGAGTGGCGCGTCATGGCCCATTATTCACTGTGGCATCGCAGTGCATTGCTGGCTGATGATTGGCCAAGCATGCACTATGACCCGCATGCTTGGCCAATCACAGCGCCGTCTGTACAGGGAGCCGTAATTGGCCAAAGCCAGGGTGGCTTTGGCCAATTATGGCTCAGGGGGTTTAGTACACGCCCACACAATATAAGGCTGCCTGCATGGCGGCCTTGTGTAGTGTGCTGCGGTGGAAAGAGATAGACAGAGAGACAGTGTCATTTGATTTAAGTTAGATAGACTAGGCAGGTAAGTCAGTTAGCTGCACTTACAGTGTATTGTGTCTATATATATGTATCCTAGGTGATATATATATATATATATATATATATACTGTATTCAGTTTAGCTAGATCCGCTCCTGTTATTCTCTTCCTACTGACAAGCAGGCAGGTGTGTTTTTACAGTATTTACAGTTAGCGTACTGTGTTCTCTGCACAGTGTGCACCTAAAGTTACCTGAAGAAAATTGCTGGTGTTCTTCTGATCCTATTAGTACCACAGGCAGGCAGCTACAGTATTTACAGTTAGTGTACTGTGTCGTCTGCACAGTGTGCACCTAAAGCTACCTGAAGAAAATTGCTGGTGTTCTTCTGATCCTATTAGTACCACAGGCAGGCAGCTACAGTATTTACAGTTATTGCACTGTGTCCTCTGCACAGTGTGCACCTAAAGCTACCTGAAGAACATTGCTGGTGTTCTTCTGATCCTATTAGTACCACAGGCAGGCAGCTACAGTATTTACAGTTAGTGTACTGTTTCCTCTGCACAGTGTGCAACTAAAGCTACCTGAAGAAAATTGGTGGTGTTCTTCTGATCCTATTAGTACCACAGGCAGGCAGCTACAGTATTTACAGTTAGTGTACTGTGTCCTCTGCACAGTGTGCACCTAAAGCTACCTGAAGAAAATTGCTGGTGTTCTTCTGATCCTATTAGTACCACAGGCAGGCAGCTGCAGTATTTACAGTTAGTGTACTGTGTCCTCTGCACAGTGTGCACCTAAAGCTATCTGAAGACAATTGCTGGTGTTCTTCTGATCCTATTAGTACCACAGGCAGGCAGCTACAGTATTTACAGTTAGTGTACTGTTTCCTCTGCACAGTGTGCACCTAAAGCTACCTGAAGAAAATTGGTGGTGTTCTTCTGATCCTATTAGTACCACAGGCAGTACACTTACAGTATTTACAATTAGTGTACTGTGTCCTCTGCACAGTGTGCACCTAAAGCTACCTGAAGAAAATTGGTGGTGTTCTTCTGATCCTATTAGTACCACAGGCAGGCAGCTGCAGTATTTACAGTTAGTGTACTGTATCCTCTGAACAGTGTGCATCTAAAGCTACCTGAAGACAATTGTTGGTGTTCTGATCCCATCAATACCACAGGCAGGCAGCTGCAGTATTTACAGTTAGTGTACTGTGTCCTCTGCACAGTGTGCACCTAAAGCTACCTGAAGACAATTGCTGTTGTTCTGATCCTATTAATACCACAGGCAGGCAGCTGCAGTATTTACAGTTAGTGTACTGTGTCCTCTGCACAGTGTGCACCTAAAGCTACCTGAAGACAATTGCTGGTGTTCTCATTCTAATAATACTACAGGCAGGCAGTTGATTCTGCTAGCTGCAGTATCAGTATATATATACATCCCAGCTTAGTGCAGCTACATCTCACTGCAGGCCATTAGTATTTCTGGAAGGCCAACAAGGAGAGGCAGACAGTCACAAGCCAATAAAAGAGGGCAAGCAGGCTCTGTGTCTAGAGACAACAGTGCTGGTCGTGGAGACGGTGCATCCTCATCAGTAAGTGGCCGTGGGGCACGCTTATCCTTTTTTTCAGCAGCTGGCCATGTTGAGCCGCAACATGCGGAAGACTTGGTAAAGTGGATGACCCAGCCGTCCTCATCCTCCTCATCCTCTCTCACACATGCTCAGGGTACTTTGTCTGCAAAGCAGCTGCCAATGCGGCCTCTTCCCTCGGCTCAATGGCATCAGTCACTCCTTCCCTAGCCCCACCATGTCCTCCTGAGGAGTCCCCCGAACTGTTTGACCACAGTGTTGGGTGCATGCTCCAGGAAGATGCCTAGCGTTTTGAAGGCTCCAATGATGGTACCCAGCTAGAGGAAGGCAGTAACGTGAGCCCAGAGAGAGGGGGTGCCCAAGAAGGACAGTAATCTGGCAGTCATGTTCCCCCTGCTGCAGCATACTGCCAGGTTTGCTCCAGTGATGAGGAGGGAGGGGATGATGAGGTCACTAACTCCACGAGGGTGCCTGATAGGAGAGAGAAGGAGGAGGAGGCACATCTCCAACGAGGCAGGATGCCCACCAGGGGCCAGCTTAAGGGCAGCACACCGAACTGCATCACACCGCAGAGCTCCGCATGTGCAGAGCGCTGCTGTCTCTGTGCGTTATTCCAAAATTTCTTTGGTGTGGGCCTTTTTTGAGACGAGTGCATCAGATCCCACTGCTGCTATTTGCAACATATGTCTCAAGCGTATCTCGCGTGGCCAAAACATCACCGCTTGGGCACCACATGCTTGACCAGACATATGTCGACCTACCATGCAGTTTGTTGGCAAGCGTACCTAAAAGACCCACACCAAAGAACAAAGCGGACCTCTCCTTGCTCCTCATCAGCTGGGATCTCCAACCCAACTATACCTTCAGTCCTCTCTGAAACCTGCACTGATAGGAATGAAGGTGTAGAATTAGCTGTGTCACAGCCAAGTACTTGCGGGCAATCTGCTATCGGTACACCGACGTTAGATTGTACCAGGAAAATTTCCCTGCCCCAGCTACTGCACCGCCGAAAGAAGTTCGTTCCCAGCCATCCACATGCCCAGCGGTTAAATGCTAGTTTGGCTAAATTGCTAGCACTTCAACTGCTGCCTTTTCCGTTGGTAGACTCTGCTCCCTTCTGTGAGTTTGTGGAATGTGCGGTTCCTCAGTGGCAGGTTCCTAAACACTACTTTTTCTCACGGAAGGCGATTTCGGCTCTCTACTGGCATGTGGAAGGCAATGTCTTGGCCTCACTGGACAGGGAGGTTAGTGGTAAGGTGCATATTACCGCTAACTCATGGTCCAGCAGGCATGGACAGGGACGTTACCTATCTTTCACCACGCACTGGGTGACTCTTCTGGCAGCTGGGAAGGATGCAGGACAGGGTGCAGTAGTGTTGGAGGTTGTTCCGCCACCACGCCTCCAAAATTCTACTAGTGGTGATTCTGCCACACGTCTCTCCTCCACCCCCTTCTCTTCTTCTTCCTCCATGAGTGACTATCCTGTTATGCTGAGTGACAATCCTCTTCCTCCTCAATTTTCATGCTGATAGCTTGTAAGAACATTTTTGGTTCTGGGCACCGCCACCAGTGGTCAAGGCCCAATTTTTCTGCCCCTGTTTAACAGGGGCATGTAATTACAATTTTTGATGCAATACTTTGCAGCAGGGCTCATTCCTGCACTCCAACTAGAGTATCTGTGAGGGGTTGCAGCGTTGTGGCACCAGTGCCTAAGGCCCAATTTTTCTGCCCCTGTTCAACAGGGATATGTAATTACAATTTTTGATCTAATATTTCACAGCAGGGCCCATTCCTGCGCCCACCAAGAGTAACCGTGAGGTCTTTACAGTGTTGTGGCAACACTACCACCACCACCAAAAGCCCAATTTTTCTGCCCCTGTTCAACAGGTGCATGTAATTACAATTCTTGATCTAATATTTCACAGCAGGGTCCATTCCTGCGTCCACCATGAGTAACTGTGAGGGCTTACAGTGTTGTGGCAACACCAACACCTAAGGCCCCAATTTCTGCAGAGTATATAGGGCAGGCCCCTACTTTCAAATATCCAACTTACAAATGACTCCTACTTGCAAACAGAAGGAGACAACATGAAGTGAGATGAAATCTACCCCTAGGAAGGGAAATTCTCTCCTGTAAGAGTTAATATGGGAAAAACGTGTCTCCTCCACACTGATGCTTTATCACCAATCCTCGTTTCACTAAAAACCCCAAATTTTCAAAAAACATTTGTCATTGGGACAGAAAGTGAAGTTAAATCTTCTGAAGAGGTGCACAGACAGCAAAACAAATGTTGCAGGGGTGATAACCCTTCCCTATGTTTTCCAAAAAGCTTAAAAATAAATATTTTTGGCTGGAGCTACACTTTAAAAATGTACCAGTTCAAAATTACAAACAGATTCTACTTAGCAACAAACCTACAGTCCCTGTCTTGTTTGCACCACCTGTATACTGCTGTTCAGAGTATATAGGGCCTGGGGGCCCCGCGCCTTTCCTTTTTTTAATTTGGGTGCGGGGTTCCCCTTAATATCCATACAAGACCCAAAGGGCCTGGTAATGGACTGGGGGGGGTTACCTATGCCGTTTGTCAGACTGATTTTCATCCATATTGCCGGGACCCGACATTACATTAAAGCCGCAAGCAGTTTTAAATTACTTTTATTTCTTTACTAATGTCATTTTGTGCAGGGACTGTCTTAAGCACGGGAAACACGCGTCACTTTACAGGCATACTATAGACACCCCCAGGTATGATATTTAAAGGAATATTTCACTTTTTTTTCACTTTAATCATCATTAAAATCACTGCTCCCGAAAAAATGGGCGTTTTTAAAACTTTTTTTTGCATTGGTACATGTTCCCTGGGGCAGGACCGGGGTCCCCAAACCCTTTTTAGGACAATAACTTGCATATTAGCCTTTAAAATTAGCACTTTTGATTTCAAGCGTTCGAGTCCCATAGACTTTAATGGGGTTCTAAAGTTTGCGCAAACTTTCGTTCCGTTCGCAGGTTCTGGTGCAAACCGAACTGGGGGGTGTTCAGCTCATCCCTACCATTCACCAGTCCTGTGTAAGCAGAGGCTTTCCATCCAAGTGCCAGGCACAAGGGCTTCCCCCCTGGTAGTATCCTCATCATGAGTCTCACTAACTGTGCAACAGACTTCCCACGATCCACTCTGCCTCCCCTGCTCTCAGATAGAAAATCGCCTGCTGAATGTCCTCGCTGCAATCAGGTGAGTCACAGTCTGTCTCAGCTTTGGTCTCTCCACAGAACAAAAGAAAGCCTTCTTCCCCTTTCAGATAGAGAAAACTACTCTAGTTCCTCCCATTTGATGTCTCTCTCAGGTTTTCCAGCCAAACTGTGGTAATACCTCAGTTTCTTCAGCAAACCACACTCTCTACAATCCTCTGTCTCTTGTAATACATGTCCCCCCAGGTACCCTCTAGTGGATGGAGGGTAGAATTAGCACTGGGTGATACAGATCCACAGTAGGAGTCTTTGTAATGGCTGTGCATGTGTAGAAATCCTTTGGGCAAACACAAACAGAAGCAGCAGCAGCGGATCCACTCATGCTAGTGGTAGTTAAACTCCCCTTTTTCCCTTGTACCTACAATAAGGCTTACATGTAGGTGCAGTGAAAATCTCCTAAAAATGCACCATTTAGGAGATATTTACATGTGTAGCAGCCGGTGCCCATGCGCTGTCCATTGAGGGACATGTGCTGCGACATAATCGTGGCTCTGCCATTCAAACAGCCAGAGCCCGCAAACCCACAAAGAAGACTGGGTGAAGATGAAAGCCCTGTCAGAAGTGACAGCAAGCCACTGGAGGGCTTTGTTTTAAGGTAAGTCTTTCATAATGTACTAGTATGTGATCCATACTAGTACATTATACAGTGGGGACGGAAAGTATTCAGACCCCCTTCAATTCTTCACTCTTTGTTATATTGCAGCCATTTGCTAAAATCATTTAAGTTAATTTTTTTCCCTCGTTAATGTACACACAGCACCCCATATTGACAGAAAAACACAGAATTGTTGACATTTTTGCAGGTTTATTAAAAAAGAAAAACTGAAATATCACATGGTCTTAAGTATTCAGACCCTTTGCTCAGTATTTAGTAGAAGCACCCTTTTGATCTAATACAGCCATGAGTCTTTTTGGGACAAGTTTTTCACACCTGGATTTGGGGATCCTCTGCCATTCCTCCTTGCAGATCCTCTCCAGTTCTATCAGGTTGGATGGTAAACGTTGGTGGACAGCCATTTTTAGGTCTCTCCAGAGATGCTCAATTGGGTTTAAGTCAGGGCTATGGCTGGGCCATTCAAGAACAGTCACGGAGTTGTTGTGAAGCCACTCTTTTGTTATTTTTAGCTTGTGCTTAGGGTCATTGTCTTGTTGGAAGGTAAGCCTTCGGCCCAGTCTAAGGTCCTGAGCACTCTAGAGAAGGTTTTTGTCCAGGATATCCCTGTACTTGGCCGCATTCATCTTTCCCTTGATTGCAACCAGTCGTCCTGTCCCTGCAGCTGAAAAACACCCTCACAGCATGATGCTGCCACCACCATGCATCACTGTTTGGACTGTATTGGACAGGTGATGAGCAGTGCCTGGTTTTCTCCACACATACTGTAGAATAGAATTAAGGCCAAAAAGTTCTATCTTGGTCTCATCAGACCAAAGAATCTTATTTCTCACCATCTTGGAGTCCTTCAGGTGTTTTTTTAGCAAACTCCATGCGGGTTTTCATGTGTCTTGCACTGAGGAGAGGCTTCCGTTGGGCCGCTCTGCCATAAAGCCCCGACTGGTGGAGGGCTGCAGTGGTGTTTGACTTTCTACAAATTTCTCCCATCTCCCGACTGCATCTCTGGAGCTCAGCCACAGTGATCTTTGGGTTCTTCTTTACCTCTCTCACCAAGGCTCTTCTCCCCGATAGCAAAGTTTGGCCGGACGGCCAGCTCTAGGAAGTGTTCTGGTCATCCCAAACATCTTACATTTAAGGATTATGGAGGCCACTGTGCTCTTAGGAACCTTAAGTGCAGCAGAAATTTTTGTAACCTTGGCCAGATCTGTGCCTTGCTACAATTCTGTTTCTGAGCTCTTCAGGCAGTTCCTTTGACCTCACGATTCTCATTTGCTCTGAAATGCACTGTGAGCTGTAAGGTCTTATATAGACAGGTGTGTGGCTTTCCTAATCAAGTCCAATCAGTATAATCAAACACAGCTGGACTCAAATGAAGGTTTAGAACCATCTCAAGGATGATCAGAAGAAATGGACAGCACCTGAGTTAAATATATGAGTGTCACAGCAAAGGGTCTGAATACTTAGGACCATGTGATATTTCAGTTTTTCTTTTTTAATAAATCTGCAAAAATGTCAACAATTCTGTGTTTTTCTGTCAATATGGGGTGCTGTGTGTACATTAATGAGGAAAAAAATGAACTTAAATGATTTTAGCAAATGGCTGCAATATAACAAAGAGTGAAAAAATTTAAGGGGGTCTGAATACTTTCCGTCCCCACTGTATATTAACTTGCAGGAACCGGATTTTTATTTTTCCTATGTCAAGACATTACTATAAGCCAAATGTCAGGGCGACTAGCAGACAAGGATAAACATAGCACGCCAAAGGTCAGGGTCACAAGCAGACAGGGAAAGTCGAGAACAGGTCAAAGTCAGTAACTGGAATCAGACGTGGGAAACACAGCAAGTACACACGAAAGCTAACACACAATGGTTGATCAGCACTGCTGGCTTGCAGTGCACAGGTTAATATAGGGTTCCCTGATAGGGCCTGGGGTGGGGTCATGCTTAGAGGAGAGGTTATAAAACCAGCCAGGTGTGAGTGGCTGGCCTCTTAGTCTGAACACATGAGAGGAAGGTAAACTGACAGAGAAAGATTACCATGTCCTGTGGTCTGATGAGACCAAGATAAACTTATTTGGTTCAGATGGTGTCAAGTGTGTGTGGTGGCAACCAGGTGAGGAGTAGAAAGACAAGTGTGTCTTGCCTACAATCAAGCATGGTGGTTGGAGTGTCATGGTCTGGGACTGCATGTGTGCTGCCGGCACTGGAGAGCTACAGTGAACCATGAATGCCAGCATGTACTGTGACATACTGAAGCAGAGCATGATCCCCTCCCTTCGGAGACTGGGCTGCAGGGTGGTATTCCAACATAACGACCCCAACCACACCTCCAAGACGACCGGTGCCTTGCTAAAGAAGCTGAGGGTAAAGGTGATGGACTAGCCAAGCAGTTGGACATTTTCACTTAGGGGTGTACTCACTTTGGTTGCCAGCGGTTTAGACATTGATGGCTGTGTGTTGAGTTATTTTGAGGGGACAGCAAATTTACACTGTTATACAAGCTGTACACTCACTACTTTACATTGTAGCAAAGTGTCATTTCTTCAGTGTTGTCACATGAAAAGATATAATAAAATATTTACAAAAATTTGAGGGGTGTACTCGCTTGTGTGAGATACTGTATATACTATACAGGATATAATAACCACATGTCTCTACTAGACATACTATATATGCACAAATTAAAATCTTGGCTTCACCTAAGCATGTAATGGTTGAGCAGTTCTAAATCACAAAATAATAAGCTCCTACAGTATATAACGATGGGGACCCAAAAATATAGGACAGGGAAAGCACAGTAAGCCACAAACATTTTTTAAGATTATTGTATATGGATCTTCAGTATATACATTCTGATTGGATTCTGTGGGTTACTGTACTTTGTCCATAGTCATTATGTTTGAACTTAATGATTAAATAATACCAGTTATACAGTATATGAGAGATAAAAAAAAATCTCACACCTAATCATTCAAACAAAATATTTAAAAATATTAAAAAAAAATAGCTCCATAGTTCTCTTTAAGCTTAAACTTAAAGAGAACATTCCCCTATCATTCATATTTTGTTTTAATATTAAAGAGGTTGTAAACTTCTCTGTGGAAGTTGTACCTATAGGTAAGCCTGAAATAAGGCTTACCTATAGGTACTGTAAATTTCTCCTAAATGTGTGCCATTTAGGTGATATTTAGTGTGTTTTCGGCGCACACGCTGTGAAGAAACGGCCCTTCCTTCCACGGCCCCGGAAGGAAGAGGGCCGAACATGGATGCGGCCTCCAGCGGGGACAGAGCAGTCTCGCTTGCAGGTAAGTGTCACATAATGTGCTAGTATGTGATAAAAAAAAACTCATTATGCTTTGACTTAGCAGGAGCAAAGGAAGGAAGTAAAACCCATCAGGGTTTACTTCCTCTTTAACACAATATTGATTTCACCATGAAATATGCACATATACAGAGAATCTTGTGAACATAATATACTAGAGATATACGCAAGTTACATATTTCCATATGTTGCACACTTACAAAAAATGGAACAAACACTGCATTTGACATGCACTACTTATATATTTATTTATTAAAGGAGAAGTCCAGCCTGGGCTCGTTTGGCTGGGCTTCTCCTAAGGTTCACAGGAGTGCAATTCATTTTGCACTCCTGTGACCTGTTTTCAGCAGAGAGCGGTCTGAAGCAGTCTGAAGTCTCGGATAAAAAGAAAAGTGAGAAACATGTACTTTTTTTTTGTTGCAATGTTCAGCACGCCACTTCAAAGAAATATCTGGACAGAACCAGAATCTGTAATAAAAAAATGTACATACTATTTCTATTATAATAGAAATCTATTGTGAGATTACCACTTTCACTGATTTCAGCAACATATGTATGTAAATAGATGGATGGATAAATGCAATTTCACAAGTCATCGCTTACAGCTTTACATGTTTATTCAAATATCATTTCAAAAATGAAAACTGAGTTTCGCAATATGACATAATGTCCTTTGGACTGTTGTGTGATGAAGGAAGAAAGATTGTGCCAGTAATCTATTTAAAAAAAGGTTTTTAATTCTGATGTGTATACATTTCAAAACCATACAAACTAGAAATATTTTTATCTTTGTTTCACCCTGAAATAGAAAATGGCACAGGTGGAGCAGATAGACCTGAAACAGGTCTATCTGCTTAGTTAATGCACGCCTTCTAACAGTTTCCTGTGCCATCTTTATAGTGCAGGGAGTTTGGCTAATTCCCCAGCAAAAGGCTAAAACATGCCATATGAGCATCAATATCGCTACCATGGCATTAGGGTGCAGCAACTGTAACAGTTCATTTGTCACTGCAAACATGTAATCCATAAGTATATACACAGTGTTTATAATGGGCTCAGATAAGGTAAGTGCAAATATAGAAGTGGGGGCTTGCACAAGTAACCTTGGACACCCTTGGTCACAAACAAGTGTGATTCGCCATGTATCCAGCAAGAAGTTGGAGCTGGGTTATATGTAGAATAGTAGGGTGGTTCATTGGGTGTCAGTCTTTGTCAGGCAATTGATCAGCATCGCTAGATAATGTGATTGGCACTGGATCTATATTGTTGGATTTTTTTAAATAAAGGCATTTGAAGGAAGGATGTGTCTATATTTGTATGTACTGTTTACATTTTTTGTGAATAAGTATGAGGTGATCTCCCTGGTAAGGAACCCTCCACAATTAGAGGATATGTGGCCTGGTATATGTCAGAAGGGGGGGCACATGTTTACTGCCCCCCCCCCCCTTTACTGGCTAGCCAGCTTGAATAGGGTTTCTATATGTATTTTGTTGGGGGGGCCCACAAGTTTTTTTTAGTGTGAGGTTCCCTCTTAAAAGCCATATCAGTCCCTCATAGAAGAACATGGTTTGGTATGCGTTTTGATGGGGATTCCACACTTTTTTTTGCATGGGGTAATAAATGTCACTCACATTAAAACTGAGATGCGCATATCTCAAAATAAGCATGGCAGGTAACAATGGTGTTCGCTATCACTTCTGGTACATGCGATGACGTAGGCACGCCACTCTGCCCTACGTGTTTTCTCATCAATGGTCTTCTTGCCTAGTTTGTTTTTTGATATGCTCATCTCAATTTCCACGTGAGTGGCATTTTAATTTAATAAAATAGCATTTTAGAAGGTTTTTCACCATCTAGTGCTTTCTTCTCTGTATATGTCCTTATGGGAGTATTGGACGTCCATTCAAAAGCTGCTTGAAAGAATGACAATACTACTGTATATGGGATATACTCAAATAGCCTGCTTGCCTTTCTTTAACCCTTTCACTGCCAAGTCTGTACTCTGTACGGACCTACAGAAGTGCCTGCAGGTGGCCAAGTCAGTACGGCGTACAGATCTCATTTCTCCCTCTCCTATAAGCTTATGGTCACTTCAATGACCATAAGCTTATATCAGAATTGTTCAGCAGACTCTGCTGAACAATTCTATAACTCAATTCTATCAATTCTATCAACCCCTAATGTGACCTCCCCTTCCCCCCATCCATGATGCCGCTTTCCTGTCCCCTGCCTCTCCATCCCCGCCACTCCTTTGCATCTAACACTGCCCCCCCCACTATCCCCTTCACCCCCCTTCTTCCCCCAGCACTGATTACCCCCCTCCACCCGATCTGACCCCCCCCTGCAAACCCGCTCCCTTCAGGTACCATCATTAGCCAGCATCACTCCTCTTCTACCCCCGTCGGCTTCAGGTGTTGCATGGGGCTTGGGGGATCCAGATGTTAAAAAAACAAATAAATACCGTGCTAGAGTGCAACACAAGTGGGAAAAAAGCAGCAATCAAAACCATCAAATATCTCTATGGTGCGAATAAAATAATAAAACATAAGTTGCGCTAAATATGAAAATCACAATTTAGGTGACATATAGTGTTGATGAATTAAATAAATAGTGAACATTCAAAAAAAGTCCATAAACACAAATAAGTATAAAAAAAAGGGGATAAAAGGGAGAAAAAACAAATGATGGAAAAAACAAATGATGAATGGATAGGAAAATAAATGAAAAAATTAGTCCAATGGGGTAATGAGTTCCAGAGGATATCCAACTTCACAGGAAAGGAACAAGGGATCCCAGTCTGAAGAGAGAATCCCACTCTGTGAGTGGGAATGCTTACCCGAATTGATTGTTCCCCTCAAGAGCGAGGTCGTAAGCGCAGGCAAATTAAGCCCTCTGTGGGGACTGATCTCCGACGTCTCCAGACTCTTCATATTGTAGACGGGACCCGCTCAGGAGCACTTACGTCTTCCTGGGGCACGGGCAATGTGCTGCTCCATCACTTTTATATAACACAATTGCAACCAAGCCTCATTCTCGTCTAAGGCGCCATGTTGTGACTCACAAATACTTCTAAAGTAACACAGGAAAGAACCAGACCTCGATCTGATGCTCACAGCTCTCACCATGTGTTAATTTCTAGACCTGATGCTCACAGCTCTCACCATGTGTTCATCTCTATACCTCACAGCTCTCACCATGTGTTCATCTCTAGGATCCAGATGTGTCTAAACCAGTCAGATCTCCCCCCCAACTGCCCCCGCACCCTCGATCCATGGCTGCTCCGAGCGGCATCTCTCCTTCCCCTTCCGCCACCTGCAACTTCTCCCTGCACTGATCTCTGTGATCTGTCAGGCTGTGGAGTGTGGCACGGGGGGAGGGGGGAAGCGGTGCGGGTTGGGGTGAAGTAGGGGCTTCTGGGGGCTTAGTAAACATTTGTTTGCTAAGCTCCCTCCTTTAGTACAGTGGATATAGGCAGCGATCGCTCCTATATCCATTGACAGCTGATACATAGTAACCTTGAGTGTTATGAGTGTTACTATATATCAGACTGTCATTTTCTGAATGAATGAGAAATCTCTATACAGATTCCTCATTCAGTCTAAAAAAAAAGAGGCCTGACCTCTGATATCTCACCAAAGACCCCCCCCCCCTCAAATTTTTTTTTTTTCTAAAGTCTAAAAAAAGTAATAAAATAAAAAAAACATAGTAAGCCCCCCCAGGTCTGCCTACACTGACCCCTCCACAGTGACGGCCCCCCCACTCACCCCTCCACGGTGACGCCCCCCCCCCACTCACCCCTCCACAGTGATGGCCCCCCCCACTCACCCCTCCATGGCTTCCTCAGCTTCTCCTCCCGGCCAACCTGATCCATCTTGATAGGCCAGGAGGAGAAACCGGAAGATGATAGGGAATATTAATTCCCTATTGTCACAAGTGGGTGGGTTCAGGGGGGGAATGCTCTAAGCCCCGAGCCCAACCTTTTTCAAGTCAATTAGAGCCTCAGGCTCTAATCATGTGGCTTAAAAAAAAACTTGTATGAGTCTGGCGCCCTGCAGGGGGGCAGCGCCCCAGCATCCCTAATGGACCGGCCGCTCCTGGTAAGACCCCTTTCACATGGAGCGAACTCTGTCAAGCAGATCTGCCTGCTCAGTGGGGGATCTGTCTGCTGATCCCCGCTGAGCAGGCAGATGACAGGTCTGTGTCCGCTCCGCTGAGGCAGGCAGACCCTAAAAAACGGACAGGCAGACCCGATCGGTGTGCTTGTGTGAAAGGGGCCTAAGGTCTTGTTCACACAGGGCATACACAATGTAACTTTACAGGGATGCACAGGTGTTCCATGTATCTCTGTGCAGGCAGTCCCATTGATGTCTTTTGGGATGTAGCAACTGCACGAACAGAGCCGTTGCTCCCAGTTTTACATCCCTGTAGGTTCTTATGCATGTCCCTGAGCTCACACTGTCTGTGTTTGGGGTGGTGTATCCACATCCACATGGATGTCAGATTGGGAACAGCAGCTATGTCTGTGCAGCCGTTGCATCCCAATTGACGCAAATGGGACTGCCTGAACGGGGATGCATGGAACACCTGTGCATCCCTGTGGGGGTAAACATGACCCTCCATGGGCGTACAGTTTAGTATGCCACATGTGAACAATGCTTTAGTACTAATTTAGCAGGGATTTTGTAAGTTAAGTCGTGTTTATATGCAATATTAATGATTTTAGTATATTTTTAGTGACAATAGCGATATGATGAACATTTGCGCAATTATTGCCGGGCCCAAAAAATCAGTAGCACTTTTTTTTGTTCGGCAGGTCATGTGCTTTTAGAAAATGTATAGTTTGAGGGGCCTTTTCAAATTCTGAAAGCTGTAAGTGAAAAATGGTAACCTTTGGATTTTTAGAGTAAATTGTTGTTATTTACAGTTTTGCGTACCTTCAGTTTTCACCCTTTCACAAAAAGGTGCAATTTAAAATGTACAAATATGTGTTATTTATTAACTCAATACAGTTTTACCTTTTATATTTACTAGGAATTTTGTAGATTTTGCCATGTATGAATCCACTATTAATGATTTTAGTGTACTTTTAGCGAAAATATTGGTTTGGTAAACATTCACGCAAATATTGTGGGGCCTTAAAAATCTTATTTTTATTCTACTGGTCCTCTACTTTCAGAAAATGTATAGGTGGGGGGTGGGGGGGTCTTTCACAAATTTTGAATACTGTAAGGGAAAAATGAAAACCTTCATATTTTTAGGGAAAATTGTATAATATAATAATGGTTTTAGTGTATTTTTAGCAAAATATTGTTTTGATAAACATTTGCGCAAATACCGCTGGGCCTAAAAAATCAGTAGCACCTTATTTTTATTCCAGAGGTCATATGCTTTCAGAAAATATATGGTTTTGGGGGGTCTTTTACAAACTCTGAAAGCTGTAAGTGAAAAATGAAAACCTCCAGATTTTTTGAGAAATTATTGGGTATGTTCGATTTTCACCATTTTGCTAAAAGGCACAATTTAAAATTTACAAATATTTGCTATTTATTAACTCCATACAGGTTACACTTTTATATTTAGTATTTTGTTTTTAGTGTATTTTTTTCCAATATATTGGTTTGATAAACATTTACGCAAATACCGCGGGGGCTAAAAAATCAGTAGCACCTACTGTAAGGGAAAAATGAAAACCTTCAGATTTTTAGGGAACTTTGGATATTTACATTTTTTGCATACGTTTGATTTTCACCATTTTGCAAAAAGGCGCAATGTAAAAATTTGAATCTTTTGTTATTTATTAACTCGATACAGGTTAAGCCTTTATATTTTGTAGCGATTTAGCAGGAATTTTGTAAAATTAGCTGTGTTTTTACCTGCTAATAATGGTTTTAGTGTATTTTTTTCAAATATATTGGTTTGATAAACATTTGCGCAAATACCAGGTCTAAAAAATTTGGAGAAATTTGTATATTTACAGGTTGACAAAAAGACACAAGTCCATAAAGGCCAGTATTACATTGTATATCCCTGTATGTTTCGGTCGTTCAGGTGCTTATCTAATAGTTTTTTGAAACTATTGATGCCCCCCGCTGAAACCACCGCCTGTGGAAAGGAATTCCACATCCTTGTCGCTCTTACCTCTGGACCCTCCCCCCGTCATCTAGTTTAAAAATCCCTCCAACTTTTCAGCAGATCTGCACCCTCCTCATTTAGGTGCAGTCCGTCCCTTCTATAGAACTGGTGACCGACTGAGAAGTTGGTCCAGTTCTCCAGGAACCCAAATCCCTCCTCACTACACCAGCTCCTCAGCCACTTGTTTACTTCCATAATCTCCCTCTCCCTTTCTGGTGTGGCCCGAGGTACCGGTAGTATTCCTGAGAATGCTACCTTGGAGGTCCTTTTCCTCAATTTAGCTCCTAAGTCCATAAAATCATTCTTTAGGACACTCCATCTCCCTCTGACTTTGTCATTGGTGCCAACGTGCACCATGACAACAGGGTCTTCCCCAGCCCCTCCCAGTAATCTGTCCACCAGATCAATGATGTGCTGAACCCGAGTGCCCGGTAGACAGCATACTGTTCGGCGCTTCAGGTCTTTGTCACAGATTGCCCTCTCTGTCCTTCTAAGAAATAAGCCCCCTACCCCCATAATCTGTCTATCCTTTCCCTTCACTTCCCCCCCACTATCACTGGAGGAGTTCTTCCCCTGGCAGCTAGGAGAGTCCCTTAGCTCCAGCAGTGCTGGTTCCTGACCGGTTTCACCAATGTCACTCAATGGAGCGTACTTATTGGAATGCTCCAGCCCAGGATCGGCCTCCCTGGCACTTCCTCCTCTATCCTTGTTGTCTGTCACCCATCTACTCGTTTCTAGTGCCTGCACCTCTTTGTCTCCACCCGTCTCTGTGCTGGTCCCTTCCGGCACCTGCCGGGTACATTTCTGGCTCTCCTTTAGTATGGAGGGCCTTCTCAGTGCTGATAGTTGCTTCCCTAGATTCAGAACCTGGGCTTCCAGGGAAACAATGTGCTTACATTTTGCACAGCAGTATTCGCCTTCAATCAGATGATCAAGGAACACATACATGCCGCAAGATGTACACTGAGTCGCATCTCCACACCCGTCGGGCATCGTACCAACTAATTTAATGAGGACTGTGGATTCTACCCTGTCCAAATTACCTAACAACTAGCTTCATGACACTAATACTCAACAATACAATACAAAGGTACTCAACAAGACAATACACAGGTATTCGCCGCCCACGTGCACTCGCAGTCCATGTGCACTCACAGTCCACGTGCACTTGCAGACCACGTGCACTCTCAGACAATGTGCACTCGCAGACAACGTGCACTCGCAGACCATGTGCACTCTTACAGTAAAACACCCTCTATGCAGTTTAAGGTTAAACCTCTTTTCTTCAAATTCTAGGGAGTGGCCACGTGTCTTATTAAACTCCCTTCCGCAAAAAAGTTTTATCCATATTGTGGGATCACCAGTATGGTATTTGTAAATTGACATCATATCCCCTCTCAAGTGTCTCTTCTCCAGAGAGAATAAGTTCAGTGCTCGCAACCTTTCTTCATAACTAATATTCTCCAGACTCTTTATTAGCTTTGTTGCCCTTCTTTGTACTCGCTTCATTTCCAGTACCTTCTTCCTGAGGACTGGTGCCCAGAACTGGACAGCATACCCCAGGTGAGGCCGGACCAAAGTATGATATCATAGAGTGGTAGAATTATCGCTTTATCCCTGGAGTTAATCCCCTTTTTAATGCATGCCAATATTCTGTTTGTGTTGTTAGCAGCAGCTTAGCATTGCATGCCATTGCTGAGCCTTTCATCTAAAGGTCCTTTTCCATGTTAGATTCCCCCAGAGGTTCACCCCCTAGTGAGTAGATTGCATTCATATTTTTGCCACCCAAATGCATTATTTTACATTTTTCTACATTAAACCTCATTTGCCATGTAGTTGTCAACCCCATTAATTTGTTCAGATCTTTTTGCAAGTTTTCCACATCCTGCGGAGAAGTTATTGCCCTGCTTAGCTTAGTGTCATCTGCAAATATAGAGATTGAGCTGTTTACCCCATCCTCCAGGTCGTTTATGAACAAATTAAATAGGATTGGTCCCAGCACAGAACCCTGGGGGACCCCACTTCCCACCCCTGAACATTCTGAATATTCCCCATTTATCACCACCCTCTAACTCGCCCTTGTAACCAGTTTACAATTCATGTACTCACCCTATGGTCTATGCCAACGAACCTTACTTTGTACAGTAAACATTTAAGGGGAACTGTGTCAAATGCTTTTGCAAAATCCAGATACACCAGGTCTACGGGCCTTCCTTTATCTAGATGGCAGCTCACCTCCTCATAGAAGGTTAATAGATTGGTTTGGCAAGAACGATTCTTCATGAATCCATGCTGATTACTGCTAAGGATACAGTTTTCATTACTAAAATCTTGTATATAGTCCCTTATCATCCCTTCCAAGAGCTTGCATACTATTGATGTTAGGCTATCTGGTCTGTAATTCCCAAGGGTGTATTTTGGCCCTTTTGGTGCTGCATTGGCTTTTCTCCAATCAGCTGGTACCATTCCAGTCAGTAGAGTGTCAGTAAAAATTACGAACAATGGTCTGGCAATTACTTGACTGAGTTCCCTAAGTACCCTCCGGTGCAAGCCATCTGATCCCGGTGATTTATTAATGTTAAGTTTCCCAACTCTATTTCTAAATCTGTCCTCTGTTAGCCATGAGGGTGCTTCCTGTGATGTGTCATGAGGACAAACACTGCAGTTTTGGTTACTGAAGACCCCCCCCGATTCCCTTGTGAGGAGAAGAATAAACTCAATACCTTCGACATCTCCCCATCCTTTGTAACCAGATGTCCCTCCTCATTCTTTATGGGGCCAATATGGTATGTCCTCACTTTTTTACTGTTTATATACTTAAAGAATGTCTTGGGATTTTTTTTTTTGCTCTCCTCCGCTATGTGTCTTTAATGTTCTATCTTAGCCGCCCTAATTGCACCCATACATATCTTGTTGCATTCTTTGAAAAGTCTGAATGCTCATGATGATCCTTCAGCCTTGTATTTTTTGAAAGCCTTCTCCTTCACTTTTATATCCATTTGTACATTAGAGGTAAGCCATCCAGGACTTTTGTTCGCTCTTTTAAATTTATTTCCCAATGGGATGCAGTGGCTAATGTCCTTATTTAATATGCTCTTAAAGCAAACCCATTTCTCCTCCATGTTCTTTGTTTCTAAGATTTTATACCAATTTACATCTTTTAGCAAGGTTCTTAGTTTAAGGAAGTTGGCTCTTTTGAAATTCAGTGTCTTTGTGTTCTCCTTGTGTTTCCTATTTGTGTGATTTATGCAGAAGCCAATTGACCTGTGATTGCTGTTTCCTAAATTGCCCCTTATTTCCACATCCATAATCAGGTCTGTATTGTTGGTAATCAGTAGATCTATACCCCGTACACACGGTCGGACTTTGTTCGGACATTCCGACAACAAAATCCTAGTATTTTTTCCGACGGATGTTGGCTCAAACTTGTTTTACGTACACACGGTCGCACAGAGTTGTCGGAATTTCCGATCGGCAACAACGCGGTGACGTCAAGCACGTACGACGAGACTAGAAAAGGCCGGTTCAGAACCAAGCGCGGCACCCTTTGGGCTCCTTTTGCTAATCTCGTGTTAGTAAAAGTTTGGTGAGAGACGATTCGCGCTTTTTCAGACTCGTGGCTTTCAGATCGTTTTCTGCCATTCAGTTTGTGCTTGTGAGTTTGTATCTGCTCTTCAGTGCGTGCAAGCAAGTTCCGCGTGACTTTAATTAGTCATTGTATTCTTGTTCGTTCGTTACTGTTTTTCAGGTCGCTCTTCACAGGCCTTGCTGTTCTTCAGTGCGTTCTGTTACTTCGTTCTGAGCAGCCGACCGTTTTCTAGCCATGTTGCGTATGCGTACTCCTCGTAGAGTTCGTGCTGTGCGGGGGCTTGGTGTTGGGGTCCTGACCTTGACACAAGTCCAGTCCATGAACAGGGTGGGGAGGAGTTCATGGACCAAGAATTGGTTGCTTCAGCGTGACCAGTTCTCTCATATGCCTTTGCTCCGTGAGATCCGTGAGAATAATCCTGATGATTTCAGGAAATTCTCAGGATGACGGACCCCGTATTTCACCATCTGTTGGCTTCGCTGACCCCTTATATTAGCAGGCAGGATACCTGCATGAGGCAAGCCATCACTCCGGAGCAGAGGTTGCTCGCTACCCTGCGGTACTTGGCGACAGGGAGAAGTCTGCAGGACTTGAAGTTCTCGACAGGCATCTCCCCCCAGGCTCTGGGTATCATCATCCCAGAGACCTGTTCTGCCATAATCCAGGTCCTGCAGAAGGAGTATATGAAGGTAAAATTTTTATCCTTTAATATCACATTTCATTGTATTTAATGTTTGCTAATATATTGTATTTCTTTCCTCATTCCCTAATTACCATGATTGGAATATGCTGTGAATGTCCCCTTTCTCCTCATGCATGCTGGATTTTTATGTAATTATTATTTTAGGTCCTTCATACATATTTACCCTTCAATAACCTCTCCAGCATGGTGTCTCCTGGCCCTATATTCACCTCATGTAGTCACTTAATGTATTTTATCAGCTCCATAGTAGTGCTTTACCCCAAACACCCCCTGAAATGTTTTGAAATGTTATTTTTTCTTTAAATTCAGGCAGAGTGCCAGAGGCTTTTTTTTTGTGGTGTCCCCAAATCATTTTTTGTAACCCTCCCTCCCCCAACTGCTAACTCAGCTGATCCCAATTCTCTATCTATCCTCAATCATCTATCTGCTGACTTTGCAAAACCCATACACACTATACCCATCTCTTTTGTGCTCAGATGTATGGATGAATTCCCCAAAGCATGTAGTGCAAGGGCCGGCCTGCCTGTATACTTTCAAATGGTACTGTTTAAAGTTTTTGTATCCTATTATTATCTTGATAGGTAATAGCAGAATGTCTAAATGTCCTCAAATGTGTACAATGTGTATTTATATCTTAGTATTATGACACTTCTTACCTGTCCAGTGGGCTGCCAATAGTGTAACTAAGGAGGGGCTGTTCCAAGTAATACCCATTATTTAGGCATTCATCTCTCAATGAAGTGAAGAGGGTTACCTGTCCAAGATTTCCACACACCCCATAATGTTAGAAATGGCCCATGAGAGGGGGGGAGGGGGAATATGATAGGTGTACCTTATACTTTGGCGTTGTTAAATTTCCCTTACTAAATGCTATCTGGAGGTCGACCCATAATGTTTGTGCCTAATCTGCTTGCCATGTTTCTGAGCAAAAATAGTAATGTTTTATTTTTTCCCTCAACAGTTTCCTTCCACGCCACAGGAATGGCAGACTGTGGCCTCCCACTTTGCCCAGCGGTGGGACTTTCCTAACTGCGGAGGGGTAATTGATGGGAAACACGTCCACATCGTCCCACCACCCAACTCGGGGTCGTACTATTTCAACTATAAGGGGTTCAATAGTATAGTGATGTTGGCGGTGGTGTCGGCTAATTACGAATTCTTGTATGTGGACGTGGTGAAGAATGGCCGGATGTCCGATGGTGGAGTCATCGCCCAGACGGAGTTCTACAGGTGTCTCCAGAATGGCAGCTTGGACTTGCCAGCTCCAGAGGACAATGTGGAAGGACTCCCATTCGTGTTCGTTGCTGATGAAGCGTTTGCGCTGGGGGACCACCTGATGCGGCCATTCCCGATGAGGACCCTCACCCCGGAACAGAGGGTTTTTAATTACCGGCTGGCCAGAGCCCGAAGAGTGGTGGAGAACACATTTGGAATCCTGGCCAGACGGTTCCGCCTATTTATGACACCCATCCATATGGCGGAGTATAAACTGAACCATATTATACTGGCATGCTGTATTCTCCATAACTTTTTAAGGAAACATTCGGCCAACTATGCTGGCTCAGTTGGGCCTGAGGCCGGAGTGATACCTGAAACACTGACGGCGCTTGAAAGCGGCCGTCCTGGCTTGCCCTCCCTGAGTGCCCGTGATGTCCGGTTACGCTACCTGGAGTTCTCTGTAGGTAGGGGGGCTATCAATATGCCAGCAAATCTGTGAAGCCTTTTTATAATAAAAAAAAAAAAAAGAAATTCTTTGTGGACATTTACTGCTTGTGTTTGTTTTAGCTGACCCTGACAGAAATGTGTTGAGTCCAGAAAATGTCGTGATTGTGTAACCTTATTATACAAAGCACTGTTGGCTGTTATTTACTAAATGCAAAAAAACATTTCACTACAAGTGCACTTGCAACTGCACTGAAACTGCACTTGTAGTGCCAAGAGGATTTGCCCTTAGTAAATAACCCCCATTTTCACTGAAAACACCAATGACATCACCCCAAAAGTGTTGTAGCGTTGAGACAATAATCCACACATTCTTGCTTACCAAACTTTTTTATACCTGCACAATCACATGTGCATTTACCAAAGGTTTTTCAAACAAACCAACATGTTTGTTGTATAACAATTTTTGGGGTTGCATTATCAAAAATAGAAATGTCCATTTTAGATAAAACAGGCATGTGTAAAACCAACAAGAAAGACACAAATCTTGAACTTACAAATGTCACATTTTGGAGAACTTGAAGGCAATATCAGACATGAGTATTTAGGAACTGTGTTTGATATTGCGTTCAGATGGGGTGAAGTCACCCCTGGAAAAGCCAAATTTGGAAGATGCACAGCAATTTACCAATGTCAACATGTGCGACCTGCCATCACGGGGGATCAAGGGACATGTTTTGGGGGAGCAAGCCCTTCCTCACCGCTACTTTATTAGTGAGGAAGGGGTTGCACCCCCAAAATGCGTCCATTGATCTCCCGTGATGGCAGATAGCACATGTTGACACACTGTGTGCATCCTCCAAATTTGGCTTTGTGAAAAATCACAAAAACATTTTGCACATTGTAGCACACAAAAGAAGAAAGTGATTTGGAGGGGTTTTAAACTCGCCCCAAAACATCAATGATGTTTTTATTTTTTTGAATAACATCATTGATGTTTTTCTTGATGTTTTCCAATTGTAAATTACACCCCATGATCTCCCCGATCAGGATCTGGGCACTTTCGGATGTGAAAGGATCTGGAGCCACAACATCACGATCACCTAAAAAGAGAGGAACCCCAAAAAAAAATTAGGTGTCAAAAATATGCCGCCATCCATCTCTTACCTGAGCCTGTGGTCGCAGACACTCACCTGTTGTGGTGACTAGTTCCACCACGTCTTCCTCCTCCTGCTCTTCTTGGGTTGGGGGGATTTCCCCTTCTTCCAGAGGGGGGGGTTCTGGTCTCCTCGGATGAGGGGTGTCCTCCGAGTCTTTTATCCCCTATGTCAAACAAAATGATATAATTAGCACACAGATATTTGATGGCAGAACTATAAATAGGAAACATTGCTTGGAAGTGGGGTACAATTGTCAATTTTAGCAGAGTTCCAAAATGTAGCATTTTCAGTGTCCTTTGTCAAGCTTCAATACTTTACCTGTTTGGTACAAGCTTCACAGATGTAGGCCCCCCCCTATAGTATACACTGGAGCACCTGTGTGGCCCCCCTAATAAAATTGGTGTTCTGGGGTCCCACACTAGTGCTCCAGTGTCCAGATGTGAAAACAGCTGCTCAGTGTCCTCTCCTTACACAGAATCTAGTTTGCATTTCATTCTAGTAACAAAACCATCTACACAACCCAATTTTTTTAAGACAAGTATAGGGCGTAAAAATGGTGGCCAAATGCATATGGCCTAAACAATGGTATTTTTGAGTCCGAAAGAAAAATGTTTGATACGAACGAATAATGTGCCCATGAACATGAAAGTTGCCATTTTAAACTGTACAACAGTTCCTAAAAGCACATGGAGCAGCACGAACGTAATAAAGACAAAAAGAATAGGAACACAGCACAACTACTTACTTTTTTGCAGCACTCTCCGGATCTTTCTGTACTGCTCATGTTCTCGTAATTTGAGGTCCGACCACCGCTTCCTGAGCTGATCTTTCGATCGTCGTACCCCGAATTTCCGGTGCAGACTCTTGACCACTTTCGCCATGATCTTGGCCTTTCTGACACTGGGGTTGGGGTAAGGCCCATACTTTCCATCATAGTCGGCCCTCTTCAGGATGTCGACCAACATCTCCCCAAAGGACATATTTGAGTCCTTAAATCTCCTTCTGGATCGGGACGTGTCCGGATCCGGCCTTTCCTCCTCCTCCTCGTCGTTGCTACAATTAGCACGATCCTGCTGTGTCTCCGCCATGTGCTCTTCCCCCACGGCGCCGTACGAAAAGGGGCGGGGAATAGACTAGAAAGAACGTCAGGGGCGGGCGGAGTTACACGCATGCGCAGTGTGTATAAAGCGTAACATGCGTGCGTCTTACGTACGATCTGTGAGCGGAGGAAGGAGCATCGGAGGCGCCGATCGTGATAACGAAGGTAGGATCTAAACTTGGGCCTATACTGCTTCGGAATGGAAGCCTATATTGTAACAAGATTAGGGGAGTTTGGCCTAACATTAGGGTTTCAGGGAGCTGCCCTGTCTGTGGCAGGTGAGACATCCTCATTATAATCATAAACAAAAGAGGCAGGCAGCGCTGGAGAAACTGCTGGAGTTGGTGAAGCCGGTGGTCCCCACAGCAACCATCCCCTATTTAAAAACCAAAATTGGTGGCCTAAGGAGCACTTATCTTAGGGAGCGCAAGAAGGTCACGGATTCCCAGAGGTCCGGAGCTGCAGCAGATGACGTTTATGTCCCCAGGCTGTGGTACTATGAGAGACTGCGATTTCTGTCAGACCACACTGAAGTCAGGGAATCCCTCTCTACTCTTCCTTCCACTCTTCCTTCCACCCCAGCTGAGGCTTCCGATGTCCAACCTGGGCCTTCCAGCCAGGAAGAAGTGGAGGAGCCCAGCTGGAGTCAGGTATAGCATTGTTCTACAGATTTCTGGTCAATAAAGAAATGATCTTTACTAGATGTTATTATTGATCACTAATTGCTGATTGAAAAAAGTTTTTTACATATCAATAGACAGTAGTGGGCACCCAAATTTGGGACAAGAATGAAAACTGCTGGGCTCAGAAGGATAGTCTGTTATATTTGTTAACATTCAATTTGCAACAGTCAGGAGGTGAAAATTGTGTGTGATTGATGACTAAAATACTAAAACTATGTCCCTTTTTCATACACAGGAAGACATCAGCCAGGAGGAGGTTGTGGAATGTGGCAGTCAGGAGGAGGCAGGGGTTAGTGGCAGCCAGGAGGAGGCGGGGCTAAGTGTCAGCCAAGAGAAGCCTGGGACCAGTCGCAGCCTGACTGAATCTCAGGTTCCTCCCCTCCGCCTTCCATACAAAAGAGCCAGGAAGACGACTCCAAGTTCCGTGCAGGATTCTGCGTTCAGGCTGATTCAGGAGCCTTCGGCATCCCTACGAGCCTTACCCACTCCTGAAGAGGCCTTTGCCTGCATGGCTGCCACCAAACTGCAGGGCATGCAGGAGGGTCAACGCAAGCTCTGTGAGGACCTTCTGTATAAAGTCCTACGTAAGGGGGTGAGTGGGGAACTAACACCCAAGACCGACGTGGTTGAGTTGGACCATCCTCCTCCTCCTTCTCCTCCTGCTGCCACAACTCCGCCACCACAGCCACCGCGTGGAAGGAAGCGTGGAAAGAAGACCTAAGAGTGATGACCCTGGGTTCAGTCTGGTCTGACAAAAGATGCAGTCTCTATGACCACAGCCTGGGGAAACAGATGTCATCTGCTGCTTTCCGGATCTCAGGGACTTCTGGACCAGACTGCCCTCCCTTAGATAAGGACTCCTCAGGCCACCAATTTTGCTTTTAAATAGTTGATGTGTGCCCTGGGGGTCCAAGGCTTCACCCACTTCTGCTGTTTCTTCAGCGTTGCCTCCCTCTTTGTTTAGTTGTGAGCCCTTAAAGCGGGGTTCCACCCAAATTTTGAACATTATCTCTATGCATTCTCTTCCTTGCCTAGATGCTGACATGCTGTGTAAAAAAATTTAAATCGCCGTAATTACCTTTTTTTTTCTAATCTTCTTAGCACTTCCTGTTTTTCCTCCCATGGGAGTAGGCGTGTTTCTAGCCTCTCCCAGACCTCCCACAGTCCCCTGGGAGCTAGTCTCAGGCTTCCCAGCATGCATTGTCAGCAGCATCATCACAACATCTCGGTGAATGCTGGGAGCACAGGATTCACCGCATCCAGGAAATACATGCTTGTGGGCTTCAAATGCCCACAATGAAGATGGAAACCGCCTTCAGTGAATTTTATAAGTTATTCTTTACAACGAAATCGGACACAGGCGGACTTATTACACAGAACATGTGAGTAGATAATCATGAGAAGAAAAGTTTGTTAATGAACTCCAAAAAAAAAAAAAATGATAGATAGGTGGACCCCCGCTTTAATAAAATTTTTTTAGGGAAATTCTACTCTCCTGTGTGTGTTTTCATCCAAAAAGGACAGTTTGTTGGTGACAATTCAGGTACATTTCTAACATAAAATGTGAAATTAACAAGGGACAACAACACCAAACAATCTCCTACAGATTAAATAGAACAACATATCACTGGTGTTGTGGGAACTTGACACAAAAAACACACACAAACATTTTCGGGAGTACAAATCAAAATCCCAAAAAAAAAAAAAAACACCCTTCAAAAAAATACAAACACAAAAAAAGAATCTACATTAAAACCAATAAAATTAAAAAAAAATATACAAAAAAAAAATGTTGTCAGATGTGAGAAATCAAAATATATTGAGGGAATCACGATAAATAGTAAAGAAATAAGTTTGTGAGAAGTCTGTGTGAATATGAGCAGCAAAACTACTATATTCTTGTCACATTATAAAGAAGAAGAGAGTGCGCTGTATTAAACCATTTTTGACATTGCAGCGTGACGAAAGTGCTGTATCCATTGCGAACGCTAAGTTTACCAGAACGAGCTGTTCCGTGCTGGAATTTCTTCTGAGCATGCGTGGCACTTTGTGCGTCGGAACAGGCCACACACGGTCGGAAATTGACGCGATCGGATTTTGTTGTTGGAAAATTGTATCTCCTGCTCTCCAACTTTGTGTGTCGGAAAATCCGATGGAAAATGTCCGATGGAGCCCACACACGGTCGGAATTTCCGACAACACGCTCCGAACAGACATTTTCCATCAGAAAATCCGACCGTGTATACGGGGCACTAGTCTACCATCTGACCCATAAAATTGTCCTGCAAGACATTTAGGAACTGGCAAGCCTTAGACATAGTAGGTGAGGTCGAAAAAAGACACAAGTCCATCAAGTCCAACCTATGTGTGTGATTATATGTCAGTGGTTCCCTCCGCCCAGTCTATGTCTCGTTAATTAAAATACCCCATTATGATAACACTTCCCATCCTTGCTGGTAATCCAAATTGTGATAGGAGGTCTGTCTCCCCCTCCTCCCTCAGGTTAGGGGGCCTATAGCATACTCCCAGTATTATTTTCTCCTTAGCTTCATCCCTTTGGAGCTCTACCCATAAGGATTCCACCTCCTCCCTAGCTCCCTTATTGATGTCATCTCTCACATTCACTTGTACATTATTCTTGATATATAGGCATACCTCTCCCTCTTTTTTACCCTCTCTATCCCTGTGATAAAGAGAATACCCTTGAATGGTTGCCATCCAATCATGAAAGCTATTCAACCAGGTTCCCACAAAATCTAAGTTCAACAGTATCTCTAGTTCACCCATCTTGGTTACCAGGCTCCTGGCATTGGTGAACATGCCATATAGTTTAGACCAGTCGCATACTGTCCTCTTATTGGGTGTTCCGAGATTGAAAAAAGGACTTGTTACTCTACTTACCTTGGGTTTATGTGCTTTAGTCAACCTACCACTAATGCCCCTAATACTACCTTCTGGAATATGTTCATTGCTGACTATCTCTACCTCTGGACCCTCCCCCCGTCGCCTAGTTTAAAAACCCTTCTAACTATTCGGCCATCTTCACTCCCAGCAGATCTGCACCCTCCTCATTTAGGTGGAGTCTATCCCTTCTATAGAACTGGTGACTGACTGAGAAGTTGGCCCAGTTTTCCAGGAACCCAAACCCCTCCTTACTACACCAGCTCCACCGCCACTTGTTTACTTCCCTAATCTCCCTCTGTCTTTCTGGTGTGGCACGAGGTACCGGTAGTATTCTTGAGAATACTACCTTGGAGGTCCTTTTCCTCAATTTAGCTCCTAAGTCCCTAAAATCGTTCTTTAGGACACTCCATTTGCCTCTGACTTTGTCATTGGTGCCAACGGTCTTCCCCAGCCCCTCCTAGTAATCTGTCCACCAGATCCGTGATGTGCCGAACCCGAGCGCCCAGTAGACAGCATACAGTTCGGCGCTTCAGGTCTTTGTCACATATTGTGGGCAGTCCTTCTAAGAATTAGGTCCCCTACCGCCATAATCTGTCTATCCTTTCCCTTCTGTCTATCCTTTCCCTTCACTTCCTCTCCACTCTCACTGGAGGAGTTCTTCCCCTGGCAGCTAGGAGAGTCCCTCAGCTCCAGCAGTGCTGGTCCCTGACCGGTTTTTCCAATGTCACTCAATGGAGCAAACTGATTGGGATGCTCCAGCCAAGATTCAGCCTCCCTGGCACTTCCCCCTCTATCCTTGCTGACTGTCACCCATCTACTCATTTCTAGTGCCTGCACCTCTTTGTCTCCAGCTGCCTCTGTACTGGCCCCTGCCGGCACCTTCCAGGTACGTTTCCGGCTCTCCTTTAGTATGAAGGGTCTTCTCAGTGCTGACAGTTGCTTCCCTAGATTCAAAACCTGGGCTTCCAGGGAAACAATGTGCTTACATTTTGCACAGCAGTATTCGCCTTCGATCAGATGATCAAGGAACACATACATGCCGCAAGATGTACACTGAGACGCATCTCCACACCCGCCGGGCATCTAACCTACTAATTTAATGAGGATTGGGGATTCTATCCTGTCCAAATTACCTAACAACTAGCTTCCTGACACTAATACTCAACAATACAATACACAGGTACTCAACAACACAATACACAGGTACTCGCCAGCCACGTGCACTCGCAGTCCACATGCACTCGCAGACAAAGTGCACTCGCAGACCACATGCACTCACAGCCTACGTGCACGAGCAGACTACGTGCACCCGCAAACCATGTGCACTCGCAGACAAAGTGCACTCGCAGCACTCGTATACTCACTGCCCACATGCACTCACAATACACAGGTACACACAATACACAAGTATAAACAATACACAGGTGCTAACGATCCACACACACTACTCAGACAACACTCAGGTACTCACAATAAACAGGTACTCCCAACACTCACATTACTCAGGTACTTACCTGACACTAATACTCAATACAGCCCACGTGCACTCGCAGCACTCGTGTACTTACAATACACAGGTGCTCACACTACACAGGTACTTTGACCCCTGTTATAACCTCCTGTTTTCAACTCTGGCTTTTAACTCACCACTTAGTCCTGTTTCACTTGGTCTAAGTTCCAGCAAGCAAAAAAGGTGGCAAGCTCAAAGATGAGCAGACTCAAAATGAGTTCTACAGAAAGTTATATAGGCCTCAAGCACCTGTGACCAATTAACCACTCCGCTTAATTAGTAGGCTGAAGGAAGGAAAGAAAAAAAAGGCTGTTTAAAAAGTGACAGAAAAGGTGTTAAAAAATCTGCAAGGAAAACCCTCAAAAATAACCTAAAATGCAACACAGCAATCACCTGCAGTCAAAAGCAAAACTTGTTCACACTCTCCACTCAAGGTTCCCACTGTTCAGCTTCCAACCAGCAAGTCTGGCCACTTTTTACACTTTCGCGTCTGTTCAATTTTTTAATTTTCACCATTTCGCAAAAAGGCACAATTTAAAAGTTACAAATATTTGTTATTTATTAACTCAATACAGGTTAGGCTTTTGTATTTAGTACATCTGTACAGCAGCACAGCATACAGCACCAACTACAGATTGGAGGTCAAACTGCACCTGTCTACAAGTTGTCACTGGAACAGGTTCCCACTGTAAAATTGATTCAAAGTCTAAAAAATTATTTTAAGCCATTTGTACAATAAAAATAAGTTAGCTCTAATGATGTGTCCCCCATCTCTGGCCGCTGCAGTGTTTTTTACATATCTTACTTTTCCTCAGGCACGAGTCTTCTGTCTGTATTGAGCATCCAGCACAGAGGCTTGTAGTTCCAGCTGCAGTACACTGATCACTGTGGGTCACTTGCTCATCGCCTCCTTCATTCATAAAAAGTCTTGCATACTTTTCAATGAATGCACCACAGCATTGTGTGATCGAACGGGGGAAATTGTGACATTCATCGCCATGAATGAGTGTACTGCAGCTGGAACTAATAGTCTCAGCATGGGACATTCATCATTAGAGCTAAATTATTGTTACTGTGCAATTGGGAAAAAATATTCTACTCATACTTTACATTCACCATTATCAACTATCAAACTATTTTAGCTCAAGCAAAGCTCTCTCACCAAATAATTGATCATGCAACTGACACCTCATAACCCAACTAAGAATCTGTGTTTTGTACAAAAAATAACATGTCCCCACCCCTACCGCATATGGGATCATGAGAGACAGATTTAATATATGTATAAAGTTATATTAAATAATGAATTAAAAAAATAATAAATAAATAAACAATACTTACCTGAGATTGGTGAAAAATGTTGACAGTTAACCAATAAACATTCCTCAGGCATGAGCAAGTACCTATATAGGAAAGAGGATGTGTCAGTTTACAGGCAGAAGGAAGAAGACTCCGAAAGAAGCTTGTCCACGTCGCTGAAGATGGAAAACTTACTGTGCATGATGATGGAGCGTACCGCTGCCGAGGGCAGGGACGAGTGGATGTGCCACTGCCTGGATTTATCTTTCCCTGCTGAGGCTCAAAATGCTTGGATCATTCCCTCATATTACTCAGGAGTGGATGTGCTTAAGTTCAGGGCCGGTTTATCTTCAGCTGGTGCCAGTTCATATGGGCTGGAGTTCCCCCAGGCTGCTCCTGCAACTTTCGGCTCTAACACACAGCATGTAATTCCTCCTCTTGTTCCGCCTCCAGCTGGAGTCATGACGGACCCGCCTCCCTCATCAGATGCCATTCAGCCCTCAGCTTCCAGTGATGTTAGGGATGATGCAGTAAGGAATACTGGACAACAGTCTGCCAGATCACTGAAGAGACCTCACAGGTTTGACTCCCCTGTCTGGCGAGTGCCTGCTAAAAGAGGTAAAGTGGTCAAAAAGCAGCATAATAGATCTGGGTTAACTATACCAGAAGATAAAATGATTTCTGATATTGAAAATGTGATTATTTCCAATATACATGATTGTTCGTCTGAAAATTGATCGATCGTGTTTAATGATGATTTTAATCGCTCTAAGGTTGCTCTTATTACAGATGGCAACCATCGCTCAGAGGAAACGGATGGGATGGCATTGCGACATTAGCATGCTGATGCTAATAATGTATCCATCCCTGTTGTTATGACTGCCAAGGGTGAGTCGAAAGACATGTTACAATTTAAAGATTTTTTTTCTTCTATGTGTGATTTAACGTCTAAATTTTTGTCTAATTTTCAAAGTGTCGATTTGTTGCCCCCGTTAGATCCAAGTGTTGCCCCAGTGTGGCTACTGATACTCCTTCTGTGAACAGTTCTTTATTAAATGTTCCTGAAGCTTGCTTAAAAGAAGTGATTACTTGTGAATTGTCACCTTTAGGTTTTCATTTGAGCAGTACTATTAAAGAAAAAATATGGAGAGGCGATTATATTGACCTTCTCTCTTTGATCCCTTCATCAAAAGAATATAGAACTGATAAGAAGGAGGTAGAAGATTTTAAAGCTGATAAATGCAGAAATGTACCACGGTCTTTTAACAACTGGTTACAAGCTTTTTGTGTTTTTGCTAGCGTTCTAGGGGAAAAGAGACCTAATTTGTGCTGTGGTTTATTTCAGCATGTAGAAATAATTCTGGAAGCCTACAAGAATTTCCCTGGACTTTCATGGTTTGCTTATGACGAATCATTTTGTCAGAAATGATCGGTTCATAATTTGATGAAATGGGAAGTTAAGGATGTAGGGTTGTTGCTCAATCTTTTGTTGCCTCAAAAACAATTCATCAAACAACATCCTGCTACTCCTACTGTTTATAGGAGAGGTATTTGTTTTCACTTTAATGATGGGCAGTGTAAATGGCCCAATTCTTGTAAATATAAACATGAATGCAATTTTTGTTCCGGTACGCACCCAGCGTCTAGATGTTTTAAAGAATTATCCACGGGTTCTACGGATGCTTCCAAAGAGCTTTTTCTCAAAAGTAGCCACTCCAGTGATTCTTCAAAACATGTTGCCATGGCTCCTGCAGTATCCAGATCGTCAGAAGGCACTCATTTTGCATGATGTTTTTTTACATGGTTTTGTGCTGCCGTCGTTTAATGGTTCTGGTTGTACTGTTGTTGATAACCTCCCTTCTGTCTCTTTACATATGGCTGAAGTTCGAAAAAAAATTGAGAAATAAGTTGCAGACGGTAGAGTTGTGGGTCCTTTTATTGTTCCTCCTTTCTCTAATTTTAGAATTTGTCCCTTAGGAATTATTCCAAAGAAAGAACCAAATACTTTTCGGTTGATACACCACCTATCCAAACCGAAAGGTTTCTCATTGAATGATGACATCGATCCCGTTGTTCTGTTCAATATGCATCTTTTGATGATGCGTTGTTGAAGATTAGAAAGGTAGGTGGATCTGTTTTGCTTGCGAAATTCATCAAATCCGCGTTTTGATTGTTACCTAAAATTCCGGATGCATTTAATTCTTTAGGTTTTCATTTTCAAAATGAGTTTTATTTCAATAGATGTCTTCTTATGGGGTGCTCCCTATCATGCCATTACTTTGAGCTTTTTTCTTCTTTTTGGGTTGTTGGTCGTTATGCAAATTCTACTAGTTTACTTCATTATCTTGATGATTTTTTGTTTATTGGTAAAGCAGACTCTGCTGATTGTTTGTATCTTTTCAACGTTTTCAAAACTGTGTGTGAGAAATTCGGTATTCCATTGGCTCAGGAGAAGTCTGTTTATCCAACGTCATGTCTCAAATTTTTAGAGATACAAATTGACATTATTTCTATGGAATTCCGGTTGCTGCCTTAATTGGAAGTTGTGCGCATGCAAATATTGTTAGATTTTGTATTGGCAAAAGATAAGGTTAGATTGAAGATTCTGCAATCGTTATTAGGATTGCTGGCTTTTGCTTCTCGAGTAATGCCCATAGGTAGGATTTTTTCCAAACATCTTTATAGAGCTATATCAGGGTTGTCTTTTCCATCTCATCTTGCCAGGATTACTAAAGACATCAAAGATGATTTAATTGTTTGGCAAGTTTTTGCACAAATTTAATGGTTGTTCCATTTGGCAATCTCCATTTTGTTCAGCATCTGTACTTGAGTTGTATACTGACGCAGCTGGGTCTAATAACAAAGGGGTGGTATTTGCTATTAACTGTTTGTCGTCTAGGTCTCTACCAGTTATTGCTATCTTACGGCACATTGTTTTTAAATGTTTGTCCTTAAATATCTGGATTAAAGCACGTTATGTGCCTGGTGTAGAGAATTTAATAGCTGATCTTTTGTCCCGTTTGCACATTTCAGAATTCAGGAAGTTAGTGCCGGACACAGATTAGAAGTGCACATCCTGCCCTCGACACTTATGGGACCTAGTGTAAGTCCTCTACTTCAAGCAATTAGAAATTCTGTAGCTCCTACCATGTGGGCATCTTTCAAGGCAGCTTGGTCATTATGGTGTTCCTTTCTGATGTCCTCTGGGTTGCAACAGGCTTCCTTCTCTGAAGGCTTGATTTTGACTTTTCTTCAATACCTTATGTCTTGTTCATATTCTTATTCTTATATTGTGAAGATTTTAGCTGGTGTTTCTTTTTTCATTTCAAAGTTTTTTATTGAAGGTTATAAAGTCTTTACAGTAGTCATTTTACATGTATCAATGCGTGTAAATTATAACATTTTTTCAAATCATAAAATATTTTCCATAACAAAAGTCCCAGCTAGTATTGATAAACACTTCCATACTTGACAGGATATAAGAGGGGTATCAATCCCAACATATGTCCTCAAATGGATCTTAATCGCTCCATGCATATGTCTGGCGCAGGGTCTTGTCCGCAGATCTTTGCTGTGAAAAGTGCCTTGAAAGGCTACTGCAAGCAGGCAAGGGTGACTGATTCCAGATTGCCTATTTCTGGGGCATTATTAGCTTCTATTGGTGTCTCTACTAGTGAGGTGTGTTTCTCACCTTATGAAGCTTTATTGTTTCAGTTGGCTTTTTACCTGTTTTTTTTGGTGCGTTTTGAGTTTCTGAGTTGCTTCCTCGAAAACTGGGGGACGGCTCTGGTATTTTGTTTGGTGATGTTATGTTGAAATTGGGTTCTGTCCATATATTATTACGTAAGAGTAAGACTTATCTGTTGGGTTGTGGTAAGTGGATCACTTTAAGGAGAAACTTAAGTTCTCGATTTTGTGTTTTTACTCTTGGCAATGTTATTTGACTTTGCGACTGTCTTTTTTGAATCACCTTCTCATTCATATGGATGGGAAACTTGTGACAGTGTATCCGTTTTCGACTGTTTTAAAGAAGTGCTTAATCCAATTGAACTTAGAAAATCTGAATATTACGTCACTCATTCAGAATTGGAGCAGCCACTGAAACGGCCATGCTGGGATTTAATGAAACTATGTTAAAAAAACATTGGTAGATGGTAGTCTAATTGTTTCAGATCATATGTGCAGCCTAATTCTTCCTTTTAATTTCAGGTAACTTGTGTAATATATGGATTGTCGGCCACTCGTTTGTATTTTGGGCCAAGAAACGCGCTGAAGGGAGAATCTATGGTTCGAATCTTGGTTTGCCGACTGATATGTATGCAGTTCATTGGTTCGGGAGACGTGGTATGCAATGGAAGGATTTACATGTCATTTCTACATGGACAATGGCCAGTTCCGCAAATTGTCGTTTTACATTTGTCTGGAAATGATATTGGTCACTGCAATACCTTAGGATTGTTAGCACAGATCAAGTTAGATTTGTCATGTTTTCATGCAGTGCTGCCCAATAGTGTTTTTATTTTTTCTGAAATTGTTCCTTGTTTAGTTTGGTTACTGTCTAAGGAGTTTGGTTACATTGATAAAATTTGCAAACGTGTCAATAGGACATTAATAGAATGTATGCCTTTTCCTTCTGACATATGGAACTGGAAGGAGGATTACCTGGTTTGTATAGACCTGATAAGGTTCATTTATGGGACATTGCTCTTGATATATTCAATTTGGATATTCAAACCTGCAGCTGTGGCCCAAGGGGTGTGCCAGTCTCTTTAATTCGAGCCTGGCGTATAGGCTGTTATGTTGATTTAAAATGTTAGCTCGAGCTTATATAGCTGAGCATGAGTATGTTTTATTAATAATTTACTATATGATATAAGTACTGAATTATCAAATTTAATAATTGTAATGATTATTTATGAATTATTATTAGACCTATAATAAAGGGCACAGCCTATTCAACCCACAGGTTATTAAGTCTTGAATATAATTTGGTTTTAAATATAGAAGTTCTATCTATGATCCCATAAAAGTGAAGGGTGGGGCATAACATGTCCCCACCCCCACCACATATGGGATCCTGAGAGACAGATTTAATATATGTATAAATTTATTTTAAATAATTAATTAAAACAAATAATAATAATACTTACCTGAGATTGGTGAAAAATGTTGACGGTTAACCAATAAACGGTCCTCAGGCACGAGTAAGTACCTATATAAGAAAGAGGATGCATCAGTTTACAGGCAGAACAAAGAAGACACCGAAAGAAGCTTGTCCCACCCTTCCCCTCCCTGTCGTGGCCCTGTTTATGAGGTGTTCGATTTATTGGAGTTGTGCTTTGTGGTTTATGTTTTCTGTCCCTTTGTTTTATAAATAGAGGGGACTGTTATGTTGATTTAAAATGTTAGCTCGAGCTTATATAGCTGAGCTATGGGTATGTACAGTGGTGTAGTTGGTAGCACTCTCACCTAGCAGTAAGAAGGGTTGCTGGTTCAAATCCCAACCATGACACTACCTGCCTGGAGTTTGCATGTTCTCCCTGTGCCTGCGTGGGTTTCCTCCGGGTACTCCGGTTTCCTCCCACACTCCAAAGACATGCTGGTAGGTTAATTGGATCCTGTCTAAATTGTCCCTAGTATGTATGAATGTGAGTTAGGGACCTTAGATTGTAAGCTCCTTGAGGGTAGGGACTGATGTGAATGTACAATGTATATGTAAAGCGCTGCGTAAATTGACGGCGCTATATAAGTACCTGAAATAATAATAATAATTTACTATATGATATAAGTACTGAGTTATCAAATTTTATAATTTTAATGATTATTTAATGACTATTCAACCCACAAGTTATTGAGTCTTGAATATTATTTGGTTTTAAATATAGAAGTTATATCTATGATCCCATTGAATTGTTTCTGAAATTACAGTTCTCAGCAACAACTGAGTATTTTTTCAAAGGAAAAGCTTAATACATTGTAACTGATAAATGCAACCAAGAACTGTACCTTGGTTTGTAATTGGTATTCAAAATACTTGATATTTTACGACAGTGTAAAAAACATTGCCCATCTGACCTAATCAGGCTGCCCTCTTTTTGTGTGACCATCAGTGATTCTAGAGTTTGCAATTGATAGACTGAGAGCTGTGAATCTGTTTTGTAAAATTCAGGCTGACAATGTCCCCAGATAACTGGGTTTTGTTGTCTTTGTTTCGTGACTTCTGACCTGCTGAGGTGTAAATTCAAAGCACAAAAATATAAAAAGTATACTACTCTTTGAAAAATGAATATAGCTTGGGACTTTCTTGAGAACATTTAATCCCAAACATTTCAAAGTACATGAAGAAGTTGCAGCTTGGAAAAATACTGAACAAAAGTGTCACAGGTCTAAAACCTCATGAGAAAGTGAATGCAATAAGTATTTTTAAATCTTTTGTTGGCCAGAATCAAACATTATAGTTACTCCTAGACATGTGCAATGCGTTTTGTAATGAATCGGAATTCGGACGAATTTTGCATCTTTCAGACATTCGGATGCATCAGAATGTCCGAAGAAAGAAAATAACGAATTTCAACTAATACGAAAGAAATTTTAGCAAATTTATTCGACATGATTCGGTAATTTGTTAAAGAACTAATGAAACAAAAGGTCAACTCAAAGTAAATCTTACAGTCCAATCAACTGATTAATTTTGTGCTGGAGGTTGGATTACTGGCAAAGTGCATTCCTGAGAACTGAGTGAGAAGGGTGTTGTATTGTATTTGAGCAGAGGAGAAGCGATATTTGGGTTATTTACGAAAGACAAATCCACTTTGCACTACAAGTGCAAACTCCAAGTGCAAAGTGCATTTGAAACTGCACTGAAAGTGCACTTGTAAATCTGAGAGGTAGATCTGAAATGAGGGGAAGCTCTGCTGATTTTATCATCCAATCATGTGCAAGCTAAAAAGCTTGGCTGGCTGGCTGAGTGTGCTGTGTACAGGGAGGGTGGGGTGTTGGCTGAGCTGGAACACGCACTGCTCTGGCCGGTTCTTCCTCTTTTGTTCTGCGAATGTTTGTAAAGCCGAGCGAACTGCGGACGGAGCAAGAGCCAGCGGGGAGAGCACACCGGATATCAGGACAGGTTTCAGTACAAACTACTGAAGAAGCTGCATTCCACTTGAACATCCATCTGAAGACTGAAGTGACGTGAAACCAGAAGCAAAATGGTGTTCCCAGCAGTTGGAAAATTACTCGGCAAACAGTATTGCCGATCGATAAGCTGAATGCCTTACATTCGATGTGAGAATCTGGAGAAGTGTGTTGAGTGTGAATACCATGTGGAGACCTATCATTTGCCTGTGGGGGATTTTATATAGAAGCTGGATATACAAGATGTGTTGTTGGTTATCATAACACGCATACCATTTCCAGCCATCTGGTAAGCAGATTACTTTACCACGTGGTGGCGAGTGCTGTTGCTTATACACACTGAAGTTGGTGATGGCCGGGTACATCCATCTCCTCCACTTTGGACTCACTGTTACTTATTCTAAGTGCCGCACCTTTTGGACTTTTATATTATTTTATGTTTGGTTATCAACAGACTGTGCTGGCTCCTTCGATCCATCAATGCATCAGTAAATTGTCATTGTGTGTGTTAATAGATTCAATAAACGACTTTGCAAACTACAAAACATTATCACGAATATATATACATACATAAATATCGAATTTGAACGAATACAAAATAAATTATAGAGGATATAACAAATTAATTTGACATGATTCAAGATTCAGTATAACAAATATCGACACGCTACAGAAATAACAAATTATTTGAAAACTAATTAAAGTAACATAACGAATATAACAGAACGAAATTATGTATTTTACTAATTAAAATGAAACTAAACAAAATGTTACGTTTTACACAAGTCTAGTTCCTCCCTATTAACAGTTAGGTGATCAGCCTTCCTTAAGATCTTTCATGTAAAAAGTTATGTGAGACAAGCTGATTATTATTTTTAAAGATGGTCTTTGAAATTAGTTTATTTCAAAGAAAGTACTGAATTTCATTTACAAGATCTGTTAATACTAAAACCCTTCAGTTCATGTATATATTCATTAGAATACCACTTATTATTTTTTTTCCTGATACTTCTAGTGTCACCCCCTATAATCTATGTTTATTTCACCACAATCCTCTACAGGAGTAACGCAAAGAGTAGACAGTTAAGAGAAATAAGTCAATCAGGTTTTACTTTATGACACAATTCCAGCAATCTAACATGATTTCAGGGGTTGGTAGCTGTAGGAGGAAATTTTTTTAGACAGATTACAGAAGAAGAACTGCAACGGGAGGAGCTTCAAAGTGTAATAGCTCTTTCCATAGGCAGATGAGCAGGAAACTGACATAAGAAGCTGCAAAGCTGCAATATGGAATAGTGGTCATCATCATAGTTGTTTAACTTTAGTGCAGCCCTGTAAAATGTTTAACACTGTCATCTAAGCTCATATTCCTAAAGCACAGCTTTGGGTGAAAAAGAAACATTTTCTAACCAAAAGGCTTTTAATGCAGAAGAGAAAAAAATTTCTTTTGCAAAAAAAAAAAAAGAAAAGCTTTTTACCTTTCTGCTAACATATACAGTGCAGTGTAGGCAATTGGCATTCCTTGACGCCTAGATTAACCGGTTCAATACAGGGCATTTTCACCCCCTTCCTTCCCAGGCCAATTTTTAGTTTTCAGCGCTGTCGCACTTTAAACGACAATTGCGCGGTCGTGCGACATCGTACCCAAAAAAAATTGACGTCCCTTTTTCCCCACAAATAGAGCTTTCTTTTGGTGGTATTTGATCACCTCTGCGGTTTTTATTTTTTGCGCTATAAACAAAAGAAGAGCGACAATTTTGAAAAAAACACAATATTTTTTACTTTTTGCTATAATAAATATCCCAATTTAAAAAAAAAATAAATAAATTTTCCTCAGTTTCGGCCGATATGTATTCTTCTACATATTTTTGGTAAAAAAAAATTGCAATAAGCATATATTGATTGGTTTGTGCAAAAGTTATAGCGTCTACAAAATACAGGATAGATTTATGGCATTTTTAAAAAAAAATATTTATTTATTTTTTTAGTGGCGATCGCGATTTTTTTTGTGACTGCGACATTATGGCGGACACATCGGACACTTTTGACACATTTTTGGGACCATTCACATTTATACAGCGATCAATGCTATAAAATTGCATTGATTACTGTGTAAATGTGACAGGCAGTGAAGGGGTTAACCACTAGGGGGACACAAGGGGTTAATATGTTTCCTAAGGGAATGTTTCTAACTGTAGGGGGCGAGGACGTACAAGGGGAGGAGACCGATCAGTGTTCCGCTGTACTAGGAACACAGATCGGTCTCCTCACAACTGACAGGACGTGGATTTGAGTGTTTAAACACACAGATCCACAGTCCAGCCCGGTTAACGGGCAATTGCGGGTGCCCGGCGGACATCACGGCCGCCGGGCACACGCACCGGGTCCCGAGCAACGTGGCGCGCGCGCGCGTGTGCCCCCTAGATGCCCGGGAATCCCAGGCCATCATATGACGTCCACCCAGGATGGGAGATCCCAACTGTGGACGTCATATGTCTATGGCTGGGTAGGGAAGTGGGTAATTATTCTCCTTGCATGTGCATGGGGATTACGTTATCACGGGCTTGTCAATCAAGGTAACTGAAGATGCTGAACTCAATAGAAAACCAGGTCAAGATATCAACACAGACCATAGGAGGCTTTAGTTATACTTTAAAGCAGAATTCTATAAAAAAAAAATAAAAAAATTAAATAAAAATGTAATAGCCCATTAAAAGATAAAAAAGTAGCATTTGAGGTAATACCCACCTTAAAGCTGATGGGACAGGGAAACAAGGAGGAGCGGATGATGTCATGATCACCACCTCATCTAATCAGAGAGCACCTTGTATTAATATTGCTGAATGCCAGAGGGACTGGAGCTAGCGACTCCCAGTGTTCAGTGTACAGATGGCAAGTCGCAACAGCAGCACCTGGAGCAAGTCACTGCTTAGGGTCGGTTCACACTACAATGACTTGGGATCCGACTTGTGAGCCCTCAAGTCGCCCCAAGTCGCCCCAAGTCGCTTTACTTTGAGATTTGCATTATAGTCAATGGGAGCGTCTTAATTTACACTACTGAAGTCGCACCGACTTCAGAAAAGGTTCCTGTACTACTTCTATCCGACTTGTAGGCGACTTGTACCCATAGAATTCAATGGAAGTCGCCTGCAAGTCGGATCCCCATCTATATTCAAGTGACTTTACAGGAAATAGAAAAAAAAAAGGCCAACACTACACATGCTGCCCTACTCCCTCCCTCCCTTCCTCCATAACTCTGTCACATATCACTTCCTTGAAGAACTGAATGCCATTTGTCTTGCCGATTGTAGTAGAAAGCAGAATGTCTACCAAAGCCAGGGAGGTAGTTCACCGAGAGCCCATAGACAACGAAAGTCTCATAAGGCTTGTGAGACCGCGCCCATGTCTTTATTACAAATCTGATCCAACTTATAGAGATCAAGTAAAGAGGGACAGTGCGTGGCTGGAGATCTGCCGTGGATCCTTTGAAAATTGGGACATGATGATCATCAACGAACGTAGTGAAAAATGTAAGTTAACAATTTTCTTTTACTTATGTCTGTTTGTTATGTGGGTGTTGTGCAATTAAACATTCCATGAGGCATTAGGCCTGATGGGACTTGGAGTTCATGAACAACTGGAAGGCCAGACTATGGACGACTATGTTTCCACTATTGCGTCCCCAAACTTGCGTGCTTTTCCATCAATTTTTGTTTTTTTGCTGCGACCTGAAGCAATATCTGTGTAATGTTGCACCTCAAGTCACAGTAGTGCAGGGACATACTTTGAAGTCGCTGCGATTTGAGGTCGCACAGATATGAACGGTACTTATTGGAATTCATGGAGAACGACTTGGGGTACGACTTGTCATACGACTTTTCAGGCCCAGATCACATGAAAAGTCGCACAAGTGGAAACCTAGACAAATCATGGGGTACGACTTGTCATGTGACTATAATCATGGGGTACGACTTGTCATACGACTTTTCAGGCCCAGATCGCATGAAAAGTCGCACACCTGGAAACCTAGCCAAATCATGGGGTACGACTTGTCATGTGACTATAATCATGGGGTACGACTTGCCATACGACTTTTCAGGCCCAGATCACATAAAAAGTCGCACAAGTGGAAACCTAGCCAAATCATGAGGTACGACTTGTCATGTGACTATAATCATGGGGTACGACTTGTCATACGACTTTTCAGGCCCAGATCGCATGAAAAGTTGCACAAGTGGAAACCTAGCCAAATCATGAGGTACGACTTGTCATGTGACTAAAATCATGGGGTACGACTTGTCATGTGACTTTTCTGGCCCAGATCGCATGATGAAAAGTCAGTCATCTGTATTCCTATTGCAGAATAGGAATCATGTTAGCTTTATATTGTAGAATTAAATATCTTTGTTAAAATATGTAGATAATGAATGATCAATATCAATACAGCCCAAAACAAAGTATGGTTTATTTTATTATAACAGTTTATTTATATGAAACCAACTAATAGTATGCGATACATAAACCACAGTATAGCATAGTATTACAAAATTATTACAAAATTAAACTCAATACCTATACAGGCTTTCAGCAAACAGCAAGATCAGAAAAATATATATTAAAATAACTTAGTAATGCAGTTAAGAAATAGCATCCAATTGCCATTCTACTTCACCAGCCGGTGAAAGGATGTATGAAGTAAATTGCTCACGAACACTGTTACCATCGCTGGATCCCCTAGTAGCACTGAGGTGTGCACTCTCCAGGTCATGCATAAGGGAATCCTCAAAACAGTACCCATCACGTACCCGAACAAAATTATGGAGCACACATGCTGCTTTGACAGCAATAATTGCGTTTTCAAGGTTTAAGGCAATAGGCGTGTGTAACAAACGCCATTTATTGGCAAGAATTCCAAAAGTGCACTCAACCACCCTTCTTGCCCTTGTGAGACGATAATTAAAGACTTTCTTAGGTGTACTCAGATTCCTGTTGGAGTAAGGCCTCATTAGGTGTTGCCCCAATGCAAAAGCCTCATCAGCTATGAACACATAGGGTAGTGGGGGTTCACTAGTGCCAGGAGGTGGACAGTTCTCAGGAATATGTAGTTGATTATTTCTTAGCCTTTGACCAAGAGAGGAATTTGTAAAAATACGGGAATCGCAGCTACTTCCATAGGATCCTATATCTATATAGGTGAAGCAGTAGTTTGCATCTGCCACGGCAAGCAATACAAAAGAGCAATATTTTTTGCAATTGAAGTACATACTTCCACTACCAACAGGCTTAATGACACGTATGTGCTTGCCATCTATAGCTCCAATGCAATTTGGGAAATTGCAACAACTCCAAAATAGTCTTGCAATATTCTGCCATTTATCTTGTGTCGGTCTCTTCATAACAATGGGGTTAAGCACGTCCCATATGATTTAGCAGGTTTTTCGGATGATGTAGCTGATTGTCAACCTGCCCACCAAGAACTGATAATGTAGCCTAACTAGAGAATGACCGGTTGCCAGGTACCTGAAAGACAAAATACATAATTGGTTATTTTTCTATTTCTTTTTTGCAGTGTCTGCAATACAAATTAGATGGAAGGGCCTGAGAGACTGTTATAAATGTTATTTACGCAAGATTTTGGAGGCCAGAAGTAGATCGGGCTCTAAAAGGGTGGTACCCTATGTCCACGCAGATGAGCTGGAATTTCTGAGACCGTACATGGAGCTGAGAGAGTGAGATAACATCTTTCATATTATAAAAGTGCTACTATACAGTTATATAAAGAAGGTTGTGCCTGACAGTATTATATCTTTATTACACAATCCAGTTGGGAAGTGGGTGAGGAAGGTCACGAGGCACCTCCAGAACCTCAAGGGTCGCAGGAACAGTGTTCCTTGGATGTAAATATGACTCAGGAGATGAACCCCGCTGACAATACATTGAATACACAGGAGACAGCTGGCCCTAGTCAGGTCCAAAGGCCTGAGCCTACGCAAGCAAGATCAACACGTACTAATAGACCACGTGAAAGGCGTGTTGACAACATGGAAAGGTTTGCAGACCTCATGGATCGTCTCAATCAGAAATTGGACGATCTGGAGTCTGAGGAGCATGGTTTCGGGAAAATGGTGGCTGGAATGTTAAAAAAAATTCCAGAAGACAGAAGAAACATGGTCAAGAAAGCGATGATGGATCTACTGGATTCCAGTCTTCGAAATGAGCAATCTATTTGCTCCTCATCAATTTTTGGACCGCCGCCACCATTCGGCCCTTATTATTCTTACTCCAACCCCCCACCACCCAGAACCCAACAGTACTATTCCTCTCGCTTCAGGCCATACTCGGATGAGTATGGCAATATGCAAAATTTTTCCCGTCCACCAATCCTGTATCCATCACCGTCCCCGATTCTCTCCACCGTTGGTGCACCATGTTTCCAAGGAACACAATCCCAAAGCCCTTCCACCAGCAGTGCGACCTCCTATTCTGAGTATCAACCCTCGTATTAGCAATTATGAGTTATTATTACAATTTACAAAATGGTTCTTATTTTTTGATTATTGTAAAAAGTTTATTCTTTGATTATTGTTATATTAAAAAGTTTTACGAAATTTTATGGATGTTTGTGTGCTACATTGTACAATATATGTTCATTTTTGTTTTTTGGAAGAATGATAATTAGCTAGGTGGATGCAGCATCGCACCAATGTTGCATCTGTCCACTGCCGCTTCTTCACACAGAACTGAGTCAACAAACATTGTCGATGGCTCTGTTCTCTACTCTCCCTTAGCAGAGAGCTGCTGACTTTCAGTCAGCAGCTCTCCTGCTCTGCTCCTCCACACTCCTAGGAGCGCTGAACTGTGGAGTAGCATGGAGCGGCTTGATAAGAGGAGTTCAGGCAGCTGGTGGATAAAGAAGTTTGGAAGTCAACATGATGCGCTGCCTGAACTGATCTTGATGTCAGCGCAGAGCCGACTTCTGACCACTGTTTGCTGAAAAGGGGTCACAGGAGTGCAAAAGAATTGCACTCATGTGACCCATTGGAGAAGCACAGCTACTGTTGTGCATCCAATAAAATATAGATTACTTTAGTGTAATAATCAGTCTTTCAGTAGGTGAGATACTCCTCCGAAATGATGTGTTCTGTCGCTCCAGATGGATGGAAAGCAGACCAAGCAATTCGTCAAAACTGTTAACAAAAAAAGAGGTAATTTACTATATTGAAACACACACATTAAGCCCTATTCTCTAGGGTCAATGATAAAAAAACAGATATCTAAGATTTAGGGGCTCAGAAAGACTTTATCTATTAAATGATACGGAGTAAAAAACAAATATATAAATAAAAGTGTAGTTAACCAGTGCCCATCAGTGCCACCTACCAGTGACCACAGTACTACCCATCCATGCCTACAGTGTCACCTCACAGTGCTGCCTATCATTGCCCATCAGCGACAGCCACCTATCATTGCCCATCAGTGACACCCATTAATGCCACCATCAGTGCCACTCATGAGTGCCAACCATCAGTGCCGTCTTATCAGTGCCCATCAGGGCTGCCTTATCTGTTCCTATCAGTGTCGCCTTATCTGTGCCCTTCAGTCTCGCCTTATCTATGCCCATCAATCCCCATCAGTGCCCAACAGTGCATTCTCATCAGCGAATCTGTTTGAATGAGAAAATTTAACCTTTTGCAAAATTATATAACGAACTATGAAACATGTTTTTTTAATTTTTTTTCAAATATATGCATATCCACATATAACATATTTACTTACCTTGCGATAGACATCCTGGTATAGTTGAAAAACTTTTCATCATAAGCACGCAAATTATCGAACATGGCCCAGAACTGGCCAATGGTATCTCTATTTACAATGATTGGATGTATCCAGTAGCGACATCTTCTTCTCATCCTTATCCTCTGCTTCCTTTCTTCCTCTTCCATCAATACTGCTACACCAGCTGTTATGACAGCTGTCATTAAAGAACGCAAAGACAACATTCTCGTCAGTACACAGGGGACTTGGAAACAGGAAGAGAACAGGAACAAGAATTATGTCACAAGAGCTGATTAGCTATGATTGGCCATAGGCAAAGTCGCCTATACTGGGGGTAACTTGAAGTCGTGTTGTAAATCACTTCAAGTCGCGTTGAATTTGCATTGAAGTCGCCTTGCAAAGTCGCGCTGAAGTCATGTTGCCCCTGTGTGAATTGAGCCTTACTGTATGTAGAACAGACTACTATAGTAAATTTCAGCATCCCCCCATTATACCTCCTTATTTACCACATGTAACCAAGCTGTCCTAATGTAAGTTTAAAAAATAGGCAATTCCTGGAGTTCAGCTTTAAAGCTGTATTAAACCCCAAAGCAGACATGTATTATATTGCAACTTACCAATTCTTAGCTGTATTGGCTTTATTTGTTTTCTTTTTTAGGCTTTCTTTCTGTTGTTTTTCAAAAGAGAAAGCTCTCTTCCATATGTATTGGTTTACAGGGATGAGGCAAGCCATTTACCCTGGTACATGTGCTTATAATTATAAGCTATTATGTATTCATGTAAAACCTTTATCCCAAAAGAAAAAAAAAATCTGTTTGCTGTAACTGATTATAAAGAGTGAGTTGAACTTTGATTTGTTAGTGTTTTTAAATCTGCTAGTGCATCTAACATTAACCTCCCCCCAGAATGACAATTCTGCTGTCTGCTGTGCCCCCTGTGCTCATTCGTCAAGAGTGGAGACAATCTAGTTGTAAAAAAGAAAAAGAATGCGCATAGAGAACAAAATAAGCAGCCAACACGTCACTAGATATACAATGCAAAATGGAAATAAAAGACAAAAGTTTCAGATGTTTAAGAGTGAGGCATGGAACACACGCCGGCGCCATCTTGAAATAATTTTGATTGATGTTTAGGTGTCCCTATTGTCAGATTTTTACAGTAAATTTTATTGGCTGACATAGTTATATATACTGCAACAATGACACATGAGCTTCATACTCCAGATGATGTCCAATAGGACGAATCGCATCGGGTGTTGCTCTTGGAATCGTTGCTTATACTCCATTTTATTTACAAGCTTGTTTAATTGTATTTGCTGTAAGTGTAAACCCCCTTTTTACCATTAAACAACAAACAGTATCACGTTATGTGTGGATCATTTGTTTTTTATGCACACCATTCGATGTGATTCATCGCATGTTTTGGAGTCCATCATGGATACCTGACAGTCTTCATTCAATGTTGGGTGGAACCCTTTTTACTGTTTTTCCAGTGGTGGGAGTTCTTGTTTGAGGTCATTCCCTCAAGAGTGCCTGTTTGACCCATGTGCTATACGGTACGTGTGTCCGTCAAATCTGGTAAGCGTGAACACTTTACCATTTTGACTGTATTTTCAAGATTCCTTCCTGATTATCCAAGAAAGACCTTTTCACTTTATTCTGAACTCTAATGAACTTTCCATAGATGTTTATTATTCACTTTGGACTTTTATGTTTTGGTTTTGTTCACATTCAATTTTGCACTGCCTATTTTACCTTATCAGGTTTATACATTATTCACTTGCTCACTTAGCACCACACTTTTGTCTTTTAAATCTAATACAGGAGGTGTGTTACTGGTCAGATCACCAAATGAAAACAGGAAAAAAAGCCAAATAAAGAAAACTGATGCAGCCACCCCATCTAATGTTGGTAAGCTGCAATATATTAAATTTTTGGCTTTGGGTTTAATACAACTTTATATCCAGAGCTACCCTTGCAGTACTTATTTTTCACCACACAATGGGGGTCATTTACTATAGTGCTGCAGCGCTAATTACCACAAATTAGCGCTATTTAGCGCTAATTGCATTAATTAGCGCTAAATTGGTATTCACTATAGCACTGGTAAAAAAATACTCCCAAAATCGAATTTACTATAGCTCCCTGAAAACAAATAGTGCCCAAACCCTTATAGGGCATACACATGGTCGGACTTTGTTCGGACATTCCGACAACAAAATCCTAAGATTTTTTCCGACGGATGTTGGCTCAAACTTGTTTTGCATACACACGGTCGCACAAAGTTGTCGGAATTTCCGTTCGCCAAGAACGCGGTGACGTACACCACGTACGACGAGACTAGAAAAGGCCGGTTCAGAACCAAGCGCGGCACCCTTTGGGCTCCTTTTGCTAATCTCGTGTTAGTAAAAGTTTGGTGATAGACGATTCGCGCTTTTTCAGACTCGTGGCTTTCAGATCGTTTTCTGCCGTTCAGTTTGTGCTTGTGGGTTTGTATCTGCTCTTCAGTGCGTGCAGTCAGTTCGTATCGGAGTTTCCTGTGTGATCTTGCCTGCTCGTTGCTGTTTTTCAGGTCGCTCTTCACAGGCCTTGCTGTTCTTCAGTGCGTTCTGTTACTTCGTTCTGAGCAGCCGACCGTTTTCTAGCCATGTTTCGTATGCGTACTCCTCGTAGAGTTCGTGCTGTGCGGGGGCTTGGTGTTGAGGTCCTGACCTTGACACAAGTCCAGTCCATGAACAGGGTGGGGAGGAGTTCATGGACCAAGAATTGGTTGCTTCAGCGTGACCAGTGCTGTCATATGCCTTTGCTCCGTGAGATCCGTGAGAATAATCCTGATGATTTCAGGAACTTTCTCAGGATGATGGACCCCGTATTTCACCGTTTGTTGGCTTCGCTGACCCCCTATATCAGCAGGCAGGATACCTGCATGAGGCAAGCCATCACTCCGGAGCAGAGGTTGGTCGCTACCTTGCGGTATTTGGCCACAGGGAGAAGTCTGCAGGACTTGAAGTTCTCGACAGGCATCTCCCCCCAGGCTCTGGGTTTCATCATCCCAGAGACCTGTTCTGCCATCATCCAGGTCCTGCAGAAGGAGTATATGAAGGTAAGATTTTTATCCTTTTATATCACATTTTATTGTATTGAATGTTTGCTAATATATTGTATTTCTTTCCTCATTCCCTAATTACCATGATTGTAATATGATGTGAATGTCCCCTTTGTCCTCATGCATGCTGGATTTTTATGTAATTATTATTTTAGGTCCTTCATACATATTTGCCCTTCAATAACCTCCATAGCATGGTGTCTCCTGGCCCTAGATTCACCTCATGTAGTCACTTAACAATGTATTTTATCAGCTCCATAGTAGTGCTTTACCCCAAACACCCTCTAAAATGTTTGGTAATGTTATTTTTGATTTAAATTCAGGCAGAGTGCCAGAGGCTTTTTTTGTGGTGTCCCCAAATAATTTTTAGTAACCCTCCCTCCCCCAACTGCTAAGTCAGCTGATCCCAATTCTCTATCATCAATCATCTATCTGCTGACTTTGCCAAACCCATACACACTATACCCATCTATTTTGTGCTCAGATTTATGGATGAATTCCCCAAAGCATGTAGTGCAAGAGCCTGCCTGTATACTTTCCAATGGTACTGTTTTAAGTTTTTGTATCCTATTATTATCTTGATAGGTAATAGCAGAATGTCCAAATGTCCTCAAATGTGTACAGTGTGTATTTATATCTTTGTATTATGACACTTCTTACCTGTCCAGTGGTCTGCCAATAGTGTAACTAAGGAGGGGCTGTTCCAAGTAATACCCTGTATTTAGGCATTCATCTCTCAATGAAGTGAAGAGGGTTACCTGTCCAAGAGTCCCCCCCCCCCTATAATGTTAGAAATGGCCCATGAGAGGGGGGGAATATGATAGGTGTACCTTATACTTTGGCCTTGTTAAATTCCCCTTAATAAATGCTATCTGGAGGTTGCCCCAGAATGTTTGTGTCTAATCTGCTTGCCATGTTTCTGTGAAAAAATAGTAATGTTTATTGTTTTTTCCTCAACAGTTTCCTTCCACGCCACAGGAATGGCAGACTGTGGCCTCCCACTTTGCCCAGCGGTGGGACTTTCCTAACTGCGGAGGGGCAATTGATGGGAAACACGTCCACATCGTCCCACCACCCAACTCGGGGTTGTACTATTATAATTACAAGGGGTTTAATAGTATAGTGATGTTGGCGGTGGTGTCGGCTAATTACGACTTTCTGTATGTGGACGTGGGGAAGAATGGCCGGATGTCCGATGGTGGAGTCATCGCCCAGACGGAGTTCTACAGGCGTTTCCAGAATGGCAGCTTGGACTTGCCAGCTCCAGAGGACAATGTGGAAGGTCTCCCATTTGTGTTAGTTGCTGATGAAGCGTTTGCGCTGGGGGACCACCTGATGCAGCCATTCCCGATGAGGACCCTCACCCCGGAACAGAGGGTTTTTAATTACCGGCTGGCCAGAGCCCGAAGAGTGGTGGAGAACACAATTGGAATCCTGGCCAGCCGGTTCCGACTATTTCTGACACCCACCCATATGGAGGAGTATAAACTGAACCATATAATACTGGCGTGCTGTGTTCTCCATAATTTTTTAAGAAAACATTCTGCCAACTATGCTGGCTCAGTTGGGCCTGAGGCCGGAATCCTACATCCAACAACACTGACGGCGCTTGAAAGCGGCCGTCCTGGCTTGCCCTCCCTGAGTGCCCGTGATGTCCGGTTACGATACCTGGAGTTCTTTGCGGGTAGGGGGGCTATCAATATGCCAGACAATATGTGAAGCCTTTTTATAATAAAAAAACAAAAGAAATTCTTGGTGGACATTTACTGCTTGTGTTTGTTTTAGCTGACCCTGACAGAAATGTTTTGAGTGCAGAAAATGTCGTGATTGTGTAACCTTATACAAAGCACTGTTGGCTGTTATTTACTAAATGCAAAAACACATTTCACTACAAGTGCACTTGCAACTGCACTGAACCTGCACTTGTAGTGCAAAGTGGATTTGCCCTTAGGAAATAACCCCCATTTTTGCATAAAACAGCTATTACATCACCCCAAAAGTGTTGTAGTGTTTAGACAATAATCCACACATTCTTGAGTAAGCCACTTTTTTATACCTGCACAATCACATGTGCATTTACCAAAGGTTTTTAAAACAAACCAACATGTTTGTTGTATAACAATTTTTGCAGTAGCATTATCAAAAATTGAAATATCAATTTCAGATAAAACAGGCCTGTGTAAAACCAACGAAAGAAAGCCAAAAAACTTGAACTTACAAAGTTCACATTAGGTAAAACCTGAAGGCTATATCAGACATCAGTATTTAGGAACTGGGTTTGATATAGCATTCAGATGGGGGGAAATCACCCCTGGAAAAGCCAAATTTGGAAGATGCACACAAATTTATGAATGTCAACATGTGCTATCTGCCATCAGGGGGGATCAAGGGACGTGTTTTGGGGGAGCAAGCCCTTCCTCAACGCGACTTTATAATTGAGGAAGGGGTTGCACCCCCAAAACGCGTCCATTGATCTCCCGTGATGGCAGATAGCACATGTTGGCACACTGTGTGCATCCTCCAAATTTGGCTTTTCTAAACATTGCAAAAAAATTTAAAATATTGAACCACAATACAAAAAGTGATTTTGTGGGGTTTAAATTCTCCCCAAAACATCAATGATGTTATTATTTTTTTTAATAACATCATTGATTTTTTGCTGGATGTTTTGCAGTTCGGCATTATACCCCATGATCTCCCCGATCAGGATCTGGGCACTTTCAGAAGTAAAGCGTTGGGGATCCACAACCTCACGATCACCTAAAAAGAGATAAAAAAAAATAAAATAGGTCTCAAAAATCTGCCACCATCCATCTCGTTTGCCTGAGCCTGTGGTCGCAGACACTCACCTGTTGTGGTGCCAATCTCCACCACATCTTCTTCTTCCTCCTGCTCTTCTTCATTTGGGGGTATTTCACCTTCTTCCATAGGTGGGGGGTCTGTGGTCTCCTCGGATGAGGGGTGTCCTCCGAGTCTTTTCTCCCCTATGTAAAACAAAAATGGTATAATTAGCACACAGATATTTGATGGCAGAACTATAAATAGGAAACATTGCTTGGAAGTGGGGTACAATTGTCTATTTTAGCAGAGTTCCAAGATGTATATTTTTTATTGGCCTTTGTCAAGCTGCAATACTTTACCTGTTTAGTACAAGCTTCACAAATAGAGACCCCCCTATAGTATACACTGGAGCACCTGTGTGGCCCCCCTAATAAAAATGGCGTTCTTGTGTCCCACACTAGTGCTCCAGTGTCCAGATGTGAAAACAGCTGCTCAGTGTCCTCTCCTTACACACAATCTAGTTTGCATTTCATTATAGTAACAAACCCATCTACACAAACAAATATTTGGCATCCAAGTAGGCCCAAAAAAAATGTGTGAAAATGCATATGGCCTAAACAATGGTGTTCTAGAGGCCGAAAGAAAAATGTTGGATACGAACGAATAATGGGCCCATGAACATTAAAGTTGCCCTTTTAAACGTTACAATTAATAAAAGCATATGGAGCAGAACGAACGGAATAAAGACAGAAAGAATAGGAACACAGCACAACTACTTACTTTTTTGCAGCACTCTCCGGATCTTTCGGTACTGCTCTGGCTCTCTCAACTTCAGGTCCGACCACCGCTTCCTGAGCTGATCTTTAGATCTTCGTACCCCGAAATTCCTGTGAAGGCTTTTGACCACTTTAGCAATGATTTTGGCCTTTCGGATGTTGGGGTTGGGGTAAGGCCCATATTTTCCGTCATAGTCGGACTTCCTCATGATGTCGACCATCTCCAACATCTCCCCAAAGGACATATTTGTGGCCTTAAAACGTCTCCTTCTGGATCGGGACGTGCCTAGATCCGGGCTTTCCTCCTCCTCCTCCTCGTTGCTATAATTAGCATGCACCTGCTGTAACTCCGCCATGTGCTCTTCACCCACTGCGCTGAACGAAAAGGGGCGGGGAATAGACTAGAAAGAACGTCAGGGGCGGGCAGAGTTACACGCATGCGCAGTGTGTATAAAGCGTAACACGCATGCGTATTACGTACGATCTGTGAGCGGAGGAAGGAGCATTGGACGCGCCGATCGTAAGAACGAAGGTAAGAGACAAACTTGTGCCTATACTGGTTCTAGATTGAGGCCTATATTGTAACAAGATTAGGAGAGTTTTGTCTGACATTAGGCTTTGTCTTGTGTTGTGTCTTGCAGTGAACATGGATATGGTACTCAAAGATAATGACTTCATGTCAGTATTCATAGATATGCTAAGGGAGCTGCCCTGTCTGTGGGAGATTAACCACCCCCATTTCAAGAACCAAGCAAAGAGGAAGGCAGCACTGGTGCAATTGTGTGAAATTGTGAAGCAGGTGATCCCCACGGCAGACATCACCTATTTAAAGATATTAATTGGTTGCCTGAGGAGCACATATCTAAGGGAGCGCAAGAAAGTCCTGGATTCACAGAGATCCGGAGCAGCAGATGACATCTATGTCCCCAGGATGTTGTACTACGACAGGCTGCACTTTCTGGCAGGCCAGACTGAACCCAGGCCATCCCTCTCCAGTCTTCCTTCCACGCTTCCTTCCCCCCCGGCTGAGGCTTCTGACGCCCAACCTGGGCCTTCCAGGCAGCAACATGTGGAGGAGCCCAGATTGAGCCAGGTATAGCATTTCTCTAAATATTTCTGCTTGTCCAATCAATGATGTTAACTAGATGTTAGTTGGGAGTACTAATTTAGGATTGTGATTGATGAAGCAACAACTAAAACCATGTCCTTTTTTCATACACAGGGAAGTCTCAGCCAGGAGGTGGCCGGGCCGAGCTGGCTGGCTGATCTGCAGGTCCCTCCACCCCCCCTGGAAAGAGAAAGTGGCAGTAGGAGGAGTGCCCTAGAGGAGGCTGCTATAGGATTCTTTTGGAGGGCTACAGAGGTCCTGGGAGCACCCCACACCATGGAGGAGAACATTGCTGCCTTCATTGCATATAAAATGCAGAGGATGGAGAAGGGCCAAAAAGTCATGTGTGAGGCCCTCATATCGGAGGCTCTGGAGAAAGGTATGAGGGGCCAAATTACACCTCAGACACACCTTCGCGATGGTCCTCCTCCTCCTCCTGCAGGTCCTCCTCCTCCTCCTCCCTCTCCTCCAGGTCCCCCCAGTCCTCCTCCAGGTCCTCCCAGTCCTCCTCCTCCTGCAGGTCCTCCTCCTCCTCCTCCAGGTCCTACTCCTCCTCCTGCCACATCTCCAACAGCACAGCCACAGCCCAGAATGAAGCGTGGAAGGAAGAACAGACAGTGATTGCCCTGGGTTCAGTCTGGTCGGCCAAAAGATGCAGCCTCTTGTGGTACCACAGCCTGGGGACACAGATGTCATCTGCTGCTATCTGGATCTCTGCGAATTCTGGACCAGACTGCCCTCCCTTACATATGGACTCCTCAGGCCACCAATTTTGATGTTGAAGAATTGATGTCTGCCGTGGGGGTCCCAGGCTTCGCTAATTTCTCATGTCGATCCAGTGTTGCCTCCCTCTTTGTTTGGTTCTGAGCCCTTAATAAAGGATTTTTGTTTGGAATTATACTCTCCTATGTGTTTTACTTCAAAAATGACAGTTGGTTTGTGAGGACTCAGGTACATTTCAAATATACAATGTGAAATGAACAAGGGACACCAACAACAAACAATCTCCTTGAGATTAAATAATACAAGATAATAATGGTGTTGGGGTAACTTGACACACAAAACACACCCAAAAATATTCTGGAGTAAAAATAAAAATAACATTGAACAAAGATCAGCCTTGGAAAAAATCCAAACATTAAATAAAAAAAAAGGCTTAAAATCCAAAAAAACAAAAAAAAAATTATAAAACTGTCAGATGTGACAACTAATAACAATATATTCAGGGAATCCCACAAAAAAAACACAAATCAAACTTTGTGAGAAGTGTGTGTGAATATGAGCAGCAAAACTACTTAATTTTTGTCACATTATAAAGAAGAAGAGAGTGCGCTGTATTAAACCATTTTTAACATTGCAGCGTGACGAAAGTGTTGTATCCATTGCGAACGCTAAGTTTACCAGAACGAGCTGTCCCGTCTCGGAATTTCTTCTGAGCATGCGTGGCACTTTGTGCGTCGGAACAGGCCACACACGGTCGGAATTGAGGCGATCGGATTTTGTTGTCGGAAAATTTTATCTCCTGCTGACCAACTTTGTGTGTCGGAAAATCCGATGGAAAATGTCCGATGGCGCCCACACACGGTCGGAATTTCCGACAACACGCTCCGATCGGACATTTTCCATCGGAAAATCCGACCGTGTGTACGGGGCATTACTCTGCTAAAACTTGGAGTAGTGCACATGGAAATAATGTTTAAAGCATGATATAATTGCCTAAATGGTATATGCGGTATATTATTTAAAGATAATCTACTTAAACTCTGTGAAAAAGTGATTTCTACACTGAAATATCATTAAAAGTCTGAGAAAAGATAAATTTCCCGTTTTTGTACAACTAGGTACCAACACAGCTGAGCATACTCAGACCTGCAAATAGTCTCATTTTAGCTCTAATGTCTTTTTTACAGGGCACCATAGTAAATAAGAAAATTTTATAAATCGCGCTACCCAAAACTAAACCAAAATCTATATAGTGATATATGAATGTGAGCCAAAAGCAATATGAAAACAAATGGTAAAATTAATAAACAGTGCAGATATGTGAATGAATTCTTATCTCCGAATGTTGAGTGAAATCCACCACCACAATCAACAGGAATGCGCTCTTACCAGAATACCATGATCCCCCATCACAGAGGATCACAGAGTTGGGCGGAGCGTCACGCTGACGTCACCTCGTACTCCATTCGTGAATCCAGCAGGAACGGGCTGTCTGTTTGTGCTCCGGCCAGCGCAACAGACTTTCTGAGTTTTTACATCCACCATTGTGTAAGTGCATTACCTTTTTTAAATAAAATTAGTTGTTTGTTTTACACTATTGGAGCATTATTCTCTTCTCTGCACCGCGGTATTGCCTTGCTGAACCGAGCTGTTGTGAAGTGACCCCCCCACCATCTGGAGTTTGCCTGCTGTTCCATGAAGCCGATGTATAATAAAACACGCTTTCCCTTATCCTCTGTGATGGGGGATCATGGTATTCTGGTAAGAGCGCATTCCTGTTGATTGTGGTGGTGGATTTCACTCAACATTCAGAGACAAGAACTCATTCACAGTTTGTTCACTCATTGATGGACTTTAAATTTATCACTCACCGGTGTATAGCATATTATATTGTGCATTGATTACTGAGTACTCGATGATGTGAAACATTTATTTTATTTTGACGTCCGTATTATCTGCACTGTTTATTCATTTTACTATTTGTTTTCATATTGCTTTTGGCTCACATTCATTTATCACTATATAGATTTTGCTTTAGTTTTGGGTAGCGCGATTTATAAAATGTTCTCATTTTTTTGTGTATTGATGTTGTACATATTAATTGCGGCTTCCAATATGATGGAGAGTTGCTAAACACTTTGCCATCACCTTTTAGTTTAGTTTTTTTGTTTCTTTAGCGCGTTTTTTTATATATTTTTGTCCACTATAGTAAATACCAGAATGAGCGCTGTGTTAAAGAGCATTTATTGGAAGTGAAAATCAGTGCTATTATAGTCCAATGCAAATTTTAGCCATTGATTCTAATGGAACAATTGGAACTTTCACAAATAAATCTTTTTAATGTTGAAATGAAATGTATCTTTCTCTAAAAATACATTTTCCTTTGCAACATTGTTGCTTTTACTTCAACTATTTTGTTTTTAACCACTTGCCGACCGCCTCATGTAGATATACTGTGGTAGAATGGCACGAGCAGGCAGAGTAACGTACTGGTAGTTTACTCCCCTCCCACGGGTGGGGGGCGCGATCACTCCCCCCTGGTACCCCGAGGCGTTCGGTATCGTGGCAGGAGCGATCCGTCCTGAGTGAGAGGCCACTGATCCATGGCCTCTCCCTCACGATCGCTCCTGGCGAATGAGAAGCTTCCTTCTGAAATGTAAATAGAAGCAGAGGAAGTGATGTCATCTCTCCTCGTGGAGCCTTTTCATTCCAGCTCCTGAGGAGAGAAGACATCAATGTGAGTTTGCACCAAAAGCACACTAACACCAGTACACATAGGCACACAAATCACCACCCAATCACCCCCGACCCCCCCCCCCCCTGCACCCCCTGTCACAGTGACACCAATAGCAGTTTTGATTTTTTCACTGATCACTGCATTGGTGTCATTTTGTGACTGTTATAAGTGTTAGAGCAATTAGTGGTAGGCCCCTTTAGGTCTAGGGTACCCCCCTACCCCCCCTAATAAAGGTTTAACCCCTTGATCACCCCCCCAGTTAACCCTTTCACCCCCTGTCGCCAGTGTCACTAATCGATCATTTTTTTGGTTGCCGTATAAGTGTCACGGGTGACACTAGTTAGCCTGTTAGTTATTTAGGTTCACCATCAGCTTTTTATAGCGTCAGGTACCCCCATATACTACCTAATAAAGGTTTTAACCCCTGTTTGCCCCCTAGTTAACCCTTTCATCAGTGATCACCGCATAAGTGTTACAGGTGATGCTGGTTGGTTAGTTTGTTTTTTATACCCGCCGTTTATTACCCAATAAAGGTTTAACCCCCTGATCGCCCGGCGGGTGATATCAGTTAGGTTTTAGTGTCAGTCAGGGTCTGCATCGCCCCAGGCAGCGTCAGATTAGTGCTAGTACCGCTAACACTCACGCACGCAGCATACACCTCCCTTAGTGGTATAGTGTCTGAACAGATCAATATCTGATCTTATCAGATCTATACTAGCATCCCCAGCAGTTCAGTGTTCCCAAAAACACAGTGTTAGTGGGATCATCCCAGATACCTGCTAGCACCTGCGTTTTGCCCAGCCCAGCCCAGTCCACCCAAGTGCAGTATCGATCGATCACTGTCACTTACAAAACACTAAACGCATTACTGCAGCATTCGCAGAGTCAGGCCTGATCCCTGTGATCACTAACAGTTTTTTTGGTAGCGTTTGATATAGTTGCTGACAGCCTAGGAGCTTTTTTACCTGTGAGTCTCACTACTGTACCAGTAAATTTAGAGCCCAAAATGGCAAATCGAAGGTACACTGGTGAAGAGGTCTACACTTTCTGAGCATGACAGATAGTGAAGAGGAAGTCACTCATCTGTCAGATTCAGGCTCAGAATACGATCTTGTAGACCACAGCGATTCCATGACAGATAGCTCTAGCGACGGAGTTGTGGTCCCTGCCAAGGTCAGGCGTACCAGACCCCGATCTTCTTCTGCTGTTGTTGAAGTGCAAGAACCACAGGGCTCTCGTATGGAGCAGAGAAGTACTAGTGCCACTCATCCTTCTGGTGAACTGGCAAGCATCAGCAGCCTAGTACACCCTGGTCGTACATCCAGTACTGCAGTATCACGTGGTGACGTCCCATAAGTGCAGTTCAAGATGGCGAGGTGGCAAGCACAAGTAGTGTCCTGCTGCCACCAAGAAGACAAAGACAGGCCCGTCATGCCCATAGTGTTCTTCCTGCAGAATTTGCCAATCCTAATTAGGAGCCCACCACTTCTGCAGAACCCGTACTTCCCCCATTCACTGGCCAACCCGGAGTTCAGGTAGAAACAGTAGATTTTACATCACTTGATTTTTATTCACTGTTTTTCACGGAAGATCTCTATAGATCTATTGTGGACCAAAGAAATTTGTATGCTGGTCAATTCATCGCCGCTTTTCCCTAGTCCTCCCTTGCCAGAGATTGGAAACCAATTACGGTTTCAGAATTTAAGACCTTTCTGGGCCTACCCCTCGACATAGGCATAGTTAAAATGAGTATGTTGCAGTCATATTGGTCCACTGACCCAATTTACGATATGCCCATGTTCTCTGCCTCCATGGCCAGGACACGATACGAGCAGAACTTGCAGTTCATGCATTTCAACAACAATGACCTCTGTTGTCCTCGTGGAGACCCTGGATACGATCGGCTCTACAAAATTCGGCCCCTCGTAAACCACTTCAACCAACGTTTTGCAGCCATGTTTACTGCCCATCAAGTTGTCTGCATTGATGAGTCCCTGATTAAGTTTTCTGGCCGCTTGTCTTTCAAACAGTATCTTCCCAGCAAGTGTGCCAGATACGGGGTCAAGATGTATAAGCTCTGTGACAGGGTCACAGGCTATACATAAAGTTTTATGGTTTACGAGGGAAGAGATAGTCACATAGAGCCGCCGAACTGCCCAGATTACATAGGAAGCACTGGCAAGATTGTGTGGGACTTGGTGTCACCCTTATTCGGAAGGGGGTACAATTTGTATATGGACAATTTTTACACGAGCTTGCCACTTTTTAGTCACTTGTTTGATCATCAGATTGGAGCATGTGGCACTGTGCGATCTAATCGCCGGGGCTTACCCCAGAGGCTTGTAGATTCCTGTCTTAGGCTGGGGGAGAGAGCCTGCTTGAAGTGTAATAACTTGCTCACTGTGAAGTGGAGGGATAATAAGAATGTTTTCGTTCTGTCCTCCCTTCATGCAGACACGACAGTCCAAATTCCTACGGCTGTGGAGAAACCCCTCTGTGTCCACAAATATAACCAAAATATGGGATGGGTGGACCTCAACAACCAGTTGTTGGCGCCGTAACCTAGTTGCCCGTAAGGCCAGACGCTGGTATAAAAAAGTGTCTGTATACTTATTGCAATTGGCTTTGTTTAACGCTCATGTGCTATACAGAGCTTCAGGATGAACTGGATCCTTCCTTAAATTCCGGTGCTCCACCTCACCTTCCCAATCCAAATGCAGTAAGCATGAGAGGCATTTTCCGTATGTCCTACCGAGTACACCTACCCAACGAGCCTCCCAAAGAAGATGTTGTGTCTGTAGCAAGCGCGGATATAGGCGTGACACCCACTATTATTGTCCCTCCTGTCCTGACAATCCTGGTCTTTGCATTGGTGAATATTTTGAACGCTACCATACACTAGTGGAGTGTTAGCGTAGGGTACAGCACTGCACAGACTAGGACACACTTTCACAGTGTCTCCCAAGATGCTATAGCATTTTGAGATACCCGAACCTGGAACTGAACCGTTACAGTTATGCCCTGTACACACGGTCGGACATTGATCGGACATTCCGACAACAAAGTCCATGGATTTTTTTTGACGGATGTTGGCTCAAACTTGTCTTGCGTTGGATTTGTGTACACACGATTGGAATTTCCGACAACGGATTTTATTGGAAAATTTTATAGCAAGTTCTCAACTTTGTGTGTTGGAAATTCCTATGGAAAATGTGTGATGGAGCCTACACACGGTCGGAATTTCCGACAACAAGGTCCTATCACACATTTTCCATCGGAAAATCCTATCGTGTGTACAGGGCATTACAGTTACAAATAAAAGTGTAAAAAAAAAGTAAAAAAAAAAAAAACACAAAAAATATATAAAATAAAAAAACAAAAATAGTTGTCATTTTATTGTTATCTCTCTCTCTCTATTCTCTCTCTATTGTTATGCTGTTTTTTACTGTATTCTATTCTCCAATGTTTTATTGTTATTATGTTTTATCATGTTTGCTTTTCAGGTATGTAATTTTTTTATACTTTACTGTTTACTGTGTTTTATTGTTAACCTTTTTTTGTTTTCAGGTACGCCATTTAGCTGCAACGCGGATTTATTTATCTTGACAGCAACAGCGTTTGCTCCCACGAAACATAAAGCCATGACTCCAGCGCTGTAGGAGGTGATTTCACCACCACAGTTAAAAAAAAGAGCATATATACCGAAGCATGGGGGCAGCAGGGGTGGAGGAGCGATTTGCTCCTAACTTTTCAGGCGGATGCCCCCATGCTTCGGCATATATTTTTTAGGCCATTCAGCTGCAGCACTGATTTATTTATCTTGACAGCAACAGCATTTGCTCCCACGATACATAAAGCCGTGACTCCAGTGCTGTAGGAGGTGATTTCACCACCACAGTTAAAAACAAAATGGTGCATGTATGCCCATCATTAGAAGTGGGTGGATGAAGGGAGGTATTCTAATGGTGGGCATACCCACCAATCAATCTCTTTTTTTAGTTCAGCCCATAGGCTGCATGAAACAAAAGTTTACAATATAATTACACGCTTCAGACATTCCCGATAAAATCTACAAGAAGTCAGTAATACGCCACCTATTGGACGCAGCCAGAGCTTGTGTTCCACTTTGTTGGAATTCTGCTCTCCCGCCGACCATTGATATGTGGCTGGGGAAAGTAGAAGAAATAAGGAAAATGGAGGACCTTATCCTCACGGCACAACATAGAGAGGAAACTTTCTCCAAAACCTGGCAGCTGTGGACTATATTTATATACTCGGCTGCTGGCCAATCTTTGAGAGGGGCTGACAATACCCCATAATTACAAGGAACCCTGAGATTGCTGACACTCCATGTCCCTGGGACGCACTCCCCCCCCCCCCCATATCCTGTCTCTCTTTCACCCCCCCTTACTTCTGCTACTATCTAACACTTTCTTTCTTCTACTGAATAAAAAATACAAAATAAGGAGGGAGAGGGGGGAGCGGACTGACCCATTTGGATCTATCACCACACAACGTCACCCGAACCACGAAGAGTTTTACATCCAAAAATCTTGCAGACTATCACCATGTCAAACATTGATCCATTACCAATAAGCCTTATGGAGACATAGGAATGTAACATATAATATGTTTTTCTTTATCTCTTGTGATGTTTTAAGTTATATTTTATATTTTATATTTCATATGTGAAGCTCTGTAATTTGTTGGTCCATGTGGGCCGGGTTCTCTCTGTCTTTTCCTTGCATAAATAAAAAATTAAAAAAAAAAATTAAAAAAAAGTTTACAATATATGCCCAACAAGAACCAACAACGTACTGGTATGTTGCTGGACTTTGAGTGGTTATACCAGAATGACGCCTGCGGGTTTAGGTGTCATCTTGGTATCATTCTTTTCAGCCAGTGGTCAGCTTTCATGTAAAAGCAATCCTAGTGGCTAATTAGACGTTTTTTACAAGCAGTGGGAGTGAATGTCCCCCTCCTCCCACCGTCTTCTATGGTTTTCTCTGGCTCTCCTGTCCCAACAGGGAACCTGAGAATGCAGCCGGTGGTTCCGCCAGCTGACCATAGAGCTGATCAGAGACCAGAATGGCTCCAATCATTTCTATGGTCTAATAAACCAGAGGCTACAAGCATTTCATGACTTAGATTTGGCCGGATGTAAACAGTGCCATTGGGCAATTGGAAAAGCATTTTATCACACCGATCTTGGTGTGGTCAGATGCTTTGAGGGCAGAGGAGAGATCTAGGGTCTAATAGACCCCAATTTTTTAAAAAAAGAGTACCTGTCACTACCTATTGCTATCATAGAAGATATTTACATTCCCTGAGATAACAATAAAAATGCCAAAAAAATGAAAGGAACAGCTTAAAAATATAATAAAAAAGCAAAATAAAAGCGCACCCCTGCCCCCTTCCTGCTTTCGCGCAAAGGCGAACGCAAGCGTCGGTCTGGCGTCATATGTAAACAGCAATTGCACCATGCATGTGAGGTATCACCAAGAAGGTCAGATCAAGGGACCTCCTCTGTAAATCTAAAGTAGTAACCTGTAAAGGCTTTTAAAGGTTTTTAAAAATGGGAGCCTAGCCATGTACGGGACCCCAAAAACCAAGCACCGCCTTCAGGCTTTCTAAGAGTGTAAATTTTTTATTTCACTCCTCACTGCCTATCACAGTTTTGGAGGCCATGGAATGCCCAAATGGCACAAACCCCCCAAATGACCCCATTTTGGAAAGTAGACACCCCAAGCTATCTGCTGAGAGTTATGTAAGTATTTTGCAGATCTGGCTTTTTTGTCACAAAGTTTTGAAAATTGAAAAAAGAAAAAAAATACATTTTTCTTTTCTTTCTTCATTTTCAAAAACAAATGAGAGCTGCAAAATACTCACATGCCTCTCAGCAATTAGCTTTGGGTGTCCACTTTCCAAAATGGGGTCATTTGGGGGGGGGTTTGTGCCATCTTGGCATTTTATGGCCTCCAAAACTGTGATAGGTAGTAAGGAGTGAAATCAAAAATGTATGCCCTTAGAAATCCTGAATGCGGTGATTGGTTTTCAGGGCCCTGAACGCGGCTAGGCTCCCAAAAAGTCCCACACATGTGGTATCCCCGTACTCAGGAGAAGCAGCAGAATGTATTTTGGGGTGTAATTCCCATGCCCATGGCATGTTTGAGCAATCAGGCAGGCCCTTGCACTACATGGTTTTGGTAAATCTGAAGACAAAAATCAGCAGAAAATCTGATAGTGTGTATGGGGCTTTACCCGAGCACGCAACCTGGCAGGCCACAGGAAAAGAGTGGTGGACGAGAGAGCGCCCCCCCTCCTGAACCGTACCAGGCCACATGCCCTCAGCATGGGGAGGGTGCTTTGGGGTCCCCCCCAAAGCACCTTGTCCCCATGTTGATGGGGACAAGGGCCTCATCCCCACAACCCTTGCCCAGTGGTTGTGGGGGTCTGCGGGCAGGGGGCTTATCGGAATACCGCCCCCCCATGTGAATGGGTATCGGGTACCCATTTCTCCTCCGCCGCTCCCGCCACCGACCTGCTGAACATGAAAACAACGAACCTCTTCCGACGTTGCGGCCAGCCGATCTGTCTGCTTCCATAGCGCATATATATATATTTATTTACAAGGGGGCCCCCAGATCCCGGCCCCCCCATTCACCAAAAAAAGCAGTGAAATGTGACAAAAAACAATAGCCGGTTTTTGACAATTCCTTTATTGTAAAATAGCTCTGAGTGGTCTCCTGCCGTCATCTTCTCCTGGTGCTGTCTCTCTTGCCACCATCTTCTGTTGCCGTCTTCTGTTGCCGTCTCTCCGGCCACCATCTACTTCTCCCGCTGCTGTGTTCTTACTCGGTGCTGGGTTCTTCCTCGCTGCCGTCTTCCTCAGTTGTGTTGTCCCCCTCTGTCTGGCGTCTCTTACAAAGCCATGGGGAGTGACCATTCTTTAACATCACACACAGGAAAAAAAGGGGCGGGCTTTCCGCGTGACATTAACGGATGGTCACGGCCCATGGCTGTGTAAAAGATGCCAGACAGCGGGGGGACAACACAACGGAGGAAGACGGCAGCAAGGAAGAATGGATTTTGGGGGGACCCCCCACGCAATCTTTTTTTTTCATTTTGATGCGGGGTTCCCCTTAATATTCATACCAGACCCAAAGGACCTGGTAATGGACTGGGGGGGAACTCACGCTGTTTTTTTCAATGATTTTGTCATGGTTATGCAGTAATCTTTCTCTGTCAGCTTACCTTCTCCTCATGTGTTCAGACTAAGAGGCCAGCCACTCACACCTGGCTGGTTTTATAACCTCTCCTCTAAGCATGGCCCCACCCCAGGCCATATCAGGGAACCCTATATTAACCTGTGCACTGCAAGCCAGCAGTGCTGATCAACCATTGTGTGTTAGCCTTTGTGTGTTTTGGCTTCCTGTTCCTGCCTGCCGTGTGCTCTACGTTTGTTTCTGTTACTGACCTTGGCGTGTTCTCAACTATTCCTGTCTGCTCATGACCCTGACCTTTGGCGTGTCTCCGACTATCCCTGTGACCCTGAACCTTGACGTGAACTCTGTTGTCCTTGTCTGCTTGTGGCCCTGACCTTGGCTTATTCCCTTACTATCCCTATTCTTCTGTTGCCTACTGTGGGTGTGAGCTGGGGGACCCTGGGGGTCGCGACCCGGAGCCAGTTGCAGCCCAGTCCATCCTCACCACTAGAGGCTCTGGTGAACACCTGCTGTCTTTTAGACTCCGTGCCCCAGGGAATCTTACGCTCTAACCCCGGTGGGATCCGTGTTGGTGTTCCAGCAGCCCTGCCTTCCTTACCACCCTGACTCCCATCCGCAGCAGTCAGCCGTAGTGTCCACTACCTTGCGGTGCACTCCTGATCCCAACGTTGTGCATCTGTCACCTAGCCTCAAGGTGACCTGACAGTTTGATCAGCCATGGAGCCAGCTGATGTGCCGCTACCCACATATGATCCGTTGCAGGGCTTAGTTCGCAGACTTGAGACCCAGAAATCGCATCAGACCCAAGTGATGTGATTCCTTCAGGATTTGGCATCCCGTTTTGAGCAGGTTCAGGCCTCATTAGGACCCCCGGTTCAACAACCTCAACTGCTATCTGCTGCTGCACCTATCGCACCAGTCGCAGCCACACATTCATTACAACTGCCACCTCCGGCCCATTTCTCTGGGGACTCCAAGGCTTGCAGGGGGTTCCTTAGCCAGTGCACAATTCATTTTGAACTTCAGCCCCAAAACTTCCTGTCCGATCAGGCAAAAGTAGCCTATATTATATCCCTCCTGTCCGGCGAGGAGCTAGCTTGGGCTGCCCCTCTGTGGGAACTGATTGATCCAGTGGTTTCTAGCCTGTCTGATTTCTTGAAACTTTTTCGGAATATCTTCGAGGAACCGGGTTGTGTCTCCTCAGCGGCTAGCTCTCTTTTACGTCTGTCAAGAGTCCGCTTCAGTGGGACAGTATGCTCTTCAGTTCCATATCCTCACAGCTGAATTGAGCTGGAATAATGAGGCCCTACTTGCAACCTTTTTACATGGCCTCTCTGATAGTGTGAAGGATGAATTAGCAGGAAGATCCCTTCCTGCTGATCTGGACGGTGTCATCACCTTGTGCAACCAGATCGATATTTGCTTTCAGGAGAGGGCCCTGGAAAAAAGACGCCAGCACTCCCCGTTCCTTAGGCAGCCTGAGCTCCTAGTCCCTTCTCTTCGATCCAAGGAGCACCTCCTGCCCGCTGAGGAATCTATGCAGCTGGGCTGGACCAATTTGTCTCCTGAAGTACGCGCTAGGCACAGAACTCTGGGCCTGTGCCTCTATTGTGGGGCCAAAGGTCATTTTCATTATACTTGTTCTCTTCATACGGAAAAACGATCAGGGCTAATACATCTGGAAGGTGAAGTATTAGACCCTGAAATATCACCTTCACCTTCTCGTCTTCTTCTTTCTGTGTTCCTTCATGTCGGCGCTTCCTCTTGTTCGGTCTTGGCACATCTGGATTCCGGAGCCGCTGGCAATTTCATTGATTGGGAAACTGCATCTTCCGTGAGACTTACCCTTTTGCCCCTTTCAACGTCATTGGTGGTCTTGGCGATTGATGGCACTGTTCTCCCAGAGGGTCCTATCCGCTTCCAGACCCTCCCTGTTAAGATGTAGGGACACTTCACCAGGAGTGGATATCCTTCCTTGTCTTACCTAAGGCTTCATCTCCTATCATATTAGGTCTTCCTTGGTTACGGTTCCATTCTCCACACATTGACTGGACTGCTGGACGGATCCTGGCTTGGGGTTCCTTCTGTTCCTCTTCCTGCCTACTCAAGGTTACCCCAAAAGAGAAACTTCCTGTTGCCACCATCCCAGTATCTTCTGCTCTTCCCGCTGCATATTGCGATTTCTGGAATGTCTCCTGCAATAGTCAGGCTGAGGCACTCTCTGGGTCATATGGCACTCTGGATGAGTAGCCTACCTGTGAACTTGAGCCGATCATTCACTCCAGTTTGCATGGTCATTTACCTTTGTCTGTTCCTGGACCCCCTTGGGCGCACACCCAGGCTGACTCATCAACCAGTTCCACAGTCGCTACGCCCTGTGATGCGATTCTGGTGGTCGCTGCACCTGGCAATGCTGTTCAGTCGGCCTCTGCACCAGTTCAGCCTATGTCCAGTGAAGCTATCCAACTTGACTTCTGTGACACATCACTTTCTAACCAACCTGGTCTAAGGGATCCACTGACTTCTGCCCAGTCTGATGATTCTGTGCTGGATGTCCAGCTCATCTTTAAGGGTCTGGGGGACCCCGCTCAGACTCCTGATGGTCTTCTTATGCCTTTACCCATTCCTAAGAAGCCTTTAGCCTTCAATAAGTCCTCCCGTCCTCTCCCTACCTCAGTTTCGGTCTCTGAGGATAATCTTAAGTACGAGGTTAGTCAAGTTCTTCATTCCCGGCACCATAGAGGCATTCGTCAGTGCCTCGTACATTGGGAAGGGTTTGGTATAAGGTCTTGGATCACTGCATCTGAGATCTTTGCGCCTCGTCTGTTGAGGAGGTTTCATCTGGAGTTTCCCTTTAAGCCAGGGCCCAGGCGGGGGAGGGGGAGTACATTAGCAAACAAGAAACAACGACTCCTGCGCACAGGTGGATCACCATATAAAAGATGCGTCAACACAGGCCTTGCTGCCCTCAAGAATGGGGAATCCTAGTGCAAACCAAAATAAAAGAAAAACAAGGGCGCATCAGCCTTGTGCATTAACTTTTTAAAAAATATTTAATATAAAAAGGTAAAATGAAACAACTCACAAGCAATAGATGGAGGAGGCACAGCATAAAGTGTACCGACAGCCAGCATGCAACTAAGGATGAGCGATGCCTTCCAAAAGTCGTGGAGAGACGCACAAACATCACAATCAGCTATGAGCTATAAGCTGATTGTGATGTTTGTGCGTCTCTCCACGACTTTTGGAAGGCATCGCTCATCCTTAGTTGCATGCTGGCTGTCGGTACACTTTATGCTGTGCCTCCTCCATCTATTGCTTGTGAGTTGTTTCATTTTACCTTTATATATTAAATACTTTTTAAAAAGTTAATGCACAAGGCTGGTGCGCCCTTGTTTTTCTTTTATTTGGGGGAGGGGGAGGCCTCATAAGAGGGGGGGAACTGTCATGGTTATGCAGTAATCTTTCTCTGTCAGCTTACCTTCTCCTCATGTGTTCAGACTAAGAGGCCAGCCACTGACACCTGGCTGGTTTTATAACCTCTCCTCTAAGCATGGCCCCACCCCAGGCCCTATCAGGGAACCCTATATTAACCTGTGCACTGCAAGCCAGCAGTGCTGATCAACCATTGTGTGTTAGCCTTTGTGTGTTTTGGCTTCCTGTTCCTGCCTGCCGTGTGCTCTACGTTTGTTCCTGTTACCGACCTTGGCGTGTTCTCAACTATTCCTGTCTGCTCATGACCCTGACCTTTGGCGTGTCTCCGACTATCCCTGTGACCCTGAACCTTGGCGTGAACTCTGTTGTCCTTGTCTGCTTGTGGCCCTGACCTTGGCTTATTCCCTTACTATGCCTATTCTCCTGTTGCCTACTGTGGGTGTGAGCTGGGGGACCCTGGGGGTCGCGACTTGGAGCCAGTTGCAGCCCAGTCCATCCTCACCACTAGAGGCTCTGGTGAACACCTGCTGGCTCTTAGGCTCCGCGCCTCAGGGAATCTTACGCTCTAACCCCGGTGGGATCCATGTTGGTGTTCCAGCAGCCCTGCCTTCCTTACCACCCTGACTTCCATCCGCAGTAGTCAGCCATAGGGTCCACTACCTTGCGGTGCACTCCTGATCCCAACGGTGTGCATCTTACACCTAGCCTCAAGATGACCTGACAGATTTTTATCTATATTGCCAGGATCCGACAATACATTACAGCCGCGAGCAGTTTTAAAAGACATTTATTTCCTTTAGAAATGTCATTTTGCTGCAGTACTGTTCGAAACATGGGAAAGATGTGCTACTTTACAGGCATACTAAGGACACCCCCCCAGGCAAAAACTTTTTTTATTGTTGAGTTGCTCTTTCAATACATACATTGACTGTATCAAATAGGTAAAGATAACATAGTGAACAGAATATCCCAAACATAGGTAAGTATTGAGCAATAACAGGGATATTACAGAACTTGGGATTTTCAACTAAATTAGCACTAGTGACCAGATGTTAAATCTCTGTATTAAACACTTTGTCAGTCGACGGATATTACGGAGTCTAGTACTCTTCAGTAAAACATAACATAACCTGTATTTCCAACCTTTCTTTTCTCCTTCCTTCCCTTCCCTCCACCCCCCCCCCCCCAATATCCTCAGTGGGTCACTATCACAGGAGCCTGTCCATCACCAACTGCAGTGGGGTAAGGTTGGGATCCTCCAGCCAGGGTTGCCAAATCAGATTAAACTTTCGCACAGCATTCCTGCGACAGTAAGCCAGGTGTTCCCTAAGAAGAAGGCAGTTGACATAATTGATCCATTGTTTCCCAGTGGGTCTCCAGTATCGGGCTATAAATTTTCTAGCCAGATATAACAGTCTGGTGATCATGTAGTACATACCATTCAGATACATCTCTACATCAATTGCCCCTAGTAGGTACACCAGGGGGTCAGGGGTACAGGTATCCGGACTAATTTGGAGATATAACGGGATACCTCCATCCAGTAACGGTGAAGTTTCTGGCCTCTCCAAATCAGGTGTATGCAATCACCCTGGTGTACCTTGTATTTTGGGCATGGGGGGAATCTCTCCGGCCACAACCATGAAGCTGTACAGGCGTCCGATAAGCTCTGTGTAGAATAAACAGTTGCGAGAGCTTATGGGAGGCCAAAACTGAGACTGCAGGTATCGATTCCAAGGCCATGTCCCACTGATCTCCATCAATATCACCAATATCATTCACCTTCCGGGCCTTACATTTTAAGGAGGCATGGTCCTGGATAGAGGATATCAATTCCAAGTGCATTTTGGATATCAGTCCCCTCCGAGAATTTGCCCAGAGGACTTCCATCAGCAGAGAAGAGGTTGATACAGCTAAGGGATGTGTTTGTTATTGAGTTTGCCGTGCATGCCTAAGTTGAAGATACAGATAGAAGCCATTCGAGGGTAGCATGAATTCCCCCTCTGTCTCCAAGAAGAGAATCCCTGCAATTTATGTAGTTCCAGATATCTGGAGTTATTCCACAAAGGGGTAAACACTAGTGGGCCTTTATTAGACAGCGCTTCCCGGAATGCCCTCCATACTTTCTTAAAGCGGAGTTCCACCCAAATTTTGAACAATATCTGTATGTATTCTCTTCCTTGCCTAGATGCTGACATGCCGTTTAAAAAAATTTAAATCGCCGTAATTACCTTTTATTTTTCTATTCTTCTTTGCACTTCCTGGTTCTCCTCCCGTGGGAGTAGGCGTGTTTCTAGCCTCTCCTAGACTCCTGGGAGCTAGTCTCAGGCTTCCCAGGATGCCACTGAGCATGTGCGGGAACGAGCGGTGAATGCTGGGAGCACAGCATTCACCACATCCAGGAAATAAATGCTTGTGGGCTTCAAATGCCCACAATGAAGATGGAAACCGCCTGTAGTGAATAATATAAGTTATTCTTTCCGACAAAATCTGACACAGGCGGACATATTACACACAATATGTGAGTATGTAATGCTGAGAAGAAAAGTTTGTGAATGAACTCAAAAAAAAAAAAACGATAGATAGGTGGACCCCCGCTTTAAGGAGGTCTCCTATTGGGGAAGAGGGGGAATACTTGGTAAATCCATCTCCATATGGGAGGCAGCTTTCAGTGCTGGGTTGGACATAGTCACCAATTTGGATATGGGGTCCTCGCCTGCACCTTGGCCCTACCCCACCAGTTGCTGAATTTGTGAGGCTAAAAAATACATTTTGGAGTGTGGTACAGCAAGTTCTTCCCGATCTTTCCCATATTGTAAAGTAGACAGGCTGATCCTATCCTTTTTCTTTTTCCAGATTAAATCACGCACCAGGGAGTCAATGTGTTTGAACCATTTGTTGGAGATCCACATGGGTGAGTTGTGAAATACGTATAAGAGCTGCGGTGCCCATACCATTTTTATTAGATTCACCCTTCCCACCACCGAGAGGGGGAGTTTGCCCGAGCTATTACATTTTTCCCGCTGCCTGTCCAGTATTAGGCCTAAATTTAACCGAAGGTAGTCAGCAGGGTCTGGTGACACCATCACACCCAAAATTCTAAAGTTACTTGCTATGGCAATTACACTCGCTCCCTCGGGTAAAGGCATTGCCAATGGGTGAATAAATCCAGGTACAGTATATAAGGGCGCTCTGAACATAAGGGCCAAGCAGACAGTACATATGAATAGACAGAGGTCCAATGATGAATCTTCTCACACTTAGGGATGCACTCACAAGGAGAAGCAATCTCTAGAGAAAAAAACAAAGCAAAAAAGAGAGGCGCCTCTAAGTGCAGGATTAAAAGCTATTTTTTTTCCCCAGAAAGAATTAACAACACTTACAGTATCTGTCGAATGTAAAAGCATAAAATCATAGGTAATGAGGGTGGTCCGGCAGGCATGGAGGTCCTCGACATGTAGAGGTTGTCATAGCTGTGTCATGAACTGCAGCAAAGGATCCGGGACCATGGAATTCCCTGTGAGCCTGTGAGCAGTTTGCATTAGCCGGGCCTTTGATGGATGAGTGAGAGAGCAGTGAGAGACGGGAACCAGCGTGAGCCACAAGCCGGAAGTAGTCATCAGTAAGGGACGCATTTCGGAACATCTGATTGGTTCCTTTTTCCACCTATGACTACAAGTGTACACACATATGGCTTATACTGTCTGAACAGGATGTGGGCAGGAACATGGGCGGGGGCATGAATGAAATAGGAAATGGGATAGAGATGGTAAATAGTAGTGGTATAAATTATATGAGACGTTCTCTAAAAAAGAAACATCAAAGAACATGCAACTAGAAAATGAATGTCCCTATCCACAGGAAACATATGCTTAGACAAAAAAACCAAACCACAATAAACAATAAAACCAAAGCGTCACTGCGCTAACACATAAACCCCCCAACAGAAGCAGCAGTTCAACTGTGAGATATACACAACAGTTCACAGCAAAAAGGAAAAAACTGCGCTATATCATATGAATATGAGTGCCTAAAAATCAATAATGCATGTCAAAGTAGATGAAATGGCAAATCCAGAAATTATTGTGAAAAAATATCATAACGAATATTGAAATCATAAGTGCACAAAAAAAATGTGACCAAGTTCATAAATAAAAATTCCAGATATTCTCTGTGAAAGTAGGAAAAAGTCCCCTCGATGTTTCCCAGTGGAACTAAACGTGAAAAGGTAGAACATAAACACCGCTCACAGTGATCCTCCACCACATGAAATTCGATCTTACCAGAAAGCAAGCAAATCAAGCTTGTATATAGACCCGGATTCAGGTGTCCAGCTGGTAATGAGACTTCCCTATGTGCAGCGTACTGTGGACATATGATGGATGGTGCGCCAACCCAAACTCATGGACATGAGAGCAAAAGAAAGGTGGCCATAGTGTAAATCAGATAAAAAGCTATTTATTATAAAAAGTAGAACACTTACAGTAAAAGTAGTTTAAAGAGCCGGCCGGAATGCGAGTGCCTGTTCTCGACAAGGTCGCGATGACGTCAGAGCGTCAACCTCCCGACGTACGTTTCGTCTGTCACTGACGTCGTCTGGGGAACGGGCGATGCTCTGACTCATCGCATTAAATAGGTAAACATAACCACGCCTCGTTGTGACCTCTCTAGGGCGGGCGGAACAAATTACTAATCCATTGAATTAATCAAATTAAATCACAATAAACAATAATATCTGATCTGCAAGGAAACACTAATACATTTAAAAGGGGGGGAAAGGACAATTTGTATTAAAAATACCAAAGGAAATTAGTAAATAATTAGGAAATTATTTATATACATCAGAATAAAAAGTTTTAAAAAGTTTTAAAAATGAAAATAAATAATAATAATAATAATAATAATTGAAAATGGGAACTATTGGAAATCTGATACAGCAGAACAATATGCCAGCAGCAACGATAACGGAAAGCACGTGGGCTTATGTACTAGAAAAAATTAATCAATAAAAAATTAATTAATACAAAAGCACATGGGCTTATGTAGATTGGTGTGCATCCTAGCAGAAATATATATGTAAACACCAAACATGTGCATATAGTCTCTGACGCACCATATGTATCTATCTATACACACCAAATTAAATTGTCCTATAGTGGGCATAACTAAAAAAGGAAAAAAACATTATTATAATAATGAAAAAAAGGGAAAAGATGGGGGAGAGGGGGAAGAGGAATCAGAGGATAGCGCTAATCTCAAAATCCTCATTCAACCCCCCCCAGGGGCCAATACATTTAAAGAGAAGATCCGGAACATTTCTCTATGGCAGAGTCTTCTAAAACGCTCAGCTAGAGGCAGGTCTCTCGGCATTGCTTCAATAAACCAAACCCTCTGGCCGTCTGTAGATTTGTCATGGTAACTGAGAAAATGCCTAGGGACACTGTGAATGTCCAACCCATCGGTAATAAAATGGCGATGTTCACCAAAACGCTTGTGAAATGGCCGAATGGTTCGCCCCACATAAAGAAGGCCACAGGGGCATGTCAAACAATACACCACATGGTCAGAGGAACAGGTGTGAAAACCCTTAATGGGGTATGTTTTACCTTTCACACAGAAATCCTTTTCATGTTGACATGAAATGTATCTTTCTCTCAAAGAAATTTTCTTTGCAACAATGTTGCTTCTACTTCATCTATTTTGTTTTTAAGAATGCTAGAATGTGTAACGTTTTCATGTTTCATTTTCACTTGTTTCTGTCCATCTCACACTATTCTACACTCACACACAAGAACCACCAAATATCACAGAATAAATCAAGAACAATAACTCTGACTAATGTAATTCCATCACCTATATGTCCAAAGTACTGCAATATTTATGTGTAGGAGGGTTCCAAATGTGGCAGCACAGTAGCTTAGAGGTTAGCATTTCCACTTAGGAGCACTGAGTTCCTGGGTTCACGTGCCACTTCATGTAGTGAAGTTCTGTTCTTCCTATGTTGTTAAACATAGCTCCTGACTCAGGGACTTGTCTAAATGTAGTATTTATGTGTAGGAGGGTTCCACCGCTATTGCAAATTGTGTCACAGGTTTTCCATGGGCAAGGGCTGTAATCAGCCTTAACATTTCCCCACCACCACTAATTGCAGCCTCTTAGAAAGCCAAAACCCACAAAATGACAGCTGTATATCTCTCAGCATGCGGATAGTAATCAGCCATAACCATCCTTCAAAACAGATGGCATATGCCAGAAACATATTGTTCTCTGGCGTTCCACAGTACATCTGCATTGATTAACTTCTTACACCCCTGGGACAGTTTGACACCACAAAGATGCAGGCTAAAAACATGGAACTGCACAGTGGTTCACAGCCTAGTACTACAGCCTTGCAGTACTGTGTTTCTGGGGTTGATTCCCAATCCTGCTAGCTGGCTACAGGTTTATATTTTGTGGTGTTAAACTTTCTTTTTCACCAGTGCTAACATTTTTGATGGGTTTCACATAATGGAACTCCAAAAAAATCACATTACAAATCAAGCAAGTATGGGTTTGCAACACATCTAGAACTAGGGTGTTTTGGCCCAGATATGGATGTATATGTCTGTAGTGATACTGCACACATGTTTTAATGTTGTATGCTTACTCGTCAGTTGTTAACTACTTCCCACCGGGCCTATAGCAAAATGACGGCCGGGTGGTAGTTGAGTTATCCTGACTGGGCATATGACGACCTGCAGGATAACAGCCGCCGCGCGCCCATGGGGGGCGCACATCGTGGCGATCGGTGGTGCAGTGTGTCAGTCTGATGGAGGCTCTTTACCACGTGATCAGCCGTGTCCAATCACGGCTGATCATGATGTAAACAGGAAGAGACGGTGATCGGCTTTTCCTCACTCGCGTCTAACAGATGTGAGTAGAGGAGAACCCATCGGTGGCTCTCCTGACAGGGGGGGTCTGTACTGATTGTTTATCAGCGCAGCCCCCCCCTCGGATCCCACCCAGGACCACCATCATGCCACCCAGGACCACCAGGATGGCCATCCACACTGGATCACCAGGTATGCCCCCCTTAGACCACCAGAGAAATGCAAATCTGTGCCAAGGCAGCTGCCAATCAATGCTCAGGCAGCTGCCAATCAGTGCCCACTCACAATGCCTGCCAGTGACACCAGCGATTCCTATCAGTGCGCATATCAGTGCCATCAGTGTCACGTATCAATGCCCAGCAGTGCCACCTATCAGTGCCACCCATAAGTACCCATCTTTTCAGCCTTTCAGTGCCCATCAGTGTCGCCTATCAGTGCCCACCAGTACCACCCATGAATTCCCATCAGTGCCGCCTATCAATGCCCATCAGTGCTGCATATCAGTGCCGCCTACCAGTGCCCATCAGTGCCGCATATCAGTGCCCATCGTCCGTGCCTGTCAGTGCTCGCTCATTGGTGCCACCTCATCGGTGCCGCCTTATCAGTGCCCATCAGTGCCACCTTATCAGTGCCCATCAGTGAAGGAGAAAACTTACTTATTTACAAAATTTTATAACAGAAACAAAAGCAAAACTTAGATTTTTTTCAAAATTTTCGGGCCTTTTTTATTTGTTTAGCAAAAAATAAAAAACGCAGAGATGATCAAATACCACCAAAAGAAAGCTCCATTTGTGGGAACAAAATGATAAAAATTCTGTTTGGGTACAGTGTAGCATGACCGCGCAATTGTCATTTAAACAGCGACAGTGCAGAAAGCTGAAAATTGGCTTGGGCAGGAAGGTGCATAAGTGCCTGGTATTGAAGTGGGTAAGGATGTGACAGCTGGCTTTACAACCCCTTGCTTAGCAACCAGCTATATACTGTGAAAATAAAAACTGCAAAGCTTACATCTTAATTGCTTCCCGATCACCTCACGTAGATATACTGCGGCAGAAGGGCACGTACAGGCAGATTAACGTACCTGTACGTTGCCCTTTAAGAGGCGGCTCGCGGGCGGGCACGTTTTTTTTCCCCACGCCAGTGGGCCATGATCAGGGATGCATGCACTGTCCTGTCACCATTTGAAGAGGCCACGGGGATGGTGAGCAGTGACAGTGCATGCATCAGTGACACTGTCCCCCTTGTCCACCTGTTGGAGCACACGCTGCGTGGAATAATGGAGAGGGAACTTGAGGCAGAACAGAGGCAGGAAGAGGAGGACTTCCTTAGCTCTCAAGGCCCCCTTTATCCAGACAGTGTTCCTGCATGCTCGCCGATCACACAGGAAGAGGAGGAGGAGGAGGAGGAGGATTGTGTCAGTATGGAGGTGGAGCCTGGCACTCAGCATTCAGCAGCAGTCTTTAAGGGATCTGTCCCAAGAAACACATGGACTTGTACGTGGCTGGGAGGAGGTGGCTGCGGACCATGTCGTCCTTAGCGACCCAGAGGACTCCGGACCGAATGCCTCAGCAAACCTACGCTGCATGGCCTCCCTGATCTTGCAAAGCCTGCGTAAGGATCCTCATATTCGTGGTATCAAGGAGAAGGACCAATACTGGCTGGCAACCCTCCTTGATCCACGTTACAAGGGTAAGGTTGTGGACCTTATCTTGCCATTGCAGAGGGAGCAGAGGATGAAACATCTTCAGGAGGCCTTGCAGAAAGGTCTGTGCAACGTGTTCCCAGAGACTGGGAGGTTACAAACTCCTGTTTCTGGACAACGTGTTGCTGAGGCTTCGGTCAGTCAAAGAAGGAGCGGTGAAGAAGGTGGCCACCTGACCGATGCGTTCAGACAATTTTTTGGTACGCAGCCCCAAGATATGATCGGTTCCAGCAACCATTGCCAGTTCCAGCAACCATTGTCTGTTTTACATGGTGCAGGAATACCTAGGGGCAAGATCAGACTTGGACACCTTTCCCACCGAAAATCCTCTGGGTTACTGGGTCTTGAGGATGGATCACTGGCCAGAGCTTGCACAGTATGCAATTAAGCTACTGGCCTGTCCTGCATCCGGTGTTCTTTCGGAACGCACATTCAGTGCTGCTGGAGGCTTTGTAACCGATCACAGGGTGCGTCTGTCCACCGACTCGGTCGATCGACTGACCTTCATAAAGATGAATCAGTCTTGGATCACCACCAGCTACCAAGCACCTGATGCTGATGTAACCGAATAATTTTTTTTGAAATCTCAGATCCCTTCAAAGACTGCCTATGCTGATGCCGAGTGACTATCCTGAGTAATTATCCTCTTCCTCCTCAATGATCACGCTGATAGCTTGTAAGAACATTTTTGGTTCTGGGCGCCGCCACCAGTGCCTAAGGCCCAATTTTTTAGCCCCTGTTTAACATGGGTGTGTAATTACAATTTTTGATGCAATACTTTGCAGCAGGGCTCGTTCCTGCGTTCCAACTAGAGTATCTGTGAGGGGTTGCAGTGTTGTGGCACCAGCACCAGTGCCTAAGGCCTAATTTTTCAGCCCCTGTTCAACAGGGGCGTGTAATTACAATTTTTGATCTAATATTTCACAGCAGGGCCCGTTTCTGCGCCCACCAAGAGCGAGTGAGAACTTACAGTGTTGTGGCACCACCACCACCACCAAAGGCCCCATTTTTCTGCCCCTGTTCAACAGGGGCATGTAATTACAATTCTTGATCTAATATTTCACAGCAGGGCCCGTTTCTGCACAAACCAAGAGCGAGTGAGGACTTAGTGTTGTGGCACCAGCACCACCACCAAAGGCCCAATTTTTCAGCCCCTGTTCAACAGGGGCATGTAATTACAGTTCTTGATCTAATATTTCACAGCAGGGCCCTGAGAGGGCTTACAGTGTTGTGGCCCAAATTTCTGCTGAGTATATAGGGCAGGCCCCTACTTTCAAACATCCAACTTACAAACGACTCCTACTTGCAAACGGAAGGAGACAACAGGAAGTGAGATGAAATCTACTCCTAGGAAGGGAAATTCTCTCCTGTAAGAGTTAATATGGGAAAAACATTTCTCCTTGCCACTGATGCTTTATCACCAATCCTTGTTTCACAAAAAAACACAAATTTTCAAAAAACATTTGGCATTGGCACAAAAAGTGAGGTTCAATCTTCTGAAGAGGCGCACAGACAGCAAAACAAATGTCACAGGGGTGATGTTTTCCAAAAAGCTTAAAAAAGATTTTTTGGCTGGAGCTAAACACATTAAAAATGTACCCGTTCAAAATTACAAACAGATTCTACAACAAACCTACAGTCCCTGTCTTGTTTGCACTGCCTGTATACTGCTGTTCAGAGTATATAGGGCCTGGTGGCCCCACACCTTTCCTTTTTTTAATTTGGGTGCGGGATTCCCCTTAATATCCATACAAGACCCAAAGGGCCTGGTAATGGACTGGGGGGGTACCCATGCCATTTGTCTCACTGATTTTCATCCATATTGCCAGGACCCGACATTACATTAAAGCCGCAAGCAGTTTTAAATTACTTTTTTTCCTTTAAAAAAGACATTTTGTGCAGGGACTGTTCTAAGCACGGGAAACATGCACCACTTTACAGGCCTACCATAGACACCCCCCAGGTACGATATTTAAAGGAATATTTCACTTTTTTTTTTTTTACTTTAAGCATCATTAAAATCACTGCTCCCGAAAAAACGGCCCTTTTTACAACTTTTTTTTGCATTGATACATGTCCCCTGGGGCAGGACCCGGGTCCCCAAACCCTTTTTAGGACAATACCATGAAAATTAGCCTTTAAAATGAGCACTTTTGATTTTGAACGTTCGAGTCCCATAGACGTCAATTGGGGTTCTAACGTTCGTGCAAATTTTCGGTCCGTTCGCAGGTTCTGGTGCGAACCGAACCGGGGGGGGTGTTCGGCTCATCCCTAAACTAAATACAAAGGCACATACACCTGTGGAGGATGCAATTACTGTAGATACATACTGTACATACATACAGGACCCTCCATGGTATTACCAAATAGACACATATTTAAGGCTCAACACTATGTCAACTGCAAAACCTATGGGGTGGTTTACCTTTTGATTTATGACTGTAGCTCATTTTATGTTGGCAAGACCAAGGTCATGTTCTGGTGGAAGATTTATAGACACATACATAGTATGCAAACTTGTAATCCCGAGCTACCTTTGGGTAGACACATCAAAGTATTACATGGTGGGATTTTTCCCAGGGTCCAATTTCTGGCTCTTGATCGAGTGCACCCCAGCCCTAGAGGTGGTGATTGGAATAAGTTACTCCTCCAGAGGGAGCTGAGGTGGATCCATCAACTCAAAGCTGCCATCTTTCCAGGCCTCAATGAGGAAGTCAACTATAAACCCTTTCTGGAAGGTTTTGCATCAGGAGGGATGGGGAAGTGATTCTCCTCTCCCCCTCCTTCTGCCAGGATCGACCAGACTCTTGTCAACATACTTTATTTCTTGCAACATATCTTATATCATGGGTTTTATCCCTTTCCCTCTGCATAATCCCTAGGATTTATCATTCCAAGCAATGCTTCCTGATGTCCCCAGTCTTTGATGTAACCCAGGGGTGATGTAATTTTTTTTTTGTTGTCAACGTTTAAGTGTTTTTTTCTTTTTTTTGTCTTGTGCTTGTGTCTGCTTCTGCCACTAAATCTGTAAATCTTCAAGTTTTCATTTTTCTTGGCTTCAGGTGGGAGTGATTCTATTTGGCATGTGCCCAGCACGGCTGTTCAGCTGTGTCACTGGAGCCAGATATGGGGAGAATTCTTTTCCCTGTGCCGCTCTACCTTCTCAGCCATTTCGGCTTGTTTTTTTGCCTGGCTCTTCCGGAATGGGCGATCTTTTTCCCTTCACCCGTGATCAGTGGGCACTCCCCATCATCTGCCTCCACTGAATCCCAGTGGCGGAGGTGGCGCCTGCTGTTTGGTCGGCTTCTGCATGTTGGTGGGTCCCTGACGCCTGATGTCATCCTGTGCACCACGCCCTCCTTCTCTTGAGCCATGCAGGGTGACGCCGTGCGCTTGATTTCCAGGGGATCTTTGCCAATGGCGCCGGTAGAGTTTTGAGATGCCTAAACATTTGGAGTGCAAATAATCTTCCTATAAACAGGAGGTCATGTTTGTTTGGCATTGGTCAGTCCGATCCTGAGGTAGCTGAGTGTGGTGCAAGCTACATCCTCCTCAGTATCAGGTATGTTTGGCTAATGACATTTATGATCAAGCACCCAAGTACACAAGCGACTACTTTAGATATTTACTACTTTTTACTATTTTTATCAGCACCATCTGGAGAAATACATGTACAGTGATCAACTCGAATATGTATGGCTTTTGGTCTACAATCCTTCAAAAAGATACTCTTTGAGAATCCAGAGTATACTGTCTCACTAGGATGGTTGAAATACAACCAGCAAACTTTTTGGGTCCATTGTTCTTTGGTAGGTAATCCTACCAAAATACTCCATGTGTTTTTGTTTTTTTCCTTTTCCTTGATATCACTACCCCATTATATTTGTTAGTTGTTTTGATATATGTGTCTCTCTTTGCCAATGCCAGGTGATCCCAGTACATGTCAATTTGAGCCACCCCGCTGTTTTGAGGAGGTCATCTACTTTCTCATCTATTTCACCTCTCTAAACCTGCTGATCTTGTTGGACTGTTTTCTATTATCTTTCAATTGGTTTTTATGTCACAACTGATTCATCATTGTTCATGGAGACACTGTGAGTATTGCAAGTATGGCCAATATGGGATTTTGCATGATAACATCCTGGGAAAGTAAGAGTCTCCATCCCTATCAATTGCAAATAAAAGGGGAGGTTTGGGACTTTAAATGAGGCACATGAGTGGAAAACACATTGGATCAAAGGAACAGGTTTATTGAGAATATACATAAACACAACGCATGTACAAAAACAAATAATTTGTCGAATGATCATCATAACCAAACCTAATATTGGGTAATAACATATGTGGATATGAATCATAGAGAAAGTTATACAAACATCTTGGCCATTTGGCTCCATATAAAGCTATAAGGCTCCATTCACACTAGCGCGTTTTTTGATGCATTTTGCATTTTGCGAAATGCACGGGAATTTTTTAACATGGGTTCCTATGGAACATGTTCACATCAATGCTTTTTTGTTTCTCTGCATTTTTGGAAAGGGTCGGGGACTTTTTTTCATGCAAAAAGCAGCGTTTTGCATGTAATGGATTTCAATGGACAAGCATCAAAAACGCAAGTGCACCGTTTTTGCAGCGTTTTTGATGCGTTTTTGGTGCGTTTTTGATGCGTTTTTGCCTTTTTTTTTTTTTTTTTTAATTTTTTTTTTTTTTTTTATTTTTTTAAGACTGTAAAAAAAACTGTAAAAAAAAAAAAAAAAAAAAAAAACGCAAAACGCAAATCGCGGCAAAATCGCGGCAAAAACGCTGCTCAAAAACGTGGCAAGCATGAAAAAAAAACCTCCAAAAACGCTCAAAAGCAACATGCATAGGTGTGAATCGAGCCTTAGTTAACATTAAAATTAGATGAATCACATCTTATATAACATAATGCATCTAGGATGGCCTGTTGGCTCGATGTGTTTCGGCGACTATATCGTCTCATCAGGAGCAAATGCATGTCATCCGTAAAGACATTGTACATATGTGTAAGGGCCAGTAAAATTTATTCATAGCTCCCCTAATGAAGATGGAAAACGAAACAAAAGGGGAGAAATAATTTGGGATGTGGAGGAAGAAAATTATCCAACCCCCTACTTACATGTTTGTACATAGTATGTGCAAGTAGCACTGTACTGGTGGTGACCATCATGTATCTCTCCCGGGAGCTGAGGGGGCGATGACCCACGAGGAAGCTGGACATAGGCACAACCCCCAATGGGATAGTAATGCCAACGCTGACACTGCTGGTGATGCCGGAGAATAACCATGGATGTGTCTGAAAAAGCAGAGAGAGTAATCTGGAATGTGAGATTGGGTAATGTAAACAGGAGTGCAGGCTCATGGCAATAAGTGCAAAGGCAATAAGGTGAATGTGAGTGTAATGACAATGCATTTGCCATGGTATTGGATATAGATGGAGTTAAGGTGTGTGATGGGGTGAAGTGTATAGTAAGGATAAATGTAGTGTACCAAAGGACGAGTAGGAAATGCGTAGTAGAGGAATGTGATATAAAGGAGCCACTATCTCCAACAAAATTCACAAAAATATAACTTTCTCTATGATTCATATCCACATATGTCATTACCCAATATTGGGTTTAGTTATGATGATCATTCAACAAATTATTTGTTTCTGTACATGCGTTGTGTTTATGTATATTCTCAATAAACCTGTGTTTTTGATCCAATGTGTTTTCCACTCATGTGCCTCAGTCCCAAACCTCCCCCCTTTAGTCCAAGGTTCAATTGCCGGTCCAGGGCTGACATGTAGCCCTGGATTTGATGTTCTTTTTTCTTGTTAACATTTAAATGCTAGAATCTTGCATTCAATTTTATTGTATTGTGCTGGCTTTCTTCATAAGTATTATTTCTTTGGTGTTTAATATTTCTCCTCTCTCTCTAGTTCATAGCTCATTTGCTGCCAGACAGAACCCCTGTTTTGCAAGTATTTCTAAGTAAAGAAGGATTACGAGTCAATGGCATGGCTTATTACGACTGATATCGATAGATGAGACTATTATTAGGCTCAGGGTAAGGTTTTCCAAGTAATGATGAATTATGATGAACATCTCATCAATAATTATACTGCAATTATCAACCATTAGCAAAACATGAGGCTTGGCATGTGAACTCAATTTGTAATTAACTTGCATACTATTAAATAAAAGCAGCGCTGTTCAATAAAGCACAAGTAAGTTCAGATTTAACCTATAAAAATTAAAAATAGAAGATTATTAAAATATTATTGGCTAATATGTTTTTTCAAAGATTTTACTGAAAACAAAGAAGTAAAATGAAATAAACATTAGCAACAGGCATTTTGTTTAGGACATTATATTTTTTGAAGAACATTGTGGCAAAGGATTAGACTTGTATGCTATTTGGCTCTCATCTTGTTGTTATATCTGATATTTTGAGCAAAAATAATCAATTGAAATAACATTACCAAACAGCTGTGCAAATGACCTATTTTAGAGAAGATGGTGTAATAGTTTGTTTTGTACCTGCTGTAGACATACTGGGTAATAAGCAGGAATGTTATGTATTGCAAGTTGTATAATCCTGCACACCTGGACAGCGTATGAACTTCTGATAAGGAGAAACTGGAATTTATAGCAGGTTTAATTAATTATATTTACCCTTGATGGAACAAAATGTATGTTTCTCAGCCTAAAAAGATTATAAATTACATTTTTGAGTACACCAGACACTGTCCATGTGTAAAATCTTATGGTTGTTATTAAAGAGTATGCATAGTAGTTGTCACATATTTTCTTTCACTGTATAGGGTCAGGACTGAGCAATAATGTTTTAAAACATTTTGTTTTTTTATTGTAAGATAGACATGAAATATTACATATGAAAATGTTGCAATTTTCTATACAACCAAGTGGTGTAGTCTGGAGATTTGTGGAAAGAGGTCATCACCAAGGGGAAAAACATAATATATAAATGTACCAACATCCCTGAGATTAATAAGTAAGAAATTTATTGAGAATGGGACTTTAAAGGTACTTCATATTCAAGACAAAACAATTAAATGATATAAAAATATAAATCATCTATTCAAAAAACATAGAAAATTATAATAATATATGACTACAGTTATAATCATGGTCCTGGGTATGTACTTCTATCCAAACCCTGACCAAATGAGAGAGCTGGAGTTACATATATATGATTCCAACCAAGTGGTGCAGATTTAGTGTTATTTTTCATGTTTTCCAGAATTTCTTTTGCTTCCTAATTGTAAAGCACCTGATGTTCACAAAGGTCAGTAACTCCATCTGAAATGTAGAGGGGTGTGCCTGGGCACACCCTAATCCTGGAGTTGGCAACCCATCAATTGTGGGCAGGTGACAGGTAAGCCGTGATCCTTACTTGCCAACCCCCAGAACCTGGACAGGATAGGCGGCTGGAGTGGAAATTAAGGGCCGATCTGTATTTTTTTCTGCAGCAGCTAAAAGTAGGCTTCTCCTCCTGTTTCCCAGCCGATATTCAGCTGCCATGGGAGGAAAATACAGGGGATTGGTACCAATGTGTGCCACCCCTCTTGTCCCAGTTCCTTTTCTTTCTGCTGCCCAGGTCCCCCTGTGTGCTCACCTGCTCCCCCTATTGTTTTAGGATGACGAGTGGGGAAGAGGCCGGTTAATATGTCACAAAGGCATATGTGTTGGAGCTTTGAGGTGCACACCCTAATACAATAGGCTGCGCACACCTGTGGCCAGCACAATGACTAATCCCCACTCCACCTTCTGCTCTGTCCCAGACAAAGACATAAGGGGTTGCTTTACTAAAGGAGTAGAGGCTGTTCACTTTACAAAGTGAATGTTCATTTTGCAATATACAACATATACTCTCACCTATTTTTAGTAAATGAGGTGAAGGTATTTTCAATTTCAGTAGTCAATCGTGTGAAAGAGAAATTAAAAAACACAGACATTTGATTGTACATAGGTGGATGAGTTAAGGAAACACAGCAGGTAATAAAATGTCTTCACTGATCCACCATTGGACAAATACCCAGTATTTCTGGTTAAATTAAATGTGTAATATTTTCCCTGCCTCCCAAAATGTAGTTCTCAGTGCCTAGGAAGTCAGAACTTCCAATGATAGTGGGATAGTCTGCACAGCCTGTGTAAGTCAAAATATTTGAGGGATATATTACAGAGGAGCTCCTTCAGAAAAAATTAAAAGTCAGCAGCTACAAATACTGTAGCTGCTGACTTTTAATATTAGGACACGAATTCAGTGGTGCCTTCACCCCAGCCAACTTTTCAATCGGCTCTTGAGTGCTGCTGCCTCCTTTTTAATGTAAGGGAAATCGGCAGTAAAACCTTGCGGCTTCACAGCCAGTTCCCTACTGAGCATGCGCAAAGCGTGCTGCGCTTTATGAATGGCCCCACAGCGGGGGAAGGAGGCGAAGGCCCAAATTTCCGGTTGAATTTGCTGTGGCAAAATCAGCCGGAAGTGGAAGCAGGTACCTGTCATAATCAGGTACCCCCCCCCCCACAACAGGTGCCAAATGTGGCAGCAGAGGGGGAGGAGGAAAACAAGCAATACACCAGTAATACCCATTTACAGTACACTTTTAATTGTAAGCCTGATCTGACTGTGTACCATCTCTCCTGCCAAAACAATCTTTTATTTTTCTGTAAAATTTGGATTCTGCACTGTTCACTGAAATAAACAGTGACCAATAAGGCTACCAGGTTTTCAACAGCAATTACACTGAGCTGTACTGACAAACCTAAAATGAGAAAATAGCTAACTAGTCAAAGGCCACTTCTACAGAAACAATTGATCATATTCTGAAAAGGTCAATTAAAGAGAACCTATGATTAAATATTTAAAAAATCACCAGCTGCTACCGCATTAACTGATGATAACAAACCTAGTTTCTCTGCACATGAATTGTTAGTTAAATCACTTCTATGTTAAACCTGGCCAAATAACATGCCCTGGCAAATCTGAACATCTGCACCTGAGGTGATTTCCTGACCACACACATATTAACCTGGTGATTAATCAATATACTGGTCTTTCAGAAGTTTGATCATATAATTTTAATTACTTTTGTTGTGATTCCTTTAGAATGAAGTCATGGCATCAGATTGAAGTTGAAGCTAATTGGACCAGTTAGAAGCTTTTCATTGTTTTGGTGAATGATCGCTTACTCAATCGTTTCCCCAGCATTCCTTATTTTAAAGGAAGCACTAGCAATTCCAATTGATGGAAAATGGTAATTTTCACAGGCACAACTGAGGGTATTCAAACCTCTTTTCTATTTAACCACTTGCCGACCGGCTCACGCCGATATATGTCGGCAGAAGGGCACTTACAGGCAGATTAACGTACCTGTATGTTGCCCTTTAAGAAGCAGTTTGCGGGCGCCCACCACGACCTCCGTGAGTGTGAACTCGATGTCCGCGAGGATACCCGCGATCGTCTCACAGAGAGGAAGAACAGAGAAATGCTATTGTAAACAAGCACAAGGACACACTGAGGCTGGGTTCACACTGGTCCGACAAACGCTCCGACATTGGGAGCTCATGTCGCATGACGTGTGAAATTTAATGTTTCCCTATGGGATCCGTCCTAACTGGTCCGACACAAGTCGTTCCGACTTTAGAAATGCTCCCTGTACTACTTTGGTCCGACTTTGATCCTACTTCAGCCTATTGACTATCATTGAAGTCGGATCAAAGTCGGATTGCCGTCTTCCATGATCCGACTTCGGCACGCGACTTGTGCTCAGATGTTCTTGAGGGGGAACTCCGCGCCAAATTTTAAATAAAAAACCGGCATGGGTTCCCCTCCAAGAGCATACCAGGCCCTTGGGTCTGGTATGGACCTTGAGGGGAACCCCCTACGCCGATAAAAACGGCGTGGGGGTCCCCCCCAATCCATACCAGACCCTTATCCGAGCACGCAGCCCGGCCGGACAGGAATGGGGGTGGGGACGAGCGAGCGCCCCCCCTCCTGAACCGTACCAGGCCGCATGCCCTCAACATGGGGGGTTGGTGCTTTGGGGGAGGGGGCACGCTGCGGCCCCCCACCCCAAAGCACCTTGTCCCCATGTTGATGAGGACAAGGGCCTCTTCCCGACAACCCTGGCCGTTGGTTGTCGGGGTCTGCGGGCGGAGGGCTTATCGGAATCCAGGAGCCCCCTTTAATAAGGGGGCCCCCAGATCCCGGCCCCCCCACCCTATGTGAATGAGTATGGGGTACATGGTACTCCTACCCATTCACCTAGGGAAGTGTCAATAAAAAAAAAACACAGTACACAGGTTTCAAAATTAATTTATTGGGCAGCTCCGGTATCTTCTTCCGACTTCTCCCGGTGTTCCGCCTCTTCTCCCGGGCCCCGCCGCTATCTTCTTCCAGCTCTATTGCCAGCGAGGGGCCCGGTCTGCTGCCGCTGTCTTGTCGCCGCTGTCTCGCCGCTTCTTCTCTTCATCTCTTCTTCCGATGTTGACACGACGCTCTCCCCGGCTGGAATGCTCTCTGTGCGCTCTGCTCTGACTTATATAGGCGGTGACCCCGCCCCCTTATGCCGTCACAGTCTCTGGGCATGCTGGGACTGTGACGGCATAAGGGGGCGTGGTCATCGGGTGATGACCACGCCCCCTAAAACGTCACAGTCCCAGCATGCCCAGGGACTGTGACGGCATAAGGGGGAGGGGTCACCGCCTATATAAGTCAGAGCAGAGCGCACAGAGAGCATTCCAGCCGGGGAGAGCGTCGTGTCAACATCGGAAGAAGAGATGAAGAGAAGAAGCGGCGAGACAGCGGCGACAAGACAGCGGCAGAAGACCGGGCCCCTCGCTGGCAATAGAGCTGGAAGAAGATAGCGGCGGGGCCCGGGAGAAGAGGCGGAACACCGGGAGAAGTCGGAAGAAGATACCGGAGCTGCCCAATAAATTAATTTTGAAACCTGTGTACTGTGGTTTTTTTTTTATTGACACTTCCCTAGGTGAATGGGTAGGGGTACCATGTACCCCATACTCATTCACATAGGGTGGGGGGCCGGGATCTGGGGGCCCCCTTATTAAAGGGGGCTCCTGGATTCCGATAAGCCCTCCGCCCGCAGACCCCGACAACCAACGGCCAGGGTTGTCGGGAAGAGGCCCTTGTCCTCATCAACATGGGGACAAGGTGCTTTGGGGTGGGGGGCCGCAGCGCGCCCCCTCCCCCAAAGCACCAACAACCCATGTTGAGAGCATGCGGCCTGGTACGGTTCAGGAGGGGGGGGGGGCGCTCGCTCGTCCCCACCCCCATTCCTGTCCGGCCGGGCTGCGTGCTCGGATAAGGGTCTGGTATGGATTGGGGGGGACCCCCACGCCGTTTTTATCGGCGTAGGGGGTTCCCCTCAAGGTCCATACCAGACCCAAGGGCCTGGTATGCTCTTGGAGGGGGAACCCATGCCGGTTTTTTATTTAAAATTTGGCGCGGAGTTCCCCCTAAAGATTCATACCAAACACAGTGCCGGGCATTGACGGGGATCCAAGTCGGATCCCCGTTCATTGAAAGTCGGACACATGCCGGCTTCATGTCGCAGGGCAAAGTCGGATCCAAAATAGGACGGCTGTCGTGTCGCACCAGTGTGAACCCAGCCTGAACCCCTTTACTGCCCCCTAGTGGTTAACCCCTTCACTGCCAGTCACATTTACACAGTAATCAATTAATTTTAGATTGCACTGATCGCTGTATAAATGTGAATGGTCCCAAAACCGCGCCAAAAGTGTCCGATCTGTCCGCCATAATGTAGGCGTCACAATAAAAATCGCTGATCGCTGCCATTACTAGTAAAAAAAAAAATTTATAAAAATGCCATAAAACTATCCCCTATTTTGTAGACGCTATAACTTTTACGCAAACCAATCAAAAAAAGGCTTATTGCAAATTTTTTTTACCAAAAATATGTAGAAGAATATGTAACGGCCTAAACTGAGGAAAATTTTTTTTTCATATATTTTTTGGGGATATTTATTATAGCAAAAAGTAAAAAATAATGCATTTTTTTTCAAAATTGTCGCAAATTTTTTATTTATAGCGCAAAAAATAAAAACCACAGAGGTGATCAAATACCACCAAAAGAAAGCACTGTTTGTGGGGAAAAAAGGACGTCAATTTTGTTTGGGAGCCACGTCGCACGACCGCGCAATTGTAAGTTAAAGTCAGTATACAGAGGCACCGGAAGTGACGCTGGCGAGCTCGGCGCTTGTGGTTTTCAAACTGAATGTTACTTTGTAATGTGAGTACTTTGAATCGTTTGTTCTATTTAATAAATCAAGCTGTATAAGACATAATACACTATTCTGGAATCCTTTTCTTCTTCCAATGTCATCTTACATACACTTTAAATGCGGGAGTTACAAGTAAAATTGTGGAAGTGATAACGGTATTCAATCGTAAAGGAGCAGACTTCCATCTTCATATTGAAAGCACATATGTATAGGAGCCTGGTCACCGTCAAGATATATAGAGGAACTACCTGCGACTATTACATACATGCTGTTACCTGAAGTGTGTTGTAGAGGGTGTCACCAGCAAAGAAAAATCATATTGCACTTCACCTTCTCCTTTTTACACAGAAGAAAGTCAGTCACTATATTTTTGCATATTGCACGTTGCACATTTTTATCTATCACTCTTCAGAGGACTATTTATTGCTGGTCGGAAGACTTTTTAATTTTAATTGTATTTTTTATTATTATATCAAGTTTTTATGTGATATGCACAGTACACTTTGATATACAGTATTTGCTTATTTGCATGTTATTGTTCTTTGTTTATGTAGTTTTACCAGGTGTTTCTACTACATATGCTATTTAGTTTGTTTATTAGCACATTAGTCAGCATTACTCAACACTATTTTTGATTTTTGATTTCTTCTTGTGGTTATGGAGTTACCCTTTCAGTGCTCTGCAGCAGTTATCACCTCTTCCTTTCTATCATAGTGGGGGAATACCTACTATACAAAGATGGGAAGCCCCTTCCCCAGATATACCCATCTATAACCAACCATCTGCATCTGTTTGGACTTCCCAGTAGTGTGCACACGTGGATTTGTTGGAAATGAAAGACAACAGATTGGCATGTATGAATACAGAATTGCAACCCAGATGTATGCACATGCCATGTTATATCATGCTGATTGGTGATTTCCTTGATATATTTCTCATATCCACCACCATTAACTCCCTTGTGGGTCCAGCCTTCTAGGCACTGATGTCAGATAAAAAACTCAGCAGCTGATTGACCTTCACGGGGAGATGGTGCTCATAAGAGATTTATAACCAACCATCTGCATGTGTATATAAACTTTCCAGTACTGTGTACATGTGGATTGTTGGAAATTAAAACAACAGATTGACATAGATAACTACAGAGTTGCAATCAAAACTTATCAGCATACCATGCTTGCCCGTGATTCCAAAAAACTTGTATCCCTCAATGTGCTTGTCCTCCCTCCTGTTTGGTCCAGCCTGTTATGCAGTATCTGCTTGTGCTGTGGTGAGCACTGAACAGCTGATTGACCTCAATCAGGGGGTGGTGCTCAGGAAAGATCGAGATTGGATGGCTATCTGCATGTGTAGGTCTCCCTAATAAATGCACTGCATCTAAAATGAGCCCAGATTGAAATAGTTTGAGTATTGGCTGAGTCCAGAAATTAAGCTCAAACCAACCCTGTGCCACAGCAGGCTCCAGTATGGAGACCAACCCACCACGTGGGGACACTTGCCCCCTCAGTCCCTCACCACATCATGGATGCCAACACCCACTCAGTCCCCTGCACATATACTGTACAGTGGCGGCCCATCCATAGGGGGTGCACGGGCCGACCCCCTCCAGGCAGTCACAAAAAAATTTTTTTTTTAAATAAAAAAAAAAAAACGAAAAAAAAGGTCCTTAAGTGCACTGTGTCCATGCGCCGGACACAGTGTACTATGGGAAGCGCCACGTCTATGCAATCACAAGATTGCAGACGAGGCGCTTCATTTGCAGGCTTTTAACCCGCCTTGTGGTGCGATCCATCGCACCGAGCAGCATCCAGCTGGATGCTTTGTTGTTTAAGTTACTTCCAGCTTCCCTGTTCCAGAGACCAGATGGAAACCAGAAGTGAGTCAGCAACTCCGTGGGTCGCACTGCCTGAGCGGAGCTGCCTCTGTAAGGTAAGTTTCCTGCCTGAGAGATCCCATTAGAGATGTTGTATGGAAAGTCTGCCTTATATAGAAGCATAAAACTGAGAGTTAGTGACATATCACATCACATGGACTATAGATGAGGCTTGGCTGTGCTCTGGGGAGATGTCATACTAGACAAGAGTCCCTCCCGTTGCTACTGATAGAAGGTGATCTCACTACTGTATGAGTGAGAGAAACGTTCCAGTGATATTCTCTCTGCACACACCCTCAGCCAGCAGTGTGTGGACGCTGGTCACATACTGACTTCACTCAGTCATTGGAGTCATTGCCAGTGAAATATACAAGACATAATAAAATAAAGATGACTGCTCTGACTGCAGGGGTGTCCATTGCTGAATACATAGATGCATAATTGATGGGCCTCTATAAGATGTCAAAAAGAAGAGCTTTTTTGATTGTACACAACAAGTCATTACTATGCCTTCATTTTTTAACCTGTACAGCACACCTCCACTACACCACACAGCACACCTCCACTACAGCACACCTCCACTACACTGCACAGCACACCTCCATTATACCGCACAGCACACCTTCACTACACCGCGCAGCACACCTTCACTACACCGCGCAGCACACCTCCACTACACCGCGCAGCATACCTCCACTACACCTCCACTACATTGCACAGCACACCTCCACTACACCGTACAGCACACCTCCACTACACCTCCACTACACTGCACACCTCCACTACACCGTACAGCACACCTCCACTACACCGCACAGCACACCTCCACTACACCGCACAGCACACCTACACTACCCAGTACAGCACCTCCACTACACAGTACAGCACACCTCCACTACACCGGTACAGCACATCTCCACTACACAGTACAGCACACCTCCACTACACCGGTACAGCACACCTCCACTACACCGTGCAGCACACCTCCACTACACCATGCAGCATACCTCCACTACATCCCCACTACACTGCACAGCACACCTCCACTACACCGCACAGCCCACCTCCACTACACAGCACAGTACACCTGTACTACACCGCACTGCACACCTGCACTACACTGCAGAGCACAGCACACCTCCACTACACAGAACACCTCCACTACACCGGTACAGCACACCTCCACTACACTGCACAGCCCACCTCCACTACACAGCACAGTACACCTGTACTACACCGCACTGCACACCTGCACTACACTGCAGAGCACACCTGCACTACACAGAACACCTCCACTACACCACACAGAACACCTCCACTACACTGCACAGCACACCTCCACTACACAGCACAGTACACCTGTACTACACCGCACTGCACACCTGCACTACACTGCAGAGCACAGCACACCTCCACTGCACTGCACAGCACACCTCCACTACACTGCACAGCACACCTCCATTGCACTGCACAGCAAACCTCCACTGCACCGCACAGCACACTGTTGCATTTGATGGCACAGTGGCTGTATTTGATGGGCACAGTGGCTGCATTTGCTGGGCACTGTGGCTGCAACTGATGGCCCAGCAGCTGTATTTGATGGGCACAGTGGCTACATTTGCTGGGCACAGTAGCTGCATATGATGGCACAGTGGCTGTATTTAATAGGCACAGTGGCTGCATATGATGGCACAGTGGCTGCATATGATGGGCACAGTGGCTGCAATTGATGGCACAGTAGCTGTATTTTATGGGCACAGTGGCTGTATTTGATGGGCACAGTGGCTGTATTTGATGGCACAGTGGCTGCAATTGATGGCACAGCAGCTGTATTTGATGAGCACAGTGGCTGCATTTGCTGGGCACAGTGGCTGCATATGATGGCACAGTGGCTGCACATGATGGGCACAGTGGTTGCATATGATGGCACAGTAGCTGTATTTGATGGGCACAGTGGCTGTATGTGATGGGCACAGTGGCTGCATATGATGGCACAGTGGCTGCATATGATGGGCACAGTGGCTGCAATTGATGGCACAGCAGCTGTATTTGATGGGCACAGTGGCTGTATTTGATGGGCACAGCGGCTGTATTTGCTAGGCACAGTGGCTGCATATGATGGGCAAAGTAGCTGCATATGATGGGCACAGTGGCTGCATATGATGGGCACAGTGGCTGCATATGATGGGCACAGTGGCTGCAATTGATGTTTTTTTCAGAATTTTTCAGTTTGTGCCCCCCCAAAAATTTTGAGCACCAGCCGCCACTGATACTGTATCTAACCCCCCCCCCTCAAAAAAAATAGGATATGACCCCTACATTATCAACCAGAAATATTTAAAGTCACAATGCACCAGCATAAATGACATACACAACATAATACATTAAACAGAAACATACAGTGGGTATCTGTCTACATGTTCTACATTGCAATCAAACAATGGAAAGTTTTCAACTGATTTACCACTTGCCCACCCACTCACATATTATGAGCGGGCAGCAGCTGCAGGCTCAGTGACGTACTGATAGATTGCTCTGCACATGAGCACTGGCGAAGCCCCTGTGGCAGGCAGCGGCACAAACCCATGGCACAGTAAAAATGTTTAAAAGAAAAGGATAAAAAATGTTTAACCACTTCAAGCCCACGGACGTCATATGACGTCCTGGGCTTTGAGCAGGTACAGTATATCTGAATGATGCCTGTAGTTACAGACATCATTCAGATATTGCCGGTTTCAGCCGGCGAATCTCTACACCATAGGAACGATCATAGTGGCCGTTCCGCCGCTTGATCGTTCCTATGGGAGGCGAGAGGGGATGTCCCCCTTCCCGCCGCCTTCCGGTGCTTGCTCTGACTCACCGTTACGTTCGGTGAGGCGGAGAGTGGATCCGCCGGCGCCGGATGTAGATCATAGAGATTTCCGGCGGACCAGATGGTCCCCGGAGTCTCTATGATCGTCGGAGGCCGGGCGCGATGTTATGACGTCACGCCCGGCCTCTCCATTCAAAAAAACGGCGCCGCTTTCAGGCTTCCCAGCCTAGTGGTGAGATATGGGGTCTTATTGACCCCATATCTTACTATTAAGAGCACCTGACATGTCATATTGCTATTACAAGGGATGTTTACATTCCTTGTAATAGGAATAAAAGTGATCAATTTTTTTTTTTTTCAAAAAAGTGTCAAAATAAAAAAAATAAAATATAATTAACAATAAAAAAAAAAAAAAATGTTTTAAAGCGCCGCTGTCCCCGTGTGCTCGCACGCAGAAGCGAACGCATACGTAAGTCCCGCCCACATATGAAAACGGTGTTCAAACCATACATGTGAGGTATCGCCGCGAACGTTGGGGTGAGAGCAATAATTTTGGCCCTAGACCTCCTCTGTAATTCAAAACATGTAACCAGTAAAAAAATTTCAAGCGTCGCCTATGGGGATTTTTAAGTACCGAACATTGGCGCCATTCCACGAGCGTGTGCAATTTTGAAGTGTGACATGTTAGGTATCTATTTACTCGGCGTAACTTCATCTTTCACAAAATGCAAAAACATTGGGCTAACTTTACTGTTTTGTTTTTTTTTAAACACAAAACAGTTTTTTTCCCCAAAAAAACGCGTTCGAAAAATTCCTGTGCAAATACTGTGTGAGATAAAAAGTTGCAACAACCGCCATTGTATTCTCTAGGGTCTTTGCTAAAAAAACATATATAATGTTTGGGGGTTCTATGTAATTTTCTAGCAAAAAATGATGATTTTTACATGTTGGAGCAAAGTGTCAGAATTGGCCCGGTATTGAAGTGGTTAAAAAACTGAATAAAAATGACTTACATTTTTTTTTTTTTTTTTTTTTTACATACTGTGACCAGTCAGTATCCCTGATCCCCACCACACCAGTCATTTGATGAAGCTGTACTGCAATGGTGACCATATGTAAAAAAAAAAAAAAAAAAAAAAAAGGAAAAAAAAACATATTTTATTTCATTTAATTTTCCAAAAAATAGTGACAAAAAATTACAACTTTAAAAAACTTGCCATGCCTCTTACCAAATATCTTGGACTGTCTACTTTCTAAAAAGGGTCATCTGAGGGGGTTTTTGTGCTGTCCTGACATTTCAGGGCCTCGAGAAATGAGATAGACCTTCAGTACATTAGGATTGATCACTTTTTAAATACTGTATATATACACCATAATTTGTAGAATCCATGACTTTCACACAGACTGAATAATATACACTAATTTGGTTTTTTTTTACCAAGGAAATGTATCAGACTAAATTTTGGCATAAATTTAGAAATTTGAAGAAAGATTATTTGTTCGCAAAATTTTGTATTAGAAACTAGGAAAAACTTGTTTTTTCTAATATTTTTTATTTTTTCGTTTATATAGCAAAAAATAAAAAACCCAGTGGTGATTAAATACCACCAAAAGAAAAAATTATTTGTGTGAAAAAAATTATATAAAATTGCATTCGCGTACAGTGTTGCATGACCAAGCAATTGCCAGTTAAAGTAGTGCAGTGTTGAAAGCAAAACATGCTCTGGGGGTAAAACCTTCTGGTGGTTAAAATAATGTTAACTAAAGCTTGTAAAAGAGGTAAAAGTAATTTTCCAACATGAATGATGCACAGGATTGAATTTGAAGCATGGTCATTCACTAGTCTGGTACTTCCACCCTACCTAAAAAAATACTGCTGGGAATCTACCACACTAGAGTAGGGAGGGTTAGAAACTCTGTTTTTTATTACTGCCTATGTCCCTGCTGAGGAGCTTTACCCTCTCTATTGGTTTTTGTGACTACTGTCTACAGTGCAGAAAATGAAAGGCTATTCAAAATATTTGAGTTATCAAGAAAACAGGAGGTGAGTGGATGTCATAACAGGGGGGCATCTGATGACAACTGCCTAAGAAGGACTTTTCCCTAGGTCATACCAGAAGCAGATGCTGTCCAAGGTAAATGATTTGATGGAAGTTATGGCCAACCTGGGTGGTAGTAGCACTGCCTGTACTGGCACACACACATGCAGTCAGCTCAGTGATGCAGGGTCTGTTAAAAGTTCATCAGCGTCATTGAGTAAGAATATTTGTCAGCCACCTCAGTTCCTTGGCATCACCCTGCCTATCCTCATAAGTTTGGAGAGATCTCCTCTTGTTTCCAACCATGTCTTTGGGAAAGAAAGTTAAAGGGAAATCACCCCAGTTGGACACAGACACAAATTCAAACCTGACAGGGGTATTGACCATTGCTGACTCTAGCATAACTAACAATTTTTGAGAGCACAGTTGTAAAACCAAAATTACAAACAATTAATTGCTAACAGTCTTGATTGATCACTAAATAGACAGAACATTTGACTCCCTATAGTGAAAGCTATGGAAGAAGCATGTAGCAGGCATCAGTCACACACATTTGGAGCATTGTGCAATCATTTCTAATCAATCACCACTACATGCTCTTTGTGTAGCTTACACAGTATGAAGCCAATTGTTCCACCAGTTTCGCAATCAGTCACCACTTCTAGTGATAAGTTGCTAGTGATTTTTGTAGTGCGACTAAGCTGTCATGTAAAGCCATGGACTGTTGGAATTATGTTAGAGAGGAGCCTGCCTTTCATATCTGCTTCATCATACTCCTCAGTTGGCGCATTGTTGGGACATTGAGCAGTAGGGAACAGGTGAGCAAATTAATATTTGCAAGAATTCGGCCCTGTTGCTGCTAAAAAATGCACTGATCAATGTATAAATGATGCTGGCAGGGAAGGAGTTAACACCAGGGGCGATCAAAGGGTTAAATGTGTTCCCTGGGAGGTGCTTTCTAATTTTGGGGGGAGTGGATTCACTGGCGGAAAACTGCTGCTCCGGTTCTCCTCTGAACAATCGGCAGGTTGCGGCAGCCGGCAGACTGACTGATTGGCTCCCGCTGTGTCCAACTACAAAGGGAGCAGCGCATGCATCCCCCTAAACTGCGTGAATGAAATCACGTACAGGTACGTGATTTTGCGCAGCCGGGCTGCCCCGCCGCAGTAAATGTACGTGGGGCAGTCCGGAAGCAGTTAATATACATTTACCAAAGACATGTAGCAGAATACATTTTGGCCTAAATTTATGAAGAGATTTGATTTTATTGGATATGTTTTATAACAGAAACTAGAAAATAATGTTTTTAATTTAAAAAAAATGTTGGTCTTTTTTTTGTTATATTGCAAAAAATAAAAAGCCCAGTGGCAATCTAATTCCACCAAAAGAAAGTTCTATTTTTGTTAATATTAAACATTTCATTTGCACATAGTTTTGCATGACCGCCTATTTGCCAGTGAAAGTAGCAGACATGTGCAGGATGAAAAAATTCGTTTAGTTTAGTTTCGTTTCGATTCGTTATTTAACTAAATTCGTTTAGTTAAATTCGTTGCATTCATTACATTCGTTTTCGGAATTTGTTTCGTTTCGTATTCGAATTCGAAAAAATTCGACCGCATTCGAAAAAATTCGACCGTATTCGAAAAAAACTATCAAATTCGAAAAAATTCTAACACATTCGAAAAAAGCTGTCAAATTCGAAAAAATTCTACCACATTCGAAAAAACTATCAAATTCGAAAAAATTCTAACAAATTCGAAAAAAACTATCAAATTCGAAAAAATTCTACCACATTCGAAAAAAACTGTCAAATTCGAAAAAATTCTACCACATTCGAAAAAACTGTCAAATTCGAAAAAATTCTACCACATTCAAAAAAAACTATCAAATTCAAAAAAAATTTTACTACATTCGAAAAAAATATCAAATTCGAAAAATTTCTACCACATTCGAAAAAAACTATAAAATTCGAAAAAATTCTAACACATTTGAAAAAACTATCAAATTCGAAAAAATTCTACCACATTCGAAAAAAACTGTCAAATTCGAAAAAATTCTAACACATTCGAAAAAAATATCAAATTCGAAAATATTCTACCACATTCGAAAAAAAACTGTCAAATTCGAAAAATTTCTACCACATTCGAAAAAAACTATAAAATTCGAAAAAATTCTAACACATTCGAAAAAACTATCAAATTCGAAAAAATTCTACCACATTCGAAAAAAACTGTCAAATTCGAAAAAATTCTACCACATTCGAAAAAAACTGTCAAATTCGAAAAAATTCTACCACATTCGAAAAAAACTGTCAAATTCGAAAAAATTCTACCACATTCAAAAAAAACTGTCAAATTTGAACAATTTCTACCACATTCGAAAAAAACTATAAAATTTGAAAAAATTCTACCGCATTTGAAAAAAACAATAACTGAATTTGAAAAAGTAAACTATATATATGGTTATATATATATATATATATATATATATATATATATATATATATATATATTATATATATATATATATAACCATCTTCCGAAATTTGAATTTCTTATAAAATGAATTCGAATTTGAATAGGAAAGATAGAAAACAGAATAGAAGAAAATATAATATATATATTATATTTTCTTCTATTCTGTTTTCTATCTTTTCTATTCAAATTTGAATTCATTCTATACGAAATTCAAACTTCAGAAACCATGTACCGAAATTCGAATTTCGTATAGAATGAATTCGAATTGAAAAGACTATTACAGAATATATATATATATATATATATATATTATATATTCTGTAATAGTCTTTTCAATTCGAATTCATTCTATACGAAATTCGAATTTCGGTACATGGTTTCTGAAGTTTGAATTTCGTATAGAATGAATTTGAATTGAAAAGACTATTATAAAATATAAAATAATAGAAAAGAAAAGCATAAAAAAACAATAGAAGAGAATAATAAAAAAAAAAAAAATTATATATATATATATATATATATATAATTTTTTTTTTTTATTATTCTCTTCTATTGTTTTTTTATGCTTTTCTTTTCTATTATTTTATATTTTATAATAGTCTTTTCAATTCAAATTCATTCTATACGAAATTCAAACTTCAGAAGCCATGTACCGAAATTCGAATTTCGTATAGAATGAATTTGAATTTGAATTGAAAAGACTATTATAAAATATAAAATAATAGAAAAGAAAAGCATAAAAAAACAATAGAAGAGAATAATTAAAAAAAAAAAAAAAATATATATATATATATATATATATATATATATATATATATATATATATATATATATATATATATATATATATATATATATATATATATATATATATATATTCTATTGCTTTATTATTTTATATTCTATCTTATTTATTGTTTTTTTTTAGAAAAACGTTTTCTATTTTTTTCGAATTCGAGTATGTTTTCGAATTCGATTCGAATATGTTTTCGAATTCGATTCGAATATGTTTTCGAATTCGATTCGAATATGTTTTCGAATTCGATTCGAATATGTTTTCGAATATGTTTTCGAATTCGATTCGAATATGTTTTCGAATTCGATTCGAATATGTTTTCGAATTCGTTCGTTTTTTTTTCGGATTCGTTTAAATTCTTTACTTTTGTAATTCGGAAATTCGGATGCATCCGAATTTCCGAATAATGAAAAATTCGTCCGAATTTCGATTCGGAACGAAACGAAATGCACATGCCTAGAAAGTAGCGCAGTGCTAATTAGCTAAACATGCCCTGGTCGTGAAGGGTATAAAACCTACCGGAGCTGAGGTGGTTAAATCGATAGAATATAAATATATACTATTATCTGTTTAAATTATAATAAAATAAAAAAATCAAATACTCTGAAATATGAAATTTGTATATAAATCACAGTGTGATTTATATGTCTCATTATCCTACATAACATTATGAAATTATCATAAACAGCAGTGCAGCTCTAAAGGTGAGTATCAAGTCAAAAAATGTATCTAAAAATCACAGGTATATGGTTCAATAAAGTACATGAAAGGAACAGAATCGCTCATGTAAGACACAAGAAATTGTTCTTTAAAAATATAGATAATTGGTGTGGAAAAGTCCACAAAAAAACAGATATAATAACATCCTCCTGTGTTTCATGCAATACACACAAAAGGTGAAGGGCAGTAATTGGTGAGAAAAGGATCCGCACCCAATGTGAGTCACACATGCTGCCTACCAGATGTAAATGACCACTGAGTTACAGGTGGCCCAACAGGGCGTGAGGAAATAAGATCTCCCTCAAACCATACAGGCTACATCTACCTTCACTGTTCTGGTGGGACTCAAAGATAAAAGTAGAGATACGCTTCCATAGTGTAATATGATAACACCAGTTTATTGATAAAACAAGGTAATGCACTTACAGGACTCCAGATAAAAACGGCATGTGTGTAAAATCCTCATGTATTATGTGGCATCCCTACCGGCTTCTCTTCTCTCCGTATATATCAACCAATATGGAATAGGTCACGTGATGACATCACCAACGTGTGCCCCACTCTACGCATTTTGTCACAAAGCACATCATCTGGGGATGGATGAAATGGAATTATGTTATGGACTCTTAAGAATATCTCTCACCATGAATACTACATCTATTACACAGGCATATGGGATCACACTGTAAGCTTTAAAGCCCAGGAAAAGTAAACATGCCTGTTTTACCGTGGGGCTGACACTGCACTGCAAAACCCTTGTAGCGCAAGGTCAGCCCCACTACAAAACAGGCATGTTTACTTTTCCGGGGCTTTAAAGCTTACAGTGTGATCCCATATGCATGTGTAATAGATGTAGTATTCATGGTGAGAGGGATATTAAAATGTTAATTTATGTCTGGGAGATGGGGAAAAGCAGCTTTACTTATCTGATCCTCTACTCCCCTATGCTCCAGCGGTGGACTGTTCCTCTTCATCCTCATGTCCACTGCACCGGTCATGATGACATTAGACCACCAGAGCATAGGGTAGAAGGGGCTGCAGAGACTGGTCTTTCAGCACGAAGAAGTCTACAAGAGTGAAGAATCATGTGAGTGAAATTGCTGTTCCTGGTCCCTTAGAAGTAAACAAGCATTAAACCCTTGCAGTGCAAGGGCAGTCCCACTGCAAGGGAGGATTTTTTCCCCTAGAGTTCAGCTTTAACATATTTACCTGTAAACAATTGATGTATGATGCTTTTTTTAAAGTGATTCATCCAATACAATATTGGGACCCAGGCAATATTTCTTGTTTTTATTTATTGGCACAACCATTTTCTTTTTGTATGTTTTCTTTGTAAATACATACATCTGTAAAATCATAATATACATAGTGTTAAACAATAAACTGAATAGTAACAATACCACTGATAGTAATATTAACTCCTAACAAATATACATGTATATTTTTTCATACAAAAAGGATTTTGCATAGGGCATTAGAATGCTGTGGAAAATATATAATCTCTCAAATCCATATGTTGGACTATTATGATAAAGAATCTATACCAAGGTTGAGCTGCATAATCCCCTATATATATATGCTTTGAACATCTGGTTTATCTTCTGAATATCTATACTATATTTTACAATTATTATTACTACCATACAGACTGAGCAATACTGAAACTTTATAAACTAAAAGAAACCACACAATGTCAAAGCTATTAAAAGTTTATTTTTACTGGAGCAAAACTGAGAAAGATCATACTTAAATGGAAATTTAATGGAAATCTATTCTAAAAAAAATTATTATTTGTATGATTTCATATAAATACATATCTCAATGAAATCAGTAGAAGGATGCATTTTATTATAGTTTTTTGACATGTCTCACCACATTACTTTGACTATGATTTTAAAAAGGTCCAGTTATGGGACCCATAAAAGCTCCTCTCCCTTTAAAATAAAAAGGTTACAGTTGTACAGCACATACTGTATTTTTTTTCCATTTTGTAACATTAATAAAGAATAAAACTGAACCAATACTCAATTTGACAAAGCTTTTATGAGACAAGGGCAAAAAATAAATTGAAGGCATTTTGTAATATAAAAGATTCTGGGGTTGATTTACTAAAACTGGAGAGTGCAAAACCTGGTGCAGCTCTGCATAGAAACCATTCAGCTCCAAACTTTAATGAATCCCTATTGCTCCCATGATCAGCAACTTCTCGGCTTTTCCTCAACATCACGTCTCAGGCTTTCTATAGAGCAGGGGCGTCAAACTCAATTTCGTCAAGAGACGGTTGTATCTGGGTCACACTACATACAGAGCGAAGAGTTCAGAATTATGCTACGTATAGAGTGCAGGGTTCAGCAGTGCACTTACATACTGAGAGCAGGGATTAAGGGGTGCGCTATGTACAGAGTACAGGAATTCAGGGGTGTGCTACGTATAGAGTGCAGGAATTCAGGGATGTGCTACGTATAGAGTGCAGGAATTCAGGGGTGTGCTACGTATAGAGTGCAGGAATTCAGGGGTGTGCTATGTATAGAGTGCAGGAATTTGGGGTGTGCTACGTATAGAGTGCAGGAATTCAGGGGTACACTATGCACAGGGATTCAGGGGTGTGCTACCAACAGAGTGCAGGGATTTAAGGGGTGCGCTTTGTACAGAGTGCAAGGAGTGAGGGGTGCGCTACGTACAGAGTGTGTGGTGTGTTACGTAAAGAGTGCAGGGAGTCAGAGGTGCACTACTTACGGAGTGCAGGGATTCAGAGGTGCACTAAATACAGAGTGCAGGGATTTAGGGGTGTGCGACCTACAGAGGGCAGGGATTCAGGGGTGCGTAACATACAGAGAGCAGAGTTCAGGGGTGCGCTGTGCACCAAGCTCCCATCCCCCCAACCTCTAAACACATCTTCCTCCACACCTCCACAGTCCCCCCACCTCCCAAAGCAAACCACACATCTGCACTCTCCAACCTGGTGTAAGATGGCATTTACAAGAATGCTTTCATGGCCAGTACTACTAAAAGTCCTCAAAACCCCTCCCTCAAGATGCAGCCGCTGGATGTAGATTGGAACACACAGCCGCCGGAGCCGTCAGGTACCTCTGCCATTGATAGGCTATGCCGGATCGACAGCGCATGCGCTCAGCTACACACACAGCCGGCCCTGCTGGGGAGACTGAGGAGGAGAGCGGAGGGAGTGTTTACTCCAGTTGCCAAGGAGACCTGTTCCTGACAGCGGAAAGCGGCTGTGAGGACAGGAGGTGGAGGCTGGCGGACGCTGCCCGGGCCACATTACAGGCCCCGGTGGGCCGGATTCGGCCCACGGGCCTTGCGTTTGCCACCTGTGCTCTAGAGGTACCCCCCTTCTCTTGGCCTCCCCTCTTTCCTGTACTTCCTCACTTTCCACTCCTAACTGCCTACCTCTTTGGTAACTTACACATGATGGCAGCCAATACTGCCCCTCTAAGGCATAGCCTGAACACAGTATTGTGAAATACCCCCCTACTCACTCGACTTTATTCGACTGCCATTAAGACTCTAAGCTAGACCCACGTCTTTTTTTCTTCTTGTCCGTCTGAATTTCTTTACTACAACCATGTAATTCTACCATATTGTTATTTACACGTTTTGAATCCTTGTTCTGGACCACTTATATTCATTAATAAAATATTGGAACTAAAAACCAATCAGCTTCCAGGCTTTTTTGTCAAAGCTTAATTGAACAAGCTGACTTTAGAAGCTGGTTGGTTGCCATACACAGCTGCACCAGATTTTGCACTCTCCAGTTTTAGTAAATCAACCCCTGTATACTTACTTTTCTGCCAATCTGTCTGTTAAAAACCTGTGTGTAAATAACTGCTCCCCCACTGCCTTTGTAGTCTCTCCCACTGGCTTCTATAGTGAGGAACGGTGGAAGGAACCACAGTGTGCAGTGATGGGGGGAGATACTAACATGCCTAGAAGTGTCAGATACCTGCAGTGGCCGGGGATTAGCAATGTAGCAACACGTGTTGCTAAAAAAAGTTAGCATCTCATTTTACAAGAAGAAAAGAATGGATGCACACCACAGGAACGTTCCAATGATTTTATTCCAAAAAATAGCAATAAACAGCCAAAGACAGAGTGTCCGAACCCAGGAGGTGACGCGAGCATTTCACACTGACCTCAGTGCTTCTTCAAACCATGGCGGGCCGTGGCTTGCACCCAGCGCATTTGGACTGAAGTGACTGCTCGCCTGGAGCGGCGTCTTCCTTGTTCTAATCTTATTTTACAGGCTGCCTTTATTTTGCATTTAACCCTAGGTGCTTTAAGGCATTTTAAGTGGTTACCAAAGTTACGTGAGTGCTAATAAGTCACCATATAAGAGGTTTTCCAAATATATTTTACTATTCAACTGTTTTAGTAGCTAGAATATTTTTGTAGAAAAAATAGCATTTAAAACTTGCACTTGTTGGTTATTCAAGTTCTGTATCAAAATATTTAAATGTATTTTTAAATAGTACCCCAGATTGTCAGTATACTAGCTTCCTGTAATTCTCAGCACATCAGCATTCAGATTAGGAGAGGAAGGTCATGAAAGGAAGCCAATCAGGATTTACTGCTTTGCACAGTGCAATAAATTTGGCAGATGGAGCTTGCCGACTAGAGGAGAGAGCATAGAGATGAACTAATCACGATCAAACTGTATCACTATGACTGGAAGCACAAGGAGAAAGGCGCCTCTGGGTATAGATGTGAAAAACCATTTATTAAAATCTTATGTACAAGCAACTCACATTTTAGTAGACATCAATAGGCATGTAGTGAGGTTAAAAATATCCATTTTGGGAGTAATCATCAGATCGGCCAGGGTGTCTCTTCCTGCTTGCTGAGCATGTGACTGTGTATGCTGAACACCGCTAGATGGTAAAGCGGGCCGTGGTGGAGATGGAAATCAAAGCGAGGTCTGAAGCGCAGATGGAGAGCAGGCGAGGAGAGATGACGTCACTGGCAAGAGATGTGTTTCTTGAGCGTATGGGCTGCAATGACGTGGTGTGACGTTGAGCTTAAGGAGGAGCGCGGCTGCCACGTCATTGCAGCCCGTATGCTCCACCGCGGCCCGCTTTACCATCTAGCGGTGTTCAGCATACACAGCCACATGCTCAGCAAGCAGGAAGAGACACCATGACCAATCTGATGATTACTCCCACGATGGATATTTTTAGCCTCACTACATGCCTATGGTTTTTCACATCTACACCCAGAGGCGCCTTTCTCCTTGTGCTTCCTCTCAGATTTTTTGGAACTTGGTTTCAGTTCTCCTTGAAGGCAGCCCTGCATGTGGATTTTTTACCATTATCCTTGCTTTTAACTATGGATCCTCATGGACTATGGACTAATTCCCCCCCCCCCCCCTTTCTTTAAACAGTGCTGTAAATTTACACATAACAGTATTTATACATACTATTTGCACGTTGTTTTTGTATTTCTCCAGATTTTGCGCCTTCCCTTGCATACTGTATCACTATGACTGCAGTGGGGAAAAAATAAAGGATCAGGACCTTGATATGGTGTTCTACAGTATATCTGGATTAGAAAACTGGACAAACAAATTTACAATTTTTTTTGGCAGGGTAAGATCCTCATACATACTAAGCTCACACAATACAAAATACGTTGACACATACTATGTATTTGAACTATATATTAAACTGTTTGTCCACACTCACTCTTCATGGACAGTTTAGACCATTATGCATTTCTCTTCACCATAGAGGAAAACAGGCACTGCATCTACCGTAAAAGCTATTCAAACTCCTTTACCCACCTAAAGGGAGTCATACAAGACATGTTTACTACCATTATATAGAAACAGAGGTATTAAAAGCACATAAAAGTTAATTTTAAAAATATTTAAACAAACACCCATTAAGAACAAAAATCTGGTAAGATGGTGAAGAATTTTTAAACCTGTAATAAAATGAGTTTTCCAGTAAGTGCACGGAGGTTTTGCTCAAAAGAAGGAAGCCACATAATAGCAAGTACCTGCAAGTTTTATGTTACATGCAAAAATTCAAGTGCAGGTGTGAATTCCAAGAGAATCATTGGTGTTGATATCAAACATCTTTCAGAATAACATTTCTGTAATATCCATGAAGTGTTAATGAAAAACAGTGTATTGGATGCAAAAAAATATGCCAAAGGCGATTTATAATTACAGATGCCAATATATACAGTAAATACAGTATAATATTAGTAATACATAACTTCAATTGCGAGCTAAACTGTAGTTCATAACCTGTCAAAAAAGATGGTAAAATGCACACCAGATTTTAAAACAGTAAAAAATACTATTAAAGAGTATTGAAACCCCAACATAAAAAATGTAATCTATTGTGCTTTACCAGTCCTTAGGTGAGGTGGCTGCATTGTTTTTTTTTATACATTTTTTTTATCACCTGCTGGTTTTGCCATTAACACATGTAGGGCAGGTCTCTACTGTATGACTGAATCACTCCCATATGCTCCTCCAGGGACTGCCTGTATCACGATTCGTTCAGGTATAGAATTGGCCATACTCTCAGTCCTTAACCCTCTAGTTCGCCATTCCTCTCTCACGCTTTCATGTACAGTGTGTCATAGACAAGTTGTGTCTAATGAACACACTCACCATACTCCGGGTCACCCTTGGCAACACTGTTACTCTGACTGGGGACACCTCTTGCACTGGCCCAATGTCTTCAGGTGGTTCCAGGACAGGCTCTCACATTTCCATCCACCACCATCCCCTAGCCCAACCAGGTTTGCATCCAGGTATATTGGGATTCCTTTTCTTCAAGTGGGTACCTCCTTAGATGTACAGTCTAGCACAATCTCCACAGGGTAGTTTCTCACGTCACACCAACAAGGTTACAAAGAATACACTGCAGACACATTAAACAGCCATAAACTTGAGTTTCTCTTCAAAAAGTCCTTTACACCAACCTTTTTTTAATTGGCAATCATCAGTTCTCAGTTAAGTGGTAGTGTTTACCCAGTAGCAAGGGTGTCCACCCCATGGGCTGCAAAAAATAATGGTTTTCTCTTGGATCATGGCCCTCCACCCTGGCACTCCACCATTGCTCTCCCCTTCAGACAGCTGCTCTCCAACGAGTCTCCCAGCTAAGCTCCACCCATTATTAGTATGATCCTGTTAGGAGGAAATTAAATCATTCTCCTTCCTGGAAGGATTTTAAAGGAGTGTCCATTTTTAAAGGGGCAACATAGTAACCTCTGCCTACACACACTTCCTGCCCCAGAGTGACAAAGCTAACTTGCAGGCAACCTCTGATCCTCTAATAACCACAACAGCCTTTCAAAATTTTATCTGCAGATTGAATGGATGAAGATAGGCAGACACCTAAGACCCCGGAGCAGTGTATCAAGCTCCTGCAGCAGCAACAGATGACTTTCATTAATTCATTGGAGCAGTCACAGAAAAGTACCCATGACAAAACCAGACCTGTGGGGACCTTGGCCCAGGTACGCATTTACTTAGACAACCATTACAACAACAAAACAAATTGGCGTATCCTCTCACAGTTTTTGGATGTCTGTGCAGATCTGGAGGAGTTCTATATCCAGCTGGAATCTATGCAGAATGACACGCAATCAGCAAAGGGGATCATAGAGCAAATCTATACTCTTCTCAATCCAACCAATGAACTGTCTAGTCTGAGAGTTAAGTATCCCCATGATGTTTTGAATAACCTGTGATGAAGCATGTAACTTATATGGTGTTGTGAGCATCATTCCCATTGTCCTGGACAATATCCATGAAGCTGTGTGAAGGCTGGAGAGAACCCAGCCAGTTGTGGAAGATTGAGACCACAGACAGACTTGTGGCTATTCAGAGGAACAGGCAGAAGCAACATTTAGCAGGATTGCTCATATTACTGAGGATTATCTCCATTAATAAAGAGAACATAAGGCAAAAAAAAACATCCCTTTCAGTTTTAAGACAACAGAAACAAGATAGGGCCACAGAACGGTCCCTCATTCTACTGCCTATAGCACACAGGGACATAGTTATGTAGTCCTCAGAGATAGTAATTACTCTGGTAATTGTTCTTAGCTAACAGTCAACACAAACAGAGGGAGTTGAGATTTCACTAGATTTTGGGCAACATCAAAAGCTATTTTTTGAAATTGTCAAACAAATATAACAAAACACTTTAAATGGTATACAAATGGATGGAAGAAAATGCCGCGCCAACTCTAAATGGGAAGCAGCCAACACCACAATCAGACTTATTGTATAACAAATAAAAACATAAATGTGTGGCGCTAATATCTAGATGAGTGCGTGTATAGTCACAAATATGATGGTGACTATTTAAAATAAGGAAAAATGTAATCACGCATATAAAAACTCTAAAATACAAAAAGATACCCGCCACAAAAATATTGTAGCTTATATAGTGAGGATATAAACAATATTAGTGACAAAGGATTATCTGGATGTCGCATTAATTACAACATCCCAGTTATAGAGTACACAAACTGAGTGAAAAAGTAAAACTAATGGATGAAAGTGAATAATCTAGTGCATCTCTATAACATAATAGTAATAAGTGAATATATATGATTGACAATAGCACATATAAACGTGCCTCAAATATTAGCAAATATTAACACATAGATATGCTATGGTGCAACTATAGTCCATATCCAGCTACGAGGTGAACACTCAAGAAGGTGAAACTACGGTGCTGTTGGTATTTTTAGTCCTAATTGCTTCTCAACCTTCTTGGGTGTTCACCTCGTAGCTGGATATGGACTATAGATGCACCATAGCATATCTATGTGTTAATATTTGCTAACATTTAAGGCACGTTTACATGTGCTATTGTCAATCATATATATTCACTTATTACTATTATGTTATAGAGATGCACTAGATTATTCACTTTCATCTATTAGTTTTACTTTTTCACTCAGTTTGTGTACTCTATCACTGGGATGTTGTAATTAATGCGACATCCAGATAATCCTTTGTCACTAATATTGTTTATATCCTCACTATATAAGCTACAATATTTTTGTGGCAGGTATCCTTTTGTATTTTAGAGTTTTTATATGTGTGATTACATATTTCCTTTTTTTAAATAGTCACCATCACATTTGTGACTATACACGCACTCATCTAGATATTAGCGCCACACATTTATGTTTTTACTTCAAATGGTATATTTAACACAACAGAAGGGACCAAAAATGAGCAATGCCTTGTTAGGGTTTAGATATACTTTAAGCTCACATCATATTAGGCTATGCCAACCTGAAAAAGTGGGGTAGATTTGCACAGGAATAAAGTTTTAATATTTGTGCAATTAGTTGGGTTTTTTTTCCACAGCATGACTGGGATTGTATTTTTAGCCATTTTGATGCAGTAGAGTTCTTTTTTAGGTCTTTACTAAAAAGCACACTATATTCAAGCTGGGGATATTTACACTTTCTATTTGTCTTGGTAACCATGATCACCAGGGCATAAAGTGATGGGAGATTCAAAACTTTACGGTTATTCCCAAAATAATAATGAGAAGCAATCTTCCATAAAGACACCTGTTGCAGGGACAACTGTCTAAGAGAGGATTTCCCCTACTTTGGAAAGATTCCCTTCCCCATCCTGTTTTGCCTCCAGGACATGAAGTAACTGGAAATCATCCCAACTGGACACAACAGCAATTAATGTTTTCCTACACTATCCAAAATTTTAAAAAGTATTGGCTACAGGTACAACTTGGGCTCTATATATTAATCAATGTTTTGACCAATGGTTTACACAACACAGTTTCTAATAGAATTGTATGTAAACGTGTAAATCATGGTTAGAAGTTGTGTAAATCTAAATAGATCCTTTTAAGGCAGTACAAAAAGAAATGATGATAATGCACAAAGTTCAATGAAGCTGGCCATACACCATACAATTTCTTTATTCAATTTTCTTTAATTTTACCAATTATGTAGTGAAAGGGCCTACCTGGTGGCATACAAATTGAAAGTGTTTAGGTTTGAACTCATATTATATGGTTTTGGTAAATCTAAAGGAAAGTTGTATAATGAATGACCAACCTAACTCTTAGCAACTAATCAGCTGTCACCAGTTTCAAACAACCAGAACAATTTAAGGTTAATGCTGATTAGCTGATATGTGTCATTGCGCAATGTGCACTGGTAGTTTCCTTAAACAAGCAAAGCTAGATTTTCTTATACAGCATGGGGAAGACACATTGTATGAGAGGTATTAAGGCCGCACACCCCAAAAACGTACAATATGGGAGGATTCCCCCAGGGGGTTTTTTAGCAGCAAAATAAATAAATTCAAAGAATTAAAATTTCCATATTTTGGACATTTGATTCCTTTTAATCACCTCACTCCTTATCTGTTTCTCCATGTATTGTATCTCGTTCATTTCACAGATCCATTCCACTATTGTAGGGATTTTTGTTTTTCGCCATTTTCGGGCTATTATTGTCCTGACAGCAATCATATGGTGAAAATTATCCTTCTTGGTAGATTTCAATGATCCTGGTATTAGCGACAATATTGAGATATTAACACTTGGTTGTATCTCAATTCCAGACACTATTTGATATATCTCAAATATTCTACTCCAGAAATCCTTCACCATATGACACTCATACCATATATGTGTCATTTTTCCTCTATCCTTATGACATCTCCAACAAATCTCTGTATTATCTTTATTTATTTAAATCCACTGGACTCCAGTACCACCTCATCATGATTTTATAATTATGCTCTTGATGTTTAGTGGCTACCGATAATTTATGTATTAATGAAAATGCCTTGTCCCATTCTTTTAATGGGATAGGACTCTCTATTTCGCTTTCCCATTTTCTCATATTTGCTAGTTCATTAATGGGTCCAGAAGGAAGTAAAAGTTTATATATTATGGATAGTTTATGGGTCAGTGTTCGTTCCTCTATTAACTGTTGATCAAACTTCGTTAATGGTCTATCAATCAAGGTCAGCTGTGTCAGAGATTCAATATATGTATTTAATTGATAATGTTGTATCCATTTATTTTTATGTTCAGGCCCCATTTCAGGCAATCATGGAAGTTTACCATCTTCTAAGGTCTGAACTATCCTTGTGTTCTCAAACCTGTTCCATTTAATAAAATGTATTGCTGTTACTGCTGGTGGAAATTCAGGATTAGAGAACAATGGGGTCATTGGGCCATTTATTGTAGAGAGTCTTCCCTTTTTCACTACTACATCCCATATTTTTAACCACTTACCAACCGGCCCATAGCCGAATGACGGCTGCAGGGCGGTTGGATAACTCTGGGAGGACGTACTATGATGTCCTCCCAGAATTCCCCTCTTGCGCGCCCCCTGGGGCGCGCACCCGAACACATCCGTGACCGCCGGGTCCAGAGGACCCGGCGCATCACGGATCCCAGTAAATGGGCGCTGATCGCGGCCGTTTACCATGTGATCGCGCCGTCAAGTGACGGCGCGATCACATGTAAACAGACCGGCGTCATCTGATGACGCCGGTTCCTCTCCTCCCCTCCTGTGTACCGATCGGTACACAGTGAGCAGGGAGGGGGATGGATGGATGTCTGCAGCGCTGTGGGCTGGATGTGTAGTGCCCACAGCGCTGCACAGAGACATCCAGCCATCCATGCTCAGCCATCCCTCACTACTATGCAATGCTGTGCAATACTCTGCAATACCCCCGCAATACTCTGCAATGCTGTGCAATACTCTGCAATGCCCCCACAATACTCTGCAATGCTGTGCAATACTCTGCAATACCTCCACAATACTCTGCAATGCTGTGCAATACTCTGCAATACCCCCACAATACTCTGCAATGCTGTGCAATACTCTGCAATGCCCCCACAATACTCTGCAATGCTGTGCAATACTCTGCAATGCCCCCACAATACTCTGCAATGCTGTGCAATACTCTGCAATGCTGTGCAATACTCTGCAATACCCCCACAATACTCTGCAATGCTGTGCAATACTCTGCAATGCCCCCACAATACTCTGCAATGCCCCCGCCATACTCTGCAATGCCCCCGCCATACTCTGCCATGCCCCCGCCATACTCTGCCATGTCCCCGCCATACTCTGCCATACCCCGCCATACTCCGCAATACCCCGCCATACTCAGCCATACTCCGCCATACTCCGCCATACCCCGCAATACCCCGCCATACTCCGCAATACCCCGCCATACTCCGCAATACCCCGCCATACTCCACAATACCCCGCCATACCCTGCCATGCTGAGCCATGCTCAGCTGTACTCGCCCTCTGTATGTGGCCAGGCTGTGGAAGTCTCACACATGTGGTATCGCCGTACTCAGGAGGAGCAGGAGAATCTATTTTGGGGTGTCATTTTTGGTATGTACATGTTATGTGGTAGAAATATTGTATAAATGGACAACTTTGTGTTAAAAAAAAAAAAAGCGTTTTAACCACTTCCCGCCCGCCGGCCGTCATACAACGTCCTTGACTTTGTGCGGGGATATCTGAATGATGGGTGCAGCTACAGGCATCATTCAGATATCAGCTTTTTCAGCCGTCGATTCCCTACACCATGAGAATGATCATAGCAGCTGTTCCACTGCTTGATCGTTCTTACGGGAGGCGAGAGGGGATGTCCTCCCCTCCCGCGCTTCTACCGACTCACCGCTACTATCGAAGCCAGGATCGTTTTTTTTTTATTTTTTTATTTCAGGCTTCCCAGCCTAGAGGTGAGATGTGGGGTCTTATTGACCCCATATCTCACTGTAAAGAGGACCTGTCATGCCATATTCCTATTACAAGGATGTTTATATTCCTTGTAATAGGAATAAAAGAGGTCAAACTAAAGAGCATCAAACTAAAATAAATAAAGTAAAATGAACAATAAAAAAAAAAATTTTAAAGCGCCCCTGTCCCTGTGTGCACGCATGCAGAAGCGAACGCATACGTAAGTCCTGCCCACATATGAAAACGGTGTTAAAACCACACATGTGAGGTATCGCTGCGATCGGTAGAGCGAGAGCAATAATTTTGGCCCTAGACCTCCTCTGTAACTCAAAACATGTAACCAGTAAAAAATTTTAAAACGTCGCCTATGGGGATTTTTGAGTAGCAAAGTTTGGCGCCATTCCACAAGCACGTGCAATTTTGAAAGGTGACATGTTGGGTATCTATTTACTCGGCGTAACTTCATCTTTCACATTATGCAAAAACATTGGCTAACTTTACTGTTTTGGTTTTTGTAAAGCACAAAACAGTTTTTTTTTTAAAAAAAAAACGCGTTTAAAAAATTGCTGCGCAAATACCGTGCGAGATAAAAAGTTGCAACGACCGCCATTGTATTCTCTAGGGTCTTTACTAAAAAAACATATATAATGTTTTGAGGTTCTATGTAATTTTCTAGCTAATAAATGATGATTTTTACATGTAGGAGAGAAATGTCAGAATTGTCCTGGGTGCTCCAGAACGCCTGAAGGTGCTCCCCTGCATGTTGGGCCTCTGTATGTGGCCACGCTGTGTAAAAGTCTCACACATGTGGTATCGCCGTACTCGGGAGTAATAGCAGAATGTGTTTTTGGGTGTAATTTGTGGTATGCATATGCGGTGTGTGAGAAATAACCTGTTAATATGACAATTTTGTGGGAAAAAAAAAAGTAAAAAAAAAAACTTGATTTTGAAAAGAATTGTGGGAAAAAATGACAACTTCAAAAAACTCACCATGCATCTTTCTAAATACCTTGGAATGTCTTCTTTCCAAAAAGGGGTCATTTGGGGGGTATTTGTACTTTTCTGGAATGTTAGGGTCACAAGAAATTAGATAGGCCGTCAGTACTTCAGGTGTGATCAATTTTCAGATATTCGCACCATAGCTTTTGGACTCTATAACTTTCACAAAGACCAAATAATATCCACCGATTTGGGTTAATTTTACCAAAGATATGTAGCGGTATAAATTTTGGCCAAAATATATGAAGAAAAATTACTAATTTGCAAAATATTATAACAGAAATGAAGAAAAATGTATTTTTTTACAGATTTTTCGGTCTTTTTTCTTTTATGGCGCAAAAAATAAAGAACCCAGCGGCGATTAAATACCACCAAAAGGGGGGCGTGGCCTGACACAGCATGGAGTAGGACGTGCATCTCCTGAGCTCCGTCCATTACTCCTGCTGTAATTAATCCTGGACATCCCATACCACACCATATACTGGATTAACATCCCCAGAACATCCACCACACGCTGAGCTGTCCATTTCAGCAGCGGGACGAACGGCGGCCCGAACGGAACGGCGATCTTCTACACGGCGGCCGGCCTCAGGCAAGTCCACGGCTTCGGCCTACTCCCGGAGGTCCGCGGCCATCTTGGTACACCTCTACACCCAGCCCCCACTGAAATAGCTGTGCCTGCCGCTGCTTGATTAAGGAAAAAAGCTCCTGGGGGATCTACACTATATCAATCCCCTCATATACAGACTTCCTCTGGCCCCGAATACCCCTGCAGGAGCGGCGGCTGCATTTAGGCAAGACTGAGGCTTCGGCCTACACACTGAGGCCGGCGGCCATCTTAGCACACTCACAGACCCGGCCTGTGCTACACTTCCATACTGCTGCCTTTTCAATTTGTTCTGGGGGGGAAAAACTTTCCCCTTGGGGAACCCCTACAATCTGCACTGTGCATCTGGACCACTGCTACCCCATATAGTACCGCAACCCAGTCCGCACCTGCCACACAGAAGAAGACTTCCTTCCCGGGTGCCTTGGGGGCTCTGTGACGCTAGCCAGCACTCCTTCCTCTCTCACAGGCTACTAAATCCGCCGTAACAATATTGGGGACCCATCTAGTAATTCACTGGACCCCCCAAGTATGTCACCAACCAAAGCACAGAAGGCAGCGGCGGCGAAACTCGACCAATACCGCCGATATGATAAAGAAGATATGGAGGAAGATGGGGCCTCCGGGAAGGCAGAGGGGAGCGAACGAACAACCAGTGATACTGACAAATTACTTGAAGCAATCACCCTCTGTAGAACTTCCCTCACAGCACAAATTGAGGAAGTCAAGATGGATATTTCCCTCATCAGGCAAGATTTTCAAAAGCTCAGAGATAGAGTGAGGGAAGCTGAGACCAGACTTAGCACGGTTGAAGATGCCATTCCACCTCTACAAACATCCTCAGACCGCGTACAAAGGCAAATACACCAACTCCTCACTAAACAGGATGATATGGAGAATAGGCTGAGAAGATGTAACATACGCCTGATCGGTCTGCCCGAGGGGACTGAGGGCAAAGACACAACCACGTTCCTCGAACAACTACTGATCAACACCTACGGGAGAGAGGCCTTTTCCACTATGTTTGCGGTGGAGCGGGCACATCGTATGCCAGCCAGACCCCCGCCGCAGGGAGCCCCTCCTCGCACTTTCATAGCGAAACTTCTCAATTACAAAGATCGAGATACAGCCCTGAGGATGGCAAAAGAGAAAGGCAATATCCCAGTAGGTAATGTCAAAGTTGCCATTTTTCCAGATTTTTCAGCGGAGGTACAGCGCCGTCGAGCTTTACAGAGGCCAAGCGCAGGCTGAGGAATTTACAATACAAATACTCCATGCTCTTTCCAGCCGCCTCCGTATAGAACATGACGGACGTGCGCTCTTTTTTGAAGATCCTGAAGAGGTGATCTCCTGGTTGGAACGACACGCCATTCCTGAAAGAGTTGATTGACCACAGTCATATGACTGCATTGTCCCCTGCTGCCGTATGAAACCCTTTTCTGTTGCCGCCTACTTGGGAATGTAAACAGTTCCTTACTACCCGCAAAAAAAAGAAAGTTTTGAACAAGATAAGGAATCCTTCACAAGCTAGCGTGGATATAAAACACAAGTTCTGGACTTTACAGTATGGGAGTCCACTTACTTTCCGGGGCTCCGGAAGAGCAGAAGTCCTACCAGTAACGTGCATCGTGCAGCGAGACTTTACCCCACACACCACTGGGAAGCAGCACCATGATAACTGGAACTATTTCTGGAACATACTAGATACATTCAATTGGAAACAAGGAGATGGAGAAACCGTACTATATCTAGTATTAATACTATGGATGACATCTCTTACTTTACTCCAAACCCGGAGCTTTAGCCAATTGTACTGCATTTCCCATGTAACCTCACAGTTGGAATGTTTCCCAGTTGGATACAAGTTGAGGGAATATGCCCGCACCAGTTTGGGACAGTGTAGGGCAGGGAGGGGGGGGGGGGAGTTCATCTGTTTATAACTTGGTTTAATTTGATTGTGCATACTGATTGTAGACAACAGGTAATGCTTCGAATGCTGCACTCATATGAGTATTTATATGTAATATGTGCTATAGGGTTAATGCAACAGGATTTACATGCTAGTAACCTACATGTTTCATACATAAGGAATAAATTACTTAACATAACTGTTTTCTTAGATTCCAAAAGGTTCTATCAATGGCATCCCTAAAATTTCTTACATGGAATGTGAGGGGCATGCGCGAGAAATTTAAGCGCGCGGCAGTCTTCACATTCCTTAAGAAACAGCGTGCTGATGTGACAGTCTTGGTAGAGACCCATGTTGAGGGGAGCATCCAGATGGCACTTCGCCGACCATGGGTGGGGTCGGCATACCATTCTACCCATACATCCCATTCCAGGGGAGTCTCAATCTTGATAGCCAAATCGGTTCATTTTGAATAAAAAAATACCACCAAAAGAAAGCTCCATTTGTGTGAAAAAAAGGACAAAAATTTCATATAGGTACAGTGTTGCATGACTGAGTAATTGTCATTCAAAATGTGAGAGCACCAAAAGCTGAAAATTGGTCTGGTTAGGAAGGGGGTTTAAGTGCCCAGTGGTCAAGTGGTTAAAGTTGCTGACACAAAAATCATTAAGTCTTTTTTTTTCTGGTCAAAACTGTGATTTAATACATGGGAGGGATTTAAGTTGTAGGTCTATAATATCTTCCTCTAAAGTTATCCACTGCTTATATTTTACATTATGATACCAGTCTATTATCCTTATCAAAGATTCCACTTGTAAATATATTGCAAAGTCGGGAAGCGCCAGACCTCCTTCCTTTTTTAACCTAATTAAAATTTCTCTTTTTATTTAGCAGAATATATTTAACATTTCATGTGTCAATAGGGTATATTGCACCAGATAAACAATTTTTGTAAACACGAGGTATAGTTACCAATGGAAGGTGTAAGTGGGAGATTTCCTGACCAGAATTCCTTAAAATCAATTGGATGATCCCAAGGGTTCCTTGTCTGCTCACATTCTGAGGAAGCATAGCATTCAACTCCATATGGCTTACAAGGAGTCACTAAAAGACACCCTCGTGGGGTATGGGATGTCCGCGAATCCCCAAAGATATCATATCATATAATGGGAGATGTTAGTTCAATTCTGAAGTATCATCAGATGGTCAAAATGATTTCCAATGTTCATTATCAATGTATGTCTGCATTGTGGTAATGTTGTCTTACTATTCATTGTTAGTACCAAATAGATTCCGAATATATGTCTTATTAAAATATCAGTATATTGTAGTAATGGGTGATTGGGGATGTTAGTGAATAATAAAAAATATATATATATTATATATAAATAAAAATCAAAGTTACTTACCTGTAACGTTTTTTCCAAGAGTCTTTCAGGACAGCACACTTGAGAGACCTCGGCTCCTCCCTTCTTAGGAAACACTACCTCCACCAGATCTTTAAGTCACTCCTTCCCTCTAGCCTGTCAGTTTTTGCACGAGAACCTCCGGCCAGTCTAGGGAGACATAGGAACACATCATAACAACCTTCATATTCCTGATGTTCTCACGTCCTAGTGGCAAGATATTATTTTGGGTGGGTACCGGTGCTGTCCTGAAAGACTCTTGGAAAAAACGTTACGGGTTGGTAACTGCGATTTTCCCTATTTCGTCTTTCAGGACAGCACACTTGAGAGGATAAGCGAGCACTTACCCTAGGGTGGGACTACTGCTTGCAGAACTTGCAGAACTTTACGCCCAAAAGCCTGGTCCTTGGCAGACAATAAGTCCAGTCTGTAGTGCTTAATGAAAGTCTTAAAACTTGACCACATTGCTGCTCTGCAGATTTGATCGGGTGTAGCACCAGCCCACTCTGCCTGTGACATTGCCATGGCCCTAGTGGAATGGGCCCTAATACCTTCCAGGACTTCCACCCCCTTTGCTATATAGGCCTGACTGATAGCCAAGCTTAGCCATCTGGCTATAGTGCGTCTAGAGGCTTTGGACCCCTTCCTAGCCCCTGAAAAAGAAACAAAAAAGGAATCGGATTTCTTAAACTGTTCCGTAATCTTCAGGTATTTTAGTGCACATCTTCTGACATCTAACCTGTGGAAGACATGCTCCTGTTCCCTCACAGGATTTGAACAAAAAGTGGGTAAACAGATTTCCTGGCTTTTATGAAATTTAGAAACCACCTTTGGAAAAAAGGCCGTATCGGTTTTAAAAATAATCCGATCCGGAAAGACTTGAAAGAAAGGTGCCCTCCTAGAGAAGGCTTCTAGCTCACTAACCCTCCTTGCGGTAGTGATAGCTACTAAGAAAACCATCTTGACTGTTAAAAACTTCACCGTACAAGACTCAATAGGCTCAAAAGGATCCTCTGTAAGAGCCTGCAATACTAAGGAGAGATCCCATACAGGAAAGGGATGAGAGCTGACTGGTCTCTGCCTACTTAAAGCTCTAAAAAATCTGGATATCCAAGGATTCACTGCTAGTTGTTGTTCAAGGAATACACCAAACCCTTGTCTGCCCCACTCTGTAGGAACTCTAGCACTGCTACTGGACTACGAACACTAAAGGAGCTCTCCGCGCACCAAGAATTGAATTTCTTCCAGACCTTCAAATAGATCTTACGCGTCTCTTCCTTCCTAGAGTTTAGAAGAGTTGTTACCAATCTTTCAGAGAACCCCTTATTACTCAGCATTTCCTCTTCAGTAGCCAGGCTGCCAGATTCCACCTCTCCACCTGAGGGCAGCAGATTGGGCCTTGATACAGTAGGCCTTCCCTGACCAGCAATATCCAAGGCGGTTCCACCGCCAGCTTCTTTAGGACAGAAAACCATGGCCTCCTGGGCCAGTGTGGCGCTATCAAGATCAGGGTCGTGTCCTCTGACTGGAATTTCCTCAAGACCGCGGGCAACAGAACAGGAGGGGGGAAGGCATAGCATTTGGAAAAATGCCAGCTCTGAGAAAGAACGTCCACCCCTATCGCCCCATCCCACCTGTTCTGGGAGAAGAAGAGGGGAGCTTTTGTGTTCTCTCTTGAAGTGAAAAGGTCCACACATGGAACCCCCCACTTCTGGATAATCATCCTGTAGATGACTTGACTGAGGACCCAGTCGCTCTGTCTCAACTTCTTCCTCCGGCTGAGGAAGTCTGCCCTCTAGTTTAGCTCCCCCTTTAGGTGTACTGCTGATAGTGAGAGCACTGTGACCTCAGCCCAATTGAAAATCATTTCCGTCAGAGCCCAAAGGGCTCCACCACCACAAGGATCTCTTTACCCGCATTGGAATAAGAACCGCCAAGTCCAGGGACCTCTGAGTGTGGTCCTAAACTTCCCCAATGAACAACTGTAAAGGGCGGAAGTGCAATCCCACCCACCTTACCACTGGGAGGGCAGCTGTCAGCAATCCCAAAGCTGACATGGCCTTTCTTATGGAGATTTGTTGATTGCCCTGTAAATCGGCCAAGGCTTTGTCTACCTTGCAAATTTTTTCTTCTGGAAGAAAAGCTCTCCTCTGGGTTGAGTCCAGAATGTAACCAAGGAACGTAATCCTCTGGGATGGAACCAGGCTGGATTTCTACAAATTTAAGAGCCACCCCAGATGCTCCAACACACTCCTTGCTATCTGCAAATCCTGGACCAGCTGCTCTGGCGAAGGAGCAAAAGAGAACAGGTCGTCCAGGTATGCGATCACTGATATTCCCCGAAGTCGCAGAAAGGCCAGAGCCTCCACCATAACTTTGGTGAATATCCGGGGCGAAGAGGATAGCCCAAAGGGGAGGGACTGAAACTGAAGATGTACTATTTCCTCCCCGGACCTTACTGCAAATCTGAGGAATCTCTGACTGTCCTCTGCAATCGGAATGTGCAGATAGGCATCTCTTAGATCTATGGACGCCATGTAGCAATTTGGAGGAAGTAGTGTTTTCACAGAAAAATTGGAATCCATCTGAAACTTTTTGTAGGAGATTGATAGATTCAGGGATTTCAAGTTCAGGATGAGCCTGAACTTCCCTGAAGGCTTCCGAACCACAAAGATGTGGGAATAGAAACCCCTGCCTATCTCTGCGGATGGGACCCGTGATATTACATCCTACTGTTCTAAATCCTTCAGTGAGGCTAGCAATGCTGCCGCCTTCTTCTCTGCACACTTTGGCAAGTCCGTAACTAGCAGCCTGTGTAGGGGGGGGCTTGAGAATTATAATTTGTACCCCCTCCTTACAATCGCTAGTATAAACGGATTGGAGGTACCTGACTCCCACTGTGGGAGGAAGGCCACCAGTCTTCCTCCCGCTGGGGTTAACCTGTCATTGGGGTTTTCGGGGCTGTTCAGGAGGGTGAAAAATCGCTCCCCCGTGCCCTCTGCCCTTGTTAGTCCAAACTTTTTTCTGAGACTCTGCTCTCGGAAAAGTCTTCTTTTTAGGCTGTTTCCCCTTTTTCTTTAAGGGGAAGGCCTTCTTTTTAATGTCCGTTCGATCAAGGACAACCTCTAGATCAGGACCGAACAGTAAATCCCCCATGAAAGGGACTCCACAAAGCTTGATTTTTGATGCATTGTCCCCTTGCCAGGTGTTTAGCCAAAGAGCTCTCCTGGCTGAATTGGCCAAAGCAGAGGATCTAGCAGACATGCGGACCGACTCCACTGAAGCATCCGCAATGTATGCGATCCCTTTAAAAGCATTGGGAAGGAGGAGAGAATCATCTCATTAGCGGTCCCAGCCTCAATATGAGCTTTTATTTGTGTTAGCCAATGCTCCATGTTATGTGCCACCACTGTGACAGCCATGGCAGGCTTAAGGTTGCCTAGAGAGGAATCCCAGGACTTTCTGAGGAGAGAATCCATCCTCTTGTCAATGGGGTCTGCTAGCACCCCCATATCTTCAAAAGCCAAGTCTGTTTTTCTGGATACCTGAGAGAAGGCTGCATCCAGTCTAGGCGACTTGTTTCACACAGCAGCTTCATCCTCTGAAAAAGGGAATCTGCGCTTTAATGCTCTAGAAAAGAAAGGTTTCCTTTCTGGGTCTCTCCATTCCTTTTTAATGGTGTCTACTAGGACCTCATGTACCGGAAAGACCTTTTTCTTCTGCTCTCCAAGACCCATGTACATCCGGTCATGTAGAGACAGAGATTTCTTCTCCTCTTGGATACCTAGGGTTGTGTGGATTGCTCCCAAGAGCTCTTCTACTTCCTCCAAGGAGAGTTTGTATCGGGAGGTTCTGGAGGACTCGCCATCCACCTTCTCTCCGTCTGATTCCCTTGAGGAATGTGAGGATGCACTATCAGGTTCATCCTCCACTGCCTCTCTGGTGCCCCCAGGTAACCCCTCACTGATGGAGGGACCTGAGGGACCAGGTGCGACATCTTGTTGCGCTGGCAGAGGACTAGCTGGGGGTTGTATAGGCTGAAAATTTTCAAACAGTGCTTTAAAAGATTGAAAAGTGCTGGAAAGCTCTTTAACAGAAGCTGCCAGGTCTGAGCTTTGTTCCATAGAGTGTTCCTTGACTAAGCCCTCAATGCAATTTTTGCACAAAACCTTCCCCCAGGACTCCCCTAAATCACTCCTACATGATGGGCACTTTCTCTTGGAAACATGTGAGGGCTTGGTTTTTTCAGTGGATTTGTCCTCTCCTCCCCTCTGACCACTAAGAGGGGGGTTCACCCGTTGAGCTAAGTGGGAAGATGGTAAGGGAACACCACCCCAGAGTCAGTTGCCGATCTGTGCTGAATACGAGGAGGCACTTTCCAATGGAGGAGAGCAGGAAAGAATGCTGCTGGGAAAGCAATCCAAATAGACAACTCTAGTGCTGCTGGTCACAGATGTTGCCATCATAAAGCTTGGATCAAGTCGGTGCCCAGGAGCCAATATATTCGTTTAAGATGGAATTGCTCCGAGAGAGGGATGTTCTGATGCTGGTCGGATATCCAGGTCCACACTTCACCTAGTCCATCTGCTGCCTGGCATACACATAGAGTGGCACTTCAGATCTTGGTCCATCTGGTTTCCAGCTCATTCAAATAAGCTTATTTAAGCTTATCATCTGGTAAGCGTGCACTTCAGGTGGTGGAGGATCACTGTGTTGGGTGGTTTCCTATTTCCCCCTTTTGTACACCGACCCTTGTGAATAGTGATCAAAGGCGCCTTCTTACTACCCAGTGGATTTTTTGCCCATTCATTCATGGACTTGGTGTTTTTCACTTTTCTATTTTATATGTTTGTGTTGATTTTTGGTTCACCTATAGTTTATAGTATTGGTGTATTCACATGTGACAACAGCCTGGTATTATTTTATTAAGTTAAAGTTATCTCACCATTTTTTTAGTTTGTACACATATGTTCATCTAATGGTTTTAGGGCACAGCGCAGTTCCTTTTTTCCTTTTTTTATGTGTTGTTTATTGTTAGTCCAACAATTTCTTGTTTTATATAGTAATATAAAAAAACTATGGTATTTAGTGTATGTGTTTATAATGAGGCACTCTTAGTGTGTTTTTCCAGATGAAAAGCCCTTTAAAAAAAAGGGAGAAAAAGAGATGGACTCATTTGGGTCTGGAAAGGTGATGGCCTGTAATCTAAAGATCCATCTCTGCTCTTGTTGGAGCAAGATTTTGTTCCAATCTCCTCCCCGATCGGGAATATGAACTGTGGAGGGGGGAGTCATGGGTTTGGATGTATTGGCCAATCTACCATGTTGGTCTCTAAATTGATGCTGTCTTTTAGTTTGTGCATTGTTTATGTTCCATTTATCGCTCGCTCTTCAGAGAAGGCTGTCTTATCTCTCCAAAATTTTACCTCTTTCTTCTGTAAAATGCCCTTATCGAAAGCCAACATACTATCCTTTAGGTTTGTCTGCAACTCCAAATGTAGGGTGTATTTCATGAAGGGAACCAATAATGATTCTAGACGACTGATCTCCAAATCCAATAAGCTAATCTGTTTATTATATTCCCTATTAAGAATAACCATCATTTTTTGTGAGCATAACTTAAAATTTTCTTCCCATTCCTTTTTGCACTCACTTATCTGATCTAGATTTGGAAAGATCTGCACACACAACTGACTTGGTGTGCCAGAATAGCGCAGACTCTTATTCTAGGACTCTAGTTTGTGAAAAAGGGAGGAGATTTGAGTTTCAATTTGGTCCCCCTGTTCCAAGTCAGTCTCATATCCTAACATATGGTTTGCCCATTCATAACTTTGAAAATTACTCATTATGTATAAATTATCTTACAACACATAACTGGTGGGAAAAGTAAACAATACACAGCTCATATCTTAACTCTCGTATGTCAGGGAGGTGTTTAACCACCCAAAATTATATAGCATGGGGAAGACACATTGTATGAGAGGTATTAAGGCTGCACACCCAAAAATTGTACAATATGGGAGGATCCCCCTAGGGTTTTTTTAGCAGCAAAATAAATAATTTCAAAGAATTAAAATTAAAATTTATTAGAAAATTATCGTATCACAGGCATGTAGCAGTTAAAATATGAGCTACAGTAAGGGAATAATAATATCATTTCAAAATACAAAAATTGCAAACACAAAATTATACACAGCATCACATATCAGAATGTCTGTTGTATAGAGTCACCGACATGTTTCAACCCATGCAGTCAAGATCTTCAAGGGTTTTTTTTTCTTTATTCATTACTAACATCCCCTTTCACCCATTACTACAATATATTGATATTTTAAGAAGACACATATTTGGAATCTATCTGGTACAAAAAATATAAGAATATTAAGACAACAACATTACCACCATGCAGACATACATTGATAATTAACAATGGAAATTATTTTGACCATCTGATGAATTGAACTAGTATCCCCCATTATATAATGATATCTTTGGGGATTCGCTGCAGGTGCGGACCTCCCACACCACCCGAGGGTGTCTTTTAGTGTGACTCCTTGTAAGCCATATGGAGTGGAATGATATCCTTCCTCGGAATGCAAGCAGACAAGGGACCCCGGGATCATCCAATTGATTTTAAGGAATTCTGGTCAGGAGATCTCCTATTTATACCTTCCATTGGTAACTATACCTCATGTTTACAAAAATTGTTCATCTGGTGCAATATACCCTGTTGACACTTGAAATGTTAAATATATTCTTCTATAGCAAACCAACCCTTAAAGAAGTCCTTGACCGCATGGGTCAAAATTTTGTGTTTGCAATTCTTGTAATGATATTATTATCCCCTTATCGGAGCTCATATTTTAACTGCTACATGCCTTTTGATACGATAATTTTCTAATAAAGAATTAATTTTAATTCTTTAAATATATTTATTTTGCTGCTAAAAAAAAGCTAGATTTTCTTATAAAACCAATCTTAATTCTTTTTGCTTCAATTACACTTTGATATTTATTGGTGATTTTTTTTTTTGCTAGGCTTTGTTTAAATATATGCATTCTGCATTTTCCTCATTGTGAGAAAGCATTTATCCTGTATGAATGTTTGCTTCTAGGATAAAAGATTGCAAATACATGAGAAAACAATAATTTTAATAAACAATAATGGCTGCGATTGTTGGAGCGGTAATGGTATTGTCAGTTAATTTGTTACCACCTGCTTTTCTGCTCTTTAATAAATATTTTAATTCTTTACGAGAAGATGTTAAAGCAACACTTTACAGACAGCTGGATTGTGGAAGTAGTAAAATAAAAATTCTGTCTTCCTTCTGCAAGATGGAAGTCTGTAGCTAATTAGTTGATGAGAGAAAGTGGTGTGTTAGATAAAGCCTGAGGCATAATATTTTCTGTATTATTGTCAGTAAAATATCAGGTGCTATGATTTTCAGCAATACCTCACCGCTTTAAAAACAACATTTTTCTTCTTTTATAAAATAAAAAAATGAGATCAAACATAAATAGTTATTTTCTAGATAATTGTAAGGTAAAGATAAATTAACAGGTGTTCTGCCAATGCACTGAACTTTTTCTTTAGCAGTCATAATGGTAAACTTTATGCATACAGTCTACTACGTGGGCATCTTCTAAGTTCTTATGCAGCAAATTAACATACCTAGGTAGGTCTCAACTGGAAAGTAACTGCATATCTCATTGGCCAGTAGGGATGGGCCGAACACCCCCTGATTCGGTTCGCACCAGAACATGCGAACAGACAAAAAGTTTGCATGAACACTATCAAAGTCTATGGGACACGAATATGAAAAATCAAAAGTGCTAATTTTAAAGGCGTATATGCAAGTTATTACCATAAAAAAAGTGTATGGGGACCTGGGTACTGCCCCAGGGGACATGAATCAACGTAAAAAAAAAAGTTTTTTAAAATACATTTTTTTCAGGAGCAGTGATTTTAATAATGCTTAAAGTGAAACAATAAAAAATTCCTTTAAATATTGTGCCTGGGAGGCTCCCTTAGTCTACCTGTAAAGTGGCGCATGGGCAAGGAAAAAATGTCATTAAAACTTGTTTGCATCTGTAATGTATTGCCGGCTTATGGTAATATGGATGAAAAATCAAGGAAAAAATGGCACTTGTCCCCCCCCAGTCCATACCAGGCCCTTTGGGTCTGGTATGGATTTTAAGGGGAACTCTATGAAAACATTTTTTTAAACATTGGCACGGGATCCCCCCAAAATCCATACCAGACCCTTATCGGAGCATGCAGACTGGAGGACAGGATAGGGGGGGGCCCCCCCTCCTGAACCATACCAGGCCACATGCCCTCAACATGGGGAGGGTGCTTTGGGGTGCCTCAAGGATCTCTTCCTGACAATCATGGCTATTGGTTGTCGGGGCTTATCAGAATCTGGAAGCCCCCTTTAACAAGGGGCCCCCAGATCCTGCCCCCCTATGTGAATGGGTATTGGGTACATTGTATCCCTACCCATTCACAAAAAAAAAAGTGTCAAAAAGTAAAAACCACAATAGACAGTTTTTGACAATTCCTATATTAAAAAAAAATGTCCACCCATCTTCAATCACGCCACCGGATGGATCACACCACCTGATGGACTCAAAAAATAGAGAAACAAAATGAAAAAACTCCGCCTCCATGAGAGGCCTCCCGGCGACTGCTGTCTTTTGGCTTTGACAGCTGTTATATAGGCAAGCATGTGGCTACCCGCTAACATAACCGAGTGACCCCATCCCCCTCATCATCACAAGACATCATATGACACCAGAAGGGTGCGGGGACACTCGGTTACGTCAAAGGGTGGCCCGCTTTTGCCTATATAACAGCTGTCACAGCCAAGATAAAGCAGTCACCAGGAGGCCTTCCATCGAGGCAGAGCATTTTTTTCTGATCTCTCGGGTCTGTTGGGCCTGGCAGGTCTTGCTCGCCCCCCCTTTCCTGGCCTGCCAGGCTGCTTGCTCGGATAAGGGTCTGGTATGGATTTTGAGGGGACATTTTGGCGTGGCATACCCCTTAACACACACTAGACTGCCTGCACTGTGTATACATATATATATATATATATATATATATATATATATATATATATATAGTATCTCACAAAAGTAAGTACACCCCTCACATTTTTGTAAATATTTTATTATATCTTTTCATGTGACAACACTGAAGAAATTACACTTTGCTACAATGTAAAGTAGTGAGTGTACAGCTTGTATAACAATGTACATTTGCTGTCCCCTCAAAATAACTCAACACTCAGCCATTATAATCTAGACCGCTGGCAAAACAAACAAAAGTTTAACAGGACAGGTTCCACTCAGAACAGGCCTCACCATGGTCGACCAAAGAAGTTGAGTACACGTGCTCAGCGTCATATCTAGAGGTTGTCTTTGGGAAATAGACGTATGAGTGCTGCCAGCATTGCTGTAGAGGTTGGCGTGGCATACCCCTTAACACACACTAGACTGCCTGCACTGTGTATACATATATATATATATATATATATATATATATATATAGTATCTCACAAAAGTAAGTACACCCCTCACATTTTTGTAAATATTTTATTATATCTTTTCATGTGACAACACTGAAGAAATTACACTTTGCTACAATGTAAAGTAGTGAGTGTACAGCTTGTATAACAATGTACATTTGCTGTCCCCTCAAAATAACTCAACACTCAGCCATTATAATCTAGACCGCTGGCAAAACAAACAAAAGTTTAACAGGACAGGTTCCACTCAGAACAGGCCTCACCATGGTCGACCAAAGAAGTTGAGTACACGTGCTCAGCGTCATATCTAGAGGTTGTCTTTGGGAAATAGACGTATGAGTGCTGCCAGCATTGCTGTAGAGGTTGAAGGGCTGTCAGTGCTCAGACCATACGCCACACACTGCATCAAACTGGCCTGCATGGCTGTCGTCCCAGGAGGAAGCCTCTTCTAAAGATGATGCACAAGAAAGCCGCAAACAGTTTGCTGAAGACAAGAAGACTAAGGACATGGATTACTGGAACCATGTCCTGTGGTCCAAGATAAACTTATTTGGTTCAGATGGTGTCAAGTGTGTGTGATGGCAAACAGATGGGGAGTCCAAAGACAAGTGTATCTTGCCTACAGTCAAGCATGGTGGTGGGAGTGTCATGGTCAGGGGCTGCATGAGTGCTGCCGGCACTGGGGAGCTACAGTTCATTGAGGGTACCATGAATGCCAACATGTACTGTGACATACTGAAGCAGAGCATGATCCCCTCTCTTCAGAAACTGGGCAACAGGGCAGTATTCCAAAATGATAACGACCCCAAACACACCTCCAAGATGACCACTGCCTTGCCAAAGAAGCTGAGGGTAAAGGTGATGGACTGGCCAAGCATGTCTCCAGACCTAAACCCTATTGAGCATCTGTGGGGCATCATCAAATGGAAGGTGGAGGAGTGCAAGGTCTCTAACATCCATCAGCTCTGTGATGTCGTCATGGAGGAGTGGAAGAGGACTCCAGTGGCAACCTGTGAAGCTCTGGTGAACTTTGTACCCAAGAGGGTTAAGGCGGTGCTGGAAAATAATGGTGGTCACACAAAATATTGACATTTCGGGCCCAATTTGGACATTTTCACTTAGGGGTGTACTCACTTTTGTTGCCAACGGTTTAGACATTAATGGCTGTGTGTTGAGTTATATGAGGGGACAGGAAATTTACACTGTTATACAAGCTGTACACTCACTACTTTACATTGTAGCAAAGTGCCATTTCTTCAGTGTTCACATGAAAAGATATAATAAAATATTTACAAAAAATGTGAGGAGTGTACTCACTTTTGTGAGATACTGTGTGTGTATATATATATATATATATATATATATATATAGATAGATATATCTCTCTCTCTATATATATAGAGAGAGAGATATATCTATATAGATATATCTACATATATATATATATTCAGGTCTGCCAGGAGACTCTAACCGTCCCTCCGGTTTCCTGACCAGTAGTCTTCTTATCACAGTATCAGGTGGAAGGGCGGCTGAGATCCTGTAGCCAGAAATATGGGACCACAATAGGAAGTGCAAACAGACTATATCAAGGAATACCAAACAAGCAGTCAGCAGCCACGATCAGTGATATCCAAAGGAGTAGTCCTAGAGGCAAGGTCGGGAACAGGCAAAGTCAGCAACAATGATCAGCGATATCCAAAGGAGTGGTCCAAGAAGCGTAGTCAGGAACAAGCAGAAGTCAGTAACCAGAAATACAATCTGTTTAACACCAAAAAACAGGCCCTATACTAGGGCGAAGACAGAAAAGGGAAGTTAAGGTTTATAGGGTCACTAGATCTGCCTATAGCTGGTCAGTGGGTGGAGTCAGCATCCAAACTCAAGAAGCAGAAAATACCAAGGGTTCTTCTCAAATGGAAGTTCCCCAGTGGCTCAGGCAATAGGGAACTATCCAAAGAACACCAGATCCCAGGATTGAATCCTGCACACAGCGATATATATATATATATATATATATATATATATATATATATATATATATATATATACTAGATTGCCTGCACTGTATATATAGTATGCACTGTGTGTGTGTATATATGTACATACCACATGGTATATATACAGTATCTCACAAAAGTGAGTACACCCCTCACTTTTTTGTAAATATTTTATTATATCCTTTCATGTCACAACCCTGAAGAAATTACAGTTTGCTACAATGTAAAGTAGTGAGTGTACAGCTTGTATAACAGTGTAAATTTGCTGTCCCCTCAAAATAACTCAACACACAGCCATTAATGCCTAAACCGCTGGAAACAACAGTGAGTACAACCCTAAGTGAAAATGTCCAAATTGGGCCCAAAGTGTCAATATTTTGTGTGGCCGCCATTATTCTCCAGCACTGCCTTAACCCTCTTGGGCATGGAGTTCACCAGAGCTTCACAGGTTGCAACTGGAGTCCTCTTTCACTCCTCCATGACGACATCACGGAGCTGGTGGGTGTTAAAGACCTTGCGCTCCTCCACCTTCCATTTGAGGATGCCCCACAGATGCTCAATAGGGTTTAGGTCTGGAGACATGCTTGGCCAGTCCATCAACTGTACCCTCAGATTCTTTAACAAGGCAGTGGTTGTCTTGAATGTGTGTTTGGGGTCATTATCATGTTGGCATACTGCCCTGCGGCCCAGTCTCTGAAAGGAGATCATGCTCTGCTTCAGCATATCACAGTACATGTTGGCATTCATGGTTCCCTCAATGAACTGTAGCTCCCCAGTGCTGGCAGCACTCATGCAGCCCCAGACCATAATGCTCCCACCACCGTGCTTGACTGTGGGCAAGACACACTCCTCACCTGGTTGCTGCCACACTCGCTTGACACCATCTGAATAGGGATGAGCTTTCTGTTCGGGTCAACGCGAACATTGGCTGCTCGCCCGTTCGACAAAAACCGAACATTATGGGCCGTTCGCGCCAAATTTGAGTGGCGCATAATGGCCCATAATGCACTGCGGGATCGCAGTGCCTTGCTGTATGATGATTGGCCAAAGCATGCACCATGACCTGCATGCTTTGGTCAATCCCAGCACCCTCAGCTAAGAGAGCCATAATTGGGCAAAGGCAGGGTGCCTTTTGCCAATCATGGCTCAGGGGGACTAAGTCCACGCCCCACACTTTATAAGGCTGCCTGCATGTTGGCCAGTGTATTGTGTTGTTGGCATGGATGGAGAGAAAGTGTCATTTAGATTGAGCAGGCAAGCAGGTTATAAAGTTGGCTGCAGTGTATTTAATATACATATACAGACAGTCTCGTGTGTATATATATATATATATATGTATATATATATATATATCCACTGCATACAGTATAGCTGACTGCAGGCCATTCCTGGTGTACTTTTTCTAATATACTTCAGGCAGGCAGGTTATTCAGTTAGCTGCAGTGTATTTAATTTATATATATATATATATATATATATATATATATATATATATATATATATATACATATACAGTTGCAATAAAAAGTATGTGAACCCTTTTGGAATGATATGGATTTCTGCACAAATTGGTCATAAAATGTGATCTGATCTTCATCTAAGTCACAACAATAGACAATCACAGTCTGCTTGAACTAATAACACACAAAGAATTAAATGTTACCATGTTTTTATTGAACACACCATGTAAACATTCACAGTGCAGGTGGAAAAAGTATGTGAACCCTTGGATTTAATAACTGGTTGAACCTCCTTTGGCAGCAATAACTTCAACCAAACATTTCCTGTAGTTGCAGATCAGACGTGCACAACGGTCAGGAGTAATTCTTGACCATTCCTCTTTACAGAACTGTTTCAGTTCAGCAATACTCTTGGGATGTCTGGTGTAAATCGCTTTCTTGAGGTCGTGCCACAGCATCTCAATCGGGTTGAGGTCAGGACTCTGACTGGGCCACTCCAGAAGGCGTATTTTCTTCTGTTTAAGCCATTCTGTTGTTGATTTACTTCTATGCTTTGGGTCGTTGTCCTGTTGCAACACCCATCTTCTGTTGAGCTTCAGCTGGTGGACAGATGGCCTTAAGTTCTCCTGCAAAATGTCTTGATAAACTTGGGAATTCATTTTTCCTTCAATTATAGCAATCCGTCCAGGCCCTGATGCAGCAAAGCAGCCCCAAACCATGTTGTCCCCACCACCATACTTCACAGTTGGGATGAGGTTTTGATGTTGGTGTGCTGTGCCTCTTTTTCTTCACACATAGTGTTGTGTGTTTCTTCCAAACAACTCAACTTTGGTTTAATCTGTCCACAGAATATTTTGCCAGTACTGCTGTGGAACATTCACGTGCTCTTGTGCAAACTGTAAATGTGCAGCAATGTCTTTTTTGGTCAGCAGTGGCTTCCTCTGTGGTATCTTCCCATGAAATACATTCTTGTTTAGTGTTTTACGTATCGTAGATTCGCTAACAAGGATGTTAGCATATGCCAGAGACTTTTGTAAGTCTTTAGCTGACACTCTAGGATTCTTCTTCACCTCACTGAGCAGTCTGCGCTGTGCTCTTGTAGTCTTCTTTACAGGACGCCCACTCCTAGGGAGAGTAGCAGCAGTGCTGAACTTTCTCCATTTATAGACAGTTTGTCTTACCATGGACTGATGAACAGCAAGGCTTTTGGAGATACTTTTATAACCCTTTCGAGCTTTATGCAAGTCAACAATTCTTAATCATAGGTCTTCTGAGAGCTTTTTTGTGCAAGGCATCATTCACATCAGGCAATGCTTCTTGTGAAAAGCAAACCCAGAACTGGTGTGTGTTTTTTATAGGGCAGGGCAGCTGTAACCAAAAACTCCAATCTCATCTCATTGATTGGACTCCAGTTGGCTGACATCTCACTCCAATTAGCTCTTGGAGATCTCAGTAGTCTAGAGGTTCACATACTTTTTCCACCTGCACTGTGAATGTTTACATGGTGTGTTAAATAAAAACATGGTAACATTTAATTCTATGTGTGTTATTAGTTTAAGCAGACTGTGATTGTCTATTGTTGTGACTTAGATGAAGATCAGATCACATTTTATGACCAATTTGTGCAGAAATCCATATCATCCCATTATTGCAACTGTATATATACAGACAGTCTTATATATATATATCCACTGTATCCAGTTTATCTATATCTGACTTCAGGCCGTTCCTGGTGTACTTTTTCTAATATACGTCAGGTGGTGTACACAGTACACAGTACTGTGCACCCATTATGCAGTTGCTACTACTTTTATGGTGGTGTACACAGTACACCCATAGTTGTTATTACACTTCTGTTAGTGTACATAGTACCGTGCACACATAGTGCAGTTGCTACTACTTTTCTGGTGGTGTACACAATACAGTACACTCATAGTTGGTATTACACTTCTGTTAGTGTACACTGTACCATGCACCCCTAGTGCAGTTGCTACTACTTTTCTGGTGGTGTACACAATACACAATACATACAGTGCACCCATAGTTGCTATTAGACTTCTGGTGGTGTACACAACACCGTTCACCCCTAGTGCAGTTGCTATTACTTTTCTGGTGGTGTACACAATACAGTACACCCATAGTTGTTATTACACTTCTGTTAGTGTACACTGTACCATGCACCCCTAGTGCAGTTGCTACTACTTTTCTGGTGGTGTACACAATACAGTACACCCATAGTTGTTATTAAACTTTTGTTGGTGTACACAGTACCGTGCACCCCTAGTGCAGTTGCTACTACTTTTCTGGTGGTGTACACAGTACACAATACATACAGTACACCTATAGTTGTTATAACACTTCTGTTGGTGTACACAGTACCATGCACCCATAGTTGTTATTACACTTCTGTTGGTGTACACAGTACAGTGCACCCCTAGTGCAGTTGCTACTACTTTTCTGGTGGTGTACACAGTACACAATACATACAATACACCCATAGTTGTTATTACACTTCTGTTGGTGTACACAGTACCGTGCACCCGTAGTGCAGTTGCTAGTGCTACTACTTTTCTGGTGGTGTACACAGTACACTATACATACAGTGCACCCATAGTTGTTATTAAACTTCTGTTGGCGTACACAGTACCGTGCACCCATAGTGCAGTTGCTACTACTTTCCTGGTGGTGTACACAATACATACAGTGCATCCATAGTTGTTATTACACTTCTGTTGGTGTACACAGTACTGTGCACCCCTAATGCAGTTGCTACTACTTTTCAACTTCTGGTGGTGTAAACAACACCGTTCACCCCTAGTGCAGTTGCTACTACTTTTCTGGTGGTGTACACAGTACACAATACATACAGTACACCCATATTTGTTATTAAACTTCTGTTGGTGTACACAGTACCGCAAACCCCTAGTGCAGTTCCTACTACTTTCCTATTGGTGTACACAATACATACAGTGCACCCATAGTTGTTATTACACTTCTGTTGCTGTACACAGTACCGTGCACCCATAGTGCAGTTGTTATTACTTTTCTGGTGGTGTACACAGTACACAATACATACAGTGCATCCATAGTTGTTATTAAACTTCTGTTGGTGTACACAGTACCGTGCACCCCTAGTGCAGTTGCTACTACTTTTCTGGTGGTATACACAGTATACAATACATACAGTACACCCATAGTTGTTATTACACGTCTGTTGGTGTACACAGTACTGTGCACCCCTAGTGCACTTGCTACTACTTTTCTGGTGGCGTACACAATACAGTACACTCATAGTTGTTATTAAACTTCTGTTGGTGCACACAGTACCGTGCACCCCTAGTGCACTTGTTACTACTTTTCTGGTGGTGTACACAATACAGTACACTCATAGTTGTTATTACACTTCTGTTGGTGCATGGTACACAGTACCGTGCACCCCTAGTGCAGTTGCTACTACTTTTCTGGCGGTGTACACAGTACACAATACATACAGTGCACCCATAGTTGCTATTAGACTACTGGTGGGAGGCACAGGATTAGGCAGCTCATGTTGACGTGACGTGTCAGAGCGGGGGGAGGGGCCCGATGGCAGCGCTGGTGTGAGGAGCGGAGGTGGGCGGGAGGGAGCAAGCATTTTGAATGCTGAGCGGGGTGAGAGCCCACCGCGATACCGCTTAAGGAAGCCTTAGGAAGCCTCGGGACACCCAATTACACCCCTGCCACTGCATCACTACGGTTGTATCACTTAGGCCGAAGGAAGGAACCTGGTGCTCTCCTGAATTGGACATGAGCAGATGGTAACAGACGAGTAGTAAGAAGCATGAAGCATGGAAGGGAGGAGCGAGGAGTGAGGAGCATGGCCCCGTGACTGCTGTGCTCTCACTGTGTGCTTCAGTGCACTTCTCAGGGGTCTGTAGAAGCTTGTCAGCTTGTTGGCAACTCAGGGAGATGGATGAGGCTCGCTGTTTCTCTCCCTGCTTCTCTCCCAGACGTGCAGTACTACCCCTTGCGTGACCCCCCCTGTGGCCCATCTCTTACCCTGACAGGAGATCCTGTGCTGACCCTGGCCTGAAAGAGGATCAGAGGACCAGATGCTCGGATGCCATATACTGAAACAGCATGTGCTAACAGTGGACCAGGTCGTTTCTGGCGCTTGGAAATTAGCTCGGTTCGGTTTCTCAAAAGAGGACTAGCTTCACACACAGACCTGCCGGGGAAGGTATGGAGATAGGAGAAGAAACCACCCTCAGGTATGAAATTTAATCTCTACCTATTTTGAAGAACTGTAGCGCCCAGCACGCCTAAAGAGATGTAAAGAGTCTCATTCAAATAGCTCTGTATATTGACTGTATGTTATCTTATGAGCATATATCCGCCCATTCACTGCTTAATCTCCTCGGGCCAAGCATTGTTTGCTAATTGTACATATATACTCAGTGGGACAGACTTGTAAGTGTAAAATGTGATTACTACATAATACCATAACAATACACAACAATACACTGCAAGTATAGCACTGAACCAGCAGGCCCCTGAAGAAAATTCACAGTATTTGTTGTCGCTAGCTCTCTGAATATCTCAATTGGACAGTTTTCCTACCCGTGTTTTTCCATGCCAACTATAAAGCTTAGCGCATATTTAATAAAAAGAGAAGAGAGAAATCATAGAGGTAATATGAGAGGTCGCTCACAAAAAACTGCGTAACCTAAGACCCCAAGAGAGAGTTTATTTATTTTTTCCAAAATATATTTTATTGGGGATAAATCTTTGCAGTATTACAGTATCATCATACAATTATTCAAAAATCATGGAACAGTTGTTGTGATTAGAACAAGTGTGCCAATGATTTGGCTATAACAGAAAAAACTCTCGTACATATATTACAACTTACATAGAACAAGCATGTTTTAACTATTAGAATAATAACAGTAATTTGACTGTCGAGTAATCATTGTTAGATATATTGGCATACTTTACATCTTCTGTTACAACCACTGAGGGGAGAAAACCATTCGTAGGATAGTAGTGCGGGAATTTGTATGACGATTAAATCCATGTGGGGTGTAAAGTTGCTGGCCGGGTGCTCTGTTACGAGGACCCATGCCGCACGCGATATTGATATAGGTTTTGGGCGGATAGTGAAAAGTATATGGATGGAGGTGTGGTGAGGGGAGAGGTAGGGATAAAGGCGGGAGGTCTAGGTAGTAGAGGGGTGTTTATCTCCTCAGTCTCCGCCACTCCTAGTGTAGATGTGGAATGGTATTACTTTAGGGTGGAGTGAGTTTGGTTTGAAGGACACCTGTTGCCGGAGAGCCAACTAGAGATAATGTTGACATGTGGCCTCCCATACTCGTCCCTTGTTTAGGGGTGGGAGGTCCATGTCGGCTGGGAAAGAATTGGAAACAGGCGGGGGGGTGTGCTTGAAGGGACTCTGCAGTAGAGGTAGTGAGTATTTATCACACATTAGCAGGTCTTGGTCAGAAGTTAGTTTGTCAATGTCAGGTATCTGTCGGTTGTTTGAAAATGAGTCCAGCATGCCCACGTCTTGGAAAATTTGGCTGGGGAGTCTCGGGAGATGGAAATGAGTTCTTCCATTTCAGCTATTTTGTTAATTTGTTTGAACCATTCTGGGATGGTCGGCGCCTGAGGAGAGCCCCAATGTCTTGGAATGCACATTTTTGCTGCATTAAGTAGGGGTAAAATCAGTGTCTTACAGTAGTATGGAGCTGATAGATCAGAGTGGTGGAAAAGGCATTGGGCTGGGGAATGCTCTAATGTGTAAGTTGATATTGATTCGGTGAGTTCTCGGACTTGCGTCCAGAATGGTTGAATTGCTGGGCACGACCACAAGATGTGTAACAATGTACCCGGTTCTCCGTCACATCTCCAACATTTAATGGGATACGAGGGGTTAAATTTGTTTAGTATGACTGGGGTTCGGTACCAGCGTGTTAGGGTCTTGTAGTTGTTTTCCCGAATGGAAACATTTAGAGAGCCTTTATGGGCAATCGTAAATATGTGTTCCCATTGATCCTCTGATAGTTCTAATTGTAATTCCCTTTCCCATGTTTTAAATGTTTTCCCTTCCTTGGGGGAAGTTTCTGCAAATAGCATTGCATAGATATTTGAGATTAAATGATTTTTGGGGGTTGGATTGGGAGCAAAGAGGTTCAAAAGGAGTAAGTGGTCGTGTAATGGAGGAGTCGCGATTAAGCCCTTGTAGGAAGTGGCGAATTTGAAAGTAGGTCCAGAATGGGAGAGGGTTGTTAGTGGTGGTAGGTTTAACGCAAGGCGATCTAAGAAAGAATTGTCACGGAAAAATCGATGCGCTAATATGTTCGGGACTTGCCACTGCTGTGATAGAAATTGTGCGGACATACCAGGGGGGAAGGCGGGGTTTAGTCTTATAGGGGTTAAGGGACCCGGAGTGGACGAGATGCGTAGCTTCTGGCAAGCTTCTTTGAAACATCCGAGGGTCGGATCAATAAGAGGGTGTTCTCTGAGAGTGGAGGGAATATGTTTAGGTGCCAACCAGGGCGTTGATTGCAAAGGCAAAGGAGAAAATGAGTTTTCCAGTCTGACCCAATCTTTGTATTGGTTGTGTAATGACCAGTCCACAATTCTGGTAAAGTGGCAGGCCCAGTAGTATTTTTTGAGATCTGGAAGACCAATGCCTCCCCTCGTCTTAGGTCGTGTTAGGAGGTCGTAGGCAATTCTCGGATGTTTTTGTTTCCATAGAAATTCTGTACATAGTCTTTTGTAAGATAGGAAGAATGATGGGGGAAGTTTAATGGGGATAGCTTGTAGGATGTATAAGATACGCGGGAGGATGTTCATTTTGATAATTGCCGCACGACCGAACCAGGAAAACTGTGGTTTGTTCCATTTTTTAAGGTCTTCAGATATGGTTTTGAGAATGGGAAGGTAATTTTTGGTGAAGAGATCTGATAGGTTTGCTGTAAGGTAGATTCCAAGGTATTTAATTGCATCGTGGCGCCATTGGAAAGGGAAGTTAGTTTCACACTGTGTAACTGTCTCTTGTGGGATGGTAACATTTAGGGCATGGGATTTGGAGAAGTTTATTTTAAAGTTAGGGAGGCGTTGGAAAAGCTGGAAGTCTTTCAATAAATTTGGAATAGAAGTATGGGGCTCGCTAAGGGAGAGGAGAATGTCGTCAGCAAAAGCTGCCAACTTGTAGGTGCGGCCTGCTATGGGTATTCCTTTAATATTTTCGTTTTTCCTGAGACAATTTAAGAGAGGTTCAAGGGTTAGTACAAAAAGAATAGGGGATAGTGGGCAGCCTTGCCTCGTCCCATTGGTTATGGAGAAGGCGTTTGACAGATGGCCATTGATCCGAACTCTGGCGGTGGTTGTCGTGTACAGGGACATGATGGAGTTGAACATACGATTTTGGATACCTAGGTGTCTGAAAACTGCTCCCATATAGCCCCATGCCAGCCTGTCAAATGCCTTCTCCGCATCCAATGATAGGAAGAATCCTTTGTATTTAGTGGTTGTCATCCAGTGGTGGAGGTTTATGGCTTTGATAGTGTTATCTCTTGCCTCTCGACTTGGAATAAAACCAACTTGGTCTTTGTCTATCAAAGATGATAATAGAGGAAGCAAGCGATTGGCTAGGATTTTGGCAAACAGTTTTATGTCGACATTTAGTAGGGAGATCGGCCTGTAGTTAGTGGCTAATATCGAGTCTTTCCCCTCCTTTGGTATAACTGTAATGTGGGCTTCGAGAAGTCTGTGGAAGGGAAGCGTGGAGGAGGAGAGGGAGATAAAGGCCTTGAGGAAATAACCAGTGAGTACCTCTGTGAAGGTTTTAAAGTATACGGCTGTGAATCCGTCTGGGCCAGGGCTCTTTCCGGCTTTTAGTTGTTTAATCGCATTTTTCAGTTCGTCTTCTGAAATGGGTTTTTCTAATTGGTGGGCGTCTTCCCTGTCAATGGGTTTGGGACAGTGTTCTTTTAGGAAATTTTTGATAAGGGAGTGTCTAGCGTTGTTTGCAGTAGAGCCATCTGTTTGCGTTTTGAGATTATATAAAGTGGAATAGTATGCTTCAAATTGGGAAGCTATGTCTGGGGCTGAGACTTTAGGTCTACCTTGGGAGTCAGTGATGGTGTGAATGGAGGAGCGTGCTTTGTTCGTTTGAATGGCTTTGGCTAAGTATTTTCCGCTTTTGTTTCCAAATTCATAGAATAATTTCTGTTGTAGAATAAATTTACGTTTAGTTCTGTGGGATAGTTCTGTGAGTAAGCATTCTCTGGCGTGTGTGAGATCTCGGTATGTCTGTTGGGCTTGGGTTTGTTTGTGAGCTATCTCTAACGTATTAATCGTTTGAATCAGGTTTGTGATTTTGGCTTGGTGGGCTTTTTTCCGTGACGTTTTTAGGGCAATGAGTTTTCCTCTCATGACGCATTTGTGGGCCTCCCATTGTGTTAGTGGGGCCATTTCTCCGTTGTCGTTGTCTAGAAAAAAGTTGTGTATGGTTTGTCTAATGTCTTTGATGTCCTCTTCTGAGGTCAATAGAGATGAGTCTAGGCGCCATATCTTCGAAACGGTGTGAAGGTCAGGGAAGGTCAATGTCATTGTAATTGGGTGGTGGTCAGATAGGAGCATTGGTTCGATTGTCGCATGGGAGAGGAAAGGAAGGTCTGTCTGGGAAAGGAAGAGGTAATCAATTCTGGAATATCTGTTGTGGGGGGCGGAGAAGAATGTGTAGTCCTTTTCGTTTGGATGGAGAGTGCGCCATGTATCATGTAACATAAGGTCTTGGAATTGTAGCTTGATTTGGCGTAGGGTTTTGTATGGCAATGATGTGGTACCTGATGAGGTGTCCAGTATTGGGTATAGAGCTACATTAAAGTCCCCCCCGAGTATGGTTAGGCCGGCCAAAAAAACAGATAAAAGTTGGGAGATCTGTCTGAAGAAGCTGGATTGTGCAGAGTTAGGGCTGTAAATATTGGCCAGGGTTACAGGTCGACCTTGAATCTTGCCTTTTAAAAAGATGTATCTGCCTTCCTTGTCTATAAGCGAATCGGTGAGTTCCCACATTGCGGTTTTGGAGATCAGAATTGAAACCCCTTTAGTTTTTGCCTGTGGATTGGTAGAGTGGTAGGAATATGGGAACCATTGATTCGTGAGCTTGGGAATCTTGTCTGTGCGGAAATGGGTTTCCTGTAGGAAGACGATATTGGTTTTTAGTTTGTGCATCAAAGAGAGAACTTGGCTGCGTCTCTTTGGGATGTTGAGCCCCTTCACATTTAAGGATGTCACTTTTAGCGTGCTGTGTGTAGTGATAGGCTTGATGTGCGACATACTGTTTAGGGGGGGAGAGGCTTTGGGCAAGGCAGAGCGTCTGTTGGTTTTGTCTCTAAATAGCCTTAGGTGTGGCGAAGAGTAGTTTGTGAGAATATTGGAGCCTTATGAGGGAGGGTCAAATTAGCGATAGTAAGGTGGCGGAGACCGAGGAGATGGGGGTGGGAGTAGGGAAGACTAAGGAGAAGTAGGGAAAATGAGTGTGACTGGAGAAGGGAGAGGAAGATGTAGAGGAGGGGCAAGGCACTACGTATGGAGGGGAAGAGAGAGAGAGGGAAATGAGAGCAAGGACAATGAAGAAGAGGAAGAGAAGAGGACGAAAAAAAAAAAAATTTAAAAGGGAGAGGAGCAAGTGTTCCGGAGGTAAGGGAGGGTTCCAAGACCCCTCTTATGGGGTGTTGTGTTGTCCGGTGGAGGTCAACGGGAAATATGGGTTCCCGTTGTGTGGAAAGGTGAGAGGCGCCGGAGAGAACGGAGTTAATAGGTGAGTGTGGTCCTCTGGTCCTCAGAGGTATATGGATATTTGCTATGGGAGAACGAGCCATTGCAATATAGTAGTTAAGATGCGTGCTAAGGTTCAACCAGGGGGGCGCTAGGTTTTAGTGTGATATCGCGGTATAGATTAAGGTATCGTGTAACAGATGAGATCGGGGTCATTGGGGACAATGGACTACTTCAATTTATATTGAGAAGTGTCAACATTGGTGTTGTGAGGATTGAGAGTGGTTGTTCAGCGATTAATCGCATAAATGTTCGGTGTGAAACGAGAGAAGTCAGCTGTAAAAAAATTTTTTTTAACCTTGTTGCATTAATTTCACGTTTTACAGTTACCATGTGTACCCAACTATGATTGCAACATTTTCCCCTCCAGAATGGACCCCCGGCGTGTGTGGCTAAACCTCGGTCAGTTCGGGAAAGGGTTTCCTGAGAGATTGCTGTAGGAAAAGACTGTTTGCGCCTACCTGATTGTATGCTCGTCCGAGAGGCCATGAAGTAGGGCTTACCCCTTCAGCGGGGTGTAGGGATCATCCACACATGTCAGAGGTCCATCCGGGTTCTTCCGTTTAGCTGTTTAAAGAAAAGTATTATTAACTATGACGGATCTCTAATAAAAAAAGAGAACAAAAAATTATAACACAACACAACAATAAACTATAAAAGGAACTTAGGAAGCTTTTAAATGAGCCTAGCCATTTAGACATCATATATGCTAAAAAGGGAGGGATTTTGCAGTCTCCAATATAGCACATTGACAGTGAGCGATATATGATCATATAATAGTAATAACAATCACCGTTAGCAGGATTAATTACTTTCTTTGGGTTTTAACTCAGCTGGAGATTTTTTGGGGGTTAACTTTGTGTGTCACCAAGTGTATAGAGTGGGTGAGTCCACACAGAAACAAGGTTCGTCTGGGGGCTGCTAGGAGATAAAGGGTAGGTATTGGACGGTAATTTAGTGGATGTCCTAATTCGAAGACCTATTGTTCCCCTTGTTGACTGACTTCGGGGGGGGGGGGGTGATGGGGAGTGTGAGCAGATAGAGATGAGCTCTGCATAGTAGGGGGGAGTCAACTGGAGCTGGGTAAATAGAGAGTGGTTAATACTGGGCACTGAACCCACGTTCCATGTGGAATTGCCCTCCCTAGAGAGGGATTTACACTAACATCATTTAAGTTTAATGACCAGTCTTATTGCGGAAGATTTTGAATTCGTATACAAGGTCCTTATCTTGGAAATGTGCCTTTTGCGATTCATGGTAGGGAATAGAAATTGATCAGAGCAGATGGGAGTTGGATGAGGGGGTGGAAGGTGGAGGAGATGTGGAGGAAATAGTGACGAGGGGAGATTTTGTGGAGTAGTATGTGGTGGTCTTATAAATTTTTCCCCTCTCAGATCAATCGTGAATTATACTTGCGTGACAATGATCAAGCTGATAGTAGTTTGTCTGTGTTATAGAAGTCACAGTTGGTTGTCTCAGATGAAGGGGATCCGGAGTCGTGGTTGGTTCTTAGTTCGTGCATCGATTTTGTGTTGTGAAGAGAGGTGGGGGGCGATGTCTACGTGCGAGTATTCCTCAGGCTCCAGGTGGTGGGCTTCTGTCAAGAACAAAGAGAGGGGAGGGTATTGAACTAGTCAGTTGGGACATGAAGAAATTCCTCTTGGACATCAGGTTTCTGAATGTAGATAGTTGCGTTGTAGCGGGTTTAATTGCAGAAAATCTTGCTGGTTTATATGTTAGATAACTGGTTTGAGGGCTTCCGGTGTAAAATGACAGACGACAGGGAGCCGACTTATTATTCAGGGCCTCCACGACGGGGTCGTCTGTGAGCAGGAGATGCCGTGGGGCTATTGTTTGCAGAGTTCCTGGGTCTTGCGGACGTATTGGTCCTGGGCGAGTTGGATCTGCGTCTTCTGATGTGGAATTCATCACGTACTGGGATGGCATCCATGGAATTGGATCTTCTGAGATGAGGAGGTCTGAGAGATCTGTACCAATCAGGTAGCTCAATGCAAGGTATGTTCAGAGTTTCACAGAATGTGGAGATGTCTTCAGGCACCCTCAGATTGGCAGTACGCCCTTGTGCTGAAGCCGAGAGACAAAAAGGGAACTTCCAGCGATACTGAATTCCATTTGTGCGTAGTAAGTCCAGAAGGGGATGCAGATCTCTTCTGTTTTGGAGAGTAATGGGTGATAGATCTTGATAGATTTTTATCTCCATGCCTTGGCCTGATAGATTACGACGATCTCTGGCCCTGCGCAGGATTTCTTCTTTCAGCTTGAAGTTAACCAAGCAAAACACTACATCTCTGGGAGGATCTGTGTCTCTGCCTCTGGGCCTGAGAGCTCTGTGTAAGGGTTCACATTCAATGGGGGTCTCGGGGAGTCTGCCTAGCAGATCGTTGAATACGGCTACAGTTGCCTGGGCAAGTTGGGTATGATCGATTTCTCTGGCATGCCTCTTACCCGTATGTTCTGCCGTCTGCCGCGGTTATCCAGATCTTCCATATATCTATACAGGTCTCTGAGTTGGACATTGTGTGTCTGGGAGGAAGTCTGGAGCTGGTGGATGGCATTCTCATTGCAAGCTGTTGATTCCTCCATGTTCTCCATGTGGACCGTCATGGATTGGATGTCTCTCCTGAGGTCTGTGATCGCTGAAGCCAATGTGGCTTTAATGTCTTCTGCCACAGATCTCAAGTCCCCAATGTTTAGGGGCTGTTCTGCCACCAAATGAGATGTGGGTGACTGCTCCTGGTGTCTGCCAGAGGGGCTGAGGCTGGAGGAGCTCGCTGTGGAGGAGTAGGCCTGAGATGAAGCCGGGGCCTCGCGTGGCTGCGTCCGGAAAATCTCCGGTATGCTGCGGCTCGCCTGAGAGTCGGGTCTCCGCGGGGATCGGGATCGGGACGGGTTCCCCTTTGATTTCCCCATGTCAGCGGGTTTGAGTGGCTCTGTTAGGCTGATGAAATACCTCCTAGGACCGGAGCGCTGGGATCAAGCAGCCATCGGAGTCCGGCGCCAAACCACGCCCCCCCAAGAGAGAGTTTAAACTCAAGTACAATTCAGAAATACCTCAAAGACGTGAGTGCCAAAAGCCCCGGACTAGATAAGAAGCAAACAGGAACAAAAGAAAAAAAAAAGACCTGCTGAAACAAAAAGGGGAACAGGGGGAAAGCCCAGGGAGGATTTGGAGTTGGAGAGAGAGCCTGATTCCATGGACATGGAGGAGCAAAGAAATATTGCATCAATCCCAACTAAAACAGAAATGCTAGAAATGTTTTCCAAGTTAGAAAATTCTATAAAGTTAGAGATACTGAAATGTACGTTAGGATATGGGTCATTTGCTGCGTAGAGTAGAGGAGGCGGAGGAGGCGTCAGTAAGCCAGGCCAAAGAAATAATAGAATTAAAATCGCAAATGAAGAAAATGCAGAACGACTATCAGACTTTGACATATAAACTGGAAGAACAAGAAAACCAAAGTCGCCGCCAAAATCTGCAGATCAGATCCCTACTTGAACAACAGAATGAGGACCTGGCAAGCAAAATGAAAAAAATCTTTAACCCAATCCTGGGTAGACGGGAGGATGAGGCACTAAAGATAGAAAGGGTTCATAGGATTAGAAAACCTCCAAATCTGAGACAGGATATACCCAGAGATGTAATTATTAAGTTCCACTCATACGAAGATAAAGAAAAGATCTGGAAAAGACTTAGAGGAGCCCCTCCAGTCCGCTATGAGAGTTTGGAACTACAAATATTTTCCGACCTAGCGGCAGGAACTCTAGCCCGGAGAAAGCAGCTTAGACCACCGCTTGACCAACTAAGAAAGTCAAACATAAAGTACAGCTGGGGGTTTCCAACATCCCTGGTAGTACTAAAAGAGGGAAGATTGTTTAGGATGAGGTTCCTGGAAGACTTACAAGACTTTTGTGAAAACTTGGGCATTCCAGTCCCAGACATTTCTTGTTAAGAGTTATAAGTTTCTTAGTCCCCTGAGAGGACATTGAGAGGATTGTGTTTTTTTTTCTTTTCTTTTCTTTCTTTCCTCCCAGGGTTGACTTCTATCAGAATCATTGCGACACATATTAGGATTATTCTTGATGTTGGGTGGGGCGAGGGGGGATTGGGGGAGTGCTAAATAATTATAAATAAAATGTGGGGGTGAGGAGGGGGGTCTTGGGGAAAGATATGGCTTGATGGACCCGCCCGCCTCCGTCCATCCCCCCCTCCTGCTTTCTGCGGGTGGGGGGGCACTGGTGAGTGACCAGAGCCTCACCCTGGGTGAAGAAGCGCGCAGTATGGGATCAGTTTGGAGTCTCATCTGCGGGCTTAGGGCCAGATTGCAGCCAGGGAGGGTGGGAGGGAAATTGGGGAGAGTTGGAGTGGGATGGGGGGGAGTTGGGGTGGAAGGGTGGGGAGGGAGCTATATCCTGCAGGGGTGGTTTACAAATTTGCAGTAGAAGACGGAGCAGGCCATGCGGACTAAACCTCTCAATAAGATCAAAATAAATGACAGACTTAAATTTTTTATCCTATAATGTAAAGGGATTGAATTCTCCCGTTAAAAGACATAAAGTTTTAAGGGAACTCCAACAGTACCGAGTAGATGTGGCATTCCTCCAGGAGACCCACCTGGCCCTGGACACAAATATTAAACTACATTCTTCAGCATTACCTACCTGTTTTTATAGCGATACACCCATAAGGAGATCCAAGGGGGTAGCAATAGGGTTTTCAAGAAAATCTAAGTTTTCACTAACAGACAGACTGACGGACCCTGAAGGTCGTTATCTTTTTTTAAAGGGCAACCTAGGGAACAAAATGTTCACTCTAGCAAACGTCTACTGTCCGAATAAAAAACGACTGTATTTCTAAAGCAGGTATTAGACAAACTGACGGAGTTTAAGATTGGGGAGGTGGTATTGGCAGGGGACTTTAATTTTTTTATAGATCCCTCTGTGGACAGTACGTCCCGGGCACAGGGGACAAATAAAGTCCAACTAAAAGCGATCAGGTGCCAGCTGCATCAATGCCAAATTATGAACGTGTGGACAGTGCAGCATGCCAAAGTAAACGATTACACCTTCTTCTCCCCTGTGCACGGGACGTATTCAAGACTGGATTGCATCATGACCGTCCATAGTCTATTGAACTTTGTGGAGGAAACCAGAATAGAAATCAACACACTTTCTGACCACTCTCCAATTTCAATGAGGATTAGGATACCGGGGCTCCAAAGACAACCATTCTCATGGAAGCTAAACGAAAACTTATTCATGACAAGAAAGTGTTAGAAATGGTGCAGAAAGAAATCAAACTCTTTTGTAGGGTCAACAACACAGGGGAAGTCGCATCTTCTACTATCTGGGAGGCGCACAAAGCGTATATCAGGGGGGTCCTCATCTCCCTCAGGGTGGGGGTAAAAAAAAGAGAAAAGAAAAAAGGGAAAAACTTATAGAGGAAATATACACACTAGAACAAAAACATAAAAAATATAAGGGACAACACCAGGACAGCCTCCACCAGCTGGCCATCAAGAGGGAGGAGCTAAGGGACATCATGGAACAGGACTCAAGAAGGGCCTTAAGCAAAATAACAAACAACAGATATTTCTGGGGTAACAAATCAAGCAAGTATCTTGCAAGGATACTGAAAAAGAAAAGAGACCTAAATTTTATCGAGAAAATACAAAATAAAAAAGGGGAGGTAGTCTCTACAACTAAAGAGATAGCGGAAGAATTTAGGAATCATTATGAAGCCCTGTACACGGTAGGATTAAAGGAAGCATCGGGACAAATAGAGGACAGGAAGGCGGAAGAATTCTTGAGCAGAGCAGGGGTGGCAGGGCTGTCTGAGGAGGAGAGAGTGGTCTTGGATAGACCTCTAACTGAAGATGAAATTTATGCCGCATTAAAGGACTCGCCCTTGGGAAAAAGCCCGGGCCCAGATGGGTTTACTACTCTTTACTTGAAACAATATAAACGCACATTGGTACCTAGGCTCTGCCATTATTGGAATGACCTGGGTGCAAACTGTATAATGGGGGGGGAGACTCTGTCTGCACCCATTACTTTGATACTAAAAGAAGGAAAGAATGAGATGTTGTGTTCTAGTTACAGACCCATTGCCCTATTAAACGCGGACACCAAGTTATATGCCAAGGTTCTAGCGGGTAGGTTGAAGGGTAAAATTACTACCCTGGTACACCCAGACCAGGTGGGTTTTATACCGGGGAGAGAGGGCAAGGATAACAGAGTGCGATCTCTGCTCCTCTTAGAGTCCATTAAAGCTGGTGGGCCCCCAGCTCTATTCCTATCGATGGATGCCGAAAAAGCATTCGACAGGGTAGACTGGGGGCTCATGATAAAAACACTGGAAGCAATGGGAGTCGGTCCAAGATTCATTTCATGGGTGAAAATTCTATATAACCACCCCCTGGCATTTGTGAAAGTCAATGGGGTCCTTTCGAGCTCCTTCAGGATGGAGAATGGCACCAGGCCCATTGTCCCCCCTACTATTCGTATTAACCCTGGAACCTTTGCTGGCTTCTATTCGGAAAACTCAGACTGTAGCGGTGTAAAGATAGGAACAGAGGAACATAAACTAGTGGCGTTTGCCGATGATGTTCTTTTCTATATTTCTAACCCTAGGATTACAATTCCGAATTTGCTGCAGATTTTAAAAAGATATGGGGATATATCAAACTTCAAGATAAATCTCAGTAAATCAGAAGTTCTAAATATCAATATTGATAAGCAGGAAGAAGAAAGACTTTCAAGGGAATTTCACTTTCCCTGGAAAAGGAATATAAAATATTTGGGAGTTAAATTATCTAATTCTCTGAAGAAAATGTATTTTATCAACTACTTACCACTCTTAGATGAAATTAAGAAAGAGATAAAAAGAATGTCAATGCGTCCCCTCTCCTGGCTTGGCCGCATTAACACAGTAAAAATGGTGTTGGCTCCGAAAATACTCTATAAATTCCAGATGCTTCCGCTTCCACTCCCACAGTCATATATGAGATCCCTCCGAGGCCTAATTGCGAGGTTTGTCTGGCGTGGCAAAAAGCCATGAATTGCACATTCAGTTATGATTAGAGGGAGAAAACAAGGAGGACTAGCTCTTCCGGATTTCAATAGATATTATATCTCAGTAACACTCTCACGGGTTATGGAATGGGCAATGGAGGCCTCGGAAAAAAGATGGGTCAATATTGAAAATAGCATGAGTAACACACACTTAGGTCACATTATATGGAACCCTCCAAAATATAGAATATTTAGCACAAAAACATCGGTTTTATCACTAAACACTTTCACATTTTGGGATCAGATTCATACACAAAATAAATGGCTTTATAATTCACCTTCAATTTATTTAAAGGACAATACATTTTTGAACCAGGGATGAGGGAGGTGGGAGGGAATTGGATAAAGAATGGTAACACTCAAGTAAAGGATTTAATTAGAGAAGGAAAAATGCGCACGTATCACGATCAGAAATCTGAGACAGATCTTATGGTGATTCATACATGGCGGTACATCCAGCTGAAGCTTTTTTTTTTAGAAACTTCCTAAGCCGATTAGAGGTGAAGAAGAGTATAGGCCATTAGAGCAGCTCTGTTGCAGAGAAAAATCAAGAAATACTATATCTCAACTCTATAAAATCTTAGTGTCCAAAGAGGAACTGGATTTGCCCCCTTATATCAAAAAATGGGAAAGGGAATTAGGGACACAATGTAGTAAACACAGGCTAGGAAATATTTTGAAAATGGTACATGGTTCGTCAGTTGATATTAAGAGGACAGAAACAAATTTTAAATGCTTAGCAGGGTGGTATGCTACACCAGACAAAATTAGCAAATTCCAACCGGATAAATCTATGAGATGCTGGAGAGGGTGTACAAATATAGGAACGATGGCTCATATACGGTGGGAGTGTCCCATCATCAAAACATATTGGAAGAAAATTATTCAATTGATTAAGGAAATTACTAATAAAACCATATCGGATGACCCATGGACATGCCTATTCCATGGGACAGAGGAGCCAATGAAGCAATATCAAGCATCTATCGTTCCTATATTATTGGACGCTGCTAAGTGCCAGATCCCAAGAAAATGGTTGGAACCTGAGAGTCCTAAAACGCGAGTGGCTCTTCTTTGTAAATGAAATCTAATAATATTGAGTGTTTGCATGGCTCTGGACTGGATCTAGATGAGGGGACTGTGCGACCAGACAAATGGACAGGGTGGCGGAGTTTTAAAAATATGTGGAGCTATGTTGAGGAGGTCATTAGCTAAAGCCCATTGGGCTACAATGTAGGTAATTTCCAAAGGAAATTTGGCTCTTCCGCATGTACAGCGGAAACCCCTGCAGGATGGGGGTGGGTTAATTGTGTAAGGGTTTTTTTTTTTTTTTTTTTGTAGAAGTACTTATACAGAATGTATGCTAATGTACATTTTTAGTCTTTGTAACTATAAAAAACATAAATAAAGAATTAAAAAAAAAAAAAAAGACTTCTGGTGGTGTACACAACACCGTTCACCCCTAGTGCAGTTGCTACTACTTTTCTGGTGGTGTACACGATACAGTACACCCATAGTTGTTATTACACTTCTGTTAGTGTACACTGTACCGCTTACCCCTAGTGCAGTTGCTACTACTTTTCTGGTGGTGTACACAGTACACAATACATACAGTACACCCATAGTTGTTATTACACTTTTGTTGGTGTACACAGTACCATGCACCTGTAGTGCAGTTGCTAGTGCTACTATTTTTCTGGTGGTGTACACAGTACACAATACATACAGTGCACCCATAGTTATTATCAAACTTCTGTTGGTGTACACAGTACCGTGTACCCTTAGTGCAGTTACTACTTTCCTGGTGGTGTACACAATACATACAGTGCACCCATAGTTGTTATTACACTTCTGTTGGTGTACACAGTACCATGCACCCCTAGTGCAGTTACTACTACTTTTCTGGTGGTGTACACAGTACACAATACATACAGTGCACCCATAGTTGTTATTACACTTCTGTTGGTGTACACAGTACACAGTACCATGCACCCCTAGTGCAGTTGCTACTATTTTTCTGGTGGTGTACACAGTACACAATACATACAGTGCACCCATAGTTGTTATTACACTTCTGTTGGTGTACACAGTACCGTGCACCCCTAGTGCAGTTGCTACTAATTTTCTGGTGGTGTGCACAGTACACAATACATACAGTGCACCCATAGTTGTTATTAAACTTCTGTTGGTGTACACAGTATCGTGCATCCCTAGTGCAGTTGCTACTACTTTCCTGGTGGTGTACGCAATACATACAGTGCACCCATAGTTGTTATTACACTTCTGTTGGTGTATACAGTACCGTGCACCCATAGTGAAGTTGCTACTACTTTTCTGGTGGTGTACACAGTACACAATACATACAGTGCACCCATAGTTGTTATTACACTTCTGTTGGTGTACACAGTACACAATACATACAGTGCACCCATAGTTGTTATTACACTTCTGTTGGTGTACACAGTACCGTGCACCCCTAGTGCAGTTGCTACTACTTTTCTGGTGGTGTACACAGTACACAATACATACAGTACACCCATTGTTGTTATTACACTTCTGTTGGTGTACACAGTATCGTGCACCCCTAGTGTACTTGCTACTACTTTTCTGGTGGTGTACACAGTACACAATACATACAGTGCACCCATAGTTGTCATTAAACTTATGTTGGTGTACACAGTACCGCGCACCCCTAGTGCAGTTCCTACTACTTTCCTATTGGTTTACACAATACATACAGTGCACCCATAGTTGTTATTACACTTCTGTTGGTGTGCACAGTACCGTGCACCCATAGTACAGTTGTTACTACTTTTCTGGTGGTGTACACAGTACACAATACATACAGTGCACCCATATTTGTTATTAAACTTCTGTTGGTGTACACAGTACCGTGCACCCCTAGTGCGGTTGCTGCTACTTTCCTGGTGGTGCACACAATACATACAGTGCACCCATGGTTGTTATTACACTTCTGTTGGTGTACACAGTACCGTGCACCCCTAGTGCAGTTGCTACTACTTTTCTGGTGGTATACACAGTACACAATACTTACAGTACACCCATAGTTTTTATTACACTTCTGTTGGTGTACACAGTACTGTGCACCCTTAGTGCACTTGTTAGTACTTTTCTGGTGGTGTACACAGTACACAATACAGTGTAGTGTGGTTTTGCTAAACAAAATTTACAGCATGTCTGGAAGGCCACCAAGGAGAGGCAGATACTCACAGGCCATTAAAAGAGGGCAAGCGGACTCTGTGTCTACAGTCAACAGTGCTGGTTGTGGACACAGTGCATCCTCAGCACGTGGCCGTGGGGCATGCTTGTCCGTTTTTTCTGCAGCTGGCCGTGTTATTGAGCCACAACATGCAAAAGAGTTGGTGGAATGGATAACAAAGCCCTCTTCATCCTCCTCATCCCCTGTCACCCAGGCTCAGAGTAGTTTGCCTGCCAATGCAGCTGCCAAAGTGGCCTATTCCATCAGCTCCATGTCAACAGTCACTCCTTCCCTAGCCCCATCATCATGCACGGAGGAGTCCCCCAAAGGATTCGACCACAGTGTCGGGTACATGCTGCAGGAGGATGCGCAGCAATTTGAAGGCTCCGATGATGGTACCCAGATTGAGGAAGAGAGTAATGTGAGCCTAGAGAGAGGGGGTGCCCAAGAAAGTCAAGAAACTGGCAGTCATGTTCCCCGAGCTGCAGCATACTGCCAAGTTTGCTCCAGTGACGAGGAGGGAGGGGATGATGAGGTCACTGACTCTACTTGGGTGCCTGATAGAAGAGAGAAGGAGGAGGAGGCACATCTTCAACGAGGCAGGATGCCCTTTCAGGGGGCAACTTAAGGGCAGCCACCCTATTGCATCACACTGCAGAGCAAAGCAGGTGCAAGACGCTGCTGACTCCCCACATATTTTGAAAAGTTCTTTGGTGTGGGCCTTTTTTGACACGTGTGCAGCAGATCGCACCATTGCTGTTTGCAACATATGTCTGAAGCGTATCGAGCGTGGCCAAAACAGCAGCCACTTGGGCACCACATGCTTGACCAGACATATGACGACCTCCCATGCAGTCCGTTGGCAACAGCACCTAAAAGACCCACATCAAAGAACAAGGCGGACCTCTCCTTGCTCCTCATCAGCTGGGATCTCTAACCCCACTATACCTCCAGTCCTCTCAGAAACCTGCACTGAGAGGAATGAAGGTATAGAAATAGGTGTCTCATGTACTTGCGGCCAATCTGCTAGCAGTACACCAACATCGGATTTTAGCAGGCAAATTTCCCTACCCCAGTTGCTAAACTATCAAAAGAAATTCGGTCCCAGCCATCCACATGCTCAGCGTCTGAATGCTAGCACTGCAACTGCTGCCTTTTCAGCTGGTAGACTCTGCCCCCTTTCATGAATTTGTGAAATGTGCGGTACCTCAGAATAAATATAGACTTCTCCAAAATTAGTGTGAAAAGGTTGCCATCATCCCACAACAGTGAAAAATAGGAACCTCATATGATTGGGATTTTTGAGGCAACAAAAGATAGAAATATTTAAAAATTGAATAAATTTTATTTATACAAAAATAGTTAAAAAATAGTTGGACACAAAAGAATATACATTTATAAAGAATAAATAAATATGATACACTACAAAAGTGGCAAAAAAATCATATAATCCGACGCGTTTCAAAATGATTAGATTTCTTCTTCAGGGATAAGTTTTTGCCATTGTCTGAAAGGCACAAAAATGAACATAAATATACATATTTATATATTTGGAATACCAACAAAGAATATGTATAAAAAGGCTTACAATAATCATGATACACCCAGCGAATTCTCAGCGTGTCACTCCAAAAACTCCCATCCAGTCGATAAACGGTCTTTTAATCGTGCAAAGGAGCCCCCAGATACTGAGATCCAAAAAGAGACGCCAAATTACCCCAGGCAACAAAAAGACGCTAGGGGGAAGGGGGATGTGGAATCTGAAAAAACATATGCTATCAGTAAGGGAGATATAACCTCTGTGGGAAAAAAAAAAAAAAAAACAACCCAAACCAACCTTACATAGAAGATGCAGGATTGTATGTCTTCAAGTGCGAAAAAATTCAGTATGCAGTAGAAAAAGAAGAATGCCCTTCCTGGAGAAGGAGGGAAAAAGAAAAAAATACAAAAAATAAGAGAATACATACAAATGAAAAAAAAAAAAAAAAAAAACAGTTATGTCCAGATATCCTATTGGACTTAACTCAAAAGGGGACTGAATCTAATATATTGAAAAAAAATGTATATATAACCAGTAAGTAATATATAAATATCAATCAATGAAGTCGCATGAAAGCACTAAAGCCAAAGGGTACCGTGAAGAAAAGGAATTTGCCCCAAAGGGGGGAAGTTTCAATCTTCAAATAATTAAAAGAGTGGTATATAATGAGTGACAAAAATCTATTGGCCATGCAATCAATGGCCAAAAAGCAGCCATATAGAAGAGACTCCATACAATAATAAATGTAACTGACTCCCCAGACAATATCCACCAATAAGGATAAGTCTAGAGAGGAAGGGCAATTAAAGATAGAATATATAGATCAGTCAAAAAATAATAATGATTAAATAATAATAATAACTTACCACAGTTTTAAAGCATATTGCCTGGGATAAACACAAGCAAATCCAGAGTCCAAAACGGGTTCCGGAGGGACAAAGATCCGCCCGAGCCCAGGCACGAACCCAATCCCAGCAACAAACAACAGGGAAATGACGCTGGTGGCTCAGGGGCTCCCGGCGTTCTCCTTATGAGTCAGTGCTAATGAGTTAATTGAACGAGCGTGGGGAGATGACACCGCCCCCTCCAACGCCAGAGACCGGAAGGACGCAGAGACATACACTGCTGACACCGACAGAAAGCCCGTGCGTCAGGACGTGAGGGGAGGCAGGCCGGCACTCCGCCCCGCCCCCCCAGAGTCGTCCATGATCAAAGGGACGCAAAAAACGAGGGACATAGATTGCTAACGCTGCTGGAAAGGCGTCCAAAGCCAGATCTTGGAGGAGGCAAAAAACCCCCCCAAAACCAGATCCGCGCATGATCGGGGGCACGTCCAAAAACAGTTGCCACCCCAGTAAATCAAGGTTCAAAATACGGTGTACCGCACGGTCTCTGCTAAAAATAGGATTAGATAGGTAGCTCAAGAAAAACCATAGATAACTAACTGGACATGTGGGAAAAAGAAAGTACCCCATATTCAGTATTCAAGCCGAGACTCATTTAGAGGAAAAAATCCAAAAAAGGATAAATCCTCAGAGGGAGAACAAAAAGCCCCCGACACAGGAAAATCCATCATATGCCAGAGGATGACATCATATAAACGCCTCGAATGGCAATGGAAAGAAGGGGGCCTCCAAACCGAAGTTCGGGCCCCCCCTGTGTCGGGTGCACGATATGACCACAGATCCGAATGAGGGTAATTGGAGGGCCGCCTGAGAAACAAACATATCATGAAAATTGGAGCAAAAAATACCTAAAAGTACAAATAAATACATAAACAAATCATGAGAAATATCATGGACAGGACTGAGAGTTCTTTGAACCGGCCCATGAACTATCATTATATAAAACAAGAACAAGAAAAAAATTTTTTATATAAAGGTCATAAACAAAAATATACCCCAATAGACATTATCATTTCATATGCTGATCCATAAGCTATATACAGTGTGAAAGAATAGACAGGAAGGGGAAGAGAGGAGGGGAGAAAAAGGAAAGAAAATTAAACCATAAATGTGGATAGAAGGCATAAGAGATTATATTCAGTCTGTTTTACCAGAACTAAAACCTTCCAAAAAAGGTCTAAAGCTTTCTGCCTCATTTAGGCCTGGCGGGGTGGTGGCATCCAGATGTCTTATCCAACGCATTTCGCGTTGTAGGAGGGTTTTGTTCCAATCACCCCCTCGCAGGGGGACATGGATACGATCAACCACCGTGAAGTTCACAGATGGCATCCTGTATCCATGTCCCCTGGCTACATGTCTGCCGAGGGGGAGATACAAGTTGCCAATCTGCATACTCAGCAGGTGTTTGCTGACGTGTTGTCTAAATTCTTGGCGGGTTTTGCCAATATAAAAGGCCCCGCATTGGCATTGCACCAAGTATACTACCCCTCGGGTTTGGCAGTTGGCGAAATGTTTTAACTGAAAGCGTTCCCCATTGGGTAGTAGGAATGAAGTCCTCTTCCCAATAACGTTGCAAAAGGAACAAGTGCCACAGGGGAAGGTCCCCCATGTTTTGCAGGGGTCTCCTCTTTGGTTCCCCTTATATTCGCTTTGGGTAAGTAAATCAGCTAAGGAGCCTGCCTTCCGGAAGGTAATCTGTGGTTTTGCGGTTAACAGACTTCCCAAAACTGGGTCATCGGTCAAAATTGACCAGTGTTTTGTAAGAATTCTTCTTATAGAACTATGCTCATTGGAGTAGCGTAGAATAATCCTGGTTGTATCGTCGGATTTACGAGTTTTGGTCCCAAAAATTAGAGCATGTCTATCTTGATTTTTGACACGATTAAACGCCTTTTTCAAGGAAGATTTAGTGTATCCCCTTATAAGTAATCTTTTGCTGAGTTTGTCCGCCTCACACTGGAAAGTTTCCATAGTAGTACAATTGCGTTTTAATCTTAAGAACTGACTAAAGGGTATAGATTTTTTCAAAGGTTCCGGGTGGAAACTGTCAGCATGCAAAAGGGTATTGCCGGCAGTTTCCTTCCTATACAGTTTGCTGGCAACTTGACCATTCTTGTCCTTATAGATGGTAACGTCTAAAAAATTAATTTGTTGGTGGTCATAGGACATAGTGAAGAAAAGATTCATGGCATTGTGTGCGGTACCTCAGTGGCAGGTTCCCAAATGCCATTTCTTTTCATGGAAGGCCATTCCAGCTCTCTACCAGCATGTGGAAGGCAATGTCTTGGCCTCGTTGGACAGGGTCAGCAGTAAGTTGCATGTTACTGCTGACTCATGGTCCAGCAGGCATGGACAGGGACGTTACCTTTCTTTCACGGCACACTGGGTAACTCTGCTGGCAGCTGGGAAGGATGCAGGACAGGGTTCAGTATTGTTGGAGCTTGTTCCGCCACCACGCCTCCAAAATGCTAGTGGGGATTCTGCCACAGCTCTCTCCTCCACTCCCTCCTCTTCTTCTTCCTCTATGGCCTCTTCCTCTACAGATTTCTCCTTTGAACCAGAGGTGCTCTGTAGGCATTTAAGGGGCTACGCAAGCACTCAGGCAAAAAGATGCCATGCGGTGCTTGAGTTGGTCTGCTTAGGGGACAGGAGCCACACTGGGGCAGAGATTCTGTTAGCTCTGCAGGGGCTGGCTCAGAGGTGGTTGACGCCATGCCAGCTTCAGCCAGAAATGGTTGTATGTGACAATGGTACCAACCTCCTCTCCGCCCTCCAACAGGGACACTTGACCCATGTTCCCTATTTGGCTCACGTCCTGAATTTGGTGGTGCAGCGGTTCTTGAGCAGGTACCCTGGCTTGCTGCATCTCCTATTGCAGGCCAGGAAAGTCTGTGGTCATTTCCGCCATATATAATCATATAATGCCAGTGCTCGGCTGGCTGACATTCAAAGAGAATGCAACCTGCCCAAGAACCGTCTCATTTGTGACATGCCCACCAGGTGGAACTCAACAATGACAATGTTGCAGTGGCTGCACACGCAGCAGAGGGCCATCAATGAGTACCTGTGTGAGTATGGCACCAGGACAGGGTCGGGGAGCTTGGCTTTTTTTCGCCACGCCAGTGGCTACTGATTAAGGATGCATGCATTGTCCTGTCACCATTTGAGGAGGCCAAGAGGATGGTGAGCAGTGACAGTGGTGAGCAGTGACAGTGCATGCATCAGTGATACTGTCCCTCTTTTCTTCCTGTTGGAGGACAAGCTTTGTGGAATAATGGACAGAGCACTTGAGGCAGAACAGTGGGAGGAAGAGGAGGAATTCCTTACCTCTCAAGGCCCTTTTATTCAGATACTAGTATTCCTGCAGGTCCGTCAATCACATGGGAAGAAGAAGAGGAGGAGGATTGTGTCAGCATGGAGGTGGAGGATAACACTCAGCATCAGCAGCAGTCTACAAGGGATCATTTGCAGTCCCCAGAAACCAGAGTGACCCAGAGGACTCAGGATCGAATGCCTCTGCAAACTTACGCTGCATGGCCTCTCTGATCCTGCAAAGCCTGCAAAAGCACCCTAGGATTCGTGGTATCAAGGAGAAGGATCATTACTGGCTGGCAACCCTTCTTAAGTTGGAAAACTTATACAGCCTTCGCAGAGGGAGCAGAGGATGAAACATCTTCGGGAGGCCTTGCGGAAAGGTTTGTACAATGCGTTTCCAGTGTCTGAATTACATGGTGCAGGAATATCTAGGGACAAGATCAAACTTGGAGACCTTTCCACCAGAAAATCCACTGGGTTGCTAGGTCTTGAGGATTGGCCACTGGCCAGAGCTTGCTCAATATGCAATTGAGCTACTGGCCTGTCCTGCATCCAGTGTTCTTTCTGAATGCACATTCAGTGCTGCTGGAGGCTTTGTAACCGATCACAGAGTGCACCTGTCCACAGACTCTGTTGATTGGCTCACATTCATAAAAATGAATCAGTCTTATATTACCAGCTACCAAGCACCTGATGCTGATGTAACCGATTGATTTTTCTACGGATGTGGGATCCCTTGAAGACTGCATATGCTGAGTGACTATCCTATTATGCTGAGTGACTATCCTATTCCTCCTCAATCTTCATGATGATAGCTTCTAGGAATATTTTCGGTTCAGGGCACCACCACCACTGCCTAAGGCCCAATTTTTCTGCCCCTGTTTAACAGGGGCACGTAATTACAATTTTTGATCTAATATTTCACAGCAGGGTCTGTTCCTATGCTCAACAAAAGTATCTGTGAGGCTTTACAGTGTTGTACTACCACCACCACCATCACTGGCTAAGGCCCAATTTTTATGCCCCTTTTTAACAGGGGCACGTAATTACAATTCTTGATATAATATTTCACAGCAGGGCCCATTCCAAGCTCCAAGACACACAGCGGGAGATGCCCGCAGCCTGTGTAATCCAGGCACAGGCACTGACTACAGTGAGGCTGCAATTATGAGCACAGCGAGACTGCATTATGGGCACGGTGAGGCTGCGATTACGGGCACGGTGAGACAGCATTATGATCACGGTGAGGCTGCGATTATAGGCATGGCGAGGCTGCGATTATGGGCACGGTGAGACAGCATTATGGGCACTGTGAGGCTGCGATTATGGGAACGGTGAGACTGCATTATGGGAACGGTGAGGCTGCAATTATGGCCACGGTAAGTTTGAGATAATGGGCAGGGTGAGACTGCATTATGGGAACGGTGAGGCTGCAATTATGGCCACGGTAAGTTTGAGATTATGGGCAGGGTGAGACTGCATTATGGGCATGGTAAGGCTGCGATTATGGGCACGGTGAGGCTGCAATTATGGGCACGGTAAGGCTGAGATTATGGGCACAGTGAGGCTGAGTTTGTGACGTCCTAGCCATGGCCCGCTATGTCTGGCTTCGGCCGTTGCCATAACAATGGTGCTAAAGTTGGATCTGTATGTGCGTTATAATTAATCGAAATTAGTCGATTAATCGATTTAAAAAAAAATCGATTAATCGAACACAAAAATTTTAATCAGTAACAGCCCTACAATATACTGATATCAAGGTCTCACCTTGAGGCCTGCGAGTTATGAAGGACTGTCCCATTTTTTTGGACGAGGACAGTACAAAAGAATGGGCCAGTATCGCAGAATTCTGCACTATAAAATGGATGGGAATACTAATTTCTCACAGAACCAACAGGTTTAATAAACTTATCCAGCAAGTTAAAACTATTATAGGAGAAATCTCTAGCTATGCTGTTCATATTCCACAGTTATGGTTAGAGATACTTAAGAAAAACACTAAAAAGGATGAGAATGATCTCATCAATATGAAAATGGGGAAATTCAAATGTGATATTGATGATTACAATTCTAATAAGGTTTTTTCATGGAATAAAAAGAACACTCATAACCCCATTCATACACTATCCACCTTTCCAGTTTCTCACCCATCTAATCATAGAAGATGCGATCTTCTAGTTATCCCATCCTCCCTTTGATGGACATTCAACCTTACAGCAATATTGTCCCTGTCAGACACCAGAAGGACAATTCAATTTCTCATGATTCCCACCATTTTTCCTCACATCCTCTAAGAAACTTCAACACCCCCAGTCACTATCATAAGAATAAAAAGAAAACCTACGCTAATAATAAGAATGATGAATTAATTAATGCTCTCAGTCAGTACTATAACAGATCATCAAGTTCATCACAAGTTTTGCGACCTACTCTCTCCAAAACATCGACTATTTCAGCACTTGGCCCTTTAGCCCCTGATTGTTCTAGTAATATCTCCATCACCACCACCGTCCTCTCTACTAGTTCAAAACAAGCTGACCAACTTCTTCCGTTACTATCGAGTGCACACCCATAGAACCTATGGAACATTCAGAGGAGATTTCATTGCCTTCTAGTGCTACACCACTTATCATCTGTACCAGCAATATACCTTCCTTGGCAGGTTGCTCTACATCTTCTTTTTTAGTGCCCAGTCCTCCCCTGGCCTCAATCTCCAGAAAAACAAAGCTCACAGAAGAGGCTGCAGAGGAGGACGAACTAGAAAACAACGTAAATGTGCTGAAACACCCAAAATGATAAAAATATTTAATTTGTCTTCCCATACCCTGTCCCCTGCAGATACTTCTCTCCTGAGTCATGGACTTAATTTTGCCCCTATGAACAAACCCAACCCCTTTGTTCTTTTCAAAGACCTCAATAGTTACATACATAACCTCACTCTCAAGAGGCATTTTCATATCAAAAAAGAGAAACATAAAAATAAAAATATTTCCAGTGACCCCAAAGCCATTCCTTACACTGAACCCTTAACAGCTCCATATGAACTCAATTCAGAGTCTTTTGATTTTGATATTGATTATTTTGATGTATCAAATAGTGATAATGTGACATCAAGAATGCTCACACAGCATCTAGGACTATCCCCCCCAATTGTTCATTCTACATTAAGACCCAAGTCTATCTTTTTTTCCACACAATCTAAGGGCCCATATATAGAAAGCTTCTATAGAGTTGTCTATGCAGATCTATTAAAATTGTGTGACTCCACCTCCACTTCCAAATCTAATAATCTCTCAGCCTCTGAAATCAAAGAACTTGACCATCTCATACATGCAGAAGATCCGGTGATAAAGTCAGGTGGGATAGTACTCCCGAATAGGTCTGACTATCTGAGGGAATCCCATAGACTTCTCTCAGATCAAGCTACATATGTAAAACTCACTAGGGACCCTATGGCAGAATTTGCACAAGAAGCTGATATACTGATCTCTACCACCATTAAAGAAGGTATTATTACCAAAACGGAGAGCTATTTTTTGCAAAAGACCTTCTACCAAATACCTTATTTTTACCATCTGCCGAAGATTCATAAAAGCCTACAGCATCCTCCTGGCAGACCAATTGTAGCGGCTATGGACAGCGTTACTACTGGTTTTAGCTTGTACATAGATCAGTTTCTACAACCAATAGTTGCAATCATATATTCACGATGGAACACATCTATTAGAACTTTTGTCCCCCTACAGATGGGAGCCCACTTATGTTTGGCTCTTGCTTGACGTCTGTTCCCTTTACACCTTTATCCCCCACACCTTTGGACTTATGGCATTGGAGCAACTCCTATCCACGGACCATTGTAGAAGCTACAAGATTTTGTCTGATGCATAATTACTTCACTTTTGATGGAGAATATTACCAACAAATACAAGCATGGCAATGGGGGCCAACTTTGCCCCCTTGTATGCTAATCTGGCCATGGGCTTCTCTGAAACTAACTATATTTATAAAAATAATCCCTTTGCAGCTAATATAATCTTTTTTGGAAGGTATATTGATGATTTGATTATCATTTGGGATGGTGCCCCTGATCTTATTGCCTCTTTCGTCCAACATTGTAGTGATAATCCCTATGGGCTATCATTCACATCAGTTACCGATCCAGCCACCATGGCATTTTTGGATTTGGAGTTGGGACATGATGGTCAAACCATCATCTCTAAAAATTACATTAAACCAACAGCGGGTAACTCTTACCTGCATTTCAAGAGTTGTCACTTCCCTAAATGGATCACCAATATCCCAAAAGGTCAATTCTGTCGTCTTTGACAGAACTGTACCAAAGACTCTGATCACGTTGAACTCAGTACAACCTTAAAAAGAAAGTTTCTTGACAAAAAGTACCCTGAAACTTTAGTTGAAGAAGTCTATGAATACTATCTTCATGGCAAACCTGCTAAAACTAGTCAACCTCCGAAGGATTGCACCAGTAGGTTGGTAACTACTTTCCACAATAAACATAAAAATATGGAGAGGATATTGTGTAAACATTGGGACATCTTACAGCAGGACCCTCATCTGAAAACTACCCTTCCTGCCCATCCTAAAGTCACGTACTGCAGAGCCCCAATTTGAAAAATAAAATTGCCCCGAGCAAAGTTATATCCATTGTAGCCTCACCCATTGTAGCTGTACCTATACTAATACCCTTGGTAGGCATGTACCAATGCCGAAAGGCCTTATGTAAAGCTTGTCATTTTGTCCAGCATGGACAAAAGTCTTTTACCACCAAGGGCAAATCTTACATGCTGAAGACATTTTTCAACTGTTTGTCAGACTTTGTTGTCTATGGCCTGAGTTGCCCTTGTGGGCTGATGTATGTAGGCCGGACAATTAGGGCTCTAAGACAGAGGTTTGGCGAGCATAGAAGGTTCATCGAGGAAGGTACTGACCCTCATAGTGTTCCAAGACACTTCGCCATGGCCCATCAAAGCTCTACTGTAGGTCTCAAGGTCTGGGTTATTGAACAGATCCCTAAATCTCTCCCTGCAGCTGAAAGATTTAAGAAGCTTTGCGCCCGAGAGACCTATTGGATCTATACCCTGGATGTACTCTCGCCAGGAGGTATTAATGAGAGTATTGAGATTGCTACCATCTTGTAAACCTACCCACCCCTAATGAATTTTCTGATTGAGGTTGTTTTTGTACATATATTCTCCCCTCTTTGTCTCCATTTCCAACTAACCATCTACATCTACATCTGCAGGTCTGTTTCTCTTGATTCCTTCTTTCTCATGGGGGTGGCAGGTTGTCTTTGTAAGTATGGTCATGACAATAACCCTTATGTAATTTTAATATCAGTATTTTTAAGATCATTATTTGTTAAAATAAGTATTTTTTAATATCAAGATTAGACATTCATTCAGAAGTCTTTTATATTTACATATATAGATTTTTTATATCTTCTACATTATCTCTATACATATTTCATACAAATTGTATCTTTTTTGTGTGTGGTAGAGGTATGCCATATACTTATGCATAACCACCGATAATTACTTGTTCCATACCCAATGTATTAGTATATATGTATACCTATATACTTCCTCTTATATCCACAGTATCCACAACATATGTCGGTTTTTGTTTTATCCCTCCTTCCCCCTCTTATTGCATATCCTTCTGTCCTTTCTCAATTATATTTGTTTATCCATTTTTACTCTTGAAAATTAATAATGTGTCTTTTTCTAGCTCTCTATTTATACATATACACTTATTATTGTATCATTATTTCTCATTGTTGAGCCATATATCCACTATTGTAGTGTAACATTGCTGACACAGCGCCATCTGTAGCCTTGCATATGTTTTTAGATCTATCACAGTTTTTTCGCCCTGGCCACTTCCCCCCGTTAGATTCTTATGGCATCTATCATTGTATTGTAATATACCATTGCTGACACAGCGCCATTTATAGCTTTGTTTAGACCTATCACAGTGGGTCTCGCCTTGGCCACTCCCCCTCCATTAGATTCTTATGGCTCTGACTATCATCCATCTGCAGCTTGATGAAGGAGCGTGGCTGTCATGTCATTGCAGCCTGTTTGCTCTTGAAACGCGTCGCTTGCCAGTGACGTCATCTCTCCTTGCCCCTTTCCATTTGCACTCCAGGCCTCATTTTGAGTTTGGTTTTCACCGCGGCCGGCTTTACCATTTTTCGGTGCCCACTCCACACAGCTAGGTGCTCAGCAGGCAGGAAGAGGCTCTGACAGATCTGATGGCTACCCCCTTGATGGATGTTTTTTAACACACGTGCCTATTGATGACTTCTGAAATGTGAGTTGCCTATACATGTAATTTTTGAATAAATTGCTTTTACGTCTACACCCACAGGCGCCTCTCTCTATGCGTTCAATTTTCTGCAGAGTGTATAGGGCAGGCCGTATAGTATATACAGGCCATCCCCTATTTTCAAACATCCGATTTACAAATGACTCCTACTCAGAAATGGAGGAAGACAACAAGAAGTGAGAGGAAATCTACTCCAAGGAAGGGAAATTCTCTCCTGTAAGAGTTAATATGGGAAAAAGGTGTCTCCACTGATGCTTTATCACCAATCCTTGTTTCCCTAATAACCCAAAATTTTCTAAATCCAATTATCATCGGGACAGAAAGTGAGGTGAAATCTTCTGAACAGGGGCACAGACAGCAAAACAAATGTTACAGGGGTGATGATATCCCTTCCCTATGTTATCCAAAAAGCTTAAAAATAGATTTTTTGGCTGGAGCTACGCTTAAAAAATGTACCTGTTCCAAATTACAAACAGATTCAGCTTAAGAACAAACCTACAGCCCCTATCTTGCTTGTAACATGGGGACCGCCTGTATACTGCTTCTGTTCAGAGTATATAGGGCCTGGGGCCCAACGCCTTTTTTTTTTTTAAATTTGGGTGCGGGGTTCCCCTTAATATCCATACCAGACCCAAAGGGCCTGGTAATGGGCTGGGGGGGGGGCAACATTAAATTACAGCTACAAGCAGTTTTAAATGACTTTTATTCCTTTAGAAAAGTCATTTTGTGCAGGGACTGTTCTAAACACAGGGAAAATGCGCCACTTTACAGGCATACTATAGTCACCCCCCCAGGCACGATATTTAAAGGCATATTTCACTTTTATTGTTTCACTTTAAGCATTATTAAAATCACTGCTCCCGAAAAAACGTCCTTTTTAAAACTTTTTTTGCATTGATACATGTCCGCTGGGGCAGGACCTGGGTCCCCAAACACTTTTTATGACAATAACTTGCATATTAGCCTTTAAAATTAGCAGTTTAGATTTTTCACGTTCGAGTCCCATAGACTTTAATGGTTTTTGCACAAATTTTTTGTCTGTTCGCATGTTCTGTTTTGGAGTTGACCGAAGTGGTATTTACTCTCCTTAATATCTGGCGTATTTCTGAGTCTTTAAGCTTGCTTTCCAATTCTTTCTCCCACATTGTGATTATGGATGGACATCTATGTTCCCCAATTCTAATAGTACTTTATAGATCTTAGAGAACCCCCCCTTCCTTTTTTTTTCCATACAGATTTTCTCCAGTGGGAGTAATTTGTCTGCTGATCTGATTGGCTGCGAGAGGGAGTTAATGAAGTGGGTCAGTTGGTTATAACTCCAAAAATCCATGACGAAGAGTTTATCCTTCTCTTTAAGTTCTTGGAATGTGCAAATTTTATCCTGCCTCATTATATCTTTTAATTGGGCATCCTCCTCCAGAATCCACCTCCCAAACCAGTCCTCGATCCCCGGTGCAAAATATTCAGCGTCCTTGAGAGGGATTAAGGGAGAATTAAACTCCCAGTGCTCCCTTTTGTGCAATGTATCCCAGGCTTTAAGTGCATGTCTTGTGATATCCTGGGTTTCGGCGCTACATTTTCTGAAGTGTGGTGGGATCCATACAATCTTGTCCAGCGTGGTTTCACAAATTATATTTTCCATTTTTACCCATTGTTTTTCTTTATTTTTTTTTACCCATTCTATTACCCATGCTAAAGCAATTGCCTCGTGGTATTTACAAATATCTGGTGCTCCCCACCCACCCTTACCCTTGTCTTTGGATAACTGAGTAAAATTTAAACAGTGTTTTTTTCCTCCCCAAATAAATCTCAAAAACATCGTGTGTAGGCTTCGGAGGTATGCTTGTGGAAGTGGTATTGGAAGCATCTGCATTTTGTATGTGATTTTGGGTAGGATTACCATTTTATATATACCGATTCTACCTCCCCAGGATAACTGCCCTCACGCTTGAGACCTTGTAACACTAACGAGTCAAATGACATTGGGGAAGGAAAATGGCTAATTGGGCCCATTTTGGACATTTTCACTTAAGGGTGTACTCACTTTTGTTGCCAGCGGTTTAGACATTAATGGCTGTGTGTTGAGTTATTTTGAGGGAACAGCAAATTTACACTGTTATACAAGCTGTACACTCAATATTTTACATTGTAGCAAAGTGCCCTTTCTTCTGTGTTGTCACATGAAAAGATATAAAATATTTACAAAAATGTGAGGAGTGTACTTACTTTTTTGAGATACTGTAAATATTAATACATTGCCTGCACTGTATATATACAGTCTACACTTTATATATATTAAACTGCCCGCATGCCACTAACTAACCTGCCAAATCTAGCTCAAGTTCTCTAATGCCCCGTACACACGATCGGAAATTCGGCCAGCAAAAGACCGATGAGAGCTTTTGGTCGAAAAATGCGACCATGTGTATTCTCCATCGGACTTTTGCCTGCAAAAGATTGAGAGCATATTCTCAATTTTTCGGTCGGAAAAAGTTCCAATTGGAAATTCCGATCATCTGTAGCAATTCCGACGCATGCTCGGAAACAATTTGACGCATGCTCGGAGGCATTGAACTTCATTTTCTCGGCTTATCGTAGTGTTGTACGTCACCACGTTCTTGACGGTCGAAAGTTCGGCAAACTTTTGTGTGACTGTGTGTATGCAAGCCAAGCTTGAGCGGAATTCCATCAGAAAAGCCATCCAAGATTTTTCCGACAGAAATTCCGCTCGTGTGTACGCGGCAATAGTCTCCTCCATTTATCACACTACATACGGCCACCGTGTAAGCAGCCTTATATAGTGGACTTAGCCCCCTGAGCCATGATTGGCCAAAGGCACCCTGCCTTTGGCCAATCATGGCTCTCACAGCAGATCGCGCTGTGATTGGCCAAAGCATGTACCTGATCAGCAGCCATCAGTGCACTGCAAACTCGCAGTGCATTATGGGACACTCTGCGGTGCTCGAATTTGCCACAAACGCCCCATATGTTCAGTTTGTTTGCAAACAAACACCTGATGTTCGTGTCAAACTTACATTCGATTCGAACATTAGGACCATCCCTATTGGTCAGGTGTGCCAGTCCAATGCAAGAGAAGGATCCAGCTAGAAGGCCTTTGACTGTTTTAAGAGGTGTGCTGAAACGTACTTGGGTAAAGACAAGTCCATTAACAAAAGATCGAGGGACCATGAATCAATCACTAAATGCAGATGAAAACTAAAGTCATGTTCACAAAAAGGTCAGGGCATTCAGGAAACTGTAAAGCACATAAGAAAGTAGTGTAATTTAAATAGACATTGCAGTGTCAGAGCCACAAGTCAAATAAATGCTACTATTGGTAACTAGACTTTAGGACCTGCCAGGACATCCAAAAATGTCTAAAAAGCTAAACTTTCGCAACTGTCCACACTGTGACATATAAAAGCCTGCAAGCAAGCAGAGGTATTCAGAGGTTGTCACAGCCATAATAGAGAAAGCTGAAAAAGAAGACTGCCACTAGGGATCCCGGCCCCCCCATGTGAATGAGTATGGGGTACATTGTACCCCTACCCGTTCACCCCAAAAAAGGCAGTGTAGTGTAAATAAAAACATGATGGTTTTGAAAAGTCCTTTATTAAAAATCTTCCTCTGGTCTTCTCCCTCAGGTCTTCTTCCTCCGGTCTTTTTCCTCTGGTGCTGTCTTCTGTGCCACTGTTGTCCTCTGCCATTGCGATCTTCTCTGCTGCCGACCCGGTCCTCCTCCGACGCCGTCTCCCGTAATTGTGTGAGCTCTGCTCTCAGCTGGTTCTTATATAGTCACCATGACATTATCGTTAGACCCCACCCCTCATGAAGCCACATGACACAGTGTGGTATGGATCTTTGGGGGGACCCCACGCCCCTTTAAAATCCTCAGGGCACAAGTTGCACCACGAGTTGGTTCATGGTGATCTGACTTGGATGCGACGTCTATTCAAATCAATGGGCTGAAAGTCGGATTAAAGACAACTCTTATGCCCCGTACACACGGTCGGACTTTGTTCGGACATTCCGACAACAAAATCGTAGGATTTTTTCTGATGGATGTTGGCTCAAGCTTGTTTTGCGTACACACGGTCGCACAAAGTTGTCGGAATTTCCGATCGCCAACAACGCGCTGACGTCAAACACGTACGACAAGACAAGAAAAGGCCAGTTCAGAACCAAGCGCGGCACCCTTTGGGCTCCTTTTGCTAATCTTGTGTTAGTAAAAGTTTGGTGAGAGACGATTCGCGCTTTTTCAGACTCGTGGCTTTCAGATCGTTTTCTGTGGTTCAGTTTGTGCTTGTGGGTTTGTATCTGCTCTTCAGTGCGTGCAAGCAAGTTCTGCATGACTTATAGTCATTGTGTTCTTGTTCGTTCGTTACTGTTTTTCAGGTCGCTCTTCACAGGCCTTGCTGTTCTTCAGTGCGTTCTGTTACTTCGTTCTGAGCAGCCGACCGTTTTCTAGCCATGTTGCGTATACGTACTCCTCGTAGAGTTCGTGCTGTGCAGGGGCTTGGTGTTGGGGTCCTGACCTTGACACAAGTCCAGTCCATGAACAGGGTGGGGAGGGTTCATGGATCAAGAATTGGTTGCTTTAGCGTGACCAGTTCTCTCATATGCCTTTGCTCCGTGAGATCCATGAGAATAATCCTGATCATTTCAGGAACTTTCTCAGGATGACGGACCCCGTATTTCACCGTCTGCTGGCTTCGCTGACCCCCTATATCAGCAGGCAGGATACCTGCATGAGGCAAGCCATCACTCCAGAGCAGAGGCTCGTCGCTACCCTGCGGTACTTGGCGACAGGGAGAAGTCTGCAGGACTTGAAGTTCTCGACAGGCATCTCCCCCCAGGCTCTGGGGATCATTATCCCAGAGACCTGTTCTGCCATCATCCAGGTCCTACAGAAGGAGTATATGAAGGTAAGATTTTTATCCTTTAATATCACATTTTATTGTATTGAATGTTTGATAATATATTGTATTTCTTTCCTCATTCCCTAATTACCATGATTGTAATATGCTGTGAATGTCCCCTTTGTCCTCATACATGCTGGATTTTTATGTAATTATTTTTTTAGTCCTTCATACAGATTGGCCTTCAATAACCTCCCCAGCATGCTCTCCTGCCCTATATTCACCTCATGTAGTCACTTAACAATGTATTTTGTCAGCTCCATAGTAGTGCTTTACCCCAAACACCCCCTAAAATGATTTTAAATGTGATTTGTGCTTTAAATTCAGGCAGAGTTCCAGAGGCTTTTTTTTTGTGGTGTCCCCAAATCATTTTTAGTAACCCTCCCTCCCCCCAACTGCTAAGTCAGCTGATCCCAATTCTCTATCTATCCTCAATCATCTATCTGCTGACTTTGCCAAACCAATACACACTATACCCATCTCTTTTGTGCTCAGATGTATGGATGAATTCCCCAAAGCATGTAGTGCAAGGGCCTGCCTGTATACTTTTGAATGGTACTGTTTAAATTTTTTGTATCCTATTATTATCTTGACAGGTAATAGCAGAATGTCCAAATGTCCTCAAATGTGTACAGTGTGTATTTATATCTTTGTATTATGACACTTCTTACCTGTCCAGTGGGCTGCCAATAGTGTAACTAAGGAGGGCCTGTTCCAAGTAATACCCTGTATTTAGGCATTCATCTCTCAATGAAGTGGAGAGGGTTACCTGTCCAAGATTCCCCCCCCCTATAATGTTAGAAATGGCCCATGAGAGGGGGGGAGGGGGAATATGATAGGTGTACCTTATACTTTGGTGTTGTTAAATTCCCCTTAATAAATGCTATCTGGAGATTGGCCAAGAATGTTTGTGTCTAATCTGCTTGCCATGTTTATGTGCAAACATTTTTTTTTGTTTTCCTCAACAGTTTCCTTCCACGCCACAGGAATGGCAGACTGTGGCCTCCCACTTTGCCCAGTGGTGGGACTTTCCTAACTGCAGAGGGGCAATTGATGGGAAACACGTCCACATCGTTCCACCACCCAACTATACTATTTAAACTATAAGGGGTTCAATAGTATTGTGATGTTGGCGGTGGTGTCGGCTAATTACGACTTCTTGTATGTGGATGTGGGGAAGAATGGCCGGATGTCCGATGGTGGAGTCATCACCCAGACGGAGTTCTACAGGCGTCTCCAGAATGGCAGCTTGGACTTGCCACCTCCAGAGGACAATGTGGAAGGACTCCCATTCGTCTTTGTTGCGGATGAAGCATTTGCGCTGGGGGACCATCTTATGCGGCCATTCCCGATGAGGACCCTCACCCCGGAACAGAGGGTTTTTAATTACCGGCTGGCCAGAGCCAGAAGAGTGGTGGAGAACACATTTGGAATTATGGCCAGCCAGTTCCGCCTATTTCTGCCACCCATCCATATGGCGGAGTATAAACTTAATCATATAATCCTGGCGTGCTGTGTTCTACATAACTTTTTACGCCAACATTCTGCCAAGTATGCTGGCTCAGTTGGGCCTGAGGCCGGAATTCTACATGATACAACCCTGACGGCGCTTGAAAGTGGCCGTCCTGGCTTGCCCTCCCTGAGTGCCCATGATGTCCGGTTAAGATACCTTGAGTTCTTTGCAGGTAGGGGGGCCATCAATATGCCAGACAATTTGTGAAGCATTTATCAAATAAAAAAAAAAAAAGCTAATCTTTGGTGACATTTACTGCTTGTGTTTGTTTTAGCTGACCCTGACAGCAATGTGGGGAGTCCTGAAAATGGCGTGATTGTGTAACCTTTTATACAAAGCACTGTTGGGTGTTATTTACTAGAGGTGTAGATACTTTGCACTACAAGTGCACTTGAAACTGCACTGAAACTGCACTTGTAGTGCAAAGAGGATTTGCCCTTAGGAAATAACCCCCATTTTCACAGAAAACAGCAATGACATCACCACAAAAGTGTTGTAGCGTTCAGACAATAATCCACACATTCTTGATTAACAAACTTTTTAATACCTGCACAATCACATGTGCATTTAGAAAAGGTTTTTAAAACAAACCAACATGTTTGTTGTATAACAGTTTTTGGGGTGGCATTATCAAAAATAGAAATGTCCATTTACGATAAAACAGGCCTGTGTAAAACCAACAAGAAAGACAAAAAACTTGAATTTACAAAGTTTACATATGGTAAAACTTGAAGGCAATATCAGACATGAGTATTTTGGAACTGCGTTTGATATTGCGTTCAGATGGGGTGAAGTCACCCCTTGAAAAGCCAAATTTGGAAGATGCACACCAATTTACGAATGTCAACATGTGCTAGCTGCCATCACGGGGGATCAAGGGACGTGTTTTGGGGGAGCAACCCCTTCTTCACCGCTACTTTATTATTGAGGAAGGGGTTCCACCCCCAAAACGCGTCCATTGATCTCCCGTGATGGCAGATAGCACATGTTGGCACACTGTGTGCGTCCTCCAAATTTGGCTTTTCAAAACATCGCTAAAAAATGTTTAAGATTGTAGCACACAAAAAAAAACGTGATTTTGTGGGGTTTTAAATTTGCCCCAAAACATCAATGATGTTATTATTTTTTTGAATAACATCATTGATTTTTTTCTTGAGGTTTTCCAATTCTAAATTACACCCCATGATCTCCCCAATCAGGATCTGGGCACTTTCTGATTTGAAAGGATCTCGATCCACAACATCACGATCACCTAAAAAGAGAGAAACCAAACAAAAACAGGTATCAAAAATCTGCCGGCATCCATCTCTTCCCTGAGTCTGTGGTCGCAGACACTCACCTGTTGTGGTGCCAATTTCCACCACATCTTCTTCCTCCTCCTGCTCAGCTTGGGTTGGGGGTATTTCCCCTTCTTGCAGAGGTGGGGGGTCTGTGGTCTCCTCGGATGAGGGGTGTCCTCCAAGTCTTTTCTCCCCTATGTAAAACAAAAATGGTATAATTAGCACACAGATATTTGATGGCAGAACTATAAATAGGAAACATTGCTTGGAAGTGGGGTACAATTGTCTATTTGGGCAGAGTTCCAAGATGTAGCATTTTTATTGTCCTTTGTCAAGCTTCAATACTTTACTTGTCTTGTACAAGCTTCACAGATGGAGACCCCCCTATAGTATACACTGGAGCACCTGTGTGGGCCCCCTAATAAAAAGGGTGTTCTTGTGTCCCACACTAGTGCTCCAGCGTCCAGATGTGAAAACAGCTGCTGAGTGTCCTCTCCTTACACAGAATTTAGTTTGCATTTCATTCTAGTAACAAACCCATCTACACAACCAAATATTTTTCATACAAGTAGGCCCTAAAAAATGTAGGAAAATGCATATGGCCTAAACAATGGTGTTTTAGAGGCCGAAAGAAAAATGTTTGATACGAAAGAATAATGGGCCCATGAACAATAAAGTTGCCATTTTAAACTGTACAACAATTAAGAAAAGCATATGGAACAGCACGAACGTAATAAAGACAAAAAGAATAGGAACACAGCACAACTACTTACTTTTTTGCAGCACTCTCCGGATCTTTCGGTACTGCTCGGGCTCTCTTAATTTCAGGTCCGACCACCGCTTCCTGAGCTGATCTTTCGATCGTCGTAGCCCGAAATTCCTGTGCAGACTTTTGACCACTTTTGCAATGATCTTGGCCTTTCTGATATTGGGGTTGGGGTAAGGCCCATACTTTCCATCATAGTCGGCCTTCTTCTGGATGTCGACCATCTCCAACATCTCCCCAAAGGACATATTTGTGGCCTTAAATCTTCTCCTTCTGGATCGGGACGTTCCGGATCCGGGCTTTCCTCCTGTAATTAGCACGCACCTGCTGTGTATCCGCCATGTGCTCTTCCCCCACTGCGCAGAACGAAAAGGGGCGGGGAATAGACTAGAAAGAACGTCAGGGGCGGGCGGAGTTACACGCATGCACAGTGTGTATAAAGCGTACCACACGTGCGTATTACGTACGATCTGTGAGTGGAGGAAGGAGCATTGGAGGCGCCAATCGTAAGAACGAAGGTAAGAGACATACTTGTGCCTATACTGCTTCTACATTGAGGCCTATATTGTAACAAGATTAGGAGAGTTTGGCCTGACATTAGGGTTTGTCTTGTGTTGTGTCTTGCAGTGAAAATTGATATCTTTCAAGATAGTGACTTCATGGCAATCTTCATTGACATGTTCAGGGGGCTGCCTTGTCTGTGGGAGATCAACCACCCACATTATAGGAACCAAACAAAGAGGAAGGCAGCGCTGGATCAATTGTTGGAAATTGTGAAGCAGGTGATCCCCACGGCAGACATCACATATTTGAAGATCCTAATTGGTGGCCTGAGGAGCACATATGTAAGGGAGCACCAGAATGTCCAGGATTCGCAGAGATCCGGAGCAGCAGATGACATCTATTTCCCCAGGATGTGGTACTATGACAGGCTGCATTTGCTGGCAGGTCAGACTGAACCCAGGTCATCACTCTCTAGTCTTCCTTCCACGCTTCCTTCCCCTCCAGCTGAGGCTTCTGACGCCCAACCTGGGCCTTCCAGACAGCAACATGTGGAGGAGCCCAGCTTGAGCCAGGTATAGCATTCTTCTAAATATTTCTGCTTGTCCAATCAATGATGTTAACTAGATGTTAGTTTGGAGTACTAATTTATGATTGTGATTGATGATGCAAAAACTAAAACCATGTCCCTTTTTCATACACAGGGAAGTCTCAGCCAGGAGGTGGCCGGGCCGAGCAGGCTGCCTGATCTGCAGGTACCTCCCCTACACCTGGAAAGAGAAAGTGGCAGGAGGAGGAGTGCCCTAGAGGAGGCTGCCATAGGCCTCTTTTGGAAGGCTACAGAGGCCCTGGGAGCACCACACACCATGGAGGATGACTTCGCTGCCATCATTGCCTGTAAAATGCAGAGGATGGAGGAGGGACAACAACTCATGTGTGAGTCCTTAATGTTGGAGGCTCTCAATAAGGGGTTGAGGGCCCAAATAACATCTGATACGCACCTTTGTGACCTCACACATGGTCTTTCTCCTTCTCCTGCAGGTCCTCCAGGTCCTCCTCCTCCTCCAGGTCCTACTCCTCCTCCTGCCACATCTCCAACAGCAGAGCCACAGCGTGAAAGGAAGCGTGGAAGGAAGACCAGAAAGTGATGACCCTGGATCCAGTCTGGTCTGGCAAAAGATGCAGCCTCTTGTGGTACCACAGCCTGGGGACACAGATGTAATCTGCTGCTTTCCGGATCTCTGGGACTTCTGGACCAGACTGCACTTCCTTACATATGGACTCCTCAGGCCACCAATTTTGATGTTCAAGAATTGATGTCTGCCCTGGGGGTCAAAGGCTTCGCTAATTTCTGCTGTTTATCCAGCGTTGCCTCCCTCTTTGTTTGGTTCTGAGCCCTTAATAAAGGAATTTTGGTTTGAATTATACTTACCTATGTGTGTTTTCCTTCAAAAAGGACAGTTTGTTTGTGAGGATTCAGGTACATTTCAAATATACAAGGGACACCAACACCAAACAATCTCCTTGAGCTTCAATAGTAAAAGATATCAATGGTGTTGTGGTAACTTGACACACAAAACACACACAAAAATATTCTGGAGTAAAACTAAAAATAACATTAAACAAAGATCAGCCTTTGAAAAAATACAAACATAAAATCTAAAATAAAAATGGCTTTAAATAAAAAAAAATTTAAAAAAATTATTTATGTCAGATGTGACAAATAACAATATATTCAGGGAATCCCAATAAAAAAAAAAAAAATAGGTTTGTGAGAAGTGTGTGTGAATATGAGCAGCAAAACTACTTCATTCTTCTCACATTATAAAGAAGAAGAGAGTGCGCTGTATTAAACCATTTTTAAAATTGCAGCGTGACGAAAGTGCTGCATCCATTGAGAACGCTAATTTTACCAGACTGAGCTGTTCCGTGTCGGAATTTCTTCTGAGCATGCATGGCACTTTGTGCGTCGGAACAGGCCACAAACGGTCGGAATTGACGCGATTGGATTTTGTTGTCGGAAAATTTTATAGCCTGCTCTCAAACTTTGTGTGTCGGAAAATCCGATGGAAAATGTCCGATGGAGCCCACACACGGTCGGAATTTCCGACAACACGCTCCGATCGGACATTTTCCATCGGAAAATCCGACCGTGTGTACGGGGCATTATAGGCAACCACTGATTTTGAATAGAGGCAGAGAAATGCTGCTGAAAGCTAACATGGCTAAACACACATTAACACCAACGCAAAAAGCTACTAAAAGCGTGTTTTTACAGATGCTTTTTCCAGATGTTGGTAGTGGCTTTTTCTGCTCGTTTTTTTCTAACGCCCCAAGTTCATAAAGCGTAACAATGCTGCCATTTTTGGCCCAATTAGTAGTATATCGCTACCTCCATATGAGCCGCTCGTTATATGCCCAGGTTCTTTTTCCCAGTAATTTCCCAACAGCCAGGCACATGATCACAGTCACTCTTTGACTCAATGACAAGTCCAGAGGTAGTAACTTGGATAACGTTGGGGAATAGAGTGGAATGCTCCAAAAAGAACTATGTACAAAATGAGGACAGCAAACTTCCTTCTGTAGATCTGGAACAAAAGTCACTGCAGAAGCTGACTGTGGATTTGGCTTTCAGAAGCAATTAAAAGCGGAAAAGCTTATTTAGAGTGATTAAAACAGAGTCCCGTCGCAAAAAATTATACAGAGCTCTTCAGGACACAAGCCGATGTCTCTTATAAAAACACACAGCTGAAGGGTGACAGTAGTCCAAAAAGTCTCTAAGATCTCTTTTACTCTCTGTACTCACAAATGCCCTTGGAAAGTTGGTTGCCCCCTTCCAACATTCATGTGTGGCACCTTTCTCCTGCGATACCAGACTAGATCTTCATACAACAACTCCTCAGTCAGCTCTCGAGGCCTCTCTTCTAGCCCAGCTGAGGCCTCGGCCACAGAAAGTACATGGCAGGGCTGCCCAGGGGGCAGCAAGCCCTCCAGGCTGTGTCCCTCTCCTAAAGGAAAATACGAGACTGCTCTATGTCTCAGAGTATTTATACAGCAGCCTTCAGGGCCACCTCCTTTGGGATATTCGAACTGCTATTTGCATTGCTCCACACCTATGTTTAAGAGAGATCCACAGCTCTCTGGAAAGCAGAGGAGCCAATCAAACTTGCAGCAGCTGAAACACTAAACAGACCTAACTAATCACATGCCGCTGCACTGATTACAGTGAGGACAACTAAATATACCTAACAACAAAACAACAGCTCCACTGAACACAGTGAGCCAGAACTAATCTACCTAATCCTAGCTCCTATCTAAGGAGGTGCTACAGAAATTTTATGCCAGAAGAGGACAACAAGGGCAGTTTTACAAGAGCCTCATAATGTTGTCTATGGTAGTCTATGCACTACTGTCTATATCTTTCATGTCACAGATTGTTAGGCCATAACTAAGCATTAACAAATCATGTAAGCAGTTATTACTAATTGTACTGTCCTTTTATTTTTTATTGTACAGGGTTTTAAGGAGACTATCCAGAAGTAAAATAAACTCTTTCTACATATAATAATTATTATATGCTACCCACACACTGTTAATTATCACAGGATAGTCAGGAGCTGTACAAGGTATGAAGCCTTTTCTGGATAGGGCTAGCTGTTAGGGGAGTCACTGCCATAAAGAAGTTTGTAGCTTGAGTATCTCAGCAAAGATCTTCCTTTGCAACCAATTCACTGTACATCTCGGTTCTGCTGTTTTAAAATAAAATGTAGTGTACAATGTAGGAATATTTAGTTGAGCTCCTCTGTAGGCAGATGAGCCAGAGTTAATTTGTTGAGAGTTAGCTGGCAGAGCTCCAAGGGCTGAGTCTCTGTTGACTCCCCCTGTCTTCTAGAACTGCTGAAGGGTTCTAAAACTTTCTAGAGGGCGGAGGAGCAGAGATTAGGCTTGAAAATTTATGGACTCTCCTCCAATCCCTGGATGGGTATGGCCCAGAAGGTATTGATATGGTCCATAAATATTCTGGAGCCTAGCCATGTGGGAGCAGAGTCCAGGGTCCAGTTGCCTGGAGGGGACCCCTGTACTGGGGGGATCTGCCACAGGGCAGAAGGAAGGAGCCAGAGGAAGAGAGAGAGGAAGAGAGAGAGACCAGAAGCTGCTAAAGCCTCACACCCTTTCAGCCTCAGCTAGGCTTAGCTGAAGACATCCTGGGAGCCACTGAGACCTGTTCAGCAGGGGGCCTGTTCAGCAGTCACTTGAGCTTCAGGATCCACCAAAGGGACTGAGTGAGTGGCTTCAACCACTACACCCTAGAGCCTGCTAGAGGAGAAACAGCCAGGTGCAAGACCCAGCTTGCTTACTACCAAGGGACAGCTTAGAGCCACTTAAAGCCAGTACAGCTATCCTACACCTCTTGCATGGGGAATCTAAGGAGCAGCTAGGCGCATCTGCATTTTCTACAGAAAAAGAGCATCTGCATTCAATGCTTGGAATATTGTTGCTATTAGTTCAGCTGATCCGTTTATCCCACGGGTGATGGACAGCATAGTGACTTTTGGCAGCCAGAAGGTTAGCAAGTCCTCTAGTTGCATTCAAGTCACAGTTCTGGGCATCCCATATCTTCCCCTACCTATCCAAGTTCTTTCCGTAATAAACCAAAAACAAAACCAACTCCTCTGGACTTGTCTTTGTCTACTATGTGGATGCTGGGAAATAATTATGGCCTCGCTATGCATGAGAGGGGAGACCCAAAAATCTGAGGGTAGCGCTGCAAAAATCTAAGAGGTTAATTTACTGTCAGGTTTAAAACACTGTAAGCCACAAAGTAATGGGCCTTACCATGCAAGGTCCCTGTTGTGAATGTGTGGCATATAATTTTAATGATAATAAATATGGGTAATTTTAAATAAATAAAATGTAGAGTTTTGGCGAATGGTAAATGATAAACAAAAGGGTAGTGTCTGAATATAGGTACGGTGGATATGCAGTGCCTCCGGTCAATTATGGCAGTAAAAATGCCTGATGGTCTGACATCTCCTTGATTGAGTATTTTATGAATTATAAAAATGTTTATGTATCCACGCCATGACATCCCATACCTACACCATAGTCTAGCATTGACTTTAATTATGCCGTATTAATGTAAGTAATCTTAAACATCTCATGCTGATTGACCTTATTTTAATAAATATTTGTGTTATGGGACAATTAAATACATCAAATGTTTAAATTGTTATTTTTGTTCACTTCACTCACATTACATGTTTTTTGTTTTTGTCATATCTATGGAAACACGCCTTAAATCCACATCAACATAAAGCATTCAGAATAACTGAACATACTCAGTACAAATGTGATGAAACACTGGCAAATGTGTTCAGAGAATTAAAAGAGTTTTATTAATAATGCCTTTTCATCTGTGTTTGATAGTCATTGAAACACTGAAAGGAGTGGAATTGTGCTGAACAAATGTTAAAGGATCTGAAGGTTGAGCTTACAACATATACAAACCACTCTGGCTGGCTGGAATCAGTTTAAAGCAAACATTCATCCTAAATTATAACTTGTTTTCCCCTGCTTTCTCAGCACTATCTATGTGAGAATGATGTTCACGCTCCCTAAATTCTGCATGTGTGCAGATGCTGCAGGGTTTTGGGTCCCAGCAGAGCCCTGCTACACATCTGCATGTGAGCAACGCTTAGGTTGCCCTAAAGGGGAAACTCTGGATACTTTCTCTCACTAATGCCCAACTAAAGCCGAGTACTCACTACTGTGTTTTTTTGTTCAACTCCGTGGGTTGAACGGAAAAAATTTGTAAGCTCTGGTCAGAGCCGCTGTACTAACCCTGAGAGGTTATTTCACCGATCTCCCCTGCTGAGCTGTTGTGTTCTGAAAGGGGGTCGGCCCCCCCACCAGGGCACTCCAATCAGTGATCTCTGTTCTTGGATGAAAGTGCTGATTGGGGATCGTATGGCTGCGGTTTTCCAGCATGCACGTCTGACAGAAGCTGGCCGGACAGCCTGACATTCAAATGAGCCGTTGTCACAGCAGCATTATACTTGACTAATTGTACTCAGTTTTCCTTACATGGTGCAGCACTTTTGAGGGAATACTACAGAGCTTTATCCCACTCTCCAGCCGAGCTTTGATGCCACCTCACCCCCAGTGACATACCTGAGACTTTTCACTAGTATTAAACATAAGCTTGCTAAGGTTCTGTACTGGTGCAAATCCTCTCTAAAATTCTTCCCCATGATATACAGGATGCACCAAACACTCCTTAGGTTACTCGTGACAACAGCAAATCAGTCTTTCTCTCTCTGCAGCATTCACCACTTGTTGACCCTTGGTAGTTTTTCATCCCCTGCTGTAAGTCCTTTTCTTACCCCTTTTGTAGAAATTTCAGACCAGACATTTAGTAACTTTGAGAAAATGTATTTAGACTTCTTGCAAATACAGAAATAATGAGGCATAGTCTCTCACAGTTCCTCACATACACTGTACCGTGTATGAACTGCTGCGCAGTTCCTACATATCAGATAGCAAGAGTTCATTATTAAGGTCCATGCTCTAAATTCTGTCACTCCGACTGGATATCACAAAAGGGAGATCACATGCTCTTGGCAAAATCACATCTTGCAGTATCCTTTCCTGACTATACCCATAAAGAGGTCTCAGAGCCCCATAGGCTGCCTCCCCTTGTATTTGTAGCCGACCACAGCACCATGAACACCTGGGAGTGACAGCCTTAACCCTTACCTAACCCCATGGGCAGCCTACAGTACATGAAACTCACTAGCACACTACTGTAAAATACAACAATAGGGGGTAAAGTGTACCCAAAACATAGACATCTGCCTACATGCGCATGTACAAATATAGCACAGGTATGGATGTACATTACCTTGTCATGACTTCACATGTGCAGAAGGGCACTGCTGGGACCCAAAGGCCAGGCACATGTGCCAAAAAACTAAAGATGGCGGTCTAGGGGGGCTAATAAAAGGGACTGAAGTTCCTCATTTATACTAAGCTATACGTTAGCTGCTCCATACTGCTCCTACATTGAGCTGTATGAGGGGTGTTCCAAAGTTTCCAAGTCTACACAGACCTGAAGTCTACACAGACCCGAAACATGAATACCCTCGTGTTTACATAGTCTTACAATTTTTAAACTAATTCCAATAGACTAAAATATAGTTTCCTTGACTAAGCCCTGGGGGAGGGGTGAAATGCATTGATGCATTTCCGGTTATTCGAACCATTGACGTCACTTCCTCCCTCCATGGAACGCACGCTGAGCAGCAGCGAACCCGGAAGAGTTGTTTCTCTGCACTGATGCCTGTTTTCTTCTATTGTCTAGTAAGTGGCGCCTAGATTGCGCTTATTGTTTTACCCTGCAGTACTTCACTATTAGCTTATCTTTTTGTTTTTTGAGCCTGGTGGATCTGTTCTTTGGCCATCTCCAAGACCCCCTTTTGTTTTGTATGGAGAGTTTCTGAGGAGTTCTTCCCATCTTATCAGATCATTAGATCACAACGTGTATGACCCACAGACTGCGAAGCTGAGGATCCATTTTCTTTGGTGAGTGGGGTCACAAGAGGGGTGCGTGGCACACAGCACCTGGATCAATCATTGGAGCACTATAGCACTTTTTACTTTTTTTGTTTGGAGCACTCAGCACATTACTAGAGACTGTTTTTTATATCATATATTGAGTGTGTTATACTTGGAGCACTTCAGCACTTAATATATATATATATTTTTGATCAGGTAGGCACATTATATAAGCATATGGATTTCATTTCTGCAAGCGTTGTTTATATGTATATTTAAAATATGATATGTTTGCTAAAGAATCACAAAGTAATTATGTGTAGCACTACTCCCGTAGGTGCCACAGAATATTGTTCAGGTCTTCTCAAACTTCTGCCCCGCAGCTAGGAACACAAGAGGCTCATTCACTCTTTCTTCAAGGACCAGTCTAGGGGATGTTGTTTTTGTGTTTTTTATTTTGGAGAACTTGGATAGGGATGAGGGAAGTGATGGAATACTCTAAAATAAGAACTATGCACAACTTGAGGACTTGGTATTCCTTTCTGAGCAAGCAAAAATTAAGTCTGGGCTTAAAACAAACAGTAAAGTAAAACAAATGAGGCACTTAAATAGGCAACTAGTGGAAATTGGGACAGTCTAAAACTTCTAAGAATATGCTCTAAAGCAAAGTCCATATGCTCGCAGGACCAGACCTGTCGGTGTCAGGAATGGCAGCCAGCTCAGGCACCATTCTGAGTGCAGGATGTAATAAAAAACAATTTAATGAGTTCAAATAAACTCACATGTAGACAGTATTTAACAGGTGTGTATTAGATCTTTTTGCTCCCTTGATGTCTGGCTGGGCAGTGATGGTGTGTCAGTCCCCGGCCGCTCCTGTGGTTTCTGCAGCTCTGAGGCTGGATGATGTCAGTATAGCCAGCACGTCAGCACTGATGGATAGGGGGCGTGGTTTGAGCAGCTCGCATTCAGAGCATATGTGCTCCTTCATCAGGCATGTGATCCGGCCGTCTGTAGTGAAGATTATATGGAGAGTGGAGGGGCGGCACATGGAACAGGTGTAAAGAAGGAGCACCTGTGTTTTATCCTAAGGCCTCTAGGAGTGATTTTGGAGTGGCGTTACCTAAGTAAAAAGAACTTGTCCCACCATTGATGGTTAAGGGATATTATGTTATCCTCTATTTTCCTAAAAAGGGCACATAACCTACCATAAGATGGTGGCTTAACAGTAGCATGGGTATTAAATAAATCAGAAGGAAAGATTTTTTGAAACATTTTTCAATCAATCTTTATTACTTGTTGTACTAATTTCAAGCAGTACAAACAGTACTGTATAATAAGGCTGGATCTTCAGTGGGGAGTGTGTGGGGCTTGCTGGCACTGGTGCTGGTCTGCTGCGCCTTGCAGTTCCATGAACCGCCCCCTCCATTCTCCATATAATTCTCACTCCAAACGGCCGGATCACATGCCGGACGAAGGAGCGCATATGCTCTGAATGCGAGCTCCTCAAACCACGTCCCCTGTCCATCAGTGTTGACGTGCTGGTTGTACTGACATCATCCAGCCTCGGAGCTGCGGAAACCACCAGAGCGGCCAGGGACTGACACACCACCGCTGCCCAGCCGGATATCAAGGGAGCAAAAGGATCTAATACACGCCAGTTAAATACTGTCTACATGTGAGTTTATTTGAACTCATTAAATTGTTTTTTATTACATACTGCACTCAGAATGGCGCTGCTCTCTCCTTTCTTCTAAATAAACAGTATACCAGCTTAAGTAGTAGTAGTTAGAACCACAAGAGCAAAGTCCCTTTAAGTAGGAAATTATCTGGACAGAGCTCTTCAGGACACCCGCTGGTGTCCCCTTTAACAGACCCACAGCTGACTAAGGCACAGAGGGGTAGCTAGAGCGCAAGTTCCCCAAGATCTCTCAGTGTCTGTACTCACAAGGCCCGAGGACAGATGATAGCCTCCTTCCAATCTTCCAACCGATACCCTCCAGTGATAATAGACAGATCTTTGGTTGGTTCTTCTAAGTACCTGGGTCCCACCATTTCTCCCCTCAGGTCACTCACCTGAGGCCTCACCATCAGCAGCTTCTGCCAAAGAGGGCAGTGTGCCCCCAGGCTGGACTTCTCCACTCTGGGACAAGAGCCATAGCTCTGTGTGCTCCCAGAATAAATACAGTCTCCCAGCATGCCGTCAGAGCCTGCCTCTCTGGGATAGGCTGGGGCTACATCCATACTCATGCTGTCATCTGCATAACTCCACACCTGTCATTCAGAAACTTCTCAAGTTTCCTGGATACCGAGGGAGCTATTCAGCAGACAGGCAGCAGCAAAGCACACAGAGCAGACCTGACTAAACAATCACAGCTCACTGGAGTACAGTGAGCCAAACTATGCTTTTACCTTACCCCAAATTACAGGCACAGAGACTACAGTGTGGCAACTCAATTTTCCTATAAAAAAAAAAAAAAAACACTAATGCCCCGTACACACGGTCGGACTTTGTTCGGACATTCCAACAACAAAATCCATGGATTTTTTCCTACGGATGTTGGCTCAAACTTGTCTTGCATACACACGGTCACACAAAGTTGTTGGGAAAATCCGATCATTCCAAACTCGGTGACGTAAAACACGTACGCCAGGACTATAAATGGGGCAGTGGCCAATAGCTTTCATCTCTTTATTTATTCTGAGCATGCGTGGCACTTTGTGTGTCGGATTTGTGTACACACGATCGGAATTTCCGACAACGGATTTTGTTGTCGGAAAATTTTATATCCTGCTCTCAAACTTTGTGTGTCGGAAAATCCGATGGAAAATGTGTGATGGAGCCCACACACGGTCGGAATTTCCGACAACAAGGTCCTATCACACATTTTTCGTCAGAATATCCGACCGTGTGTATGGGGCATAACACTTGTCTAACTATCCTAGCACCTACCTAGGAGGGTGATACATATGATTTTTAAATTACACACTTTTTTGGGGGATCGCTCCGTTGATGCACGCTGAGCAGGCGGATGACAGATCTGTCTCCGCTCACTGTGCAGGGACGGACCTGTCAGAGCCCTGCTGTTCTCTATGGCGAGATCGAATGAATCCAATTCGTCTCTTTTAAGCGGATCTTCTTGGATCGGATGGCAGGCGGGTGTCAATGGTAGGGATGAGCCGAACACCCCCCCGGTTCGGTTCGCACCAGAACCTGCGAACGGACCGAAAATTCGCACGAACGTTAGAACCCCATTGACGTCTATGGGACTCGAACGTTCAAAATCAAAAGTGCTCATTTTAAAGGCTAATTTGCATGGTATTGTCCTAGAAAGGGTTTGGGGACCCGGGTCCTACCCCAGGGGACATGTATCAATGCAAAAAAAACTTTTAAAAACGGCTGTTTTTTCGGGAGCAGTGATTTTAATGATGCTTGAAGTAAAAAAAAAAAGTGAAATATTCCTTTAAATATCGTACCTGGGGTGTGTCTATAGTATGCCTGTAAAGTGGCGTGTGTTTCCCGTGTTTAGAACAGTCCCTGCACAAAATGTCATTTTAAAGGAAAAAATCTCATTTAAAACTGCTTGCGGGTTTAATGTAATGTCGAGTCCTGGCAATATGGATGAAAATCAGTGAGACAAACGGCATGGGTTCCCCCCAGACCATTACCAGGCCCTTTGGGTCTTGTATGGATATTAAGGGGAACCCCGCACCAAATTAAAATAAGGAAAGGTGTGGGGCCACCAGGCCCTATATACTCTGAACAGCAGTATACAGGCGGTGCAAAAAAGACAGGGACTGTAGGTTTGCTGTTAAGTAGAATCTGTTTGTAATTTTTAACGGGTACATTTTTAATGTGTTTAGCTCCAGCCAAAAAATCTTTTTTAAGCTTTTTGGAAAACATAGGGAAGGTTTATCACCCCTGTGACATTTGTTTTGCTGTCTTTCCTCCTCTTCAGAAGATTTCACCTTACTTTTTGTCCCAATGACAAATGTTTTTTGAAAATTTGGGTTTTTTTGTGGAACAAGGATTGGAAAGCATCAGTTGAAAGGAGAAATGTTCTTCCCATATTAACTCTTACAGGAGAGAATTTCCCTTCCTAGGGGTAGATTTCATCTCACTTCCTGTTGTCTCCTTCCGTTGGCAAGTAGAAGTCGTTTGTAAGTTAGATGTTTGAAAGTAGGGGCCTGCCCTATATACTCAGTAGAAATTTGGGCCTTAGTTGTTGTTGTGGCCACAACACTGTAAACCCTCACAGGGCTCTGCTGTGAAATATTAGATCAAGAATTGTAATTACATGCCCCTGTTGAACAAGGGCAGAAAAATTGGGCCTTTGGTGGTGGTGGTGGTGGTGTTGGTGCCACAACACTGTAAGTCCTCACTCGCTCTTGGTGGGTGCAGAAATGGGCCCTGCTGTGAAATATTAGATCAAGAATTGTAATTACATGCCCCTGTTGAACAAGGGCAGAAAAATTGGGCCTTTGGTGGTGGTGCTGGTGCCACAACACTGCAACCCCTCACAGATACTCTAGTTGGAATGCAGAAATGAGCCCTGCTGCAAAGTATTGCATCAAAAATTGTAATAACACACCCCTGTTAAACAGGGGCTGAAAAATTGGGCCTTAGGCACTGGTGCTGGTGCCACAACACTGCAACCCCTCACAGATACTCTAGTTGGAACGCAGAAACGAGCCCTGCTGCAAAGTATTGCATCAAAAATTGTAATTACACGCCCCTGTCAAACAGGGGCTGAAAAATTGAGCCTTAGGCACTGGTGGTGGCGCCCAGAACCAAAAATGTTCTTACAAGCTATCAGCGTGATGATTGAGGAGAAAGAGGATAATTACTCAGGGATAGTCACTCAGCATCAGCATAGGCAGTCTTTGAAGGGATCTGAGATTTCAAAAAAAATTATTCGGTTACATCAGCATCAGGTGCTTGGTAGCTGGTGGTGATCCAAGACTGATTCATTTTTACGAAGGTCAGTCGATCGACCGAGTCGGTGGACAGACGCACCCTGTGATCAGTTACAAAGCCTCCAGCAGCACTGAATGTGCGTTCCGAAAGAACGCTGGATGCAGGACAGGCCAGTAGCTCAATTGCATACTGTGCAAGCTCTGGCCAGTGATCCATCCTCAAGACCCAGTAACCCAGAAGATTTTCGGTGGGAAACGTGTCCAAATCAGATCTTGCCCCTAGGTATTCCTGCACCATGTAAAACAGACGCTGGCGATGGTTTCTGGAACCGATCATACCTTGGGGCTGCGGACCAAAAAATTGTCTGAACGCATCGGTCAGACGGCCACCTTCTGCACCGCTCCTTCTTTGACTGACCGAAGCCTCAGCAACACGTTGTCCAGAAACAGGAGTTTGTAACCTCCCAGTCTCTGGGAACGCATTGCACAGACCTTTCTGCAAGGCCTCCCGAAGATGTTTCATCCTCTGCGATGGCAAGATAAGGTCCACAACCTTACCCTTGTAACGTGGATCAAGGAGGGTTGCCAGCCAGTATTGGTCCTTCTCCTTGATACCACGAATACGAGGATCCTTACGCATGCTTTGCAGGATCAGGGAGGCCATGCAGCGTAGGTTTGCTGAGGCATTCGGTCCGGAGTCCTCTGGGTCACTAAGGATGACATGGTCCGCAGCCACCTCCTCCCAGCCACGTACAAGTCCATGTGTTTCTTGGGACTAATCCCTTAAAGACTGCTGCTGATGCTGAGTGCCAGGCTCCGCCTCCATACTGACACAATCTTCCTCCTGCTCCTCCTCCTCCTCCTCCTCCTCTTCCTGTGTGATCGGCAGGCACGCAGGAACACTGTCTGGATAAAGGGGGCCTTGAGAGCTAAGGAAGTCCTCCTCTTCCTGCCTCTGTTCTGCCTCAAGTGCCCTGTCCATTATTCCACGCAGCGTGTGCTCCAACAAGTGGACAAGGGGGACAGTGTCACTGATGCATGCACTGTCACTGCTCACCATCCTCGTGGCCTCCTCAAATGGTGACAGGACAGTGCATACATCCCTGATCATGGCCCACTGGCGTGGGGAAAAAAAAACAAGCTCCCCTGACCCTGTCCTGGTGCCATAGTCGCACAGGTACTCATTGATGGCCCTCTGCTGTGTGTGCAGCCGCTGCAGCATGGCCAACGTTGAATTCCACCTGGTGGGCATGTCACAGATTAGGCGGTTCTTGGGCAGGTTAAACTCCTTTTGGAGGTCCGTCAGCCGAGCACTGGCATTATATGACCAGCAGAAATGCACACAGACTTTCTTGGCCTGCCTCAGGACATCCTGTAAGCCCGGGTACCTGCCCAAGAACCGCTGCACCACCAAGTTAAGGACGTGAGCCAAACAGGGCACATGGGTCATTTGTCCCTGTCGGAGGGCAGAGAGGAGGTTGGTGCCATTGTCGCAAACCACCATTCCTGCCTTAAGTTGGCGTGGCGTCAACCACCTCTGAACCTGCCCCTGCAGAGCTGACAGAACCTCTGCCCCAGTGTGGCTCCTGTCCCCCAAGCACACCAGCTCAAGCACCGCATGGCATCTTTTGGCCTGCGTACTTGTGTAGCCCCTTGAACGGCTACGGAGCACCGCTGGTTCCGAGGACAAAGCACAGGAAGAGGCCATGGAGGAAGAAGAAGTGGAGGGGGTGGAGGAGAGAGGTGTGTCACAATCATTAGCATTTTGGAGGCATGGTGGCGGAACAACCTCCAACACTACTGCACCTTGTCCTGCATCCTTCCCAGCTGCCAGCAGAGTCACCCAATGCGCCGTGAAACTTAGGTAATGTCCCTGTCCATGCCTGCTGGACCATGAGTCAGCGGTAATATGCACCTTACCGCTGACCGCCCTGTCCAGCGAGGCATGGACATTGCCTTCCACATGCCGGTAGAGAGCCGGAATCGCCTTCCGTGAGAAAAAGTGGCGTTTGGGTACCTGCCACTGAGGAACCGCACATTCCACAAACTCACGGAAGGGGGCAGAGTCTACCAACTGAAAAGGCAGCAGTTGAAGTGCTAGCAATTTTGCCAAGCTAGCATTCAACCGCTGGGCATGTGGATGGCTGGGAGCAAACTTCTTTCGGCGGTGCAGCAGCTGGGGCAGGGAAATTTGCCTGGTACAATCTGACATCGGTGTACCAAAAGCAGATTGCCCACAAGTACTTGGCTGTGACACACCTAATTCTACACCTTCATTCCTCTCAGTGCAGATCTCAGAGAGGACTGAAGGTATAGTGGGGTTGGAGATCTCAGCTGATGAGGAGCAAGGAGAGGTCCTCTTTGTTCTTTGGTGTGGGTCTTTTAGATACGCTTGCCAACGAACTGCATGGCAGGTCAACATATGTCTAGTCAAGCATGTGGTACCCAAGCGGGAGATGTATTGGCCACGCGAGATACGCTAGAGACATATGTAGCAAATAGCAGCGGTGCGATCTGATGCACTCGTCTCAAAAAAGGCTCACACCAAAGAACTTTTTGAATAACGCGCAGAGACTGCAGCGCCCTGCACATGTGGAGCTTTGGGGTGTGATGTAGTCAAGGTGCTGCCCTTAGGCTGGCCCCTGGAGGGCATCCTGCCTCGTTGGTGATGTGCCGCCTCCTCCTCCTTCTCCTCCTCTCTCCTATCAGGCACCCATGTTGAGTCAGTGACCTCATCATCCCCTCCCTCCTCATCACTGGAGCAAAGCTGGCAGTATGCTGCAGCAGGGGGAGCATGACTGCCAGATTGCTGTCCTTCTTGGGCACCCCCTCTGTCCGTGCTCACGTTACTGCCTTCATCGAGCTCAGTATCATCATCAGAGCCTTCCAAACGCTGGGCATTCTCCTGGAGCATGTACCCAACACTGTGGTCAAACAGTTCGAGGGACTTCTCAGGAGGACATGGTGGGGCTAGGGAAGGAGTCACTGATGACATTGAGCCAAGGGAAGAGGCTGCTGCTTTGCCAGACAAAGTACCCTGGGCATGGGTGAGAGAGGATGAGGAGGATGAGGATGGCTTGGTCATCCACTCGACCAAGTCTTCCGCATGTTACGGCTCAACATGGCCAGCTGCCAAAAAAAAGGCCAAGCGGGTCCCACGGCCACGTGCTGATGAGGATGCACCCTCTCCATGACCAGCACTAGACACAGAGCCTGCTTGCCCTCTCTTATTGGCTTGTGACTGTCTGCCTCTCCTTCTTGGCCTTCCAGACATACTAATGGCCTGTAGCTGCACTAAGCTGGGATATATATATATATATGTACTGATACTGCAGCTAGCAAAATCAACTGCCTGCCTGTAGTATGAGAACACCACCAACCTTCTACAGGTAGCTTTAGCTGAACACTGTGCAGAGCTCGCAAAAAACGAAATTGTAGCTTTTTTAGCTGCCTGCGGTAGTGATAGGATCAGGAAAACACCACCAACCTTCTACAGGTAGCTTTAGCTGAACCTGTGCAGAGCTTGCAAAAAAATAACTTGTAGGTTTAGCTGGACAATGTGAGGAGGACGCACCACACTAACTTGTAGTTTTAGCTGAACACTGTGAGCAGGACGCACCGCACTAACTTGTAGGTTTTTCTGAACACTGTGAGATGGACGCACCGCACTAACTTGTAGTTTTAGCTGAACACTGTGAGGTGGACGCACCACACTAACTTGTAGTTTTAGCTGAACACTGTGAGCAGGACGCACAGCACTAACTTGTAGTTTTAGCTGAACACTGTGAGCAGGACGCACCGCACTAACTTGTAGGTTTAGCTGAACACTGTGAGGTGGACGCACCCCACTAACTGTAAATAGTCTAGCTGCCTGACTGTGGTACTAATAGGATCAAAAGAACACCAGCAATTTTCTTCAGGTAACTGTAAATACTGTAACAAGACAAGCCTGCCTGTCAGTAAGAAGATAACAGGAACGGATCTAGCTGGACACTGTGAGCAGGACGCACTGCACTAACTTGTAGCTTTAGATGAACACTGTGCAGAGGTCTCACTACACTAACTTGTAGGTTTAGCTGAACACTGTGAGCAGGATGCACAGCACTAACTTGTAGTTTTAGCTGAACACTGTGAGCAGGGCGCACCGCACTAACTTCTAGGTTTAGCTGAACACTGTGAGGTGGACGCACCACACTAACTTGTAGTTTTAGCTGAACACTGTGAGCAGGACGCACTGCACTAACTTGTAGTTTTAGCTGAACACTGTGAGCAGGACGCACCGCACTAACTTCTAGGTTTAGCTGAACTCCGTGAGGTGGACGCACCGCACTAACTTGTAGTTTTAGCTGAACACTGTGAGCAGGACGCACCGCACTAACTTGTAGGTTTAGCTGAACACTGTGAGCAGGATGCACTGCACTAACTTGTAGCTTTAGATGAACACTGTGCAGAGGTCTCACTACACTAACTTGTAGTTTTAGCTGAACACTGTGAGGTGGACGCACCGCACTAACTTGTAGTTTTAGCTGAACACTGTGAGCAGGACGCACCGCACTAACTTGTAGGTTTAGCTGAACACTGTGAGCAGGACGCACCCCACTAACTTGTAGGTTTAGCTGAACACTGTGAGCAGGACGCACCGCACTAACTTGTAGTTTTAGCTGAACACTGTGAGCAGGACGCACTGCACTAACTGTAAATAGTCTAGCTGCCTGACTGTGGTACTAATAGGATCAAAAGAACACCAGCAATTTTCTTCAAGTAGCTGTAAATACTGTAACAAGACAAGCCATCCTGTCAGTAAGAAGATAACAGGAAGGGATCTAGCTGAACACTGTGAGCAGGACGCACTGCACTATCTTGTAGCTTTAGATGAACACTATGCAGAGGTCTCACTACGCTAACTTGTAGGTTTAGCTGAATACTGTGAGCAGGACGCACAGCACTAACTTGTAGTTTTAGCTGAACACTGTGAGCAGGATGCACCGCACTAACTTCTAGGTTTAGCTGAACACTGTGAGGTGGACGCACCACACTAACTTGTAGTTTTAGCTGAACACTGTGAGCAGGATGCACCGCACTAACTTGTAGTTTTAGCTGAACACTGTGAGGTGGACGCACCGCACTAACTTGTAGTTTTAGCTGAACACTGTGAGCAGCACGCACCGCACTAACTTGTAGTTTTAGCTGAACACTGTGAGGTGGACGCACCGCACTAACTTGTAGTTTTAGCTGAACACTGTGAGCAGGACGCACCGCACTAACTTGTAGTTTTAGCTGAACACTGTGAGGTGGACGCACCGCACTAACTTGTAGGTTTAGCTGAACACTGTGAGGTGGACGCACCACACTAACTTATAGGTTTAGCTGAACACTGTGAGCAGGACGCACCCCACTAACTTGTAGGTTTAGCTGAACACTGTGAGCAGGACGCACCCCACTAACTTGTAGTTTTAGCTGAACACTGTGAGCAGGACGCACTGCACTAACTGTAAATAGTCTAGCTGCCTGATTGTGGTACTAATAGGATCAAAAGAACACCAGCAATTTTCTTCAGGTAGCTGTAAATACTGTAACAAGACAAGCCATCCTGTCAGTAAGAAGATAACAGGAACGGATCTAGCTGAACACTGTGAGCAGGACGAACTGCACTAACTTGTAGCTTTAGATGAACACTGTGCAGAGGTCTCACTACGCTAACTTGTAGGTTTAGCTGAACACTGTGAGCAGGACGCACAGCACTAACTTGTAGTTTTAGCTGAACACTGTGAGCAGGACGCACCGCACTAACTTCTAGGTTTAGCTGAACACTGTGAGGTGGACGAACTGCACTAACTTGTAGTTTTACTGAATACTGTGAGCAGGATGCACCGCACTAACTTGTAGGTTTAGCTGAACACTGTGAGGTGGACGCACCACACTAACTTGTAGGTTTAGCTGAACACTGTGAGCAGGACGCACCCCACTAACTTGTAGGTTTAGCTGAACACTGTGAGCAGGACGCACCCCACTAACTTGTAGTTTTAGCTGAACACTGTCAGCAGGATGCACTGCACTAACTGTAAATAGTCTAGCTGAACACTGTGAGCAGCACGCACCGCACTAACTTGTAGTTTTAGCTGAACACTGTGAGGTGGACGCACCGCACTAACTTGTAGTTTTAGCTGAACACTGTGAGCAGGACGCACCGCACTAACTTGTAGTTTTAGCTGAACACTGTGAGGTGGACGCACCGCACTAACTTGTAGTTTTAGCTGAACACTGTGAGCAGGACGCACCGCACTAACTTGTAGGTTTAGCTGAACACTGTGAGCAGGACGCACCCCACTAACTTGTAGGTTTAGCTGAACACTGTGAGCAGGACGCACCGCACTAACTTGTAGTTTTAGCTGAACACTGTGAGCAGGACGCACTGCACTAACTGTAAATAGTCTAGCTGCCTGACTGTGGTACTAATAGGATCAAAAGAACACCAGCAATTTTCTTCAAGTAGCTGTAAATACTGTAACAAGACAAGCCATCCTGTCAGTAAGAAGATAACAGGAAGGGATCTAGCTGAACACTGTGAGCAGGACGCACTGCACTATCTTGTAGCTTTAGATGAACACTGTGCAGAGGTCTCACTACGCTAACTTGTAGGTTTAGCTGAACACTGTGAGCAGGACGCACAGCACTAACTTGTAGTTTTAGCTGAACACTGTGAGCAGGACGCACCGCACTAACTTCTAGGTTTAGCTGAACACTGTGAGGTGGACGCACCACACTAACTTGTAGTTTTAGCTGAACACTGTGAGCAGGATGCACCGCACTAACTTGTAGGTTTAGCTGAACACTGTGAGGTGGACTCATCACACTAACTTGTAGGTTTAGCTGAACACTGTGAGCAGGACGCACCCCACTAACTTGTAGGTTTAGCTGAACACTGTGAGCAGGATGCACCCCACTAACTGTAAATAGTCTAGCTGCCTGACTGTGGTACTAATAGGATCAAAAGAACACCAGCAATTTTCTTCAAGTAGCTGTAAATACTGTAACAAGACAAGCCTGCCTGTCAGTAAGAAGATAACAGGAACGGATCTAGCTAAACTGAATACAGTGTATATATATATATATATATGCAACACCTGGGATGCATATATATACACAATACACTGTGAGTGCAGCTAACTGACTGACTGTTCTGCCTAATCTATCTAACTCAAATCAAATGACACTGTCTGTCTCTCTCTCTCTCTATCTATGAACGCCAGAACACACACTACACAGGGCCGCCGTGCAGGCGGCCTTATATAGTGTGGGGCGTGTGCTAAATCCCCTGAGCCATAATTGGCCAAAGCCTCCTTGGCTTTGGCCAATTACGGCTTTCTGTTCAGACGGCGCTGTGATTGGCCAAGCATGCGGGTCATAGTTTGGCCAAGCATGCGGGTCATAGTGCATGCTTGGCCAATCATCAGCCAGCAATGCACTGCGATGCTGCAGTGAATTATGGGCCGTGACGCGCCACATGAATTTGGCGCGAACGGCCCATATCGTTCGCAATTCGGCGAACGGGCGAACAGACGATGTTCAAGTCGAACTTGGGTTCAACTCGAACATGAAGCTCATCCCTAGTCAACGGACACATCTCTGCTGACATCCGCCTGCCTATAGAAGTCAAGGGTTGGCCTCCTTGGATCCACCTGAAAAACGGACAGGCAGATTCGAGCGGGCTGATCGTGTGAAAGGGGCCTTAGACTGTAAAAAAAAGGTAGAGTGTAATATGTAATGATAATCCTTGTAAACTGAAAGATCAGAAGATCAGCAACTGATCAACTATTAGACCTTATTTATCAAAATGTCTAAAATAAAAAGCTGTTTTTCTGTTTCAATGTATTAGTTATAATGTAAGAAATCAAAAGCAAGCATATAGGTCGCCCGCGCAGGGGCTAAGGAATGATCAGGTATTACAGAAGAGTCCAAAAGGAATATAAACATAACAATCATAGCTAAACCTTCATGCAATTGGAATGATATTGAATGATAATTAAGGTGAAATGGAAAGTTAAGGGAAAAAGGCCATACACCACAACCTACTCATAAAAGGCAGTTTTTAACTCGTATTTACCAATAACATTCAGGTTTGCACTGAAATATGTCAGTTTATTCGATTTGCTGTGGAGCAATGTAGTTTTTAATTATTTAAAGTTATTTACGTAAATGTTGTTTTGCTTATGTGAAAAAAGGGAGGGCTAAAGTCTCAGAAAGCAAGAATCAAAGCTGAATATATTTATTCTACACAGGTGCCGTATACTGGGACGTATAAAGGCAAACAGCAAAAAATAACAATTTTAATGCAAGCTCTTTCTGTTTATACTGTATGTCATATAGGTTACATCATAGTTCTCAACTATTCCTGATTTAGAGGGACTGTCCCCCCTTTTGGAACAAAGTCTCTCTGTCTCTCTTTCATCCTCATGTGTCCCTCATTTTGTTTTGATGAATATACCTGTATAAAAATGCACTATACCTATCAAAAAAGTGTTTAAATCGGAGTACCGACTAAAAACAAAAGAATATAAGTCAGCAGCTACAAATACTGCAGCTTCTGACTTTTAATAATCAGACACTTACCTGTCCCAGGGTCCAGGGATGCGGGGTAACGAAGCCCCGCTAGTCTTCCCCTCCTCTCTGCGGCGCCGGCATTGTCACCGTGGGCGCCCGGCTGTGGGTGCCCCGAGAGGAAGTGGGAGCCGGAACCCTCTAAAAAGAGGGTTTCTGCCCCCCCCCCCAACGAAAATGACATGCCAGATGTGGCATGTCAGGGGTCACCTTCCCTTAAAGCGGAAGTTCCATTTTTGGGGTGGAACTCCGCTTTAACAGCACTAAACCTCTCATCCAACTTCAAAATTAATGCATTTTAAAATTTCAAAAGCCAGCATAAAGGCATATGGCACCTTTGGGGTTAACCGATCATAGGGGTGTGGCCTTTGCAAGTAAAGTAAACTATCACCTTGTAAAACAACCCATTCAGTTTAAAATTGAAATGTGTGTATATATATAAAAAAAAAAAAAACATTATAAATACCTTGTTTTCCCTTTTTTATAAGTGATCACATTCTCTCTGTTCTCTCTGTTCTCAGCTGCATAAGAACTGGGGGGAGGGGAAGCAGCAGCACATCCCAGTGAAAGGCTGAGCAGGGGGTGGAGTGTCAGGACAAGACTGATCATTGGAGGAGAGCAGGCTGAATTCCCAGCTTAGCTAGAGATCTGACCACGTTGTGCTCTTCATCTTAGTGTGGTCAGTATTTAATAGGAAAGCAGAGGGACCACACACCAGGGATTTCACACAAAGGAAGCAATACAATGAGAACAGGATACTTTTTCATACAAGTACATGGTACAGCAGGCACATATCAGGAATATGAAATGCTGGGATAACAAACACTTTAAGACATATGGTTACACAGTTACTAACACTTGCATTAGTATTACCACAAGTCTCAGGAACATGCCCTACTGACCATGTATGGAGTCAAAACATTATTAGGTCCTGCAGATAAGCAAAACTGAAACAGTATGCTAACTAAACTTTTAAGAAAATGTCCCTTAATGTTGTTTTAATCTAAAGCAGTTCCCCTCTTTTTCTGCCCCAAAGGACAAACATCACTGGTTCCCCCCCCCCCCCGCCCCAAAAAAACCCCACCAGCCGCCACTGCCCACAACCCTTGCCCGGTGGTTGTGCGGAACTGTATGAAGGGAGGCTTAACAGAATGTGGAAGCCTTGTTTAATAATAAGGGGGGCCACCAGATACAGCCCCTCTACATGAATTAGTATGAGGTACATAGTATCACAAACCATTAGATGTGGTGATTGTATCAGTTTTGTTTTCTTTGGCTTTTTCCCTCTGTTATCATCTGCCCATTTCGCCAGTAACACACCTCTGGATGAATGACCAGAGGAGGCACAGCAGACAGTAGCATTGTCAGTCTGGGGGGGGAGGGTAGTGTTAAATGTATTAGAAGATTTAGATATACTAACAAACTGAAGCAAAACTCCAGCATACACTTTATAATCAGTTACCTTATGAGATAAAGGTTTTGCATACATAAATAAAAGTTGATCATTTTAATCACCCCTGCCAGTGTTCAGTGGTTTGTCTCATCCACGTAAACTGATAAATTCTGTTGGAGAGCTTGTGCTTTGAAAAACAACAGACTTGCTGGCTGGATCACTACATGAAAATAGAAGAAAGAAAGCCTAAAAAAGGAAACAAATGCAGCCATCGCATCTAACAATTGGTAAGCTGCAATATAATAAGTGTTTGCATTTGGGTTTAATACTGCATTAAAAATTCAAAATCCCCAAAAAAGGCCTTCATTGTAAATCCATCGTCAATCATGATGCTCACTGCCAACTCGCCCTGCACAACCCGCCCTGCACGATCAATCCCTGATGGTGACACCAGTTGAATGTCAGTTACCTAAGCTGTCATCGACTATATAAAGGAAGGAGCAAGGATATTGTGACATCACTGCCCAAATATGGCTGTGTGTTCATATTTAGGCGATGATATGAGGCTCCCTTTCCCACCCATTTGCTTAAGTGGCCAGGGATTCTTGACCATGTAAGTGTATGGACTAGGTGATGTAAATGGTGGGTAACTATGTGGCGGCTGCCAGCAGCTGCTGCTCCCTTAACAACCATTGACAGTATAGCCCAAATATATCTGTGTTGCCATATTAAGATAATGATGTAACCCATTCCACTGCAAGCAACCACTGCTTCCTTAGCAACTATTGACATCCAGAAAACGTCACGTTCATCCGCACCCAATGCCATAAATGTTCAATGATTGGACAAGTAACCAGTGTTCAGTCCAAACACTGGGCTCATTCCAAATCAGGATCCCCACTCAGTAATCCTTTTCACATGTAACTGTTTATTAACTTACTTTCCTCTGGAAAAACAATTCACTGGAAAACAACTTTTAGAAATGAATTTGTACTATGACTGGAAGCAGTCTTAAAGCGGAATTCCAGTAAATCATAAAAGGTGCAAATTAATGCAGCTCTGTAATCATTAATACATCATTAAATGAATTGTTTTGTTAATGCAAGCTTTTTAAATACATGTATTTGATTTGGTACCAGCCTTTTGTAGTCCTTGCAGAGCGGAACTAGAGGAGGGGAGGGAAAAGCAAATGGGACTGCAAGCAGTTAAATTTTCGTTCAGACAGTGATTGAAATAAATACACTTAGACAATATTTTTGGATTAATAAAATTTTATTGGCTGTGGCCTTTTTATTGGTTTAACATATTAAATATCAAATATCATTAAACAACTCTATAATAATTCTTTCAGCAGAATTCATCAATAACTTTTTTCCAGCATAAATACAAATATTGAAATGAACAACTCAGCTTTTATAGCTCGAGTTGTATTATAAAAGCATAAATTTAATAATAAATTGTCCCCCTCATTAGAAAAGGCGACCCAACCACATACATATTTGGCTGCAACAATCCAGGGAAGGTGGGAGAGGGGAGCTCCACCGCTGACAAGGTCCAATTGAGCCCTGACGGAATCCCCTTTTTAGGGGGCCTTGAAACCTGTTAGCTGCTGCAGTCCCATTAGAAAAGGTGCTGGGGGATCTTGAAACCCCTTATCCTTTTTTTTTTTTTTTTTTTTGCATTCTATGTTCTACGGTGCAAAGGGCTTGCTGATAGCAGGAGAGAGCAAAGCAACAAAGAAATTAGCTCTTTAGTGTGCTGCTTCTCCATTCACTGTCCAGTAACAGGATGGGGTGGGTAGAGGACCTGTTGATGTAAGTGAAACCATAACAGTGAAAGGAAAAGCTGCTTTTCCTTTCACTGTACAGTCACAGGCTGGGGTCGGTCCAGAACAATCTGGGCTCAGAGGAAGTAGGTTTAATTAGGCTGGACATCAGGCTAAAGACATCTGGTGGCAGAAAAAAGTACTGTGGAGGAAATCTCAGGACTGAAGGAAGATTCCATGTATGTAAACATCTGGGGAAAACGCCAATAAAAGGACTGGAGGCGACAGAGAGGGGAGGGAAAGGAAAGGCAATGAGACAAAGAAATAATAGAACAGAAAGAAACTGGCATATTATAAAGTGTCCAGAGGAAAAAAGCATGTTGTTCATATAAAGTGGCTGCTGTGTTACACAGAAGCAACTAATGGAAGAATATTCAGAATTGAACACATCTGGGATTGCCGGATTTCTGCAACACACCGGTTCCTCTGGCTGTTAAGTTATGACCACATAACTTCTAGGTCTTGTAGTAACAAAAACACACATTATTTGGCAGGGGGAGCGTATGGCAATATGTACCTCTGAGTGATATTACCTAGGAAGACCCTGAGACCATTGCTGTGTTTACCAAAGGCTCGGGCTGGGTATTAAGCCGAAAGCGTGTGTGATCCCCTGTGATAGGAGATTATTGGAAGATCATTGGAAGTCAGTAAGCAGCAGTGTGTGTAGTGGTGGAAGTCACCTCTCTCCTATCACATTCCTTGGGTGCATCGTTTGTCAGCTTCACACCGATTTTTCATCTTTAACTCCTTCAGATCCGAATGATGGCTACAGCGAGGACCTACTTTGCCGGGAGGCCGTCAATAGACGTCCTCTCCTTTGCACGCTCCCCACGCGCCCCCTGAATCAATGAGACTTAGGTGATCACAGATCTGAGTAAGGGGTCGATCCCGACCCCTTACCAGGTGATCAGCTGTCAGCCAATGACAGAAGATCGGTAATCTTTTTTTTTTCCTCACACTGACAGCGCGAGGAGAAAAAAACTGCATGTGCCACCTGCCAGTGCCCACAGTGCCATGAATCAATGCATAACAGTGCCAGCAATCAGTGCCACCTATCAATACCCATGAGTGTCACCTATCAATGCCCACCAGTGGTGCCAATCAACACCTCATCAGTGCCACCTTGCAGTGCTGCCTATCAGTGTCACCTACCAGTGCTGATCAGTGCCCATCACTGCCACCCATCAGTGCCCATCGCTGCCACCCATCAGTGCCCATCACTGCCCCCAAGTAGTGCCCATCAGTGCCACCTATTAGTGCCCTTCAGTGCCACCTATCAATGCCCTTCAGTCCTGCCCATCAGTGCCACCTCTCAGTGCCCACCAATGCCACCTATCAGTGCCCACCAGTGCCACCTCATCGATGCCCACCAGTGCAGCCTATTAGTGCCCATCAGTGCCGCCTTATCAGTGTCCATCAATGCAGCCTATCGGTGCCCATCAGTGCAGCCTATATCAGCGCCCATCAATGCAGCCTCATCAGCGTACATCAATGAAGGAGAAAAATTACCTGTTTGCAAAATTTATTAACAAAATATAAAATGGTTTTGTATTTTTTTTTTAATTTCTGTATTTTTTTATTTTTTTTAACAAAATACCACCAAAAGAAAGCTCTATTTGTGGGAAAAAATGATAAAAATTTCATTTGAGTACAGTGTTGTATGACTGCGCAATTGTCATTCAAAGAGTGACAGCGCTAAAAGCTGACAATTGGTCTGGGCAGGAGGGAAGTTTAGGTGCCCAGTAAGCAAGTGGTTGATTTGATGGACTTTTTTTGTGATATTCATGTTATAGTTTTCATTACACTTATTTGTTATAATTCAGAAGTATAGCACAACTTAATTATTGAGAAGCGTGTCAGGGCAAGTTTGATCATTGAAGCAGGCTGAGTTCCCAGCATACCTAGAGAATTGACCACACTGTGCTCTCCTGCTTAGTGTGGTCAGTTTTTAATAGGAAAGTGGAGAGAGTGGCAAACACACCAGGGATTTCACACAAAGGAAGCAATGCAAAGAGAAATTGGCACTTTCTCATGCAAGTACACGGTACAGTAGGCACATATCAGTAATATGAAGTGTTGTGGTAACAAACGTTTTAAGTAAGACCTAAGAGAGTTACTGAGAACTTATAGTGAACATTGGCAATTATCAAATGTACTATCTTTGACTGTAATATACTGTATATTGATGACATTATGTTACTACATGAAAGGTGAGAATTTGCAATGGCTAATATCACTTAGTATTGGCATTTAGCAAATTCATTGTGCGTGATTATGATGAAATAATGATAAAGATTATGGTGCTGATAGATCGCCAGTTGCCATGTGCTGTGACCTTGGCTGTGAATATCTACTATGACATAAGATAGCACTGACCAGCACTTAAACCACTGAAAGGTACAAGCTTTAAAACATTTAGAAAATGGCATCCATTTTTGATGGCACCAGCAAAGGCTAGGCAGGCACTATTCAGGATGGGAGGTCATGCAAGGTCCACCATATGTAATCAGTCAGGAGGTGAAAATATCATGGGCGTTTTGCCTTTAAAACTCAACTCTAGCCCAAACCTTTGTTTTCTTCTGGTTTTGGATAGAGCAGGGAAAAATAAAACTTCTGTCAGGTTTTAAATGCTGGCTGCATCCCTGGGGAAATAAATGAACCAGGAGATTATCAACAAAAAACACAATCAGAAGGTAGAGCAAATGCTCTTACTCCCACCTGTTGAAGAGATCTCTTTTCACTTTCTGCTCTGTCTGACACCTATCACCTGAACAGGAAATGAAAAGAAATGTCCCCAATAGGGACACAAATAGAAAAAAACCTGATAGGTGCTCTTATGCCGCGTACACAAGATCAGAATTTCCGGCGGGAAATTTGAGCTTGTTGTCGGAAAGTCCGCACACGAATGTTTGAGAGCAGGTTCTCAAATTTTCTGACAACAAAAGAAAGTCTGATCGTGTGTACGGGGCATTATAGTTTCTACCACAAATTAGGTTTTAATGACTGATTATATTGCTATTTGGAAGACTTCCCCTTGCTTACTTTTTTCTCTAATAGCTTTTTCTACATATTTTTGGGAGTGGTGGAGCATCCTAAGCTTAATATATATGGTTATCCCTTTTCTTGCTACTTTTCGTCTTTTTTTCTCTTTCCTTCTCTATATTTTTTTTTTTTTTATTGGATGCATATCTTGTTTTTATATTGGTAATTTGGGACATTTGTATAAGCTGATTATGCAATTATTTACAGGATGAGTTATGTGTAATGCTATGTAGTATTGATATAGTAGATATGTATTTTTTATATTATACAGTATATGCACATTGCACAGTATTATTACTGATATGATTATAAAGTGTATGTATCATACCTTTCTATGGTTTATCATGTTTGTGTGTCATTCGTATGTTCAGTGGTGGCCGCCCCCATAATCTCCATGCACCCGGCCCCTAATCGCCATGCGGGGCGCCAGAAGCATGGATTTCTATGAGGTTTTTTTTTTTTTTAGAAGCACATGATTAGAATCTGAGACTCTAATTGGCTTCAAAAAAGTTTGGCTCGGGGCAGAGCACTGCGCCCTGAGCCCACCCACTTGTGTCACATTAGGGGATCAACATTCGCTATTGTCTTCCTGCTTCTCCTCCCCACCAATCAGGAAGCGGGTCTTAAGACCAGATTGGCCAGGAGGAGAAGCGACCGAAATTGGCCGGGAGGAGAAGCCGGGGTTGCAGCCGAAGCCACCTGCGAGCCACCTCGGAGACTGGTGTGGGAAGGGAAAAGAAAGCCCTAGAGCTAACCAGAAGGAGGAAGAACTCCTCTATGCAGGAAGAAGAGGGGTGATGGAGGAGTGCAGGCATGTAGGATATCCTCCTCTAGGCAGCTTGTGGATCTATTTCACATTCCTCAGGTGTGTTTGAAGTGCTAGTCGTTGGAAAGTTGTAAGGAACTTTTATATCAGCCCAATACAACTTTCTCTGGTGCGTACAAAATTGTGGCAGGCTGGCTGGCGGGGTGGGTGTGTGGGCATGCGAGCAAGGGGGGTTTGTTGGCCGCCCCCCCCAAAAAAAATGGAGCACTAGCCGCCAATGCATATGTTACGTGTATACATAAGAATAAAAATGGAATATATCCATAACATTTTTTTGGTTGGAACAGAGTTATAACTGCCAAAAGTTTGCAGATATCAACATCAACTGAAAAGGAAAAACTAGATTAAATCCTAGTTTGCATGTAATGGTTACCAAAATTGGCGTTTTGCCTAGTTCCTAAGCTTTGTCCCATAATGGTTATGATTATACAACAATTACTTTTCTTAAAAATACTTTTTTGAATAACTTGAGTGCAGTATGCTGACATGGTCTCATGTGAAATTAGGCAGCTGATCACTTAAAAATAAAATGAATGACTTGTCAAATGTTTTTTTCTTTCAAAATGCTGATCAGTTGGCCAAATGGTCACTTATTTTAGTATAAAGACAAAAAAAAAATACCACTAGAAATATCAATGGTGTCTGGCAGAGTGTCATTAAATAATTCATCTGAACACAGTAGCAGCGCTGTTCCACAGCGTGAGAAGAGAGAAGTGTGCGAGTCATGAGGATCTCATTAGATACTAACCCATGTTGTGTACCTCTCACAAGCACAGTGGCTCTTCCAAATCAAGGAGTAAAGCATTCATTTAAAACATGTTTTGAACTGATATTGATGATGTACTGTATATGAGTTGTACATTGCACAGTGGCACAGCATCATAATAACATGGTTTAAAAAAAACAAAAGACAAACAAATATATATATACAATATATATATATATATATATATATATATATATATATATATATATTACATATATCAGTATTTGTGCATCTTTTTTTTGATCTGAACGCTTAAGTTTATAAGTGTTAAAAAAGTTATTTTTTAGAATTCAATATAAGCTTACTGTCTGATGATCGTCACTTTCCACAACATCCTGGATTCCCTGCATTGTATGACTACATACCCCATGGTATCTTGCTGCCGGTGAGCAGGGATCTCTGTACTGCTTCCACCCCCTGAAACTCCTCCTCTCAGCCCCTCTGTAGTTCAGAAGGCAGGCTCTGTGAAATGTGTGATACAGAAGTGCTCAGTCATAAGGCATAGTGAATATGTGTCACAGAATTCAAGGAAGTAAATGTGTGAGGAGTCTGGGGACCTTCACAAAGTACGTTTATAAACATCAAGATGTTTCAGAATAATAGGGTAGGCTAGAAATAATTGAAATATAATGTGCAAATTAAAATTTGATTTTACATTTTGACTATACAGTAAATACACTTTAAGTATCTTTCATGATTTGAAATCTGCTGTTCATCTTCCTAATGCATTTATTTATGTTTTGTCTATAGTTGTATTGTTGTTAGAACTAATATACTTGTATTGCTATTAGAACAATATATCAAACTGTGCAGCATTAAAACAATATGCAGAGTTGTACCAAAAGCATTGTTCAAGTTTCTCTAAATCCTGTAAATCTCAGTGATAAAAGGAAGCAATTCTAGCATCTATTGCAGGATGCACATCATTTTATTTTCTCCAAAAAAGAAGTAAAGGTGTAGCTTAAAGATTTTATGTATTAGGGGTGTGCTAAGATTGACATTTCTTGTTGTCCATAGAATCCGGTCAGGTTTAAACTGTCAATTTTACTCTTCCAAGTGTGAAATAATTCAAAGAAGCTAGATGCTAATAACAAAGTATTTACCCTTAGCCCACCTTTCATACATCACACCCTAACTCTTCCATATCATGAGATTGATTGCATTGCTTACATTTATCAATATGAACTCACTCACTGCCATATTGCTTGTGTTGATTTTACAGTGCCTTATTCGGGAATGCAAATGAACTACCCACTGGCTCAGAGATTGCATGACATTAGCAATACGGCTGCAATGTCAGCTGTAGGTAGCGGTTTAAACCAATTTTCACATTTCAAGCGTTCACATAAGGCTGAGTTAATGATTTGAAATAAAAAAAAAAAATAGTCTTTTAAACAGGTCAGTTTTTGTTTTATTGTCAGCTGACGTAACCTGCATTTACAACACAGCAGTGCAAGTTATTAACGTGATTGTAAAGCTTTGATTTTTTTTTTTTATATGAAAGTAATAAACATGTCATACTTACCAGCCCCAATCCTTCTCTTCTTGGGTCCCACACCGGTGCTCCTGGCTCCTACTCCCTGCTGAGTGCCTCATAGGAAGCTGCTTCCTATAGGGCCACTCATGTGTGCTTGGTCCTGAGCTGAGCAATTTGCATCTATTTAGACACACAGCTTGGCTCGGCATTACCCTTTGCTCTCTGCTCACAGGTTTTGACTGACAGCAGTGGGAGCCAATGTCTCCCTCTGCCCTCAGTCAAGCCTTTGAGAGCGGGAGAGGAATGAAGAGCTGCTGCAGAGGTGCACTGGATAAAGATATAAAGATCAGGCTCAGATGAGCATTTGGGGGGGGGGGGGCTGCTATTAAAAGGAAAACAAAGGAAAAAAGCCTAAAAAAGAAAACTAGCCATCACGTCTAATGATTGGTGAGCTGCAATTTAGTACATTTTTGTTTTCGGGGTTAATACTGCTTTAAGCTAAAGGCGAAAGAACAGAGAAGTGGCGTCTTCATGTCTGTGTGACTGTTCAGAGTGAACCTATTCTATTTTAGTCCTGGGGGTTATAGTTCCACATTTAAATTGTACAAAAATATATAAAACACAAGTTTAAAAATGTATTAAAAGTGTAAAATGCAATATACCTAAAACCATTTACCCAAGCTTTATCAGAATGGATATAATTACAATAAATAACATGTAACACTTTAGAAAGCAATTTAGAAAGATTTAGGCTGGGTTCACATATGTGCGATTTGCATGACATGCGAGTGTGCCCGTCTCGCAATAGAGCCCATTCACGCATGTCTGGGGCGGTTACGGTCCGCATTCCAAAAGGGCCCTGTGTGTCTTTGGGTCTGGTTCAGGTGCAAATTCAGGCAAAAACTTAGACCTGATTCGCACCTGACCCCATGCTGGGAACTGTGGCCGCACATATGTGAACCTGGCCTAAAACTTTTTGTGGGGCAAATGTTGCAGTACATTTGTTCTCAGTGCTAGTAGTTCTTGAAGTAAGAAAAAATCTGCAGCTCCTCAAACAGTAATGGTTGAGGATCAATGCTGCCTCCCTTATTACAGCAGCATTGACAGCCTGTGAAGAGAGTAATGTTAGACTAGTGGAGTTAGATAGAAATTACATACTTGTTAACAAATGAAAGCCTAAATCCTTCTAAGGCCAGTTATACATGGATCAAATTTTCGATCGATTTATGGGCTGGCTAGTTGTACACAAGTTAACTACTTCATACAAACTCTGGAACCTTTTTTTAACTGTCTGTACTAAAGCTTACAATAAAATTTAATGGTTTCTGATAGATAAACACCATTCTTGGCTAGCAGGTTATGAACATTGGTTATGGATCTTATAATGACTTTCTTGTTTATTTCACTGTGCAAAGGGGAAAGCATGTTTATAAGTAATTTGTTTTCTAGAAAACAAATATTGTTAATTTATTGTTAACATTGTTTAAGAGAAAGACGTTTTCTTCATTCCCATAACAATCATTAGAGCTATAAACATGAAGACACCTGGGGAAACTTTAGTAGAAGACGGCAAAGATAAGGAAAGAACCTACCGAAGAATTTTTGTATGTACTGTATGTCTGCTGTTATCAGTTAAAAGGGTAGCTTAAGCTAGTTATAGGGATGTGCGTTACTCCCCCTGAGCTCACCTGAAGCATGGGGAGGTGTAACAAATTTAGTACTAGCTCATTACACTGCTCCGCTATTATAGCTTCAAATGGTTTAAAATAATATAATATGACTTAAGGGAGCTGAGCTTCTGTGTCAGTAAGCATAATTCACTCTGCTACCTTTTGATTACAATAGCAAACCGTCTTAATAAAATTGACAAATTGTATTTAAACATTTTTTCTTAAGCTGGCCATAGACGGTTCGGATCTTGTATGGGTAGGCTAAATGTACCCAAGTTAATTGACCGATCAACTTAGGTACAACCAGCCTGTCGTATTTTACATGTGATTATTACTAGCGGCTGTTATAGCCACTAACAATAATAACTGTGTTCTCCTGGAGGGGACGGCTACCCCCCACCCCCATCCTGCCAGGAGAACACAATGGCTCCACGTGAGGGATTCCCCCATCAACACTGACTGTGTTGATGGGGAAACCAATTACTTTTTCTGCAATCTGTGGTTACAGGAAAGGGAATTTCTCTGTCTATGACAGGCTTTAGGTATTAAGAACCTCTCAAGAAAGCATAAACTTGTCCCTCAGTGAATAGGGTTTAAATCAAGATATTTGCAATCATATTCCTAAAAAAAGTAAAAATTCTCCCTTGCAGTGGGGCTGCCCCTGTACTGCAAAGCTTAATTGCTCATTTACTTCTAGAGGATGGAAAAGCAATTATGCTTACCTGATCCTTTGCTGCTCTGGCAGATGGTGCTCCCCTATGCTCTGTCAGTGGACTCTGTCCTTACATCCATTGCAATGCCATGGGCCTTGGATTGGTCTTGATTACGTCAGAAGACACCCAGCCTCCGGACGGTAGGGGAGAAAAGGCCACAGAAACTGGTCTTGTAGCACAGAGGAGCCTGCACGATCAGAGGATCAAGTAAGTCAAGTAAAAGTGCTTGTCCGGGTCCTCTAGGTGTAAACAAGCAAAAAGAAAGTCCCGCTGCAAGGGAGAATTTTTAATTTCCCTGAAGTTCAGGTTTAACAAATTTAAATTGTGGTCAACAAGGGGGCAAATCTCACAATGTGACAAATAATTAAAATATAAAAATCTTACATCTCTCAGTTCAATAAACACCAAAGATGGGCAAAAAACTATGAGAAGTGTTAGGTGTTATCTGAGATCAGCTTAGCTGGGACACACTGGTTGCTAGAAGATGCAAAGGATCTAAAAAATATATTCACAGTATGCAAGAGCTATTTATAACAACATTAACAACCAGTCCATCTCAAGAATAAAAGTTGAGACTTCAAACCAAATTTAAACCAATGAGCTGAGGGCTGTAAATTACTGAACAGCCTCCCTTCCCATATAAAATGATATGGCTTGACTCTTCATATGATGCCCAAGTTAACATGATAATCAAATCAATACATACAGAAGCATAAGATATTTTGGAATCGATGCATATATTTGAATAACATTTTTCAGCACGTGATCATCAGGCATCAGGTTTTGTGTTATGAAGGTGAATTTACATTTTATAAACAGTTGTTTTAGATGTACAGAATACTGGACCGAAAATGTTTTCATATATAGTTCCCATATATTATTATGATTCTTTATGTACAGTGCCTTGAAAATGTTTTCATATACCTTGAAATTTTCCACATTTTGTCATGTTACAACCAAAAATGTAAATGTATATTATTAGTATTGTATGTGATAGACCAACACAAAGTGGCAAATAATTGTGAAGTGGAAGGAAAATTATAAGTGGTTTTCAAAATTTTTTACAAATAAATATCTGAAAAGTGTGGAGTGCACTTATATTCAGCCCTCCTGAGTCAATACTTCATAGAACCATCTTTTGCTGCAATTACAACTGCAAGTCTTTTTGGGGATGTCTCTACCAGCTTTGCACATCTAGAGAGCAGGGGCGGCCCGTCCATTAAGGGCGCACGGGGGCCGACTCCCTTTTCCATCGTCGCCGGCACCCCCTATTCATGCATCCAGCCCCTTTCAGGATGCCGAGCGCATGAATTACAGTGGCAGGGTTTTTTTGTCAAGCACCTGATTAGAGCCAGAGGCTCTAATAGGCTTCAAAATAGGGTGGGCTCCGGACACAGAGCATTGCGTTCGGAGCCCACCCAGGTGCGTTAGAATAGAGAATGAATAAACCCTCAGTAATAAACTGTACTCTTGTAATGTCTCAGTCAAATTCAGACATACGTTTGCCTACCCAATTTACTTGTAGTATTAGTAGTACTTGTAGTATTAGTAACAGAACAAATGTAAAAGAGCAATTACTGTTTTTGCCAAAAAATACTACCTTTAATAAAAATAATCCCAAGAAAGCTGGATATTTTCCACGAATAATAGGGCAGGAGAAAGGTGTATATAGGTCAGCAGTTGTTGAAGATTAAGCCACGTGTAGGCAGGTGGAGTTTTATGCTGCCAAAGTTGGGAAGGAATAGAAGTGAGAGCTAGAGTTAACAAAGGCAAACAAAGGAAGAAAGGTTACTGAGAGTCTAAGGTTGCTGCTGTTACTGCGACCGGACTCCGTCCTGTCAGCCTGCTGGATATGCCGAGACTGGAATGCCAACTCATGTACATCCATCCTCAGGGTCCTTCTACAGCCTTGGGAATTTCTGGGACCTGCATTCCACCCTGAAGATGCCAATCCTGAATACTGTAGTGCCATTATGGAGTCTCCTGTGCAGGTACTCTGGGCCAGCCACAAGCCTGAGTTAAAAAAAAAAAAAAGGTATACATTTTAACACGCTGTGTTGTCACTAAAGTACAATTCCCACCAAGCAATTTATTAAATGAAAAAGTAAAAGATGAGCGTGCCACTAGTCAAAAAAAATAAAAAATTGGGAAAATTTCAAGGGGTATGAATACTTTTTTCAAGGCGCTGTATAGCTTTCCTTTAATGTACAGTAACATGTCTGCATTCTAATTCAATGTATTGTCTTCTTTTTCTGATGTCTATAATGTCCTCATACCAGCCAGCATTCCATAGGAAAAAAATACACCTTGCCCAGTACAAACTCCCCCCTTCCCCCCATCCTTAGTCAAACTTCAGATTCACCCAAGTGTATTTAAGCTACATCTCATCTCAACTGAGAGAATAACAAATTATTTACACTTTTACGGCTTACATAGTAGATACTCCCAACTGCATTCTCATGTTTTGTTCCATGAAAAGCCGAATGGGACATTGGGGTTGATTTTCTAACGGTAAGTAGTCTGTTCACTTTGCAAGGGAATTTCACCAGAGTTTAAAAAATGTGGTGAAATTTCACTTTGCAAAGACTTACCCAATTAAAAAAAAAGCATTTTTGCTTGCACATGAGTGGATGGAAATCAGTAGCGCCACTAAGCTCTGAGGAAAATTCCAGTGCAAAATGCAAATTTCCTTGTAAGATCAACAGTCTAGTTGCCTTTAGTAAATCAAGTCCGTTGTTAAACCAATGCAATATGCCCCCATAATTTATTCAAATGGACCGTAACTTTGAGTTGAAGTCTGCTTTACCAAACAATGTGGTTTGCATTAGATATCTTATCAGTTTGGAGAAGCCTGCCATCCATAGCACTGCTGTGTTATATCTCTATGAGCATGGATGTTCCTGTTTCTTGGGAATCTGTTGTGACACTTGTTGGTTCTCTCACATCCAAAAACTAAATAGACAAATTACACTTACAGCATCTACCCGCTTAGAGACAGGTAAATGTAAGAGAAAATATGTCTGTGAGAATATGTTCTAAATACGAGCCCATTAAATGTGGGGTACAAGTTCCAGGTCTATTTAGGCAGTACATTTCTGGACTGTTGGGAGTAAGCAATGTAAACATGAATATAGCATAAAAACTTAACACAGATGGTGTCCCTGGTGGCATTTGGGCACAGGTCCTCAGTACTTCAATGCATTGGTTCATAACCCTGCTCTGCCCTGTTGCCCCATTAAGCGGGGAATGCATTTATATTCAGACCCTCTTTTTCTTCCTCACATTTGGAACAATGATTTTTTCATGTATCCCCATTTATTTACTTCAGTTTGATGATCCATATACGGTATAGGTATATTGTACTATGATAGTGAAATTAATGAAAACTCTGTCTGCCTTATATTATTATTTTATTATGATAGATAATAGCAGATGGAGGGGTGTAGAGTTCTAGGCAACCGGGAGCCTAAAGAGGAATTTTAATAAAGAGCAAGGTTAATGTTCAATACAATTTACAATTAAGTCTTCATGAACTTTTCAATGTGTTATAACAACGTACACTTTAACTGGAGTTGATATTTAATGCTGCTGTCTCACAGACAACTTTAATACAATACTTTCAAAAATGCCATAGTAGACTCTGATTCTAATTTTGTCTCAGCCTTAAGGTGTACAATACATGCATTACAAGACACTTCCTTGCAGAGAAAGAATGTCTGCTATATCATACTGCTCATTAAGCCCTACAGAATAGATACACATTCAGTGGGAGGATTCCAGAAGTTGACATCTGACATCCATATAATAAATTATTGTCATTTCTGTATCTCAGTGCCTGGTTATTATCTTCCAACCCCCACATCTGTGTAATAAAGGTGACATTGAAGTTACCTAACTGCCCCATAGATTACTTAGTAATTAATTTGTGTCAAGAGTCGCAGGGATTTACTTTAGCCACCAGAACATGGATATATCACATCACAGCCACGCAGACATTTATGTTTTATTTGTTATTACGCACATTTTAGGTTTACAAAGAAAGTGCTAAGATTATTAGATGAATGTGTTAAAATAAGAAAATGTTTTCTTTGGCTCCTAGCTTTCTTTAAAGATATTACAGCTGTGTTAAATAACCCTCTGTTGGTTCATTCACAAAATAATGATGTATTCTTCCATGAAAAAAACATTAATTCTTTTTTTTTTTTTTTAAACATTAATTGTTATTTTATTTTTAAAAGAGACCGTGTCTCATTTCCTAGGTTCTTCTTAAGATGAAGAATAACATTTAGGACGCTATACTGACCAGGTGTAAGATCTGCATGCTCTTTACTCCAGTTCATTTAAAAAAAAAAAACAGAATATATATATATATCTATATATATATATATATATATATATATATTCAGATATATATCTGAATATATATATATATATATATATATAGATATATATATATATATATATATATATACACAGTGGGGACGGAAAGTATTCAGACCCCCTTAAATTTTTCACTCTTTGTTATATTGCAGCCATTTGCTAAAATCATTTAAGTTCATTTTTTTCCTAATTAATGTACACACAGCACCCTATATTGACAGAAAAACAAAGAATTGTTGACATTTTTGCAGATTTATTAGAAAAGAAATGTCTGAGTTCCATACAAATGATTTAGCACCACAAAATGATACTTGGTTCTGTATTCTCTAAAAGGGGTCCTAACTATGGGAGAGAGGGTTTAGGGCCAGGACACCCTTAAGAAGTTGCAATGTCAATTAGCAGACTCCGAGACTGCTACAGGTAGACAGCCATGCAGGGAAAGGCATCCAGCAAGATACCAGATCTGCATGTGTAGGAACGCTGTCTCCTATGGCAACAGTCTTATAACAGATCCTAACACAAGTTATAATAATCTCATTTACTTTTATACAGTCACTTCTTGTAGATTCTCAGCCCGCTGATCTCTAAGTCTCTCTCACTAGACTTGCTGATTCACTGCCACTGAATCCTGTGAGCTCTTTTAATCTTCTTACTTTAGTATCTTCCTCAGGCGTCACCCCTGCTTCCCTGCTGGGTCTCTAGCTTGGCACTCCAGATACTCCCCAAGCGTCACCCCACTGGATGGGTCCCTGGCTTAGCACCTGCTGAAGTTTCCCGATTCTTCACTATCCCCGGTTGGTGAGAATACTGCTCGGATACTTGCTTCAGCTACTCACTGTGGACCCTGGCAACAAGGTGGTTTGTCCCTTAGTGGCAACAGCTTCCCCTCTACCTCCGACCACCACAGGTTCTCCGGCCATCAGAACTGTCACTTCTGGTTAGACTGCACGCCGCAATCCCAACCCTATGTTGCTCTCTTGCTTCAGGATTGTTGCTGATGGGGAATCTATTGTTGCTGGAAGGGATCTACTGTTGAGGGAGAGGTCTATTTTTACTGGCCGCTGGAGGATCTATTGAAGCTGGCTGCTGGGAGATCTGTTGTTGCTGCTGGGGGGGTTCTAATGTTGCTTGGGTGGATATTTTGTTGTGGGTGGTTTACTGTTGCTGCAGGGATTGGAATTGGAATCTATTGCTGCTAGACTGCCCTCAGACAGTCTAGCAGCTAGATGTGCCCAGGATAGGCCCAAACTCTGGCCTAGCAGCCCGGGCAGCAAAACACACGTCCACCCAGACAGCCGTCCAGGTGGCACAGAACCCTGATCACCTGACCTCACCCAAATAAAGTTCTACCAGAGGTATATCATTAACCAATTGTACAATTTCATTTTAAAATACTGAATGTGCAGATGTATTAAAATAAGGATGAAAAGAAAGCTAAGAACGCATTTTTTATTTGTAACAAATATTTAAGCATTCATTTAGCTAGTTAGCTGGCCATATATGACTCCAGCTGAATCAGCCAAAATGTGAGCTATGGGTGGCCCCCTCAGCACCATCCAGCTCAACAAACCAGGCTTCAAAATAAAAGGAACTAGCTGGAAAATTATCAGCCAAACAGTGACTGCATCCAATCAGATGTATCATCCGATCAGATGCAGTCACTGTATTCAGACAGCCACAGCTGCTGCTGCCTAAATACACTAGCCACCAGAGGAGATCCCCCCCACTCTTTATTTAATGTTGATAGGGGAGTTGGATGATTTCCCTCATTCAGGGCTGAAAAGGGGAAATTTTCATGTGTATGGCTAGCCTTATTCTGTACAATTTATTTAAAGTGCGGCAATCCAATAGTTCTTGCAAATAATACAGTAATAAACATTTATTGCACTGCAAACACATTTGACATAGAATATGCAGAAAACATCATTTGATACCGACTGTTCTGCTGAGTACTGTGACACTTCTAGCAATTGCTGATGAGTTAAGATTTTGTACATGGCAAAAATCATGGCTAATACAACTAGTTAGAAGGCATTGCACTGAGGAAATTCCGAATCATGTAGAGCAGGCGTGTCCAATCTTTTGACCTTCCTAGGCCATATTGGAAAAAAGAGGAATTGTCCTTGGCCACACATAAAATACACTAACAATAAGGTATAGCTGATGAGCAGAAAAGGTCAGGCAGATTACAAGTTAACGATCACTGATATAAATAATGTACCTACCTGAGTAATAAAACTTATTTTTTTGTAATTTTTTTTCTTCTATAACAGTAATAGAAGGCAACGCATGTTGGACACACTTTCAGACGACCACGAATACTCACGCTTACACAATTTACCCACATAAGGACAAATCTAATCTTACTAAAAATAGCAGCGCCTTACTGTCGACGGTGCCCATGCCCCAGTGTGAAAGGGGTCTTAATGACCAAATTATGGAGCAATCCAGAACCAACTTGGGTATCTAACCTAGGAAATGTTCTACAACGGAATATTACACATCCTGATACTTTGGGCCCAGACCCACTTTGTTACAGTTTATGTAGAAGTGGCGGAATTTCAATTGTAACTTTACCCTGTCGCTCTAAAAAAAAAAATGTTTCTTCTGTACAAATTATGTTCAAGCCTTCTGTATGTTATTCTTATGCATAAACAAATAAAAATCTTTAAAAAAACAAAACAAAAAGAAGGCAACATAAAACTAGTGCGATATTTACACTATTTTTGATAAACCATCAAACATCAATATCTGATTTGATGGATGTAGTAGCAATTCTCAATGAATTTGCAAGATGCTCATCAAATATTTCGGTTCTAATTTTCCCCTTTGTGTGCTTCATCCTTGAAAATAGTTGCTCACAAACATATGTGCTGCCAAAAACTGATGATATGAATAGGGCGTGATTGTGAAGAGTGGGATATTTTTCTTTGGGAAGATAAAACTTATAAAGGTCCAGTAAAGAGACACTGTCCAATTTTTCTTCGGTCACATGTGTTTACTAAGTGTAAATGCATTTTAAAAAAAATTACAAAAAAAATCAACACTTTTAAGTAAGTTTACAATTTTGTGTTGGGCCACATTCATAGCCGTCTGGGGCTGTATGCAGCCCATGAGCCACAGGTTGGGCAACCCTGATATAGAACAAAGCTGGAAATCCTTTGCGTGTATGTAGTAGAGGATTCGGCACTGATCACCAATATAATGGGGAATTAACACTGGCCGCCAATGTAAGGGGGGGGGGTTATACTCACCACCAATGTAAAGGGAACATTTACAGCGACCACCAATGTAAAGAGGGATTTGCACTAACCACAAATGTAAGGGAGAATTTACACTGACCACCAATGTAAGATGAGACCCTACACTGACCAGCACTGTAATAGGAAATGTACACTGACCACTTATGTAAGGGGGCCATAACTGACCAACAATGCAAGGGGGAATTTACACTGACCTCCAATGTAATGGGGGATCTCCACACTACCCACCAATGTATGGAGGAATTTACACGGACCACCAATGCAAGTCAGAATTTTAACACTGACACCAATGTACATTCACAGCCCAGAGCTCTGTGTTGATATTCAACACAGAGCTCTGTACACAGGAAATGATCTCTGTGTTTCTTATCCCTGCTTTTCAGGGATGATAAACTTAGCGATCAATTACTAAAAGCAGCATACTTTACACACATTACACACAGTTAGACACACTTTTAACCCCTTTATCATCCTAGATGTTAAACCCTCCCCAGCCAGTGTCATTAGTACAGTGACAGTGTAAAGTATTAACACTGATCACTGTATTATGTTTCGGGTGATTCAGTGTTAGTTAGTCAGTTCCACTCAGGGTCAGTTAGTGTCAGATTGTCTGCCGTAGTATCGCAGTCCTGTTATATGTCGCTGATCGCCACCACTACTAGTATTTTTTAAAATAATTCCAGTATATAAACATCATAGTTTGCAGGAGCTATAACTTTCATGCAAACCAATTGATAAACACGTATTGGGATTTCTTATCAACAACATGTAGCAAAATACATTTTGGCCAAAATTTATGAAGATTTTTTAATTTTTTTTTAATTGGATATGTTTTATGGCAGAAAGTAAAAAATATTGTTTTTCATTTATATCACAAAAGAAAAGAAAAAAACGGTGGTAATCAAATACCACCAAAAGAAAGCTCTATTTGTGTGAAAAAAATATATACATTTTGTTTGGGTACATCTTTGCATAACCGTGCAATTACTAGTTAAAGTAACACAACTTCAGGGACAACTTCTTCTATGTATAGTCTATATACACTTCTTCTCTTCCTCCAGCACTAACTTGCTTGCAGAACTTCAGCTGGCACACTGATGGTAATGGGACACGAAGAAGCACTCAGTCAGACATTTAGCAAGGCCCTTTACAGGCACGAACTCTTTTTTGTGTAGCCTTTTTATGTGTAGCAAAAATCCAGTGTCCAGCACAACACTGTGGCTACTGATCCCAGCATCACCTCTTCAGGCACTGCCAACTCACCTGGCTGCAGCCACCCCTTTTAATAGCCCTCCTGGCTAACTTTTCCACAGTCCTCTCCAGACTGAAACACTCACTAGCCCACTGACTCTCAGGAGATCTCATGGACAAGCTGATTCTCTCCTGCTGTCCTCTCCTTGCTCCCGTGCCTCCAGGAAAGAATTCCTGCGTGTGATTCCTCTAGCACCCAAGCCCCAGGCCTGAAGTCACTCCCCCCAGACTAGGGGCCACCCTCAAGGGCCAATGACAGCCTCCTCTGCACTCTATCTCCATCTTACATTCGACTGCCCCTGCTGGTATGAATCATGAGTATTTATGAGGTACTTGCTCCCTGCCAGCTCTTTTTGCTGGGGATTGGCTGTGGCACTCATACTCCAAGCAGATCCTCCTAAATGCCACCCTCTACTTTTGTTAGCTTCTCCAAGGTTGCATAGAGTAAGGGGAGTTACCACAGAGGTGCTGCTTGCTGAGTTATCCAGCCTCCCTGAGTCACTCAGCCCTGACCCAGATTTAACCCAGGCCTGACTCTCAGCCAGGCCAAATTTTCCTACACAAACTATGTACACTAGTACTTAGCTAGAGGGTGCTACATATATTTAACCTGATGTGGAAGCTCTCCCCTTGCATACATGATCATGTATAGCTACTTTAACAGGAGGGTGACATTTTTAGACAAAACCATAGTCCAGGTTCATTACATAAACCTTTTAATATGTACTTATGATATTAAATATATATATAAAGCTGTGAAATATTTGCCCTCCTTCCTGATTTTCTGGGTTTCTTTACATTGTTTCACATTGGATTCGTTCAGATTTTTTGTCAGTTCTGTTGACATATGAATTGAGCTTTAGGTACAGAAAATGACACCAGCATTGCTGCCATGTCATTTCACTGATGCAGAAGATAAGGAAACATGTTAAGAAGGGTAATACAAGTCATCTGTCTAAATACAATCAGGCCTATTTGGGTCATCCTTGTCCAATATATTTTTCAACTATTTATAAACTCACTAGCATAAAACGAGTTGGTAGATAGCATGCTGTACTCAAAGGACATTGTGTAAGAAAGTAATGAAAGCTATCCATTTAGACTGAGTTGTTCATATGTTTTTAAGGCTCTGAACCTGGATAAAACCATAGTCAAAGATATACCCATGGAATAGAAAGAGTTTAAAACTGTGGTTCCACTACCAACAACTCTGCAACGAAAGTATAGCATTGCTAACTGACTCACAGTGAAACAACACCAAGGAAACTGCAGTTATCTTCACATTCAGCACTAGCAAGTGTTCATGACTCAATAAATAAAAATAAAAAATTCTATAAAATAGGATGTATGAGAGAATGGCAAGGTAAAAATTGCTGCTTACTCACAGACTTCCAACATGTCTCTTAAGTCTTCTGGAAGAATATTCTGTGAAGTAATGAATTAAAAGACTTTTGGGAAAATTTTGCTTTTCACATTGGATGAAAAACACATGCAATATTTTACATCAAGAACTTTCATCCAGCAATCAAAAACATGGTGTCCATTGTACGGTCTGCAATGTTTTGCTGCCTCTAGGCCTGGCTACCTTGCCAATATTCCAGAAAGCACACATTATTCATCTTATCAGAAAATTCTAAAGAGTAGATGTCAGATTAGCCATGCAAACATTAAAGCCAGAGAACAGTGGTCTCAAACATGCGCATGACTTTTCAATAAAGTTGTTGAAAAACACACAACTGTAAAATACAATTGATGTCAGGGCCGAAACTAGGGGGGGGGGGGGGGGGGGGGCATGTGCCCCGAGCGCCAACTTCAGAGGAGTGCCACCCGCCCTGGGAGCCAAATCGAGAGATGACTGTCGGCACTTGGCAGCTGCCAGCCAGTTTGCACTAGCAGGGATATGACTGTAGCGGCCGTGGCAGGTTGTATTCGTCTGGAGTCTGACTGTCTGTCACAGTCAGACTCACTGACCGCAGAGCTGAGCCCTGCTGCCTGCAGGCTGAACCTGAAGAGAGCTGCCAAAGTGGGCGGGCGGCTGTTCGATGTGACAGAGGCGAGCCCCGGAGCACCGCACTTTTGCTGATTGCAGTTCAGGGGGAGCCGGGATCCGGACCTGCTGGCTGCTGGCCTGGGGAGCGAGCGAGATTCATGCCAGTACTGGTGAGTCTTTCAATGAAAACAGGTCTGCAGCACTATTTTCCAGCTCTCCTCCCTGCCAGCAACTCTAATCCTGACAAATGTTTGTGCTTCTCGCTTATGACATCTCTGGACACCCACAGTATCTCCCCCACTGGCTGCTGCCTGTCACCTCAATGTAACAGAGCCAGGGCAGCTTTCCCAAGGCTCCTCCTCAGGTCTGTTTTGTCTTATGACAGACCACTACATGGAGCTGTGCTGTGTCTGAGGTCTGTGATGGGAGGGAAACAGAAGGATCTATGTTTCCATTTGTTCAGGTAAGGGGATTGGGGGGGCTAGTAGGGGAAGAAGGTTTAAACTAAGAGGGGGGGGTGGGGGGGGCTTATAAAAGAGGGATGTCAAGATTTGGAGGTGACAAGCAATTTGGAAAGAGTAATATTTGGTTTAAAGTGGCCTGTGAGATATGCACTCCTGATAACTGCGCTCTGAACACCGCGCACTCCGGATAACTGTGCTCTGTACACCGTGCATTACTCACCAGCACACTCTGTACACTGTGCACTCCTGATCACCAAGATCTGTACACTGCGCAATCCTAATCACCACAGTCTGTACCCAACTCACTCCTGATAACCGCACCCTGTACACGATGCACTCCTGATCCCCGCACTGTGTACACCACGCACTCCTCATCACTGCACTCTGTACACCGCGCATTCCTTATCTCCACACTCTGTACACTGCGGATTCCTGATCTCTGTACACCATGCATTCCTGATCTCTGCACTCTGTACGCCACGCATTCCTGATCTATGTACACCACGCATTCCTGATCTCTGCACTCTGTATACCGCGCTTTACTTATTTCTGCACTCTATACACCGCACATTCCTGATCTCTGCACCCTATACACCGCGCATTCCTGATCTCTGCACACCGCACATTCCTGATCTCTGCACTCTGTACACCGCGCATTCCTTATTTCTGCACTCTGTACACTGCGCATTCCTGATCTCTGCACCCTGTACGCCATCCACTGCTGAGCCTTGCACCCTGTATATAGCACACTCCGCGTGTAAAGAGGTATTCCAATGTGAAAGGAGGGCTCCTGATATAAGGGGGGACTCCAGATGTAAAGGGGGACTCTGATGGTATAGGGGGAAACCTTATGTAAGAAGGGCCCTTGATGTAGGATGAATCCTGATGTAAAGAGGACCCTTGATGTAGGGGGGTTCCTGATTTAAAGGGCCATTGCTGATGTAGAGGGGGACTCTTGATGTTAATTAGAGGGCTACTGATGTAAGGGCGGCTGTTGGTTTAAAGGGTTGCTGCTGATGTGAAGGGGATCTTTGATATAAAGGAGGACTCTGATTTTAAGGGAGGACCCTTAATGCTAAGTAGGGAGCTCCTGATTAAGGGGGACTCCAGATGTGAAGAGGACTCTGATGTGAAAGGGAGACACCTGTGGTGTCTGTGGTGGCACTGCGCTGGAATAGCTACCCAACACAGTCCTACCACACTTGGTGTGAGTTTACCCTAAAAAATTGTTGCTTATTTTAGCATTTAAAAAAGTCCCAATTGCAACTTTTAAAATTTAAAGAGCTGCACAGTTATCTTTGACCTGGGTCCTGGATGACCTTGTCATGGCCCTGCTTGCTGACTCCACCATCTTTTGGGGGGGGGCACCAAACTGAGTCTTTGCCCCGGGTGACAGGATGTCTAGCTTCTCCACTGATTGCAGTTCCATACCTTTATATAGCTATATGCTAATATTTGTGACTAATTTTTACTTGGAAATACATTAAAGTCACACTAAACTCTCATGCCCCGTACACACGGTCGGATTTTCCGATGGAAAATGTCCGATCGGAGCGTGTTGTTGGAAATTCCGACCGTGTGTGGGCTCCATCGGACATTTTCCATCGGATTTTCCGACACACAAAGTTGGAGAGCAGGAGATAAAATTTTCCGACAACAAAATCCGATCGCGTCAATTCCGACCGTGTGTGGCCTGTTCCGACGCACAAAGTGCCACGCATGCTCAGAAGAAATTCCAAGACGGAACAGCTCGTTCTGGTAAACTTAGCGTTCGCAATGGATACAGCACTTTCGTCACGCTGCAATGTTAAAAATGGTTTAATACAGCGCACTCTCTTCTTCTTTATAATGTGACAAGAATTAAGTAGTTTTGCTGCTCATATTCACACACACTTCTCACAAAGTTTTATTTTTGTTTTTTTATTGGGATTCCCTGAATATATTGTTATTAGTTGTCACATCTGACAGAATTTTTTTTTTTTATTTAATTTTTTTGGGGATTTTAAGCCTTTTTTTTTTTTAATGTTTGAATTTTTTCAAAGGCTGATCTTTGTTCAATGTTATTTTTATTTTTACTCCAGAATATATGTGTGTGTTTTGTGTGTCAAGTTACCCCAACACCATTGATTGTTTGGTGTTGGTGTCCCTTGTTCATTTCACATTGTATATTTGAAATGTACCTGAATCCTCACAAACCAACTGTCCTTTTTGAAGTAAAACACACAGGAGAGTATAATTCAAAACAAAAATCCTTTATTAAGGGCTCAGAACCAAACAAAGAGGAAGGCAACACTGGATCAACAGGAGAAATTAGCGAAGCCTGGGACCCCCACGGCAGACATCAATTCTTGAACATCAAAATTGGTGGCCTGAGGAGTCCATATGTAAGGGAGGGCAGTCTGGTCCAGAATTTGCAGAGATCCAGATAGCAGCAGATGACATCTCTGTCCCCAGGGTGTGGTACCACAAGAGGCTGCATTTTTTCGCCGACCAGACTGGATCCAGGGTCCTCACTTTCTGGTCTTCCTTTCACGCTTCATTCCGGGCTGTGGCTGTGCAGTTGGAGATGTGGCAGGAGGAGGAGTAGGACCTGGAGGAGGACTGGGAGGACCTGGAGGAGAAGGAGGAGGAGGAGGAGGACCTGCAGGAGGAGGAGGAGGACCATCGCAAAGGTGTGTCTGAGCTGTCATTTGGCCCCTCATACCTTTGTTAAGAGCCTCCAATATGAGCGCCTCACACAAGACTTGTTGGCCCTCCTCCATCCTCTGCATTTTATATGCAATGACGGCAGCAATGTCCTCCTCCACGGTCTGTCCTGCTCCCAGGACCTCTGTAGCCCTCCAAAAGAGTCCTCCGGTAGCCTCCTCTAGGGCACTCCTCCTACTGCCACTTTCTCTTTCCAGGGGAGGTGGAGGGACCTGCAGATCAGCCAGCCGGCTCGGCCCGGCCACCTCCTGGCTGAGACTTCCCTGTGTATGAAAAAGGGACATGGTTGTAATGTTTTGCTTCATCAATCACAATCCTAAATTAGTACTCCAAACTAACATCTAGTTAACATCATTGATTGTACAAGCAGAAATATTTAGAAGAATGCTATACCTGGCTCAATCTGGGCTCCTCCACATGTGGCCTGGAAGGCCCAGGTTGGGCGTCAGAAGCCTCAGCCGGGGGGGAAGGAAGCGTGGAAGGAAGACTGGAGAGGGATGCCCTGGGTTCAGTCTGGCCTGCCAGAAAATGCAGCCTGTCATAGTACAACATCCTGGGGACATAGATGTCATCTGCTCCTCCGGATCTCTGTGAATCCAGGACTTTCTTGCGCTCCCTTAGATATGTGCTCCTCAGGCCACCAATTAAGTTCTTTAAATAGGTGATGTCTGCCGTGGGGATCACCTGCTTCACAATTTCACACAATTGCACCAGTGCTGCCTTCCTCTTTGCTTGGTTCTTGTAATGGGGGTGTTTAATCTCCCACAGACATGGCAACTCCCTTAAGATATCTATGAATACTGACATGAAGTCATTGTCTTTCACTAAGATATCCATGTTCACTGCAAGACACAACACAAGACAAAGCCTAATGTCAGACAAAACTCTCCTAATCTTGTTACAATATAGGCTTCAATGTAGAAGCAGTATAGGCACAAGTTTGTCTCTTACCTTCGTTCTTACGATCGGCGCGTCCAATGCTCCTTCCTCCGCTCACAGATCGTACGTAATACGCACGCGTGTTACGCTTTATACACACTGCGCATGCGTGTAACTCCGCCCGCCCCTGACGTTCTTTCTAGTCTATTCCCCGCCCCTTTTCGTTCGGCGCAGTGGGGGAAGAGCACATGGCGGAGTCACAGCAGGTGCGTGCTAATTGCAGGAACGAGGAGGAGGAGGAGGAGGAAAGCCCGGATCCGGACACGTCCCGATCCAGAAGGAGACGTTTTAAGGCCACAAATATGTCCTTTGGGGAGATGTTGGAGATGGTCGACATCATGAAGAAGTCCGACTATAACGGAAAGTATGGGCCTTACCCCAACCCCAATATCAGAAAGGCCAAGATCATGGCGAAAGTGATCAAAATTCTGCAGAAGAATTTCGGGGTATGACGATCGAAAGATCAGCTCAGGAAGCGGTGGTCGGACCTGAAATTGAGAGAGCCCGAGCAGTACCGAAAGATCCGGAGAGTGCTGCAAAAAAGTAAATAGTTGTGCTGTGTTCCTATTCTTTCTGTCTTTATTGCGTTCGTGCTGCTCCATATGCTTTTCTTAATTGTACAGTTTAAAAGGGCAACTTTAATGTTCATGGGCCCATTATTCGTTCGTATGAAACATTTTTCTTTCGGCCTCTAAAACACCATTGTTTAGGCCATATGCATTTTCCCACATTTTTTTTGGGCCTACTTGGATGCCAAATAGTTGTTTGTGTAGATGGGTTTGTTACTAGAATGAAATGCCAACTAGATTGTGTGTAAGGAGAGGACACTGAGCAGCTGTTTTCACATCTGGACACTGGAGCACTAGTGTGGGACACAAGAACACCATTTTTATTAGGGGGCCACACAGGTGCTCCAGTGTATACTATAGGGGGGGTCTCCATCTGTGAAGCTTGTACTAAACAGGTAAAGTATTGCAGCTTGACAAAGGCCAATAAAAAAAATACATCTTGGAACTCGGCTAAAATAGACAATTGTACCCCACTTCCAAGCAATGTTTCCTATTTCTAGTTCTGCCATCAAATATCTGTGTGCTAATTATACCATTTTTGTTTTACATAGGAGAGAAAAGACTCGGAGGACACCCCTCATCCGAGGAGACCATAGACCCTCCACCTCTGGAAGAAGGGGAACTAACACCAACACAAGAAGAGCAGGAGGAAGAAGAAGATGTGGTGGAGATTGGCACCACAACAGGTGAGTGTCTGCGACCACAGGCTCAGGTAAAAGAGATGGATGGTGGCAGATTTTTGAGACCTATTTTTGTTTTCTTTCTCTCTTTTTAGGTGATTGTGATGTTGTGGATCCAGAACGTTTCACATCAGAAAGTGCCCAGATCCTGATCGGGGAGATCATGGGGTGTAATGTCGAACTGCAAAACATACAGCAAAAAATCAATGATGTTATTAAAAAAAATAATAACATCATTGATGTTTTGGGGCGAATTTAAAACCCCACAAAATCACTTTTTGGATTGTGGTCCAATCTTTTAAATATTTTTGCAATGTTTTGAAAAGCCAAATTTGGAGGATACACACAGTGTGCCAACATGTGCTATCTGCCATCACGGGAGATCAATGGACGCATTTTGGGGGTGCAACCCCTTCCTCAATTATAAAGTAGCGTTGAGGAAGGGCTTGCTCCCCCAAAACACGTCCCTTGATCCCCCCTGATGGCAGATAGCACATGTTGACATTCGTAAATCGGTGTGCATCTTCCAAATTTGGCTTTTCCAGGGGTGATTTCCCCCCATCTGAACGCTATATCAAACCCAGTTCCTAAATACTGATGTCTGATATAGCCTTCAGGTTTTACCTAATGTGAACTTTGTAAGTTCAAGTTTTTTGGCTTTCTTGTTGGTTTTACACAGGCCTGTTTTATCTGAAATGGACATTTCAATTTTTGATAATGCTACTGCAAAAATTGTTATATAACAAACATGTTGGTTTGTTTTAAAAACCTTTGGTAAATGCACATGTGATTGTGCAGGTATAAAAAAGTTGCTTACTCAAGAATGTGTGGATTATTGTCTCAACACTACAATACAACACTTTTGGGGTGATGTAATTGCTGTTTTCTGCAAAAATGGGTGTTATTTCCTAAGGGCAAATCCTCTTTGCACTACAAGTGCAGTTTCAGTGCAGTTGCAAGTGCACTTGTAGTGAAATGTGTTTTTGCATTTAGGAAATAACAGCCAACAGTGCTTTGTATAAGGTTACACAATCACAAGATTTTCTGGACTCAACACATTTCTGTCAGGGTCAGCTAAAACAAACACAAGCAGTAAATGTCCACCAAGAATTTCTTTTTTTTTTTTATTATAAAAAGGCTTGACAGATTGTCTGGCATATTGATAGCCCCCCTACCCGCAAAGAACTCCAGGTAGCGTAACCGGACATCACGGGCACTCAGGGAGGGCAAGCCAGGACGGCCACTTTCAAGCGCCGTCAGTGTGGTTTGATGTAGGATTCCGGCCTCAGGCCCAACTGAGCCAGCATAGTTGGCCGAATGTTTCCTTAAAAAGTTATGGAGAACACAGCACGCCAGTATAATATGGTTCAGTTTATACTCCGCCATATGGATGGGTGTCAGAAATAGTCGGAACCGGCTGGCCAGGATTCCAAATGTGTTCTCCACCACTCTTCGGGCTCTGGTCAGCCGGTAATTAAAAACCCTCTGTTCAGGGGTGAGGGTCCTCATTGGGACCCCAGCGCAAATGCTTCATCAGCAATGAACACAAATGGGAGTCCTTCAACATTGTCCTCTGGAGCTGGCAAGTCCAAGCTGCCATTCTGGAGACGCCTGTAAAACTCTGTCTGGGCGATGACTTCACCATCAGACATCCGGCCATTCTTCCCCACGTCCACATACAGGAAGTCGTAATTAGCCGACACCACCGCCAACATCACTATACTATTGAACCCCTTGTAATTATAATAGTACGACCCTGAGTTGGGTGGTGGGACGATGTGGACGTGTTTCCCATCAATTGCCCCTCCGCAGTTAGGAAAGTCCCACCGCTGGGCAAAGTGGGAGGCCACAGTCTGCCATTCCTGTGGCGTGGAAGGAAACTGTTGAGGAAAAAACAATAAACATTACTATTTTTTCACAGAAACATGGCAAGCAGATTAGGCACAAACATTATGTGGCAACCTCCAGATAGCATTTAGTAAGGGGAATTTAACAAGGCCAAAGTATAAGGTACACCTATCATATTCCCCCCCCCCCCCCTCTCATGGGCCATTTCTAACATTATGGGGGGGGGGGAATCTTGGACAGGTAACCCTCTTCACTTCATTGAGAGCTGAATGGCTAAATAATGGGTATTACTTGGAACAGCCCCTCCTTAGTTACGCTATTGGCAGACCACTGGACAGGTAAGAAGTGTCATAATACAAAGATATAAATACACACTGTACACATTTGAGGACATTTGGACATTCTGCTATTACCTATAATAATAGAATACAAAAACTTGAAACAGTACCATTGGAAAGTATACAGGCAGGCCCTTGCACTACATGCTTTGGGCAATTCATCCATAAATCTGACCAGTAAAGAGGTGGGTATAGTGTGTATGGGTTTGGCAAAGTCAGCAGATAAATGATTGAGGATACATAGAGAATTGGGATCAGCTGACTTAGCAGTTGGGGGAGGGAGGGTTACAAAAAATTATTTGGGGACACCAACAAAAAAAAGCCTCTGGCACTCTGCCAGAATTTAAATCAAAAATAACATTTCCAAACATTTTAGAGGGTGTTTGGGGTAAAGCACTACTATAGAGCTGATAAAATACATTGTTAAGTGACTACATGAGGTGAATATAGGCCAGGAGACACCATGCTGGGGAGGTTATTGAAGGGCAAATATGTATGAAGGACCTAAAATAATAATTACATAAAAATCCAGCATGCATGAGAACAAAGGGGACATTCACAGCATATTACAATCATGGTAATTAGGGAATGAGGAAAGAAATACAATATATTAGCAAACAGTAAATACAATAAAATGTGATATAAAAGGATAAAAATCTTACCTTCATATACTCCTTCTGCAGGACCTGGATGATGGCAGAACAGGTCTCTGGGATGATGATACCCAGAGCCTGGGGGGAGATGCCTGTCGAGAACTTCAAGTCCTGCAGGCTTCTCCCTGTCGCCAAATACCGCAGGGTAGCGACCAACCTCTGCTCCGGAGTGATGGCTTGCCTCATGCAGGTATCCTGCCTGCTGATATAGAGGGTCAGCGAAGCCAACAAACGGTGAAACACGGGGTCCGTCATCCTGAGAAAGTTCCTGAAATCATCAGGATTATTCTCACGGATCTCACGGAGCAAAGGCATATGAGAGAACTGGTCACGCTGAAGCAACCAATTCTTGGTCCATGAACTCCTCCCCACCCCGTTCATGGACTGGACTGTCAAGTTCAGGACCCCAACACCAAGCCCCCGCACAGCACGAACTCTACGAGGAGTACGCATACGAAACATGGCTAGAAAACGGTCGGCTGCTCAGAACGAAGTAACAGAATGCACTGAAGAACAGCAAGGCCTGTGAAGAGCGACCTGAAAACCAGTAACGAACGAACAAGAATACAATGACTACTTAAAGTCACGCGGAACTTGCTTGCACGCACTGAAGAGCAGATACAAACCCACAAGCACAAACTGAACGGCAGAAAACGATCTGAAAGCCACGAGTCTGAAAAAGCGCGAATCGTCTCTCACCAAACTTTTACTAACACGAGATTAGCAAAAGGAGCCCAAAGGGTGCCGCGCTTGGTTCTGAACCGGCCTTTTCTAGTCTCGTCGTACGTGGTGTACGTGACCGCATGGTTGGCGATCGGAAATTCCGACAACTTTGTGTGACCGTGTGTAGACAAAAAAAGTTTGAGCCAACATCCGTCGGAAAAAATCCTAGGATTTTGTTGTCGAAATGTCCGAACAAAGTCCGACCGTGTGTACGCCCTATCAGAGTCAAAATATCCTGATAATACCTTCTTTATTAAGAAAATGTTCCATACTCTTTTTTTAATTTACATTTCGTGGACAGCTGTACACTTCACCACAGCAGGGACACAGTATGTTTTCCTGTACCTGTGAGCAGTTGTGTATTTTGGTTTTGTTCTGCCCACAGCAAAACTAAAATCGGGCACCCCCTATCTAAATTTGTCCCACCCCAGCCACGGTATACCATTCTTGTCTCAGGGTCTGATGAGGAAGCTGCAGCTGGTCACAATTTTTTTTTCAAGAGTCTCTGGTAGGAGGAGCCCCTCCAAGTTTAGTAAACAGTACTAGGCCTCACCCAAAGTTCTTCCGTGGGAACAGAACATCCATCTGGAACAGGTCAGGGTGTTAGGTGGGCCTAGGCCATGAACAAAAAAGAAAGACAGGCAGCAATCTTCCCAGCTGTCTATGTAAAAAAATGTTTTACCTGCAAACTGAACACTTCCCTATCAGTTCTTCACAGGTAATAGTGAGGATTTGGCAGTCTCTTCAGGTTGCCATCAGCTCCTCTAACGGACACAGAGTGGCTCTTGGTGGGCTGTCTGACATTCACAACCACCACTCTGTCTCTGTAAGTACAGTGCCTTGATAGAGTATTCATACCCCTTGACATTTTCCACATTATGTCATGTTATAACCAAAAACTTAAATGTATTTTATCAGGATTCTATTTGAAGGACCAACACAAAGTGGCACATAATTGTGAACTGGAAGGAAAAGAATAAATGGTTTTCAATTTTTTTTTACAAATAAATATGTGAAAAGTGTAGTGTGCATTTGTATTTCGCTCCCCTGAGTCAATACTTTGTAGAACCACCTTTCGCTGCAATTACAGCTGCAAGTCTTTTTGGGTATGTCTCTACCAGCTTTGCACATCTAGAGAGTGACATTTTTGACCATTCTTTTTTGCAAAATAGCTCTGTCAGATTAGATGGAGACTGTCTGTGAACAGCAATTTTAAAGTCTTGCCATAGATTCTCAATTGGATTTAGGTCTGGACTTTGACTGGGCCATTCTAACACATGAATATGCTTTGATCTAAACCATTCCATTGTAGCTCTGGCTGTATGTTTATGGTCATTGTCCCGCTGGAAGGTAAACCTCCGCCCCAGTTCCAAGTCTTTTGCAGACTCAGGTTTTCTTCTAAGATTGCCCTGTATTTGGCTCCATCGATCTTCCCATCAACTCTGACAGCTTCCTTGTCCCTGCTGAAGAAAAGCATCCCCGCAACATGATTCTGCCACCACCATGTTTCATGGTGAGGATGGTGTGTTCAGGGTGATTTGTAGTGTTAGTTTACCGCCACACATAGCATTTTTCTTTTAGGCCAAAAAGTTCAATTTTGATCTTATCAATTTTGGCTTTCTTATTGCCACTCTTCCATAAAGGCCAGATTTGTCAAGTGCACGACTAATAGTTGTCCTGTTGACAGATTCTCCCACCTGAGCTGTGGATCTCGGCAGCTCCTCCAGAGTTACCATGGGCCTCTTGACTGCTTCTCTGATTAATGCTCATCTTGCCCGGTCTGTCAGTTTAGGTGGACGGCCATGTCTTGGTAGGTTTGCAGTTGTGCCATACTCTTTCCATTTTCGGATGATGGATTGAACAGTGCTCCATGAGATGTTCAAAGCTTGGGATATTTTTTGTTATAATCTAACCCCGCTTTAAACTTCTCCACAACTTTATCCCTGACCTATCTGTTGTGTTCCCTGAACTTCATGATGCTGTTTGTTCACTAAGATTCTTTAACAAACCCCTGAGAGCTTCACAGAACAGCTGTATTTGTACTGGAATTAAATTACACACAGTTGGACTCTATTTACTAATTAGGTGACTTCTGAAGGCAATGGGTTCCACTAGATTTTAGTTAGTGGTATCAGAGTAAAGGGGGCTGAAAACAAATGCACATCACACTTTTCAGATATTTATTTGTAATAAATGTTGTAAACCATTTATCATTTTCCTTCCACTTCACAATTATGTGCCACTTTGTGTTGGTCTATCACATAAAATCCCAAAAAAATACATTTATGTTTTTGGTTGTAACATGACAAAATGTGGAAAGTTCCAAGGGGTACGAATACTTTTTCAAGGCACTGTATAAAGCTGTGAAAAAATACTTGCCCTCCTTCCTGATTTTCTGTGTTTCTTTCAGATTTGTTGTCAGTTCTGTTGGCATATAAATTGAGCTTTAGGTACAGAAAATGACACCAGCATTGCTGCCATGTCATTTCACGGATGTAGAAGATAAGGAAACATGTTAAGGGTAGTACAAGTCATCTGTCTAAATACAATCAGGCCTATTTGCGTCATCCCCGTCCAATATAGTTTTCAACTATTTATAAACTTACCAGCATAATATAAGTTGGAAAATAGCGTGCTGTGCTCAAAAACATTGCTTAAGAAAGTAATGAAGGCTATCCATCTAGATTGAGTTGTTGAAATGATTGACATAGGACGGGGCCAGCAGGGCATAGGACAGGGGTCAGTGGGGCAGGGGATGGGGTCAGCAGGGCACAGGATGGGGTCAGTAGGGCAGAGCATATGCTCAATGAAGAGGAGGATGGGGTCAGCGGAGCGTAAGATGGGGTCAGCAGGCCTCTCTCTCCCTCCTGTACAAACTTCTCTCTCTCTATCTCCTGTACACTATACACCAGGGGTCGGCAACCCAGCCCGCCGCTGCTAAATGTCTGGCCCATCAGTGCACGTGATGAATTCCCATGCACCCGACCCGCGAACATTTTAAGTAAGCAGAGCGGAGCAGGGAGCAGGAAGCTGAATGAAAGCTCTGGAAAGAGACACACAGCTGCGCTAATGAGACAGCAGGAACTTCTAGAGTAACTCTCCAGCTGATTGGTTGCTAGGTGGTCCTAGCAACCAATCACCAGATTGTTAATATGAAAAATTAACTCTGGAAGCTCCCGCTGTCTTATCATCGCTGTTGTGTGTCTCTCCGGTGTTCTCATTCAGCTTCCTGCTCCCTGCTCCGCTCTGCTCTGTCTCCCTCTCTGCATGGGGCAAAGTAGGAAAGGGCAGAGCTGTGGGGGGGCTGTTTAATATGAGGGGGGCTGTTTAATATGAGGGGGGCTGTGAAATATGCCAGAGGGCTGGGTAGGGGGGCTGTGTGATGTGCAGGGGGGGCTGTGTAATATGCAGGGGGCTGTGCAATACGCAGGTGGGCTGTGTAATGTAAAGGGGTCCAGTGGTGTGGGGGCTGTGTAATGTGAAGAGGTCCAGAGGTGTGGGGACTGTGTAATGCAAAGGGGTCCAGATTATTATATTCATTTATTAACAGGTGAATGCGGCCCTCCATGCATTCACATACATTGAATCCGGCTCTTAAGTGGAAAAAGGTTGCTGACCCCTGCTATACACATAGTTACATAGTTACATAGTTAGTCAGGTTGAAAAAAGACACAAGTCCATCCAGTTCAACCTTAAAAACAATAAATAAATTAAACAAAAAATATTGTACAATCCAATATACCCAATTTTATACCCACAGTTGATCCAGAGGAAGGCAAAAAACCCCAGCAGAGCATGCTCTAATTTGCTACAGGAGGAGAAAAAATTCTTTCCTGATCCCCCGAGAGGCAATCAGATTTTCCCTGGATCAACTTTACCTATAAATGTTAGTACCCACTTATATTATGTACATTTAGTAAAGTATCCAGGCCTTTCTTAAAGCAATCTACTGAGCTGGCCAGAACCACCTCTGGCGGGAGTCTATTCCACATTTTCACAGCTCTTACTGTGAAGAAAAACTTCTGTATTTGGAAATGAAATCTCTTTTCCTCTAGATGTAAAGAGTGCCCCCGTGTCCTCTGTGTTGACCGTAAAGAGAATAACTCAACACCAAGTTCACTATATGGGCCCCTTATATATTTGAACATGTTGATCATATCCCCCTTATTCACCTCTTCTCAAGAGAGAATAAATTCAGTTCCTCTAATCTTTCCACATAGCTGAGCTCCTCTATGCCTCTTATCAGTTTGGTTGCCCTTCTCTGCACTTTCTCCAGTTCCCCGATATCCTTTTTGAGAACTGGTGCAAATACTTCAGAGTAGCCTTTTCCCTCCAAAGAACAAATTTCCATTTTTGCTTGTACTTTAGGGATATGGGTTAACCCTACTCTATAGATCAACTCAACACCACCCTCCCTCTTCTCTTCTGTACACTATATACACTCCTCTCACTCTCTCTCCTGTACATTATACACACTTCTCTCTACACATCTTGGCACAATTATCACTTTTCTCATGCCACCCCTCCCCTTATTTCACTGCCCTAACCTCAACGGCTCCCCTCAGCACCCCACCTTTTGCAGAAGCCCTCTGTCCACTCCCCATTTGTTCATTGGACCGTAACCCTGCACTCCTCATCTCCCCATCTCTAATTGGCCCGCACTGCCACCCGGCCCCTCCCTGGCTGTAGTCGCAGAGGAGGCAAAAAAACAAAAGCAATTGTTCAGGCTGCCATCTTGGCTTGGGGGGCTCAGTGGCAGCTGAATTGGGCAGAGAGTAGATGAGGGGAGATGGTGGATGCTGCTACATGAAAAGGCACCCTGAGCGGCCCGACTGGAGACACTGAGCCACCTCCACCATTGCCCTGCCCGGTGTGTGTGTGTGACTTCTTCCATAGGGGCACCCTGCCTGCTGCTTCTCCTCACCCGGCCCTCAGACCCCCCTGCCTGAAAAATGCCGCCCAAGGCAAACATCTTGTTTGCCTCACAGTAGATACACCCCTACCTGTGAAAACATCCATGCAGGGCAAGAGACCGTGGTGTGTACACTATCTTGAACTCTACCTTCCAGAACATTGTACGCTGTGCTAGTACTATCCAGGGACAGAGAAGGCACGCTACGTAAACTTCCTGCCACTAGATGGCTCTGTTGTCATTATAGCATAAGTTGAAAAAAGTCCCTCTTTAGTGAGTGGGTGCCAAATGCCAGTGTGGGTGGGGCCTGTCGTAGATCAAGCATGGGAGAAAGATATCCCAGTGGTGCAAAGATGAAGTTGCCTGCAGAGCTGATCTAAATTGCTCCTTGCAGGGTTTAAGTCCCAGGCAAGGTGGCACAGAGCATGGGAGAAATAGCTGTAGTCACCCTGTCTCCCCTGACCATCTTGCAGTGGGATGCATAAGGCCTTAGAGGCCTGGACAGAGTCCACTGATGTGTGTAATGGTGAAGCCTAGGAATGAGTGTTCAAGCTGGGCAGAGCTATGGAAGGGACAAATGGGAAGAGAACACCTTGATCCCCCTGACCTTAAGCTGTGGGTCCCCTAACTTGGTAATGGAAGCCTAGGGTTCTGGACTTAATACATAGGGAAATTTTCTCAACTCTTTGGTGCTCCCCAGCAGAGGAATGGAGGTGTAGAGCAGGGGTCTCCAAAATTCGACCCACAGGCCACATCTGGCTCACCAGGCCTTTTTTTTTGGCCCGCAGCTGGAGTCCTCAGACTTACTGCAGGGACGGTCTCTGTTGGTTGTGGACACAATGCTGCATATTCACTCCCGGCAGTATGCAGCGCAGGTTCCGCAACCCCTCCTAGCGTCTTCCTGTGCTAGGACCATCAGCATCCTAGGAACCAATGAGGTGCTTTAGTGCAAACCTGTTGCCACCTCCAAGCTCCTGCCTTCTGCCTCACTTTTAACCAGTACCCTTCCTTCAGTGACGTCATTTCACATATAGTGCATGTGTAATACCAGTGGGGTGGGAGTCAGGAGGTGCAGCAGGTCTGCACAGCCAGTGTAATCATTGTCTAAGATGCACTGTACACAAGCAAGGGGGAACTGGGAAATGGCTACAAATGTGCTGGGGGTGGGTTTAATGGCTTTGATAGGGACATAAACATGCGTGTGTGGGGGGGCTGATTTTTCTGATTGGGACACAAACATGTGGGGGCTGATGGCTCTGATGGGGACACAAATATGCAGGGGTCTGATGGCTCTCTGGTGGACACAAATATGCAGGGGAGCTGATGGCTCTGATGGGGACACAAATATGCAGGAGGGGGGGGGGCTGATATGGCTCTGATGGGGACACAAATATGCAGAGGGACTGATGGCTCTTATGGGAACACAAACATGGAGGGGGTGATGACTTTGATGGGGACACAAACATGTGAGGGGGGGAGGCTGATTGCTTTGATGGGGACACAAACATGTGGGGGAGGGCTGATGGCTCTGATGGGGACACATATATGCAGGGAGGCTGATGGCTCTGATGGAGACACAAAAATGGGTGAGGGGGGAGTGATGGCTCTGATGGGGACACAAAAATGCAGGGGGTTATGGCTCCAATGGTAACACAAATATGTGGGAGGTGTAGATGATGGCTCTGATGGGAACACAAATATGCAGGCGGGGTGGGCTGTGATGGGGACACAAATGTGCAGTGGTTCTGTGGGAGACACAAATGTGCATGGAGACTCTGATGGGTGATGGGAACACAAAAATGTGGAGGGGCTCTAATGGGGACACCAATTTGCGGGGATACGCTAATGACTAATGGGGACACAGATGTATGGGGAGACTGAAGGGAATGCAGATGTATGGGGAAACTGATAGGGACACAGGTGTATGGGGAGACTGATGGGGACACAGGTGTATGGGGAGACTGATGGGGACATGGATGTATGGGGAGACTCTAACAGGGACACAGCTGTATGGGGAAACTCTGATGGCGACACAGATGTATGAGGAGACTCTAATGGGGACACAGATGTAAAGCCATTTACATCTGTGTAAAGACTGGACGTTTAGCCCTGCTGTGTGATGCTCCAGCGTTTAGGTGTCTGTCAATTTTTTTTTTTTATTCTTCTACTGTGGATTTATTTATTATTGATTTTTCCGGCCTGCAAAAACATGTAAAATATACATTGTGTCCCTCGAAGTAAAAACGTTTGGAGACCCCTGGTGTAGAGGGAAGATGGCTTAAAAGATCTCTACTTGTGTTCTGCACTGAAATAACTGCTACAGAATGTCTAACCTCGCATGTGTCATTCCACATCGAAGATTCTGTTAGTATGTCAATGTCATATGTCACAGGAGGTTTACAGTAAAGTGTGGAAAATGCATTTTTGTGTGTCATTTATTCTCAAAAATTAAGGTCTCTGGTCGAAGATGTCATGAACAGACCTCAGGTCAGAAGTATGACACAATACAATGGAAAGTTCCTCAGCTATAGGTGGGTGGTTGTCCTATCTAATAAGAAGTACGGCAGAGACCTATACAGTTTGGCACCAACACCTTCTCTGTCGTAGTGCCCCTTACATGCTGTTCTTCACTCCATCTCTCTAGAACATATAGCATTCTGACCAGAGAAATATTGCTTACTGAGCCACCTGATGTTCTGGAGTATCTGCCATAATACAAACCTGCCTCCAGTATTCTTCAGGATCCACAGCTGTTAGTTAAGTTTCTGATGTGCAGTCTGAAAGCAGGCAGATGTGTCAGGGGGCTGTTTATTTGACAATTCCTTGCCTATTAACCTTGAAAATGTCATGAAATTGATTCACCTCCCATTGACTTCTATGGGTTTACAAAAGCATTTGCGGTTAAAAAAATGTTATGGTGAGTTTGCCAAACATCCCGTGAATCAAACCCAACCACATTCACCACTTATTAGTTAAGTATTTGACCTTGTAAGCCCCTAAAAGTCCTATTATTAAAACATCCATTATCTAGTTAAAAACATGCAAAACACAGAAATATACTACCCATATACTACCCAGTTGCCCTTGATGATGAGAATGAGATAGATTAGAGATTTGGTAGAGATAATTGCATTGTAGATTATAATGTACATTTGAGACTGACCAATCGGCAGGGGGTGCCAGCACTATCAGTCACAGAAATTTTTAAGCATTCTGAAATACTGTTAACTCTAAATTCAATGATTTTTTCACTAGGCAAGCATTAAGAGAATGACAGGAATCAAAAGGAAAAATTCCTGGCAGCTTTGGAGATTAGCAATTGTTACGAAGACAGTCTTAAAGTGGGAGTAAACTCACTTATATGATTTTTACCTATAGGTAAAGCTATAATAAGGCTTACCTATAGACTGTAAATATCTCCTAAACATGCACCGTTAGGAGCTATTTACTTTAGATGCAGTCGGTGACGCCACTGGCAAATGCGCTAAAGGAATGGCATACCTGTGCCGTTCCTTCAGAGCCGTGCAGTAAACAGTGACTCCCACGCACATGCGAGGGAGTAACGTCATCGCCGGCTCGACCAATCAGATAGCTGAAGCCCATGAACCCGGAAAAAAGATGGGGTGAAGATGGAAGCACCTTCAGCCTTCACAGCATGCCACTGGAGGGCTTTGTTTTCAGGTAAGTCTGTCATAATGTGCTAGTATGCAATGCATACTAGCACATTATGACTTAAACTGCCCGGAGCCCGATTTTCTTTTTTTGAATGCGGTTTACTATCACTTTAATACAGCTCTACTAAGCTATGGCTAAAATAATATTTCTAGTTCTTTCAAAACCTTTATTTATGAAAACAGGTCAACGTGAAAACGTAACATTCAATTTCACAGTGAGTGCCAGCAAGATATTGTGATAATTTCTCAGTGACCCAATTTCTCCTCTATACAGTAAAGATGACAATTACAGAAAATTCTTCTTTGTAAAATGTGCCCCTGTGACCCATTTGCCCCTTTGATTATCCTTGATTTGTTTTCACCATAAGCTTTTATGAGTAAAACATTTTTTTTTGTGAAAAACTGCTGAACAAAAATGTTCCCCTTGAGCTCTGACATACAGTATATCTAATCCCTTTTGAACAAAGCAAACATTAGAAATATGTCTGGATGAAATAGTAGAGACATTGGGACTCTTGTAAGGAATGCTAGGAACTAAAAGTAACTGGATCTTATGATTAAGGCAAAAATATTTTATTTCCGTGTTTCTGAGGGGCTGTGCAGCACTATCAGTAATAGCTGGTGTGATATGGAAGGTCTTACTAAGTTTCATCTTTATAAGATTGATTTTTTTTTACAAGTGACAGAAGGAGATAAGTCTATGTTTTCAATCTTTGTTTTGCTGATTTAATAGGGGGACAAAATTCAGATTGCAATATTCGGTAACTTTAGGTTCTAACACTATGCCCAAGTATTTTGCAGCAGAGGTCCATTTAAGGGGTAAAGAGGGGTCCGCAGCTGCTTGTGCGTGCTGACTCGGTTAAATTGATGATAGGCAACTCCTATCCTCATATTGATTAGTGGTTCCAAATTAATAATAACTACTGCAGTAGGGAACAGACACAAAAGATACGCTCAGCATCTTTCCAAATGACTGTTCTGCTTTATTATGACGCAATTGAAGGTTTTTATGCACATGATTACGTAGGTATCACATTAATATTACAATTGTACATTTATGGTAACAAGGGGTGTTACATAGGCAGGCTAATTCTAATCAGGACTCGAAAGAATGTAAACATTTACTGAAAACATTATTAGTGCTGTGTGCACAGTGAGGGCAGTGTGCAATACATACAAAATACAATACAATTAAATACAGAACTTACAAATTTCCATTACAGTCTCCCCTCTTTTGATCAATATTTTGATCACTAACCATACCTGCTATCACCTTTAACCTGGAACCTCCACACGCTTAGGTAGAGGTAGTCCTGGCCAAAGAGGCAAAAAACTCCATTGTGGAGAAAATAATAGCTGAGCAACTTTTTCATTACAAAATGACTTTTCATTGTGAAAAACAAATGATTGATAAGACATATTTACAGAGTACTGGCTGTACACTCCTGTTGCCAGAATGGCCTTCTAGCTGAATTGTGGGCATGCTGACTTATCAGCATATGTAAACACAGACAATTCTACATAAAATGGAAGACGTACAAAAGACAAATATGACTTCACACATGGCTGAACTACTTTGCAAATATATATATCCCTTACAATTAAAGTAATTGAATCAAAAAGTACCCTAGACTGTGATGACAAGAGGGAAACAAATCAAACACAGAGATTTCTTTAATTTAGTCATTTTTGCAGTGTCTGGTGTGGATCCAGGTGACTTTTCTTTCAAGTTTTGCAAAAACTGTACATGAAATAGATGCTGTATTGAGTCTCCAAACATTTCCTTATATATAAATGTCTCTTAACAATCCACAAGTCACCTGGCTTTAGTTTTAGATCCTTCCAAACTTTTAGGATCTGGAATTGGGTAGAAAACACATAAATAAGTTTGTAAAAAACCTTAAAAGATCATCAGCATTCTCTGTGAGATCCGAATGAAGGACTTCAGCTGCTGAGACAAAATATAAGCAAGTGAGTAACACACTCCCAAACCAAATCCCATAGGGAGAGAGTCCAACATCCCCCTTAGGGGCTTGATAAAATATAAGAAAACATTCAGGCAAAAGTTTTCTAGTTTCTTACTCCACTTTGTCCGCTACATTGTAGACAGTAGGGGGGTGTAAAAATAAAACCTCAAAACTTCTATTAAGGACTCTCCTATAAAAATGATTTCCTCTGTTACTCTCTGTACTTTCTGGCACTCTGTACTTACAAACTACTTCTGATAACACTTTTTACTGTGGCCTTTGCAGTAGCATTTGCCACTGGACATCCAAAAAACATGTCCATACAGACAAAATGCATACTCGTAAGATCCTAACTTGGGCATCTGGATATATCTTTTTTGTAATCTCTGGAAGGGATGTTCAGCTTTTGGTAACACCTTTGGTAACAGGTAAAACAAGAAGTGGTATGTTATAAAAACAACTGTGGTGAACCCTGGCTCTATCCCAAGCTCATTTACTAAGGCAGCCATAACTGCTTGTGACTGATGACACGGTCCATGTGTCAAGCTGGAGGGAAAAGAGTGGCTGGCAGACATAAATGATCACCTTTTCCAAAGTCCTATTTCATAAGAAGTTGCCCCCTGTGGACCACTTGTTCTTCTCGTTCTGGGGTCCTTAAAGTTGAATTATTAATCCCAGCTATACTGGGCCAGAACTAGGGTGGAATCTGTGAGTTGCACAGACCCATCAAGTGTCCGGGGCTGTAAATGCAGCATCCTTAGTCACCTGGTCTGCTTCCATGTGTTAAAGTTAATATGGCTACCTCAGCAAGAACCTGGAAGGCTGAAAACAGCCAATAAAATTAACTTGGCATGCTTTATTGGTTTACCTGCCGAAGTAAAAACAAACTTCTGGCCCTTCAAATGGAACCAAAAGCTCTCTATATCTTGACTATCTATATAAATATACACTCTTTTTGTAGCTCACAGGCTTTGCTAAAACATGGAGCTCTGCTTCTTGAGCTGGGGAAAAAGGATCCAATGACTTTGAATACAGAGTATCCTTCTGGGTGATAAACTGCATACTCAAATCTACAAAAAATGTAATATCTGTGTCTTCAGGGAGTGTGTCCTGCACTGGGCTCACAGCAGCTGATTCCTACACCATCAATTTAACACATGTGTCTTTTCCTTTCTTTTGAATAAATGTATGCGTTTTTCATTGTTAGATTTGTACATAAACAAACTCATATTTTAAACCTTTCATTAGACAAACATTTAGTTATCTGTATATTTGCTGCGCAGAATGTCAGACCATTAAAAATTAAATGTTTGACCAAAACAATATCTAACTTTGTCTAATAGCACCTTTGCATAAAAGCTACAGCTCTGATATATCGGGGTGAACCCTTCATTACCGGGTCCAGCTTGCATAAATATATTACAATGGCTTGTTTTCTATCATGCTATTTGTGTAAGAACTCCAGTTTCATGTTACAAAAGACAACTTTTTCCTGGCAATAATATAATAAATGATAACAATACCCTGCGGTCATGGAGAGATGTCCATAAATCCAAAATATTCTTGCTTTTATACCACGGCACTTACAAGGAAAAGGGGCACATCATTTCACAAATCCACACATTCTGCTTTGGATTTCAAAAATAAAAATAAATAAAAACAAAAGGACCAATCTGTATGATGGACCAGAAAGCATCAAAAACTATAAAACAACTGGCTGCAGGTGGCATCTATCCTAACAGGGTATGTGGACTTGATGTGATGGGTCTGTTATATTTAAATTTTATTTATTATTACTCTCACATCATGGACCGCACATCAAGTTATTATCAAAAACCTTAAAATTTCATTTTTGTAGAAGAACTTCTTATGTATTCCATCCATCTTGGCTTTGTTAAATATTATGGCAGCTTTATTCCAAATAACAACCTCATCTTAATCTTTTTTTCTCTCAATAAGGGCTTATTGTATAAATGTAAAATTACAAAATTGTTATCTTAATCTAAACTAATCCCATTTTTACAAATTTCCCCAATAACCTGGATTTCATTTCCAACCAAAGGTTGTCTAAACCAGTTTCAATATATCTATATTATTAATAAAATTGTTAAACTCATATTAGAAATGAATACTCATTATTACTTAATTTTACTTAATTTCCCTTTTTAAATCCACTATCAAAGGATATTCAATTTGTGTAATACACGGTTAAATGTAACCTTCATTTTACCATGTTTGGAAAACAGATTCAAAATAATTGTGATCACATTGTTTACCATTAAATTCGTTAACCCGGCACATTTTGTTATAAATGTTTTGTCTAAAAAAAAATGGAATTGGCATGGTGTCCTTCCAGCTTATCACTGACCACATTCTTTCAGGAGAGCACAAAGGAGGGGGTCACATCTGCGTACATGACACACACAAGCAATAGAACTAAAGGTCCCAGCATTCGCACACACACCAATATCTCTCTCACTTTCTTTTAACTCTTTAATATTTTCCTGCCTAAATTCTGCATTCCTTATTTTGTTCAGATATCTTTTATATCTAGCTTCTATGATCAGACGGGCAGCCAGAGTGCTCATCCCATCTTCCCTCTCTGACAACATATAAAGTATTCTGTTTTACCTCTCATTTCTCTGTTTCTGATTCTAATAGTGGTAGTGCCTGACCCCAAATTCATCCCACAACTTAACATGAAAATGTCCCTTTCTGTCTAGTGGTAATGTCACCCTTGATCCATCCTGCTCACATAGATAGCTGTTTCTCTAGCTGTTTACTCTGCATGATTCTTAGTCCCTGTGGACCTTGGTAACCCAGTTACCCATTGTGGATCCATGTCCACTCTAACCATTAATCTAGGGGCTCAGTATAGGCAGAACCGCACCTTTGGTTCATATATAGCGCTCCTCTTGCGCTGGGCATTTTTTAGGGTCTCTTACCCTTCATTCCCTTACTTAATTCAATGCCCATAATGACTGGCCAGTCTTCTCTCTTCTCTATGTGTGCCTATACCCTCTTGCCTCTAAACTACTTTATCTAGCAGATTTACTACATATACCTGTGAACAGCACTATTCTTCCCTTTCTTATCTATAGCACTCCGATGGACAATAGACAGGGACAACATAACATATAACCACCAATCAATACAGTTCGATTAAGGGGAGTAAAATAGGTACCCTTTGTCCCGAAAATGCCTTACCGATCAAAGAAGTCTGATAACTCAAATGTAAGCAAAAGGCTTACCTCAGCCGGCTGATTATCAGAAATTCCCGGATCGTCTCAAGCTCCTCGTTTCGGATACTCAGGGTCACCTGGAATCCCCTCCTAAGGCAAAGCTCGCCATGCTGACTCGGTTAAATTGATGATAGGCAACTCCTATCCTCATATTGATTAGTGGTTCCAAATTAATAATAACTACTGCAGTAGGGAACAGACACAAAAGATACGCTCAGCATCTTTCCAAATAACTGTTCTGCTTTATTATGACGCAATTGAAGGTTTTTATGCACATGATTACGTAGGTATCACATTATTATTACAATTGTACATTTATGGTAACAAGGGGCGTTACATAGGCAGGCTAATTCTAATCAGGACTCGAAAGAATGTAAACATTTACTGAAAACCTTATTAGTGCTGTGTGCACAGTGAGTGCAGTGTGCAATACATACAAAATACAATACAATTATATACAGAACTTACAAATTTCCATTACAGTGCTCATCAATGGGAAGGATAGGGGATTCTTCCCAGTTAACTTTTCAACCGGAGAGCGAATGAAATAATGTAATTAAATCTAGGGACCAGGGTCATTTAAAAATAAAACCAGGGGGGCGTGTCCAACTTCCGGTATGTGAGGAAGCTTCTCTTCAGAGCTCTGACCGCGCCAAAATCCTGAATGATCCTGTAGACCTGTAAACTACCCAATTTCCACCCAAAAATACCAGATCGGATAGAGGAACAATCCGGGCACCTGAATATGGTGAAGTACGGCCCAAGTATGGACCCCACGCCCGCGGAGAAGCTAGCCAAATATGCACATGGAGATTCCCAAGATGGCGCCCGGCAGAGAGAGAGACGGCCAGCTAACACTGATCCACATGACTGCGAATGGGACAAAAGGGATGGAGACTGGCTGGATCCGACTGACCTGCTGGCTCGTCCCTTGCCCTCTCCCCACTCAGATCCAGAGGAGAGCAGCTCCGGGATACAGGGAGGTGAGCCGATCATGGACACTATTAAGAGCTGCCATGCGGCTTTATCTACGCAGATAGAAACCATCCGAGTAGATTTTGCATTACTTAAAGATGATGTCCGCAAAGTGAAGCAGCGTGTAACACAGACGGAGCAAAGAATAAGCACAGTGGAGGATGATCTTCACCCCCTGTTACTGCAGGTGAGAGATATGTCGGCGGACAACAAATCCCAGGAGGCCAAATTGGGGGATATCGAGGACAGGCTGAGGAGGAACAACCTCAGATTCATAGGTTTCCCGGAGGGTACGGAAGGGAAGAATCCGGAGGAATTCCTGCTGTCCTGGCTTAAACAAACATTTGGGCCTGAAAGTTTTTCCCACCTGTTCGCCATTGAACGCGCACACAGAGTCTCACTGAGACCCCCCATTCCAGGGAGATATCCCAGACCCATGCTGGCACGCTTTTTATATTTCAGAGATAAAGAAACCATACTGAGGAAAGCCCGTAACTTACCTGAACTGTTACACAACAATAACAAGATCTCCATTTTCCCTGATTTTTCTGCGGCCACACAGAAACAGAGAGCAGCATTTCAAAGCGTAAAGCAATGGCTGAGAGAACGCAGTTTACCATACAGTATGCTCTACCCAGCTAAACTGCGCGTGGTGCACAAAGGGCAAACACAATTCTTTCTATCACCCAAGGAAGCAAATAGATGGCTGGAATCTCTGGGACAGGCCTAACGTATGTGATGCCCATAGCAGAATGTAACATCATCCAGCAAAACCCAGGATGCTTCCCAGATTAAGGATGCCGACAGATTTTTCTACTTTCCATTTTTTTTTTTTTTTACCCCCCCTTCTTTTCCCCTACTTTTATTTTACCCTCTGTCACAGGTACATTGAACATTCGTAAGCATACGCAGAATGAGGAAGGAATATCAGGTTACAAGATCCTGCTGAACTCTAAGCCACACAGGAACATTTCTAAGGGACCTCAACGCGGTACAGTGAGTGCTCAGGGAACTACCACATACTTTACTCTAAAGCCTCCTGCCCGGCTGGTGCAGGAAGATTACCCCCCTTTAGGGAGCTATTTGCTACGATGTTTGGGGTTAAAGTCTGCGGGTTGTTTGGGGCTGCAGGCAGGGTGGGGGGAGGGGGAATTCAATTCAGTGAAATTGATTTCAGGAAAAGTTATGCTTTTTTTGTTTTCTTTGTTGTTTTATTTTTTTTGGTTAAGGTTGGGTATTCTAAAAATTCAATTTACCACAAGTATTGGAAAAGAATGTGCATTGTGAATGGGCTCCCCATCTACTTGCGAATATTGTTTCAGACTATATACTGTACGGAGAGGTTGAGTGATAATGCACTTATGCTGCCAGTCTATTCCTGGAGGGTATTACCATCTCCCCACCAAACTAAACATCCTAGGAAATATATTACTTATATGTCCTGATGCAGTCTCTTAATCTCCTCTCCTGGAATGTGAGAGGACTCAATTCTAAGATCAAAAGAGCGTTGGTATTTAAATATATTTTAAAACGCAAACCACATATTATATTTCTCCAGGAGACACATTTAGTTGGCTCCAAAACCTTAGCCCTCCACAGAGCTGGTTTTAGTAGGGCGTTCCACTCAACTTACTCCAACTATGCCAGGGGAGTGTCTGTGCTGATCGCCAAATCACTTTTATATACCATTAAGACGGTGAAACTTGACCCTATGGGCAGATTTATAGCTCTGGTATTGATTATTGATAATCAGGTATACACTTTTGTAGCTATCTATGTACCACCACCGTTTACAATCAAAATATGGGAAGCAATGATGACGGAGGTATTGAGGGTGGCGGAGGGTCCTCTTATTCTAGCTGGTGACCTAAACGCAGTGTTATCTCCAGATACAGATAGACATGGGATGACTACGGTGGGAGGGTCTCCATTGGAGACATGTGTACAGCCATATAATCTGGTGGAGGCTTGGAGGTGGAAGCACCCAGACATCAAAGAATATTCCTGTTTCTCCTCCACCTTCAATACTCTTTCCAGGATTGACTTATGTTTTGTGTCAAAAGAATTATTGCCGAGGGTGTTGGATGCTCAGTATTTACCGCGGGCCATCTCGGACCACTCCCCCTTGCTTCTCACCATTGATATGGGGAGGCCAAGGGGATATGTGGTGTGGAGATTAACCCCTATGTGGCTTAAGGAGGAATGCTTTGAGAGGTCAACTGCTTCATCCATTAATACTTTCTGGTTAGAAAATAGACATGAAGTTTCAATCAGGATCACCTGGGATGCTTTTAAGGCGACACTCCGGGACTCCACAGCGGGACTTATCAAACAGCTCCAGTCAGATAGGGGATGGAAGGTGAGGAAGGCTGAACAGCTGGCCGTTGAATCTGAGGTAGAATATATTAAAAATCCTACCTCTGATACATACAGACTATGGAGGGAAAATATAAGACAATTAGACTTAGTATTAATAGAAAAAACACAAAAGAAGTTACTTTATCAAGCGCAGAGCATCTTTGAATTTGGGGATAAAAACAGTAGATTATTGGCATATTTAGCTCACTCCCAGCAGGCCCCAACTTCTATACCACGCATACGAGATATGAACATGACACTATGTACATCACAAGTAGATATAGCAAACGCATTCTTGGATTTTTATAAGGATCTATACACTTCAAAAGTTGACTATGCAATGGAAGAAGTCCGAGAATACTTAGGGCCAATACCTCTGTTGGAGCTCACGGAGGAAAAGGCGACAGAACTGGATGATCCCTTCTCGGTTGAAGAGGTTATCTCAGCTATTGGAGCATTAAAACCTAATAAGACTCCTGGCTTGGATGGGTTCCCAGTGGAGTGGTATGGGACGTATGCTGAAATCCTGGCCCCTAAGCTTCTAACTATATATGAAGATGCATACAACAGGGGTATATTACCTGAATCTATGAGAGAAGCACTGATAGTGCTGATTCCAAAGCCGCATAGGGACCATGATCTATGTGAGTCATACCGACCGATATCGCTTATTAATGTAGACGCAAAAATTTTAGCTAAACTTTTGGCAAGGAGACTGAACAAGGCTATTGCATCTATTATTCATCCTGATCAAACAGGTTTCATTCCTGAGAGGTCGACGGCTATAAACTTGAGACGTCTCTTCACTATAATTCAGTCTAAAGGCCCTGCCCAAGATACCCGTGTGGTAGTACCACTAGACACGGATAAAGCGTTTGATTCTATAGAATGGCCATATTTGATTGCGGTCCTTGGTCGGCTGGGATTTGGTCCCAAATTTATAAAATGGGTTGAACTCCTATATGCAGACCCCCAGGCTAGAATAAGGATCAATAATAGTATTACGGGACAATTTAAAATTGCTAGGGGCAAACGGCAGGGGTGTCCATTATCACCCCTGCTGTTTGCCCTGGCAATAGAACCATTGGCAGCTCTGCTTAGAGCGGACGGATCTATTAAGGGCTGTATGATGAATGACAGGGAGGAGAAAACATCTCTATACGCAGATGATATGCTGCTATATCTAGAGGAGGCGGGGAGATCATTGCGTAAGGCCCTAGATAGAATTTCTGACTTTGGGAGGTACTCAGGCTTCAAGGTGAACTGGAGTAAATCAGTGGTGTTTCCCCTGGATCCTTTGTATGTTCCGGAGATACCACAGGATATTCCATTAAAAATAGTTAATAAATTTAGATACCTAGGGGTTGAGATCCAATTGCCACTAAGTCTATACATGATCAATGTCCCTGGTTTGGAAAAGATTAAAAGAGAGTACACAGACCTGGGCCAAGTTACCGCTTGGCCTACTGGGGAAAATCAACATATTTAAAATGATTTATCTGCCCAGGTTCCTGTACTTGCTCTGGAATGCCCCAGTGTATATCCCCAAAAAATGGTTCACGGAAGTAAATAAGACAATCTCCTCCTTTCTATGGGGACCTAAACCTGCTAGAATATCACTGGAAACACTTCACCTACCTTTGAGAGAAGGAGGGTTAGCTCTGCCAAACTTGCGTTGCTACTACCTAGCTGCTCAACTAATGCATGTACATTGGTGGGGTTTTCCGAAGATGAATCTCGCCTCAGTAGCAACACAGGCTGCTCAGGTACATTTGTATGAGGCATTGACTAACATACTTTATAGAAATGGTCCTTATCCGGAACATGGGGCTGACATTCTGAAACTGTCCTACAAAATATTTCATTTATGCAATATTAAGATGAACGGATCCAGTCTAACGGGTTCTCCAAATGCCCCACTGTGGCATAACCCCCAACTAATAGAAATAGCTAAAATACCAGACGGGGTGTGTTGGGCAACATACAGGATTAAGTATGTACACCAAATATTCAGAGAAGGAGTCTTAAGATCATTTACAGACCTGAAAAATGAGTACGCTATTCCCAATGCCTTCTTTTTTTAGATATCTTCAACTGCGTCACGCTGTAGTGGCGCAGTATGGTAAGGGCAAGGTAAATTTAGTCCCTTCAGTAGGGGAAAAATTGATTGCAGAGGAGGATCATGAAAAAATGATTTCTAGGTACTATTCGGCTCTGTTGCCATCCTCTAACCCTAGGGTGGAGAGGGTGGCGACACAGTGGAAGATGGATATACCATCCCTGGAGGAGGAGACTTGGACTGAGGTGTTGGATACTATGCTCTCCTCGGTGATCTCAGCTAGAGATAAAATGCTTCAGTTCAATTTTCTGCATAGAATTTATTATACACCAGAAAGACTACACAAAATGGGTAGGAGGGAATTCCCAGACTGCCCCGATGTAATGTAGCGGTGGGGAACTTCTTCCATATGATATGGCAATGCCCTCGGATAGTAATATATTGGAAGACGATCCTCGCATATATGGAGGAAAAGCTTGAACTCCCAAACATATACTCCCCAGCTAGGTGTCTTCTTGGAGACCTGGAGGAGGAGGATTTGCCCACTTCACACAAGACCCTCTTGAGAATAATATTCTGTTATGCTAAGAAAGCATTGGCTTTAAAATGGAAACACTCAGATCCCCCTTCTTTACAGGATTGGTTAAAATTGGTGGATAATGCCATACCGATGTATAAACTTACATACCAAGCCAGAGGTAGTACTAAAAAGTTTGATAAAGTATGGGGAAAGTGGATTAAAAATATCTCTGGAGAAGTTGTAGTGTAAATAAATTCCCAATAAGGATAAGGATAGGATGATAAAAGGGTGGAGTACAAGGGATGCAAAAGGACAAATGAAGCTGATGAAACATGATTAAGATGCACACTAAGGTAGCTGAATAAAGTAACGAGGCAGTAGAAGACTTGTGTAATCAAACTTTATTGGTTGTTCTCTAAGTTGAACAAGATGTCTTTGAACATTAATAGAATTACAGTTTAAATGAATAAGAACAGTTTGTAATGTGATTTATTATAATGTATGTAAACAGTAAAGTATGATTTGAAAATGTAAATTTGTGAATCTCAATAAAATTTACCCTTTAAAAAAAATAAAATAAAACCAAATCATCGGCGTAAAGAGACCCTTTTTCAATGATCGACCCGACTCGGATTCCTTTATTATCAATGGAGTTTCGTTTGGCTTGGGCTATAGGCTCCATCAGGAGTGCAAACAAGGACGGGGATTGGGGGCAGCCTATGGAAAAGGGCTCAGAGAGATTCCCTCCCAGTTTAATTTGGCACAGTATTTTAACCCAGCTGAGAAAGTTTGGACCCAAGCCCAGAACTTCCAAAACTGTGGCCATATAGGTCCAGTCGACAGAGTCGAAGGCCTTCTCTATGTCTAAAAGTACTAATACCCTGGTGGAGGAATCGGGGACAGGGAGCTGCAAGTGGGTCATTACTCTGCGTAAATTAATGTCTGTTGACTTGCCTTGATAAATCCAGTTTGTTCTATACTGACCAGAGTGGGAAGTATAGTAACCAACCTGGTAGCGAACACCATGGCAAGAATTTTGATATCATAATTAAGTAGGGATATGGGCCTATAGGAAGGACACAATGTAAGGTCCTTACCAGGTTTCGGTATAAACACTATATGCGCTTGAGAAAAGGAGGGAGGCAAGGATTGCATGTCAAGACATTCCTTGAACACCTTGTGAAGTCTGGGTGCTAATTCTTTAACATAAAGTTTGTACTAATTACCTGATAACCCATTAGGGCCGGGTGTCTTGTTGGGAGGAAGAGCCTCGATGGCTTGTTCTATTTCAGGGATAGAAAGTGTTTTATCCAGCTCTAGAGGCTTTGTCAGGCAAAATGCTTGGGAGGGAGAGCCTCTGCAAGATATCTAGCAGGATAGGGGGAGGGGAGGGTGAAATAGGGCTATATGTATGAGCCTTAAAGGCATCCAATACCATCTGAGGGGAGGCAGGGCCTTCATTTTCTTCCCAATATTGGGCACCACTGTCATCCACCAATTCATGCACTTTATTATTTAGCAACCATTTGGCGTCCAAGTGCCAGCATCTCTGACCCCAAACTCTCAGCTCCAGCAGGGCATGATCTGACATACCCGCTGGCAGGTAATCCACCGATCGCACCAGACCCAGAACTGCCCTAGAGCAGAAAGCCAAATCAATCCGAGACCCGGATCTATGGGTAGAGGAGAAACGGGAGTACATTTTATCCTGGGGATATTTAAATCGCCAGACCTCGGTAACATCAAAGGTTTGGGCCCAATGCACAAGGTCTAAGGAAGAGTTCCTTTGAGGATTCGAAGAATCCAGGGCTATAGGATGGAATTGAAGTCCCCGGCCCAGATTACCCTGGCGACCTAGAGGGTCGCTGGACTCCCCTGAAGAGTGTACAGAATATCAGGAGAGAAGGGAGGTGAGACATACACATTAATGAGAGCTAGGCGTACACAGTTTACATCTAACAACAGGATAATATATCACCCCCCCCGGGTCGATAGAGACACTGATTACCTTATAGGGAAGAGATTTTTTCAGTAGGATGGCAACCCCCCGGGCGTAACTGGAGTATGTTGCAAGGAAGGCCTGCCAGACCCAGGCCCTACAGAGGGACAAGATCTTATTGCCCAGTAAATGGGTCTCGTGTAGGAACAGGATGTGCTGTTTGTGTGTGTACTTGAACATGAGGACACATTTAAATTTATTAAGCCCCGCACATTCCATGAAACCAGATTAAGTGCTATACTTAATTGTAGAAATGACACAAGGATAAGATTTAAAAATGAAAAAGGACAGGAGGAGAATTAGGAGAACCTGGATCAGCAGGCACTACCAGGAAGGGTCAGTAAATAGGCCGCCATGCCACACAACATGCTACCCCACAAGACCAAATACAATGTAATCATGAATATGAGCCAATGTAAGACAAATACACATGGTTGCCATATAACACCAAACTGCAGAAACAGCATTGCAACTCCCTACCAACTAGCTTCTACCCCAACAAACCTAGGTAGTCAGTTTAAGTCCCAAAACACGTCAACAAGGTCCTCTTCTTCTATAAACGATGCAATCCAGCAAAAGGTCTATCGTTGCTGCAGTGCTGTAGAAGAATAGGGAGGGGAAAAAAATGAGAAAAAGGGGTGGTTTAGGGACCGAAAGAACTCCGGTATTGGAAGGTTTCGCAGTTAATCATTGTCTTCAATATCAGGTCACAAACCAGCAACAGCATAGGAATTTAACAGGATCCAGGCACTGCAAAAGGAGTAATGTGTAACACAGTTAGGATGTTGCGACCCTGACCCTTTCCTTCCTGAAGCACCCCAGGTACAGATTGACTTCTGCACCCAGTGAGGAGGGAGACAGGACATCCTGCAGGAGTATGGAACAAAACTTGGGGGTCAAGGTGTCTCAGGTAAAGCAGTGTCCGCAACCCGCAACACAGGAAGTATTGAACGCGTTCCTCTTTCATTCAAAACAGGAGGAGAAATAGGGAGCTGGTGCACCTACCGCAGGGTAGAGATCATGCATCTGCCTCAGCTGGGGATTCCAAGAATCGGACAGAATCGGTGTTGAATCTGGAGGTGGCTGGGATAGAGCATACTATTCTTGATGTTCTTCTCCCGAAGGCGGCAACGGACATCGTTGAAGGTCTTCCTCTGTAACTCCGCCGAGAAGTCGGGAAACAGGAAAACACATGATGAGCACGCTCTACCACATACTTTGCTGACACTTCAGTGAGACCCAATAGGTTCTTAAAAATATACTCCACAAATTCCGCCGGTGCATCGCCCTCAGGGAGACCCAGGACTCTCGCATTATTGTGCCTCAGTCTATTTTCGACATCATCCGACTTGGCTGCTAGGGCAGCCCACGTGTGTTGTATATCCTCCAAATTAGAGGTGTGGGTGGCAGTAAGATCCTCTGTGGCAGAGATGCAGGTTTCGGTCTCGGCCAGCGTACCCCTGATCTTATCCAGATTGCTCCGGAAGAGATGGCACTCCCCCGACAGGTGATCTATGCCCCAATAAGGAGGTTTTGCTTTGCTTTATGGCTGCCTGGATCACCGCTTTTCCATCCGGAGGACCAGCAAGCTGGAGAAGAGTATCTGCAGCTACTCTCCCTGCCATCTCAGCAAGATGGCACCGGGCTGCATGTGTGTGTGGGGAGGATGACAGCTGCTTGTGAAGAAGGAGCTTCGGCCAGTGGCTCCACAACAGTCACGGCATGCTGCGGATGTGACAGGGAAGCCGCGGAGTGAGAATCGCCATCCCCTGGCTTGTACTCACAAGAAAAGGAGAGGATTATTATTATTATCAGGATCCCCAGAGCTCCAGGTAAAAGCGTCCACCATGGTTCACATCCGGTCACGCCCTCCCAAGGCCATTTTTTGTTTACAAAAGTTTATTTGGAAGACAAGAAATAAAACAGTTACATGTATGCCAAAAGGTTTGTACAGGTGAGGGAAGTGTTACAAGTGATACAGAAAGGTAACTTAAAGTATTGCATTATACAGTACATTATTGTGGTAGAGGAGGCAGAAATCTAAGCGATAGAAATACATTATAAGAGACTTAATTCCAAGGTAAAGTAGGTGGTATTTAAGGAGCAGTTTCGGGTAAGGACCAAAATAGCCATTTATCATTAAAGATATGCATGCTATCCGATAAGGTATGGTGGATCCTTTCTGAGAGTCTGAGATTTTCCATTCTGGATTCAACCTGGGGCCATGGTAAGTTGTGTGTTTTCCAGTTAAATGCTATCATCCATTGGATGGAGCTGATCAGAGAGTGGATTAATCTATTACAGGGAAGAGGAATCTCTGGAACCATGGCATATAGAAGGCAAATTTGTGGTGAGAGGGAGATTTTTTTCTTAAGAGATTTTTCTAGTCTATTGATTACTGCGTTCCATGTTGGTTCTAGGTGTTTACAGCTCCAGAAAATGTGGATGTAACTGCCTTCCTCAGGGCAACCCCTGAAACAGTTAGGGGAGGCCATGGGATAGAAAGAATGAATTTTAGCTGGGGTCATATACCATCTAATGAAAAGTTTCAGTGGAGATTCTCTGAATGCAGCGGCACAATTGCTTTTGCAAAGGTTTTTTATCATTTTGGACCATGATTCCATGGGGAATGAACTACCTATTTCTGTTTCCCACCGAATCATAGGGCTAGATTTTTCGGGTTGGTAAAGGTTATTAAAGTAGTTATATAATTGAGAGATCAATCCCTTATCTCTGGAGGTGGAAACGCAGATGTGTTCGAATAATGTATTTGGGGGATTGATGAATAGAGAGTAATTTGTTGAGAAAAAGTCTCGGATTAAGTTATATTGGTAGAGTTCTGAAGGGGGGAATTCAAACCTAGATTGTAAAGATGCGAAAGAAGAGAATTTCATATTGAGTGTGAGTGATTTTAATGTGGTGAGATTTTTTTCAGTCCAATTATTAAAAAGAGAATTATCTAAAAACGCAGAGGGGAGTCAGAGATCACCTAGGTATGATGCTAATGGAGGGGTTTCTGATGAAAGTTTAAAGTTATCTTTAATTCTATTCCATAGTTGAATATAGTGGGCAATTATTGTGTTACGTTTATTTAGGGTATGACGTGATTTCAAATTGGACCAAAGGATGCCTTTAAGGTTTAGAGGAATAATAGAGGTGGATTCAAAGACCAACCAGGGAATATTTGTGTCAAGAGAGAACCATTGGTCCAGTTGTACCAGTCTAGCCGCTAAAAAATAGAGCCAGAGGTTGGGAAGTCCCAGACCACCACTATGTTGAGTTCTGTGCATGAGAGAATAACTGCATCTGGGTTTTTTATTGTTCCATATGAATCGATTGATTTCACGCTGAAGGGATTCCAGTCTCGTTTTGGGAACATTAATAGGAAGGGTCCTAAAATAATAGAGTAATTTAGGGAGAATGGTCATATTGAAGGCACATATCCTACCGAGGAAGGAAATGTGATAAGATGACCAGGTTTTTATCAATGAACTTATGTGGGAAAAAAGGGGAGGATAATTGGATTTGTATAGCATGTTATGTGAGGCTGTGATGTATACACCTAGATATTTAAATGAGTGTGGGGACCATAGGAATTTAAAGTTTTTTTTTCCAAGAGGGATAATAAGCTTGGAGGACAGTTAATAGGTAAGATGGAACATTTGTTTGTATTGATGTAAAGACCAGATAGTTTATGGAATGAATGGAGTTCTGAGAGGAGATTAGGGATTGAAATCAATGGGTCTGATAAAAATAATAGGGCATCGTCAGCATATAGGCTAAGTTTGAAGTGATGTGGATCTTTGTGGTAACCTTTGATGTTACAATTTTTTCTAATGGCAATTGCTAGGGATTCTATGGCTAAAACAAAGAGGAGGGGGGAGAGTGAGCAGCCTTGTCTGGTGCCTCTACTCAAGGGGAAGAAATCAGAGTTACTACCTGGGATTTTAATTCTGGTTTGGAGGAGGTGGTATAGTGCGTTAAAGCCGTGTATACATTTTTCTGAGATGCCAAATTTGGGTAATAAATTATTCAGGTAGGACCAATTGACACTGTCAAAGGCCTTGTGAATGTCAAGGCTAAGTAAGTATAGGGGACGAGAGTGAAGGTTGGCATCTTGGACAATATTTGTGACCAATCTGATGTTATCAGCTATTTGTCTGCCAGGGATAAAACCCGTTTGGTCCGTGTGGATCAGGGAAGTGATAACTGTGGCCAGTCTATTTGCCAACAGTCTACCAAACAATTTAAGGTCATTATTAAGAACTGAGATGGGACGGAAGTTTTGTGGTAGGGTGTGGTCTTTTTGGGGTTTAGGAATTAAAGATAGATTAGCCAGCAGCATGTCCTCTGGAAATTGACCGCCCGATAAGATGTAGTTGAACATCTTGGCAAGACTAGGGGTCAATAGGGGAGCAAATTTTTTATAATATGTAGTTGTAAAGCCGTCTGGGCCTGGTGCTGTCGAAGTTTTGAGTGATTTTATTATATCCAAAACCTCAGCATCAGTGCATGGTTCACTTAAAGAAGAGGTCTGCTGCTGGCTAAGTTTTGGAAGTTGTAGCGTATTTAAGCAGCCTAAATCAGTGGGTTTTGGATGTGTTTGAGGGCCAGAGAGAAGGTTTTTGTAGAAAGAGGTGAAAATTTGGAGGACATCTTGGGGGTGTGTCACCAAGTTTCCTTTCTGATCTCGTAATTTGTAAACATGGGGGGGTTTAGAGTCTTGGTTCAACTTTCTGGCAAACATTGCTGAGGAAGAATTTCCATACAGCAAAAATTTAGACTTAGAGAATCTTAACGATTTTTCAGTGTCCTCAGAAAGTAATGTGTTTAGAGCTTTGCGTTTGATTTGAATGAGTTCAGTTAATTCTGGGGAAATGGCATTGTTTAGTTTTTTATATAACTCATGAAGTTCATTGGTAAGGCATTTAATTTCAGCAATTTTTGCTTTATTTTTTGCTGCAGCTATACTAATCAAGTGTCCTCTCAGAACAGCTTGTGAGCAGCCCAAATAGAGGTGGGGAGGACCTCCTCTCAGGTGTTTGTTTGGAAATATTCTTCGATATGTGTGTTGATAAGTTGGACTGTGGAGGGATTTGAAAGAAGTGAGTCATTGAGGCGCCAATTAAAAGGGGTGGGAGTCATACCAATATAGGAAGTTTCAAAGGTTGTTATGATCTGACCATGGACAAGGAAGGATATTTGCTATGGAGGAGTTTGCTAAAAGGATAGGGGTGCAAAAAATATAGTCCAGTCTAGCGTAACAGTCATGAGGGTGGGAATAGTGGGTGTATGCTCTGATTCCTATATTATGTGCTCTCCAGGAATCTATTAATTCTAATTTACTAAGTGAGCGGTTTATGGATTTGCTGAACGCTTTAGAAGAGGTTATACTTCTATCTAGAGCTGGATGGGCAGATAAATTGAAGTCACCTCCAATTATCATGTGAGGAGAGATATAGTGTTCTAGCGTACTAAAGAATTTAGTGAAAAATGTTGATTGGGCTTCATTTGGGGCGTATAGTGAAGCAATTGTGACAGATCTTCTGTTTATACTGCCCTTTATAATAATGAATCTACTTTCATCATCTTTATAAATGTTATGTGGTTCAAAAATTATATTGTTTTTAATAAAGATTGCAACACCACATGATTTGTTGGAGAAGGTGGTATAGTGGATTTGGTTAAATGATTTGTCAAAGTATTGTGGGTGATTGGGGGTAGAAAAATGGGTCTCTTGCATCAATATTATGTCAGCTCCCAGTCTTTTGTATTGTCTGAAAGCTTTTTTCCGTTTGTTAGGGGAGTTGAAGCCTTGGATGTTGTTAAGTCTCATTTTTAAGGAGAGAGGAAATGCTAGTTGAGGGGAGGGAGATCAACAGGGACCACAAATGGGGGTCAAGTAAACAGTACATGACAGAATAATATTAATCTGTAAAAACACTTGTAAGGTGATAGGAGCAAGAAGAGGCAATACTAATAGCTATGCTAAGGAGATGTTTCCTGTACCTCATATGATATAACCGTGTGAGGATATCTAATCTGAGAAAAACTAAACTGGGCATTAGTATAAGTCTTCCAGAACATTTAATTCTTGCATAAGTTGCCATAAGGGCTAAAATAACTGTAACTAAAAACAAGAACATAAAGGGGTTGGGGGATGATGAGTCGCCCAACCTAGTAAAGAACACAATAGGACAGAACTGTCCAAGTTCTGCCAGTGGGGCGCGCCACCGCACTCCGGGAGGAGGTGGAACAGCGGGCCCCACAGGCAGAATGGGGGTCAAACTAGCGACGGCGGATAGGCCAGGCAAGTTTAGTAGTAATTAACTTGTATGAAAAGAAAAATGTGCATGATTATGTAAAATTACTGACAGACCATAGCAGGCTACCAAAAGGGTAGATAACAACAGTATTAAACAGGAACAACCATAATGCAGTGGAGACTGACATGGAGATGTTAGCAGCCAAAGGGGGAGGCTAGGTTCTATAAGGTGGTATAAGATAAGTATAGAAAGTCTCACAGTTCTCAGGAGTGTTGCCACCAGATACTTAATTCGGTGACGATTACATGTGGAGTGTCTGTTGTCTTCCGGAAAAAGAGGGCGGATGCCTTTAAATCAGAACAACCAAGGAGTTAGCAACCTGTATAGGGAGAAAATTGAAGGGTTATGCCTTAAAAAAGGGGGGGGTATTAGTGTAAAGAAAAAAGCAAATTGAGACTCAGTTCCGTGCTTCTTATCCAGGGATACTTGCATATTTGTCTAAAAGTGTGTATACTTTGCGCTAACCACAAACAAAAATTGCAAATAGTAGTGCAGCTGCTTGTGCAAGCCCCAAATACTAAAAGACCCAAACACTATCCTAAATTCTTACAAGCGCGCATCCACATGTGATATTACAATAAAAACCTTAATGATAGGTATTCACTGCATATTATATTGCAATAGAAGCCTTAGCGATAGGTTTTTACTGCATGTGCAACCAATTAACCGATGGTGCAAAAACAAATCTATCTAAGATACATCTTGCCACAATCTGTGATTAATTATATTTGTGAAAACAAAATAGATACAGATCGCAAGATCTATTGAAACAGTGAGACAAAAATAAATACAGATTGCAACATCCATATAGCAAAAAAAGTCTTAAACACAATAAATGATATTAGTCCCATTAAATTGTGAAAACATATATATCAGCTGTATTTCTTCTGAACTTGAAGGAATGTGAATATTTTTCCATCCAAAGATGTTAAAAACTAGCCGCTTACCAGATACGTCGGATCTCAAGTTATAGAGATCTAGTACGCCAGGTGCATTAGCCTACCGGCACCAAGGGTCTCCACCTCCGCTTCACTTCAGGGACAGAGATGTCCTCATCTGGTTGTAGTGGTCGGCGTTCGAGGTGTCTCACAGCTGGGATCCACAGATATAAAGAGCGGTGGTATTCTCAATGCGGTTAATCCTCTTGACACCGTCCTGACATTCAGTCCCTCAGCGGAGATAAAAAGGAGATCTCATAGTGCAGACGTATTCAAAAAGGGAGTTTTATTTAAAAATTATCACTCATTTTCACAGCAGTCTGTCACAGCAAAAGTTCCCAGCAAGCAGAAAAAAACTTCAATACACGGCAATCCACAAGAACAAATGGAATGGATAACAACTATTTTCTTTTCAGCATATAGGCAGCAGAGGATCAAACCAAACTAACTACAAAGGGAAAAAAAAGAACGTGATGGCGTCACGGCCACTTGCTCCACCCTTCGCGTTTCCCCTAAACAGGCTTCCACTGGGAACGGAGACATGTCTCCGTTCCCAGTGGAAGCCTGTTTAGGAGAAGCGCGTCGGGTGGAGCAAGTGGCTGTGACGCCATTGCGTTCTTTTTCTTCCTTTGCAGTTAGTTTGGTTTAAAAAAAAATCCCATTGTTTTCTCTTTTATCAAATTTATAGTTCTTGTTTTTTTTCCCCAGCTGCCCCTAGTAGTCTAATGCCGCATCAAAAAGATCCTCAGGACAGAAGCAGGAGGAAGAGATTCGCTACAAGCTCAGCTATCCAGCAGAGAGCGAAGGATTCCAGATCGTACCGCCCAGGAAGGGAGTACAGAAGAGGCTGGAAGGGCTCGCAAGCCACTTTTTGAAGTCGGGAAAACCTAAAGCCTCTATATCCATGGCTGAAAGCCAGAAGTCTTTTTGACTTTCCACCCAAACTGGTCCAGTGGAAGCTCGTCGTTTGCCCAGGTTTGGGTGGAAAATTGCGTAGACCAGTGGGCAGTCTCCATGGTCCTTCAAGGGCATTTCTGGAAGTTCAGAAGGCACCCCCCTCTTTTCCTTCCAGCCCACCAAATTTCCAACCTCCAAAGAGAAGAAGGAGGCCCTTCTTCAATGTGTTCAGATTCTTATTCTCCAGCAGGCAGTAGTGCTAGTTTCGGACTCAAAAAAAAATGCTCAGGATTTTATTCTCCAGTCTTTTTGGTCCCCAAGAAGTCGGGGGATTGGAGTCCCGTACTGGACCTGAAGAGGTTGAACAGACATATCCATGTGGAGCATTTCAAAATAGATTCCTTAAACACTGTAATTTTATCTGTGCAACCCTGGGATTGGATTTTCTCTATAGACCTTCAAGATGCATATCTTCATATACCTATCCAAGGGAAGTTTCAGCCTTTTCTTCGGTCAAAGTAGGCGACCTACATCTCCAATTTCAATGTCTTTGCTTCGGGATTTCAACGGCACCCAGGACCTTCACCAAGGTACTAGTGGCAATCTTGGCTCCTCTTTGAGAGAAGGGGATTCGAGTACTACATTATTGAACGATATCCTAATTTTATCCCAGCAAAAAGAGAGCTTGGAAATACATGTGCAATTGGTCCTAGACACGCTGATCAGGTTTGGGTGGCTGATCAACTATTCCAAAAGCCAACTCACACCTACGCAGGTAATAACATATCTGGGAGCACTCTTCAACACTCCAGAAAAAAACAGTTTCACTCCCATCAGAAAAAATTCCTATATTGATAGGGAAAGTAAAAAGAGCACTGGTGAGCCATTCCATGTCAGCATCAGACTGTCTGAGCCTACTAGGGTCCCTTTCTTCATGCATACCCATGGTGAAGTGGGCCAGGTGGCATCTACAGGGGGTACCAGCTGGGCTTTCTTTCACAGTGAAGGAAAAATCACCTGGATCAGAGGATACTGGTTACGCCCGCAATGAAGTCCAGCCTCTGGTGGTGGACAAGGCCATCTAACCTTCTGGTTCACTGTTCCCTTGGACCCATTTTGTGGACTGTTTTGACGTTGGACGCAAGTCGGTTAGGGTGGGGAGCACACTATCAAGACCAATTGGTACAAGGGAGATGGCAATTCAATTCAGCAGGAGTAGTGTCAAACACTTTGGAGCTACGGGCAGCATGGATGGCAATCTTGCATCTAGCCACCTTCCTCAGAGGCAAATCCATCCTTCTCGAGATGGACAACAGAGCAGCAGTGGCCTATGTTCAGAATCAGGGGGGAACAGACAGCAGGTCCTTATTCAGAGAAGTAACACCCATTCTAACATCGGCCGAGAGGAATTTAATCAACATACGAGCCTCATATATCCCAGGGCCCGAGAATCAGTTAGCCGATCGTCTTTCAAGATCATTTTGAGACAACAATGAATGGTCTCTGAATCCAAGAGTCTTCCTCTGGATATGCCAGCAATGGGGCACTCCCCAAATAGACCTTTTTCCTCCCCGCTCAATGCAAAGATGCCTCTTTTCTTTTCAAGATTCCCGTCTCCGAGGTCAGCGGGGGTGGATGCCCTGCTCCAACCATGGAACTTTCAGAGGGGATATGCGTTTCCTCCAACCCCTCTGATTCTGAGGTTTCTCCATCGTCTAACAACAGAGAAAGTCACAATCTTGGCAGTGAACCCGTATTGGCCCAAGAGACCGTGGTTCACGCTCCTAGTCAGAATGGCCCTGTGCAAACTGCTTCCCCTTCCATGCATGGACAACCTTCTGTCTCAGGACAACTTCTGTCACCCGCACCCGGAGATTCTAGACTTGAGGGTCTGGAAGTTGAGCGGATGACGCTGGGCGAGTTAGGATGCTCACATAGTGTTATCCAGATACTATTACAGGCAAGAAAATCATTCACTAATTCCACCTATTATAGGGTTTGGAGAAAGTTTACAGAACTAGCAGAGACTAACCATTTTGATCCCCTGGATCCCGGAGTCCAGAATACTTCTCTTTTTACAGAGTGGATTGGACTTAGGTTTGGGCCTGAACACACTTAAGGTCTAAAAAAAAAGGAAGGGTGGGGGAGGGAATCCCAGGAGAACGAAACAGATGGACTTTGTAGGCACCAATCATAAAAATCAATGTAAACTTTTATTTATACACAAATTTAAAAAGAATCACATAAACGTAAACATTTTTTTAAAAAACGCAGTACATTGCGGAAATTGGTATTATATGTCACTACATAAATGTATGAGAACGGATCGGGGAATAGCCCCCATTCCAGAGGGAGGGATAAACCCCTTCCGTTCCCATTAAATAACCTCAAGCTGATATAGCTCGGTATGGCTCTACATGTTTCACAAATTTGAATGCTTCTTCAGGAGCTTGTTTGGGTTACCTGTAATGGGAAATAATAGAGAAGGACATACACCAAAAAACAAAAAAACAAACATACAGTAGCATATTAATAATATTTTTGCATAAAGACTTTTCAATAGTGCGTCTCAATCAGAACCACTGAGTACCGTGAGGAAGCGACGCACTATTGAAAAGTCTTTATGCAAAAATAATATTAATATGCTACTGTATGTTTGTTTTTTTGTTTTTTGGTGTATGTCCCCCCCCCCCCCCTTCCTTTTTTCTAAGACTTAAAATAGGACGTTGGCACTGCTCTACATATGAGACCTCCACAGTCCATCCTGTGATGAGATCTAACAACCCTCCAATCTTACACTTAAGGTCTAGGTCTCAGCCCTTTCAGCTTTAGCAGATACATGGTGGGCACTAAATCCTCTTGTAGAATGCTTTTTGAAGGCAGTCCTAAGATTGCGACCTCCCAGGAAACTGTTATACCCCAAATGGGACCTAACTACTGTACTTAATGTCCTATCAAGGCCTCCTTTTGCTCCCACAGAAGAATGCACCTTGGAAGATATTTCCTTGAAGGCTGTCTATCTGATCGCCATCACTTTGGGTCACAGAGTGTCGGAGATTCAAGCACTAGGATCACAGGAGCCCTACATCACCTTTTTCCCAGACAGGGTGGTTTTGCAGCCTATTCATCAATTAATTCCTAAAGTACCTTCAGTTTACCATCTCAACCAAGAATGGGTTCTTCCAGCATTCAGGGAGGACCCAGCCTCCTCAAGGCTGCACAAGTTGGATATAGCCAGGTGCCTAAAGGCCCTATTTAAATTTGACACAACAGTTCCGCAAAGATCAATGGTTATTTATCATCACAAAGGGTGCCAAAAAGGGAATGGCAGCATCCAAGACGACCTTGGAGAGCACATCGGGCTAGTGGTCTTCCAGTTCCAGATTCAGACAATGTGCACTCAACGCATGGAATAGCCTCCTCCTGGGCAGCCTTGGCGCGGGTCTCCCCTGAGACAATTTTCCAAACGGCCAGTTGGTCGTCCTTCAACACTTTCATGTCTCACTATAGTGTAGACCCAGCGGTTCTTACTTCCTGAGAGTTTGGGGAAAGGACCTTGCAGTTTTCTGTACTGTAGTTTTCATTAAATTTGCTATTGCAGTACCCTCCCTGTAAGCAAATTATTTACAATTGGTATGCTGCCATGGAGGCACAAGGAAAACGGAAAATTGAATACTTACCTTTCTGTAATTTTCCTTTCCTGGTGCCTACCCATGGCAGCGGTCTAGTTACAAGAATACCGGCAGGGGGGAGCAACTCTTTTTTATAGTGTTAAAGTGGTCCTGTGGGTTGATCGGGGCGGAGCAACCAACCTTTGGTATGTTGCCATGGGTAGGCAACAGGAAAGGAAAATTACGGAAAGGTAAGTACTCAATTTTCCGTTATTCTCCATGCTGCACTGTACATTTCCTATTCCACACTGCCTCATTCTGCGCACTGCAATCCTTACTTTATACTCTGTTGATCGAATTTATCAAAACTGAAGCAGAATCTGGAGCAGTTGTGCATGGAAAACAATCAGCTTCTATCTTGTTCAGTTAAGCTTTGAAAATGAAAGCTTGAATCTAATTGGTTGCCATGCACAAGTGTTCCAGATTTTGGCTGCTCCAGGTTTTGATTCATTTCCCTCTGTATGCTTTGTTGTACATTATACACATCATTTATTGCCTCATCTGCTAGCTGTAAGAAGTGCCCTATTTTTTAAAAGAAACTCTCCTTTAAGGTAGGATCAGATAAAATGTTATAACAGCATACATAATGGAATAGTTTAACTTTTTAAAAATGATCCTGTGTCTTGATGTTTATGTTGTTATCTGTCTGTGAGGTTTCACTAGTGGCACCGTAATTAAAGCATATTTTGTGATTACATAGAACCCAGCATATGTATGCAGTGTATACAAGGAGAAGGTTCCATTAGCCATTCCCTATTAAACCCCTCCCAAAGCTGGTGCTGTCTGGCCATGCCCACCTTTTGTCAGGGCACCCTAAACAGCACACTAACAATCCTAATAATACCCCAAGTGACACTCATTCTGACTTACTGAAGGAATGTTCACTCCAAGTAGGAATGACAGAATTTTTTCTAATTGCAAGGCAGCGGCTTAGTATTGTTACCCTGCAACAAGAAGTGTTGTTACTAAAATTATCTCCAGATAAGAACAGATTTAAATAAAACATTTTTTTGACTGAACAAACTGTATACAGGGGGGTGTGGCTAACCGCCGAGCAGTATGGAAGGCTGACTCCACAGCTCCTGCACCGAACGGAGAACCGAGCATCAAAACAGCTGACCCAAAGCACAAAAATGCAATCCTCAGACCCCCACATACTGGGGAACCAGACTGGGACATCCCGAAAATGGAGAGAGTACAGACAACTGAAGAAGTTGACTGATTTCTTCACTCTGCCTCCCAGAGATGAAATCCAAGATGGCACCCGCGGTGCCTCACCGCACAGAGAAAATTCCTACACTGGCTCCTTCACTCTCCACAATAGCCTCGCTGACGCAGATGGCAGATATCTCGCTTTAGACTGTACTCTAAATAACATCAGATACACCATCGTAACAGTTTATGCCCCCAATAAGAAACAAATCAACTTCTTATCTAAGATGATGAAGAAAATCAACCATTTCAGACAGTGCACTACATTATCTGCGGAGACTTTAATGTAGTCCCAGATAACTCTATTGACTCTTCTTCCCGCTCTGGCAGGTTCTCATCACCTATGGGGCCCTTCATAAGGTCCAATAACCTATATGACGTGTGGAGATGCCATCACAGCACCAAAAGAGACTATTCCTACTTTCCCCTCGTCATAATTCATACACACAAATTGATTACTTCTTAGTGGACAAATGGACACTACCCAAAGTATCTGCCTCGGAGATATCCACCATTACGTGGTGAGACCACGCTCCAGTCACCATGACTATAGATGACTCATCGTCGACTTCCCGCACACGGATTTGGAGAGTGAATGCAGCAATCATCAACTCACCAATTCACTCTGTCTACATCAAAGACCGCCTAGAAGAATATTTTGACCTTAATGCAGGAACTGTTAGAGATAACACTGCTCTTTGGAATGCCCATAAGGCATTCATAAGAGGGATCATTATACAACTAGGTGCTAGGGAGAGGAGGAGAAGATCACAGCGTCTAGACACACTCACTTCCACTATCAAAACACTAGAAAACCAAAACCAATCTAACCCTGACCCCGCAACAAAAACTAAACTGGACCTCTAGAACTGAGAACCCACTTGTTGGACTCATTCGAAAAAGCCCATACTCGTCTTAGAGCCAAACACTACTTCACTGGTAATAAGGCAGGGAAAGCCATGGCCAATAGAATACAAGGTTATTATTCCAAAACTAAAATTGCCCATCTCTTTCATCCCGCCACCAAACAAAAACTGATAGACCTGCAAGCCATTGCAGATGCGTTTAGCCACTACTATAATACGCTTTATAATCTAAAAGATGACACCTCTGTTAAACAACCATCCCCACAAGACATAGAGTCGTTTCTCCAGGAAATTAACCTTCCCAAACTGTCCAAGGAACAACTAACATCACTGAACACCCCGTTTACATCACTAGAAGTTATGAACATAATCTCAGCTCTGCCCTCCAACAAATCTCCAGGCCCAGATGGCCTCACTGGAGAATACTATAAGAAATTTGGAACAATCCTAGCACCCTTCCTAACAACAGTATGCAATGACGCTGCCTCGTCCTCCTCTCTCCCACCTGAAATGCTAAATGCCCTAATTGTCACTTTGCCGAAGCCAGGTAAGGAACCTACATGTGCACAAAACTTCAGACCCATCTCTCTTCTCAATCTAGACACAAAAGTATTTGCCAAACCAATAGCAAATAGATTGAATAACTTGATGCCCCTTCTAATCCATAAAGATCAATCCGGATTCACGAAAGGGAGACAGACAACTGATGCAACGTGCAGAATTGTCAACATAATTCACAATGCTGAATTGACTCGGACGCCTTCTCTGCTTCTATCCCTGGATGCAGAGAAGATGTTCGATAGAGTCCATTGGGCATACCTTAAAGCAACCCTCATTAAATTTGGTTTCCAGGGACCTGACCCTGTCCGCCATAATGGCACTTTACGCCTCCCCATCAGCACAGGTGTACACATCAGAGATGCTATCTAAACCATTCTTCATCACTAATGGCACCCGTCAAGGATGTCCGCTCTCACCAATCATTTCTTACTATAAGGTTAATGAACACAAATCTTACATCCTGGACTTGGTAATGGATGCAATAACCAGCAACTCCTTAGGAATTTCTATCCATATCCCTGGCAGACAATGGCATACCTTACCTGGAAATTACACTTACTAAGTCCTCGAAAGGTCTCTTCACCCATAATTACAATGAAGCCAAACAAATGCTGATAAGGGAAACCAAAATCTCTAAACACGAATTTTCATGGGCAGGCCGCCTGGCGGCCTTTAAAATGATGGTACTACCTAGGTTACTATACATCTTCCGCACACTACCTATCCCTCGCTCACATTCCTACCTCAACTCCCTCCAATCCATCCTGAGCTAATATATATGGCAAGGGAAAAAATCTAGATGCAGTCATGTGAAACTCATTAAACACAGATCTAAAGGAGGGATGGGATACATTGACATAAGGGATTACTATATAGCTACTATCCAATCACAGTTGAGAGAATGGATGAGCACAAAACCCACTACACTCTGGAGCGACATAGAAAACAATATGACACTGGGAACAAACTTCACCAACTGATTGTTCAGCACAACTATTAGTAGACCTCACCTACACCACTGCTACCCAACTATACAAGCCTCCGTTAAAACATGGAGGACATTACATTACACCAAATGGTCACAACTCCTGACCAAACCCTAATGCCGCGTACACACGAGCGGACTTTACGGCAGACTTTGCCCAGCAGACGGGATTTCGTCGGACAATTCGGTCGTGTGTGGACTCCAGCGGACTTTGTTTGCTCAAAAGTTGGACGGACTTAGATTTGAAACATGTTTCAAATCTATCCGACGGACTCGAGTCCGGTCGAAAAGTCTGCTCGTCTATATGCTAGTTCGACGGACAAAAAGCCACACTAGGGCAGCTATTGGCTACTGTCATCACGTAAGAATTCGACGTACTTTGGTTGATTGTGTGTAGGCAAGTCCGTTCATTCAGAAAGTCCATCGTAAAGTCCGTCGAAAAGTCCGCCGGGCAAAGTCTGCCGTAAAGTCCGCTCATGTGTACGCGGCATTACACGTTCCTCTTAGCACTTTAAAACTACTAACTCCTGACTTAATTTTCCCAAGATGGATTACAGAACAGGTAACTCACGCATACGAACTCTGCAACATAACAACTAACAAATCTTTCCTACAAGTCCAAAAGGACCACAAAGCACCTGCTAAAGACTACCTCACTTATTATAGAATACAACAATGCCTTGCAGCTAACCCCTGCCTAGAGGGATCATTACCCACACAACTCTGGAATTACTTCTTTTCTGACAACCCTGACCCTAACGGGACCTCCCTTATTTACTCAATTCTGCAAGAAAAAAGCACATTCTACAAATCCAAACCCTTCATCGTTTGGGAAAAGGACTTACAAACGCAATTTTCTGACCAGCAATGGCAAATAGCGATCAACTCTATATACAAATCAACAACCTCCACCTCCCTATGGGAACTTACAAAAAAAACCCTAATGAGATGGTACATGACACCACACAAGATAGCTAAGTTTCAAACGCACACTTCACACGAATACTGGAGGGAATGCAGCCAAATAGGTACACTCCTATACATTCTATGGTCATGCCCACCTATACAACAGCTTTGGAAAGACATAGAAGGCATGTTACGACACATACTACATCTCTCTATCTGTCAGACTTTTACTTACCAGACTGATGAGTCCGCTTGGGCAGAGGGTAGACTCCCTTACTTATCCGACTCACGGCCCCTGGTAGAGCAGACAGGAGGCACGAGAGTGCGGAATGGTATGAGAGCCTGCTGAAGAGATCCAGGTACAGGATGAGAGATGATCTTCAGACAACAGGTCAGTAGTCCGTAACACTGGTAACAGGTGCTGAACAGGAGCAAGACAGGCAGATCGGGACACAAGCAGGGTTCGGCAACAGACTGGCAGCAAGGTACAATAGGAGCAGGCAGAAGCGGAGTCAAAACAGGCCAAGGTCAGGTACAGGCAGCAAACAGGAGAATCCAAGAGCAATCCGGGTCGTCAGGAGATCAGGTAAACAGGAAGACAAGACAGGAAACAGGAACTATGGCACAGGAAGCTGATGATCAGGCAGCACTGAACAGAGTGCCTGACAAACTTAAATAGGCCGGCTTGCTCACAGGCACGCCCCCAGGCGGCCAATCCCATGACCAGCAAGGTGAGCTCTCTGACACTATCTCACTAACTCCACAGTTAGCCATCCTCAACATGAACATTGATGACATACAACCGAATCTAAGATTAGTGACCACACACATTCTTTTGGCGACAAAACTTCTGATCACAAGATGATGGAAAACAAATGTCATTCCCCATCTAGCAGAAGTAGCTAATCTAGTGCAAATGCACTTTACATATGAAACTCTCCTTTCACGTGGGAAACACACACACTCTAAACTACTAGACCTATGGAATGCATGGAACCTTTGGTACACAAAGAGATATAACCACTGATAGTCCCTTATCGCACTTCAACCACCCGATGGTGCTCTCTCCTTCCCTACCCTCCCTCCTCACTTCCCCACATTCCCACCCCTCCCTACCCTCACCCTCTCCTCTCTCCTTCCCACGCTCTCATATGTACATTCTGATACATTAATGTATTAATACCTGTTGTTATCTACGTTTACCTTACTTTAAACTGGAATTCACGCACCCTGTTTAGTGCACACTTTTAACAGCTCAAGTTTAAGTAATGTGTCATTATGTATACTGTTTAATGCTTTTCATTTATATGACTGCATAAGTTGTAACTTTGAAAAACTCAATAAAAATCTACTGGAGGAAAAAAAAAACTGTATACAGTTTTTTCAATCAAAATGGCAAACATGCTGATAAAAGGATTTTGGGTTTACATAATAAATAATTTATGCCGTGAATGCTGATTTTGTCTTATTTACCCCTGTGATCTTTTGTAATTCTTCCATTAATTTTCATGACAGTTCAGTGACACTTTTCATTTGATGGCAGTGGATTACACTGCCTTAAGACAGCTTGGTCAAATGAGGCTAAGTTTCCACTTAAACGAGTCTATATATTTAAAACTGAGATATGGCACAGAAACTTACATGTCAAATGTTCTCTAAAACAGTTTGTTTTTATTGATAGTGCACTAGTAATTTCTAGATACTAATTTAATATGGAATAATTTAATTACACATTTGCTGTTCATTAGAATCAAAGGCTATCCATTTTAGCATTTACCGCTGACATTGCATAAGTTAATAAACCAGATATTCCTTGCAATCTGCCTTAAAGCCAGTACAAAAAACGAACCAAAAAAACATAAACCTTTAATTATGCTGTATCTGTGATTTTTTTTTTTTCGTTAAGAAGCTTTCTAGTCGACTGCCTCTGCTCTCAGCTACAGAACTTGTTCCTTTTTAATGTTATCATCATTATTATGCAGTATTTATACAGTATAGTGCCAATAGTTTGTGCAGCACTGTACAAAGTAGAGGGAGACAGTACAATTACAATACAAGAGGAATCAGAGGGACCTGTGTTTACAACCTAGTTTGACACATTTATTCATTTGCAGATCATTTCAAAAAAAAAAAATCACCAATGACTTGGACAGCTTGATTTTCAACAGTTACATGATTCATTTTTTTCCCAAAAATTAATTTATTTGGAAGGGGGGGGGATAAGAAGGAAGGGAAGGATACAGGAATTTGAGAAGTTGAAGGGTCTGGAATTCTTCGGATGAACGTGTGATCCGCTAATAATGCTAGAAATGATGTTGGAAGTTAGACTACGAAATCTTGACTGTGTCGAATGAGGTTTCTCACAGTTTCAGAGAGTTTAAATTGAGTCCAATCTTTCCAGATTGTCGCATATTTGGAAAGGGAATCAAGAGCTATTGAAATAAGTTCTTCCATTTCTGCAATTTTATTAATTTGCTTATACCAGTCAAGAATGGATGGTATTTTAGGGGTACACCAGGATCTAGGAATACACAATTTAGCAGCATTTATTAGTATCATGGCTAATGATTTACAGTATGGATGAGACAGATCTGATTGAAGGTGGAGGAGAAATGTCTCTGGTTTAAATTCTAATTTGGGTGATTTGGCTGTGCACTTCTCTCCAAAAAGGTTTTAAGTAATTACAGTCCCACCAAATATGTATAAGATTGCCAGGTAATTGTTTGCATCGCCAGCATTGATCTGGTATAGAAGCAGTGAAGTTGTGCAGAAGAGTTTGAGTATGATACAGCGAGTTAATAATTTGAAGTTTTTTCTTTGATGGATACATTTATGGATCCTTTGTGTGTGGTAATAGATCTGTGACCATTGTTCTTCAGAGATGTCTAGATGTAGGTCTTTGTTCTATGCCGAACAGAATTTGCCTGTTATTTTGGGTATTGGCCCAAAGTATTGCATAAATGGTAGAAATTGTGTGTTTCAGAGGGGTCTTTTTGGAGAATAGGTTTTAAAATGGAGAGAGGGGTTGTGAGAGATCAGTTGCTCTTTCAATTGATTGGATAAAGTGTCTTAATTGAAAGTATTTAAATGGGTTAATCGATGAGTTGGGCCAAAGGCATTTAACGCAGTCAAGTGGCAAAATTTTCCCATTGAGTAACATATGGTGCACTCATAGGTCTGTATTAGAATGTATTCCCGTGAGGAATTGATCTGACATTCCCAGAGGAAGGTCAGGGTTTTTCAGAAATGGGGTCATGGGGCTTGGTGTTGTGGAGATTCCTCGCATGCGAGAAGCCTCTTTAAAGCAGTTTAAGGTAGGGCCTATCAATGGGGTGATCCCTCAAGTCTTCTGGGTATGGCATTTGCAAAATTTCCATCTGTATGGTATTCTCTTATCTCTGAGGATGTCCAGCAGGGGGCACAGGCTGGTAAATCAGATCACTGGATGAAAACAGAGAGAGAAGAGTTGAAGAAAAGAAAACTGATGCAGCCACCACATCTAATGATTGGTAAGCTGTAACATATTACAGTTTTATTTTGTGCTTAATACTGCCAATTCTTTCACTTGTTTTGCATTACAAAAATCATGTTGGTATAGGAGTAGTGCGACTAGAATATACAAATAATAAATAAATAAATAATAATAATAAATAAATTGGATCAAAGTAAATACTCACTTTACTACTATATGTTCTAATGTGCTATCATATACTGTGCTCATTAAAACAATGATTCTGTATCTCTATTTAACCATTGTGACAAACAGCCCCTGTCAGCTGTCGATGGAGAGTATCTGCTACATTGAATTTTGTGGTAAATCGGTGGCGGTTAGAGGTCTGTAACAGGATGCAAGGGGTTAAGCACTGGCCACACCTTGCTCCCCACCTGGGTGTAATTTGTCTTCCCTGGGTTAATCAGAGTTGATGCTGAGAAAGAGGACAAGCAAGCTGTGAGGTGACATGCCTGCAAACCCACTGAGGTCTGTTCACTAGCCAGGAGGCTTACAAACAATTTGCTGGACTTTCTTTTGGGACTGTGCTTCTTAGCCTTACGTGGGAATCCCTTTTGTTTGTTGTACATGCTGACCAATAAACACGGGCAGGAAGCCCTTTAACCTTACATGCAGCTTTGATTACCTCTCTACAAGCTCTCCACTTGAAAGTGAACCCCACACCATTTGCTGAACCCCACCAACTGCCACAGTACATTTACTGCGAGCAGCCGGCACGGGCAGGCTGGATCACGTCCATCATCCAGCCTGTTTCGGGTTGGGGCATGACAGTTGTGTTTTCTATAGAGTGATTCTGTAATTGGCCCACAGCTATCACATTGTACCTGGGCCAATAATGCCACCCTGTACGATGTGATTAGCTGTAGCCAATTACAGATTACTAGTAATCAAAGCTGTTAAGAATGTAACCCATTCATGACAGTTCAAAACATTACTGTGACAATGATCATCATTGTCACAGCAAAGTGTAAAAAAAAAAAATTCCCAATCACCCCCCGGAGTAGAGTGAATAATTGCAACTTCAAAAAACTTGCCATGCCTCCTTCTAAATGCCTCAGACTTTCTAGAATTGATCAATTTTCAAATATACGGTATATACCATATGTAGGGCTACCCCCGGAGGAGCCGCTTAATTTTGTTCAGTCAGTGACTCTGCTTCTCAACCCCAGTAACAGTCTCAGCCCCCTCTGGTACACCTGGCAATAGTGTAAGTGCAATAACCATTGAGAAATGCACACGTTATGATAAAACACAGAAATGAACTTAACTACATTTTTTCTGTGGAAAAGTAACAAACAGTAACAATATATATGGGAGAGCAATAACTGAGGTTATGAGCAATATAGCTCAATACTATATTCAGGCTGCTTTCAGGGAATTGAAAACCTGAGAATAACCCCAAGAGCAGAGGCACGCTTACATGACAAATCACAATATGGCACTCAATATCAGATTGGTTACCTTTACTCGGGTTGGCTCTATGAGTCCAGGCAAAAGGAGAGCAGAGGAATGACCCTCTTTGTGTCAGCCCTCTCTCTTCTGTCCCCTGACACCACAGGCCCAACTTTAAACACTTTATTAAAATCAACATTTAATGGCATAACTTCCTAGATAAACTGTCCCACACATCCACTGCATATACAGAGCCCTGAATATGTGTGTGCAGGTCCGTATGGCACTAGTAGCTTCAGTCCTTTTGAAGAAAAGATAAAACTTTGTGTCTTCAGCTAGCCATTTTCATTGGTGCACTTAAACTCCTGTATAGCAGGGCCAAACAACAAAACTTGCCCTGATTATCAAGTGAAGAAGGCAGGATCTTTCTCAGCAAGGTGAAAGGACATTGGTGTCTGTATACAGTGTCCCTGGAAATGGATGGCCTTATCCTTTACCCCTGTGGCACTACAAGTGTCAGCAAGACGACTAACAGCAACGATGTCTGTATACAGTGTCCATTTAACTTCTTCTGTGGTGCAGTGTGTTATATCTGCAGGGTTCCACATGCACTGTCACGTTAAGGCTGGCTCCACCCAGGAATGATGACAAGGGTCAAGGGGCATGGAAGCCATCTTAGAGGACAGTGAGGAACCACATGTTGATGCAGCATAATGTAATGGAAGCATACTAAGATATACCTGTCCTAAAATGCATGTTGGAGTGTACAGTGAGTACTGAAATAAACATTAGTTGTTCCAGACCTGAATTCTCCTCAGGATATCAAAATGGAGTCTCTCCTTTCTTGCCCTCAGAGCATGCTGGTCTTTTGTAGTTCCATACAGTTCAATCTGAATGTGAAACCTGAGCCCTGGAACTACAATTCCCTGTATGCTTTGTGTCCTGGTGTTAGGATGTGATGACACAGAGTCTTAGCTGGCACTAGAGGGAAACAGTGTCACTGCAACAATGTTGCAGAGTGTCCCTTGATACTGCAGGCAAGATAGCCAGCTCCCTGCTACACATAGTTTGTAGACGTGTAGACGTTATAACTCTCACACAAACCAGTTGATAGACACTTATTTGGATTTGTTTTAACCAAAGACATGTAGCAGAATACATTGTGGAGTAAATTTATGAAGAAACTAGATTTTTTTTTGGATATTTTTTATAACAGAAAGTAGAAAATGGGGGGGGGTGATCAGAGTTTTCAGTCTTTTTTTATTTATATAGCAAAAAATTAAAAAACCCAGTGGTGATCAAATACCATCAAAAGAAAGCTCTTTTTTGTGTGAAAGTCTCTTGGAAAGTCGGGCTCTTGCAAAGTCTCATGGGACTTGTAGTTTCACCACAGCTGGAGGGCCGAGGTTGCCTACCCCTGCTGTAAAGTATGTAGACAGTTGTTAGAGTAGGATGTTGCTGTGTTTTTTTTTGTCTTCACAGGGCCTCTTCGGATTGGACAGCTGTCCATCCACCCTGGCTGGGGCAAAGAATCCTGTGGGCAGAGTATTTCCCTCAAGGGGGGGTGCTCTAGCCTGAATGTGTAAAGTTGTGTTAATTAAGGAGTTAACCACTTTAGCCCCGGAAGAATTTACCCCCTTCCCGACCAGAGCACTTTTTGCGATTCGGCACTGCGTTGATTTAACTGACAATTGCGCGGTCGTGCGACGTGGCTCCCAAACAAAATTGACGTCCTTTTTTTCCCACAAATAGAGCTTTCTTTTGGTGGTATTTGATCACCTCTGCGGTTTTTATTTTTTGCGCTATAAACAAAAAAATAGCGACAATTTTGAAAAAAATGCATTATTTTTTACTTTTTGCTATAATAAATATCCCAAAAAAATATTTTTTAAAAAAATGTGTTTTTCCTCAGTTTAGGCCGATACATATTCTTCTACATATTTTTGGTAAAAAAAAAAATGCAATAAGCGTTTATTGATTGGTTTGCACAAAAGTTATAGCGTCTACAAAATAGGGGATAGTTTTATGGCATTTTTATTGATATTTTTTTTTACTAGTAATGGCGGTGATCAGCGATTTTTATCGTGACTGCGACATTATGGCGGACACATCGGACAATTTTGACACATTTTTGGGACCATTGGCATTAATACATCGATCAATGCTAAAAAATTGCATTGATTACTGTAAAAAAATCACTGGCAGTGAAGGGGTTAACCACTAGGTGGCGATGTAGGGGTTAAGTGTGTCCCAGGGAGTGATTCTAACTTGAGGGGGGGGGCTGTGTGTGACATGTCACTGATCAGCGCTCCCGATTACAGGGAGAGCTGATCAGTGACAGTGTCACTAGGCAGAACGGGGAGATGTTTGTTTACATTAGCATCTCCCCATTCTTCCTCACCATGAGACGATCGCGGGTATCCCCGCGGACATCGGGTCCGCAGGACTCGCGACCGCGGTCATGGAGCTCCCGGCGGGCGCGCCTCTTAAAGGGCAACGTACAGGTACGTTAATCTGCCTGTACGTGCCCTTCTGCCACAGTATATCTGCGTGAGGCAGTCGGGAAGCGGTTAATGTTAGCTGCAGTTAGGTTGAGTAATGTATATTCTGTAAATACTGAAACAAAATATATATCTCTTTATTTTTGTACCTGTTTTTATTTGTGCATCGCCCCATACTAGTTTGTTTTCCTTTTTTCCCTCCAAAACTGTTAATTTTTATGTTTTTGCTCCTGGGCCCAGAAGCTTAATTTTCAATTTTTTTTGTAAATTTCACAGCTAAGGGTCTAGCTGGATGTTAGGGGGAAGGGGGGTGAGTGTAGCACCCTCTAGTGTCCTAGAAGTGATCATGCTGTTTTTTTGGTAGCGTAGGTAAATTTCCAGGCTTGGCTGCCGTTGTTTTGATCTGAGTTGGGGAGTGACTCAGTGTAGAGCTGAGTGACTCACAGGCAGCATCACCAAGACCTCCCACTACTTTCCAGAATGAAAAAGTGGGCATTTTATTAGATACCCACAGCATGGGATTGTGGCTGATAACATTTTAAAAATTTTACAAATTAAAAAAAAAAAAAAAAATTTGTTACTGTCCCTTTAAGGTGGACATGACAGGACACGGGTTTTGCGGGTGGGAACAACGTGACTTTGGGCGGGAAAAATACGTGTTTTTGAAAATAGTACATGTGAGTAAAGGTTATATAAGACCCCCGCAGTAAGGCTCCTGTCAGAAGTGTGACCCAGAATGATTTGGCGAGCTCCCCTCCCTCCCACCCTGTTGCAGCACTTTTATGTGGTTTGTCACCCTTGGATCAAGGGGGGACTTTTGAATGTTTTATTTAATGTACTCGCTCGAGTTCTATGACTGAGCGAGATATTGATTAATATTTTAAAATTAAAAAAAAAATTTTTGATGAATTTATTTATTTTTTTAAATTTTTTTTTTAACATTCAAAGTTTATTGAACATCAACAACTGCATAGAATTGGTACATACTCGTAATGAAGATACATGTATTTATCATTAGTTATTTTTGGTAATACAACTAGCGATGAACATTGTGGTAATCCTTGATGGTTGAACAGTTTGATGTAGTGCAACCTATCATCGCTATATATCTATTTAGTTACTCGTATCTTTATGTTAGTTCTAACTAAATCAATTCAGTTTATAACATCATGTAGATTACGAACTTGTGTATCAACTATCAATCATATACTATAGATAAATCCATACCAGTGAAGATATTCAATCGAAGTAACAGGAGGTAGAGAAAAAAGAGAGAAGTAGGTTAGAAATTAGGTTTAAGAAGGGGGACAAGATAGGGGTATACCATTAGGATCTAATAACAGATGAGGCTATCTGTTCCTCATTTGTTTGAGTATTGACTTATCAGATTTTACAGAATTCTTTGTATGTGTCAGAATAACGAAATTCTATCCAAGGAGACCATGTTTTATGAAATTTGTCAACTGTATCTGAAGCTTGAGCCAAGGTGTCTTCCATTTCGTTAATCAGTGAGATCTTTGCTAGCCATTGTGAGATAGTGGGTACCCGTGTGGTCCCCCAGAAGGTTGGAATTAGCGTCTTTGCTGCGTTCAACATATGTTTAGTTAGAGAGGTCTTGTATTTTTTCAGGGGGTATGAGGAGATGTGTAGGAGGCAGCAGGCAGTATCCAGCTTCAATTTTGTTTCGGTTATCGACTTTATCAGATCTCTAACTTTACACCAATATGTGGTCAGCTTAGGGCATTGCCACCAGATGTGCAAAAGCGTGCCTGTATCACCCCCACATCTCCAACATGTTTTTGGAGTATGAGCATACCAGGAGTGTAGTTTAGCAGGTGTGACATACCAATCCGTGAGTAATTTATAGGATGTTTCCTGCATTTTGGTACTTATTGAACACTTATTTGCCAGAATACAGGCTTTTGTCCATTGTTTGTCAGTGAATGTTCAGTTGAGCGCCGAGGACCAGTGTATTCGAAATCTATCTGTTCTTTCGGGAGTGTGGTTTTGCAGCCATTTATATGTTATAGACGTGGCCTTTTGGAGTTGCTCACCTTGTGAACAGATTGCTTCAAGGTCTGTCAGAGGTCTAGAAAAATGGCTTTGTCTAGTTGCTCCATTCACGTAACTACGAATCTGGAAATACGTCCAGATGGGCATATGGGGTATCTCGCTTGTCCTTTTTAGGTCCATGTAATCTAATAATCTTCCTTTTTGGAAGCAGTCACCAGCTAGTAAGGTTTTATAAGTGTGGGGTCGACGCAGTAGTCTGTTATCCATTCCTGGGCTAAATTCTGAATTGTCTGATAGTGGAGTAAGAGGGCTTAGTGGTGAGGTCAATGTGGATTTTGCAGACGCTTTTGTGCAAACATTCAATGTGTGCTCCATTAAAGGTTGCTGTTTCAATGTGTTATTTTTCCTCAGCCCTGGGTTCCATAGGGAAAATAGGAGAGGGTATGGGCTTAAACTTTCTTCTAGTACTACCCAGTCCTTAGTTCCTCTATGGCAATGCCAGTCAACCACCCTTGTAAAATGTGCCGCTTGGCAATATTTCTGGAGTCTGGGATTCCCATCCCTCCCAGTTCCTTCGGTCTGGTCAGGAGTGTAAATTTAATCCTGACTTTTTTGTGTGCCCAAAGAAAAGTCAGTAGGGCAGTTTGTAATTTTTTGAAGAATATCTGGGGTATTCTGACCGGCAGTGCCCTGAGGAGATGTAGAAGTCTGGGCAATATCACCATCTTTAAGATGGCGGCCCTCCCAAACCACGAAAAGTAGCCTGAATTCCAGAGTTTTAAATCCTTCTCTATCTGTTGGAGTAAAGGGGGAAAGTTTGCTTCATATATCTGTGATACTTTAGGAGTCAGCCAAATCCCCAAATATTTCAAAGCTGTCCCTTCCCATTTAAAAGGGCAATTGGCTTGCGTTTTAGCTAGGTCAGTAGGGGATAGACTAACATTCATGGCTTCAGATTTTGTGAGGTTTATTTTAAGATTAAAAAGGAAACCATAATGGGAAAGGCTTTCATAAGGTTAGGGATAGTGATATGTGCATTTGTTACAAAAAATAAGAGATCATCAGCATATGCTGCCGTTTTATATACCTTGTCTTTGATGGGTATGCCTTTGATTGCGTCATCTTTATTAATCATTCGGATTAATGGCTCCAGGGAAAGAATGAATAATAATGGAGATAAGGGGCATCCCTGTCTCGTACCGTTTGTTATTTCTATTTTTTCTGATAACGATCCATTAATCCTTATCCTAGCTGATGGTTGTTGGTACAGGGATTTGATCCATGTCATCATGCGTGTGGGTATCCCTATGTGCGTGCAAGTCGCGAACATAAAGTCCCAAGCTACCCTATCGAAAGCCTTCTCAGCATCCGTGGACAGGAGAAGGCTCTCAATATTCAGGGTATGTGATGCTTGTGTGAGTAGTAATGCCTTAATTATGTTGTCTTTGGCCTCACGTCCAGGCATGAAGCCTACTTGTTAAGGTCCTATTATGGATGCTAGAAATGGTCTAAGTCTATTTGCTAAGATTTTGGCCAGTAGTTTCATGTCTATGTTCAGTAAAGAAATAGGTCTGTAGCTTGAGCATTCTGTGACATCTTTATCTGGTTTGTGTATAACTGTTATGTGGGCGGCAAGTATGTCCGGTGGTATGGTTCCTGTTCCTGTCAGGAAGTTGAAGGCTTTTTTTAGGGGTTCTGTCAATATATCCGTAAAAGTTTTGTAATAAATGGATGTAAACCCATCTGGTCCTGGGCTCTTTCCAGGTTTTAAGGCTTTGATGGTTTGTTGTATTTCTACTGAGGTAATTTGTTCGTCTAATAAGGGAGTGTCTTCCTCTTCTAATTGTGGTAACCCACTCTTTGTCAAATAGTCATGTATAGCCTTTGCTCTATCTCCTAGGACGTCAGATGGCCTGTGTTGTGATGGCAGATTATATAGCCTGGAATATTACGTATGGAAGTGTTGTGCTATGTCTTCTGTTTTAACATCTAGGGAACCGTTTGACCCTTTGATGCCCATTATGTGGTTAGAAGTGTTGGGCTCTCGTAGAGCCCTAGCCAATAACCTGCCAGATTTATCACCAGCCTCGTAGTATATTTTTTTTTTAAAGAATAAGAGACGTTTTGTTTTAATTTCTAAAGCCTGTTGTAGATTTTTCCTTGCCTCTAGGAGAGTAGCAGCCGAGGATTCTGACAAGGACTGTTTATGAGTGGCCTCTAAGTGAATGATTAGTTTTGTCAGTCTCGCAATCTCAGCCTCCTGTTTCCTTTTGCGTTGTGTCCCCATGCGTATCAGATCTCCTCTGATTGCGCACTTATGTGCTCCCCATATCATTAGGGGATTCGCCTCTGGGGTCTCATTTTGTTGAAAAAATTATTTGAGCTTATTTGTGATTTGGGGTAGTAGTTCAATGTCTGTCAGGAGTGACGCATTTAGTCTCCAGGAGGCTGTATTGAGAGGGGGTGTATTTCCTATTATTGTCATTGACGTGGGGGCATGGTCTGAAATGGACTGGATTCCAATTTTTGCTTCAGATACTCTAGTTAGGTCTCTTTGGGAAATAAATATGTGATCTATACGTGAATAACGGTTATGTGGGATCGAATGATGTGTGAAATCCCTACCTGTCGGGTGAAGGAATCGCCAGGTATCAATTAAATGTAAGGATTGCAGTTGTAATTTGATTTTTTTTAGTATCTTATAGGTGATGCAAGATTTTCCTGTGGATGTGTCTACTAGTGGGTTAAGTGGGATGTTAAAATCTCCACCTAAAATTAAGCATCCCGATGTAAAACCTGTCAGAGCATTTATCATTCTTTGGTCAAAGTTTACATGCGCCGAGTTGGGGAAGTAAACATTCGCAAGGGTAATGGGTGACCCTGCGTATGTGCCTTTCAGGAAGACGTATCTCCCTTCTGGGTCTACTAGTTTATCCAATAGATTGAAAGGTGCGTCTTTGCTGATCAGGATTGTAACTCCCTTTGTTTTGGCATTGTTGTTAGTGGCGTGTATAGCTTCTGTGAAATATGGGCTGGTCAATTTTGGTATGTGGTTGGTTTGAAAGTGTGTCTCCTGCAAGAAAACAAATTGAGGCCTACCTTTCTTGAGTTCCCTCAAGATTGTGGATCTTTTTTCTGGTATGTTCAACCCCCGTACATTATGTGAGATGATAGTAGGACTACGTCCCAATGATGAATAGGCCATCTGGAAGACCCACAAGCACCCCTCACCTCAGTATGTCTGTGAACGAAACTTCAGATTGGTCAAAGATCAATAATCAATATGACAATGGTATATTAGTGGGGGAGGGGAGAAGCAGGTAATTAGAAAAAGGAATAAAAGAAAAGGATAAAGGTAGTAAAGAAAAGGTGGTAAAGAATATGGAGAGATAGTTATACCCTTCAGAATATGTTTATTACTCTGAAGTAGGGATGAGCCGAACACCCCCCGGTTCGGTTCGCACCGGAACCTGCGAACGGACCGAAAATTCGCACGAACATTAGAACCCCATTGACGTCTATGGGACTCGAACGTTCGAAATCAAAAGTGCTCATTTTAAAGGCTAATTTGCATGGTATTGTCCTAAAAAGTGTTTGCGGAACCGGGTCCTACCACAGGGGATATGTATCAATGCAAAAAAAACTTTTAAAAACGGACGTTTTTTCGGGAGCAGTGATTTTAATGATGCTTAAAGTAAAAAAAAAAAGTGAAATATTCCTTTAAATATCGTACCTGGGGTGTGTCTATTGTATGCCTGTAAAGTGGCGCGTGTTTCCGTGTTTAGAACAGTCCCTGCACAAAATGTCATTTTTAAAGGAAAAAATCTCATTTAAAACTGCTTGCGGGTTTAATGTAATGTCGGGTCCTGGCAATATGGATGAAAATCAGTGAGACAAATGGCATGGGTACCCCCCAGTCCATTACCAGGCCCTTTGGGTCTTGTATGGATATTAAGGGGAACCCCGCACCCAAATTAAAATAAGGAAAGGTGTGGGGCCACCAGGCCCTATATACTCTGAACAGCAGTATACAGGCGGTGCAAACAAGACAGGGACTGTAGGTTTGCTGTTAAGTAGAATCTGTTTGTAATTTTGAACGGGTACATTTTTTACGTGTTTAGCTCCAGCCAAAAAATCATTTTTAAGCTTTTTGGAAAACATAGGGAAGGGTTATCACCCCTGTGACATTTGTTTTGCTGTCTTTCCTCCTCTTCAGAAGATTTCACCTCACTTTTTGTCCCAATGACAAATGTTTTTTGAAAATTTGGGTTTTTTTGTGGAACAAGGATTGGAAAGCATCAGTGGAAAGGAGAAATGTTTTTCCCATATTAACTCTTACAGGAGAGAATTTCCCTTCCTAGGGGTAGATTTCATCTCACTTCCTGTTGTCTCCTTCCGTTGGCAAGTAGGAGTCGTTTGTAAGTTAGATGTTTGAAAGTAGGGGCCAGCCCTATATACTCAGCAGAAATTTGGGCCTTAGGTGTTGTTGTGGCCACAACACTGTAAGCCCGCACAGGGCACTGCTGTGAAATATTAGATCAAGAATTGTAATTAGATTCCCCTGTTGAACAGGGGCAGAAAAATTGGGCCTTTGGTGGTGGTGGTGGTGGTGTTGGTGCCACAACACTGTAAGTCCTCACTCGCTCTTGGTGGGTGCAGAAATGGGCCCTTGTAACAAGGGGTTAAATTCTGTGTTACATTTATTCATAGATTCATTTATATATTTACCCTTTTAGATATGTGGTCAGTAAATGCAATGATTAAAACACACAAAACAAAGAATGTAATAAAAGAGATTTACTTAGCTTCGATTAAAGATGTATTACAGATGATACAATACAGGATAAATTCAGCATTCAATCCAGGGAACCCTTCAACTTCTGAATTTTCAGATAGTTCTGGAAGCCGACAGTCTGTTCAAGATCTGGGACCACTAACGTCCCTCCACAAGGTTCACCGGCCTGCTCTATTGTCTGACCTATTAAAGGCTAGATGGAAGGCGCGAAAAAGCTGGTTTTATCTGGTACTAACAAAGCCTATCCCAAGACAATGTGACCATCTGTGAATGATCGTCTGTGAGCTCAGAAACATACATTATACATATATATATACACACACACACACATATATAAGTAATCACCTTAAAACTATTACTAAGTTTCTTGTAATTCAATAACTAAAGTTATATATGACCCATACTACAGCCCTGCTGTGAAATATTAGATCAATAATTGTAATTACATGCCCCTGTTAAACAGGGGCAGAAAAATTGGGCCTTAGGCACTGGTGCTGGTGCCACAACACTGCAACCCCTCACAGATACTCTAGTTGGAATGCTGAAATGAGCCCTGCTGCAAAGTATTGCATCAAAAATTGTAATTACACGATCCTGTTAAACAAGGGCTGAAAAATTGGGCCTTAGGCACTGGTGGTGGCGCCCAGAACCAAAAATGTTCTTACAAGCTATCAGCGTGATGATTGAGGAGGAAGAGGATAATTACTCAGGGATAGTCACTCAGCATCAGCATAGGCAGTCTTTGAAGGGATCTGAGATTTCAAAAAAAATTATTCGGTTACATCAGCATCAGGTGCTTGGTAGCTGGTGGTGATCCAAGACTGATTCATTTTTATGAAGGTCAGTCGATCGACCGAGTCGGTGGACAGACGCACCCTGTGATCGGTTACAAAGCCTCCAGCAGCACTGAATGTGCGTTCCGAAAGAACGCTGGATGCAGGACAGGCCAGTAGCTCAATTGCATACTGTGCAAGCTCTGGCCAGTGATCCATCCTCAAGACCCAGTAACCCAGAGGATTTTTGGTGGGAAAGGTGTCCAAGTCAGATCTTGCCCCTAGGTATTCCTGCACCATGTAAAACAGACGCTGGCGATGGTTGCTGGAACCGATCATACCTTGGGGCTGCGGACCAAAAAATTGTCTGAACGCATCGGTCAGATGGCCACCTTCTCCACCGCTCCTTCTTTGACTGACCGAAGCCTCAGCAACACGTTGTCCAGAAACAGGAGTTTGTAACCTCCCAGTCTCTGGGAACGCATTGCACAGACCTTTCTGCAAGGCCTCCCGAAGATGTTTCATCCTCTGCTCCCTCTGCGATGGCAAGATAAGGTCTGCAACCTTACCCTTGTAACGTGGATCAAGGAGGGTTGCCAGCCAGTATTGGTCCTTCTCCTTGATACCACGAATACGAGGATCCTTACGCAGGCTTTGCAGGATCAGGGAGGCCATGCAGCGTAGGTTTGCTGAGGCATTCGGTCCGGAGTCCTCTGGGTCACTAAGGACGACATGGTCCGCAGCCACCTCCTCCCAGCCACGTACAAGTCCATGTGTTTCTTGGGACTGATCCCTTAAAGACTGCTGCTGATGCTGAGTGCCAGGCTCCACCTCCATACTGATACAATCTTCCTCCTCCTCCTCCTCCTCCTCCTCCTCCTAGTCCTCTTCCTGTGTGATCGGCGGGCACGCAGGAACACTGTCTGGATAAAGGGGGCCTTGAGAGCTAAGGAAGTCCTCCTCTTCCTGCCTCTGTTCTGCCTCAAGTGCCCTGTCCATTATTCCACGCAGTGTGTGCTCCAACAGGTGGACAAGGGGGACAGTGTCACTGATGCATGCACTGTCACTGCTCACCATCCTCGTGGCCTCCTCAAATGGTGACAGGACAGTGCATGCATCCCTGATCATGGCCCACTGGCAAGGGGAAAAAAAAACAAGCTCCCTTGACCCTGTCCTGGTTCCATAGTCGCACTGGTACTCATTGATGGCCCTCTGCTGCGTGTGCAGCCACTGCAGCATGGCCAACGTTGAGTTCCACCTGGTGGGCATGTCACAGATTAGGCGGTTCTTGGGCAGGTTAAACTCCTTTTGGAGGTCCGTCAGCCGAGCACTGGGATTATATGACCGGCGGAAATGCACACAGACTTTCCTGGCCTGCCTCAGGACATCCTGTAAGCTCGGGTACCTGCCCAAGAACCGCTGCACCACCAAGTTAAGGACGTGAGCCAAACAGGGCACATGGGTCATTTGTCCCTGTCGGAGGGCAGAGAGGAGGTTGGTGCCATAGTCGCAAACCACCATTCCTGCCTTAAGTTGGCGTGGCATCAACCACCTCTGAACCTGCCCCTGCAGAGCTGACAGAACCTCTGCCCCAGTGTGACTCCTGTCCCCCAAGCACACCAGCTCAAGCACCGCATGGCATCTTTTGGCCTGTGTACTTGCGTAGCCCCTTGAACGGCTACGGAGCACCGCTGGTTCCAAGGACAAAGCACAGGAAGAGGCCATGGAGGAAGAAGAAGAGGAGGGGGTGGAGGAGAGAGGTGCGTCACAATCATTAGCATTTCGGAGGCGTGGTGGCGAAACAACCTCCAACACTACTGCACCTTGTCCTGCATCCTTCCCAGCTGCCAGGAGAGTCACCCAATGCGCCGTGAAACTTAGGTAACGTCACTGTCCATGCCTGCTGGACCATGAGTCAGCGGTAATATGCACCTTACCGCTGACCGCCCTGTCCAGCGAGGCATGGACATTGCCTTCCACATGCCGGTAGAGAGCCGGAATCGCCTTCCATGAGAAAAAGTGGCGTTTGGGTACCTGCCACTGTGGAACCGCACATTCCACAAACTCACGGAAGGGGGCAGAGTCTACCAACTGAAAAGGCAGCAGTTGAAGTGCTAGCAATTTTGCCAAGCTAGCATTCAACCTCTGCGCATGTGGATGGCTGGGAGCAAACTTCTTTCGGCGGTGCAGCAGCTGGGGCAGGGAAATTTGCCTGGTACAATCTGATGTCGGTGTACCAAAAGCAGATTGCCCACAAGTACTTGGCTGTGACACACCTAATTCTACACCTTCATTCCTCTCAGTGCAGGTCTCAGAGAGGACTGAAGGTATAGTGGGGTTGGAGATCTCAGCTGATGAGGAGCAAGAAGAGGTCCTCTTTGTTCTTTGGTGTGGGTCTTTTAGATACGCTTGCCAACGAACTGCATGGCAGGTCAACATATGTCTGGTCAAGCATGTGGTACCCAAGCGGGAGATGTTTTGGCCACTCGAGATACGCTTGAGACATATGTTGCAAATAGCAGCGGTGCGATCTGATGCACTCGTCTCAAAAAAGGCCCACACCAAAGAACTTTTTGAATAACGCGCAGAGACTGCAGCGCCCTGCACATGTGGAGCTTTGGGGTGTGATGCAGTCAATGTGCTGCCCTTAGGCTGGCCCCTGGAGGGCATCCTGCCTCGTTGGTAATGTGCCGCCTCCTCTTCCTCCTCCTCCTCCTCTCTCCTATCAGGCACCCACGTTGAGTCAGTGACCTCATCATCCCCTCCCTCCTCATCACTGGAGCAAACCTGGCAGTATGCTGCAGCAGGGGGAGCATGACTGCCAGATTGCTGTCCTTCTTGGGCACCCCCTCTGTCCGTGCTCATGTTACTGCCTTCATCGAGCTCAGTATCATCATCAGAGCCTTCCAAACGCTGGGCATCCTCCTGGAGCATGTACCCAACACTGTGGTCAAACAGTTCGAGGGACTCCTCAGGAGGACATGGTGGGGCTAGGGAAGGAGTCACGGATGACATTGAGCCGAGGGAAGAGGCCGCTGCTTTACCAGACAAAGTACCCTGGGCATGGGTGAGAGAGGAGGATGAGGACGGCTTGGTCATCCACTCGACCAAGTCTTCCGCATGTTGCGGCTCAACACGGCCAGCTGCCGAAAAAAAAGGCCAAGCGTGTCCCACGGCCACGTGCTGATGAGGATGCACCGTCTCCACGACCAGCACTAGACAGAGAGCCTGCTTGCCCTCTCTTATTGGCTTGTGACTGTCTGCCTCTCCTTCTTGGCCTTCCAGACATACTAATGGCCTGTAGCTGCACTAAGCTGGGATATATATATATATATGTACTGATACTGCAGCTAGCAAAATCAACTGCCTGCCTGTAGTATGAGAACACCACCAACCTTCTACAGGTAGCTTTAGCTGACCACTGTGCTGAGCTCGCAAAAAACTAACTTGTAGCTTTTTTAGCTGCCTGCGGTAGTGATAGGATCAGGAAAACACCACCAACCTTCTACAGGTAGCTTTAGGTGAACACTGTGCAGAGCTCGCAAAAAAATAACTTGTAGGTTTAGCTGAACACTGTGAGGTGGACGCACCACACTAACTTGTAGTTTTAGCTGAACACTGTGAGCAGGACGCACAGCACTAACTTGTAGTTTTAGCTGAACACTGTGAGCAGGATGCACTGCACTAACTTGTAGCTTTAGATGAACACTGTGCAGAGGTCTCACTACACTAACTTGTAGGTTTAGCTGAACACTGTGAGCAGGACGCACAGCACTAACTTGTAGTTTTAGCTGAACACTGTGAGCAGGACGCACCGCACTAACTTGTAGGTTTAGCTGAACACTGTGAGCAGGACACACACCCCTAACTTGTAGGTTTAGCTGAACACTGTGAGCAGGACGCACCCCACTAACTTGTAGTTTTTGCTGAACACTGTGAGCAGGACGCACTGCACTAACTGTAAATAGTCTAGCCGCCTGACTGTGGTACTAATAGGATCAAAAGAACACCAGCAATTTTCTTCAGGTAGCTGTAAATACTGTAACAAGACAAGCCTGCCTGTCAGTAAGAAGATAACAGGAACGGATCTAGCTGAACACTGTGAGCAGGATGCACTGCACTAATTTGTAACTTTAGATGAACACTGTGCAGAGGTCTCACTACACTAACTTGTAGGTTTAGCTGAACACTGTGAGCAGGACGCACAGCACTAACTTGTAGTTTTAGCTGAACACTGTGAGCAGGACGCACCGCACTAACTTGTAGGTTTAGCTAAACACTGTGAGCAGGACGCACCCCACTAACTTGTAGGTTTAGCTGAACACTGTGAGCAGGACGCACCCCACTAACTTGTAGTTTTAGCTGAACACTGTGAGCAGGACGCACTGCATTAACTGTAAATAGTCTAGCTGCCTGACTGTGGTACTAATAGGATCAAAAGAACACCAGCAATTTTCTTCAGGTAGCTGTATATACTGTAACAAGACAAGCCTGCCTGCCAGTAAGAAGATAACAGGAACGGATCTAGCTGAACACTGTGAGCAGGACGCACTGCACTAACTGTAAATAGTCTAGCTGCCTGACTGTGGTACTAATAGGATCAAAAGAACACCAGCAATTTTCTTCAGGTAGCTGTAAATACTGTAACAAGACAAGCCTGCCTGTCAGTAGGAAGATAACAGGAACGGATCTAGCTAAACTGAATACAGTGTATATATATATATATATATATATATGCAAAACCTGGGATGCATATATATACACAATACACTGTAAGTGCAGCTAACTGACTGACTGTTCTGCCTAATCTATCTAACTCAAATCAAATGACACTGTCTCTCTGTCTATCTCTTTCAACGCCGGAACACACGCTACACAGGGCCGCCGTGCAGGCGGCCTTATATAGTGTGGGGCGTGTACTAAATCCCCTGAGCCATAATTGGCCAAAGCCTCCTTGGCTTTGGCCAATTACGGCTCTCTGGTCAGACGGCGCTGTGATTGGCCAAGCATGCGGGTCATAGTGCATGCTTGGCCAATCATCAGCCAGCAATGCACTGCGATGCCGCAGTGAATTATGGGCCGTGACGCGCCACACGAATTTGGCGCGAACGGCCCATATCGTTCGCAATTCGGCGAACGGGCGAACAGACGATGTTCGAGTCGAACATGGGTTCGACTCGAACACGAAGCTCATCCCTACTCTGAAGTAATTAGTTAGTGGACTTGCGAACAGGAAATTATATCCCCTTCCGTCAGTGCCACTCTGTGGTAGCGTGTTAGGACTGCTCTCTAGCGATTGAAAAATTGGTTATCTGTATCTATCAGCCAGAGAGAGAAAGGAACCCGGCCTATAAAGTCAAAATGATCTAGCCTGTGTACAATATATGCACCCAGGTTAGAGTGTAGACAATATAACCCTGCAACAAAATTAATAATAAAAAAAAATGAAAAAAAAGACAGTGGACATTATCCATATTGATGCCTTGATTATCCCTTCGGCATATTGTGTTTGATGGGATATAATGACTATAAAGCATTTATAGTTTATATATCAACATCCAACTTTCCCCGTTGTAGTGATGCATAGTCTTGCAAAGTTTCCAGCTGGTTTATGCCTGTAATTCTAAAAAGATGCATTTGGGGTGAGGTGTAGAGTGTGGACCTGGAAGTCTTTCGATCTTCTCCTGTGGATTATGCTGATTCGGATCTAATTGACCAGTTTTTGCCTCCTAGAAGGGTAGTGAATGCTCCTCCAACAACAGTCCGTAGACAACAATTAAAACCAGGGGGTAAAAGTTCCTTCTCACCAGCAACATTCTACCGGAAAGGCATTATCAGATCTCCATGTCAGTGTATCCAAAGTCAGATCTAGTGTCATATCCCTTGATGCCGAGGTTAACTTAGGCTTATGTGGTTATGTGTGAATATTTACCAGGTTTGTAGTTCTCCTTGATCCTCTTCTGATGCTTTGGAGGTAGATTGCCTGGCTTTGGGGGTTCCTCCCTGTGGATTACGGCCTCGATTGTGTCTCATTTTTTTGGATGACCTTTTATCTGGGGAAGAAAATGGGGATCTCTGTGTCCCTCCGTCTGCCCGTGGGAGAAGAAATTCTTGATACCACTCTGGCAGAGCGATAGGATCCATTTGCAGCAATTCAAAAAAAACAGGCAAATCTGTAGGAGTGCGGAGTACATGTTGTTTTCCTGCATGTGTCACACTGAGGGCGAAAGGGAAGCGCCACGTGTACTTTAAGTCCTGTGCCCTTAATTTGTCCAAAAGGGGTCGCAGAGCCCTGCGATTTTTCAGGGTTATTTGTGAGAGATCATGGAACAGCATAATCATCTCACTGTTGAACACTATGCTGTCATTTCTCCTGGCTTTGTTCATTATTGCTTCTTTAAGTGGGAAGTTTTGTAGACAGCAAATTATATCCCTGGGAGGGGCAGTGTCAGGGCCTTTAGGCCTCAAGGCTCTATGAGCTCGTACAAAGTCAATTGCTGTGTCCTCTTGCCTTTCTAAGAGGCTATTAAAGACCCTCTGTAGAGCAGAGATGATTTGTACTGTATCTACCGACTCAGGGATCCCCCGCACCCTAATATTACACCGTCTGCCCCTGTTGTCCAGGTCTTCCAAGTGTCTATTTATTTCAATAAGATGGGAGGAATGAGTCAGCGCCACGTTTTCAAGAATATGCAGTCTTTTGTCTCTATGCTTTCCATTCGTTTCTACAGCAGATAGTTTTTCAGTCAGTACAAGCAAATTGGATTTAAGATCTGTTATGGCTGCTGAGAAGGTGGATTTTATATCCGCAGCGAAGCCTGACATGTCTGCATAGGTTAGGGGTTGATTTGTATGGGCATATCCCCTACCTGTGCCTCCTGTCGTGGATAGTGAATCTTGGAGTCCTCCTGGAGTCCTCCTCCTCCCGTTGTGACCGCGCCATTTTGTTCCCCGCCATGCTGCCTCTGGAGATCGCTTGATTTTTAAAGAGATCTGTTATGTTCCTGGCAGATGTGGTGATGGTGGAGCGTTTCGATCGGGTCTGTGGGGTCTGGAGAAGCTTTCTGCCCATAGCTGGAACGCTAAAAGCAGGGTATCTCGCTGCAGGCCGGGTTTCCTCACGGAGCTCTGCTAGTGTGCGTCCGTCGCCATTGAGCGCCAAGCCACGCCCCTATTTATTTATATATACCAATAAAGGTGCCGCGGCCATTTGTATTACCAAATATATATTATATTAATGAATATTTAAATAAAAAATATTGAGATATTTTTGTTTGGCTTGAATTATTTATTTATTAGTATTTCATTTTAGTACAGCCTACATTCCCATGTTCTGTTGTCTTCTGGAAAGGAAGGAGGAGAGGAGAGGTGGAGCTGCCTGGGGTGTTCTGAGGAGCCCTGACCAATCCCCAACTTGGATTGGCAGGGGGCAGGCCCCCTTTAGTACCCAGAATCAGCCCAGCTGGGGAGGAATTGCTGATCGGGTGGAAGATGGAGATGAAGTGTTAGGCTGTCAGGGCCTTTGAGAGAGCTCCCCAGTCTGGGGGGGTTGACCTTGGGCCCGGTCTCTGGTGTGGATGGGACCCTCTTACAACCCACAGAGGTGTCCTAAACAGGAGACACAGGAGGAGCAAAGGAAGACAGCAGGAGAACACTGCTGGGCAAGTCTCCAGGAGTTCCACAGAGGCAGCCAGGAGGGCTGGTGAGTGACACACAGTCAGGAGAGGACTAGGGAGGCACGCCTGAGAGAATTGGGATGGAACAGTCTGGGTGATGGGTGTAGAGCCAGTCTGGGGGATTGTGGTGGCACGGGCAGTAGAGAGGGGCAGCTGCAGCCAGGAGGGCTGGCAGTGCCTGAAGAGGTGGTGCTAGGAGCAGTAGCCACATGTGGGACAGCTATCACCAAGGACTACCATATTTTTGCTACACCCTGCCTACAAAGGGCATTTGCTGAGGCCTGGCTGAGCCAGTGTTAGGCCTATCTATTAGTGCTAGCTGATCCGGAGAGTGCAGGCAAGTGATGTGCTGGAAGTGTCAAGGAGAGATAGTCTAAAAGCAAGTATTGTGCTGGAGGAAGAGAGGAGATTGTATACACCAGGACTGCATATAGTTCAGTCCCAACATTGACTTTCAATCATCAGGGCGTCTCATAATTTCATTATCCCCATCCAAGTTTATTCCCCTCAATAAAAAACACAAAAAACATGTGCAAGGACTGCTTTCTGTCTAAGGAGTGACTGAAAAGTGTGTGCCTGGCTGGGCAGGGTGACAGATGGACTAAAACACTCAGCAGCCCCTTGTTTTGTTTTTAAAGTAAATGTAAACCCTTTTTTAAATAGCAAACATGTTATATTCACTTGCTCTATGCAGTGGTTTTGCACAGAGCAGCCCCGATCCTCCTCTCCTTACCACCAGCACTCCTGGTTCCTCCCCCTACCGAGTGCCCACCATAGCAAGCAGCTTGCTATGGGGACACTTGTGCGGGCTTGATCCTAAGCCTGCTCTGTGTATCCATATACATACAGAGAACGGCTCGGCCCCGCCCACCCACTCCCTCATCACTGGCTGTGATTGACAGCAGTGGGAGCCAATGGCTTCTCCTGCTGTCTTTGAGCCTATGCGGAGGGAGAGAGCTGAGATAGACACTGTTCTCTTGCACATCACTGGATCAAGATCAGGCTCAGGCTAGGGGGGGAGGGGGGCTGCACCCAGAAGGTTTTTTACCTTGATACAAATAATACAAAACCTTCAGCCTTTAGAACCATTTTAAGTGAACCTAGTCTTTAACTAAACAAGAAGCTGTTTGGCTGCCATGCACAACTGCTCCCAATTCTGTCTGCTCCAGTTTTGATAAATTCCCCCTAATTCATCCACAATAAAGTCTTAGATAAATATCTCTGTTTCTCCTGTGTGTCATGTATCTTCCTAGAACCTGTGTGTGATTCTCAAACAGGCAATTGTGCACAACACCTGTCCCTTGTTCAGAACTCCCCAGATTCTTATGACCTAATGCAAATTCAGGTCAAAATGTGCTCTTTCAGAAATCCTCTCTTTTATCCATCCACTTCACTTCCAAACTGAATAATATCTCTCAACTGCCCACCGGCAATGTAAAGTATATAGAGAGCCACATAGTGATATCTTAAAGTGGGGTTCCGGCCGCTATATGTTTTTTTCTTTTTAAAGTCAGCAGCTACAAACACTGTAGCTGCTGACTTTTAATAAGGACACTTACCTGTCCAGCGAGCCCGCGATGTCGGCCCCTCGAGGCCGATCCGTCCATAGGATCGGCCGCCGGCTCCTCCATCTTAATGAAGGGAAACAGGCAGTGCAGCCTTGTTTCCTACTGCGCATACGCGAGTTGCGCGACGCTTTGTGAATGGCCCCGTTGCTTCCTGGGACACACACAGTTCCCAGAAGGCAACGGGACCGCTCACCGAAGAGGAAGAAGCGCCACGGAGTAGGAAGACTGCCTAGCAACAAGGGTTTAGGTAAGTATAAATTTTTTTTTTTTCCAAATGTTTTTTTTTTATTTTTTTAGGATTTTTGGTGGATTTTTTTTTTCCAGGGTGGCCCTCCACTTTAAGGTCTCGTTTACACTTGCTTTGATTTTAACACATAGCCTACTGCTTCAACATGCATTTTTCATGTGTTTTTGATGCTTCTGTGCTGCTTTTTTGAAGCTTTAATGAAGCCTGGCAAATGCTCTGTGTGTTGATTTTATATTTGCATTAAAGGGGCTCAGTAGATCCCCCACTAAGTAGTAACCTCAAGCTCCGCTGATCCTCTATCTGTCCTGTCTCCGCTCACCTCTCGCTATATTGCTCCCATGCTGCACACCACATGTGATTCTGCTAGTTTTTCCCACCCTGCTCCCCCAGCTCTGCTGATTCTGCACCACTCAGTTCCTTCTCTCTCCAGTCCCTGCTTGTCTCTTGCTACATTGCTCCCATGCTGCTCACCATGTGTGACATTTGCTAGTTTCTCCTGCTCTGGTGCCCCAGCTCTGCTGATCCTCTGCCACTCAGTTCTTACCTTCCTGCTGCTCCATGCTGCACACCAGATGTGATGTCTGTACCAGACACTCCCAGAATATATAAACATGAATTGAAAGTGACCTCTGATGATGTCTTTCTGTTTCACTTGTTGGTTTCCCAGTGCAGCTAGTGAGCGTTGTGATAGACTTCCATGGAGGTTTTGGAGACACTTTGAAGCACCAAGAAAGTGCCATGGGGTATAATCTTTCAAGCAAAGCAAAGACAACCGTGTGAACAGGACTGTAAGGCAACCATTTTATTTAGTGGGAAGTGCTTTGATCGACATTGCTTTAAAAAAGCATCTCAAATGCCACATTTTGAAGCAAGTGTAAAAAAGTCTTAAACACTTTTTATAGAAGCAAATTTACTATAAAATTCACTCACATAATATGGTGCTATCGCCTGTAGCTTAATGCATTCCAGTATCAAGATTCAAAGCTGCTGTGCTCACTAATATGGTGTTGCCTTTAGCATCTCTCACTGGCCCAGTTCAGATCAATTACCCAGACACAAGCAGTGTCTGACAGCCAGCCGTAAATCTTGAAGGTGCATGATTAGACCTCTTCTTGGGGGTGTATTTTATAGTAAATTAGTATAGTAACTATAGTAAATTATGGTGTACTGATGATATAACATTTTGTGGAGCTATATATTTTTACATTGCCTGAGGGTATTTCATGCAGTTTTGAGGTGAAGAGAGTGGATATAAGGGAGGATTTCTGGAAAAGCAGAGTTTGACCTGAATTTGCAGTAAGGTCATAAAAATCTGGTGAGTTTTGAACACAGGCACATGTGTTGGGCATGACTGCCTGTCTAAATATGACGCACAGGCTGTAGAAAAATACAAGAAACACAGAAGAAACATTGAGATATTTATTTGGGACTTTATTGTGGATGCACAGGGGTTGATTTACTAAGACAGGTAGACTCTTAATTTTGCAAGAGAAGTTGCACTTTGCAAGTAAAATTTCACTTTGCAAAGAATACTCAGACACAAGCCAGTAAAGTAAAAAATGTATATTTGCTTTCAAATGATTGGATGATGGCGCTTCACCCCATTCACAAAACCCTGGGGAAAATTTCCTTGCAAAGTGCAAATTCCCTTGCATAGTAAAAAGTCTTTCTGCCTTTAGTAAATTTCCTAAATGGTTTTTATTTTGACACAAGTGATTACAATCGTTTTCATGAGCACGCTGTATGATGGCACAGTAGAACATATAGTTGTAAAGTGATTATTTAGATTGTTTTACATTTATTTTGGATCAGTATTGCATTAGTAGGTGCTTTAGTAACATGTTACATGTTACACCCTGAATATGGATGTAACATGTAACATGTTACTAAAAGCAAACTTATCTTTTAACACTAGGTCCTCCAACAGATATTAAAAACCAGAGGGTGAATCAATCAGTATCGATCCTGAACCATAACATACTGTACATTTCATGTGGACATATCTTTAATCATATCCACTATACCATTTCTAAATCTGCTTAAATATTACTATAGTAATAGGTATTGGGCTCATTTACTGGAAGTGTACCTATGTTTTCTGTCATGTCTGCGTAGCATCCTCTAGTGTGCTAGGTGTAAATAGGTTGTTGCTAGAGTAAGGAAATTTAATTTTGGCTTGGGGCTAAGCCTGAGTTGTGAATCTGGGTCAGGGTTCAGTGACTCAGGGGCTGGATGACTCATCAGGCAGCTCTCTCTGACACTTCCCCCTGGTCTGGAAGTTTGTAGAAGCTTTCAGAGCTGAAGGATGGGAGTAAGGGGGCTGCCATGCATATTTATGAGGCCAATCCCCAGTTTTGAGCTGGCAAGGGGCAGCGCTTACCTCATAAATAGACATGAGCCATGCCAGCAAAGGGCAGTCAGTGGAAAATGGAGATGGAGTGCTGAGGAGGCTGTTGATGGCCCTTGAGGGTGCCCCCTAGTCTGCCCCCCAGACAGACTGCCCCCCCCCCCCGGTGATCTTGGGACTGGGGCTCAGGTGATGGAAGATTCCCCCTAAAACACACAGAGGAAAACCTTCATGGAAGCAAGGGAGCAAGGAGAAAGGACAGTGGGAGCAGGTCAGCATGTCTGGGAGATCTCCTGGGAGTCAGCCGGGTGGGCTTGTGAGTGTCAGTCTGGAGGACTGTGGGGAGTTAGCCTGGAGGGCTAGTGAAAGTGGCAGCTGCAGCCAGGCGGGTTGGCAGTGCCTGAAGAGGTGGTGCTGGGATAAGTAGCCACAGGAAGAGTGTAAGCTGGACACTGAACTTTGCTACACAACCAAGGGGCCTCCGGTTCCTGCCTGTAATGAGCTATTGCTTCAATCTGACTGAGTGATTGTCAGACATTCACAGTGTACCACGGTGACCTGAAAAATGTATGTGTGCTGCTCTATAGGGAGGGGATATATAGGTAGTGCATCTGCAGCTGCTGCTAGAGTGCTGACAGGGGATGGAGCCCGTCCCGGCTCCTGCAAGAGTTAAAGGAAAGAGGAGAAACCCCTGGAATTCACACATGTATGTTGTCCTACAGAGATGGATAGAGTGGCTACCTCAGCCTGGACTCCAACCAGGCCACGCCTCCTGGAGCTTAGTCATAATTGCACAATTTGCTGTAAAGTTTTTTTCTGATATGAAATTAAGATTTTTACAAATGTATTTTATTATATTTTTTATTCTATTAAATATAGAGATTTTCAGATAAACCACTAGAAGGGACTCTCAGTACAATTGCACTGTCTTTCTCATATAGAAATGTTCACAAGAAAACATTTTTTTTTCTTTCAAATTCATTTGTTAAGTAAATAATTTAAATTTCATCATACTCACTATGTTAAAATGATTTGGATTTGTTGGTCCGAAACGATTTGTAAATGTTCGTTATGTTGCTTTATGAAAAAAAAAAAAAAACAGCTCAGAATAGCTGGTTGTTAAAGCCATCCTTAAAGCCATTGTAAATTAAAAAAAAATAAACATGTTTTGCTGGAATTGCACAGAGAGGCCCTGGACCTCCTCTTCTCAGTTCCCCTGCTGGATCTCCTGGCTCCTCCTTTCTATCCAGGGCCCCTACGGGAAGCTGCTTCCCATTGGGGGCACCTGTGTGTGCTCACTCCCCCGCCCCGCTGCTGCGTCCATTGCCACAGACCCGCCCCCGATTCCTCGTCATTAGCTTTGGTTGGCAGCATTGGGAGCCAATGGCTTGCGGTGCTCCAGCAAAACTTGTGAGACACAGAAATGAGGGTAGCGAAGAGCTGCAGACGTGCACAGCGATGGATCGAAGGAGGGCTCAGATAAGTATAAAAGGGGGTGAGGGGTCAAATACGATGTCTAAACATTTTTTACCCTAGTGCAAGGAATACATTAAGATAAAAAATATTTAGGCTTTAGTACCACTTTGACTCATCTGCTGTCAGCAGGCTTCCCCACTGATAACTGTCACATCTGCTTTTGCTCTCAACCAAACTGTCAAAGACAACAAATGGCTGGTGTCATAACTGATGACATGTGTAATTCTATGGCAACTGATGATCAAACACTGGCAGCTTCCTTGTCTGTAAAGGATAGGAGACAAACTACGATTGTCCATGTTAAATGGCCGTAACAGCTAATCTATTATTGAAAAAATTATGTTAGACTAATATTTCTTAGATTAACCGCTGTAGGAACTTTGATAAAAGGAATAACCGCCATAGTGAGTAAAAAAGAAATAATCAAACAAGGGAGTTTTTCAAAGCACAAAATCCTGTCTACACGTATTCTTTTAATGAAGCGATGATAATTTTTTAACACTAGAGGGAGCCTCCTAATTACATGTACTAAATGGGTACATAAGGAACGTATGACTGATCCCTCCTTGTTCTGAGGAAGTCCGCGGATTGGTGGACAAAAGGTAAGCGTCAACAGATTGACGTCATCACACCCGGAAGTGTTACCAGGGTGTCACCATACAGTGGCGTAACTAGAACCTTCAGGGCCCCGATGCAAGAAACCATGAAGGCCCTCCTGACCCCGAGACAGGGCCTTTTCCTCCGAGCCCAAGGGCGGAACAACAGGGCCTGGTTGCAACTGGGTGGCTGCGTATAAAGGAATCAATTTCTCCATTTCCGTTGGCTTCTCCTCCTCTCCCTCCTGCAGGCATTTAGTGGCTGCAGGAGGAAAATAGAGAGATTGGTTCCTCTATGTCAGTGTTTCACAAACTTTTTCCAGTCAGGGCACCCTTGAAGTATACCCCTAGGTGAATGGGGCTGCACTGCAACCACCCTGCAACTGTGTGCATTGCATGCAGTTACAGCATAGTGATGACACATTTAAGGGGTTAAAACAGGTGGTCAGGAGGCAACATATTGCCTCTATACCGGCTGTCAAATGCCTCTGAAAAGCGATCTAAACATGAATCACTTTTCAAAATAAATTTGAATGAAATTTCAACAAAATGTGCATACATACTTATAAACACACATACATACACATATATAAACACACACATACACATATATAAACACACACATACACATATATAAGCACACACATGTAATACACACACATATACTGTGTATATATATATATATATATATATATATATATATATATATATATATATATATATATATATATATATATATATAAATAAATGCACATATGCAGACACATACATAAATACAGTACATACATGCACATACACACACACATATAAAACACACATACATACAGATAACCTTTTAAAAATCGGCAGTGCTTTACCTTACCTCTTCCTGCCGGGTACTGCACTGTAGGGGGAGACAAAGAGCACAGCACATACTGCTTTCACTTTAGATGTAAAAAAAGTGAAGAGCTTCCTGCACAGTGCTGATTAGAGTTTGGCTGAGGATCGGTCTCCTTGCAGTTCCTCCTATCGAGGTATACAGGGTGCCCTCAAGGGCCCCCTGCAACATAGGGCCCGGTCGCCATGGTGACCTCAGCGACCCCTATACTTCCGCCACTGTCCCCATACCATGCTGATAAACAGGTGCTGACAGCATATTACATAGCCGGACGGCTTTTTTCTGTTCACCGTGATTTATGAGGACATATCGGCTAATGGAACTAAAGGTGGTAGAGTACCTGAGCCATCTCAACTCTGGAGAGAACAGAGCTACATATTACTGAGCAATCCGCCCAAAAGGGACTGGCAATTGGAACCACCTGAAATTATCTGGAGAAGGTAGAGCAGTAAGTCAAGTTATCATTTCACTCTTGATATCCTGCAGACTGCAGTTTCTTCTATTGACTCGCTCCCTTCCAAGTGATACTTGAGACATTTATTATTGCACATGAGGAAAGTTGTGTCTTACACAGTTACACCTAATAGAGGAAATTGCAACAATCAATACTGTGTGAACATCACCTCACACTATCTCTTACATCTATTTCTGCCATTTACCTTCCAGCATTAGCAAGTATAGTGCTATTCAACAGCATCAACTTCATTCCTCTCCCCAGGCTACAGGAGATTACTTCCACATAATCTCCCACTCTTTACCATTGTCAGTTATGACTTGGGTGAGTATCTTTTGTAAGAGCATTACAGTGATATAATTCACGATGGATACTTGCCACTGAAACTGATTGAAGGACATTCATAGCTTTTTCAAATCAATTATTATCACCAGACATTTTTTCAACATCTACTTTTCCATTGGAATTTACCTATCTCATATCCACTGAGACTGCACTGAAATCCCTACGTGTCACATAAATTAATATGGGTATATCGCCTTGCACAGCAACCCACATAGGAATCAATTGATACACTAATACTGGATATCAGAATCAATTTTCTATTTTTGCTCATCATTAGATAATCCATTTGGAATTTCCATCACCCTTAGTAACCATAGTAGGATTGTTTTTACTTTTGTATGTCTGCATGTTTTGTGCTATCTTTCCAATTTTGGAGGATTGATCCATTTATATTGATGTCAGTCCATATATTTTAATCATATTTCTAATAAATCTTTTTTCATATTATACCGCATGGTCACTATTTTGCCTACATTTCAGTCTGTACCCTACAGATGTTCCCCTTTTTTAATTGATCTCTTGTCTTGGCATAGACCACACCTAATCTGGTGAGTCAGTGAATAATTAACTCCTCATTTCCCTGGGTTCATCTACCCATCATTTATATGTCACAGGTCCTCTTCTTCTTTATCCTCTTCCAGCAGTAGGTAGATCCTAACTGCTGAGAACTGTGCCACATAATGACCTGTACATTGTCCCATGAATCCAGGATGGCTTGATGACATATCCCTAAGGGACAGGTCCTGGCTCCTGGATGTCATGAACTCACTGGAAGTGCTGGGCATCATTCAACCTGGAAGAGGACTGGCACTGATTGTAGAGGGATGAGTCTGCAGAGGACATTTGACTAATGCTGAGTCTGTGTAGGACAAAGACTAATTACAAGTTCACCTTTGGGAATATGCTACATGTTCCACCCATTTTTAGGGTGGAACATGTACCGTGTTCCCACTGCTGCTGCAGCTCACCGATCCCCTCTCTCCCTGTGACAGCAGTGCGGGGAGAACTTCCCCATACCAGATGCCCACACGGCCACGTCATTTATTTACAGACTTCTGTGAATGAATCAATTTCAAGTAACAACATCCTTTGCGGCTGTCAACATGGCGCTGTTGAGGTAGTTCATTGATTCTTCCTGTCAGCGTGAACCTGCCTGCCCATACGATGTGCGGGCAGACAGCTTACACTGACAGTCTGTAGGAGTCCCTTTATGGCACCAGCAATCTGCTGATGACTGGTGCAATGCTTTCCATGTTCCTACGAAAAAAATATGTAATGCACATTTTTTACCTGCATTTTTACCTAATTTATTTTTAAAGGTAAACTTATCTATTAAGCTCAATCAACAATCAAGTTGAAAAATGTCCTGGAGCTCATGCTGACAGTAAATGGAAAACCTTTTGTGTGCTTTTTTTTCCAACTCCTAGCAAGAACCCACAAATTTAGGTAGTTCACCTTCCTAATTTATATATTTAGCTAGATCAGTACACACTTTCTTGTTCATTATGTTTAGCTTTGTGGTGTGCTGACCAATGAGTAGCATTCCAAATTTATGTAAATGACATCATCTACAGTACTGGTAAATATTGTTTACATGTTTAAGGATTTGGGTTCAAGCTGAATGATTCTTTCATTTTTCAAGAGCGGATTTGGTTTTCCTACCTTTAAGATGGAAATCACTTTTATGTGCTTTGTTGAGATAGGCTTACAACAAGCTATACCATAATAACCACATACCAAGAAAAGGCAGCCAATCAAATCATTCCATAACCTGTAATGGGAAGGTGCAAAAAGTGAAGAAGTACACTTAGCAATTGAAATATTCCTCTGACTCAATCCAACTAATCAGCACAGTAAAACCCATGCCTTGGAGCAGCAGTGTGTTTTCACATACCGTATTTATCGGCGTATAACACGCACTTTTTTCCCGTTAAAATCAGGGGAAAATCGCGGGTGCGTGTTATACGCCGATCCCCTGCGATCCTGACCTGTCAGAACGAAAAAATCGCTGACCGCGATTTGAAAATGGCACCACCGGCGCCGAAATACACAGTGCCGGTCCTCGGCTCTTCTCGGCGGCTTTCGTTTTCACTCGAGCGCCGCCCGAACCTAGCCGAGTATACACGGCTAGTTTCGGATAGCTCCGCTCACCATCCGAGTGGAGCCGAAAGTAAACGAGAGCCGCCGAGAAGAGCCGAGGACCGGCTCTGTGTATTTCGGCGCCGGCGGCGCCATTTTCAAATCGCGGTCGGCGATTTTGAAGCTCAGAGGCTTCAGCAAGACTGCACTGGGGCAAGGCTGGACTGGGGCAAGGCTGGACTGGACACTGGGGAAGGCTGCACTGACATGGCTGCACTGACATGGCTGCACTGGCAAGGCTGCACTGACAAGGCTGCACTGACATGGCTGCACTGACATGGCTGCACTAGCAAGGCTGCACTGACATGGCTGCACTGGCAAGGCTGCACTGACATGGCTGCACTGGCAAGGCTGCACTGGCAAGGCTGCACTGACATGGCTGCACTGGCAAGGCTGCACTGACATGGCTGCACTGGCAAGGCTGCACTGACATGGCTGCACTATCAAGGCTGCACTGACATGGCTGCACTGGCAAGGCTGCACTGACATGGCTGCACTGACATGGCTGCACTAGCAAGGCTGCACTGACATGGCTGCACTGGCAAGGCTGCACTGGCAAGGCTGCACTGACATGGCTGCACTGGCAAGGCTGCACTGACATGGCTGCACTAGCAAGGCTGCACTGACATGGCTGCACTGACAAGACTGCACTGGGGCAAGGCTGCACTGAGAAGGCTGCAATGATGGGCATTTAAATGTAAGTTTTTTTCCCTTCAAGTTCCCTCCTATATATTATACGCCGATAAATACGTTATATTTTTGAATATACTGTATGCAAAAAAAAATATTTCAGGATTAGCTTTAGTTTTCAACAGACCCATTCAATATTTTTTAGAGTTCTATTTTGTTTTTAGAAGCCTTTTACTATGTCACCTAAAATATAATCTGCCAAAAATACTTCTGGAAGATGAACTATTTCTAGATGTATGATTTTAATGATGAAATAAAGTCTGTTTTTACATTTTATCTAAGTGTAATCCCTGTTGAGGCACACTTAAAGTCCTGTTGAATTTTGATGTTCTCCACCTCCAGAAAAAAGTGGGGTGGTTTTGTAGAAAAGAAATTGCATGGGCATGTTACTGAGGGATGTGCCTGAATTGGGACTATGATGAAGGAAGTGAACTTTACTTGAATATACATACTGTGTATTTCTAGAGACCCTCTATTGCTCATATTGTATATTGCTTTTATTACAGTAAGGATGACTGCTTTTAGGGGGGGTTTACCTGATCTTTGCTTATAATATATTATAGTCTTGACAAGATTAGTTTAATATTCATTGCATATACAATCCTAATCAAGTAATTAGATTTCATGCTCTCACACTTCCACTTTTTATTTATCCTTATGACACTATTATTGAGTAATTGACATACTACCACGCTGCTTTTGATTACTCCTTCTGATTAACAATTTATTGGACACATATCTTAACATTTGACAGCACACCTTGATCGTGGATGAGCATAATCTTTACCTCCAAATATACTGCAAAACTTGTAACAACCTAAAAACAGGCCAGCATTCAAAACATAAAATGTATGTGTCCGGAATGAAAAAAAAAAAAAAAAACAACAACAAAAAACTAACAACAAACTAAAGCTGCTTCACATTTAACTTTTGGATTTAAAGTGGAAAAGAGGGAACTGTTCTGGAATGGAAGTTGATCCAAATATCAGAAGCAGTTTAATTAAGTTTTCTATGCTGACCAGCTGGATGTAGTGCTAAGTGGAGCTCAGCAAACTCCAGCTTGGTTCGCATGAGGTCTAGGGAACCCAGAGAAGAGTCTGCAAACCTCATGTATAGCGCTGAACACTATTGAAGTCTACGTGAGCTGAGTCTTGCCTTTTTTCAAGCTGGCCTTTTGAGGGCTAATGTGCAAGCTAATGTTAAAAAAGTATATGGTTACTGGGCACTGCAGATACATTTTACCAAGGCAAAAAAAATACAATTGAAAGAATACTGTTCAAAGGGGAAAAGGTCTTTTAATACACCTTAAAGGATAACACTGTATATAAACAAACCCTTTACATAATATGCCTGGGTTGCCTTAAAGCTGCATGTGAAGCTACAGAGGTGTAAGATGTACTTCTTTAAAAGTGACATTATGAATTTTAAGAGGGAATTTTTCTAATTTTATTTAATGCATACTGTGCCTTTGAAAAAATAAACACAGAGAACCTGGTGCTCATGTCTATTGCTAAGAATTTTTTTTTTTATGGTTCGGTGTCTTGCCCCACCCATATGCAAATTTTCCTTAAGAGTTACGCTGGCCATACATAGGTCAGTTTTGTTTTGTTCAACCAGTGGGTTGAACAAAAAAAAATCATGGCCGATTGCCCCAACCTCACTTTTGATGTGTATGCATTAATCCTCCCTACTATGTCATTGTATTCTAATAGCGGGGAGAAGACGAAAGGAGGTACAGTCGTAAAAGTCAGGGTACAGGTAGTAAGAACAAGGGGGCAGTGGACAGGCACGATAGTGGAAGAAGAGGAGGTGGCTGCAGTCATTGGGTGAGTGTGGGGGTGGGACTGCACAGACACAGTAGTGAGTGAGGGGCTTGATGCATCCAGAACAATATTGCCAATGCACATGTTCCTGGAAGTTTCGGTAAAATAAATGAGTGCTGAAGACTGGAACGACTCCCAGCACACCAAGGATCTCCATTGAAGGGTCCAATGCTTTAGTAAATGATCACATCACAGCAAAGAACAGCTATAATTCGGACCCAAGCAGGGGCCCTTCATCAGGCAAGATGGAGATCCATGGTGTGCTGGTGACTTATCCTTTGCTCAGGGGCTTGATGCTGGTACATAAATAAGAGTGGGGGAAAGCATGCATAGGCAGGGTGTTGACAGACAGGTTAGAAGAGGGGGGTTCATATAGGGGGGGGTGCTATGAGAAGGGAAGCTAAATGCTAGATGGATGCTGAGAGAAATTGGGTGGAGGTGTGCAATGCAGGGTAGACTGCAGATGTGGCGAGTAGTGAAAAAAAGAGGGTTGCAGGCACATTGGGTGCTGAGACAGGGTTGCAGTTGTGTTGTGGTGGGTGATGAGAGAATGGGGGCTACAGGAGAGGCAGGTGGTGAGGGCAGTGTTTTGCATTGTGGGTGCTAAGTGAAGGGGCGACACAGGGATGGTGAGTGGTGAGAAATTGTGGAGTGCAGTAGGGGTAGCTTCCCTGTCACTGCAGTCATCTCTCCCTCATAATGCTTCTGGAGCCCTAACAGGTTGCATACTATAGTCAGGCTTCAGAAATCAGTGAGAGGAGATGGCTGCATCAGTCTGTCATCCCCTCCATTAGCAGTGGTTAGAGTAAAGAATAGATTGTGGTCTGCGTGCAGCTTAGTTCAGTGGGGGTAGCCATGGACAGGCAGAGGCATATAGCATATGTCTCTCTATGGCTCTGGGTTCTGCATTCAAATCCCCAGGTTAAGTCTTGGGCCAGGCTTCTATGTGGAGTAAAGCCAGATGACAGAAGACACTGGGCATAACAATTTGTTGTTTGTTGGAATGGGAATTATAAATGGGAATTATAAATGGGAATTATAAACTATTCTGATGAAACAGTACTAGCTTCATTTCTTGGTACTAAACGTATCCTCTCACATGGCTGCATTCAAACTTCAGGATAACACTGAAAAATTATTTTACCATCATAATAATTATCTTAAATGTTTAGTTTATAAGATTAGTAATCCTCCAAGTAAGGAGATGAACATATGAGGAACATGTAATCAGCAAGATATCTGTGTAACTTTGGAAGTGAATACGATTAACTGTGATTGAACGTGTCTTGGTGCTTTTAAATACTATATGGATACCATTAGGAATAAGCTATTTATTTCATACATTACAGGAAAAAACTCCATAATGGTATGATGTTGGAAAGTGCCATCCTCCCATAACAATATGTATCTAGAAAGAACCTTCTTTTTGTGGGATTATACAGGCACAGGCTGAAAAATTTAGTATAAAAAAGTAGAAATATTTTTATTGATACAAATAATATTGTGGCTTCACAAATACCAATGTAACATCTCACAATATATCACATAGATGGGGGGCCAATAGACAAAAGGGCAGATAAAAGGGCACATGTCATATTTCAAGGCAGGGGTTTGAGACTCTTCTTCAGAGTTGCCTAAGACTGAGTTGGAACATCCCATCTGTAAGAAGTATGCAGGAAGAAAAAGCTGCCATAATAAAACCCAGGATATCTGCTGTCACCATTCCAAAATGCCTCCAAATAAAACCAGGGGGTCAGGACGCCACAAAAACACAACTGATGAGGTCACCAGAGTGGGCAAAGAGAGATGTCTCCTTTATTAATTTGAGGGAGCAATCTCCAAATGGCTCAGGGAAATCCAATGAGCCAAACCTCTAAAGCATAGGATTATGGATATTGAAGTTTGCATGAACCACAAGTGTGGCCAGTAGAGCAGCCAAATCTGGCATTCAACTCTGATGGTTAATAAAATGTTGTGTGGAGGTGGCTTAGCACAGCAGCCACAGAAAAAAAAAATCTCAACCTGTCATAGGCCTTTAACATCTAATATCTAAAACATGTACTTTGTGAATCTTCTAAAATAGTAATGTCATATGTCATTTCACAACTAAATGGAAATCAATGCATCTTTGTGGTTCATAGTGAAAAAAATAATATATAACTGAGGAGTGTACAATTACGGTAGTTTAATGTGCTCATGTATCATTTGGTAAGCGATTAAACAAATTGTTTATTGTTACCCTTTTTAAATATATACACCTAGTAAGAGGTGAGTGTTAGTTGTAAATCAGTGGATTAAACTGTCATTATCTTTTGGTGTAGGAAGTGTTGGTTTTTTGCACAGAGGTTCCTGGTGCAGGAGAATTTAATATGTAAACAAAGAATTGCATATCCATAAGGATGTGTTAGTGTCAGTGTTACAGGGAAGAATAGGTCAAAGTTTAGTGTGAGGGTTGCAGTAAAAATGAATGATGCTAATTTGCTAAACAAAATTTTATGTGAAAAGCTTGTTAACATAAATGGGTAAGCACAGTGAACAGAATTTTTTTTTTTTTTTTTTTTTTTTTTGCATGATTGAATGAGTACAGTAAATATTCACACGTTTTTGAGCAAAGATTTCTATGCATCTTTAATAAATCAGCCTCAATTAGTAAAAGGGTAGGGCATTGCCTTCTGTGCTGGAAGCTCTTTGCCGAAAGCAACCAGTGCTGATATTGCTTGGGCTTAAAGTGTTTAAATTAATGTTCCCTGGACATTACTTTTTGAATATATAGATTGTATATATACTGTATACATGGGCAGCATAGTGGTTAAGTATGGGAAGCAAGTGGTAAGCACTTCATCTAGCAGCACTAGGGTGGTTTGAATCCCAACCATGGCACTACCTGCCTGGAGTTTGCATGTTCCCCCCTAGCCTGTGTGTGTCTCCTCTGGTTACTCAGGTCTCCTCCCACACTCCAAACACAATGTTTGTAGGTTTTTTGGCTCCTGTATAAATTGGCCCTAGTATCTATATAGTGTATGTGTGTGTGTGTGTGCGTGTGTATATATATACATATATATATACACACACACACACACAAGTTGAAATAAGATCTTTGGAAGGTCACATAGCATCTACTATGTGGTAGTGGTACTCTGTGGTAGTCTATAAACACACACCAAATACATGTTTTCAAAGATTTCACCATCAAACACTATCCCTATATGATCTTTTACATTTATTTTTCTTTAAAAATAATACAGCAAGAACTGTGAGACTCTTTCCTCTGTTATGAAATAAAGAAAATTACACCACTAATTTTGGTTTCAAGACATGAAGCAGTTGATTAGGTCCACCAGCATCCACCTATATTGGAATCATAGGTTTTGGGCTGATTTCTACTTTAAGCTCCAAAGCTGTCAAATTCATCCAGTAAAACAGTATTACTTTTGTTCAATTAAGACCACTGTAATATGTATCAGAGATTATATTTCTGTATTTAGCATATACACAAAGTGCATTAAAACAGGCACATGGTGAAAAATGTTGATAAAAATAATTTTGATTAATGATTTGATTAACTAAAACGTGTACAAAATAGCTGCCAACTTGTTACACACATATGTCAGCCTGATTATTATTGGTAACAACCGGAGAGGGTTTGCTTTTAGCTCCTTCTGTCCCACCTTTTGATGTGTCAATAAATAGCAGTCTTGGTGTCAACAAAGACATCAAAATTCTTTTGTACTCCTTTCGGAAGTTTTGATTGAGAAGACCATAGATGACTGCATTGAGGCAGCTGTTAAAGTAGGCCATGAAGTAACTTAATACAAACAGCCAATTTGGAATTTTTGGAGCTACCTGAAAAGGGTTGATTGCCACCGCTAGGCCAATAAAGTTTAAAGGTCCCCAGCAGACAGCAAAAAGTACAAATACAACAAACATGGTCAAAAAGTTTCGTAGGTCTGTTGGTGTTAGTTTCTGCTTGCAGCCTTGTCTTACTCTGTGCTTGACTTGAATAACCAAAACCCATATCCTCATGTAGCAGAACGTTACCACGGCCAAAGGAACAAGAAAGTGCACCACAACCACTGTAATTGTGTAAGAAGAACTGACTGTTTGGGTAAATGTACATGAGAAAATCCTTGGGTCATATTGTAGAGATCCAACAAAAAAGTTTGGCACAATTGCAATAACAGTCAGTATCCAAGTTAAACAGAGATAACATAATGTGCTTTTCTGGTTATAAAGCTTATCATACCGCAGGCTGTGGCAGATGTAGCAGTATCTATTAATGGCTATGGCTGTAATGTTGAAGACAGAACCGATGACACTTAGTCCCATAAGAAATCCACTAATTTGGCAATGAATATTACCCAGTGTCCATCCATTATGGAAAATAGCTATGAGGATTACTGGATATGGGTAAACCGCCACTACAAGGTCCGCAACGGATAAACTGACGACAAAGATGTTGCCTGGAAATGCAAATAATAAACATGGTTATTATTAAGAACAGTATCACAAAAATAACAAATGATAAGTGAACCGTGAAAGATAAAAAAAAGAAATACCGTAATTATATCAAATATTTTTCATTTGCTTTTTTTGTGTGGAGCTACAGGTTCATCCTGCTGAACATATTAAAAAGTCTGTCCTTTCCATTTTCAATAAAAATAATGGATTTTTCAGCTTATCAGAGTCGAAATTATAATTAATGCCTTTAATAAATGTTTCAGATTACCACGAAGCATTAAAAAGACACAATTTCCTCATTTGGCATTGTTTTGTGACAATTTTAGCTGTACAGTTCAACAACATATGATATGCTGTGCCCAATTACCGCTGCTGAATCAGGTCTTCACAAGATGACAATAGAACCCAAAGAAGGAGCTTTGAAACATAAGCTGATAAAAAGCCTTCAGCATAGAGAAAATGCAAGGATACAGATAGCAAAGGCTCTGAATTACATTTAAGAGATATGACTTCTGAAAGTTAGGCACAATATTTTGCTGTATTACTGTTATTAGTAGTCTGAATACAGATTAAAAGGTCATTCCAAGTTCAAATATCAGGAGGGTAATGTGTAAGGCTAGGTTCTCATTATAATGTGCATGCTCCAGCCAAAGCACAAAAAAAGTGCTTCCCTTTTGCAGGTGTGTGGTAGTGCCATTAATTATATTTGGTACCCCAACATACCTTGCTAAAGTATGCTCGTAATCACAAGCCAAAATGCATGCTAACAAAGTACCATGTATTTTGGTGTGGCATGATTTTAAAAAAGTGCTAGCACTTATTTGGTGCTATTTTCACATGTAGGGTAATCTGCTGAAATGAATGAGCTGCCCTAAACGCAATGCACAAACAAATGCACAAGCACCATCTCACCTGCATGGGTTTGAACAGAGCTTTAGTAGTGTGGAAGTGTTTTATGGAATTGAAATGCTGTTTACCTTCATGTCCTTGGTTCACTGACATAGGGGGGGTTGGGGGATTTACTAAAACTGGAGCAATCAGAATCTTCTGTAGCTGTGCATGGTAGCCAATCAGCTTCTGACTTCAGCTTGTTCAATTAAGCTTTGATAATAAAACCTGGAAGCTGGTTTCTATGCAGAGCTACACCAGATTTTGCACTCTCCAGTTTTAGTAAATCTCCTTCATAGAGGAAGTTTTACTAAAAACTGGAGCACTCCGAATCTGGTGCAGGTGTGCATGGTAGCCAATCCGCTTCTAACTTCAACTTGTTCAGTTAGGATTTGACAATACAACCCAGAAGCTGATTGGTTTCTCTGCAGAGCTGCACCAGATTCAGCATGCTACAGTTTTAGTAAATTCCCCTCATATTATACAAAGAACCCATTTTAAGCCCTCTTTGAAGCTTTACATGCTCGCTGACATCTGCCACATCTACTCAGGTTGGTCTAATCACTGCTTCCCCTCTTCTCTTCACTTGTTATAAATGATATGTGGCAAATTCTTTATGTATGTACTTGTATATGCAGTCATTTTCACCTTTGTTGCATTATTCAGGGAGAGTTTTCTGATAGTATTACCAGGTATTATTCAATTGAATGCTGGAAATGTAAAATATTTAACACTATTTATACTATAAATTAACATTTTAAAGCTTTTATGATCTTAATAATTTAAATAATAAATAAGAGTTTAATTATATGTTAAAATATATTTAAACCCAATTTGCTACCTGATGATCCTGCTAAAAATCCAGTGAGTGTATATTGTCCCATAGTAAGCTGACAACACATTGCTTCTGCTGCACTGAAATTCCAAGGAGTCTTATTAGCCCTGCTTAGGTTTCATCTGTGAACTGCAGAATGGACTAGGAAGGCTTAAAGCTTTGAGCCTGACAGCATGGGCATGCGGCCGCCTCCTCCTGCTGGCTAATAAAAATAAAAAAATTAATTAATAATAAAAAGGTATGGTTCCTTTAAGAAATTTAAAAGGGATTTGGGATGGGAAAAACAAGGTCACATGACATGTGGGAATTTCCCAGAATGTCATGTGACCTCTTCCTTGGAATGTTCTGGTAAAGGGGCTTATTATATAAGGCCCCCTCACAGGAATCTTTCCACCAGTGTCAGTCAGTCAGTGTCGGGACAACAAGCTCCCTCAAAAGAGCTATAATACTTTAGGGGTTGCTGCCGAACTGACTAAAAAATCCCCCTGAAAAGCAGCAGGGAAGACTGGCTTCGGAGGTGACTGGCCATGGCTGAAGAGGAGGACAAGTGGAGGGAAGAAATAGAAGAACAATCGGTGCAGTGAGCCGAGCACACGCCAGTAAGTTCCCAGGGTAGAGGAAGACCAGCTACAAGAAACCCCCAACAATACAGACAACACCAGCACGGCCCGCCAACATGACTGCTCACTAACCCGCAGTGAGAAGAAGCCAGCACGGCGCCGCCAGAAGAGGTGGCTACTAACATGGGGCGGAGAGCCAGCCTTGGGGACAAGAAGAAGTGGAGGAGGGGAAAGGCAGAGGTGGTGTCAGCTGTAGGAGGCTTGGATAGGCTAGCTCCGCCCAGCGCTTTAGTAACACAGCAAGAAACTCAAGTCTGTGTAAATGTACAAGTCATCCCGTTGCAGTCCACTGGAGGCAATAGAGAGCAGCAAATGCCGCTTTAGTTCAAATTAATGTTCCGGCACCACCTGGTGGTCTAGGTGAGTTATCACATGCACTTAGCAACATTATGGAATCCATAAATAGATTGACTGATAGTATTAACACTCCAGTAAATGATAATATTTATTATCTAAATGTATGGTCTAATAAGACAAGGAATACTGTTAATATGGATAATGTATGCAATAGTAATAGTCTTTGTCCCCAATGGCTAATGTTAATCCTAAGAATTCATTACCGGTCGAGCATAATATGACTAGCTCATCGGTTCCTAAGGCATGTTTAAAGGAAACATTGTCATGTGAGATGTCACCGCTGGGCACAGGATATAGAATATCCTCAGATAAAAGACAAAATTTGGAAAGATCAATTTGTGGACATTTTGACTTTACTCCCTTCTGTTAAAGAGTATATCAACAGATCTGACAAAAAATCAGATGAAAAATCTGAGGATGATAGGAGAAGGCCAGTGGTGAGGTCTTTCCATATCTGGTTACAGACATTCGCTATATATGCTAGTTTGTTGGGTGAAAAACACCCCAAATATTGCAGTGGGCTTTTTCAACATGTGAAACATGTACTGGAGGCCTATAAGAGTTTCGGAGGACTAGGATGGTTCCAGTATGATGAATCCTTTAGACAAAAGTTATCAATATATCCATCATTAAATGGGGTAATAAAGATGTTGGGTTGTGGCTTAACCTGATATTGCCACAGAAAACAGGATATACTAGGCAGCAGCCCCAATCTACCGTGTCCCCATTTAAAAAGAGGACATTGCTTTGCTTACAATGAGAGCCAGTGTAAATCGGGGGGGGGGGGGGGGGGGTTGTAAATACAAGCATGATTGGTCACACTGTTCAGGACCCCACCCTTTATTTAGGTGTTTCAAAAGGAATACCAATTTTCAAGGCACACAGAGAGATAACTCTACAAAAAGCATACACACCAGTAAAATGAACAAGTGATGGTTGGGAATATATCCAGACCAGGAGACAGCCAAGTTTTTAATTGAAGTTTTCTCCAAAGGTTTCCCTTTGCCATTATTTCAGGGAGGGGGGTGCGAATTGGTTAACAATTTAAAGTTGGTGGCTAATTACGCACAAATAGTTAAGGAAAAATTATATAAAGAAATCAAAGAAGGTAGAATAGCTGGTCCATTCATCTACCCTCTTTTGTAAATTTTAGAATATTTCCTTTAGCCCGGGTTCACACCTATGCGAATTAGATGCGGCTTACACCGCATCTAATTCGCAGGACATTTTAAAATACATTCATATGAATGCCTCTGGTTCACATATGTGCGTTGCATTCGCACTGCGCATTGCACAAAAAACGCGTGCGTTTCTTGGGCATTGCGGTGCGAACTACAAGCCTATTATCTCCTATGGGAACGCATCTGATTCGCAGATGCATTGCGTTCTGAACAAGGAATTTCTACTTCTCCTCACTACACCTCCCCCCCTCCTCCCTCCCCCTCTCCCTGCTCTCTAATCCTGAGCAAAAATGCAATGAATCCTTTGAACAGGAGATTTTTATCTCACCAGTGAAACCTGAGCTTCAATTCGCACCGCACAAGTGTGAAACAGGGCTGAGGGATCATACCTAAGTAGGAGCCAAATTCTTTTTGCCTAATATACCACCTATCCTTCCCAAAAGGCACCTCTTTAAATGATGATATTGATGCTAGCATGTCACCTGTCTCTTATTCCATGTTTGAGGATGCTATTCAGCAGATCAGGAAATTTGAGAAATAATTTAATATTTTGATATGTGCCTCCCTATGGGATGTTCTATATCCTGCGCCTATTTTGAGAAATTTGCATCATTTCTTCAATGGCTAGTATCTTTTGAGGCAGGTTATGAAGGTATATTACACTACCTTGATGACTTCTTATTCATCGGCCCGGCTCATTCCCTTCTTTGTTTCTTTATGCTACAACTGTTTAGTGCAGTCACCCAGCATTTTGGTATTCCACTAGCTGGTGAGAAAACTGTTCTTCCATTCTCATCTATAGAATTCTTACATAAAAAATAGTGAGGCATTTGAATTTCAGTTACCCGTGTCAAACATTGACAAAATTAAATCCATGATTTCTTGCATTGTAAAAAAAAAAAAAAAAAAATTTGCGATAAGAATCATGCCTGTTGGCAGTATATTCTCTCGTCACCTATATTTAGCTATGTCCGGCCTGAAATCTCCTTTTTCGCATATCAGATTGACAGCTGACCTCAAAGAGGACCTGTTAGTTTGGATGAAATTCTTTGATATATACAAAGGTCAATAATTTTTTCAGGAGAAATTTGTGTTTTCATCAGACCTTGAATAATTTAAAGATGCTGCAGTTTCATTCGGATTCTCTGCAATTTGGAGGACTTACTGGTGATGTGGTAAGTGGTCAGATAGATGGGTGATAATTAAAGCCATCAAAAGCATAGTAGTATTGGAACTATTCCCTTTAGTAGTAGCTCTAGAAATATGGGGTGGGCAATTTGCCAGTAAAAGGTGTCAGGGCTGGGCTCAGCCTTTCCTTCTCTGAGCTGGCCGGTCAGCTGTCAGCTAATTGTCAGCTCCTATCTCTCCACAGTGACTCACCTGTTGATGATATCCTGCTCGTCAGTCATGCCTACTTAAGCCGTCCAGTCCAGATGATCTCTGCCTTCGCCTTGGTCACATCGCTAAACACGCTCTCCTGTGTTTCTTTTAAAGACTTGCTTTGCTGACATTCCTTCTGGCTCCTGATCCTGCTTGCTGTTCTACTATGCAGTTCTCTGGCTCCCTGACGTTTTGGCTTGTCTGACTATCCATTCCGATTCCTGAACTCTGGCTATGTTTTGACTACGTTTACTGTTTACCTTTTTTTTATTATTAAACAAGTGTGATTTAACTGTACTCCAGAGAAACCTTGTGACCGCTGGTTTGTCCCAGAGAGTCTCTGCACTACTGTGCTCCAGATTTACCATTCTTCTAAGGCTGCTGGCCACCCTGGGAAGAATCAACACTTTTGGGCCATTTCCCAACAATTCTGGTGGCCTAGTCTACATGCTGATGTAACCGTCTTCGTAGCTGCCTGTTCCGTGTGTGCTCAAAGTAAGACTCCACGACACCTTCCAGTGGGCCTCCTACAGCCCATACCCAATGGAGAGAGGCCCTAGACCCACCTGTCTATGGATTTCATTGTGGAGTTACCTAACTCACAGAACAACACAGTTATCCTTATGGTAGTTGACCGGTTCTCGCAAATGTCTCATTGTATTCCACTTAAGAAAGTGCCCACTTCTAAGGAAATGGCTTCCATTTTTGCTTGGGAGATCTTTTGCTTACATGGGTTACCCAAAGTGATTGTCTCGGACAGGGTTAGTCAGTTTGTGTCCCGGTTGTGGCGAGCCTTTTGTGCACAGTTGAGAATTCAGCTTGCTTTCTCCTCTGCGTATCACCCGCAGTCTAATGGGGCCAAAGAACAAGCCAATCAGTCCTTGGAGCAATTTCTACGTTGCTATATTTCTGACCATCATAACAACTGGTCAGACCTCTTACCATGGGCGGAGTTCGCTCACAATAGTGCTTTGAATTCTGCTTCCCGATTGTCCCCGTTTATGGCGAACTATGGTTTCCAACCTTCCATGTTGCCTGACTCATTTGTTCCACAGAGTATTCCTGCATTAGAGGAGCATCTTTGTGGTCTTCGTTCCACTTGGGCACAAGTCCAGGAGGCTTTGCGACATGCTAATGGTAGGTACAGACTCCATGCTGACCGTAGACGCCTGCCTGCACCTTCCTACCAGGTTGGGGACAGGGTCTGGCTGTCATGTCGCAACCTCCGACTCCGTGTTCCCTCTCTGAAGTTCGCACCTCGGTTTATTGGGCCTTTCCACATGCTTGCGCATTAGACCTTCCTTCTAATATGTGTATCTCAAATGTATTTCATGTCTCCTTATTAAAACCTTTGGTCTGCACCCGCTTTACCACCTCACCTCGGTGCCTCATCCTCACCCTGTACAGGTTGAAAACCACGAGGAGTATGAAGTACAGTCCATTGTTAAACTCCCGTAGGTTCCGTGGGTGCATACAGTACCTGGTGCATTGGAAAGGGTATGGTCCGGAGGAATGCTCTTGGGTCTCATCCTCGGACGTACATGCCCCATGTCCTCCTCCGTGATTTCCATAGACGTTTTCCCCTCAAGCCTGGTGGTCCTCCGAGGGGGGGGGTCATTGAGAAGAGGGTATTGTCAGGGCTGGGCTCAGCCCTTCCTTCTCTGAGCTGGCCGCTCAGCTGTTGGCTAATTGCCAGCTCCTATCTTTCCACAGTGACTAACCTGTTGATGATATCCTGCTCGTCAGTCCTGCGTATTTAAGACATCCAGTCCAGATGATCTCTGCCTTCGCCTTGGTTACATCTCTAGAGACAATCTCCTGTGTTCCTGTTAAAGACTTGCTTGGCTGACATTCCTTCTGGCTCCAGATCCTGCTTGCTGTTCTACTACGCTGTTCTCTGTCTCCCTGACATTTTGGCTTATCTGACTATCCATTCTGGTTCCTGAACTCTGGCTATGTTTTAACTACGTTTACTCTGTTTACCTTTTTTTTATTTTTATTAAACAAGTGTGATTTAACTGCACTTCTGTCTCAGTCTGATTCATGGTTTCAGACAAAAAGGATCCTGATTAATAATTCTGATAATAAAGGGGTTATATATGCTGTGAATTGCTTGTCAGCTAAATCCATATTTGGGGTAAAACTGTTTAGATACCTAGTAATTCTTTACTTAAGATTTAACATTTGGCTAAAAGCCAGACATGTTCTAGGGAAGGAGAATCAAATTGCAGATGCCTTGTCTCGATTTCAGGTATGCATATTCCGTCAACTTTTGCCTAATGCGTACAAGGAAGGTCACGCGTGTCCAGAACATCTGTTGAGCCTAATTTAGCAGTTCTAGCGAATTCAATCAGACATTTTGTTGCGATAAGTAAATTAGCTGAATATTCAGCTGCATGGCACAAGTGGACCAACTTTGCTAAAGAACTAAAGAACATACAATTTGATCCTCATTCTAAAACAGATATTCAAATGTTCCTATGCACTTTATTGCAGTCAGAGCTATTTTATAGTCACATTACCAAAATCCTGGGGGGGGGGGTATCATTTTTAAGTTAAGAAACTAACCTCCATGTACAGCATTCTTTTCTATCCAGCAGGCTCTTAAAGGATATAAGGATAGTCATTCTTCCCGGACGATAGGAGACCTATTTTGATTCCATTACAACTTAAAAAGTTGTATATAACTACTCCCTTGATATGTTCTTCAGAGTTCGAGGTTGTGCTTTTTAACACTGCTTTTGGTTTAGCTTTCTTTGGCGCCCTTTGAATAACGGAATTATTACCAACAAAAAAAAATCTGTTCCTGGTCTACTAAAACAGCATGTTATGGTCTCTGAGACAGGGATACGATTGTTTATCCCTGTTTCAAAGACAGATAGGACAGGCAAGGGTATTTGGAGCTCTCTATTCTACTGTGGAGATGTGGATATTTGTTCAGTAAGATCTATGAACACATACCTACCATTTAGGCATTGAGGTTTTTCCTACAGACATAGAGATTTAGAAGGCAATTTTGCGGGGTTATATAGATCAGATGGCGTCCATCTGTCTGATATAGGAGTAGATATATTTAACGTAGGGTTGCAAAGCAGCAATTAATTGGCCGTGGTTGTGGGGTAGGCCGGGCTTGAAATTTCAAACCCGGTGTGTGGGGACTTTGGCTATTAAATATTCTGTATGCTCGAGTCCTGTAAGACTGAGCTGTGTTAAGTTTATTGTTTGAAAAGTTGAGAATTGTATGAATTCATAAAATTATTAAGATGATGTTATTATTATTTATTTAACTGAATACACCAATAAATGTGCCGCTGCCAATTTTTTACCAACAATTTGTTATGTGTCATTATTTAAATAGATATTAGCTTTTGTGGTATTCAGGGAGGGTAAGGTGCGGCCCACATATCCATGTCTTGCCCTTATTCATCTTTATAACATAGAGGGAGGTGTTCTGAACTTCACAGAGGTAACCTTGGCAGAACCGATAAGACTCTTTTTTTAGCCCAAATCAGAATCGATCAGCTTAGGGTGATAATACTGCTCCCCCAATAATACAGTACCATGAGTATGCATTTTCACTCTACAACAGGAGGTGCGTTACTGGCAGGATCACCAGGTGAAAATATTCTTTCATAAGTATCACTGCACTACTGCAAAAATGATGGACCGAACATACAGACTCTTAAATAATATTATACCATGTATTTTATATAATAACAGGGTCGTTTGATTATTTATGGCTGGCTATCAATATAATCTAATATCAGATTAGTGTTTAAGGGGGTGTGGTAACTAAGTCCATCTATGGTCAAAAATTGAAATCATGTATTCATTTGTATTCATTTTCACAGTGCATTTCAATTATTTCTAGACTACTCCCATTACTCTGAACAATCTTTAAGTTTTCAAACTTACTTTGTGAAGATTATTTCCTGGAACTCTGTGACACATATTCACTATTCCGTAAGTAAGCACCGCTGTGTCACACATTCCACAGTGCCTGCATTCTGAACTACAGAGGTGCTAAGAGGAGGAATTTCAGAAGGTGGAGTCAGTACAGGAAACAGCAGAAGCTGCAAAGCATGCAGGAAATCCAGGCAGTTGCAGAAATTGATGGCCAGCAGACAGACAGGGATCACAACAAAGATTTTTCAAATGTGCTTATATTGAATTGTCAAATATAAATGTTGCTTTTATTGCTATTATAATGCTGGTATTATAAAACTAAAAGTGTATGCTGTGACCATAGATCTCCTTTAATACAGTTGAATATGCTTCATTAAATAAATAAACAAATATTAGATGTTTGCATAAAATAGGGGCATCTTTCTCATAGATACAAAAAATGTAATCACCATCAATCAACAAATACTTTAATAAAATCTTACATAAAAATATGAAATAAAAATGCATAAGCATTAATTAATCCATACCTTTCTAAATGAAATTTACCGCAGAATTTGAAAAATGCAATGAGCATCAATCAGTCCATTACATTTATAAATGAAAATGTACTAAAAAATAAATATCACTTTATGTGGCGAGGATTATACCTCTTCTTCAAAGCCAAGTTCCACCCAAAAGTGGAACTTCCGCTCATTTGTCTCCCTCCTCTCTCGTGCCACATTTGGCACTTTTCAGGGGGAAGCGGATACCGGTCTTTGACGGGTATCCTGTCCCCACTTCTGGGAGTCTGGGCCGCAGCAATTTACGTCACAGCTCAGCTCCCTCCTCTCCCCTCCTCCTTCCCCTGCCGCAGGGCCAGTAGGAGAGCACAGCGGTGCCTCACACATGTGCAGTAGGGACCCAGCGTGAAGCCGTAATGCTACACTGTTGGTTCCCTTACCCGCAATGGCAGCACCTGACAGCTGATGGAAACACCAGCTGCGGTGCCAACATAGCTGGACTCCAGGACAGGTTAAGTGTCCTATTATTAAAAGGCAGCAGCTGCAGCATGTGTAGCTGCTGGCTTTTAATTTTTACAGGGGTGGGAGGACCTCCTCTTTAAATCTAGATTATAACAAACTCTTTAGTAATAATAAAAAAAACCTGTAAACACTAAAGTTACTTTAGTTATAATATAAACAGGGTGCAAAATAGCATTGTCTCCCATCTAAGATATCTGTTAAGGTCATTAAGGGTCAAATTCACATTGCAGTATTCCCACTGACATTCAAAATGTAAGGGTTAAATATTCATTCTCATTTTCAGACACTACTGAATGCTTCTGTCTTACAGAACAGATATAGCAGGCAAGTGAAAATAAAAAAGAGCTCAAATTGTAAGGGGTAGCTAACATAAAGTATGAGCAGTTCCTGTCTAGCAATGTGATTACTTAAAGTAGAATTAAAAACAAAACTTTTTTTTTCATTTGGATAGAGTACAGGAAGGTTATAACCACTGCAAGTGTTTTTCTTGCCATCTGTGTCCCTTTGTGCAAATTTCTCTTCATTTCTTGTCCCTTAGCAATAACAAGACGCTAGAGAAAATTCACTGGGGTCACTAGTACTAATGATCATAGAAGATTTCCCCTCAATTCCTGTTCTGGCAACAACCTAAAATGTGGGATTTTCTTTCACTCCCACTTACTGTATAACAGAAAACAGGACAAATAGATAGGATGAATCCTTCTAATGGGGGCACATATAGCAATATAGCAATAAAAACCTGACAGGTTAATTTCCCACCCACTATACAAGCATTATAAATAGCTTGGAGAGATCTTTACAAACTAACACTCCTACCCTCTAAAAAAAAAAATGATGCCCCCATACCTATTAATACCCTGGCATATGTTATTACAAATATTGCACTCCTGGACTGGCATATCAAAGGTATTACCTGGATTGCTGATCTATATAATAATATTAACCTCAAATCTTTTGCTGCATTAAAAAAATCTCCCATTTCCTGAGATCCCTAGAGACCTATTATATATACCTCTAAGACACGGTATGGCAATTCTATACAATGACACCCTCGCCCTCTAAGAGCATATCCCTTTTTTAGAATAATTTCCAGCATTAACTTACCTTCATCAAATCACCCCCTTACCAAAAATGGGAAGCAGATTTAGCTAAAACCTGCACAACCTCTCAATGGCAATATGCATTTAAGGCAATATACAAAGCTTTTAAATGTGTAAACTACTGGGAACTCTCTCAAAAAATAGCCCTGAGGTGGTACCTTACACCTTACCGGATGTAGACTAACTCTTCTCTATGCTGGAGAGAGTGTGGGGCTGTAGGAAATATCTTGCCTATGTTCTGGTCCTGCAAGCACTTAACCAGTTCCTGGATCAGCATATTCTGACATATCTCAAGCATTATGGGAATCCTTACATCCCCAGATCTTGGTATGGATCTACTAAGCCTGGGTATTGAGAACTTTCCTCCCTATTTTCGCACGGTGGTCACTCATGTTTTATTGGCAGGCAGCTAGATCACTAATAACGAGATACTGGAAATCCAACAGGGTGCCCAATGTATCAGTTTAACTACACTTATGAATCCTTACTGGCCAATAAATGTGTTACTAGAAAGAATTTTGACTTACAGTGGCAGAGAAAATTGAGTACTGTCCGTGATACTTTTTTTATTTGCACTAACATACAATTTTTCTGGACAAGCTTTCGGGGTATGTCCCCTTCTTCAAGGTCCAAGCAGTACTGATTTACAAATTTTTAAGCAGAATGTTAAAGAAGAAGAAAAAAAAAAACAAAAAAAAAAGAGAAAACCAAACACATACAAATCAATGGTAATAAAGATAGCAGAAGAGTTAGTGAGATAAGACAGAGGGAGAGCTAGGGGGGAATGCAGGGGGGGATACTAGTCACAGAGCGGTCGTAAAACTTTAGCATAATGTGTAAGGAAACCAATATCTAAATTCAGGCCATTATTCTTCGTGTCAAAAAGAAGTATCATTCTTAGTTCAAACGTTTTCCTTTCCTGGATAGTTCTGAAATTCCCTTTAAGAACTAAGACATTGAGGTCTTCTATAGTGTGGTCCGATTGTGAGAAATGATGTCCCACAGGTGTGCATAAACTGTCTTCTTTATGTTCTTTGATGGTATGTCTGGGCAAATTCATCCTCGCTTGCAACTTCTGTCCTGTTTCACCAACATAAGATCCTTTGCTGCACCTTTTGCATTGGATGAGGTACACAACATTACTTGAGGTACAGCTGTAAGATCCCATGATATTGAAGGTCCCATTTGTGTGTGTAACACTTTTGGATAGATTTATCTGGTTGCATAGTTCGCAGCGTTTTTTATTGCAGGGTTTGCTACCATTATTTGTGACTTCATAATCAGAGTGAAGTTTCCTGCTGATTAGTTTGTGTCTGAGGTTGGGTGGTTGTCTGAAAGCCAATAATGGGGGTTGTTTGAATATTCCTTTCAGAGTTTCATCCTCTGTTATAATGGGTTGTAAATCTTTGATTATCTTTTTGATCCCTTCAAGTGCTGGGTTGTATGTGGTGACTAGAGGTACTCGGTTATTTGTTTTTTTCTCTGTGTATTGGAGGAGATTTTCTCTTCGGGTTTTCAAGGCTGTGTTTATGCTGTTGTTGATGGTTTTGTCTTTGTAACCTTTCTTATGGAAGGAGTCTGCCAGTGTTCTGAGATGTTTATCTCTGTCTTCTGGGTCTGAACAAATTCGGTGGTATCTGATGGCCTGGCTGTGTATGATGGGCCGTTTGGTGTGTTGGGGGCGAAAACTGGAACTATGAAGATAGCTGCATCGGTCAGTCGGTTTTCTGTATATCGACGTGTGTAGCTTTTCATCCCTGATGTATACTGTAGTGTCCAGGAAGTTGACATGTGTGTTCGAATAGTCCATTTTTAGTTTGATAGATGGGTGAAAAGTGTTGATCAATGAGAAGAATTGGTTTAGATTTTCTTCACCTTCAGTCCATATCATGAATATATCATCAATATAGCGATAATATCTGTATGGCTTTTGTTGTATGCTGTTCAGAAATTTGTCCTCCAGGTCAGCCATAAATAAATTTGCATATTCGGGTGCCATTTTGCTTCCCATAGCAGTACCCATACACTGGAATTTGCACAGACATATCCAGGAAAGGAAAACGTTTGAACTAAGAATGATACTTCTTTTTGACATGAAGAATAATGGCCTGAATTTAGATATTGGTTTCCTTACACATTATGCTAAAGTTTTACGACCGCTCTGTGACTAGTATCCCCCCCTGCATTCCCCCCTAGCTCTCCCTCTGTCTTATCTCACTAACTCTGCTGCTATCTTTATTACCATTGATTTGTATGTGTTTGGTTTTCTCTTTTTTTTTTTTTTTTTTCTTCTTCTTTAACATTCTGCTTAAAAATTTGTGAATCAGTACTGCTTGGACCTTGAAGAAGGGGACATACCCCGAAAGCTTGTCCTGAAAAATTGTATGTTAGTGCAAATAAAAAAAGTATCACGGACAGTACTCAATTTTCTCTGTCACAATTGCACTAATACGGCTACAATCAAATGACGTACAGTGGAAAATATGGAAAGAATGGTTTAAGGCAGACTCCTATAACAGTGTATTTCTGATAACGTTATTTCGCAAAAGTTGCCCTCCTCTACCCAATTGACAGTTTAATAATGTCCATCTCCATATCACTTTTATTTTACTTTTATTTCCACTTATTTATTTTACTCTTTATTATTATTTCATTATGTCACTATTGTTGTTTGATTGCTCCTTGCACACTTGTGCTGTCTATGAATAACCCTGTCATTTTATAACTTTTGGAGTGTTACTCCTTCTCTTTGTACCTTTTGTACTGTTCTGTACTATGAAAACTTCTCTCAATAAAAAACAATAATTAAAAAAAAATGACAGGTATTGTAATTCATCTCCACTGTATCTAAAGCTAAAAAAAAAACTTTACATATACTTTAATGACATGTGTTTTTAAAGTCAATTCCAGACCATTTTTAATAGTCTGGCAAAGGGCAGCATGCTTTCAAAGGGTAACTAGTCTACTTTAATTATTATTAAATATAATCAAAACTGTTCTTAGATTTGGACAGAGTCTGAAGGTTTTTATTCCTGTTTGTGTCCCAGATGGGAACAGATCTTATTAATTAGTTATTTAATTAGTTATTTAAGCTAGTTATTTAACTAAAATGTTTTGAACCTGAGTCCTCTGTGAATCATTACTAATGTAGAAGTAGATGTAGACTCAGCCAGTAAAATTTAATCTTTAGGATGTTAGTGTAATTTAAAAAAAACGAGAGCCTTTATTAAAATAATATCTAGTATTACAGATGCTAAGTCCTGCTATGTTGGTTATGAGCCTTGTTAGGCTTGTCTTATACCTCCTTAACTTTATGGCCCTATGTAGCTTACATTTTACTTCTGTTCATTTGCACTGAAAGATTTTAAAATCTGTAATGTGGCCTGGGTCTGTGTTGCGGCATGAACACTGTTTTTACCTTTCTTGCCCTTCTGAAAATCTACATAACCTTGTTTATCCTCAGCTGATACATTTGAAGTCACCTAATTTCCTGTTTACTTCATATTTTAACCTCTTGATATTTAGAATGTTAAGTTGTTTGTAAAATTAAAATGGACATTCACATATACAGTATGAGCAGACATTGTATATTCTTCAAGGCATTAAACATATCAGTAGAGGCCTTCTTTTGAACTGATCACAGCTTCCTGTTTACAATTTCCTGTTATGGGGTCTTGAAGTGTTCTCCCGTGACCCTGTCAAATTCACTTCCAGAGGTGACCATAAGTGAACGAAATGGCTGTTATCAGTAAAAAGCTTGCCCTATATAATGACATGCAAACATTTCTGGAATGTGCATGTAGACAGAAAGCACTTGTAAGGCTGGAGATCAGCAACACTCATTTTAAAATGATGAAAGGTAAAAACAGTGTTTTTGAAATAAATATAAAAAGAGTTAACAAATTTGTATGAAATAGTGCAAATAAATGCAATCCAGTTAGACCCCTTTCACACTGAGCCGCGGGCAGCGTTAGTGGTCAAGTGGCGCTAGTTTTAGCGGCGATTTACTGCTGTTTTAGCGGCGCTATTCAGTCGCTAGCGGGCTGATTTTAACCCCTGCTAGCGGCCGAAGAAAGGGTTAAAGCAGTGCCCATTCATTTCAATGGGCAGGAGCTGTGTATACAACGCTCCTCCACCGCCACAAAGATGCTGCCTGCAGGACTTTTTTTAACGTCCTGCCAGCGCAGAGCCCCATTGTGAAAGCACTCAGGCTTTCACATTGGGGTGGCAATGGAGGCATTTTTCAGGCGCTTTAGAGGCGCTTTTTTTTAGCCCTTTAGCGCCTGAAAAATGCTAAAGGGCTAAAATAGATCTTCTATTTCGGTAACTTAGCAAAACCACCATGTAAGATAGTATCTACTGTAAATGTTAACAGATCAATCTGCCATACAGTTAAAGATTAAGTCCGTTCACTAAGTTTGTATGGGTTATTTAAACCGCATTTGTTTTTTAATTTAAAGTGATTGTAAAGGCTCGCTTTTTTTTTTTTTTAAATAACAAATATGTTATATTTACCTACTCTGTGCAGTTGGTTTTGCACAGAGCAGCCCAGATCCTCCTCTTCTCGGGTCCCTCTTTGCTGCTCCTAGCCCCTCCCTCCTTTGAGTGAGTGTCCCTCAGCCAGCAGCTTGTTACAGGTTGTCATCCAAGCTGAGTCAGAGCTCCGTTTATCCATTAACCACTTAAGAACCAAGCCTCTTTTTGAGATGTGTTATTTACAAGTTAAAAACTGTTTTTTTTTTCTAGAAAATTACTTAGAACCCCCAAACATTATACATTTTTTTTCTAACACCATGGAGAATAAAATGGCGGTCGTTGCAATATTTCTGTCACTCCAGATTTGCGCAGCGGTCTTACAAGCACACGTTTTTGGAAAAAATACACTTTTTTGAATTAAAAAATAAGACCACAGTAAAGTTAGCCCATTTTTTTTATATTGTGAAAGATAATGTTACACCGAGTACATTTATACCCAACATGTCATGCTTCAAAATTGCACCCGCTCGTGGAATGGCGAGAAACTTTTACTCTTAAAAATCTCCATAGGAGATGTTCAAAACATCTTACAGGTTGTATGTTTTAAGTTACAGAAAAGGTCTAGGGCAATAATTATTGCTCTCGCTCTACCAATCGGCGATACCTCACATTTATGGTTTGAACACCGTTTTCATATGCGGGTGCTACTCATGTATGCATTCGCTTCTGCATGCGAGCTCGGTGGGATGGGGCTCGTTTAAATTTTTTTTTTCTTATTTATTTTACCTTTTATTTTTACACTGTTTTTAAAAAAAAAAAAAAAGTGTCACTTTTATTCCTATTACAAGGAATGTAAACCCTTGTAATAGAAAAAAAGCATGACAGGACCTCTTAAATATGAGATCTGGGGTCAAAAAGACCTCAGATCTCATATTTACACTTAAATCCCCAGTGTTTCCTCTCGTATCCCGTCCCCCCTCCCTTCCCCCTCCCCCCTTTTTCTTCTCCTTCTTTCACTATCCTTACCCTCCCTTCCCCTCTCCCCTTCCTGCCCCTCCTTTTCTTCCCCCTTCCCCCCCCCCCAGTTCCCTTTCCCCTTTTCCCTGAGCCCTCTCTTTTCCTCCCCCCTTCCGTCCCTTCTATTTGTGTATGGCTAAACCCATCATATCCTTTCATCAGCTACCCTTGTGGCCCCCTACTCATGCTATGCTTTTCATTTAGAGGGCTCTACATTATCCCCCTTGTCCGCCGCGGGGGAGAGTTTTTTGGGCGGCCCGGTGCCGCACACGATCACCCAATTATAGGGTAAGCCGAACTAACTATTATGTTTTAATTTTTCCCTTTTCTACATGCTGCTTTTTATGATCACTACTTGTAGTGTACTGTATATCTTTTTGCTTGCATTGCATTATATTATTTGTTTTATAGATTGGTCCTCCTGAGGAAGCGATAATATCGCGAAACTAGTCGAGACCCAGACCAGTCAATACTTTGTAATTTACAGATATTCTTTGGTGTACCCTGAATTTCTGTTTTTGCATTTTATTATATATACCATGTATTTCTTTTTGTAATAAATTTCTTTTATACATATTGTCTATCATCGTTTATCTGTACCGGTATAGTCCAGCCTATTTTAGGGTGTGAACACTATGGGGCCAACATTAGCCACTGTCCCCTATGTCCCACTCTCTTTTCCTTGTACTTTAAATGCAATAAAAAAAATTGTCATTTAAAAAAAAAATAAAAAATGTCCCTTTAAGAGCTATGGGCGGAAGTGACGTTTTGATGTCACTTCCGCCCTGTAATGTTATGAAGACGGGTGGGGGCCATCGAATCCGCCACAGAGACCACTCTTATTGGAAAGCGAACCACCAGCCCAAGAAGAGGATACCGGGGTTATAGCAGCTAGCTGCTGCCATGACAACGATATCCCCCTTCAAAGTAAGGATGTATATCGGCGTGCGGCACTCTGGAAGTGACACAGAGCCCTGACCTGGCCCCGTCCCCTCTCTCCCCTGATTGGCTGACTGACTTTGACAGCCGCGGGAGCCAATAGCGCCGCTGCTCTGTCTCAGCCAATCAGGAGGAGTGTACTGGATGGCTGAGGGGATCATGGACATTGCTGGAGAGAGAAGGAGCTCAGGAAGGTAATTGGGGGGTGCTGGGGGGTTGCTACACACAGAAGGTTTTTTATCTTAATGCATAGAATGCATTAAGATAAAAAACCTTCTGCCTTTACAACTCCTTTAAATTTAAATTTCACACACATAGGAATGTAAATTCCTATGGAATTGGTATTTTTTGCTTTAAATCGATATTTGAATATTGAAAGCTTGTCTCTCATATTTTGTTATTTTATCTCATGACTACGTATTTTATCTTGACCTCAAATAACACAATCTCCTGCTTCTCTCAATAGATATTTGAAAAACCCTCACAATAATCACCTGTTGGAAGATTTTTTTTTATAGAGCTATAGCCTGTCCAATAACATTTGAGAATTGATCCAATTTTTTATAGGGATACCAAATAACTTGTTTTTTTCCTTGTGTTTTCTGAGAGTTGTCTTTACAGGCCACGCCAGTTTAAACATTAATTTGTTTACATTAATTTTGTTTGCATCCGAACTGTAAATGCAGACCAGGGCAGATGGCATGAAAGTATCAAATACCGCTTTGATTTAATGTCTTCACCAAAAACAACAGTAATTGATGATTTTTATACCTGAATGTGATTGCTGGAGATCACAAACTCCTACAAGCAGAAGCCCTGTAATTATCTACGCCCTCGCTAACCCCATTATTGTATGGGATTCAAGAAAGCTGAATGTGGAAAAGAGACTCTCTATCTAGAGGAATCCCTGATGTTTTCAGTCCTGGTTTGGTGCTCTATACACTGCATCTAAGCTCCTGCTGGGGCATACCTCTCAACATTTTGAGATGGGAATGAGGGACACCTACTAGCAAATGTATGTAGGCATAGGGCATGCCCCCCGCCATAGAATTATCCAAAAAAAAGGTTAATTAAATCCACAAGGGACTTTTTTCCAATACTATTTCTTTATATTGGCTTTTACAATTTACAAATGCAGCAATTTATAATTTGGATGAAAGGTTTAGCACTGGGAAACACTTTTTGAAAGATAAAAAGTGCATTTTATATTCAACTATATAGATCAGACCAAAATGAGGGACAAATGAGGGGGAAAGAGGGACAGAGGGACATTGCTCCAAATCAGGGACAGTCCCTCCAAATCAGGGACAGTTGGGAGCTATGTGCTGGGGTACCCATGTTTAACAATTTGTTATCTCTAATGATTACATGAGTGTATTGGAACATAGAAATCATCACTATGTGTATCTACAGCCAAAGCTTTTTTTTTGGATTTGGATACAGTGGTGAGTGGTTAGAACCCCTGACAGATTTTTACTGTTATTTGTTTTGCTATTTTCAACTCTTACAGAAATAGAGGAGAATTGACATTTGATCTTAGTAACATTAAAACCTGTTCTAAAGCCTGCACATCTTTACCCTAACGCATTACCTGCATTAAGGTAAAAAAATGTCCCAGTATTTTCCGCCTGCTGACTACAGGTCGGGGCAGATACAAGACCAGTCGGTCTTGATTACTGCATAAACCTGGAAGAAATCCAAAACCATACCAAGATGCAAGCCAAAAAAAGAAGAGACTAAATTAAAGAGGTCTGGAAGCTGACATTTTCCTTGTTCTCAGCCATTGTCTCCGATTGAAGCGCAGATGCTGTATTGATCCTGGGACATAGTAAATGTGGCTAAATCCTCCCAAAGAGGACACAGATGGCAGTAACAACCTGAAAAAAATTATGATCATTTGTCATTCTCTATAATGAAAAGAAAAATTAGTTTTTGCATACAACTTAGTCCAACCCACTACACAATAAATGCAATTCTATATATACACTATTATACCTGTCACTGTAGGGCTTAGGCACATGATACTGAAATGTACCCAGGATCTTGCTGCAGAAAGCTCCCAGAAAATGCCTGCATCAAATGGTCCATAGTTCAAACAGTTTCATCTCAACTCTACAGTGGTGTGCCCTAATGTAGTTGCGTACATAAACAAAGTCATTCATTCAGAATGACTAAAGGCCAAGGTCATTTGTGCCTGCACGACAGCTGCCACCTAGTAGCTCTTTGTTAATATTTACATCTCCCCCTGCCCCCCGAAAGAGCCCTTTTCAAGGCAGTGGTGCAGATGCAGAAAGACTCTAGCCTTCAGCCATTCTGAATAATGGCAAACAGAGGTCATTCTGTGCCTGTGCTTGTGCCACTGTCTACCCATTTGAGGCTGGGGTGGAATATGTAATCATACCAAGGTGTTATTAAGCATTACTAGGCAGTGACAGCAGTGCAAGGCAATATTCATTTATTGATTTTGCATGTAAGGATTTGTAAAAACATTTACATGTACCGTATATGTCATAAATACATTCCAAATCAGACCACGGATGCAAAATGACTACTTTAAGTTTACACAGCTCTATGTTACAGGAGAATACTGACCATAATGCAGCTGTTGGCGTGGGCCCCATAGCCTACAATACTGCAGTGCTCAGATCTGTGTAAAATTTACACAGTACGGACCTGAACATAGCATTTTATAAGTCTATGTGTATGGGCCCTTGTATTTGTATTTAAACTGCCAATGATGCAAGTGAACCTTGCAGATAACCTCGCCTCTAGTAAATTAACTGTAGCCTTTACTGACAGTGATATATTACCCCTTATTATTATTTTCTGTTCTTTGCGATACCATCTAAATTCTTTATCCTATTTTTAATATTAATATTAATGAAGAAACATTCAGAGAAAGTACTGTTTCTGAATATTAATTAAATCAAGGTCACAAAGTGCCTGACTTTTGCAGATTATACAGCAGCTACAAAACGATGATGATATCGACATTTGGCAGCATTCTTGTCAACTTGATAGTTTGTTGGTAGTTTGTTGGAATTGTTCAATGATTATAAATAAAGGCATTGCAGATGATAAATAGATTATTACCAGACTATAAAACTATAAAAAATATAGTACATGCACTTGTGTGTATATTTATCAAAATTGTCTTATTGTTTGCAGCAGCTAATCTCATGGGCGTCTGCAGAACTTTTTTCTGAGGGGGACATCATTTTAAGGTCTGGTCATGTAATCTTACCTGTGTCAGTCAACAGTGGCTGCAGGGGAGAAAGCGTTGGCGACAGCTGATAAAGCCTGATGAGGTGATGTCACGCATAGGTTCCCATGTCACAGTCGTTATTGGTGCTCCCTCCTCTCCTCTGCATACGCTGCTGGATCAAACAGGTGAGATAACACGACCAGATTGGAGCAGTCTGAAAATAGGTTAGTCCGCATAGGTGTTAGGGGTAAGGGGGGGGAGTTTAAGGTTAGCGCAAGCTCGAATTTTACTTTCAAACTACCCTCCTTATTGGTAGCTTGTGGCAGTGTTAAAGCAGAGTTCCGCCCAAAAGGGGAAGCTCCACTTGTTTGCACCCTCGCCCCTTCCACTGCCACATTTGGCACATTTTGTAGGGGGGTATACCTGGTTTTGCCACATGCAAAACCATGCAAAATATGCTGCGAGCGACCACAGCAGTGAATGTATAAATAAACATACAAAAAAAAAACTACACCTGTGTTGTGCAGCATTGGCTTAAACAAGTGGAGATTTTAAATTCTATATGAGCACAATAGCAACTTTATGCTGTTGTGCCCATATAGCTGCTGTTGTGCATCTATATGGGCACAACAGGAGCTATATGGGCACAATAGTAGCTACAGTATATGGGCACAAAAACATCTTTATGCTATTGTGCTCAATTGCCCATATAGCTGCTGTGGTGTCCATATAGTTGCTGTTGTGGCCATATAGCTGCTGTGCATCTATATGGGCACAACAGCAGCTATACTGGCACAATAGCAGCTATATGGTCACAATAGTATAAAGATGCCTATTGTGGCCATACACATGCTACTGTCTCCTATTGTGCCCAGTGACACTGACCTTGCAGCGTTGTTGTGAATCCTGCAGGCCACGGCTACCAAGACTTGGAGTGGCCGGGAGGCAGAGTGAAATCAGCAGCATGCCTGAAATTCCAGCCAGAACTATAGAAGAGGCATCGGCTTATGCGTCCGACAGATGCCTCTGCGGAACTGCTGCTTCGCGTGGGGGGGTGAGGGAGGGACGGTCCTTCAGACAGTGAGTCAGATGTCAGAGAGCAGCAGCAGTCAGCAGAGTATTCTCAGAAAAAAAGTCTGCCACGAACCCTGCAAGAACCGCTCACGGACACCAGTGTCCGTGTGCGGACACCTTGACGATTCCATGGGGGGGGGGCTTGCGGACACCCATGGCTAATCTATCACTTCTAACCCTTGCAGTGTGGGGGCAGGATTTTTGTTTTCAACAGAGATAGGCTAAAAATGTACAAACTATGAGAAAATATTTCTGTGTCCCTCACCTGCTTACTTTGGACATTTGTGGCTAAATGCAAATTAAAGTAGAACAATGACCACCTATTGAAAAAAGATGATCTGCAGCATCTTATTATGAATTATAAAATTAAGTGTGTCTGCATTTACAGTTTTCTCCCCCTGCAATTTCCCACAAAAACCTGTTGGTTCTGCCAGTGAGGTCCACCTAATGTAACTTCCTGTGACAGTGTAACAACAATGCATCACTGCTCCTAAATTTAGACCAGAGTTGCCCCTCTTATGTAGGCTGTGACTGCTTGCACAACAGTGGTAATGAAAAAAATGTTGGGGGGCATGACTACCAGCAGTTTTCACTGCTGATTCACAAGCCTGTACCATGGCAATCAGCACCTGGCCCCACTTTGTACTGTCCACTGCTTTCTGGATTGTCAGTACTGCTTTCTTGTTGAAACTCCCCAATGAGAGCTTCAGTCTTTGGGAGGGGGGGGGTTTGAGACACAAATGGAAGGGGTTTGACTCACTCAGGAAAGGTAAAGAAAGTGTTTTAGTATGTGCATCACATAGTACTTCAACTACAAGGGAGAGCTGTGAAAATAAAGTAGCCATCACCCTTCTCTAGTAGAAACAGTGGCAGCTAGTGCTCAAAATTTTTGGCAGGGTGCAAACAAACTGAAAAATCCTGAAAAAAAAACCATCAATTGCAGCCTCACCGTGCCCATCAAACGCAGCCACTGTGCCCATCAAATACTCCCACTGTGCCCATCAAATGCTCCCACTGTGCCCATCAAATGCTCCCACTGTGCCCATTAAATGATCCCACTGTGTCCATCAAATGCTGCCACTGTGCCCATCAAATGCTGTCACTGTGCCCATCAAAGGCTCCCACTATGCCCATCAAATGCTTCCACTGTGCCCATCGAACGCTGCCACTGTGCCCTTCGAATGCTGCCACTGTGACCCCCCCGCCCGCTCGCCATCTGCCTGGCACTTACCCTGTCTTGGTGGGGCAGCGGGTGATGGTGGCGAGCGAGCGATGCCCTCCATGCTCCTCCATGGTCATGCTCCTCCATGTCCTCCATGTCTTCTCCTGTCCTCTCCTCCCATCCTCTCCTATAGGTGATTGGATGCCTGATAGGCATCCAATCACAGCGCCTGTCGTTTTTGCCAATCAGGTGATGGGTAACAGGCCCGAGCACCTGATTGGTGGAGAGGCGGATCAGTGTTATGAAAGTGAACATTCATTCGCTAGTCTAACACACCAGGATGAACTGCGAGTGCCAAGCATGGCACTAGCAGTGCACCTTTTTTGATGCCTATTAGAGCCTATGGCTCTATAAGGTGCTTCAAAAACACTCCCTGACGCTGTAATTCAGGCGCCCGGCGCCCGAACAGGGGTCGGGCGCCTGAAAAGGGGGTGGCAGCGGCTGCTATGGATAGATTCATGCAATACATGAATCTATCCATTGGTCATAGAGGGGGTGGCTGGAGAGAGGGGGTGGCACCCATGTGCCCTTATGGATGCACTGCCACTGAGTAGAACACTACAGCAATTATTTTGCTCAGAACAGCAAGATTTACAAGAAGTAAAGATATGCCCATAATCTATGATGTCCTGGCACCTGGGAAAGAGGGTTCTTGCTGAGAAAGTGAAAAAATGTAATCCTGAAACCTTCACAAGTTATCACCATGATGCTTTTAGTAGTGAAAGGCTCATAAGAGAATGGGATAAGTCCATAAGGAAAAGAAAAACCTCACTATTTACAGAAAGCCACAATAAAGAGTTCATATTTGCAGCACTCAGTAGCTGTCCAACTTCACTACCATAGATATGTTTTTTGTTTCTGCATACATGTTGAAATGAACATTTTAGGCCTAAAGATTAGTTAACCTCCCATTATAATGTTTTATTCAGTACCCAAAATTGTCTATAGAATATATATATATATAAAAGCCTACAGAATATCAGTTTAGAGCTAACCATAAACATTTTCACCCGAAAACCCACAGTCAGCTAAGCAAATTTAAACACACTATACTGTATATGCTGGTATACAACTGGTTAGAGATAAACTCCAGGCAGAAATAAAAAAAAAAAAAAAAAGAACAATGGTTGCAGTTATGCTGTTGCAAATATTAGGCATGTTAAGTGAAGTGTGTTGTGAGTGTGGTTTTGTGTTTATATATATATATATATATATACACACATAGTATCTCACAAAAGTGAGTACACCCCTCACATTTTTGTAAATTTTTTATTATAACTTTTCATGTGACAATACTGAAGAAATGACACTTTGCTACAACGTAAAGTAGTGAGTGTACAGCTTGTATAACAGTGTAAATTTGCTGTCCCCTCAAAATAACTCAACACACAGCTATTAATGTCTAAACCGCTGGCAACAAAGTGAGTACATCCCTAAGTGAAAATGTGCAATTTGGGCCCAACTAGCTATTTTCCCTCCCCGGTGTCATGTGACTCGTTAGTGTTACAAGGTCTCAGATGTGAATGGGGAGCAGGTGTGTTAAATTTGGTGTCATTGCTCTCACTCATACTGGTCACTGGAAGTTCAACATTGAAGCTCATGGCAAAAAACTCAAACTCTTTCAAACTGAGGATTTGAAAAAAAGAATTGTTGCTCTACATAAAGATGGCCTAGGCTATAAGGAGATTGCCAAGACCCTGAAACTGAGCTGCAGCACGGTGGCCAAGACCATACAGCCGTTTAATAGGACAAGTTCAACTCAGAACAGGTCTCGCCATGGTCGACCAAAGTACCTGCTCAGCATCATACCCAGAGGTTGTCTTTGGGAAATAGACATATGAGGGCTGCCAGTATTGCTGCAGAGGTTGAAGGGGTATGGTTAGCCTGTCAATGCTCAGCCCATACGCCACACACTGCATAAAATTGGTCTGCATTAGGGATGAGCTTCGTGTTCGAGTCGAACCCATGTTCGACTCGAACATCGTCTGTTCGCTCGTTCGCCGAATTGCAAACGATATGGGCCGTTCGCGCCAAATTCGTGTGGCGCGTCACGGCCCATAATTCACTGCGGCATCGCAGTGCATTGCTGGCTGATGATTGGCCAAGCATGCACTATGACCCGCATGTTTGGCCAATCACAGCGCCGCCTGAATAGAGAGCCGTAATTGGCCAAAGCCAAGGAGGCTTTGGCCAATTATGGCTCAGGGGATTTAGTACACGCCCCACACTATATAAGGCCGCCTGCGGCCCTGTGTAGTGTGTGTTCCGGCGTTCATTGAGAGAGAGAGAGAGACAGACAGTAACATTTGATTTGAGTTAGATAGATTAGGCAGAACAGTCAGTCAGTTAGCTGCACTTACAGTGTATTGTGTATATATATGCATCCCAGGTGTTGCATATATATATATATATATATATATATACACTGTATTCAGTTTAGCTAGATTCGTTCTTGTTATCTTCCTACTGACAGGCAGGCTTGTCTTGTTACAGTATTTACAGCTACCTGAAGAAAATTACTGGTGTTCTTTTGATCCTATTAGTACCACAGTCAGGCAGCTAGACTATTTACAGTTAGTGCAGTGCGTCCTGCTCACAGTGTTCAGCTAGATCCGTTCCTGCTATCTTCTTACTGACAGGCAGGCTTGTCTTGTTACAGTATATACAGATACATGAAGAAAATTGCTTGTGTTCTTTTGATCCTATTAGTACTACAGTCAGGCAGCTAGACTATTTACAGTTAGTGCAGTGCGTCCTGCTCCCAGTGTTCAGCTAGATCCGTTCCTGTTATCTTCTTACTGACAGGCAGGCTTGTCTTGTTACAGTATATACAGCTACCTGAAGAAAATTGCTGGTGTTCTTTTGATCCTATTAGTACCACAGTCAGGCAGCTAGACTATTTACAGTTAGTGCAGTGCATCTTGCTCACAGTGTTCAGCTAAACCTACAAGTTAGTGGGGTGCGTCCACCTCACAGTGTTCGGCTAAACCTACAAGTTAGTGCAGTGCGTCCTGCTCACAGTGTTCAGCTAGATCCGTTCCTGTTATCTTCTTACTGACAGGCAGGCTTGTCTTGTTACAGTATATACAGCTACCTGAAGAAAATTGCTGGTGTTCTTTTGATCCTATTAGTACCACAGTCAGGCAGCTAGACTATTTACAGTTAGTGCAGTGCGTCCTGCTCACAGTGTTCAGCTAAACCTACAAGTTAGTGGGGTGCGCCTGCTCACAGTGTTCAGCTAAACCTACAAGTTAGTGGGGTGCGTCCTGCTCACAGTGTTCAGCTAAACCTACAAGTTAGTGCGGTGCGTCCTGCTCACAGTGTTCAGCTAAACCTACAAGTTAGTGGGGTGCGTCCTGCTCACAGTGTTCAGCTAAACCTACAAGTTAGTGGGGTGCGTCCTGATCACAGTGTTCAGCTAAACCTACAAGTTAGTGGGGTGCGTCCTGCTCACAGTGTTCAGCTAAACCTACAAAGTTAGTGTGGTGCGTCCACCTCACAGTGTTCAGCTAAACCTACAAGTTAGTGGGGTGCGTCCTGCTCACAGTGTTCAGCTAAACCTACAAGTTAGTGGGGTGCGTCCTGCTCACAGTGTTCAGCTAGATCCGTTCCTGTTATCTTCTTACTGACAGGCAGGCTTGTCTTGTTACAGTATATACAGCTACCTGAAGAAAATTACTGGTGTTTTTTTGATCCTATTAGTACCACAGTCAGGCAGCTAGACTATTTACAGTTAGTGCAGTGTGTCCTGCTCACAGTGTTCAGCTAAACCTACAAGTTAGTGGGGTGCGTCCACCTCACAGTGTTCAGCTAAACCTACAAGTTAGTGGGGTGCGTCCTGCTCACAGTGTTCAGCTAGATCCGTTCCTGTTATCTTCTTACTGACAGGCAGGCTTGTCTTGTTACAGTATATACAGCTACCTGAAGAAAATTACTGGTGTTCTTTTGATCCTATTAGTACCACAGTCAGGCAGCTAGACTATTTACAGTTAGTGCAGTGCGTCCTGCTCACAGTGTTCAGCTAAACCTACAAGTTAGTGGGGTGCGTCCACCTCACAGTGTTCAGCTAAACCTACAAGTTAGTGCAGTGCGTCCTGCTCACAGTGTTCAGCTAGATCCGTTCCTGTTATCTTCTTACTGACAGGCAGGCTTGTCTTGTTACAGTATATACAGCTACCTGAAGAAAATTGCTGGTGTTCTTTTGATCCTATTAGTACCACAGTCAGGCAGCTAGACTATTTACAGTTAGTGCAGTGTGTCCTGCTCACAGTGTTCAGCTAAACCTACAAGTTAGTGGGGTGCATCCTGCTCACAGTGTTCAGCTAAACCTACAAGTTAGTGGGGTGCGTCCTGCTCACAGTGTTCAGCTAAACCTACAAGTTAGTGCGGTGCGTCCTGCTCACAGTGTTCAGCTAAACCTACAAGTTAGTGGGGTGCATCCTGCTCACAGTGTTCAGCTAAACCTACAAGTTAGTGGGGTGCGTCCTGATCAGTGTTCAGCTAAACCTACAAGTTAGTGGGGTGCGTCCACCTCACAGTGTTCAGCTAAAGCTACCTGTAGAAGGTTGGTGGTGTTCTCATACTACAGGCAGGCAGTTGATTTTGCTAGCTGCAGTATCAGTACATATATATATATATATATATATATATATATATATATATATATATCCCAGCTTAGTGCAGCTACAGGCCATTAGTATGTCTGGAAGGCCAAGAAGGAGAGGCAGACAGTCACAAGCCAATAAGAGAGGGCAAGCAGGCTCTGTGTCTAGTGCTGGTCGTGGAGACGGTGCATCCTCATCAGCACGTGGCTGTGGGACACGCTTGGCCTTTTTTTCGGCAGCTGGCCGTGTTGAGCCGCAACATGCGGAAGACTTGGTCGAGTGGATGACCAAGCCGTCCTCATCCTCCTCATCCTCTCTCACCCATGCCCAGGGTACTTTGTCTGGCAAAGCAGGGGCCTCATCCCTCGGCTCAATGTCATCAGTGACTCCTTCCCTAGCCCCACCATGTCCTCCTGAGGAGTCCCTCGAACTGTTTGACCACAGTGTTGGGTACATGCTCCAGGAGGATGCCCAGCGTTTGGAAGGCTCTGATGATGATACTGAGCTCGATGAAGGCAGTAACATGAGCACGGACAGAGGGGGTGCCCAAGAAGGACAGCAATCTGGCATTCATGCTCCCTCTGCTGCAGCATACTGCCAGGTTTGCTCCAGTGATGAGGAGGGAGGGGATGATGAGGTCACTGACTCAACGTGGGTGCCTGATAGGAGAGAGGAGGAGGAGGAGGTGGCACATCATAAGGGCAGCACATTGACTGCATCACACCCCAAAGCTCCACATGTGCAGGGCGCTGCAGTCTCTGTGCGTTATTCAAAAAGTTCTTTGGTGTGGGCCTTTTTTGAGACGAGTGCATCAGATCGCAACATTTGTCTCAAGCGTATCTCGCGTGGCCAAAACATCTCCCGCTTGGGTACCACATGCTTGACCAGACATATGTTGACCTGCCATGCAGTTCGTTGGCAAGCGTATCTAAAAGACCCACACCAAAGAACAAAGAGGACCTCTCCTTGCTCCTCATCAACTGAGATTTCCAACCCCACTATACCTTCAGTCCTCTCTGAGACCTGCACTGAGAGGAATGAAGGTGTAGAATTAGGTGTGTCACAGCCAAGTAATTGTGGGCAATCTGCTTTTGGTACACCGATGTCAGATTCCTCAGTGGCAGGTACCCAAATGCCACTTTTTCTCACGGAAGGCGATTCCGGCTCTCTACCGGCATGTGGAAGGCAATGTCCATGCCTCGCTGGACAGGACGGTCAGCGGTAAGGTGCATATTACTGCTGACTCATGGTCCAGCAGGCATGGACAGGGACGTTACCTAAGTTTCACGGCGCACTGGGTGACTCTGCTGGCAGCTGGGAAGGATGCAGGACAAGAAGCAGTAGTGTTGGAGGTTGTTCCGCCACCACGCCTCCAAAGTGCTAATGATTGTGACACATCTCTCTCCTCCACCCCCTCCTCTTCTTCTTCCTCCATGGCCTCTTCCTGTGCTTTGTCCTCGGAACCAGCGGTGCTCCGTAGCCGTTCAAGGGGCTACGCAAGTACGCAGGCCAAAAGATGCCATGCGGTGCTTGAGCTGGTGTGCTTGGGGGACAGGAGCCACACTGGGGCAGAGGTTCTGTCAGCTCTGCAGGGGCAGGTTCAGAGGTGGTTGACGCCACGCCAACTTAAGGCAGGAATGGTGGTTTGCGACAATGGCACCAACCTCCTCTCTGCCCTCCGACAGGGACAAATGACCCATGTGCCCTGTTTGGCTCACGTCCTTAACTTGGTGGTGCAGCGGTTCTTGGGCAGGTACCCGGGCTTACAGGATGTCCTGAGGCAGGCCAGGAAAGTCTGTGTGCATTTCCGCCGGTCATATAATGCCAGTGCTCGGCTGACGGACCTCCAAAAGGAGTTTAACCTGCCCAAGAACCGCCTAATCTGTGACATGCCCACCAGGTGGAACTCAACGTTGGCCATGCTGCAGCGGCTGCACACGCAGCAGAGGGCCATCAATGAGTACCTGTGCGACTATGGCACCAGGACAGGGTCAGGGGGGCTTGTTTTTTTTTCCCCACGCCAGTGGGCCATGATCAGGGTTGCATGCACTGTCCTGTCACCATTTGAGGAGGCCACGAGGATGGTGAGCAGTGACAGTGCATGCATCAGTGACACTGTCCCCCTTGTCCACCTGTTGGAGCACACACTGCGTGGAATAATGGACAGGGCACTTGAGGCAGAACAGAGGCAGGAAGAGGAGGACTTCCTTAGCTCTCAAGGCCCCCTTTATCCAGACAGTGTTCCTGCGTGCCCGCCGATCACACAGGAAGAGGAGGAGGAGGAAGATTGTGTCAGTATGGAGGTGGAGCCTGGCACTCAGCATCAGCAGCAGTCTTTAAGGGATCAGTCCCAAGAAACACATGGACTTGTACGTGGCTGGGAGGAGGTGGCTGCGGACCATGTTGTCCTTAGTGACCCAGAGGACTCCGGACCGAATGCCTCAGCAAACCTACGCTGCATGGCCTCCCTGATCCTGCAAAGCCTGCGTAAGGATCCTCGTATTCGTGGTATCAAGGAGAAGGACCAATACTGGCTGGCAACCCTCCTTGATCCACGTTACAAGGGTAAGGTTGCGGACCTTATCTTGCCATCGCAGAGGGAGCAGAGGATGAAACATCTTCGGGAGGCCTTGCAGAAAGGTCTGTGCAACGCGTTCCCAGAGACTGGGAGGTTACAAACTCCTGTTTCTGGACAACGTGTTGCTGAGGCTTCGGTCAGTCAAAGAAGGAGCGGTGGAGAAGGTGGCCGTCTAAATGATGCGTTCAGACAATTTTTTGGTCCGCAGCCCCAAGGTATGATCGGTTCCAGCAACCATCGCCAGCGTCTGTTTTACATGGTGCAGGAATACCTAGGGGCAACATCAGACTTGGACACCTTTCCCACCGAAAATCCTCTGGGTTACTGGGTCTTGAGGATGGATCACTGGCCAGAGCTTGCACAGTATGCAATTGAGCTACTGGCCTGTCCTGCATCCAGCGTTCTTTCGGAACGCACATTCAGTGCTGCTGGAGGCGTGGTAACCAATCACAGGGTTAAAAATGAATCAGTCTTGGATCACCACCAGCTACCAAGCACCTGATGCTGATGTAACCGAATAATTTTTTTTGAAATCTCAGATCCCTTCAAAGACTGCCTATGCTGATACTGAGTGACTATCCCTGAGTAATTATCCTCTTCCTCCTCAATCATCACGCTGATAGCTTGTAAGAACATTTTTGGTTCTGGGCGCCACCACCAGTGCCTAAGGCACAATTTTTCAGCCCCTGTTTTGACAGGGGCGTGTAATTACAATTTTTGATGCAATACTTTGCAGCAGGGCTCGTTCCTGCGTTCCAACTAGAGTGTCTGTGAGGGGTTGCAGTGTTGTGGCACCAGCACCAGTGCCTAAGGCCCAATTTTTCTGCCCCTGTTTAACAGGGGCGTGTAATTACAATTTTTGATGCAATACTTTGCAGCAGGGCTCGTTCCGGCGTTCCAACTAGAGTGTCTGTGAGGGGTTGCAGTGTTGTGGCACCGGCAACACCGCCACCACCACCAAAGGCCCAATTTTTCTGCCCCTGTTCAACAGGGGCATGTAATTACAATTCTTGATCTAATATTTCACAGCAGGGCCCATTTCTGCACCCACCAAGAGCGAGTGAGGACTTAGTGTTGTGGCACCAGCACCACCACCACCAAAGGCCCAGTTTTTCTGCCCCTGTTCAACAGGGGCATGTAATTACAATTCTTGATCTAATATTTCACAGCAGGGCCCTGTGAGGGCTTACGTTGTTGTGGCCACAACAACACCTAAGGCCCAAATTTCTGCTGAGTATATAGGGCAGGCCCCTACTTTCAAACATCTAACTTACAAACAACTCCTACTTGCAAACGGAAGGAGACAACAGGAAGTGAGATGAAATCTACCCCTAGGAAGGGAAATTCTCTCCTGTAAGAGTTAATATGGGAAAAACATTTCTCCTTTTCACTGATGCTTTCCAATCCTTGTTCCACAAAAAACCCCAAATTCTCAAAAAACATTTGTCATTGGGACAAAAACTGAGGTGAAATCTTCTAAAGAGGAGGAAAGACAGCAAAACAAATGTCACAGGGGTGATAACCCTTCCCTATGTTTTCCAAAAAGCTTAAAAAAGATATTTTGGCTGGAGCTAAACACGTTAAAAATGTACCCGTTCAAAATGACAAACAGATTCTACTTAACAACAAACCTACAGTCCCTGTCTTGTTTGCACCGCCTGTATACTGCTGTTCAGAGTATATAGGGCCTGGTGGCCCCATACCTTTCCTTATTTTAATTTGGGTGCGGGATTCCCCTTAATATCCATACAAGACCCAAAGGGCCTGGTAATGGACTGGGGGGTACCCATGCCGTTTGTCTCACTGATTTTCATCCATATTGCCAGGACCCGACATTACATTAAACCCGCAAGCAGTTTTAAATGAGATTTTTTCCTTTAAAAATGACATTTGGTGCAGGGACTGTTCTAAACACGCGCCACTTTACAGGCATACTATAGACACCCCCCAGGTACGATATTTAAAGGAATATTTCACGTTTTTTTTTTTTACTTTAACCACTTCAATACCAGGCACTTAGACACCTTCCCGCCCAGACCAATTTTCAGCTTTCAGCGCTGTCGCAATTTGAATGACAATTGCGCGGTCATGTTACACTGTACCCAAACAAATTTTTTATCATTTTGTTCCCACAAACAGAGCTTTCTTTCGGTGGTATTTGATCACCTCTGCGGTTTTTATTTTTTGCGCAACAAATAAAAAAAGACCGAAAATTTTGAAAAAAAACAAGTTTTTCTTTGTTTCTGTTAAAACTTTTTTGTAAATAAGTACGTTTTCTTCTTCAATGACGGGCACTGATATGGCTGCACTGATGGGCACTGACGGGCACTGATACGGCGGCACTGATGGGCACCGATGAGGTGGCACCAATGAGGTGGCACTGATGAGGTGGCACTGACGGGCACTGATGATGGGCACTGATAGGCGGCACTGATGGGCACTGATAGGCGGCACTGATGGGCACTGATAGGTGGCACTGGTATGCGGCACTGATGGGCACTCATAGGTGGCACAGATGGGCACTTATAGGCGGCACTGATGGGCACTCATAGGTGGCATTGATGGGCACTCATAGGTGGCATTGATGGTTACTTATGGGTGGCACTGATAGTTGGCACAGATGGGCATGGATGGGCACTGATAGATGGGCACTGATGGGCACGGATGGGCACTGACAGGTGGCATGAATGGACACTGATGGGTGGCACTGATGGCACTGCTTGTTTGCAGTGATGCCCCTAAGGGTGGCATTGCTGGGCATCACTGCAACATAATGGTGCCAATCAGTGCCCATTTGTGGGCACTGATTGGCACAGATTTGGCACACTGGGCACATGTGGATGGCCATGGGGTACATACCTGGCCATCCACATGTTGCCCCTTCCCTGGTGGTCCTAGTGGCGATCCCTGGTGGTCCAGTGTGGTGATCTGAGGGGGGGCTGCGCTGATAAACAATCAGCGCAGACCCCCCCTGCCAGGAGAGCCGCCGATCGGCTCTCCTCTAATCGCGTCTGTCAGACGCGAGTGAGGAAGAGCCGATCAACGGCTCTTCCTATTGACAGCAAGATCAGCCGTGATTGGACACGGCTGATCACGTGGTAAAGAGCCTCCGGCGGAGGCTTTTTACCAAGATCAGTGTAGCGGTGTGTCAGACTGACACACCGCTCCACCGATCGCCGCGATGCGCGCCCCCGGGGGCGCGCTGCGGCATGTTATCCTGCTGGACGTCATATGACGTCCAGTCAGGATAACAGAACCACTTCCCGGACGTCAATCCGCTATAGGGCGGGCGGGAAGTGGTTAAGCATCATTAAAATCACTGCTCCCGAAAAAACGGCCGTTTTTAAAAGTTTTTTTTGCATTGATACATGTCCCCTGGGGTAGGACCCGGGTGCCCAAACCCTTTTTAGGACAATACCATGCAAATTAGCCTTTAAAATGAGCACTTTTGATTTCGAACGTTCGAGTCCCATAGACGTCAATGGGGTTCTAACGTTCGTGTGAACTTTCGGTCCGTTCGCAGGTTCTGGTGCGAACCGAACCGGGGGGGGTGTTCATCTCATCCCTAGTCTGCATGACTGTTGGAAGCCTCTTTTAAAGATGATGCACAAGAAGGCCCACAAATATTTAGCTGAAGACAAGCAGAAGGACATGGATTACTGGAACCATGTTCTGTGGTTTGATGAGACCAAGATAAACTTATTTGGTTCAGATGGTGTCAAGCATGTGTGGCGGCAACCAGGTGAGGAGTACAAAGACAAGTATAATGGAGGGAGTGTCATGGTCTGGGGCTGCATGAGTGCTGTCGGCACCGGGAGCTACAGTTCATTAAGGGAACCATGAATGCCAACATGTACTGTGACATATGGAAGCAGAGCATTATCCCCTCTCTTCGGAGACTGGGCCACAGGGCAGTAGTCCAACATGATAACGACCCTAAACACACCTCCAAGGCTTCCTAAAGAAGCTGAGGGTAAAAGTGATGGACTGGCCAAGCATGTCTCAAGACCTAAACCCTATTGAGCATCTGTGGGGCATCCTCAAATGGAAGGTGGAGAGCGCAAGGTCTCTAACATCCACCAGCTTTGTGATTTCGTCATGGAGGAGTGGAAGAGAGGACTTCAGTGGCAACCTGTGAAGCTCTGGTGAACTCCATGCCCAAGAGGGTTAAGGCATTGCTGGAAAATAATGGTGGCCACACAAAATATTGACACTTTGGGCCCAATTTGGACATTTTATCTTAGGGGTGTACTCACTTTTGTTACCAGCGGTTTAGACATTAATGGTTATGTTAAGTTATTTTGAGGGGACAGCAAATGTACACTGTTATACAAGCTGTACACTCACTACTTTACATTGTAGCAAAGTGTCATTTCTTCAGTGTTGTCACATGAAAAGATATAATAAAATATTTTTAAAAATATGAGGGGTGTACTCATTTTTGTGAGATACTGTAACTATATATACACACAGTATACATATACAGTGGGGATGGAAAGTATTCAGACCCCCTTAAATGTTTCACTCTTTCTTATATTGCAGCCATTTGCTAAAATCATTTAAGTTCATTTTTTTTTCCTCATTAATGTACACACAGCACCCCCTATTGACAGAAAAACACAGAATTGTTGACATTTTTGCAGACTTATTAAAAAAGAAAAACTGAAATATCACATGGTCCTAAGTATTCAGACCCTTTGCTCAGTATTTAGTAAAAGCACCCTTTAGATCTAATACAGCCATGAGTTTTTTTGGGAAAGATGCAACAAGTTTTTCACACCTGGATTTGGGGATCTTCTGCCATTCCTCCTTGCAGATCCTCTCCAGTTCTGTCAGGCTGGATGGTAAACGTTGGTGAACAGCCATTTTTAGGTCTCTCCAGAGATGCTCAATTGGGTTTAAGTCAGGGCTCTGGCTGGGCCATTCAAGAACAGTCACGGAGTTGTTGTGAAGCCACTCCTTCGTTATTTTAGCTGTGTGCTTAGGGGTATTGTCTTGTTGGAAGGTAAACCTTTGGCCCAGTCTGAGGTCCTGAGCACTTTGGAGAAGGTTTTCTTCCAGAATATCCCTGTACTTGGCCGCATTCATCTTTCCCTCGATTGCAACCAGTCATCCTGTCCCTGCAGCTGAAAAACACCCCCACAGCATGATGCTGCCAACACCATGCTTCACTGTTGGGACTGTATTGGACAGGTGATGAGCAGTGACTGGTTTTCTCCACACATACCGCTTAGAATTAAGGCCAAAAAGTTCTATCTTGGTCTCATCAGACCAGAGAATCTTATTTCTCACCATCTTGGAGTCCTTCAGGTGTTTTTTAGCAAACTCCATGCAGGCTTTCATGTGTCTTGCACTGAGGAGAGGCTTCTGTCGGGCCACTCTGCCATAAAGCCCCGACTGGTGGAGGGCTGCAGTGATGGTTGACTATCTACAACTTTCTCCCATCTCTTGACTGCATCTCTGGAGCTCAGCCACAGTGATCTTTGGGTTCTTCTTTACCTCTCTCACCAAGGCTCTTCTCCCCCGATAGTTCAGTTTGGCCAGACGGCCAGCTCTAGGAAGGGTTCTGGTTGTCCCAAACGTCTTCCATTTAAGGATTATGGAGGCCACTGTGCTCCTGGGAACCTTAAGTGCAGCAGAATTTTTTTTTGTAACCTTGGCCAGATCTGTGCCTTGCCACAATTCTGTCTCTGAGTTTTTCAGGCAGTTCCTTTGACCTCATGATTCTCGTTTGCTCTGACATGCACTGTGATCTGTAAGGTCTTATATAGACAGGTGGGTGGCTTTCCTAAACAAGTCCAATCAGTATAATCAAACACAGCTGGACTCAAATGAAGGTGTAGAACCATCTCAAGGATGATCAGAAGAAATGGACAGCACCTGAGTTAAATATATGAGTGTCACAGCAAAGGGTCTGAATACTTAGGACCATGTGATATTTCAGTTTTTCTTTTTTAATAAATCTGCAAAAATGTCAACAATTCTGTGTTTTTCTGTCAATATGGGGTGCTGTGTGTACATTAATGAGGAAAAAAAATGAACTTAAATTATTTTAGCAAATGGCTGCAATATAACAAAGAGTGAAAAATTTAAGGGGGTCTGAATACTTTCCATCCCCACTGTGTGTATATGTATATATATATATATATATATATATATATATATTAAACTTTTTAATTTGCAAATTCGCAAGGGATTATAAACTACAGATTTGTCTGGTTAGGTATTTCAAAGGGTACATTGCATATTTAAGGATAATAAGAATGTGATTTGATCATACAAGAATTTTTTTTTTATGGTAATTAGACTCAAGGGGGTGAAAGTGTGAGAGGGTGACTTGTTTACCTGGTAAACACTATAGTGACTTTAATTGCTATTTACAGTAGTAAACTGTATATGAAGGGAAGTTTAGCTGTAAGGTTAGATTAATTTATTCATTACTTATTCTTCACGATTAGGAAAGCACAAGTCTAGAATAAAGTATACATTATTGCATGCATGGAAGCTACCTACATATTATAGATTGGACATATTATTCTGGATGGTGTAGTGTCTCTATGCTTCCTATGACATGAAGGACGAATGGCTCTTTGAAGGCTGCTGTGCATTGTACTATTTACAATTACTCTGCTGGATTTTGTCATCTGTTGCAAGTACCTTGTGAACTGTTACAGAATATGGAATCTAATAAATGCATCTCTCTGGAACCACTGAACTCGTTGCTGCGGAGATTCGTTTTATAATAATTAAAACTCATCCCTCTATATATGACAACATTAAATACTACCAAAAAAAAATAATCAAATTACATGGGGCATATGATGCACACACCCCCAACTAGCGCTTTCCCCGTTGCCCTCACTGACAATTCATGCTGACTAAACAGAGTAGCCAACTGTAGCTGCTAGACATGTGCACACTGAAATATTTTGTTTCGGAATTTCGTTTTCGTCCAAAAAAATACATTTATTTAGTTACTCCCGAAATTCGTTTTTATTTATTTCGGTTTTCGTTAAAAATTGCATTCGTCCAAAAATCCTAATTAAGGTCGAATCTGTCATTGAATGCTTATGGTGTCTGTCGAATGTTCAAAGAAGATTCGACGGAGCAGCTAAACTGTGCGACGCCGTATAGTTTACCTGCTCCGTCGAATCTTCTTAGAACTTTCAACAGACACCATAAGCCAAAGTACGTGTGTACTTCGTTCTAGCTATTTTACTGCTCCTCCTCTTTGGTTACAATCAGCCAATAACATTCATCATCATCAATATTTTTATCTATCTTTCCTCCCCTACGTCGAATCTTTCATCCCCTACGTCGAATCTTTCCTCCCTTACGTCGAATCTTTTCTCTCTACGTCGAATCTTTTCTCTCTATGTAGAATAATCTTGGACTAATAGAGCTAAGGTTAGGCACATTCGACCACAGGTTTGATGGACAGATTTTTATTGTCATCATCACGTCAAATCTCCTATCTATATCGAACTGTTGTAGCAACGAAAACGAGAATAAAGCATTTGTTTATGTCGGATCTTTCGTTTTTCGGATTCTGCACTTTCGTTATCGTTTGTTAAAACGATAACGAAAATACCTGAAATTCGGACGAAAATGCATTCGGACAAAAACGAATGCACATGTCTAGTAGCTGCTGCTATCAAGAACTGAGCCTTTGAATAGTGTTTGTAAACACCATTCAGAAGTGTGATTTGGAGATTTTTAAAACCATTAGGCCCCTTTTACATGTACGGATCCGTTTTCAGACATACGCCTGCTCAGCAGGGATCAATCCGTTGATCCCCACTGAGCCGGCGGATGACAAGTCCGTCTCTGCACACTGTGCAGAAACTGACCTGTCAGACCTCCGCTCTCCTCTATGGAGGGATTGGATGAAAACGTACCGCCTGTCCGTTTTCATCCGATCCGATCTGCCAGACAGATGGAAAATAGGTTTTTCATCTGCCTGGATTTAGCAGAGCGGATCGGATCAGGGTGGATCGGATGTCAGCGGACATGTCACCGCTGACATCCGTCGCTCCATAGAGATGCATGGAGCGAACGTTCAGGTCCGCCTGAAAAAACTGACAGGCGGATCTGAATGGTCCGCACATGTGAAAGGGCCCTAGATTTTTTAACTTTCTTTTTCCATATTTATTTGTTGTTTTAATTTTTTTAGTGTTGCCTTAAAAATTATGCATTTCTTTTTTATTTTCTTTTTTTTTTTTTTATTTCATTTTGAATAACTTTGCAATGCTTTGTACCAGAAATATAGTTTTAGTGTTTATATACGGGACGAATTATAGAATGAAATTTATATTTTAATTAAAGTAATATTAACTTTTGTTTTGTAACTAATTCTGGTCAAAGCAAAAATTTGCATTTTAATTATTTTTTAGATCTTTGTCTATAGATTGCATAGAAGATGAAATCACAAAGTAAAAACAAAAAGGACAGGCGCATGGGATCCAATTATCACACTGTGTAATTTTAATAAAAAACAATAGCGCACTCACTGTTAAATAGCTTATATCTGGCATATATGGGTACAGGAACAAAAGTGCACTAAAATCCAGCTGTGATGTAGATGACAGGGAGACCTCGGAACAGGTCAGCGGAATGCCACTCACACTGCTCTCAGCTGCCATCTGCTCTCCCAGATAGAACGTGGATTGGGTGTAGGGCATGGCAATGAATGTTAAGGCAATTTCCACTTTGTCAAGCCTATCCCTGGTCATAACTGAAAGCTTAAATACTAAAGGAAAAAAGGGGGGAACAGGCCTCTACCTCACCGACATCCTAATTTGACAGTTAGACAGCCTGTAGCAAGTGTCCACAATCTAGTGATTATAATATATTTAAACCTCATTTAGGTAAAACATTCAATTATCTTTCCACTAATTATCCAAAACCCTTTAGATTATTTAAAGACTTGAATACATTTATAAGAATATTAACAATAAAAAGGTATTAAATATAAACAGCAGTGTTCACGTGCCGCGCAACAAGGTACCAAACAGACACAATAAAAAGGTATTATAATATTCAGTCTCTTTCAAAGTGCATAACAGTCCAAGCTACTAACATCCAAATAGCTATAATGACAGCGAGCTCATTTCCCCAATACCTTTAGATGAGGGTGATAGCCAAAGCCTCCAAATTATGGAGGAACTTTTAAAAAATAAGCAGGCTTCACAATTTTTAAACATTTTATATGTCTCATGTGAAAAGCTATTTTACTGAGACACTCTATGAGATGACCTATGCAGAATTACTAAGGTTATGTGACATCATTAATTCCCCCAAGTCATATAACACACATAATGTAAATAAAGGGGAGAAAGAAGCTTTTAGAACATTGACTTCAAACACTGATCTAATCATAAAACAAGCAAAAGAGGATGCATTGTACTTCAGGACAAATCTGCCTGCATGTTGGAAACAAGATGTCTCCTCCCAGATACATCCACCTATCTTAAAGCGGAGCTCAATCCAAAAGGAGAAGCTCTGCTTATGGGCCTCCCCCCGGCACCATTTGGGGGGAGGGAGGAGTGGGTACCTGGTTTTGACAGGTACCTGCTCCCACTTCCAGCTGAGTTTGCCGTGGTGAACTTAGTGAGAAGTTTGACCCCCCCTCCTCCTTCCCCCACAGCTGGCCCATTTACAGAGTGCAGCACAATTTACGCATGTGCAGTAAGGAACCAGCTGTAAAGTGACAAGGCTTCACTGCTGGTTTCTCTTAGTGCAGAAGGCGGCGGAAGCACCCGATAGCCGATTGAAAAATCGGCTCGGATAACGACACTGCTGGACAGGTAAGTGTCCTAATATTAAATGTCAGCAGCTACAGTATTTTTAGCTGCTGACTTTTAATTTTTTTATGCAGGAGCCTGGAGCTCCTCTTTAAATGAACTAAAGATCCAACGAAGGAATACCAAGTAGAGATAAAGATTTTAGTGGACAGAGCCATTAAAAATGGTATAATTCATAAAGGGGTAATTACTTATACAGAGAATTGACCAAAACACTCTATTTTTTTTTTACCATATCCCAAAATTTCATAAAGATCCCAATAACCTACCAGGTAGGTCAATTGTAGCCAGTATATTGATCACTTTCTACAGCCTCTAGTACAGTCATTGCCGATTTTAACATGTTCTGCTTCTCATGATCCTGAAGTACAATGCATCCTCTTTTGCTTGTTTTATGATTAGATCAGTGTTTGAAGTCAATGTTCTAAAAGCTTCTTTCTCCCCTTTATTTACATTATGTGTGTTATATGACTTGGGGGAATTAATGATGTCACATAACTTTACTTCCTGAGCTTCCCCCCAAGTTATATGACTTGGGGGAATTAATGATGTCACATAACCTCACTTCCTGAGCTCAGCATCAGGTAAGGTGGGATGTGGGCTGATGGTAAGAAATCAACTCCTTCAGCCATCCTACATTAGGGATTCCTTGCATCTACTACAGGCTCTAGAACACTACACCTGGGAGAGAAGATACATTTGGTTTTCTGATCCGGAGTCGGTATTAAACTATACCCAAGCCCAATTAGCTCTAGATGATACACGTTTGTTTAGAATAATTACTTTGTATTTGACAATGAATATTACCTTCAAAATCGAAGAACAGCAATATGCACGAGTTTCATGCGCAACTATGCAAATTTGACTATGGGACACAATTATGTGAACAATTATACATTTGGAACCATAACCCCTTTGCAACTAAAAGAGGTGATAAATCAATGATGTTATCGTTATTTGGGACAGCCCTAGTTCATCTTTGGAATAATTTTTTAATCATTGTAACATCACTATGGGTCTGTCATTTACCTAATTACATGATGCTATGACGCTGGTATTTTTGGACCTAGAACTAAGTCACGCTGGTTAATAATTCCAAAAATAATTTCAGAACATCTGCTGGAAATTTATATCTCCATGCTGGTAAGCTGCAATATAATAAATGTTTACTTTTGGGTTTATTACCACTTTAGCTGTCCTTCATCTATTTTAAAAGATGCTGCATGCAATAAATACACAGGTCAGGAATACCATTGGTGGTGTTCTTAACCACGGTCAATGCGTGTTCTGTTTCAATTGCCAATTTATGCATTGACATACCTCCATAGACACAATCTGTTTAACAGTATGGTCACTTGGCACAATTCATAGGCAGCTTAACTCTTTAATAGCACAGAAGTTGAATCCATAGTTTTACTTCAATAAGTAGAGACAGAGGATGTTTTTTCAGTCTTTTGAAATGTATGAAGCCCAATGTAGGGAATTCATAAAGAGCGTCTTAGATACCATTTAGAATTCCATTGGTCGCCACATGGGGTAATGACATCACCAGTATCCCCAGCCCATTTGTTTATGTTTAGCTTTTAGCCAGGAATCTCCCAGCCAACAGCAGAGGGGGGCCAGGGATACAGTATTGTAAGTGAAGCTGTCACACACAGTACATTACATTTTCCCAGCACAGGCATGCTCTGAGTAGTGAGGTACCTTTGTACACCAGTTGTTCTTAATTTCTGCCAGTTTCTTAGTCAGCAAAGTGGCAGCATTTAGTTCAGAATAAGTTGCTGTCATAGTGATAGGTTTCTTAAAGTGGTTGTAGTTAGAATTAACAGAATTAGTCATGTATCCCAGTAATTTTACCAAAACTGGTGCAAAACCTTGCCTGAATTAGGCATCAAGTACTTCTAAAGGAAATTACCACCATAAATGTGTCGTAAAGGCTTTTTTGAATCCCCTCTATGACTTTCCTAATCCCTGTCTCTGACTAACACTGACTGAGGAAACATGGAAGAAACAGGACAGGTCTAGCTAGGACAGAACTAACTAGCACTAAACAGAAGGGAAGGACATAGAGAGATACCAATCGCACAAGTAAACAAGTCGTAGTGGCCCTAAACCTCCACTAGAGGTCGGCTTATATTGAAACAATAGTAACCTGATACAGTTCATTACAACAGAAAAAGTGTATATATAGGTGGGACAGAACAATGTGAATATCGAATACACTGTATGATTACTGTACAGTTCCATATGTGTGTTCATAGCATGGTGACATATTTAGCTTTTTACTGACTTGTCTTTTTTCTGTGACTATTACTATTCTCTGTAACACATTTTCTGTATTTTGTGCATTTATAATCTCTGGTGTCCTGAAATTTACATCAGGAAACACAGTAAGTAGATTATAAGAAAACTTGGATAAATACGCTAGAAGAGGTGTTGTTTAAAGTACAAAGACTTCAAGGATAAAGCTTAGAATATAAGTCATTCACAGAACTGTTTTGATAAAGTCTATTAAGTTATTAGAAATATAAACATGAAGTGTTCCATAAAGCATGGTCATTGTTATTCCATAAATGGTGACAACATTTGGCATTAATTATATGTTTAGATAAGAGTCATACTTATCTTATACCTTTCGGCCTATGATAATGCCACTATTTTATAAATGCTGGTAATTTTATTAATAAATAAATTCAAGCTAAATTAAAGTAATTCTTTCTTCTTCCAAAGCTCGTAACCATAGCAGTGTCTTATCCATTCTTTAAGCTTTTTCAAACACACTCCTTTGCCCCAAATGCACAGCCTAAGCAGTCTAAACAGAACTGGTACTGATATGCAAATGTTGACTTTTTGTCAAAAGTCAACAGCTAACCTCTCATATCTCTTACCACCCCTCAGTTTTGCCATATACACAGATAAGTGGTGCATGATTATCACAGGAAGAGTTATCTTGGCCATTTGGGATGTAATTAACAAACTTGCTTTGCCTTCTCTTTTTTTCAGTTCAAGGGACGCAATGGCGGAGCCCAGTGGGAGATTAACTAGGTCTCTAAGTACAATCTAGAGTAGCGTTTTTGTTTGCTAATTATGCAAACACAAGTCGTTTGTGAGCTTTAGAAGTTTATTTTTGGCAGCAGTTTCTGTAAGGATAGTAAAAAAAAAAAAAGGATTATTTATTAATTATTATGTTTTTAAAAGCTTTATGCTTCAAAGTTACATGTCATACAGTATGTCATCCAAGCAAAAAAAAAAAAAAAACACAAATGATTGTTATTTTGTTTTTATGAAGGGTGACTCTGTCTTTTTAAAAAAAGACTGTTGGCAGGTATAAAATACAGGAATCTAGAGGACTGAAAAAAGATGATTTGTGGCCATACCTCCCAACCATCCCAGATTCCACGAGGCTGTCTTGGAATTAAAACATAGATTCCAGCATGAAAAAAGGAAAGTTTTGGACGGGACTTTAAATGAGGCATATCAAGGAGTTGATGGTGGTTGTTTGTTAGAAGATAAATGAGATTTTTAAAAAAAGACAATATCAAATTGGTAGTCCATAGTAATAAAAATATCAATATGCAATAACATAAACTGAATAGTGTAATCACAAGGGATTTACATAGTAGTATTCATATAAAAATATTTAATATGATTAAACACTGGACATGATACAGTTGGTATGAAAAAAATCAGATAATATACATAATTGGTACAATTGATACAGAAGTCAGTACATGAAACAATTAGGAATATAACAGGTTTGTTGGAGCATCCATAAGTTGGTAACTCAATGCGTTTCTTGGCTTTCAACCAATCATCAGGAGTCAGATGCATAGAAAACTAAAAAATGACAATGTAACATCTATTAGGATAGATTCCAGCATCTCATGGATTCAGGCTGTGTCCCTGAGCCCAGCGCTGGAACTCTTTCTCCAGTATGCAGTTCAAGTCTATGTACTCACTGCTGGGAGGAATGATTTCCTGCCTGACACTATGTGCAAAGTTCCTACAGTGATGTCAGAGTACACGGAGCACAGCCAGCAGTGCAGGATAAAGATCTCAAGTTCAGGCAAGTATACATTGAGCACTCATTATTATAGATGATAATTTTTGCAAGTACCACTGACCAGCAATTATTAGTATTGTTAAAGGATACTGACCACCAATTATCTAGAGAGGGTGTCCAGCAAACAAAGGAAAATGATAATACTAGGAGAAGGTGTGTTCAAACTAAGCGGGAAAACACTTACTGAGAATTGTGCATTGTGATACAGTCCAAAGAGAAGTACCATGGAGAAATATGTAGACAATTGGAAGATGAAAATACATATCAAAGACTAATTGGAACCCCACAACCCAATACAAGAAAGAACTTGAAAAAGTTGTACATTTGGGGTTAAAGAGGACGTAAACTGTGCTATTTTTTTTATATACCTGCAAAGTAAAGGCATAACGTGCTAGTATGCATCATGTACTAGCACATTAGGTGACACTTAGCTGCAAACAAAGCCCTTGTCTTCCCTGCTTGAGGCTGCATCCATCTTCACCTGTCTTCCTTCCGGGCCCGTCATTATACTGTGGCAGGTCGGCACGATCCCGTGAGCCGCTGTAGCTGTACGTCGGCTCCTTTAAATGCACGCCCGTTGCACTGCAGGGCACGAGAGGCAGAACAGGGACATGTGTGTTTAAACACACAAATCCCTGTTCTGTGAGGAGAAGAGAGGCAGATTGTGAGTTTCTAATAGCTAGGAACCACGATCTGTCATCTCCTATAGTCAGCCCCCTCCCCCCAACAGTTAGAACACACACTAGGGAACACAGTAAACCCCTTGATTTTTTTTTCATTACCAAAAATATAAAGAATAATACATATTGGCCTAAACTGAGGGAAAAATGTGCTTGGGGATATTTATTATAGCAAAAAGTATGGTGTATAGTGTATTTTTCAAAATTGTCGCTCTTTTTTTGTTTATAGCGCAAACAATAAAAAACGCAGAGATGATCAAATACCACCAAAAGAAAGCACTATTTGTGGGAAAAAACAACGTCAATTTTGTTTGGCTACAGTGTTGAATAACTGCGCAATTGTCAGTTAAAGCGACGCAGTGCAGTACCGCAAAAAATGGCCTGGTCATTGAGCAGCCAAATCTTCCAGGGCTGAAGTGGTTAAAGGCCATTTTTTTCTTTTTAATGATTTTTACATTAAGGTTTAGCCACCCAGGTTTAACCTTCACTCTTCTATATTTACAGTATTACCCTTTGGAATGCACTGTGTGATACCTAATATGCTCCCAAAGCATTCCCATTTTTCTCCCATGTTCAATGTTTCCAGGATTTGGTCCCAACTGATGTTATATAGTAATGATCGCAGTTCAGAAAAATTAGCTTGTTGTAAATATAGTGTTCTTGTGCTACCCGCGTGCCTCCCTTTTCGCATTGCGTTAAATGTGATCATCAGTCGCTAGATCCCAAGTTGTCCCGTATTTCCAAATCTGAGATCAGACTTGGATCATTCTTAAATAATAAATCTAGCAGTGCATTCTTCCTAGTTGGGTAATCTACCAATTGGGACATGAAGTTGTCCCATAAGACATTCATGAAATGACGGGCCTTTAATGAGTGAGCTGTCCCCTCTGCCCATATTGGGATAATTGAAGTCCCCCATTATGATGACATTTCCCTGTCTCGCTGCCGTTTCCAACTGTGATAGTATTCCCAGCTCTTCCTTCTCCTTTAGGTTGGGGGGCCTATAACATACCCCTACTATTAATTTCCCACTGACTTCTTCTCTGTGAAGTTCTACCCATACTGATTCCACCTCCCCACTCATCCCATTCACATTGTCACTCCTCTCTGCCACCCTTACACCATTATTTACATATAGACACACCCCTCCCCCTCTTCTACCTTCCCTGTCTTTCTGATACAAGGAATACCCCTGGATATTTGCCAGCCAATCATGTGAGCTGTCAAACCAAGTTTCAGTTATTCCCACAAAGTCACACAATTACTTCAGAGGCTAAAAGTTTGTGAGAAAATTATACCCCTATCCTGGGACATCAGTAATGAGAAAGTTATTTTCTTAGATCTGGAATTATTAGTAGAAAGAAAGAAATTGGTAACGAAAACCCACTTTAAAAAGGTTGATAGAAACAGTTACCTACCTGTGGACAGCTGTCACCATAATCTGAGGCTTTACAATATAACTAAAGACCAAAATGTCTGAACAAGAGGGCTCCCACACTACGAGACAGGACAGCTACAAATACAGGGAAGTCGTACCAAATCAAGGATTTAATTAGCTGCAACACAGAGGGATTAGTATACATTCTAGAATGTACATGTAAATTACATTACAGTATGTGGGTAGAACCAAGAGACCCCTTAAAACTAGGATTAAGGAATATATACAAAATATAAAAAAGGGGTACACCAAACATTTTGCTCAGGTACACAATAATGGTCCATCCTTTCTGAGATTCTGGGGCATAGATAAATATAAGAAACATTAGCGAGGCAGCCATAAACTGAGCCAACTAGAATTAAAATGGATTACAGCTACATACAGTAATGCCCCATTGCCCTAATGTTGAGTTCAATTTAAATTGTTTTATAACTGATTATTAATAGTAGTAACTTGCCACTCCTTTATATCTATTCCCCCTCCCTCCTCCCTCTCCTCTTCTCCTCCTTAGTTCTTAACTAGGAATATTAGTGGATCTAATATATACTTGTATTCATTTACCTGGTATAATCCAATCGTGGTTTTTGATCATTTTAAGAATCCAGTGAATGTATTCATATATATTAATTATTTATGTAATGGTATAATCTACAGCTGCTTGTTTTTTATTTTTTTATTATTTTTAATATGATATTGACTTTTTATACAATTAGGCCATAAGGCGAACGAGGAAAAAAATAATTTTCGTTCCCACACTTGGGCACTACTTTTTAAATGCATTTTGGCATAGACAACACCCCTATGGACTTTGTTAAAAGTTCTCCACAAAATATCCTGCAGTTTTTTTTGTCAAGATCCATAAATGTATGTAATTGTAAACCAACAAAACAAAAATCTTATGGTGCTGGTTTTGCTTGTAACTTTATTTCTATTCATTTTAGCAACAAAAAATATCTCTCAAACTGACATTTACACATGTCCGTAACATTTGAGACAGGTATTGGTGCATTTGTATACTCCTGGGTAAATGTAGACCATTAACTATGGCAAAGTTGTAGAAAATACGCTTCCACTTTGCAGATTTGCACCAAGCAAATTTAAACATACACATTGTAAATGTATCAAAACTGAGATATTGTATTCATTAAAATTTTCAGTAGGCACTGTGTAATCAAAGAAAGTTAAAAAAGCAGCACGCTTTGCCACAAGTTGGCTGAAATTACTCAAAATGCAACTCCATCCCCCTTAACCACTTGCCATCCGGGCACATTCTGGCACTCCGATCCTACATGTAAAAATCATCATTTTTGTGCAAGAAAATAACTCAGAACCCCAAAAATGATATTTTTGTTTAGCAGAGACTCTAGGGAATAAAATGGCTGTCATTGCAACTTTTTATGTCACATGGTATTTGTGCAGCAATTTTTCAAACGCGTTTCTTTTGGGGAAAAAAAAAAAAGTTTAATAAATTTAGAAAAAAAACAAAGCACTAAAGTTAGCCCAATTTCTTTGTATAATGGGAAAGATGATAATACACCAAGTAAATAAATACCTAACATGTCATGCTTTAAAATTGCGCACACTCGTGGAATGGCGCCAAACTTCTGTACTTAAAAATTTCCTTGGCAATGATTTAAAAATATTTAAAGGTTACCTGTTTAGAGTTACAGAGGAGGTCTTGGGATTGAATTGTTGCTCTCATTCTAACATTTGCGGTGATACCTCACATGTGTGGATTGAATGCCGTTTACACATGTGGGTGCAATGTACGTATGCGTTTGCTTCTGTGAGCGAGCACGCGGGGACGGGGGCACTTTTTTTTTTTCAATCTCTTTTTTTTCATTTTTACACTTTCCCTTTACATTTTGTTTTAACCACTTCAGCCCCGGAAATCTGGCTGCTCAATGACCAGGACATTTTTTGCAATACGGCTCTGCGTCGCTTTAACTGACAACTGTGTGAAGCTGTACCCAAACAAAATTGACATTCTTTTTCCCCACAAATAGAGCTTTCTTTTGGTGGTATTTGATCATCTCTGCGGTTTTAATTTTTTGCGCTATAAACAAAAGAGAGCGACAATTTTGAAAAAAACACAATATTTTGTACGTTTTGCTATAATAAATATCCCCAATTTTTTTTTTAAAAAAGCTAATTTTTTCCTCAGTTTAGGCTGATATGTATTTTACATATTTTTGGTAATAAAAATCGCAATAAGCGTATATTGATTGGTTTGCGCAAAAGTTATAGTGTCTACAAAATAGGGAAAAGATTTATGGCATTTTTATTATTGTATTTTTTTTTTACTAGTAATGGTGATGATCAGCGATTTTTTTTACCAGGACTGCAACATTATGGCGGACAGATCGGACACTTTTGACACATTTTTGGGACCATTGACAATTATGCAGCGATCAGTGCTATAAAAATGCACTGATTACTGTGTAAATGTCACTGGCAGGGAAGTGGTTAACACTAGGGGGCGATCAAGGGGTTAACTGTGTTCCCTAGTGTGTTCTAACTGTAAGGGAGTGGGAGTGACTGGAGCAAATGACAGATTGTTGTTCCTAGCTAGTAGGTATCGGCCACGTGCCATCGGCACCTCCACAGTCCAGCGCGCGCACCTGCTATTCCGCTTAAAGGGACCAACGTACAGCTACGACGGTTCATGGGATTGTGCCAACCTGCCGCAGTATAACAACGGTAGCTGGTCAGCAAGCGGTTAATGATCATTTTTATTCCTATTACAAAGAATGTAAACATTCCTTGTAATAGGAATAGGGCATGACAGGTCCTTTTTATGGAGAGATCTGGCATTCATAAGACCCCAAATCTCTCCTCCAGGCTGGCAAGCCTGAGATCGAAAAAAAAAAAAACGAAACGATCCTGGCTTTCCAGCTGGGTACATGGCAGTATTTACAACTGCCAGGTCGGACATGACATCTTAATGTCACACCTGGGCCTCTGAGAGTCATAGAGACTGCCTGGGACCATCTGGTCACTGGTATTCTCTATGATGAACTTCCGCCTGTGGCGAATTCAGTCTCTGGTTTGGGGCGAGCCGGTAGAAGCACCGGAGGGCAGCGGGAGGGGGGGAAATCCCCTCCAGCCACCTGTAAGAACAATCAAGCAGCTGAACTACCGCTATGATTGTTCTTATGGTGCAGGGAATCTCTGGCTGAAAAGATCAATACTGGGATGATGCCTCTAGGTGCAGACATCATTCCGGTATAACCACTGAAATGGGAGGATGCCCATGTAACCAAAAAAACGAAAATCTTATGGTGCTGGTTTTGCTTGTAGTTTATTTCCATTCATTTTAGCAACACAAATTATCTCTCAAACTGACGTTTACACATGTGCGAACATTTGAGACAGGTATTGATGCATTTGTATACCCAAGAGTGAATGTAGATCATGAAATATGGCAAAGTTGTAGAAAATACGCTTAAACTTCACATATTGGCACCAAGCAAAATTAAACATACACATTGTAAATGTATCAAAACTGAGATGTTGTATTCATCAGAATTTTCAGTAGGCACTGTGTAATCAAAGAAAGTTAAAAAAGCAGCACACTTTGTCACAAGTTGGCTGAAATTGCTCAAAATGCAGCCCCATCCCTCTCAATGCCAAATAATGCCAAAAATGTACAATTCTACAAAAGATTCATTACGACTCAAAAATCACCCTAAAATATGAAACAGTGTCTTCACTCATCAGTCTCACCCCTATCACTGTCATCAGAGCCATCGTCCAATGTAGCTTTTTGCTCTTTTTCTTGGGAAACATCTGCACAATTTTTGCACCGACATAAATCAGTACAAAACAATCTTTCAGACATACAGGAACATCTTCCAGTCTCACATTTGCCTTGCTTGCAACTGCAGTGGACTACCTGCAACACACTTTCAGGGGCAGGATTTCTAGTCATCCAGGTCACTAGGCCTGGATTTACTCCCTTTGCCGCCCCAATGCCGGGTCTTTCAATGCCGCCCCCCACACACACCACCATTCAGGGCGTGGTTTACGTAAAATAGTGGGTGTGGCTTATATGGGCGTGGTTCTAATGGGGGTGTGGTTAGAGTCTGAGATTAATAAGAGGTGGAGAAAGAAAGGGGAAAAGAAGGAGGGAGGGAGAGAGAAAGAAGGAAAGAAGGAGGGAAGGAGAGAGAAGGAAGGAAAGAGGGATGGAGGGACAACAGGCCCAGATTCTACACCACAATAGAAATATGTGTATTCCAGAGTTTAACAAATCAGCAGATAAAGATACTCCAAACACCTGGGGTTAGCGCTTCAATCATCCCAGCACCATGGTTGTTATGGTGTCAGGATGATTGAAGCGCATTATTGCTATTATTACATTGTAATATAGAATGAAATCATTCAAATCACCATAATCCAGAATCAGCGGGACCCCTCAGCGTGTCACCTGCCACGTGCCATCAGGTGCCCCCAGCAGAGTCCGTCCTTACATCAGGTGCCCCCAGAAGCAGAGGCCCTCCTTACAGATCTGTGTCCCTGGCAGCGGAGTCCTCATTATATCTGGTGTCACCAGCAGCGGAGCCCCCCTTACATCTGGTGTCCCCCAGTGGAGAATCCCCCCTGACATTAGGTGTCCCCAGTGGAGAATCTCCCCTGACATCAGGTGTCCCCAGTGGAGAATCCCCCCTTACATCAGGTGTCCCCAGTGGAGAAGCCCCCCTTACATCAGGTGTCCCCAGTGGAGAAGCCCCCCCTTACATCCGGTGACCCCAGTGGAGAAGCCCCCCTTACATCAGATGTCCCCAGTGGAGAAGCCCCCCTTACATCAGGTGTCCCCAGTGGAGAAGCCCCATCAGGTGTCCCCAGTGGAGAAGCCCCCCTTACATCCGGTGTCCCCAGTGGAGAAGCCCCCCCTTACATCCGGTGTCCCCAGTGGAGAAGCCCCCCTTACATCCGGTGTCCCCAGTGGAGAAGCCCCCCCTTATATCAGGTGTCCCCAGTGGAGAAGCCTGACCTTACATCCGGTGTCCCCAGTGGAAAAGCCCCCCTCCCCCAGCAGCGGAGACTCTCTAACAGGCAGCATGGAACAATAGGCAGAGCCAGCCGAGTGGCTGCCAATAAAAATTGAGCTGGCCGGGAGGCTGCCCACCCCCTGCCCCGCCCCGCCCCGCGGCCTTTCCCACAACATGTTACAGACTGTCAGACGAGCAGCGGGGCGGGGGTGGGTGGCACCGCAGCTTAATTTCTATTGGCAGTCACAAGGCGTTCTGGTCTTCTGCAAAATGGCAGCCGGCAGAGGCACTGTCTCTGCCGGCTGCGGACCTCTAGTGGCAGCCGGCGGCGAAAAAATGGTAACATAAGGAGGGGGCGGCCGCGAAAGCCGAGAAGTCGCCGCAGGAGCGGCGCCGCCCCTGCACCACTGCCACCCGAGGCCTGGCCTCGGTGGCCTTGTGGGAAATCCGGCCCTGCAGGTCACTGTTAACTTCCCATCCTCGGGGTGCCATCCACTGCCAATATGTGACGGGGCACACATTATACCTTTCAGAGAATGTCTTGGTAGTTTGCACTTTTACAGTATTGGTAAAGGGCGTCACTTGTCGGAGGCATTGATAGTTCTGGCAAAGCTGTCGATGCCATGCAGCATGCATTGTATCGTGCATCGTTCACATTTTTCGCAGGTGACTGGCCATACAAGCGTCACACATATTTTCAAATTAGTCCAAAGGTAGACTGGCCCAGGTAAAACTGCTACCCAGATTTGTTAATGCAGTCAGGTATTCCTCTTTCTCGCAAGCAACAGAAAATGCCTTTCTTTTGTCTTTGCCATAAAAGGTGCTTGTAGAGTCACAACCTGAGAAGGCATGGATCAACAAAACAAGGATTATTGACTTAGCTAAAGTGTCGAGACTGAAAAATTGGGAGCAGGGACCCCAAATCCGAGCTCTCCAGGGGGGAGGTGCAAGCGGACTGTCTCGGTACAAGTAACAGGTGGTGAACAACAGGAATAATGAACAAGTATATAAAAACACAATTTTATTTATACAAACAGTCAAAGGGATATATAATACAAACTGTATATAAAACAATACACAGATGACATGGAATTTAAATTTCGACTAGTTTCGTGGGAAACCCGCTTCATCAGGAAATGTATCTGTGAGAAATACAATACAATAGGATGTAAATATTTTTCATAATAAAAGGGGGATGAAAGGGATAATACCAAAACATAAAAGGGGGGTTTTTATTTTGAAAGAGTAAAGGTGATTAGTAAACAGGTAAGGGGGGCTGCTTACCCATGCTGAAGTGCAAACAGAACTCAGGCTCAACCCGGCCTCCCGCGGCGACTGGGGAAGACACAATGAGGCCGCAAGGAGACGAACCTCTGCATGAATAAAAAATGGAGGAATGTGCATATAAGTATAACGAATACATATGTAACTAAGGTCCAAACAGTGGGAGTCAGTGGGCGAAACACCTGGAAGCAATAATAAAGGAAACCAAGGAAAAGTACAGAAGGGAACCAGTACCAAGGATCCTAGTTAAAAGGGTGAAGAAAGAGGGTGGTGTGACAAAAAGGATAAGAGGGGTGATGATACACATCAAGGGAAATCGTTCAGGGTAACCGAGCAGTAATTGGGTGGTAGCAATAAACTGGGTGACAAAAATGCACAGAAATTGCAAAATGCAAAGAAGATGTGACTGGATGGATGTGTGAGGAACAGCTGGGGAGGTGAGCAGAGAGAGGGGGGAGCCAGGGGAAGGCTCAAAGACCAAGATTCATGCAGGTGATAAAGGTAAATAATGAAAGTTAGAACAAAAGATCTACCTGTGCCAGGTAATATAAATTTGAATGAGAGGCGTTTGACACGTTTTTTCGGACGATCGATTTTCAATTTTTTTAGAATCGATGCTTTGTTGGTTTAGATTTATTGATGACTTGTTTGTAGTCTGGACTGGCCCATCATCTTTATTGAATCAATTTATCGTGGCTATCAATATTAACGCCATGAACCTACGTTTCACGGTCAGCTCAGATAACTTACATATCCCTTTTCTAGATCTAGTAATTGTCAAGAACCCTGATGGAACTTTGGGGACCAACCTATATCGCAAGCCTACAGCAGGCAACACTTTGTTGCACGCTACCAGTGCCCACCCCAAATCTCTCGTGCGCAGTATCCCCTACGCACAGTACTTGTGACTGCGCCGTAACTGCGCACGGGATGAAGACTTTTACACACAATCAGCCCTTTTACGTGAAAGGCTCCTTCTGAGGGGCTATTTGTGGACCAACCTTAGAAAAGCCTTTAACAAAGCTTGTAGCCGCACCAGAACTTCTTTACTGTATCCTGTTGCACGCAATACCAACACTAATACAGTCAAAATTGTTACTCAGTATTCAGCACATCACCAACAACTCAGACAAATTATTTCAAAACATTGGCACCTTCTCACTGACCATCATATACTTAAACATCATATACGAGAGACACCCGAACTGGTTTTCCAGAGAGCTAAATCTCTTAGAGAACGTTTAACCAGTAGTCACTACAAACCTGATTTCAGTGGCCTTTCCCAACCTTTCGGTACCTCTCCTTGTGGCCAATGTCCTTTTTGCCCCTGGATATTCTCTTGCTCCTCCATAAGGCTTCCTAACAGTGAGATGTTTACTCCTCACATTTCTGCCCAGTGCGGCACTTCTGGCATTGTTTATCTCATGCTCTGTACCTGTAAAGCATTTTATGTGGGAAAGACGATCAGGGAGTTCAGACAGAGAGTTGGTGATCATATATATTACTCCACCAACGGTAAACTTACCACTGTCGGGCGCCACATAGACCTATATCATAAATATGATCTTAAAGTTGTCAGATTTTTAGCCCTGGAAGTGGTACCCCCCGATGTCAGAGGGGGTGACCGTGATAAAATTTTACTACAAAAAGAAGCCCTATGGATAGAAAGACTTAATGCCACTATCCCACCAGGCTTGAATGAAGTTAATTCCTTCAAATCTTTCCTCAAGTCATGACCACTGACTCTCTGTCCCCTGTTCGCCTCCCTTTGTGTTATTTGTCAAAATTGCTCTTTTTTGTTCTTTTGCTTTTTGGCCACTCTGTTCATGTATCCTGCCTTGGTCTTTACAGGGGACCCTTATGGAAATTGCATTCATATGCACTTTACCTAGAGGCTTTTAACTGAGGATACACCCTCTTATTTATTAAATTTATTGTATAAATTGTTATCCTTGTTTGTATGTCTGTGGTGACATTGTCCTACTGACATACGCATATTTATTTGCATTTTCCTTTATTTTTACCTTGTTTGTATAAATGTATGCAATAATTCTTTATATTTGCTAGGCCCTTGTCTCATTTCTGGGGTGCACTCAGAGATATATGGCTACCCTCGACCCCATTTCTTCCGCGGCGACTGGTAGGGTCCCTGGTGGCTAGTTGGGCTCCACAATTCCTCTTCCTTCTTTCCCCTCCCCCCCTCTCTCCCCCTTCCTCACCCCTTCCTCCTTTTCCCCCTGTGGGACCCGACCTCCCACTTGCACCTGCCTCTCATTTAGTCCCTATTGGACTCTAGTCGGCTACTGCTCATGCGCATGGGCGATTCTCCTGCACGCGCGCATTGCTATGGCTTCACTGGGAGTTTTTCAGTGGCTCGCACACGCTGTACGGGCACTGTATCCTCCTGGTCCCTCGAGATGCTGTGCGCAGGTGCGTGCGCGATTACATCGTGCGCGCTCCCTGCGGGACCCTTGACCCCGTGAAGCCTCTCCACGCCGAGGTCAGCATTGTTGTGATGTTGCGGGATTGGAAGGCATATGTACTGCGGTCTTATCCCGCAGTCTTCACAGGCCAGCGTGGGATCCGGACTTATCTTTGACCAGCTCCACTGATAGTAAGTCTTTCACCTCACCCATGTGTAACTTGCCCGCTGCATTCACTTCATTTGAGATGCGGTGGGTTTCAGTTTGGACCTTATACCCTCTTTATATATTTCATTTTTTAGATCTTGACCCGGTTTATCAAATACTGGATACCTAACAGGCATATTGCCTGTACCCCAGTTTGCATCTACCGGTTCCTTTGGATTACTATCCACTTGCTGGTCAATCTATGTAACTCTACATCCGGACCCTCTCATTCATATTTATATTACCTGGCACAGGTAGATCTTTTGTTCTAACTTTCATTACTTACCTTTATCACCTGCATGAATCTTGGTCTTTGAGCCTTCCCCTGGCTCCCCCTCTCTCTGCTCACCTCCCCAGCTGCTCCTCACACATCCATCCAGTCACATCTTCTTTGCATTTTGCAATTTCTGTGCATTTTTGTCACCCAGTTTATTGCTACCACCCAATTACTGCTCGGTTACCCTGAACGATCTCCCTTGATGTGTATCATCACCCCTCTTATCCTTTTTGTCACACCACCCTCTTTCGTCACCCTTTTAACTAGGATCCTTGGTACTGGTTCCCTTCTGTACTTTTCCTTGGTTTCCTTTATTATTGCTTCCAGGTGTTTCGCCCACTCACTCCCACTGTTTGGACCTTAGTTACATATGTATTCGTTTTACTTATATGCACATTCCTCCATTCTTTATTCATGCAGAGGTTCGTCACTTGCGGCCTCATTGTGTCTTCCCCAGTCGCCGCGGGAGACCGGCGGTTGAGCCTGAGTTCTGTTTGCACTTCAGCATGGGTAAGCAGCCCCCCTTACCTGTTTACTAATCACCTTTACTCTTTCAAAATAAAAACCCCCCTTTTAGGTTTTGGTATTATCCCTTTCATCCCCCTTTTATTATGAAAAATATTTACATCCTATTGTATTGTATTTCTCACAGATACATTTCCTGATGAAGCGGGTTTCCCACGAAACTAGCCGAAATTGAAATTCCATGTCATCTGTGCATTGTTTTATATACAGTTTGTATTATATATCCCTTTGACTGTTTGTATAAATAAAATTGTGTTTTTATATACTTGTTCATTATTCCTGTTGTTCACCACCTGTTACTTGTACTGAGATAGTCCGCTTGCACCTCCCCCGGAGAGCTCGGATTTGGGGTCCCTGCTCCCGATGTTTCAGTCTCAATTACATTCAGATGATGGTACTTTTGTATATTATATTTCTTTTGCCATGTGAGGCCAGTTAATACCTTAGCTAAAGTGTCATCAGCTTTTGGCACCAGTGTGTGTGTTTGGCACTTATTGGGATCCATGCCTTCTCAGGTTGTGACTCTACAAGCACCTTTTATGGCATGTGATATACCTATTTCAATGTGCTTAATTCTGTTAGTCCTGATGAAGTGGATGATCCACGAAACACGTTGACCTTCTCAGAAGATCTAATGCACTTGTCTTTGTAATGTATTATATCGATAGCAACATGTGTTTTTATACTGTGCAAAATAAAAGATAATACATTTTTTTGGACACATTGTATGTTATCAGTAAAAGAATTTGTCCTGTATGGTAGATGTGCACACAAGGGTATATTTAAAGTCCCACTACCTATTTCTTCCTTTTGCTAGCATTCTCAGTAGGAGGTCAGTAATGGCAGAATTTTTGCAGTTCATTCCTTTAATAAAAGCTAATATTCTTTTAAATTCATATTTAATGTATACATGATGCTGTTTTATTGTTCATTGTATCTGCTTATGTGGAGCTCATCTGTGACACATAAACTATTGAAAAGGAGATTGAAAAGGAATGCTTTAACATTTAAAACATCTGGATTAACTTGAAGAATAAAGAATTTAAAGCTATTTTTGAGTCCACTGATGTTACTGTTTATACAAACCGGTTCTCATCAGGTATCAGTGGGGATCTATCAGGAATAATTGTGTACTCCATATGTATAATGACTCATTGTACATCAAAGGCTATAGACTGTTTAAATGCGCAGGTTTGTTTTTCTTTACTAAAATATATTACCTCACTAGTACAACTTCATTATGCAACTTTCTGACATATTTCTGTACAGTCTTTATGTTATGACATTGTATACAGTATTAAATAGCAAGCTCACTCCATAAGTGCAAAGTTTAATAATAATGCGCACAGAGCAATAACCTGAAGAAACCAACCTGAAACTGTGGCTACAGCGGTCAAAATGTATATGATTGCCATGGGCTCCTGCAGTTTGAACTCCTCACCCAGATATTGAATAAGAAATTTCCTCTTGTGCATAAATCTGTATCCAGCATTCACAGTTCAGTGGAGTTAGAATACATTCCTGTGTGCTGTAAAAGGTCACCCTGTTCACTAAAAGTGGGTGTAAACCCTGACACTGAAACCCTCCTGCCTATTAATATATATAAATATATACAGTATATATACAGTACTGTGCAAAATTTTAGGAAGGTGTGAAGAAATGCTGTAAAGTAAGAATGCTTTCAAAATTATATATTTAATAGTTTTTTTATCAATTTACAAAATGCAAAGTGAGCGACCAGAAGAAAAATCTAAATTAATCAAACTGGCATCATTGCACCCTTTTTACACTTGCACAAAGTCAGGGATTTTGTAGGACTAGAGTCAAATGTATGGTTAAGGTGATTGTAAGGGTTTCTAAAAAAAAAAAAAAAAAAAAACAAACAAACATATCATACTTGCCTCCACTGTGCAGCTCGTTTTGCACGGAGTGGCCCCAAACCTGCTCTTCTGGGGTCTCCCGGCGGCTCTCAAGGCTCCTCCCCGCATCAGATAACCCACTGAGAGAAGCGTTCTCCCGGGGGATTACTTTGCGGGCTCGCTCCCGAGTCCAGCATTCAGCGTCCATAGAGGCTGAATGCAGGACTCAGCCCCGCCCCCCCGCAACCCGCATCATTAGATTTGATTGACAGCAGCAGGAGCCAGTGGCTGCGTTGCTATCAATCTATTCAATCAAGAGCCAAGAACCCCGGGCAGAGAGACAGCGCGTCCCCGTGGGTCAAGTTCCAGAGCTCAGGTAAGTAAAACAGGGGGGCTGGGGGTCACTGCCAGGTGTTTTTTCACCTTAATGCATAGGATGCATTAAGGTGAAAAAACACAAAGGTTTACAACCCCTTTAACCAATTAATCCAAGCAGGTGTTAATGATCATCAATTTCATATGTAGGTTGAAATACAGTCATTACCTGAAACATAAACAGCTGTGCAGAAGGCTTAAACCTGGGTGGGGAACAGCCAAACTCTGCTACTAAAGTGAGGTTCATGTCAGGTCATACACCGTGGCAAGACTGAGCGCAGCAACAAGACAACAATCAACAACATCAGCAATGTCTCTCCCAGGGAAGGATTTCAAAGCAGACTGGGGATTCAAGATTTTTTTGAAGAAGCACAAAAAAACAGGCAACGCTGAGGACTGTACACGAAGTGGTCAGCCAAGGAAACTTAATGCAGCAAAAACTGGATGCAAGTGTACCTAGAAGAATTGATGCTGTTTTTGAACGCAAAGGGTGGTCACTAGGGATGAGCTTTGTGTTCGAATCGAACGCATGTTCGACTCGAACATGGCCTGTTTGGTCATTCGCCGAATTCCGAACGATATGGGCCGTTCGCTCCAAATTTGAGTGGCGCGTCACGGCCCATAATTCACTGCGGCATCGCAGTGCATTGCTGGCTGATGATTGGCCAAGCATGCACTATGACCCGCATGCTTGGCCAATCACAGCGCCATCTGTACAGAGAGCCGTAATTGGCCAAAGCCAGGGTGGCTTTGGCCAATTATGGCTCAGGGGGTTTAGTACACGCCCCACACTATATAAGGCCGCCTGCACGGTGGCCCTGTGTAGTGTGTTCCGGCGTTGAGAGAGAGAGATAGATAGACAGAGAGACAGTGTCATTTGATTTAAGTTAGATAGAGTAGGCAGGCGAGTCAGTTAGCTGCACTTACAGTGTATTGTGTATATATATATACATCCTAGGTGTTGTGTGTGTATATATATATATATATATATATATATATATATATATATATATATACACACTGTATTCAGTTTAGCTAGATCCGTTCCTGTTATTCTCTTCCTACTACTGACAGGCAGGCAGGTGTTTTTACAGTATTTACAGATACCTGAAGAAAATTACCAGGCAGCTGTAGTATTTACAAGTTAGTGTAGTGCATCCTCTGCACAGTGTGCACCTAAAGCTACCTGAAGAAAATTAGTGGTGTTCTTCTGATCCTATTAGTACAGTACCGCAGGCAGCTGCAATATTTACAAGGTAGTGTAGTGCGTCCTCTGCACAGTGTGCACCTAAAGCTACCTGAAGAAAATTAGTGGTGTTCTTCTGATCCTATTAGTACAGTACCGCAGGCAGCTGCAGTATTTACAAGTTAGTTTAGTGCATCCTCTGCACAGTGTGCACCTAAAGCTACCTAAACAAAATTAGTGGTGTTCTTCTGATCCTATTAGTACAGTACCGCAGGCAGCTGCAGTATTTACAGTTAGTGTAGTGCGTCCTCTGCACAGTGTGCACCTAAAGCTACCTGAAGACAATTGCTGTTGTTCTGCTCCTATTAATACCACAGGCAGGCAATTACAGTATTTACAGTTAGTGTATTGCATCCTCTGCACAGTGTGCACCTAAAGCTACCTGAAGACAATTGCTGGTGTTCTCATACTAATAATACTACAGGCAGGCAGTTGATTCTGCTAGCTGCAGTATCAGTATATATATACATCCCAGCTTTGTGCAGCTACATCTCACTGCAGGCCTTTAGTATGTCTGGAAGGCCAACAAGGAGAGGTAGACAGTCACAAGCCAATAAAAGAGGGCAAGCAGGCTCTGTGTCTAGAGGCAACAGTGCTGGTCGTGGAGACGGTGCATCCTCATCAGCATGTGGCCGTGGGACACGCTTGTCCTTTTTTTGGCAGCTGGCCGCGTTGAGCCGCAACATGCGGAAGACTTGGTAGAGTGGATGACCATGCCTTCCTCATCCTCCTCATCCTCTCTTACCCAGGCTCAGGGTACTTTGTCTGGCAAAGCAGATGCCAACACGGCCTCTTCCCTTGGCTTAATGGCATCAGTCACTCCTTCCCTAGCCCCACCATGTCCTCCTGAGGAGTCCCCCAAACTGTTTGACCACAGTGTTGGGTACATGCTCCAGGAGGATGCCCAGCGTTTTGAAGGCTCCGATGATGGTACCAAGCTAGAGGAAGGCAGTAACGTGAGCCCAGAGAGAGGGGGTGCCCAAGAAGGACAGCAATCTAGCAGTCATGTTCCCCCAGCTGCAGCATACTGCTAGCTTTGCTCCAGTGATGAGGAGGGAGGGGATGATGAGGTCACTGACTCCACGTGATGAGGAGGGAGGGGATGATGAGGTCACTGACTCAACGTGGGTGCCTGATAGGAGAGAGGAGGAGGAGGAGGCACATCACCAATGAGGCAGGATGCCCTCAAGGGGCCAGCTTAAGGGCAGCACACCGACTGCATCACACCGCAGAGCTCCGCATGTGCAGGGCTCTGCTGTCTCTGCGCATTATTCCAAATGTTCTTTGGTGTGGGACTTTTTTGAGACGAGTGCATCAGATCCCACCGCTGCTATTTGCAACATATGTCTCAAAATTATCTCTCGTGGCCAAAACATCTCCCGCTTGGGCACCACATGCTTGACCAGATATATGTTGACCTGCCATGCAGTTCATTGACAAGCGTACCTAAAAGACCCACACCAAAGAACAAAGAGGACCTCTCCTTGCTCCTCATCAGCGGGGATCTCCAACCCCACTATACCTTCAGTCCTCTCTGAGACCTGCACTGAGAGGAATGAAGGTGTAGAATTAGGTGTGCCACAGCCAAGTACTTGGGGACAATCTGCTATCGGTACACCGACATCAGATTGTACCAGGCAAAGTTCCCTGCCCCAGCTGCTGCACCGCCAAAAGAAGTTCGCTCCCAGCCATCCACATGCCCAGCGGTTGAATGCTAGCTTGACTAAATTGCTAGCACTTCAACTGCTGCCTTTTCAGTTGGTAGACTCCGCCCCCTTCCGTGAGTTTGTGGAATGTGCAGTTCCTCAGTGGCAGGTTCCCAAACTCCACTTTTTCTCACGGAAGGCGATTCTGGCTCTCTACCGGCATGTGGAAGGCAATGTCTTGGCCTCGCCAAACAGGGCGGTCAGCGGTAAGGTGCATATTACCGCTGACTCATGGTCCAGCAGGCATGGACAGGGACGTTACGTATCTTTCACCGCGCACTGGGTGACTCTTCTGGTAGCTGGGAAAGATGCAGGACAGGGTGCAGTAGTGTTGGAGGTTGTTCCGCCACCACGCCTCCAAAATTCTACTAGTGGTGATTCTGCCACACCTCTCTCCTCCACTCCCTCCTCTTCTTCTTCCTCCATGGCCTCTTCCTGTGCTGATTTGACTTTGGAACCAGCAGTGCTCCGTAGGCGTTCAAGGGGCTACGCAAGCACGCAGGCCAAAAGATGCCATGCGGTGCTTGAGCTGGTGTGCTTGGGGGACAGGAGCCACACTGGGGCAGACATTCTGTCAGCTCTGCAAGGGCAGGTTCAGAGGTGGTTGACGCCATGCCAGCTTAAGGCAGGTATGGTGGTTTGCGACAATGGCACTAACCTCCTCTCCACCCTCCGACAGGGACAACTGACCCATGTGCCCTGTTTGGCTCACGTCCTTAACCTGGTGGTGCAGCGGTTCTTGGGCAGGTACCTGGGCTTACAGGATATCCTGATGCAGGCCAGGAAAGTCTGTGTGCATTTCCACAGGTCATATAATGCCAGTGCTCGGCTGGCTGACCTCCAAAAGGAATTTAACCTGCCCAAGAACCGCCTAATCTGTGACATGCCCACCAGGTGGAACTCAACGTTGGCCATGCTGCAGCGGCTGCATACGCAGCAGAGGGCCATTAATGAGTACCTATGCGACTATGGCACAAGGACAGGGTCAGGGGAGCTTGGGTTTTTTTTCCCACGCCAGTGGGCCATGATCAGGGATGCATGCACTGCCCTGTCACCATTTGAGGAGGCCACGAGGATGGTGAGCAGTGACAGTGCATGCATCAGTGACACTGTCCCCCTTGTCCACCTGTTGGAGCACACGCTGCGTGGAATAATGGACAGGGCACTTGAGGCAGAACAGAGGCCAGAAGAGGAGGACTTCCTTAGCTCTCAAGGCCCCCTTTATCCAGACAGTGTTCCTGCGTGCCCGCCGATCACACAGGAAGAGGAGAAGGAGGAGGAGGAAGAGGAGGATTGTGTCAGCATGGAGGTGGAGCCTGGCACTCAGCATCAGCAGCAGTCTTTAAGGGATCATTTACAGTCCCAAGAAACCCATGGACTTGTACGTGGCTGGGAGGAGGTGGCTGCGGATCATGTCGTCCTTAGTGACCCAGAGGACCGAATGCCTCAGCAAACCTACGCTGCATGGCCTCCCTGATCCTGCAAAGCCTGTGGAAGGATCCTTGTATTCGTGGTATCAAGGAGAGGGATCAATACTGGCTGGCAACCCTCCTTGATCCACGTTACAAGGGTAAGTTTGCGGACCTTATCTTGCCGTCGTGAGGGAGCAGAGGATGAAACATCTTCGGGAGGCCTTGCAGAAAGGTCTGTGCAACGCGTTCCCAGAGACTGGGAGGTTACAAACTCCTGTACCTGGACAAAGTGTTGCTGAGGCTTCAGTCTGTCAAAGAAGGAGCGGTGGAGAAGGTGGCCAACCATCGCCAGCGTCTGTTTTACATGATGCAGGAATACCTAGGGGCAAGATCTGACTTGGTCACCTTTCCCACCGAAAATCCTCTGGGTTTCTGGGTCTTGAGGATGGATCACTGGCCAGAGCTTGCACAGTATGCAATTGAGCTACTGGCCTGTCCTGCATCCAACGTTCTTTCGGAACGCACATTCAGTGCTGCTGGAGGTTTTGTAACCGATCACAGGGTGCGCCTGTCCACCGACTCGGTCGATCGACTGACCTTCATAAAAATGAATCAGTCTTGGATCACCACCAGCTACCAAGCACCTGATGCTAATGTAACCGAATAATTTTTTTTTAAATGTCAGATGCCTTCAAGACTGCCTATGCTGATGCTGAGTGACTATCCTCTTCCTCCTCAATGATCATGCTGATAGCTTGTAAGAATATTTTTGGTTCTGGGCGCCGCCACCAGTGGCTAAGGCCCAATTTTTCAGCCCCTGTTTAACAGGGGCGTGTAATTACAATTTTTGATGCAATATTTTGCAAGGTGGGTTCGTTGCTGCACTCACCTAGAGTATTTGTGAGGGCTGCAGTGTTGTGGCACCAGCATCAGTGCCTAAGGCCCAATTTTTCAGCCTCTGTTTAACAGGGGCGTGTAATTACAATTTTTGATGCAATACTTTGCAGCAGGGCTTGTTCCTGCGCTCCAACTAGAGTATCTGTGAGGGGTTGCAGTGTTGTGGCACCAGCACCAGTCCCTAAGGCCCAATTTTTCAGCCCCTGTTTAACAGGGGCATGTAATTACAATTTTTGATGCAATATTTTACAGGAGGGCTCATTCCTACGCTCCAACTAGAGTATCTGTGAGGGGTTGCAGTGTTGTGGCACCAGTGCCTAAGGCCCAATTTTTCTGCCCCTGTTCAACAGGGACATGTAATTACAATTCTTGATCTAATATTTCACAGCAGGGCCCGTTTCTGCGCCCACCAAGAGTAACTGTGAGGACTTACAGTGTTGTGGCTCTAGCACCACCACCACCACCAAAGGCCCAATTTTTCTGCCCCTGTTCAACAGGTGCAAGTAATTACAATTCGTGATCTAATATTTCACAGCAGAGCCCGTTCCAGCTTCCACTAAGAGTAACTGTGAGGACTTACAGTGTTGTGGCAACACCACCACCACCACCACCAAAGGCCCAATTTTTCTGCCCCTGTTCGACAGGTGCATGTGATTACAATTCTTGATCTAATATTTCACAGCAGGGCCTGTTTCTGCGCCCACCAAGAGTAACTGTGAGGACTTACAGTGTTGTGGCACCAGCACCACCACCACCACCAAAGGCCCAATTTTTCTGACCCTGTTCAACAGGGGCATGTTATTACAATTCTTCATCTAATATTTCACAGCAGAGCCCGTTCCTGCGCCCACCAAGAGTAACTGTGAGGGCTTACAGTGTTGTGGCAACACCAACACCTAAGGCCACAATTTTTGCAGAGTATATAGGGCAGGCCCCTACTTTCAAACATCCAACTTACAAACGACTCCTACTTGCAAATGGAAGGAGACAACAGGAAGTGAGATGAAATCTACCCCTAGGAAGGGAAATTCTCTCCTGTAAGAGTTAATATGGGAAAAACGTGTCTCCTCTCCACTGATGCTTTATCACCAATCCTTGTTTCACTAAAAACCCCAAATTGTCAAAAAAACATTTGTCATTGGGACAGAAGGTGAGGTAAAATCTTCTGAAGAGGTGCACAGACAGCAAAACAAATGTCACAGGGGTGATAACCCCTCCCTATGTTTTACAAAAAGCTTAAAAATAGATTTTTTGGCGGGAGCTACACTTTAAAAATTTACCAGTTCAAAATTGCAAACAGATTATATATATATATATATATATATATATATATATATATATATATATTTCTATTTAATGAAAATATTGCTTTTGAAGGACAAGGAAGCAATTCTGCAGTGTTTTAGATCTCATACAAAGTAACTTTTGTTTACCAACCAGAAAGTTCACAAATCTCTGGAACCTGGAGTTCTGCCTTACATGGAAAACAGCATATTTGATAAGACAATAAGTAATGTGCAGTGACCATTGCAATTAGTGAAAGACCATATTTTTATTGTTCTGTGTCAGGGTACCATTGGCACCGAACCGGGGCGTCGGCGTACGCCTATGCGCCGGCGCGCTCCGTTACGAGCTGTTCAGCAAATCCCTGTTGTTCCCGGGCGTCGGCGCGGCGCTAGGGCACGCGCGGGTACGCGGCGCTTGTGCGCACGTGCGCGCGTACGGGCGTGCGCGCGTTCGCGATAGCGCCGGCTTGGCGCCAAAGTGCACATAAAAGTCCCCCGTGCCTCTGGCACATTGCTGCTTCATCTCAGCTTCGTGATCCTTGTATTTGAACCTGATTGCTTGCTACCTATCTGACCCGGCTTGTCTGACCATCCGTCCCTGCTCCAATCCGACCCGGCCTGTCCGACTATTCTTCTACTACCTGCCCGATACCGTTGCCGATCTCTGCCTGCCTACCGACTCTGCCTCTGCCTGCTGTTTTTGCCTGTCTTATATCCTTGCTGACCCGGACCGTCTGACCCTGCTTGTTCCTGTTTAGTCCTTGCTGTTGCACCTTCAGCCTCAGCTCCAGAGACCTCTGCATCTCCAAGTGTTCCAGTTTGCTGCCTCCAGTCTCACCTGATCTGCAGTCCAGCCATCCCTGTGGGATCTCTCATCACTTCAGCATCAGAGACTCAGCTCAACAGGCACTCCTACCCCACTGTGCTCAGGAGACCACTGTCCCCACTCCAGTGGCTCCTGAACCAGCGTTGTATGAGAGGTCTTCTCCTACAAGTCAGGCTCTACTACCAGGTACCTAACATTCTGATTGCTTTAAACTGGTGAAATGTGATTGGCTGATAAGGAATCCTGAAGGTAAAATAATATCTAGTTACATTCCTAAATTGCATCAGAAGGGTACAAAATGGCTTGACTATGTGGGATAATATGGCAATACTGTGAGGGTAGTATGAAAATATACTATCACTGCAGATACACAGTGTCTCTGGGTGCAGTCAGTAAATATGTTAATAACTGGCAACATGGCATTAGGCTAAGGGCACTTCTACAATGCAGCCCTAAATTATACAGGTCTTAAGAGTTTTATTCCAAGCAGCAAAATGCACTACAGAAAAGACCCACTTCAGCCTTCTCCTATTATGCATCCACATGCTCCTTCTCCCCTGATGTGGTTTCCCCATCTGGACAACTGAGCTCACATATCATCTTCAACACCACCAAAAATTGGTGGGATGCCACAGCTGCACCATTTGTTGTAGCATCTGGTGCTCCTTGTCCCCCTGCTTGCTTAAATATAAAAGAGTGCAGTAATATCCCTCCCGGGGAAGTGACCTTCCAGTCCACAATCTTAGGCCACTGGGGCTAATGGGCTACTAGTTGTTTTCAAAAATACTTCTAAAAAGGAATCTAAGACCATTTGTTCAGGAAAAATCACCATCTTTAAAATTTGCAAAATGGTCTGTCTGTGCTGCCACCAGTCTGCTCATCAGCACCACTACTGCTGATGTTTACTTCCCTTGTATAATAATGTTTTGTAATATGTTGATGGGTCACATGAATTACCTGTGCTGTGCCAACTGCCACAAATACTTTTTGACACTCATATCTGTAAGTTTAGCAATTTCCCTGAAACATAGAAATACATTTTTGTTAGCTAAGGAAAACATTTCAGAAACTGGACCACAACTTTGGGGGTGGCTCTTTTAGGAAAAGAAAAGTTAATATAAAGAAAAGAAAAAACAAATACATATGACTGCATCCAGCTGAGCGAACCATATCATTGATCTGTCTAAACAGAATGCTTAGAATATTTTTAACTATTGGCAATCTATTCAGTTGGTAAATATACACTTGGTCATTTTTACAGCTATAGAATACCATTGGTACATATTGGGCCTAAAAGCCTGCAAAAGAGGGCAGGTCAGTGGGTGTATATTGGGAAGCATGGGCAAACTAATGTTTTGGAACTCTTTCAGACACTGTTTCATTGATCGGACCTACTAAAAGTAAGGAAGAGCAATTTGTCTTTCCTCTGTGTTTTCACAACATTTGAGATGCCTGTGTCTTTTTTGAGCCATCTAGATGTCTTTCCTGTATTAAAAGAAAAATGTACTACAAACCACTATTTTCTAGAAATCGCAGTAAAATCAAAACCAAACTATATTGAGACATAGCCTCAAGAAGTATCACCAGTAAATAGTGTATTTCATCAATCTGCGCTGCCAAATATATTACCCAACTCAAAAACACACAAAAAAGTGAAAGAATAAATAAAAATATAAAAAAGATGTATATAAATAAATAAATTCTCCTTTGTTGCAAGCAAAATCACACTCTTAAGGTGTTTTCACCATTTATTACTAATAATAAATGAAGCACAACACTTTTCATGTGAAAAAAAAAAGTCCATGCATAAAATAAAATGAAATAAATGTACTGAACAGTCCAGCACCTCCTCACTCTCTTCTTACACTCTGGATATCGGGTCTGGCTCTTCTTGCAATTTCCACCACATATTACATGGAACAAAAGGACAAAACCATAGTGCTCTCCATTGAAAACAGATTTATTATCCCTCACAATTAAAAACACTTACAGGAATATCTATAAAAATGCACTTCTGAAGCCACTCGCCAGTCAGCTCACCACTACAATCGTGACCGCGGCAGTGGTGTGACATGGCATTGCCACAGCAATAGATCTTAAATAAAGAATTATGGATTTTATTTAATACACTTCCAAGGGAGCAGTCTATATGTTGGCGTGCCTGCGTTCTCTCCAATATATTGGGAGAACCTCTAGACCCATCAGTTAGAATACCGGAACATGTTAAAGAGGAAGTAAAGTTCCACACATTACTTTTACCTATAGGTAAGCCTATAATAAGGATTACCTATGGGTAGTGTAAATATCTCCTAAACAGGCACTATTTAGGAGATATTTACATTACATGCAGCCAATGACGTCACTGGCGCATGCGCTCTGAAAGAACGCTTAGCCGTGCTGTTCCTTCCGAGTCCTGTGCCGTAATCGGCGGCTCCCGGTTCCTGAAAGTGTTTTTAATTGTGGGGGGTAATAAATCTGTTTTAAATGGAGAACACTATGGTGTAGCCCTTTTGTTCCATGTAATATGTGGCGGAAATTGCAAGAGAAGATGGACCCGTTATCCAGCGTGTAAGAAGGAAGTGAGGAGGTCTCTATATTGAGAAATCAATAGCAGTCCGATAGCAGTGATAAGCATTTGATCATTCTGTGGGAGGTAAGCATGCATTTGATCTGGTGGTGGATAAGCACTTGTCACAAGAAGACTTGAAGAGTTTTTTGTGGATACACAGGATACACGGTGCTGGACTGTTCATTACATTGATTTCTTTTTATTTTATGCATGGAATTTATGTTTGTTTTTCGCATGAAAAGCGTTGCGCTTATTATACTGGATGATTATTTATAACCAGTAAATGACAATAAGCCCTTCTAAAATACATTTAGGGTTTCTTCAAGTGTTTTTCAAAAAATGTTTTTTCTTTAATTCCAAGTGCCCAGGACAGGCAGTGTAATGCTATGGGCACTGTGATCTTGGTAAGGCTTGAGAGAGTGATAGTCTGTAATGCCCCGTACACACGGTCGGAATTTCCAACAGAAAAAGTCTGATGGGATCTTTTCATCGTATATTCTGGCCGTGTGTATGCCCCATCGGACTTTTTACCTCCAAAATTCAGATGGACTTAGATAGAGAACATGTTCTATATTTTTCCGACGGAACAAATTCCTATCAGGAAAACCACTCGTCTGCATGCTGTTCCGACGTACCATAAATGACACATGCTCTGAAGCAAGTACGAGACGTCATATGTGTTGCCCCGTCGTACGTGTCGTACGTGTTGTACGTCACCGCGTTCTTGATGATCGGACTTTGGTGTGACCCTGTGTATGCAAGACAGCTTGAGCGGAATTCCGTCGGAATTCCGCCGGAAAAACCTTCGGAGTTTATGCCGACGGCAAAACCGGTCCTGTGTACAGGGCATAAGACCTACGTTGTGACAGTGTGTGTTCCAGTTCAATAATTTGTTTAATGTCCATGTCCCTTAAAAGCATTAAACTGTAGTAGGGCAAGAGGACACATAAGAAATGTGGCCTGATCCACGGCAAACTGGTTGTTCACTTATCCCTGCCACTAGACGACACCCATTAAAGGATAAGTGCAAGATTACCTATTCAAAATATAAATGCTCCCTCATGGTTCTCTCTAACAAAAATACTCACCTTTCAAAGCAGAATCTGAAGTAGACCACATGTCCTCTTTACCTCAAAGCATAAGCACTTTAACACTATAGGCTGTAATTGATTTCCCTATAAGTTAACAAGAGAAACAGGAATCAATTGCAGAATTGCAGACTGTAGGACTGCAGGGCACATGCATCAAGTTGAAGAGGATGTCTCAGATATTGTGTTTCTATGGAAACCAGATTGTTGACTTGTCAGGTAGCATTAAACATCTTCTGCACCAGAATATGTTTAAGTATTTATTTATTTATTTTATGTAAAGTGAGAGTTAGGAAGGAGCATATTTTTAGGGGTAATCCTGCATTTATCATTTAAAATAGCTTGTTGGCACATGCTATAAACACTCCTCTGTGATCCTATTTCAGCTGTGCCAACAGCTTCCTTTATAGTTAGAAGAAACATAAGAGCCATCTTTATTTTATCTGCTAATAATTATAATTAAAAATTATATTAGGAAACGTTTACTGGTCATGAAAATTATACTGGAACTTTGACCAAACATGATAACATTTGGGGAGGGGTCTGTTGTACTGGGGCAGATACTAGTTATCCTACTTTTATTTCAATACATTAGAAAATATGCAGAGATATCACCTGCCTATAGTATATCTGTCCTTCAGGTTATTTTATGCTTATGAAGATTTATTGAAGGTTATTTGGTATTAAACCAAAGGTTTGCAAAGATTTCAAACCAAACCATGTCAAATTTAAAAGGAGTTGACTGAGGTCTGCAAACAGAATTTCAGGGGGCAATTTTACAAGGAAAGTGAAACAGGTAACATCAGTATCATTATACAGTATGTTCCCCTTTTCAACTGAGCAAAACTCTGGGTACAAAAAATTATTTGACTATATTTCTTAATAGCCACAAAGAATATAAATCCACTTTCTGTTCACCAAATACCTTTTCAAATATGGATATTACCTTGTAAAAGTTTCACTGACATCATAACTTGGCTGCACATAGATCTATGGATGAGACCCAGCATGTCCACCTATTTCATCCTGTCTGCAGAAAACTACAAAGGTGGTGGAGACAAGAACAATCACCTGGCACATGGAGAGAAAGCAGCAGTGTCTGGTCTTTATTATAGGAAACTCCTGCACAGAGGCAAAGGGCAGGAGTTGTTTAATATAGCATTACAGTGCAGATCTGGGAAATACATAAAGAACGCTAAGATTCAAGTAGGAGCACACATGGCCCTTGTATTAAAGTGTTACTAAACCCACAACAGTAAAAATCAGTCTGTATATGCTGAATAGCATGCTTGTTATACTCACTGTGGAACTTAAGGGGTTAATCCTCTGTATTGTGTAAAAGGTTCTTTGATCCTGTATGGACAGATCCTCGCCCTCCTGCAGGGTCTCTCTTTTAGCAACGCCAGATAAGACACAGTGAGGGTAGTACTGCTGCACATGCTCAGTTTGGTCTCCACTGCTGGAGAAAATATTTCCTGTTTGAGCTGAGATTTTCATTTCACATGATACTGACATCACACAAAAAAAGAACACAGTGGGTGGGATGTCACATCTTGATTGATGGATGCTCCGCTTCGCATAACAGCATGAGGACACAGGCTATAGTGGAAATCTCCTCCTACCTGAACACTCAGCACTTGGGCAAACTCTGCAGCTTATCATGTGACTGTGGTATACAGATCAGCCAAAAAGGTATATAGTGGAAGTATTTTAATGCAAAAAGATTTATAAGCTGTGGGCACTGGAGGATGGATGAACTATTTTCATATTACTGAGATTAGTAACACTTTAAGACAACATTCATTTGCCTATATTTCAGCTTTAAGGAGTCTAATCTGGTATCAACTTGAACAGAGGCATTGCTTGTGGTAGCAGTTCCTAAGAAAAATGGAAATATGGAAATATGTTTCTAATAGGTTAAGATACCTGGGGAACATGTCAGTGTCTTAGCTACAGTCAGGTCCATAAATATTGGGACATCGACACAATTCTAATCTTTTTGGCTCTATGCATCACCACAATGGATTTGAAATGAAACAAACAAGATGTGCTTTAACTGCAGACTTTCAGCTTTAATTTGAGGGTATTTATATCCAAACCAGGTGAACGGTGTAGGAATTACAACAGTTTGTATATGTGCCTCCCACTTTTTAAGGGACCAAAAGTAATGGGACAATTGGCTGCTCAGCTGTTTCATGGCCAAGTGTGTGTTATTCCCTCATTATCTCATTTACAAGGAACAGATAAAAGGTCCAGAGTTAATTTCAAGTGTGCTATTTGCATTTGGAATCTGTTGCTGTCAACTCTCAATATGAGATCCAAAGACCTGTCACTATCAGTGAAGCAAGCCATCATTAGGCTGAAAAAAACAAAACAAACCCATCAGAGAGATAGCAAAAACATTAGGTGTTGTCCAAATCAACTGTTTGGAACATCCTAAAAAGAAAGAACACACCGGTGAGCTCAGCAACACCAAAAGACCCGGAAGACCACGGAAAACAACTGTGGTGGATGAACGAAGAATTCTTTCCCTGGTGAAGAAAACACCCTTCACAACAGTTGGCCAGATCAAGAACACTCTCCAGGAGGTAGGTGTATGTGTGTCAAAGTCAACAATCAAGAGAAGACTTCATCAGAGTGAATACAGAGGGTTCACCACAAGATGTAAACCAATGGTGAGCCTCAAAAACAGGAAGGCCAGATTAGAGTTTGCCAAACAACATCTAAAAAAGCCATCACAGTTCTGGAACAACATCCTATGGACAGATGAGACCAAGATCAACTTGTACCAGAGTGATGGGAAGAGAAGAGTATGGAGAAGGAAAGGAACTGCTCATGATCCAAAGCATACCACCTCATCAGTGAAGCATGGTGGTGGTAGTGTCATGGCGTGGGCATGTATGGCTGCCAATGGAACTGGTTCTCTTGTATTTATTGATGATGTGACTGCTGATAAAAGCAGCAGGATGAATTTGGAAGTGTTTCTGGCAATATTATCTGCTCATATTCAGCAAAATGCTTCAGAACTCATTGAACGGCGCTTCACAGTGCAGATGGACAATGACCCGAAGCATACTGCGAAAGCAACCAAAGACTTTTTTAAGTGAAAGAAGTGTAATGTTATGCAATGGCCAAGTCAATCACCTGACCTGAATCCGATTGAGCATGCATTTCACTTACTGAAGACAAAACCGAACGCAAAATGCCCCAAGAACAAGCAGGAACTGAAGACAGTTGCAGTAGAGGCCTGGCAGAGCATCACCAGGGATGAAATCCAGCGCCTGGGGATGTCTATACATTCCAGACTTCAGGCTGTAATTGACTGCAAAGGATTTGCAACCAAGTATTAAAAAGTGAAAGTTTGATGGATGATTGTTAATCTGTCCCATTACTTTTGGTCCCTTAAAAAGTGGGTGGCACATATACAAACTGTTGTAATTCCTGCACCGTTCACCTGATTTGGATGTAAATACCCTCAAATTAAAGCTGAAAGTCTGCAGTTAAAGCACATTTTTTCGTTTCATTTCAAATCCATTGTGGTGGTGTATAGAGCCAAAAAGATTAGAATTGTGTCGATGTCCCAATATTTATGGACCTGACTGTATATCAAGATGTAATTCACTGTAATTTCCTAACCTACAATGTTAATAACAGCTGGAATCTGATTGTTTACTATGGGCAGTTGATACATCATTTAGTTAATCAGCCCTAGCATGTTCAAAAATACATTGAAATATCTGGTTTAACATGTCAACAGGTTTTCTAACTGCAGTGAACCCATAAATCCATTTGTTCTAGTTACCTTAGAGTAGATGTAAACCCCAACAAGAGGACATTTTAGATTGGCAAAGCACTGTATGTTATAAAAAAAAAAATGCTATTTTTTAATACAGTAAAATTCTTGCCTTTTTTTATTCCTTGCTTCATCTCAGCACTTTTGATCTCCTGCAACTTGATCTCATTGGGAGAAGGCATGCAGGGTGACAATGCAGTACACGGATAGTGCACTTTCGACCTATAACAGGAAGTGTCTGCACAAGCAGGCCAGGATCACCTTTTTATGAAAACTTTAGATTTAAAAAATATTGAAAATGACTTAATAATTTTACATGTTTACATAAAGTTTATATGGATTTTAGTGATTTTGTTTGTACATACAATAAAGGTAATCAAGGAGAAAAACATCAGAGAGGAGGGGTATAGTAAACATCAAATTGCTTTCTAATGCCGTGTACACACGAGCGGACTTTTCACCATCAAAGGTCCGACGGACTTTCAACGTACTTTTGATGGATTTCCGGCGGATTTTCAAATGAACGGACTTGCCTACGCACGATCGCACCAAAGTCCGACAGATTCGTACGTGATAACGTACGACTGGACTAAAATAAGGAAGTTGATAGCCAGTCGCCAATAACTGCCCTAGCGTCGGTTTTCGTTCGTCGGACTAGCATACAGAAGAGCGGATTTTTCGACCGGACTCGAGTCCGTCGGAAAGATTTGAAACATGTTCCAAATCTAAAGTCTGTTTGATTTTCGACCAAAAAAGTCTGCTGCAGGTCCGATGAAGCCCACACACGATCGGATTGTCCGACGGATACGTCCAGTCGGACCAGTCAGGTCAAAAAGTCCGCCCGTGTGTACACGGCATTAGAATTCTTTGTGAGTAGTCATTAATGCTATGGGATTGTGTGGAAAAGAAGTAGATCACAAATAAGCCCATAAAGGTAAGCATAAAAACCACTGAATCATGCACTAATTGCAAACATTATAATTACTTATATGCAGTGGCGTTGCTATGGGGGTGCGGGGGGGGGCCCGCACCGGGTGACACCCGCCAGAGGGGTGCCACCGGGGTCGCTGCTAATCACTGTACTTTATTTGCTTGTAGTGGAGCAGTGTGAGCACAGAACTCAGCCGTGCGGGGGAGGCTGCCTGTAACACTCTTCAGTCAGGCTAACATCCCCGAGTGAGTCGGAGTTGGTGGGTGGAGCTGGGGGTGTGGCTGCCTCCTCCACTCCTCCCACAGACTACTTCACTATTGCTGATCCTGCAACTAAAGGAGATGAGAGGCAAGGACACAGCAGCCCCACCCATCTGCAGACATGAAGCATGCTGTAATTAAATGCAGTGCAGTGTACATAGAGTCCTAACTTGCCCTATACCCTATACCACCCTATACCACCCCAACCTGCCCTGTGCCACCCCAACTTGCCCTATACCAGCTCAACCTGCCCTGTGCCACCCTAACTTGCCCTATACCACCCCAACCTACCCTGTGCCACCCTTACTTGCCGTATACCACCCCAACCTGCCCCGTGCCACCCTAACTTGCCGTATACCACCCCAACCTGCCCTGTGCCACTCTAACTTGCCCTATACCACCCCAACCTGCCCTGTACCACTCTACACTCCCCTGTATCATTTCAACCTGTCCTGAACCACCCTACCCTGCCCTGAACCACCTCACCCTGCCCTGTACCACCCCAACATGCCCTGTACCACCCCAACCTGCCCTGTACCACCCTAACCTGCCCTGTACCACCCTAACCTGCCCTATACCACCGTTACCTGCCTTGTACCACCCTAACCTGCCCTGTACCACCCTAACCTTCCCTGTACCACCCCAACCTGCCCTATACCACCTCAACCTACCATATGCCACCCTAAACTGCCCTGTACCACCCTAACCTGCCCTGTACCACCCTAACCTGCCATATACCACCCCAACCTGCCCTATACCACACCAACCTGCCATATACCACCCCAACCTGCCCTGTACCATCCCAACCTACCCTATACCACCTCAACCTGCCCTATACCACCCTAACCTGCCCTATACCTCCCTAACCTGACACTATACCACCCTGTACTACCCTAACTTGCCATTTTACCACCCTGTACTATCATTTACAGAGGCCAGTTTGGGGTGTGCCCCATGACTGTGTACTGCCTGCAGGGTGCTGGGCAGCCTAGACAGGAATGGGGGGTGACACCATGTTTTACTACACCAGGTGACACAAACCCTAGTGACGCCACTGCTTATATGAATCCATTTTGACATTGTTCACTTAAGCTGCATGGTTCTATCAGTTGTTCTGAGGAGAGTAAACCTCCTAAGTCATTTAAAAATGAAATTACAGCCATGTAACATGCCTGATGCTAATTCAATAAATTACACTGTTCTTGGCCATGTGTAGTAAACAAACTAAGAAAAGCTGTTTTCTCTGGATTGGTTGGTTGGTTGCTGTGGGTCAATGCGGTGTTTTTCCAACACTTAAACAGAAGAAACAGACAGCGCAAAACCTAATTACTAAAACTCAGCAGCTGGACACTGTAGGCCAATATACAAAACCTAAAAAGACATACACAAAATATAGCAGTGCAGCGCTCAATACAGGTCAGATGTATACACATAAAATGTACATATTAAACGTACATAAATAAAACGCATGAGGCAAAGTCCCAAAAAGTATATCTTAGTCCGAGGAGATCAAAAGCTGCCCACTTGCAGAAGGGGGATCCCTCAGTTGGCAAGGAAAGGGTGCAGTGATAGTATAAGATTGTATTCGTTGTATCACCACCAATGTGAACCTCCACCGAGGGTCTAGGCTGCTCACCTTATTGAGTGGACCTTCTGCGTTAACAGCAAGGTCACTCATGCATTCCCTTCCACAGGGTAGATTATGGAGATAGGGGTCCACAGGCAGTATCCCAAATTCAGTCTCATCGGTTGATATATATCATGTTAAAAACTAAAATAACAGGACATAGTGCTCTCCATATGAAAAGGTATAAAATTTATTAAATAAGAAAAATATTACTAACAAAGCAAGCACTGTTTCCCAGTACAGGAGTATACAGCATAAAATGAACCAGATGGGTGGCTGTACTGAGATCACAGAGCCCCTCGCACGCGTATCGTCCGTGTGGACTTCCTCAGCGAATCTGATTGGGGGCCCGTGTGTCAGCTCTTATATCTAATCCTGGTTCCACATACAATTCATGATGATACTGGAAACCCCGCCCACTCTCCAATAATACACAGGTGAATGGACTTAACTACTAAGTAGTAGAGAATCAGGAGTGGCTCCAAATCTAATAGGGCACAAGCAAGCTGAATACACTGATAACTTACTGATAGGCAGCCACCATTCCTCCCATGTTATGAGCTAAAGCACTTTCAGGTCAAATCCTTATCTTCCAATAGCAGTGAACACTGCTGTGTCCTGAAAGACAGGCCGCCCCCATTTCCGGGTCAAAAAAAAAAAAAAAAAAAAAGAAAATTTTAAGCCTACGGCACCTGGTACTCCCAGGCGGTCTCCCATCCAGGTACTAACCAGGCCCCACCCTGCTTAGCTTCCGAGATCGGGCACTTTCAGGGTGATGTGGCTGTAGGCAAATCCATGTTGTTCAATGGCAGCTAACGCTGCTGCGTCCTGGGAAGAAGCCCGCCCTCTAAAGGGGCGTTCGTATGGAGACGGGGATGGGGGGCGGGAGCACAACAAACAAACCGCCCCTTTCATACACGTCGCTCACAGACTAAGTGAACGGCAACAGGGAGCGCAGACGCAATGTGCGCTCCGCCCCTCCCTTCCACGTCACGCCCTGGACAGATCGAGATGCAAACTCCAGTCTCCTTGGCAACGACATGAAATCGCTCCCAAGAGCGCCTCCTTCATTCCTCTGGCCTGTCAGCGTGGGTAATAACAACATTCACCCACAATGGCAAGCAGGCTAACATAAAATTAGCAACTAATCAGAGACATAGGGAGCAGAAACAAGGCTAACGTTAATAAAAAAATAATTATAATAAAGTAAAAATTATTATAAAAATAATGTAATATAGTTATAAAGCTAAGAGGAGGGAGGCTACTCAAAAAGTACCTATGGGGATACCCCAAAGAGGCTATAATTGAAGCATATGGGGGAAGTTCATAAAGTCACCCCCCTCCCTTATGGCAGAATCCATCCTAAGGTGTCCTACACACTCTTCCAGATGGAGAATGTGTACCAAAAACAAATGCTATTCCCTCCCAGTTGTCACCAGAGAGATATATGAAAAGTGAAATGGAAAAAGTCAAACAAAATACATATATCGCCACCCCATGTAATATCGTGTAGGACCTACAGGGGTTAAAAATATGAATATAAATTTGATAGAAAAATTATAATAAAAAGACATCAGTACAACCACCTCATCTGTACACAAATACAATTAGAATGTATACATATACCACAAACAAATATACATTATTTTCCAACCACATTGTTAAAGTACTCCCACCAGTCAAGCATTTAGGATTCCCCTTCTTTTCTCATGAATTTTAAGGAGATTTAACTCCTTCAGATCCGCGCTATAGCCAAATGACGGCTACAGCGCGGATCTGCTTTGCTGGGAGGGCGTCAATAGACGTCCTTCCCTTTGCAAGCTGGCCATGCCCCCCTGAAGGGTCAATGAGACTCGGGTGATCACACATCAGAATAACGGGTCAATCCTGACCCCTTACCATGTGATCAGCTGTCAGCCAATGATCACGTAATGTAAATAGAAGATTGGTAATCGTTTTTTTTTTTTCTTTTCACACTGACAGCGTGAGGAGAAAAAAAAGCAGATCACCGGCCTCTGTTGAAGGGACATAGGTCCTGAGCAGGGAGAGGCGAAGCTGCCTCATATGTGCCCACAAGTACCACCTGTCAGTGCCACGAATCAGTGCCCACCAATCAGTGCCCACAGTGCCCACCAATCAGTGCCCACCAGTACATCAGTGCCACCTATCAATGCCCACGAGTGCCACCTATCAATGCCCACCAGTGGTGCCAATCAGTGCCTCATCAGTGCCACCTAGCAGTGCTGCCTATCATTGTCACCTACCAGTGCCAATCAGTGCCCATCACTGCCACCCATCAGTGCCCATCACTGCCACCCATCAGTGCCAGCTATCAGTGCCAGCTATCAGTGCCACCTATTAGTGCCCTTCAGTGCCACCTATCAATGCCCTTCAGTGCCGCCCATGAAGGCCACCCATCAGTGCCCACCAGTGCCACCTCATCAGTGCCCACCAGTGCCGCCTATTAGTGCCTATCAGTGTCGCCTTATCAGTGCCCATCAATGCAGCCTATCGGTGCCCATCGGTGCAGCCTATCAGTGCCCATCAGTACAGCCTATCAGTGCCCATTAGTGTACCCTCATCAGCGTACATCAATGAAGGAGAAAAATTATCTGTTTGCAAAATTTATTAACAAAATATAAAACGGTTTTGTATTTTTTTTTTTTTAATTTGGTCTTTTTAAATTTTTTTAAGAAAAAATAAAAAACCCAGAGGTGATCAAATACCACCAAAAGAAAGCTCTATTTGTGGGAAAAAATGATAAAAATTTCATTTGGGTACAGTGTTGTATGACCGCGCAATTGTCATTCAAAGAGTGACAGCGCTAAAAGCTGAAAATTGGTCTGGGCAGGAGGGGGGTTTAGGTGCCCAGTAAGCAAGTGGTTAACCAATGACAAGGGATCAGAAGTTACCCAGACTGTTCCTATTGAAGAAAAACTCCAGCCAACAGCTAACTACACATTAAAAATACATATACAGTGGGGACGGAAAGTATTCAGACCCCCTTACATTTTTCACTCTTTGTTATATTGCAGTAATTTGCTAAAATCATTTAAGTTCATTTTTTTTCCTAATTAATGTACACACAGCACCCCATATTGACAGAAAAACACAGAATTGTTGACATTTTTGCAGATTTATTAAAAAAGAAAAACTGAAATATTGCATGGTCCTAAGTATTCAGACCTTTTGCTCAGTATTTAATAGAAGCACCGTTTTGATCTAATACAGCCATGAATCTTTTTGGGAAAGATGCAACAAGTTTTTCACACCTGGATTTGGGGATCCTCTGCCATTCCTCCTTGCAGATCCTCTCCAGTTCTGTCAGGTTGGATGGTAAACGTTGGTGGACAGCCATTTTTAGGTCTCTCCAGAGATGCTCAATTGGGTTTAAGTCAGGGCTCTGGCTGGGCCATTCAAGAACAGTCACGGAGTTGTTGTGAAGCCACTCCTTCATTATTTTAGCTGTGTGCTTAGAGTCATTGTCTTGTTGGAAGGTAAACCTTCCACCCAGTCTGGGCTCCTGAGCACTCTGGAGAAGGTTTTTGTCCAGAATATCCCTGTACTTGGCCGCATTCATCTTTCCCTCGATTGCAACCAGTCGTCCTGTCCCTGCAGCTGAAAAACACCCCCACAGTATGATGCTGCCACCACCATGCTTCACTGTTGGGACTGTATTGGACAGGTGATGAGCAGTGCCTGGTTTTCTCCACACATACCGCTTAGAATTAAAGGGGTTGTAAAGGTAAAAATTTTTTCACCTTAATGCATTCTATGCATTAAGGTGAAAAAACTTCTGACAATACCGCTGCCCCCAGCCCCCCCGTTTTACTTACCTGACGCCTTGAAAGTCAGCTTCTCGTTCCCGACATCTATTCCTCCGCTCACCCTGGCCGCTGATTGGCTACAGTGGATGGATTGGAAGCAGCGCAGCCATTGGCTTGCGCTGCTGTCAATCACATCCAATGATGCAGCGCGCTGGGGGGCGGGGCCAAGTGATACAGTGAGCGGCTATAGCCGCCGGCTGTATCACGGGAGCGCGCCCACAAGCACTAACCACCATGCGAGGGAGCTCGCATTAAAGTGGTTAATGCTTGCGGGGAGGAGCTGAAACAGCCGCCGAGGGACCCCAGAAGACCAGGTTCGGGGCCACTCTGTGCAGAACGAGCTGCACAGTGAAAGTAAGTATAACATGTTTGTTATTTAAAAAAAAAAAAAATTTACCTTTACAACCCCTTTAAGGCCAAAAAGTTCTATCTTGGTCTCATCAGACCAGAGAATCTTATTTCTCACCATCTTGGAGTCCTTCAGGTGTTTTTATAGCAAACTCCATTCAGGCTTTCATGTGTCTTGCACTGAGGAGAGGCTTCCGTCGGGCCACTCTGCCATAAAGCCCCGACTGGTGGAGGGCTGTAGTGATGGTTGACTTTCTACAACTTTCTCCCATCTCCCGACTGCATCTCTGGAGCTCAGCCACAGTGAACTTTGGGTTCTTCTTTACCTCTCTCACCAAGGCTCTTCTCCCCCGATAGCTCAGTTTGGTCGGACGGCCAGCTCTAGGAAGGGTTCTGGTCTTCCCAAACGTCTTCCATTTAAGGATTATGGAGGCCACTGTGCTCTTAGGAACCCTAAGTGCAGCAGAATTTTTTTGTTACATTGGCCAGATCTGTGCCTTGCCACAATTCTGTCTCTGAGCTCTTCAGGCAGTTCCTTTGACCTCATGATTCTCATTTTCTCTGACATGCACTGTGAGCTGTAAGGTCTTATATAGACAGGTGTGTGGCTTTCCTAATAAAGTCCAGTCAGTATAATCAAACACAGCTGGACTCAAATGAAGGTTTAGAACCATCTCAAGGATGATCAGAAGAAATGGACAGCACCTGAGTTAAATATATGAGTGTCACAGCAAAGGGTCTGAATACTTAGGACCATGTGATATTTCAGTTTTTCTTTTTTAATAAATCTGCAAAAATGTCAACAATTCTGTGTTTTTCTGTCAATATGGGGTGCTGTGTGTACATTAATGATGAAAAAAATGAACTTAAATTATTTTAGCAAATGGCTGCAATATAACAAAGAGTGAAAAATTTAAGGGGGTCTGAATACTTTCCGTCCCCACTGTACATTTTTACTGGTTTACCTGCTAAGTAACTTGTAATTTTGCACAGGCAGTCTTAGGATTTACACTTCACAAAGCAACACCAGAGAGGTAAAACACATAGTTCCTGAATAAACAACTTCATTTTAGTTAATATTAGTATTAAAAATAGTGATGTGATGCCTGTGATATTCATAATATGTGTTGCTGATGTAGATATGAAATGTGATGATGAATAGCAATACACCCTACACGCGAGGCAAATGTTTTGCCTTATCATCTTGATCCCTGGACATTCAGCTACACCCTTGCACCCAGCTGTTGCATGGCTCCAGTGGCATATCATCTATGTGTGCAGCACACACGGGCCGGGGGGGGCACTGTGATCTAACACACAATGCACAAATGGAAGATCTGCTGTTGCTCCACCTGTGCTTCCAGATGTCCCCCTTCTTTCTTATGCTCCCCACTTCCCTCAGCATTGATGTCCTGTGACCTCCCTGCAGCTGACGACCCCTCTCCCTTACAGCCAGCATGGAGCACTGTGGGGAAGTCACAGGAGATTTACAGTGCCTTGCAAAAATATTCACCCCCCTTGACTTTTTACCTATTTTGTTACATTACAGCCTTTAGTTCAATGTTTTTTTTAATCTGAATTATATGTGATGGATCAGAACACAATAGTCTAAGTTGATGAAATTAGAAAAATATATACATAAAACTATTTTTCAGAAATAAAAAAAATGATAATTGGCATGTGCGTATGTATTCACCCGCTTTGTTATGAAGTCCATAAAAAGCTCTGGTGCAACCAGTTACCTTCAGAAGTCACATAATTAGTGAAATGATGTCCACCTGTGTGCAATCTAAGTGTCACATGATCTGTCATTACATATACACACCTTTTTGAAAGGCCCCAGAGGCTGCAACACCTAAGCAAGAGGCACCACTAACCAAACACTGCCATGAAGACCAAGGAACTCTCCAAACAAGTAAGGGGCAATGTTGTTGAGAAGTACAAGTCAGGGTTAGGTTATAAAAAAATATCCAAATCTCTGATGATCCCTAGGAGCACCATCAAATCTATCAAAACCAAATGGAAAGAACATGGCACAACAGCAAACCTGCCAAGAGGCGGCCGCACACAAAAGCTCACAGACCAGGCAAGGAGGGTGTTATTACAGAGAGGCAGCACAGAGACCTAAGGTAACCCTGGAGGAGCTGCAGAGTTCCACAGCATTGAATGGAGTGTCTGTACATAGGACGAAAATAAGCCCATAGAGTTGGACTTTATGGCAGAGTGGCCAGAAGAAAGCCATTACTTTCAGCAAAAAACAAAATGGCACCTTTTTTTGCAAAAAGATAGTAAACAGTTATACTCACAAATATGAGTTAATAGAGGCTCATCACATGCCAGGAGAGAATACAACCAGAATCACTGTACAGGTCAGATCAATTGGCATCACAAGGTGTATAACTAGCACTGATGTGTTTTCAGGGTGTCACCTCTTCCTCTGAGCTAAGTGTCTGCTGCCCCACAGCACCCTTTAAATCTCACACTCATCCCTTTTTCTGTAGCCCACAATCTAAAATACCTATTTTCATCTCTGCTCTTGAGTTTTTTACTGTGCAGCACTGCCCAGGATGCAAAGCCTTTGGAAGAAAGCCATTCTGGCCAGGTTATGTGCCTAGAGGGCTGAAGGCCACCATGAGTATGGACCATCCATAGTACTGAATGGAGCAAGAGTCATGCATGCGCAGTAGGAGTTAGGATTGCACGGCCCAATGTAAAGCTACAGCAGGGAAACAGCTGAGCATTTTCTAGAAACAAATGACACATGTGACATGGGGTTCATTTACTAAAACTAGAGAGTAAAAAATCTGTTGCAGCTGTGCAGGGTAGCCAATCAGCTTCTAACTTCAGCTTGTTCAGTTAAGCTTTGACAATAAAACGTAGGAGCTGATTGGTTTCTATGCAGAGCTGCACCAGATTTTGAACTCTCCAGTTTTAGTAAATCAACCCCTGTGTTTTCTGAATTGGGTACCTTCACATTCTATCCCTGTGTATGTATAGGTTTCACATGATTTTCTTTACTCTCGGGGATCTTTAAAGACTACAGTCGGTGTAGAATGGAGTAATTCATCTGGAACATTAAATGATTCTGACTCAAGGATTCCGAGCTAAATGAGAACAGGCAAGATGTGGGGTGGGGTGCTCTGGTGTCATTCATATCCTCCATCAATCCATCCTGCTCTGCTGTTAGGAAGTGGTTGTGACTTACACACCAATCAGAGCGCTTATTATGTATTCAATGTTGTTTACACTCACAAAAGTTTAAAAAAAACAGCATTGTCACAACAAAAAGTAGTAGCCTGCTAAATACTTAACATGATTTTGCATTATAATTTTTACTGTTGAAGCATGGAAAGGTTTGTTAGAATTTATCAGGACCTTAGTCTCAGTAAGGTTGTAGCAGGGGCTCTTAAAATTTGTAGCAACCATGAGCACTAAACAGCGGAACCACTGGGTCATGTAAACCCAAAACCCTATTGTGAGTCCCCTCAGAGTTTTAGGTTCTCCTTGAGGTGCTCTATCCAAATCTGAATATGAGAATAATAAATAGATAAGATAGACTGATAGAATACACTGATTTACAGTATTTCCCAATAACCTTTTGTCTTTCTAGCTGACATTGATATATAAATAACTTGGAGTTCCCTACTGAGTTTAATTAATCCTCATGCAAATCATCTGATTAGTTGATGAGAAGTGTAAGAAAATAGCTATGTTTGCTTTCTTTGGTTTACTTACAAAAGCAATTTGCAACCAGAAAGCTGCAGGTCACAAGATTTAAAACATTTCAAACTATTTTTATAATGCCCAATAATCTTCTAATTACAGTATTCTCATAGCATACTATTCTCACTCAAGCATTGGTCAGTTAATAAAGGTAATGCAAAGCGAGCAATCATTTATTGCTATGCTTCTTATGTTGGAACTAGACTTTTTTATTCCCCTTTCTCCTTTGACAGCCAAGGGTAAAGGTGTCATTCTACATTAGCGTAGCCATCACTCTGTCACAAATAACTGTCACTGCTTTCAGCTGCTTTGCTTCAGTACTGTACAAAGCCTTACTTTGGGGATGATAAAACAGAAAATGTTCTCCAATAGAAAAGGTGTCAGAAAAACACGATTTGACTTCTAATGTATGATTATAGTGCATTAACTTATGAACCCCTGGCAGTCTCACTGATGGTTGTGTGTGCTCTGACCAAAGTATTTTACACTGTCATAGATTTGTATGCATGCCAGACATACCTATTGCATTATTTTGCATGCAGCTTATTATTTGTATGTTTTAAATTAAAAGGGTTGTGGCAGGTGTAACAAATCTGTTATGATTTTTACCTGACTTGAATGAATAGGTAGTATGCAGCAAAGACCTAATAGCTGTACATTTTCTATACTATGAAGTACCCTCTTCTCTCTCCTTACTAGATTTGACTGATAGCAGTGGGAGCCAATGCTGTCAGAGCCTTCAGTGAATACAGGAATGAGAGAGAAGAGCCGCAGCACATAGACACGGTGCTGGGTTGAGAGAAGACTCAGGTAAGTGTTTAAAGGGGAGCTGCAATTAAAGGAAAACTAGGACACTTTCATGCAGGTATAGTATAATCAAAGAACCTTTGGAACTGGACCATTCTTTTCATGATCAGCTGAACCAAGCTAACTATACATATAAAAAATCTCGCAGAGAATTAAAAAAACTGCCTGCTATCACGCTACAATAAACATGCCTCAAAGCAGATCATTTCCTCTACGTCAGTTCCTCTTTAAGAATTTCCCCCTAGAAAAACAGCACTGTCATGGGCGTTTAAGAAGCTTTCTTGATTCTTTTTCAACACTTTATTAACGTAATAATAACACAACAAAAACATATCAAAAATGCTATAGGTGCATTAATGAGCATAGCTTCATTATTCATATTTTACATGTGTATGGATGAGCCCTTATGGTTACAGGGGGCCGTGTCCAACAGCATGATGTGAGAAGACGCATCTTACTGGAGCTCCCAGGCGCAAATCTTGCAGTCATCTTCCTGCGCCTTGGAACTTTTCTTTGAATGTCTCATCTGACACCACTACCCCTGCACTGTCCCCTGGTGTCTGCCTCCTCCACTGCCCAGCATGACTCAGAAGAGCAAGGGTTTGGGCTTGCAGGGAACAACAAGTCAAGAGGGTTTCAGCCTGTACTCCATTCCAGAGGCATACCTACAACCTTCAGGGCCCTGGTGCAGGAAACCATGAGGGTCCCTCTGACCTCTGGTCCTGAGGTCCTTCCCTCTAATCTCGGGGCCCTTCCCTCCGATCTCGGGGCCCTTCCCACTGATCTCTGAGGCCTTTACCCCCATCACAGGGCCCATCATTATGATCCAGCAGTTGGACCCCTTTACATGTGCTGCAGCAGGCTCGCAGAGTTCCCCTTTACATCTGAACCCGCAGAGTTCCCCTTTACATCTGAACCTGCAGAGTTACCCTTTACATCTGAAATTGCAGTCTGTAGAGCCCCCCTTACATCAGAGTTCTCAGAATGTCACTGTAAGGGCGAGCTCAATGGACTCTAAAGTAAAGGGGAATTCTGATGTAAAGTGTGCTTTGGGGACCCTGATTTAAGGGTGGGGCTCTAATGTGAGGGGGAATGCTGCGGACTCTAGTGTAAAAGGGAACTCTGATGTAAGGGGGACTCTGCTCACCAAAGCCCCCCTTACACCAGACTTCACAGACTACTCAAAAGAAAGGCGAGAAAAGGGAGAGATTTACCATGGATGGTGAGCTCACTAACCACAGGAAAGAAGGAGGCTCATGCAGTCTGAATATACTCCACGATGTAGTTGCAGCTGCTGGCTTTTCCACCTACTCATCCTTTTTCTGAGCACAGCTCTGCTGCGGAATGGTATGTTGGCGGAGCTGTGGGCACACACAGGAGGAGAGGGGCGGGAGGAGGAGGAGCAGATCCAGCGCTGAGGGGGGTTTGTCAGTGCTCGGTCTGTGCAGTGCAAGAGAGAGTGTAACAGACACTCTGCTTAACAACTGCAACTACAGCCGTATAGTCACAGTGCAGGCTCTTGGGGCGCCTCCACAGTGGCAGAGCACCAGGGCCCTGTCGCAAGTGCGACCTTTGCAACCTTGGTAGTTCAACCACTGCTCTAGTCTCCAGCAGTTATCCAAACTGGAGCTGTGGCTAACTTAAAGCATTATGTCTGCCACACCTTCCCTGCAACAGCTAATATACCAGACACCCTCAGCCCAAAACAGGAGACTGATATAGTTACATAGTTACATAGTTACATAGTAGGTGAGGTTGAAAAAAGACACAAGTCCATCAAGTCCAACCTATGTGTGTGATTATGTGTCAGTATTACATTACATATCCCTGTATATTGCAGTCATTCAGGTGATTATCTAATAGTTTCTTGAAGCTATCAATGCTCCCCGCTGAGACCACCGCCTGTGGAAGGGAATTCCACATCCTTGCCGCTCTTACAGTAAAGAACCCTCTACGTAGTTTAAGGTTAAACCTCTTTTCTTCTAATTGTAATGAGTGGCCACGAGTCTTATTAAACTCTCTTCTGCGAAAAAGTTTTATCCCTATTGTGGGGTCACCAGTACAGTATTTGTAAATTGAAATCATATCCCCTCTCAAGCGTCTCTTCTCCAGAGAGAATAAGTTCAGTGCTCGCAACCTTTCCTCATAACTAAGATCCTCCAGACCCTTTATTAGCTTTGTTGCCCTTCTTTGTACTCGCTCCATTTCCAGTACGTCCCTCCTGAGGACTGGTGCCCAGAACTGGACAGCATACTCCAGGTGCGGGCGACCAGAGTCTTGTAGAGCGGGAGAATTATCGTTTTATCTCTGGAGTTGATCCCCCTTTTAATGCATGCCAATATTCTGTTTGCTTTATTAGCAGCAGCTTGGCATTGCATGCCATTGCTGAGCCTATCATCCACTAGGACCCCCAGGTCCTTTTCCATCCTAGATTCCCCCAGAGGTTCTCCCCCCCAGTGTATAGATTGCATTCATATTTTTGCCACCCAAATGCATTATTTTACATTTTTCTACATTGAACCTCATTTGCCTTGTAGTTGCCCACCCCATTAATTTGTTCAGGTCTTTTTGCAAGATTTCCACATCCTGCGGAGAAGTTATTGCCCTGCTTAGCTTAGTATCGTCTGCAAATACAGAGATTGAACTGTTTATCCCATCCTCCAGGTCGTTTATGAACAAATTAAATAGGATTGGTCCCAGCACAGAACCCTGGGGAACCCCACTACCCACCCCTGACCATTCTGAGTACTCCCCATTTATCACCACCCTCTGAACACGCCCTTGTAACCAGTTTTCAATCCATGTACTCACCCTATGGTCCATGCCAACGCACTTTATTTTGTACAGTAAACGTTTATGGGGAACTGTGTCAAATGCTTTTGCAAAATCCAGATACACCACGTCTACGCGCCTTCCTTTATCTAGATGGCAACTCACCTCCTCATAGAAGGTTAATAGATTGGTTTGGCAAGAACGATTCTTCATGAATCCATGCTGATTACTGCTAATGATATCATTCTTATTACTAAAATCTTGTATATAGTCCCTTATCATCCCCTCCAAGAGTTTACATACTATTGATGTTAGGCTAACTGGTCTGTAATTCCCAGGGATGTTTTTTGGGCCCTTTTTAAATATTGGTGCTACATTGGCTTTTCTCCAATCAGCTGGTACCATTCCAGTCAATAGACTGTCTGTAAAAATTAGGAACAACGGTCTAGCAATCACCTGACTGAGTTCCCTAAGTACCCTCGGATGCAAGCCATCTGGTCCCGGTGATTTATTAATATACAGGAGCTTCCGCCACTGTGAGTACTGCTGTTGCCTGTCCCGTTGAACATTGACATTGCTGATCCCATATCTCAACCCACACTCAAGATGTGTACAAAGTAGTGCAAAAATGTACCTCCTCTCTAGGAGGACTAACAGCTCAAGTTTATGGAATGAGAGGATATTTAAAGTGATATTAAAGGCAAGTTATTCTTAAAAAAAAAATAACAAACATGTCGCTTACCAGCTCTGTACAGTGGTTTTGCACAGAGCAGCCCCGATCCTCCTTCTTTTGGGTCCTCTGGCGGCACTGGCCCCTCCCCCCTCCCAAGTGCCCCCAGAGCAAACAACTTGCTATGGGGGCACTGAGCAAGATCACTGCAGATCCGCTGCTTTGCGTGTCCATTCACACACAGAACAACAACTCTGTTCCACCCTTTCTCTCTACTCATTGGCTCACTGACTGTGATTGACAGCACTGTCTCAGCCAATGATTTTTTTTTTCGGTGTAGCCTAAAATGCCCTATAATACTGGTGTTCACAATATTTTATCCAACCCTGGACTATAAGGATGTATGCAGCTATACCCACATATTTTATTTAGTTATACTGGGGAAAAGCTACATCTGGTAAATATTCCTCACATTCACATACATAAGCAATGTATAGAGATTTCCTCTTTTAATACTACATTTGCCATTCAAAGCCACAAGCATTACAAGCTTCCTAAACAATAAATTATAAATATTCCCTCTGGCAGCTAGTTTAGACACAAACCTTTGTCTATATCTTAAGCATATTTTTCGCTTTCAATTTATATATAACCATGCAGTGACTCTTAAAATTACACAACCATAGCTGGGTAAACATTTTCACTGCTTTTACTGCATTCAATAAAAAGCCCATTGCTTAAACATCAGTTGAAATAACCAGTGTGGCAGAATGATAAAAGAATAGGTCCATGATAATGTCAGCATTGCCACCAAAAAAAACTTAATCAGCATGACATCTAAAGGCAATATATTTCAATATAGTTATACCCATAGTTAGTATTGTACATGTACATATTGTTGCCTTATGAGTTTAAGTGAAATCTCCATTAATAGCTGTAAAATAATTGTACTTATGAATATTTTTCATTTAGATTTGTATCTATGTAGGGGTGTGACATAGCGTCCCAGAAGGCCCTCTTATACAGACAATTCAGTGCCTACGCTTGTGTATCTAAACAATGGGACCCAAACCTCTTTGTTCCACACACATTCACTTCAAAGGATCCCATGTTTAGGTATGCAATGAAGGTGGCCAGCCCCTCATGAATACTTAATGTCCCTGGAAAGGTCAGGTACCTACAAGTTAAATCTCCCGCTCAATATATTCTGTGCCAAGGATTTGCATTAAAGGGGGCTGACTTATGCAAAGTATAGGGATTGGAGATTTAGCCAATCCTTAACCAGGATTAGGGAGGCCCACCAATCAGAGCCACACCATGCCATCCAATGAGGCACCAGTCTGTAATGATATACACAAACTAGATGATAGGGGAGAAACACACTCTATGGTAGAGCAGCCACCAGAATGGAACCTTTGTGGCAATGGTAACATGGGCAATGTCTGCCTTGTACTTGTAACTAAATATGTTTTTCTTATGTCGTTTATGTCATACTGTTTGTAGATGAATGCTTTAAGGAATATACTCTGTATTATTTTATTTTGACTTAAAATTTTCTTCCTTTGTATAGGCTATAGATAGATTGGTGTGTATTAGTTTAGACTTTCTGCTACTCACCAATACATTTTGTTATTGTGTTAAAGCTTTCATTCGTGGTCAAAGAACTCTCATTTAACCCACATCATATCTGAGAGATATTAAATCTCAAGTATAATAAACGGGTAACATAATTGGCGACCACGAAGGGACCAGACTGAAAGTATTTAATATAATACCGAGATTTGTGTAATGCAGAGTAAGGTTATTGGGATGAATTTAAACTGAGTCAGTTTTTACGATAGTTTGGAGGTCACAGCAATTTTATCTAGGAAAAAAATATATAGGTAAATGTTTTTGTTTTATTAGTGGGTATTAGAATAACTCTAAGAAAGAGGGAGGATACCCCACAGATTTTGTTTTGTATACTAGCCTGTAATTATAGTGAAAAAAAAAATATATTGGATGAACTATTAAAAACCAGTCAATTTAATGGAGAGGATATATTGAGCGGGAAAATTTGTTTTCATTTGTTTGTGCTTACCAAACATTGTTTCTCTCTAATCATTGTTTGAGTTTGCTTTATGGTAAGTACATATATGTTTTATTGGAAAGTTGAAAAAGGTTCAACAGGTTTTTGGTTTTTAGTTAGATTTTGTGTCCACTGAAGGCACTGTATTTCTGTAGTACACTGAAACTGAGCTATTTTTTTTGGGGTGGTTGTTTTTGGTGGGAATTTACAAGCAGTAATATTCTCATTGCTGTCAGAGTAAAGTTCCACTTTAAAATACCAACCTGTGGAAGTTTGGTTACTGAATTCTCATTTAACCCATATCTTATCTGAGAGATATTAAATCTAATAATATAATAAACAGATAACATAATTGGCGACCACGAGGGGGAACGGACTGAAAGTATTTAATATAATACAGAGATTTGTGTAATGCAGATTAAGGTTATTGGGGTGAATTTAAACTGAGTAAATTTTTCTGGTAGTTTGGAGGTCACAGCAATTGTATCTAGGAAAAAATATATAGGTAAACGTTTTTTGTTTTATTAGTGGGTATTAGAATAACTCTAATGCCCCATACACACGATCGGATATTCCGACAACAAAATCCATGGATTTTTTCCGACGGGTGTTGGCTCAAACTTGTCTTGCATACACACGGTCACACAAATCTTGTCGGAAATTCCGAATGTCAAGAACGCAGTGACGTACAACACGTACGACGAGCTGAGAAAAATGAAGTTCAGTAGCCAGTGCGGCTCTTCAGCATGCATGGAACTTTGTGCGTCGGAATTGTGCACACACGATTGGAATTCACGACAACGGATTTTGTTGTCGGAAAATTTGAGATCCAGATCTCAAATTTTGTGTGACGGAAATTCCAATGGAAAATGTCTGATGGAGCCTACACACGGTTGGAATGTCCGACAACAAGCTCCCATCAAACATTTTCCGTCGACCATGTGTACAGGGCATAAGAAATAGGGAGGATACCTCACAGATTTTGTTTTTGTTTAATATCCCGTAATTATAGTGGAAAAAAAAACAAACATTAGAGGCATTCCAGTTGGCCCAATTTTAAGGTTGAAGCGTATATGTAGGAATTAATCCGACTTCCAGATAGAAGCTTGTAAAATGAAGTCACGCTTCATGGATAGGGGTTACTCTAAGTCTGTTCTCAACAGAGCTCTCAGCATTGCTGGTAACACTGAAAGAGGTGATCTTCTCCGTGAAAAACCAGGCAGAGCCAAAGACAGAACGTGTCAATAATTGCGACATGTGTGGTTCTGTCAATATCCCTGTTTTTTCGACTTCTTTCAGTTATGAATGTAATAAAATTAAAAACACGATTGTGAAATATTTGCCTGTTTTGTATAATGATCCCATCTATGCTGAGGTGTTATCTAAGGGTATTAGATCAGTATCTCGTAGAGCCCCCACCATCGGTGGCACTATATCCCCAAGTCTATACACAAGTAGACCTTAACGTCCGGTTACAATTCAAAGAATCATATCAATGTGGGGGTAACAGTTGTTCTTGTTGTTCCCATATAAAAAGGGGAGACACGGTACATTCTAGCTCTTTGAACAAGGATTTTAAGGCATCTACATTTATTAACTGCAATACAAATTTTGTGGTGTATCTGATTACCTATGAACAATGTTCTGTTCAATATGTGGGTCGTACGACCCATAGATTGAGAGACCGGTTGGGTGATTATTTGTATGATATAGTCAAGGACCATTCAACTAATATAGCAAGACCTTGGAACCAATGTCATGACAAGGATGTCAGCAGTTTGCGTATTCAGGGGGTTGAAAAGATTGTGCTACCTAAAAGGGGAGGTGACAAGTTTAGATTGTTATGTAAAAGAGAGGTGTATTGGATTTTTCACCTCAATACCAGAAAGCCCCTTGATCTCAACTTTGAATGGGATATTTCACATTTCCACGAGTAACTAGGGTATAATTCTTATCATATATTGATTTTCTTCCCTTCTCCATTTTCCGTTCTTTCCTTTGCTCCCCATCCCCCCTCTCCCCTTCCCCCGTTCCTTTCTCCCCCTTCCCCCCTTCTCCCTCTCTCCTCCCCTTCCCTTCCCTCTTACCCCCTTTTTTATTTTTATTTTTCCTTCTTTCCTCTTTTTTTTTCTCTTTTTTAAAAAATGTTTTCATTTTTATTTTCCTTGGATATCAGGGGTGGGATAGAATAGTCTTTAAAGGTACATTTACATATTTTCTAGATCGTGGTTAAGTGATGTGGTATTTTGTGATCTTTTTTGGTAAATTTTTGGTAAATTTTGGTGTTCTCTCTTTTTGATATTCTTTGTAATGCATTTTTTTTAAATGCTGAGTTGAGTTGGGAGGAATCTTAATATAGCGCGGTCTTACCCCGAAGGGTCCCGACGCACATAGCAAAGATCCTGGAAAGAGAGGGCCCAGGGACCAGAAGCAGCACAGAGCAGCAGAAGGGTAGTAGAGAGACTACGCAGGAAACGCCTGCGTGAAAAGTCAAGTCTTCAGTAACCCGCGGAAGACCGGAATAGTGGGGGCCTCCTGGAGTTCGACAGGGAGGCTATTCCATAGTACGGCACCCTGGTGGGAGAAGGCCCGATCACCACGCCGGATCTTCTTGGGCACCAAGATGTAGAGGAGATCTCTGCCGGTAGATCTGAGTGATCTGACAAGAGCTTGTTTATGAAAACGAGAGCAGAGATACCTTGGGGCCAGGCCTCTCATAATCTTAAACATAATACATCCTACCTTAAATAAGATGCCAATGCAAGGCGCGGAGGACAGGGGTGATGTGATCCCTCAACGGGACATCCATGAGCAGCCTAGCCGCAGCATTTTGAATAAGTTGAAGCTTCTGCACTAGCATCTTTGGCAATCCCAAATAAAGAGAGTTGCAGCAGTCTAGGCAGCTACCTATCGTGGCACAGATGACAGTTTTTCTGTCCGAGATATCTAGATATTTAAACAACCCCCTCAGGAGTTTTAGCTGCCAGTGACATGCACTGACAACCTTTTTTACCTGAGGAGCCAGAGTTAAACCTGAATCTAGGAGGAATCCCAGATCATGGACCTGGGGGGCCACCTCCAGGGCAGGAGCAAACGAGGGAGGCCAAGGTGGAATAACTGGGGGGGGTGGCCAGATCGCTGAAGATGATCACCTCAGTTTTGCCCCCATTAAGTTTCAGGAAGTTGGCAGACATCCATGTATTGATGGCCTCCAAACAACTGCCAAGTGTGGCATCAGCTGTCTGGTTCCTAGGAATCTTCAGGTAAACCTGGGTGTCATCCGCGTAAACATGGTACTGGACGGCGTGGGACTTTAGCAGGTCAGCAAGGAGCCTCATATAGATATTAAACAGGAGGGGTGACAAGGCAGAGCCCTGTGGCACTCCGCAATCTAGGGTGGTGAACTTAGAGTAGAAGGGGCCAGTCTTGGCTCCCTAAACTCTGCCCTCTAAAAAAGAGGCCACCCATGCCAAAGCTGACCCCTCATACCAAAAACAGATCTAATCCGCTCCAGTAGATTTCCATGATTTATAGTATCAAATGCGGCCGACAGATCCAAGAGAACCAGAACTACTGAATCACCCCTGTCCAAGCCGTGAGGGACATCATCATAAACACGGATGAGGCTTGTCTCTGTTCCATGCCCTGGACGAAATCCAGACTGGAATTCGTTCAAAAGATGGAAAGACTCAAGGTAAGCCTGTAGCTGGATAACCACCAGGCGCTCCATCACCTTTGCTACAAAGGGCAAGATGGAAATCGGCCTGTAGTTGCCCAGTATGTCCGGGTCCAAGGTCGATTTCTTCAGCAGGGCCAAGACCACAGCCTTCTTTAGAGCGCCCGGAACAATACCTGTCCTGAAGCAGCAGTTAATTATCTCCCCAATGAAGGGGGCCAAAAGGGCAGCAGATTTTTTAAGCAGCCCGGCAGGACATACATCTAGAGGAGAGGAGGATGGTTTCAAAGAAGCAATTACCTCAACCACCTGTGTAGCTGTAACCAGTTGGGAGGGGCCATCTCTATGTGGCCAGTGTCCTCCTGCACAGACTCTGGCCTGGAAATGTTGTCTCTAATGGTCTGAACCTTAGAGACAAAGAAGTCAGCGAGCACGCTGTCACATGTTGCCTATACCCCAAAAGCAACAGTTCTTGGATAAGGGATATGCTAATGTACACACCGTGTATATTGTATATATTGCATATGGTGTTGTGTATTCCAATATAAGTTCTGCTGATATGTGCACAGTTATACACATGGGAAGGATTGGATATATTTTGTATTATTATTTCTATTTTTTCTTTTGTCCCCCCAATGTGTGTATATATATATATATATATATATATATATATATATATATATATATATATATATATGTGCACAGATATTTTACTCTACATACAAAGTTTTATATCATGTGTAAAGGTTTTTGTATTTGTTTTTTCCTTTTTTTCTGTTTATCTCTTGAACTTGAAAACTATTGTGAAAAGTCAACTATTGATTTAATGGTTAATAGACAATGACTATCCATGCTCTTGATATTCACAGGTGATGTTAATGGACAATCAACATTTCACATGTTTATGTTTTAATTGTTTAATTGTTTTAATATTTTGAGGGGTATATATATGCCTGTATGTTGGTGAGGCACTTTAGCTATGAGTAAGCATCATGATTGATGTGAAACGCGTTAGCGGTGTGTGTTGGTCTGTAATTATACGTGGATGTATTAGGATTCTGTTTTTATGAAATAAAAGGTGAACAGTGGGAGTGCGGCTATCCAGCATTCTTATTTCCATGTTCCTGTCCAGAGCTGGCACCCAGCCCTTTCTGGAGACAACTGATAATAGGAGAGGTGATTATCTTAGAGAGGTGTACTTTCATCACTTCAATTTACATATATGTTTTATTGGAAAGACACTGAAAGAGTGCGGTCTTTGTTTGTCTGTCGAAAAAGGTTCAACAGGTTTCTGGTTTTTAGTTAGATTTTGTGTCCACTGAAGGCATTGTATTTGTGTAGGACATTAAAACCGAACTATTGCTTTTTTGGTGGTTATTTTTGGTGGGAATTTACAAGCAGTAATATTCTCATTGTTGTCAGAGTAAAATTCCACTTTAAAATACCAAACTGTGGAAGTTTGGTTACTGAATCTAATATCTAACAACGATGAATTATAGAGTTTAAAATAAGGTACATTTAGTTCTGTATTATACCTTGAAATTTTGTTAGACCTCTTTCACACTGGGGTGGTTTGCAGGCGCTATTGTGCTAAAAATAGCACCTGCAAACCGACCTGAAACTGCCGCTGCTGTGTCTCCAGTGTGAAAGCCCAAGGGCTTTCACACTGGAGTGGTGCGCTGGCAGGAGGGGAAAAAAAACTCCTGCAAACAGCATCTTTGGAGCCGTGAAGGAGTGGTGTATAACCGCTCCTGCCCATTGAAATCAATGGGGCAGCGCGGCTATACCACCGGCATAGCGCAGCGGTTTTAACCCTTTTCGGCCACTAGCGGGGGTTAAAACTGCCCCACTAGCGGCCGTATACCGCCGCTAAAGCAACGGTAAAGCACCCCTAAAAATAGCGGTGTTTTTCTGCCGATGCCCCCACCGCCCCAGTGTGAAAGGGGCCTTATGGATAAACTCTACCAATAATTTGATAAGATGCATTTGTGGTAACTTAGTTTTTGTGTTAAACAGATGTGGGTGTAGTAGTTATCAGTCTGTGTATACCTTTCTATTGTCTACCTAGTAGGTTACCCTATTGTTCCTTGTGTGCTTATCTCAGCACTATTGTTTGTTGTGTGTATACTGTACATACAGTATCTCCATCTCTATTGTTCAACACGTCTCCTCTATCTTTTGTGTCTTGGGTGTAGACTCTCTTCTGTGAAGATACAATTGTTATTTTAATGTTTGTGTCTCCACTCTTGTGCATATTCTAAGTTGTAGAATACTGTGTCAGAAGTCTGTTCTGTGATGTATTGCTGTATCATCACTGAACTTGTTGTACATAATGGATAAATTGATGGCCAGGATTGCTAAAGTTAAAAAAAGCTCTGAAATAATAAGAGCAATGGAGGAATCTAAAAGCCCATGGCACCAGGCACAAGAGTATGTAAATGTAAAGCTTACAGAGAAAAAATACAGAAAATGTGAGGGTAAGACTGCTGCTTGCTGGTTGGCTAACACTCACCAACAGTTATTGTTGCAAAATATGTTTCTCAAGGAGGATTTGGAAATAGCCAAAAGTAATATCAGTACTCTAAAAGTTTATATGGCAAATTTGAATGCTAGCCACCAGCAACCAACAATAGACAACCAAAACAAGCAGGGAGAGGATGATCAGCTGCCATGTGGACTGAAGGAGGCAGAGAGTAAATGTAAACAATTGTCCACATCTTCGAGCCCAGGGCAGCTTGTGCAATCTCCACATACCACAGATAGTAATGCAATGTTTTTGAGTATTTCTAGATACAACAGGAAATTATCTCCATCTGGAGGATGTGCTAGTTTCAACAACTCATTGAAAGGTGGGAGCTCTTGTGAAAGTGCCCCTTTATCTCATATACAGACAGGAAAAGCTGTTAATCAGGTTTTAGCCATTGAATATTCTCAGTCTAAAACCACACCAGTTAAGAGACGCTTTAATACTTTACAAAGGATAAAATGTTACACTTGTGGCTTGTTTGGTCACATAGCTAAATTTTGTTTGTCTTCTGGTGAAAAGATAATGAAACAAAATAAATATACAACAAAAAGGCGTGACATGGCAGTCTACTCACCAAATCTGAAAATACTAGATCATATAACCCTTCCTGAACTATTAAGGTCGAGAATGAGCTTTATGAGATTATGAAATGAAACTGGAACGAGATGAGTTTCTGAAAGAACTCCAATCCTTTAAAATACATTTTATTGAATCCTTGAATTGGAAAAATTGAGGGTGTAACTTGCTCATTGGGAACCAAACCGCTATAGTAAAAGTGGGGATGAAATACCAGATGTAAGTTATGTTTCAGATGTCTATGGCATTTTAGTTTCACTGGATCAAAGTGTGAATGTCATTGACCATTTACCAATGTACACATAAGAATGTTGTATTATTTGCTTTGAATAAGTTAAAGGAAAAAAAAAGGATAGAGTAATTACATTTGTCTACAAGTTTTCTTTTTCAGGTTAAGTGAGTTCCTGAAAGTGTATTTACATATAAAGCAGGTGTATGTAGATAGCTGTACATATGCATAAATACACATGCCTACCAGAAGGTAAAGTATAATAGACTAGCTACTCCTGTTCCATTGTTTTTTTTTTTTTTTTTTGTTTCTCTTCTTTAGTATTCTCCCAGTTGCCAGAAACACCTAGCAATTCATTTGCAATTACAAACACTTTCTCTATCCAGTATTTATGGGATTCAATCTCAATTTATGTGTGTGTCTGGGTGATGTCAGAGATGTGTATGTACTGTCTATGTGTAAACATGGTTTTTTTCCCTCAGGGGCGTGTACACACCATTGTTGGATGGCCATCAATAAGAAATGTGATCACATTAATGCGCATGCTTTTTATTTTAGTTTCCATTTGTAATGAGCTCAGTACTGTTACCAGTTTACATTTATACTTTTTGTTTTCTTTTACAAGTTTAAATTTATTCTCGAATAATGAACCTGTGCACAGATAAGAGATCTTGATCCCTATAACTCTGAGAAACTGTAGGAATTTAGTTTTTTCTTTCTCCTTTCCAGGGGGCTTAGAGTGAAGTTTAATTCACTCTGACACTCGGAAAGTGACACAGTGAAACATTTTTGTAAATATTTTATCCTATCTTTTCATGTGACAACACTAAAGAAATGACACTTTGCTACAATGTAAAGTAGTGAGTGAACAGCTTGTATAACATTGTAAATTTGCTGTCCCCTCAAAATAACTCAACGCACAGCCATTAATGTCTAAACCGCTGGCAACAAAAGTGAGTACACCCTTAAGTGAAAATGTCCAAATTGGGCCCAGTTAGCCATTTTACCTCCCCGGTGTCATGTGACTCGTTAGTGTCACAAGGTCTCAGGTGTGAATGGGGAGCAGGTGTGTTAAATTTGGTGTTATCGCTCTCTCATACTGGTCACTGGAAGTTCAACTTGGCACCTCATGGCAAAAAACTCTCTGAGGATCTGAAAAAAAAGAATAGTTGTTCTACATAAAGATGGCATAGGCTATAAGAAGATTGCCAAGACCCTCAAACTGAGCTGCAGCACGGTGGCCAAGAAACGTACGTCGGAGCGGTACGTGGTCACATGTCCTATCACCCAACAACATCCGGATCCTTTGGCTGCCCCCCTGTGTAAGCTGGAACGCACGCCAGCGTGGAGGAGACATGAAAGGCTATTTCTGACTGCAAAGTCACCCTGACATGCAAGCAGCCCCAGTGCCGGGTAGGCACCCACCAATGTAAGCGGCCATTTGGCTTTTTAATTTGTTTACTTTTTTAATAAATGGTTTTACGCTATGGAGACTGTTTTTGTTTCCTATGTATCCTTATCCTATCTTGAATGAGCTTGACGGAAACGATCCATGCCTATAATACCAACCACAGTCCGGCCATCCATGTGAGCAGGCACAACCCTGCACAAGCGCTAGTGACTCTCTTTTTAACTAAAGGAGTCATTGGTATCTGGTAAGCAGATATCTACTACTTCGAGGTGTTTTTCCTTTCTTATTTTTTCTTTGGTGATGGAAAACCTTTTGTTTTCAGCAACAAGATTGGGATAATATTGAAAGATATCACTTCAACTACTTCTATCACTTTTTTATGTGGACAATCAATCACTATATATATTTTTTTCACTATTATGGGCACTTCAATGTGTAATCTAATTATGATTTGTCATTATTATGATTTTCATTTTTTTTGGTAATGCAGGAGATATATTTATTTAGAGCACTTGAATAGTATGGTATCTAGCGCCCCCTAGCTTTCTTACATTTCCATTTTCTTGGTAATGCAGGAGATATATTTATTTAGAGCACTTGATTATTATGGTATCTAGCGCCCCCTATCTTTCTTACATCTTTTTTTGATTATCTATTTTTTTGATTATTCAAAAATTGGGGAGCAGCTTACACTGATTGTTTATATATTTCCACAAATTTTTTTTTTTTTTTTTTTTTTTTTATTGTTGGGAATGTTTTCTTACTAGATGTACCACCAGTATATGTAATTCATATATAGTATCTGCTATCGACACCATTGGCGCGAAGGTTTCTATTATTTTCTACTGTCTATGTGTAAACAAGGTTTTTTTCCCTCAGGGGCGTGTACACACCATTGTTGGATGGCCATCAATAAGAAATGTGATCACATTAATGCGCATGCTTTTTATTTTAGTTTCCATTTGTAATGAGCTCAGTACTGTTACCAGTTTACATTTATACTTTTTGTTTTCTTTTACAAGTTTAAATTTATTCTCGAATAATGAACCTGTGCACAGATATGAGATCTTGATCCCTATAACTCTGAGAAACTGTAGGAATTTAGTTTTTTCTTTCTCCTTTCTGGGGGCTTAGAGTGAAGTTTAATTCACTCTGACACTCGGAAAGTGACACAGTGAAACATTTTTGTAAATATTTTATCCTATCTTTTCATGTGACAACACTAAAGAAATGACACTTTGTTACAATGTAAAGTAGTGAGTGAACAGCTTGTATAACATTGTAAATTTGCTGTCCCCTCAAAATAACTCAACGCACAGCCATTAATGTCTAAACCGCTGGCAACAAAAGTGAGTACACCCTTAAGTGAAAATGTCCAAATTGGGCCCAGTTAGCCATTTTACCTCCCCGGTGTCATGTGACTCGTTAGTGTCACAAGGTCTCAGGTGTGAATGGGGAGCAGGTGTGTTAAATTTGGTGTTATCGCTCTCTCATACTGGTCACTGGAAGTTCAACTTGGCACCTCATGGCAAAAAACTCTCTGAGGATCTGAAAAAAAAGAATTGTTGTTCTACATAAAGATGGCATAGGCTATAAGAAGATTGCCAAGACCCTCAAACTGAGCTGCAGCACGGTGGCCAAGACCATACAGTGGTTTAACAGGGCATGTTCCACTCAGAACAGGCCTCTCCATGGTCAACCAAAGAAGTTGAGTGCACATACTCAGCGTCATAGCCAGAGGTTGTCTTTGGGAAATAGACGTATAAGTACTGCTAGCATTGCTGCAGATGTTGAAGGGGTGGGGGGTCAGACTGTCAGTGCTCAGACCATACGCCGCACACTGCATCAAGTTGGTCTGCATGGGTGTCGTCCCAGAAGGAAGCCTCTTCTAAATATGCACAAGAAAGCCCACAAACAGTTCGCTGAAGACAAGCAGACTAAGGTCATGGATTACTGGAACCATGTCCTGTGCTCTGATGAGACCAAATAAACTTATTTGGTTCAGATGGTGTCAAGCGTGTGTGGCGGCATCCAGGTGAGGAGTACAAAGACAAGTGTGTCTTGCCTACAGCCAAGCATAGTGGTGGGAGTGTCATGGTCTAGAGCTGCATGAGTGCTGCCGGCACTGAGGAGCTACAGTTCATTGAGGGATCTATGAATGCCAACATGCACTGTGACATACTGAAACAGGGAATGATCCCCTCCCTTCTGATACTGGGCCACGGGGCACTATTCCAACATGATAATGACCCCAAACACACCTCCAAGACAACCACTACCTTGCTAAAGAAGCTGAGGGTAAAGGTGATGGACTGGCCAAGCATGTCTCAAGACCTAATCCCTATTGAGCATCTGTGGGGCATCCTCAAATGGAAGGTGGAGGAGCACAAGGTCTTTACCATCCATCAGCTCCGTGATGTCATCATGGAGGAGTGGAAGAGGACTCCAGTGGCAACCCGTGAAGCTCTGGTGAACTCCGTGCCCAAGAAGGTTAAGGCAGTGCTGGAAAATAATGGTGGCCAAACAAAATATTGACACTTTGGGCCCAATTTGGACATTTTCATTTAGGGGTGTACTCACTTTTGTTGCCAGCGGTTTAGACATTAATGGCTGTGTGTTGAGTTATTTTGAGGGGACAGCAAATTTACACTGTTATACAAGCTGTTCACTCACTACTTTACAATGTAGCAAAGTGTCATTTCTTCAGTGTCGTCACATGAAAAGATATAATAAAATATTTACAGAAATGTGAGGGGTGTACTTTTTTAGTTTGTCAAAGTATAGATATGTTGGTGTTTCTGTACATTTTTGACTGTACTTACTGTTGACTGACTCATTAACTCTGCTGGAAGGTGGTTCCAAGCATCCACAAATAGTGTAGTCATGGGAAACCTCTCAGAGAGGTAGAGTGAGGAGTTATTGATGGTTTTTAGTTTTGTATTTTAGGAAAAATACACAAAGAGTGGATAAGACGGATATGACCCAGACTTGCCAAAATACTTTAGAGGAAAAACACAGAGGGCCTTAAAACATTTTTTTTGTTTGTTTGTTTTTAGGAGAAGCCTTGATTGGAATTAATTGAAGTCAGGCCTAACTAAATTTTAAAATATATATATTTTTTTGGGTTTGTCTGTTTCATTAAACAGAGTTTCTGTCCTCTCTCTACTACAACTTTTTGTTGCTTGCCTGACTTGCAAATTGGTCCTCAATGAGAATCAATTAATATGTTAATCACTACCGAGAGAGTGCATTGCAGTTTGTATAGCTGCAATGTTTGGAAGTAGTTTCAATATTTTTTTTTGTTCAACAAAATACAGATTTAATGCACTTCAACAATTTAAAGAGAAAGGGGTATCACAAATCTCATGTTGAGGCAGCATTAAATCTGTACTTTTTTTACATTTTGTGTTTAATTTTTTTTCTTTTTCTTTTAATGATAACTATTTTTCTTTCTTTCCTATATCACCCTTAATTTTGGGTGATTCTGGAGTTTGGTTTTGCTATGGTGAAATAAAAATAAAAAAAGAGGAGTTGGGGGAACAATATATGGAGAACATTTAAAACAGTTAAAAATGTTGATAGAGATTATAGAAAATTGAGTACTGTCCGTGATACTTTTTTTATTTGCACTAACATACAATTTTTCAGGACAAGCTTTCGGGGTATGTCCCCTTCTTCAAGGTCCAACGGCTACAACAAATCAAGATAGAGATTATGAAAGCTTCCCTATAGCATGTTGTGGTTGGGCCAATTTCCAACAGGTTTTTTTTTCTCCTTTTAACATTGGATAATTGTTTTATAGAAATGTATGTCATTTTAGCTATCACAATTATTTTCTTTGTATATGTGACACTCAGTCCTCTCTACAGTCCTAGTATGTGGCAGTCATCATATGTGCTCATTGGTCAATTTTTCTTTTTGTTGGTCAGTTTTTTGTGTGCCATAAGTCCAAAGAGCATTGTTTGAATATCATATAGATATACTGGGACTTGTGAGAATTGTAGTGATTGGCAAATAGCAGGTATAGTATAGTACAATTGTACTTAAGAGTAATTTAGTTTGATTATTCCTGAAGCCACAAGTAACTGGTGACATTACACTTATCCGTATTCTGAAATCAAATTATTTTGTCTGCTTAGTTGACACTGCCTAATCTGCACTGAGACCTCTTAAAGTTATGACCTCTTCCGTAGCCTGCTAAAGGCACTCCTCCATGCTAAAGTCATGGAGGAGTGGAAGAGGACTCCAGTGGCAACCTGTGAAGCTCTAGTGAACTCCATGCCCAAGAGGGTTAAGGCAGTGCTGGAAAATAATGGTGGTCACACAAAATATTGACACTTTTTTATATATTTTTATATTATATTATTATTATTATTATTATATTATATTATATTTTTATATATACTATATATATATATATATATATATATATATATATATATATATATATATATAAAAATATACAGTGGGGACAGAAAGTATTCAGACCCCCTTAAATTTTTCACTCTTTGTTATATTGCAGCCATTTGCTAAAATCGTTTAAGTTAATTTTTTCCTCATTTAACTCAGGTGCTGTCCATTTCTTCTGATCATCCTTGAGATGGTTCTACACCTTCATTTGAGGCCAGCTGTGTTTGATTATACTGATTGGACTTGATTAGGAAAGTCACACACCTGTCTATATAAGACCTTACAGCTCACAGTGCATGTCAGAGCAAATGAGAATCATGAGGTTAAAGGAACTGCCTGAAGAGCTCAGAGACAGAATTGTGGCAAGGCACAGATCTGGCCAAGGTTACAAAAAAATTTCTGCTGCACTTAAGGTTCCTAAGAGCACAGTGGCCTCCATAATCCTTAAATGGAAGACGTTTGGGACGACCAGAACCCTTCCTAGAGCTGGCCATCCGGCCAAACTGAGCTATCGGGGGAGAAGAGCCTTGCTGAGAGAGGTAAAGAAGAACCCAAAGATCAGTGTGGCTGAGCTCCAGAGTCGCAGTCAGGAGATGGGAGAAAGTTGTAGAAAGTCAACCATCACTGCAGCCCTCCACCAGTCAGGGCTTTATGGCAGAGTGGCCTGACAGAAGCCTCTCCTCAGTGCAAGACACATGAAAGCCCGCATGGAGTTAACTAAAAAACACCCGAAGGACTCCAAGATGGTGAGAAATAAGATTCTTTGGTCTAATGAGACCAAGATAGAACTTTTTTCTAAGCGGTATGTGTGGAGAAAACCAGGCACTGCTCATCCACTGTCCAATACAGTCCCAACAGTGAACCATGGTGGTGGCAGCATCATGCTGTGGGGGTGTTTTTCAGCTGCAGGGACAGGACAACTGGTTGCAATCAAGGGAAAGATGAATGTGGCCAAGTACATAGATATCCTGGATGAAAACCTTCTCCGGAGTGCTCAGGACCTCAGACTGGGCCGAAGGTTTACCTTCCAACAAGACAATGACCCTAAGCACACAGCTAAAATAAAGAAGGAGTAGCTTCACAACAACTCCGTGACTGTTCCTGAATGGCCCAGCCAGAGCCCTGACTTAAACCCAACTGAGCATCTCTGGAGAGACCTAAAAATGGCTGTCCACCAACGTTTACCATCCAACCTGACAGAACTGGAGAGGATCTGCAAGGAGGAATGGCAGGGGATCCCCAAATCCAGGTGTGAAAAACTTGTTGCAGCTTTCCCAAAAAGACTGGCTGTATTAGATCAAAAGGGTGCTTCTACTAAATACTGAGCAAAGGGTCTGAATACTTAGGACCATGTGATATTTCAGTTTTTCTTTTTTAATAAATCTGCAAAAATGTCAACAATTCTGTGTTTTTCTGTCAATATGAGGTGCTGTGTGTACATTAATGAGGAAAAAAATGAACTTAATTGATTTTAGCAAATGGCTGCAATATAATGTAGAGTTAAAAATTTAAGGGGGTCTATATATATACAGTATATACCTGCAGCAGCAATACACATATAATGAAACTATACGTATATGCTCTCCAGCAGTGTTTCTCAACCTTTTTGCAGTCAAGGCATCCTTTCAAATGGTGAACAGCACCATTGAGGCACCCCATTCTAAAATTATTCTATTATTCTAATAGTTTTATAAAATGCAGCAACACCCACACCTGCAGGACACCCAACAATGGAGGTGATTTATTCTTCTAAAGCAAATATATCTTTGCACACTGGTGCTGACTATTATTTCAATGTTTCTCTTCTCTCTAATGTTCTTTCCCTCACTCAGCTAATGTGACCCCAATGCTGATGGAGAGGAGCAGGGGAGGGACAAACGATGATGCTGTGCATGCGCCCGATGTCCTCCTTATCAACTGATTACATCATTGGTTGTTAACCACTTCAAAACTGGACACTTTTACCCCCTTAATGCAGAGGCCAATTTTCATATTTCAGTGCTGTCACACTTTGAAAGACATTTATACTCATGTCATGCAACATGGTGCCCAATTTATTTATTTTTTTTTTTTTAGACAGATAGCGATTTCTTTTGGTGGTATTTAATCCTCACTGAGTTTTTTATTATTTGCTAAATAAATGAATAAATACTTTTTTTAAAAAATTGAGAATTTTGAAAAATAAATGCGTTGTTCTTTCTTCTGTTATACAATTTTGCAAATAAATAACCTTTCTTCATAAATTTAGGTCACAATGTATACTGCTACATTTCATTGGTTAAAATAAGCCAAATCAGTATATAATATTTAGTCTGTGTGAAAGTTATAAAATCCACAAACTATGGTATATACTGTATACAGTATTTGAAAATTGATCAGTCCTGATGTATTGATGGCCTATCTAATTTCTTGAGGCCCTAAAATGCCAAGACAGTACAAATAACCCCCTCCCCAAATGACCCCTTTTTTAGAAAGTAGATAGTCCAATGTTTTAGTTAGAGGCACTGCCATTTTTTTGAAGTTGTAATTTTTTGTCACAATTTTTTGGAAAATGAAGAAACAATATTTTTTTTCACCTACCCAGAGTAGTACAGTGTCACGGTCGGATTTTCCGATGGACATTGTCCGATCGGAGCGTGTTGTCGGAAATTCCGACCGTGTGTGGGCTCCATCGGACATTTTCCATCGGATTTTCCGACATACAAAGTTGGACAGCAGGAGATAAAATTTTCCGACAACAAAATCCGATCGCGTCAATTCCGACCGTGTGTGGCCTGTTCCGACGCACAAAGTGCCACGCATGCTCAGAAGAAATTCCGACACGGGACAGCTCGTTCTGGTAAACTTAGCGTTCGTAATGGATACAGCACTTTCGTCACGCTGCAATGTTCAAAATGGTTTAATACAGCGCACTCTCTTCTTCTTTATAATGTGACAAGAATTAAGTAGTTTTGCTGCTCATATTCACACACACTTCTCACAAACTTCTTTCGTTACTATTTATCGGGATTCCCTCAATATATTTTGATTTCTCACATCTGACAACATATTTTTTTTAATTTTTTTACTTTAATGTAGAATCTTTTTTTGTGTTTCTCTTTTTTAATTTTTTTTTTTGGTGATTTTGATTTGTACTCCCGAAAATGTTTGTGTGTGTTTTGTGACAAGTTCCCACAACACCATTGATATGTTGTTCTATTTAATCTGTAGGAGATTGTTTGTTGTTGTTGTCTCTTGTTAATTTCACATTTTATGTTAGAAATGTACCTGAATCCTCACCAACAAACTGTCCTTTTTGGATGAAAACACACACAGGAGAGTAGAATTTACCTAAAAATATTTTATTAAGGGGTCACAACTATAAACAAAGAGGGAGGCAACGCTGGAGAAACTGCAGAAGTGGGCGAAGCCTTGGACCCCCAGGGCAGACATCAATTATTTAAAAGCAAAATTGGTGGCCTGAGGAGTCCATATCTAAGGGAGGGCAGTCTGGTCCAGAAGTCCCAGAGATCCGGAAAGCAGCAGATGACATCTGTGTCCCCAGGCTGTGGTCATACGAGAGACTGCAGCTTTTGTCAGACCAGACTGAACCCAGGGCAATCACTCTTTGGTCTTCCTTCCACGCTTCCTTCCAGCCTTTGGCTGTGGTGGTGGAGTTGTGGCAGCAGGAGGAGGAGGAGGAGGAGCATCGTCGATCTCAATGACATCCGTCTTGTGTGTCAGTTCCCCACTCTCCCCCTTACGTAGGACTTTATAAATCAGGTCCTCAGAGATCTTGCGTTGGCCCTCCTGCATGCCCTGCAATTTGGTGGCAGCCATGCAGGCAAAGGCCTCTTCAGGACTGGGGAAGGCTCTGAGGGACGCAGAAGCCTCCTGGATCAGCCTGTACGCTGAATCCTGCACAGCACTGGGAGTGGCCTTCCTGGCCCTTTTGTATGGCAGGTGGAGGGGAGGAACCTGAGACTCAGTCAGGCTGCGACTTGTCCCAGGCTTCTCTTGGCTGACACTTAGCCCCGCCTCCTCCTGGCTGCCACTAATCCCCGCCTCCTCCTGGCTGACACTAATCCCCGCCTCCTCCTGACTGCCACATTCCACAGCCTCCTCCTGGCTGAGGTCTTCCTGTGTATGAAAAAGGGACATAGTTTTAGTTTTTTTTACATCAATCACACACAATTTTCACCTCCTGACTGCTGCAAATTGAATGTTAACAAATATAACAGACTATCCTTCTTAGCCCAGCATTTTTCATTCTTGTCCCAACTTTGGGTGCCCACTACTGTCTATTGATATGTAAAACACTTTTTTTAATCAGCAATTAATGATCAATAATAACATCTATAGTAAACATCATTTCTTTATTGCCCAGAAATCTGTAGAAGAATGCTATACCTGACTCCAGCTGGGCTCCTCCACTTCTTCCTGGCTGGAAGGCCCAGGTTGGACATCAGAAGCCTCAGCTGGGATGGAAGGAAGAGTGGAAGGAAGAGTAGAGAGGGATTCCCTGACTTCAGTGTGGTCTGACAGAAATCGCAGTCTCTCGTAGTACCACAGCCTGGGGACATAAACGTCATCTGCTGCAGCTCCGGATCTCTGGGAATCCGTGACCTTCTTGCGCTCCCTAAGATAAGTGCTCCTCAGGCCACCAATTTTAGCTTTTAAATAAGGGATGGTTGCTGTGGGGACCACCGGCTTCACCCACTCCAGCAATTTCTCCAGCACTGCCTGCCTCTTTTGTTTGTGGTTATAGTGGGGGTGTCTCACCTGCCACAGACAGGGCAGCTCCCTGTACTTGTCTATGAACAGGGGCAGGAAATTGTGGTCGTTAAACCCATCCATTTTCTCTGCAAGACAAACTCCCCTAATCTTGTTACAATATAGGCTTCAATTTCGAAGCAGTATAGGCCCAAGTTTAGATCCTACCTTCGTTAGCACGATCGGCGTCTCCGATGCTCCTTCCTCCGCTCACAGATCGTACGTAAGACGCGCGCGTTACGATTTATACACACTGCACATGCGTATAACTCCGCCCGCCCCTGACGTTCTTTCTATTCTATTCCCCGCCCCTTTTCGTTCGGCGCAGTGGAGGAAGAGCACATAGCGGATAGACAGCAGGATCGTGCTAAGTACAGCAACGAGGAGGAGAAAAGGCCGGAGCCTGAAACGGCCCAATCCAGAAGGAGATTAAAGGACTCAAATATGTCCTTTGGGGAGATGTTGGAGATGGTGAACATCCTGAAGAAGGCCGACTATGATGGAAAGTATGGGCCTTACCCCAACCCCAATGTCCGAAAGGCCAAGATCATGGCGAAAGTGGTCAGGAGTCTGCACCGGAAATTCAGGGTACGACGATCGAAAGATCAGCTCAGGACCTGAAATTACGAGAACATGAGCAGTACAGAAAGATCCGGAGAGTGATGCAAAAAAGTAAGTAGTTGTGCTGTGTTCCTATTGTTCTTGTGTTTATTACGTTCGTGCTGCTCCATTTCCCCGTTCTGCCTAGTGACAGGACACTGATCACAGCTCCCTGTGATCGGGAGCAGTGCTCAGTGTCGTGTCACACATAGCCCATCCCCCCCACAGTTAGAATCACTCCCTAGGACACACTTAACCCCTACAGTGCCACCTAGTGGTTAACCCCTTCACTGCCAGTCAGATTTACACAGTAATCAATGCATTTTTATCGCTGTATAAATGTGAATGGTCCCAAAATAGTGCCAAAAGTGTCCAATCTGTCTGCCATGATAAAAATCACTGATCGCCGCCATTACTAGTAAAATGAAAATTATTAATAAAAATGCCATAAAACTATCCCCTATTTTGTAAACGCTATAACTTTTGCGCAAACCAATCAATAAACGCTTATTGCGGGTTTTTTTACCAAAAATATGTAGAAGTATACATGTTGGCCTAAACTGAGGAAAAAGAATGTTTTTTGATATATTTTTGGGGGGTATTTATTATAGCAAAAAGTAAAAAATAATGTGTTTTTTTTCAAAATTGTTTCTATTTTTTTGTTTATAGTGCAAAAAATAAAAACCGCAGAGGTGATCAAATACCACCAAAAGAAAGCTCTATTTGTGGGGATAAAACGACGTCAATTTTGTTTGGGAGCCATGTCGCACGACCGTGCAATTGTCAGTTAAATCAACGCAGTGCCGAATCGCAAAAAACGCTCTGGTCTTTTGCCAGCCAAATAGTCCAGAGCTTAAGTGGTTAAATCTAATTGTAATGCCTTATATTATCTCCAGTCTATCAGTCTCCACCTTGTCTGGGTTCAGATTCTGATTTTCCCTGCACAAAGTCTTTGAGGTGATTTTTTTTTTAAATAACAAACATGCCATACTTACCTGCTCTGTAATGGTTTTGCACAGAGCAGCCCTGATTCTCCTCTTCTGGGGTCCCCCACAGATGCTTCTAGCTCCTTTTGCCTTCAGAGTGCCCCAATAGCAAGTTGCAAAGTATAGTAGTATAGAATGCCCCTATAGCAAGGTAAAAAAACTTCTGCCTTTAGAACCACTCAATTCCTGCCCATGACTACATGTCCCATGAGCATTGCTCTTCACACATTCACAAGTTCTCAGACACTTACGGACATGTATGGACGGTGTACTGAGCTTTATGTGTACTGCACTGTATTTCCTGATATGCAAACAAATAATGCATTCTGTACTGTACGTACTGTACTATATGGTCCTACTCCTAAAAAAGTAACCTGATAAGAGTTCACTGCTCTAAGATGATCACCTATCCCAGCATCAGCTATGTCCACAAAGAGCTGGGTGCAACAGGAACATGAAAATAAAACGCTGGATAGCCGCACTCCAAATGTTCACCTTTTATTTAATAAAAACAGAATCCAAATACATCCACGGATAAGTACAGACCAACACACACCGCTAACACGTTTCACATCAGTCACAATGCTTACTCGTAGCCAAAGTGCTTCACCAACATACAGGCATATATATACCCCTCTAAACAATAAAACAATTAAACAATTAAGACATAAACATGTGAAACGTTGACTGTCCATGAACATTACTTGTGAATATCAGGAGCATGGATAGCCAATGTCTATTAACCATTAACTTTTCACAATAGTTTTCAAGTTCAAAAATAAACAGAATAAAATATCTGTGCATATATATATATATATATATATATACACATTGGGTAAGAGTAAAAAATAGAAATAATAATACAAAATATAACCAATCCTCCTCATGTGTATAACTGTGCACATATTAGTAGAACCTATATTGGAATACACAGCATCATTTGCAATATATACAATATACACAATGTGTATGATAGCATGCAATTAGCATTTCAAAGACTATCAAAATGAGAAAACACCAAAAAATACCACAGTACTGACCACGATCTAGAAAATATGTAAATGTACATATAAAGACTATTCTATCCAACCCTCCACTATCCAATGAAAAAAGGAAAAAATGAAAATGGGAGGAGGTATACAAAAGGAAGGGAAAGGAAAGAAAATGGAAAAAGGAAGGGGGGAGAAAGAATGGAAAAACAGAACAAGGAAGAAAATCAATATGTGATAAGAGTAACCTATTTCCAATTAAGAAACTATTGTCCTAAAAATAACCTATTGTCAGTGAAGAAACTCAAGGGAAGAAACACAGTGATATTTAGTGGAAATAGCTGTACTTTTGCAAAAGGAAACCACATACTTGCTAAGGGAAAATGAAAGATGACATATATTAGCTGAATTTTAGTGAAACAGTTAACAATGAAGAAGTTAAACATTTGAACTGTATTCACACCTGGAACTGTTGTCTTGGACACCAGACTCCTGAAATTATAAAGACGTCAATGGCATAAAAATGTACCTATGCATTCCAGGTTAGAACAGTACCAGGAGTATAAAGAAAAAAATTACCAGTAAATGTTTTTCCAAAATTAGCAGGAGGACTTAACAGCCCCTGGACTTAATTCACTCAGATCTATGTTTTTCTATAAAAGCTCAGACTCCAGGAAATAAAAGGTATCATCATTCATGACTTTTCAGGGCCATAACTATGGAAAATGGTGCCTATGGTAAGTGCTGAAATTGAACCCTTGTACAGAGTCTGCCAGGGAAGTTTTTAAATACAAAAGCCCCCCTTCCCCCTTTCACAACAGAGTCTTCACTTACACATCAGAGACCCCCTTACACATCAGCCTCTTACTTGCAGATTAGAGTTCAACTTACACATCGGAGCCCCCTTTATACATCGTTTATATATGAAAGACCCCCCTTACATCAGGAGTGGTCATTAAACATAGTCAGTCCCCCTGTAGTGCTCACCCCCAAAGGGGTTGTGGGAAATACACAGGTGTCCCTTACCTGTTCACACATGGATGAGTAGGCGCTTGCATCAAGCCTAGTATAAGCACACAAGTCTGATGTACATCATGGGGAATAGGGATAATAAGGGTAATTACTGAAGCATGAAAAGACTATAATAAAGTCCATGGGGTCCATGCAATAACACCTTGAGAGGCAGCCCAGTGAAAAGCAAGAAGCAGCTTCTGGAACAACTGATGAAAAAACACAGGCGCCAATCTGAGTGTAGCAAGTTAGTGAGTTGTAATACACATGTAGACAAGGATACTCACAAAGGTAAAATGTCAGTAGGCATTGAGCACAAAGTGCATACGGCGTCTGCAAGAAGAGTACATCAGAATGGCTTCTGCGGTGGGTACACACTGGTGGATGCTAAAGCTTCCTGGAGCCTGGGGCGCACAGGGAGCCAGAGATGACGTCACTTCCGGGACACAATGATGGGATAGGTGACGTGTTTATGGAGCATGCGCTCCTTCTTCAGGTCTAGTGCATACACATGCTCCGTAAATGTGTCGCCTATTCCCTCACTGCGTCCCAAAAGTGACATCATCTCTGGCTCCCTGTGCGTCCCAGGCTCCAAGAAGCGTCGGCTTCCACCGGCGGGACCCGTTCGAGTACCCACCGCAGAAGCCATTCGGATGTACCCTTCCCGCAGACGCCATATGCACTTTGTGCTCAGTGCCTACTGACATTTTACCTTTGTGAGTACGCTTATCTACATGTGTAATTAAACTCACAAACTTACTACACTCAGATTGGCACCTGTGCTTTTTCCTCAGTTGTCCTTTACCTGTTCAGAGGCTGTCAGCCCTAGTACCATCTCCAGAAATGCACAACATAATTCAGGCTCAATTAGACTGAAAGGAGAAATTGGGACTTTATATGAAACATGCAACTGGAAAAGTGATACTGGGCAATGGGTGTCTGACCAATTAATTGTATGTTGTAACTGTATACACTGAATCTCAGTATCCAGCACACAGAACAATGTATACATAGGAATAATATTTATTGCATATATAATATATACATAATACACTATAATATAATAGCGTGGTAATAAATGATAATAACATTGTAAAACGTCAGGCACATTGATCCATATATCACATAGTAAGTATATAAAAAATCATGATTGTTACAGCATAATACAGTAAAACATAGTAAAAATGATGGAATGATCCCATATGGTAAACATCATAGTAGCATCAAAATGGCTCAACGCATTTCATGGAGCTCTCCACTCATCAGGAGAAGATGCTGATATATATCTGAAATGAATAAGATTTAACTATTGGTAATAGGTCAAATAACAGGAGAGTGTAGGGGAAAAAAAGAAAAAAAGAGAGAGAGAGGTATGTGTAAAACAGTGTGGGGCGAAAAATGATATTCACCCAAACTTACAGATCACCTATGGGTCTGATTGATAGCGATGAGGGCTGTATATATTATATATGCAATAAATATTATTCCTTTGCATACATTGTTCTGTGTGCTGGATGTAAACTTACAATATACAATTAATTGGTCAGACACCCATTCCCCAGTATCACTTTTCCAGTTGCATGTTTCATACAAAGTCCCAACTCCTACTTTCAGTCTAACTGTCAAACAGGGAAAACCAATTCTTCTGTGTAAGATAACGATAATCTCCACCCTAGACACACAGATGTGCTTACCATATGAGGTGGACCTCTTGTTACAGGAGGTCATAAATGCATATATTCAATAGGAGCTGGATGGAAGCTGCACGGCCACTCTGGATATCCACTGTGATCCCGCAGGACAGCTCTCCAGTGCAGTAGTGAAGAAGGTATATCCACCGGTGTAATGAAAAATACGCAGCAATCCCAAGGAGAAAGGGGAAAGACTCTAGGTGTACTCCGTAGGAATGGGCAGTTTATTCAATAAGAAGTTACACGAGCTGTACAGCGCAAATAAATAAAAACCACAGCACAAATAAAACAGCTTGTTCATGTCCGAACAGCTGAGAGATGGCAGCGGGTGACGTATGAAATGAAGCTCCGCCCCGTACGTTGCGTTAGCGAAGTCCCATTAGACGTAACACCGCGTGTGCTGTGGTTTTTATTTATTTGCGCTGTACAGCACATGTAACTTCTTATTGAATAAACTGCCCATTCCTACGGAGTACACTTAGAGTCTTTCCCCTTTCTCTTTGGGATTGCTGCATATTTTTTATTACACCGGTGGATATACCTTCTTCACTACTGCACTGGAGAGCTGTCCTGCGGGATCACAGTGGATATCCAGAGTGGCTGTGAAGCTTTCATCCAGCTCCTATTGAATATATGCGTTTATGACCTCCTGTAACAAGAGGTCCACCTCATCTGGTAAGCACATCTGTGTGTCTGGGGTGGAGATTATCGTTATCTTACACAGAAGAATAGTTTTCCCCTTTTTTTACCACGAGGGATCTTTTTCCTTTCTTCATATTATGGACTTTTTTTATAATTATTTTTTTTTTTATGCGCTGCACTAATATTGTTTTACATTTAGATATATAGGCGTGGTTAATTGCTATAGTGTTCAGCTTGCATTTAAATTTGCATTTTAGTTTTCCGATGATTGTTTCTGTTTTCTATAACTGTCAAACAGGGATAGAGGCATTGGACCTATAATTCTTATGCCTCGTATAAAGTCCCAAACTCCCTATTCCTCCCTTCCCTTTAATTCCAAATAATTCAGGCTCAGTCTAGGCAAATCTTTTGAAGATTTATCTTGATCTTGAACAAAGGCAGGAAGAAGGGATGAGGGTGCAGGATATTCAGACGTACACATAGATACTGGAGGACAGATTCCTGCTTCACCAATATTGGGCCCTTTAGTAACAACCTTGCAAAAAATGCTGATGGTGGAGGGGACAGCCAGTCAATCTGAGACCCTATATGAGCAGCCACAGTCCTTGCAGCAACCTCTGGTGTCAAACCCTCATAAAATACTTTCACACCTGGAGCTATAGGCAAAAAGTCCTACTCACAATGTCCAGAGGCAGCTCCTAACCAGCACTCTTGAGTGAAATGGTACCCTCTCCAGCTCAACTTCGACAGGTAATTTCTTCCAGCAAGTTTTCTTAAACCCAGATTCCTTCAGACCCCTTACACATCAGAGCCCCCTTAAACATCAGAGTCCTCCCTTCCACCTTAGAGTCCCACCCTTACATCAAGAGTGCCCCCTTACATATCAAAGCTGCCTTTACACATCAAAGTCCCCCATTACACCTCAGAGTCACCCCCCTTACACATGAAAGCCCCATTACACATTAAAGCCCCCTTTAACACATCAGAGTCCCCCTTTACACATCAGAGCCCCTAATTTACAATCAGAACTCATCATAGCCCTTCTTACATTCTTACACATCAGAGCTTCCCTTATACATCACAGCCCCCATTACACCTCAGAGTCCAGCCTTACACATCAGAGCCCCCTTACACATCAGAGCCCCCCTTACACCTCAGAGCCCCCTCTTATATCAGGAGTGTCCCCATACATGGTCATGAACAGGTCTGAATGGATGTTCCATTCTCTTGTGAAAACTGGAGCATGCACATCATTGATTGCTATGGTGCCAGTGGTAATAGCAACCGACAGGTGGGAGAGGCAGCAGGGCCTTACACTGGAGATGGCAGGGGAGCATGGAGGAGGTGCCTAAGACTGCAGGAGAGCATGAGGGAGGAAAGGCACCGAAGCCACAGGCAGCTGCACACTGATCATTGATGGGGCTGCAATGAGGGTGATCATCTCTACCACTGTGTGGCACTCCCCTTCAAATGGAGCCCAGGGTGCCAGCCACCCGTGCCATACCTTAAACATGCCACTGTGTCTACTCAAGGTATCTTGTGCTCTACCTGTTACACAGGAAAGACAAGTTACTGATAAACCTGAAAAAAAAATATTTGCCAAGTAAAGAACAAATTTGGCAAAATGTTCAAAATACTCTGAACAGATTATGGCACAGAATACAAAATTGGTAAAGCACAAGGTATTCTGGGGAAGCATAGAGCTATGTTCCAGACTACTTATTATGCAATCCAGAACAAAATGGTGTTTCATATAAATGAATTGTACTTTACATGAAAGTGGCAGAAGAATGCTTTTTGATGAGGATATGCCAGCAACATACTGGGAAGAAGCAATTACGACAGTCTGTTATGTCCAAAGCCACGGACCTGGAAAAGCAACAGAGAAAACTCTATATAAGCTATGGAATGGAAAGAACCCTGATCTAAAATACATCAAAATCTTTGGAAGCAAAGCACACGTAAATGTCTTAAAGAAGAGTGTACATAGTGGGAGCCTTGTGTTAAGGAAGGTAAACATTGTTGGCTAAAGTAGATTTCAAAAGAGTTTGCATTCAGACACCAATAAGATAACAATCAGCAGAAGTGTAACTATTAATGCAACACCTATATGTCAAAAGTTTAATGAAGTGACAGAGTTGGCAACCTGAACAAGAAGCCCCACCAGTACTGCAAGAAAAGAACAGGACATCACTGAAATTGAAATTAGTGTCAGTGATTTACCATGTGAAAATTAAGAACCATTTGGAACCTCAGTGAGAAAATCCTAAGATCTAATAAAGGCATACAGCTATATATTGTTTGTACAGAGTCACAGCCTGAGCCAGCATCATGGGAAGAAATGCAAAAGCTACCTTTTCCTGAGAAGCAATGTGGATTAAAGCTGCAGATCAAGAGTTGGTATATCTCAACCAACTCCAAGCTAGAATGCAAAAATGTAAGCACATTAATGGAAATAGCTTACCTAAAGTTGGAGAAGATCTTCTACCTGACAATGGGCAGTACAGAACATTACAAACACTATCACAACCAAATTTTGAAGGGCTCTGAAAGAAGATGGAACTTATACGGGAAGTATTTGTAGCGTAAGGGTGTTGGCATGCTGTTTATATAGACAAATCTGCAACAACCAATCTTATGCAATTTCATGTACTGTGGCTAGTGGTTCTACACTAGATTGTAGTGTGTCCAGCACCATTTGACTTGTAATAGTAATATTTGCAGCAGTTTTCCAGCACTAAAACTGAAAACTAAAGGCCTGACAATGTCAATATTTTATTTATTTAAAGTGGAATTCCAGTCAAATACTAACTAAGCTTAAACTTACTCCCATCCCCATTTTAAGCCCATTGTAACTATCCTGTAAAGGATAAAAGTCTATACTTACCTATTCAGAGGCCACTAGGGTCATATGATCGGGTTCCAGCTCCGGTTTCAGTGTAGGAGGGACAGCTGACAACAGATGCTCCATATTAAGCCTATAGGTGACATCATAGCCCATGCTCTGCAGCCATTGTCAGCTGCTGTGACCAGATTACCCTTAGCATAGGTAAGTATAGGCTTCTTTCCTTTACAGCAGGGATCCTCAAACTACAGCCCTCCAGTTGTTACGGAACTACACATCCCATGAGGCATTGTAAAAAACACTGACATTCACAGACATGACTAGGCATGATGGGAATTGTAGTTCCTGAACAACTAGAGGGCCGTAGTTTGAAGACCCCTGCTTTACAGGGTGGTTAGAATAAGCTTAGAATGGGGTGGCATTAGTTTAAGGCTTAGTATTTGAATATACTTTCACTTTCATAGATTTTTGCTAGATTCTATAGGGATTGATTTGCCTCTGTACTGCCTGTGATGTCATACTCTATAATTAAATGTATGAGTATTTATTTTTGTTAATTTAAAGTGAGCAATCATGTTTTAGAATTAAAGTTTGTATCCACAGTGGGGTTTGGCAGGTATAGGCAAATGATAAAAGTAAATCTTTTCACTGAGGAAACATGGGATTGCAGCTTTCAAAAAATAAGATTGCAAGCTCATTACTGCTTCACTAAACAGATGTACACATGTGATTTATTCATCTAGAACATAATGAATGGAGTGATAAGGAGCGAGTATGTGTGAACTCAAGCAAACCGTACATTCATCATATGTGCATGTAAATTGAATGTGACGCAGCCAGTTTTTCAGAGAAGGCTGTGGAATTGCAATGCAGTACAGCAGAATCCACGGCACATTCCCTACAACATTCCAGATGCTGATACATAAAAATACACAAAGTGAAAGGTTGTTATGAGCTGGGTGCCCTGCTAGCAGGTTAGACAGTCTTTTTAGAAACCAGTGGTAGTCTCTAATTTCCTGTAGCCCTTGAAGGCACACAGATAACCCCGAACAAAGACGATAATCCAGAACAGATAATCTGAGATTTTTACTTATAGATTAACCATTAAACTTACAGATGGACCAGTAGCGCTTTTAAAAAATAGAAAAAACTTACATAGTAGTTACGTACAGGGTAAGTACAGTGCGGCCTAATCAAATGGACCACATTCTTAGTCAAATATGTAATAAAAGAGTCAATATCATATGTTTTGCCAGTAATGTTAGAACTAAAAGAGAGATATTTTCTCTCCAAGAGGCAATTGTTTTTACAAACCTCACATCTCTTGCATAGATAGAAACCTTTAAGTTCCCCAAAAAAACTTTGTTTAACCGGAGGTCTAGCTATATTAGGAGCTATCTAGAGTATAAGAAGAGGGGCACCCCTATAGGTGACCCTTGGAATCTCAGGGAGTAAGGGGCCTAGTACTCTATCATTCCTCAAAACATCATAATATTTTTTAAGGATTTAATGGAAAAATGCTGCTTGGAATATGTGGTGAAAAGTGAAGAGGGGGGAATTGGGAAATTGGGACTTTAAATGAGGCTATAATGGCTGGGTAAAGCCATGTGCCTCCATCCCTGTCAACTATGGCGAAACATACACTAAAGCAGCCAGGGCAGCAAAGTGTAGCAAAAGAGGTGGGACTTTATATGAAGCTCGTGGTGACAAAAAGAACAAAATGGTGGAAGGTAAAAATTGTTTAATATTGCATAGAAACATATTTAACCGACATAGAATTGCACATACATGAAGATGCACCCATAACTAGGCACCAAAATCTATAGTAGCAAAAACTGGTAATAACATGCTTACAATCATGTACAATAATAATAAAATTTAAGGGGTCCACCAGTGTTCATACAATGTAAAAACATTAAAGAGGTAACAACTGCACGGTCAATAGTTCTTAAATCCTTAATAGGTAGAATTGTAAAAACTTTCATATCATAATAGGTGTATAAATAGTTTACAACATCAATTAGCTCGACGCGTTTCACGGCTTGAAACCGCTCTTCAGGAGCAGATATGTGAATTGTCTGTAATAAAAAATGTGTAGATACTCAGTATCAAGGTTGGGGGAGTATGGGTAAAATTCCACCCAAAGACCGGGTAGGGCATGTAAACTTACTAGGTATGTACACCAAGACACATGACGTCCAGGTCAGCAGGCCAGCCCAAGGTCAGTAACGGGAGCCGAGAGGGCGCGTCCAATAGTGACAACCAACACAGACAGCGAACAGGGCAGACCAGCACTCCCAGGCTCACCTGGTGTGAAAAAAGTGGTGAGAGACCTCAAAGTGTGGGGCAATGTGAAAAAAACAACAAATGTGGATGCAATGATGAGGAAATAGGAATAGGGGATGAACTGGAGGGGGAAATGGTGAGGGGTGAGGGGGAGGGATAATTGGTGGTCAACCAGGGGTGAGAGACCATGGTAGAGGGTCAACACCAAAACACCCGGTGTAAGAGAGGAAGGAAGTGATGGGAGAAGCTGGGAAGTGTACCTGAATGAAAAGGAAGGGACGGACAGTCCAAACAAAAAAGTGGAGCCTATCTGGCAGGGAGCCCAAGGAGCACTGGAACACGCCGGGGCCGCCGCCCGCATATATTCGCCGCCACGGACCTGCCCCCAACGCCACACCACACGAATGTAAAGGGAGGGGCATCCGGACGCCGACGCACAGGCAAGGAGTTGCCCAGCGACCGGCACCAAAGCGATCCCTCCCACCACTCGCGCAGATGGAAAGCACCCACCGGAAAGGGCTGCGTCACGTACGTCACACATCTGGCGTGCGTGTGTGACGCCTTGATACTGAGTATCTACACATTTTTTATTACAGACAATTCACATATCTGCTCCTAAAGAGCGGTTTCAAGCCGCGAAATGTGTTGAGCTAATTGATGTTGTGAACTATTTATACACCTATTATGATATGAAAGTTTTTACAATTCTACCTATTAAGGATTTAAGAACTATTGACCGTGCAGTTGTTACCTCTCTAATGTTTTTACATTGTATGAACACTGGTGGACCCCTTAAATTTTATTATTATTGAACATGATTGTAAACATGTTATTACCAGTTTTTGCTACTATAGATTTTGGCGCCTAGTTATGGGTGCATCTTCATGTATGTGCAATTCTATGTCGGTTAAATATGTTTCTATGCAATATTAATCAATTTTTACCTTCCACCATTTTGTTCTTTTTGTCACCACAAGCTTCATATAAAGTCCCACCTCTTTTACTACACTTTGCTGCCCTGGCCGCTTTAGTGTATGTTTCGCCAAATGTGGTGAAAAAAGAAAATCTGGAAGAAAAATCAACATCATTATTTTTGACCCTAGGTTTTAATAGGTCTTTTCTATTTTTCAAACGCACCTCAGCTATGACCAAATCAAGGTCATTAGCTTCATATCCTTTCTGAAGAAAATGGGTTTTAAGGAATTCTGCTTCTCCCAGGTAATCATCTTGAAGAGAGCAATTCTCTTCAATCTAAGGAACTGGCTCATAGGAACCGATTCTGAGCCAGGACACATGATGGCAACTGTCGGTCCCTATGTAGCCATTCCTATCGGTATCCTTAAAATAGGTAGATGTAATCAGTTTATCACCCTGTACTCTAATAATTAAATCCAAAAAATGGATGGCAGTGGTACTGGCCTCATGCTGGAGTACTATACCCTGATCATTGATGTTCAACTCGCCGATGAAATGATCAAGAAAGGCACATTCCAGAGAAGGAGGAATTCATCTATGTAGCGCCCCCAGAAGACTAGCTTGGGTCTCTGTTGGCCATAGATGACGTCCTCCTCCCATTTGGCCATAAACAAATGTCTTATTTATATAAATGGCTCAAATAAAAAACACCTGTATTGCTAACTGATTCAAGTTGTCTTAATTCAAGAGCCTACTTCTTCTGTTATTATTTTATATATAACAACATTATCAGAAGTATACATACACTATGAACACTGTTTAACAAATGATAGAACCCCATAAAACAAAATAAATGAGGGCCCTGTCCATTAAATCTTGCAATATAATAACCATAACTTATACAATGGCATATACAATATGGAGGGGAAGGAACAGCAAAGAATAATCAAGAATTTTAGAAGTTTATACTATAAACATAAACCCCTAAAAATCGACCTGACATTTAGCTGGTATGTACCGAATTACAGTTATACAAAAGCCTGTGATATTGATAATGCTTAACTGTGGCAAAAATTAACTAGAACTAGACGAGGGTGTGCTTCCCTACGGACCAAAAGGACACTTAACTAAAACTTAACCCTTATTGTAAATCATAAAATTGTTGAAACTTCTCTTCATATATACAACTTGTATATATGAAGAGAAGTTTCACCAATTAAACTAGGTAGATATTAATATTAGAACATAGATATAGAACATCGGTTCATATATAGTGGCACTGACCTCATCCTATAGGTATACCTGTTATGATCATTTACATACCTTTTATGATTTACAATAAAGGTTAAGTTTTAGTTAAGTGGCCTTTTGGTGTGTAGGGAAGCGCACCCTTTACAATAGAGGTTAAGGTTTAGTTAGGTGGCCTTTTGCTGCATAGGGAAACGCACCCTCATCTAGTTCTGGTATGTATCGAAGCAGCAAGCTATGAGTAGGAAGACACCCTTAAGCCTCTACAAAGATTGACTTTCAGAAAGTCATTATTTGCATACAGAATTTCACAGGATCCAGTGGTACTGTGAAGAAGATGCTTGTGAAGCTAAAGGTATACTCTTACACATTATTATAAGAGGAAACTAATTTACATTATTCAGTTCTACAGTTGTACAGGTGTACTTCAGGTGCTTAAGAGCACCAAAGTGAACATTCACATTAATGTACATTTACATGGCATTTATGTAGCGAGGAATACATAACTGAATCAAAGACTTGGAGATAAATAGAGGGGCAGTCTATAAAGCATGGAAAGATGTCAGTAGGTAACATTATAGACTTCAATAAAGAGGTATGTTTTTTCGATCGGCCAGATCAAATCAGAATAATCAATAGCCCGACAGGAGACCATGTAATAGGGAAGGGAATGCCCCACGCATACACTAGGTATGGCATGTTGATACTAATATCAGTTATCATACCAAAAGTAAATCTACAACCAAGCATGTCACTTTAACTCCAAGACTCAGCTCTGGGTTTTAACTTTAGCAACCAGCAGACCTTTTACTGAGCTGGTATGTCTCTATCCACATACACAGGGCCTTTCATGGTGTGTAGGAATAATGTCCACACAATTGGATTGCTTTTCAGAATAAATGTACAGTATCTCACAAAAGTGAGTACACCCCTCACATTTTTTAAATATTTTATTATATATTTTCATGTGACTACACTGAAAAAATGACACTTTGCTTCAATGTAAAGTAGTGAGTGTACAGCTTTTATAACAGTGTAAATTTGCTGTCCCCTCAAAATAACTCAACACATAGCTAGTAATGTCTAAACCGCTTCCGCTTTTAAACCTGCTGAGGAAGCAGCTTTCTCTGTGTAATCCCCCATTCACTCCTGCCCACCCCCCACAACAGCTGCTTTGAGCCAATCAGGGAGAAGGAGGATTTACTATGCAGCCATAGTAAATAGATTCTGGGAATTGTAGTCCTTAAGGGGCATAGTACAATGCAAGTCAATGTAGGCTAATGGAGCCATAGACTAAAATACCTAGGAATCTCTGCACAACATAGGAGGAGAGACAGGACTTTTTCCTGAGGAATTCTGGAAAGATTGGGGTCTTTTGAAGAAGGAAGCTGAGCAGTAAAGACCAGTGGCAGAGTTTCTTGCAGCATGGAGACCAAAAGGTGCAGACCACTGGGGTGCCTGTGCCTATGCCAGAAAGGACACTGACCCGTTTCTCTTGTCTGATCATAGCACCAGTGAGATCCCCAACCTGGATCCCATGGAAGTATTCCAGGCAATTTCATTTTTTGCAACAACAGTTTGCCCTTTCTAACTCTCATCTATCTTATCACCTGCAGCTTCGCCATGCATTTCAAGCTCAATTTGGCACAGCCATAGTGTCCCCCACCTCCTCCGTGCTGGAACCTCGGTTAAGGAATGATGCCCAAACTAAACCTTTCTCCACCATATACAAAGCCCCACTGCCTTTTGTTCACAAGGGACTTGACACTGTACAATCTAGATGGCGGGAGAAGGTTTCAGGACTGGAAGGGAAAGTATGGGAGGATCTATGGGATTACCCCATGTCACAATTAGTATCTGCCAGGGACCATCTAATTCATGCGTGGCTGACCTAACCGATTTTGCCCACATAGTTTGGCATTGTCCCTTGATTCAGACATTTTAGACTGATCTTTTACGTTTCATTTTTACAGTAACTACTTTTTCAATCCCTTGGAGTATTGATGTATGTATTTTGGGCCTGGTTTGTCCGCTGGCCCCTACCATGGCACCTAAAGTTCTATTAGGACTTTGGACTTGACTTGTTTTATGCTCAGAAAGTCATAATACTAAAATGGACGTCCCCAGTAACCTCCACATTAGACTATTGAAAGCATCTGGTCAGCAATTCCACACAGTAGCATCAAGCTACTGTACATTGCTGTAAATGAAGTGTACCATTTGTGGACTTCCAAAAAAGTTTGTTCCAAACAAAAAAAAAGGGGGCCGTGCAATGCGCTGCATCATGCACCACATTGCCCCCTAGTGCAACCAGGCACGGACAGCTGCCAGACAGATAAAACGCTTTGGCAGCTGTCTGTCCTTGTGAGCCTGATAGTTCCAATGTTGAATTGCACATTTACTGTAAACAGTGCTGGGACAAGGCCATTTGGTGCCCAGGGCGAATATGGCAAACTACGCCCCGCCCCCCTCCCGTTTTTAATAAAGAATCAATGTCGTTTCAAAACGAATATATCAAGCAGTGGAACAGCCGTTATGATCATTCTTATGGTGTAGAGAATAGCCAGCTAAAAAAGTTGATATCTGAATGATGCCTGTAGCTGCACCCATCATTCAGATATCCCCGCACAAAGTCAAGGACGTCTTATGACAACCGGCAGGCGGGAAGTGATTAAAACGCATTTTTTTAACACAAAGTTGTCCGTTTATACAATATTTCTAACACATAACATGTACATACCAAAAATGACACTCCAAAATAGATTCTCCTACTCCTCCTGAGTACGGCGATATCACATGTGTGAGACTTCCACAGACTGGCCACATACAGAGGCCGAGTACAGCCGAGTATGGCTGAGCATGGCTGGGTATGGCTGGGTATGGCCGAGCATGGCTGGGTATAACTGAGCATGGCTGGGTATGGCAGAGTATGGCTGGGTATCACCGAGTATTGCAGGGTATTGCAGAGTGTGGCAGGGTATCGCCAAGTATCACAGAGTATGGCTGGGTATTGCAGGGTATTGCACGGTATTGCGGGGTATTGCAGAATATTGCAAAGTATTGCGGGGTATTGCAGAGTATTGCGGGGTATTGCAGGGTATTGCACAGTATTGTGGGGTATTGTAGAGTATTGCACAGTGTTGTGGGGTATTGCAGAGTATTGCACAGTATTGTGGAGTATTGCAGAGTATTGCACAGTGTTGCGGGGTATTGCAGAGTATTGCGGGGTATTGCAGAGTATGGCAGGGTATTGCCGAGTATCACAGTGTATGGCCGGGTTTTGCAGGGTATTGCACAGTATTGTGGGGTATTGCAGAGTATGGGCACAGTGTTGCGGGGTATTGCAGAGTATTGCGGGGTATTGCAGAGTATTGCACAGTGTTGCGGGGTATTGCAGAGTATTGCGGGGTATTGCAGAGTATTGCGGGGTATTGCAGAGTATTTCAGGGTATTGCAGAGTATTGCACAGTATTGTGGGGTATTGCAGAGTATTGCACAGTATTGTAGGGGTATTGCAGAGTATTGCACAGTGTTGTGGGGTATTCAGCAGTGGTGGTCACTGGTCACTCAGAAGTTATGAGTCTGAACTTGTGTAAGTAAACACTAAAAAACAGATTAATAAATGGCTGGATTGGGGGAGGGGAGGAGGCTGAGGCGAGGTTAATGACCAGTGACCACCACTGCTGAAGATCTGAGTCAGAACACTGGCACACATGACACTGGCACTGCACTCTTCTACCTTCCAGATTGAATCCAGCAGCCTGAGCCAGCCAGCCAGGCAGGCAGGCAGCAGCTCCTCAGCTCGGCTCCGCTTGAGGTAACAGACAGCGTGCCGACACAGCTCACAGCTCCCAGCTCCCGCCTCCCTGCGCTCCTCTGCGTCCTCCCACCTTGCCTCCGGTGTTCTGCCGAGAAAGTTCTGCTCGGTGGATAAGGACTCCACTCTACTGAGCAGGCGCTGCGCCTGCGCAGTAGGAACCGGCGGAAATAGCCAAAGGTGAATAGCTGAAAATCAGCTGTACACGGCGCCTGTAAGAGGGCCCCTCGCGGGCTCGCTTCGCTCACCACGCTTCCGGCACGGCCTCGCTTCGCTCGGCTCTTTTTTATTTCCCCTCTAGGTCCACTTGGATGGTGGGGAAGGAACCTGGACCTAGGGCGCAGGTGCCGTGTACAGCCGATTAAAGATTTTGAGCTTCCGCTATCTCCGGCGGCTCATAGTAGTTCGTACTGCGCAGGCGCTGCGCCTGCGCAGTACAGGGGGGTCCTTATACGCCGAGGGAACTTTCTCGGCAAGACACCGACCGTGAGTGACGTCACGGCGCTGGCAGAGACTACGGGACTCCTCCGTAGGGGAGTAAACAGTGTAGTTGTGTGCTGAGGGAAGGGAAGGGAGGATCATGCAGGAGCGCACAAAGGCAAATTGTACAGTGCAGCTGGGCGCTGTACATGCACTGTAAGACAGTATTATTGTACACACTGGCGTGGCAGAACTTCACCTGCAGGCTGCGCCCCCCCCCCCTATACCAAGTGGTACCGCCCAGGGCACGTGTCCCTTCCGCCCCTGTCTTGTACCGGCCTTGACTGTAAAGGTTATTGACATATGGATGGTGTTTATGGTCAAAGTTGCTAATTCATATTTCAAGGATCTGATGAACATTGAAAATAGGAAAGGATCAAGTATGGAACCTTGGGGCGCACCAGAGAAAAGTAAAGCCATTGAAAGAAGCAGTAAAGTACAGAATGTTTGGGCATATAAAATGTGAAATTCAGAAATGTAGTGTTTTTAGACCAAACAAATGCATTGTAACTTCATAGTTTAATAAAATACAGTATCACAGTATACAAGTAATAATGAACTTCAGACAGGTCTTCTCAATTAAGAAATACGTCTCAAGGAGATGAACCAGAACAGAAATATCAGAGGGTGTTTACATATTTTTATAAACAGTTCATTGTTAACAGCTCCAGTACGAATTATTTGAAAGTTGAAAAAAAAACTTCTTGCAAATCTCACACATCAATAAACACACCAGTGTTTAATAATGGTAAGGGCATTAGGTGCACATACAAAGTTGTCTTGTATTGTTTAGGGTACAAAATAAGCTTGCATGTAGAGAGAAGGAACATTCCATACACAACATGAAAACGTGTGAATTGTGTAATAGCCATACTGCTCACCAGGGTCTTGTAGAGATGCTGTGTATAATGAAAATGACATGTCATATTGGATTGTACATATAGTTCTAAAAGTATAAAGTTAAGGCTTTTATATAAACGCTATGCACAACTTGAGGTAAGAAATTAGCTATCATTTACAGTACATTAAACTGCACATTAATCCTTAGATTAGACATAGCTTACACGTGTTTGCTGAGCAAAAACCTTTTTCTTTTTCTTTTTTTACATTTTAGATAAAGTGAGAGGATAAAGGATTTGGACCTCATTTGGGTTTTACTGATATTGGGGGCTCAGTTGCACAAACGTTCTATCTGGGCCCACATTGTGAAGAGTTTCTCTCACTTCATGTCCCTGTGATGCCAATGCAAACAACATGGGGTGCAGGCATCACCAGGACAGAAAAGCACAGACAGCAATAAAAACATTGTCAGAAGTTCTAATCCCTTTCTCGTCCTAAAAACATGAGATTTTAAAGCTCTACACTTTTGCAGTTGAATTTGAAAAAAAAAAAAACACTACATGTTTGTTATGTGTTCCCATTCTTGCAACATATATATATTTAAAATTTATTTTTTTATTTTATTTTTTCTTACCTTGTAGAGGTTTCTCAGAAAAAAAGTGTCATGGCTGATGGCAAGGATTTTTGAACAATGAGAACTTATATAATTTCACAGTGCTAGGGGTTCCAGAAAAAGAGCATCTAAAAGAGGTAAGCTGCAATGTTTAAATATTTTTGTAAGTAATGCTATGTGAATGAGAATTTGTAACAAATATAGAGTAGTTGCTATCCTAATTTGGCTGCAAAAGTGGAAGTTTTTTATGCTAAATTTTTCATGCGATTATTGCCAGTGGCTATAGCTGCTAGCAATAACGTTCTCCCGGCCAAAACAGCTACTCCCTCCCCCCGAAACACAATAGCTCCGTGGGAATCAAACAATTTTCTTTCCTGCAGCCCATGGCTGAAGAAAATCGCTTCATAACTTCATCTATGGCTAGCTTTAGTGGCAGCACAATTTAACTCAAGCAGTGCAGAACCTCATATATTAGGAGGATATGTCTGGGAAAGAAGGAGCTTTTTTTGAGGACTCTGTGGCATTCCATATATTTTTAGCATATTGGTTTAGACCCGTGTAAATGTATTAAAAACACAGTAGACTCAGTTCACAGAATCATAAACATGGACTTTTTTTATTACTGTGTGCTATTTATATTATCTTAAAACAATTGTTTTAGCTCATTAATTGCTTAATTTAGTTCATTAATTAATTTTTTTTAGGTGATTGATTATTAAAAAACAAATTTTTAAAAAAGCCTAATATATTTAAAAATATGATTCCATACATATGTCATGTTAATGTTTGTTAACTGATTATTTTGAAGTCCACACAGGGAAGTCCTGAAAACACCAATGGCAGCATGGCGATGTTACAATGTGGGGCAGTGAAGACACTGGTCAGCAGCATGAGGGGTGGGGCCAACTCGCCCTGCACATTGGGGTACCTTTCTAGTGTGCAAGCTCACTAATGCCTGGGAACAGGCGGGGCCACGGTCATGTGGACTTCAACATTAAGGTGGAACCCCAGATTGGAGGCGAACCGTATACCTTGTGCAGCTATGCAGCAACATACAGAATCCTTCTGTGAAACACTGTGTCTCATATCACTGCACACCTTGTTTGCCATAATGTAGCATTTAGAGGGGACACTGCTGAGCTTGTATCCCACTCCACCAGTCTAGCCTTCCACCGTGCACTAAGCATGGACCTCATGTGTGCGCTTAATTAACTCCTGTTGCTAGGTCTTTGGGGTCTCCATACCACAGGTTCAGTCCTGATTGCTTTTGGGGAACTGACTGCTAAGGAGAGAGTCAGAGCACTGACTCCTTGCTACCAGAGGACCTGTCACCCACCAGTCCATGGTTACCTATAGCAACTGCACTCTTCCTGCCAGTTCCTTGGTTGAGTTAACCCTTTGTGGTGGCCTTCTGTTCCTTTCTCTTCACCCCAAGTGTGCTTTACAGGCCCTGTTTTTCTAGATACGTCATGTATCTCCATACCCCCTTTGAATAACTTCACACCAGGCAGTAAACAGTTGAACAGGCTTTACTGGAAAACTCTGAAAATACAGTCCAACAATGCAATGCCGTTCATTCTTGACTAACAAGACCCAGGCAGCTCAATGAGTCCTTGAGAGGTAGGCTCCTTGCTCAGGAAGGTTTCCTAAGTGCAATCCAGATGTTGAGTAACAAATTAGTAGTAGGGCAGGGCTAGGACGCTGACAACATCGGGTGTTTCTGTGATCGGGTTTGCGGCTTTTGAGACTGCAGCCAGAGCCGATAATTATATACAATCATAATGCTTTTGCTCCCTAGTGTCTGGCAGACACTTGTGAAATGTGAGTGCTTTTAAAAAAAGTTTTAATAAATAAGCATTATTTTAACGATATTATGCTATGGAGATCTTTTTTCCTTCCTCCTAAAAATCCTTCCATCCACACGGGAGAGAAACTGACAAGAGGACACGTCAAAGACAGCACGGGGGAGAGGGGATTTGCCAGATATACAGTACAAAAAGCACTTTTGCTGGTTTATAATCTGACCAGCTACATTTTATGGGGAGTTACTTCAGGACTTATGGCTAAGGCACACATGGGGTGTACAATTAAATTAATTGTTGGATTACGATTTTGCCTTTAATTCATTGTGGGATTGGAAACATGGACTTTGATTTTTTTTTTAATAGATGCACTTTTGGATCCTATTTTTGACTGAAATTGGGAATATGAGCTTTAATACACATATCTTGACATGTGCACACTGAAATATTTTGTTTCGGAATTTCGTTTTCGTCCAAAAAATACATTTATTTAGTTACTCCCGAAATTCGTTTTTATTTATTTTGTTTTTCGTTAAAAATTGCATTCGTCCGAAAATCCAAATTAAGGTCGAATCTGTCATTGAAGGCTTATGGTGTCTGTCGAATGTTCAAAGAAGATTCGACGGAGCAGCTAAACTGTACGACGCCATATAGTTTACCTGCTCCGTCGAATCTTCTTAGAACTTTCAACAGACACCATAAGCCAAAGTACGTGTGTACTTAGTTCTAGCTATTTTACTGCTCCTCCTCTTTGGTTACAATCAGCGAATAACATTCATCATCATCATTATTTTTATTTATCTTTTCTCCCCTACGTCAAATCTTTTCTCCCCTACATCGAATCTTTTCTCTTTATATCGAATCTTTTATCTCTATGTAGAATAATCTTGGACTAATAGAGTTAAGGTTCGGCACATTCCACCACAGGTTTGATGGACACAGATTGTTATTGTCATCATCATGTCGAATCTCCTATCTATATCGAACTGTTGTAGCAACGAAAACGAAAATGAAGCATTTGTTTATGTCGGATCTTTCGTTTTTCGGATCCTGCACTTTCGTTATCGTTGGTTAAAATGATAACCAAAATACCTGAAATTCGGATGAAAATGCATTCGGACGAAAATGAATGCACATGTCTACTATATACACATTGATACATGTTAGGAGAATATTGCTAGTAATAGCACAATATTTACAGGGTTTATTGATTTGTTTCACATGTGTTAATTGCAAGTTATCTATTATTACGATGTTGCAGGATTTTTAGATTTGTGCTGCTCATTTCCCTACTATTGCCCTGTACACACGATTGGACATTGATCGGACATTCCGACAACAAAATCCATGGATTTTTTCCGACGGATGTTGGCTCAAACTTGTTTTGCATACACACGGTCGCACAAAGTTGTCGGAATTTCCGATCGCCAAGAATGCGGTGACGTACACCACGTACGACGAGACTAGAAAAGGGCAGTTCTGAACCAAGCACGGCACCCTTTGGGCTCCTTTTGCTAATCTCGTGTTAGTAAAAGTTTGGTGAGAGACGATTCACGCTTTTTCAGACTCGTGGTTTTCAGATCGTTTTCTTCTGTTCAGTTTGGGCTTGTGGGTTTGTATCTGCTCTTCAGTGCGTGCAGTCAGTTCGTATTGGAGTATTCAGTGCGTTCTTGTCCGCTCGTCGCTGTTTTTCAGGTCGCTCTTCACAGGCCTTGCTGTTCTTCAGTGCGTTCTGTTACTTCGTTCTGAGCAGCCGACTGTTTTCTAGCCATGTTGCGTATACGCACTACTCGTAGAGTTCGTGCTTTGTGGGGGCTTAGTGTTGGGGTCCTTACCTTGACATAAGTCCAGTCCATGGACAGGGTGGGGAGGAGTTCATGGACCAAGAATTGGTTGCTTCAGCGTGACCAGTTCTGTCACATGCCTTTGCTCTGTGAGATCCGTGAGAATAATCCTGATGATTTCAGGAACTTTCTCGACGACGGACCCTGTATTTCACCGTTTGTTGGCTTTGCTGACCCCTTATATTAGCAGGCAGGATACCTGCATGAGGCAAGCCATCAATCCGCAGCAGAGGCTAGTCGCCACCCTGCGGTACTTGGCGATGGGGAGAAGCCTGCAGGACCTTAAGTTCTCGACAGGCATCTCCCCCCAGGCTCTGGGGATCATTATCCCGTAGACCTGTTCTGCCATCATTCAGGTCCTGCAGAAGGATTATATTAAGGTAAGATTTATCCTTTAATATCACATTTTATTGTATTCAATGTTTGATAATATATTGTATTTCTTTCCTCATTCCCTAATTACCATGATTGTAATATGCTGTGAATTTCACCTTTGTTCTCATGCATGCTGGATTTTTATGTAATTATTTTTTTTGTCCTTCATGCATATTTGCCTTCACTTACCTCCCCAGCATGGTCTCCTGGCCCTATATTCACCTCATGTAGTCACTTAACAGTGTATTTTGTCAGCTCCATAGTAGTGCTTTACACTAAAAAACCCCTAAAATGTTTAAAAATGTGATTTGTGCTTTAAATTCAGGCAGAGTGCCAGAGTCTTTTTTTGGGTCCCCAAATCATTTGGAACCCTCCCTCCCCCCAACTGCTAAGTCAGCTGATACCAATTCCCTATCTATCCTCAATCATCTATCTGCTGACTTTGCCATACCCATACACACTATACCCATCTCTTTTGTGGTCTGATGTATGGATGAATTCCCCAAAGCATGTAGTGCAAGGGCCTGCCTGTATCCTTTCAAATGGTACTGTTTAAAGTATTTGTATACTATTATTATCTTGATAGGTAATATCAGAATGACCAAATGTGTTAAAATGTGTGCAGTGTGTATTTATATCTTTGTATTATGACACTTCTTACCTGTCCAGTGGGCTGTCAATAGTGTAAGTAAGGAGAGGCTGGCCAAAGTAATACACATTATTTAGGTATTCATCTCTCAATGAAGTGGACAGGGTTCCCTGTCCAAAACATCCCCCCCTAAAATGTTAGAAATGGCCCATGGGGGGGGGGGGATCTGATAGGTGGACCTTATACCTTGGTCTTTCAAAACTCCCTAAAATAAATGTTATAGAATGTTTGTGTCTAATCTGCTTTCCCTGTTTAGGTGCAAAATGATTCATTTTTTTTTCTTGTTTGACACAACAGTTTCCTTCCAAACCACAGGAATGTCAGACTGTGGCCTCCCACTTTGCTCAGCGGTGGGACTTTCCCAACTGCGGAGGGGCAATTGATGGGAAACACGTCCACATCGTCCCACCACCCAACTCGGGGTCATACTATTACAACTATAAGGGTTTCAATAGTATTGTGATGTTGGCGGTGGTGTCGGCTACTTATGAGTTCCTGTATGTGGACGTGGGGAAGAATGGCCGGATGTCAGATGGTGGAGTCATCGCCTAGACGGAGTTTCCAGAGGTGTCTCCAGAATGGCAGCTTGGACTTGCCACCTCCAGAAGACAATGTGGAAGGACTCCTATTCATCTTCGTTGCTGATGAAGCATTTGCGCTGGGGGGCCATCTTATGCGGCCATTCCCTATGAGGACCCTCACCCCGGACCAGAGGGTTTTTAATTACTGGCTGGCCAGTGCCAGAAGAGTGGTGGAGAACACATTTGGAATCATGGCCAGCCAGTTCCGCCTATTTCTTACACCAATACACATGGCGGAGTACAAACTGAATCATATCATCCTGGTGTGCTGTGTTCTACACAACTTTTTAAGGCAAAATTCTGCCAACTACACTGCCTCAGTTGGGCCTGAGGCCAGAATTCATAATGAACCAACCCTGACGGCGCTTGAAAGTGGCCGTCCTGGCTTGCCCCCCCGAGTGCCCGTGAGGTCCATCTTAGATACCTTGATTACTTTGCGGGTAGGGGGGCCATCAATATGCAAGACAATGTCTGAAACATTTTTAAAATAAAAAAATCATTTTAACTACTAAAATCTTTGGTGATATTTACTGCTTGTGTTTCTTTTAACTGACCCTGACAGAAATGTGGTGAGTCCTGAAAATGGCATGATTGTGTAACATTACAAAGCACTGTTGGGTGTTATTTACTAAAGGCAAAGACACTTTGCACTACAAGTGCACTTGAAAATGCACTGAAACTGCACTTGTAGTGCAAAGTGGATTTTCCCTTAGGAAATAACCCCCATTGTCACAGAAAACACTAATTTGAGCACAACAAAAGTTTTGGAGCCTTGAAACAATAATCCACACATTCTTGATTATCAATCTTTTTAATACCAGCACAATCACATGTGCATTTAGAAAAGGTTTTTAAAACAAACCAACATGTTTGTTGTATAACAATTTTTTGGGTCACATTACTAAAAGTAGAAATGTCCATTTAAGGTAAAACAGGCATGTTTAAAACCAACAAGAAAGACACAAATCTGGAACTTACAAAGTTCAACTTTTAAAGACATTGAAGGCAATATCAGACATGAGTATTTAAAAAATGTGTTTGATATTGCGTTCAGATGGGGTGTAGTCACCCCTGAAAAAGCCAAATTTTGAAGATGCACACAAATTGCCGAAGGTCAACATGTGCTAGCTGCCATCATGGGGGATCAATGGACGTGTTTTGGGGGTGCAACCCCTTCCTCCCAGCTACTTTATTATTGAGGAAGGGGTTGCACCCCCAAAACGCATACATTGATCTCCCGTGATGGCAGATAGCACATGTTGACACACTGTGTGCATCTTCAAAATTTGGCTTTTCTCGAATATGTCAAAAAATGTGAGAAATTTTTAGATCCCAAAAAGCACAAAAAAGGGAAGGGATTTGGAGGGGTTTTAAACTCTCCCTAAAACATCAATGATGTTCTTCATTTTTTTTTAACATCATTGATGTTTTTCTGGATGTTTTCCCAAGTCCCTATTACACCCCATGATCTCCCCGATCAGGATCTGTGCACTTTCAGAGGTGAAATGACCTGGATCCACAACATCACAATCACCTAAAAAGATAGAAACAAAAACACACCATGTATTATAAATATGCCAGCATCCATCTCTTACCTGAGCCTATGGTCGCAGACACTCACCTGATGTGGTGACTATTTCCACCACGTCTTCCTCCTCCTCCTCATGTTGGCTTTGTGGGATCTCCACTTCTTCCTGAGGTGGGGGGTCTGTGGTCTCCTCGGATGAGGGGTGTCCTCTGAGTCTTTTATCCCCTATGTAAAAAAAAATAGGTATACTTAGCAGATATTTGATGGCAGAAATAGGAATATGAAACATTGTTTGGAAGTGGGGTACAATTGTCTATTTTGCCAGAGTTCCAAGATGAAGAAATATTTTTTTCCTTTGTCAAGCTTGAATACTTACCTGTTTTGTGCAAGCTTCACAGATGGAGTCACCCCTATAATATTCACTGGAGCACCTGTGTGGGCCCCTCTAATAAAAAGGGTGTTCTGGTGTCCCACACTAGTGCTCCAGCATCCAGATGTGAAAACTGCTGCTGAGTGTCCTCTCCTTACACAGAATCTAGTTTGCATTACATTCTAGTTACAAACCCATCTACACAACCAAATTATTTTAAGAGAAGTAGGCCATAAAAATGTATTCAAATGCATATGGCCAAAACAATGGTGTTTTCTAGGCCGAACGCACAATGTTTCATACGAATGAACAATGTGTCCATGAACATGAAAGTTGCCATTTTAAACTGTACAACAGTAAAGAAAAGCACATGGAGCAGCACGAACTTAATAAAAATAAAGAATAGGAACACAGCACAACTACTTACTTTTTTTCAGCACTCTCCTGATCCTTCTGCACTGATTGTGCTCCCTTAATTTGAGGTCCGACCACCGCTTCTTGAGCTGATCTTTAGATCGTCGTACCCCGAAATTATTCTGCAGACTTTTGACCTCTTTCACCATTATCTTGGCCTTTCTGACATTGGGGTTGGGTAAGGTCCATACTTCCCGTCATAGTCGGTCCTTTTCAGTATGTCGACCATCTCCAACATCTCCCCAAAGGACATATTTGAGGCCTTAAATCGGCTCTTCCGGGATCGGGACGTTTCTGGCTCCGGGCTTTCCTCCTCCTCCTCGTTGGTGTAATTAGCACGCACCTGCTGTGTCTCTGCCATGTGCTCTTCCCCCACTACGCCGAATGAGAAGGGGCCGGGAATAGACTAGAAAGTACAACAGGGGCGGGCGGAGTTTCACGCATGCGCAGTGTATATAAAGCGTAACACGCATGCGTAGTACGTACGATCTGTGAGCGGAGGAAGGAGTATCGTGATAACGAAGGTAAGATCTAAACTTGGGCCTATACTGCTTCTAGATTGAAGCCTATATTGTAACAAGATTAGGAGAGTTTCGCATGACATTAGGGTTTGTCTTGTGTTGTGTCTTGCAGATAAAATGGATGGCTTCAATGACCACAACTTCCTCCACCTGTTCATAGACAAATACAGGGAGCTGCCCTGTCTGTGGCAGATCAAACACCCCCAATACAATAATAAAACAAAAGAGGCAGGCAGCGCAGGAGAAACTGCTGGAGTTGGTGAAGCCGGTGGTCCCCACGGCAACCATCCCCTATTTAAAAGCCAAAATTGGTGGCCTGAGGAGCACATATCTTAGGGAGCGCAAGAAGGTCATGGATTCCCAGAGATCCAGAGCTGCAGCAGATGACATTTCTGTACCCTGGCTGTGGTACTATGAGAGACTGCGATTTCTGTCAGACCAGACTGAAGTCAGGGAATCCCTCTCCACTCTTCCTTCCATTCTTCCTTCCACCCTATCTTCCACCCCAGTTGAGGCTTCCGATGTCCAACCTGGGACTTCCAGCCAGGAAGAAGTGAAGGAGCCCAGCTGGAGCCAGGTATAGAATTCTTCTACAGATTTCTGGTCAATAAATAAATGATGTTTACTAGATGTTATTATTGATCACTAATTGCTGATTTAACAAAGTGTTTTACATATCAATAGACAGTAGTGTGCAAAAATAATTGGGACAAGAATGAAAAATGCTGGGCTCAGAATTATAATCTGTTATATTTGTTAACATTCAATTTGCAACAATCATGAGGTGAAAATTGTGTGTGATTGATGAATAAAAAACTCAAACGATGTCCCTTTTTCATACACAGGAAGACTTCACCCAGGAGGAGGCTGTGGAATGTGCCACACAGGAGGAGGCTGTGGAATGTGGCAGCCAGGAGGAGGTGGGGGTTAGTGGCAGCCAGGAGGAGGCGGGGCTATGTGGCAGCCAGGAGAAGGCCGGGCCCAGTAGGAGCCTGACAGAATCGCAGGTTCCTCCCCTCCGCCTTCCAACCAAAAGGCCCAGGAAGGGGAGTAACGTGCAGGATTCAGCGCTCAGGCTGATTCAGGAGGCTTCTGCATCCCTCAGAGCCACCCCCACTCCTGAAGAGGCCTTTGCCTGCATGGCTGCCACAAAACTGCAGGGCATGCAGGAGGGTCAATGCCAGCTGTGTGAGGACCTTCTTTACAAAACACTAACTAAGGGGGTGAGGGGCAAAATCACACACAAAACCCACCTGTGTGAGTTGGACCATCCTCCTCCTCCTGCCACAACTCCAACACCACAGACACAGCATGGAAGGAAGCGTGGAAGGAAGACCAGAGAGTGATGACCCTGGGTTCAGTCTGGTCTGGCAAAAGATGCAGTCTCTTGTATGACCACAGCCTGGGGACATACATGTCATCTGCTGCTTTCATGATCTCTGGGACTTCTGGACCAGACTGCACTCCCTTAGATAAGGACTCCTCAGGCCACCAATTTTGCAGGAAAATAATTGATGTGTGCCCTAGGGGCCAAAGGCTTCGCCAATGTCTGCTGTTTTTCCAGCGTTGCCTCCTTCTTTGTTTGGTTCTGAGCCCTTAATAAAGGATTTTTTGATTCAATTAGACTCGCCTATGTGTGTTTTCCTTCAAAAAGGACAGTTTTTTTGTGAGGAGGCAGGTACATTTGTAAACTACAATGTGAAATTAACAAGAGATACCAACACCAAGCAATCTCCTTGAGATTAAATAATACAAGATAATAATGGTGTTGTGGTAACTTGACACACAAAACACACACAAAAATATTCAGGATGTAAAATTAAAAAATAAAAATAATTAACAACAAGATCAGGCTTGAAAACAATACAAACCCAAAAAAAATCAGGCTTGAAAACAATACAAAACAAAAAATAATAATAAATATCTTTTTGGTCAGATGTGACAAATCTAAATATATTGATGAAATCACGATAAATAATAAAGAAAGAAGTTTGTGAGAAGTCTGTGTGAATATGAGCAGCAAAACTACTTCATTCTTCTAGCATTATAAAGAAGAACAGAGTATGCTGCATTGAACAATTTAAAACATTGCAGCCTGACGAAAGTGCTGTATCCATTCCAAACGCTAATTTTACCAGACCGAGCAGTTCCACCTCGGAATTTCTTCTGAGCATGCGTGGCACTTTGTGCGTCGGAATTGTCCACACACGGTCGGAATTGACGCGATCGGATTTTGTTGTTGGAAAATTTTATAGCCTGTTCTCAAACTTTGTGTGTCAGAAAATCTGATGGAAAATGTCCGACGGAGCCCACACACGGTCGGAATTTCCGACAACAAGCTCCGATTGCACATTTTCCGTCGGAAAGTCCGACCGTGTGTACACGGCATATCTGTACCAACTAGTGTTTCACTAGTACCAAGTGGCAGCATTTCCAGCTAAAATCCTCCACCATCCATCAATATTTTTGGCGCTGTTCTTTGTTTTATTTTTAGCTACAGCCTCATGTTTGGCTTCCCGTTTCTTCCCATGCAGGCTACGGCACCCCTGAGAAGAGCCATCCTCCCTTTATATTCAGCCCAGGATGGAAGGCAGAGCCCAGAAAATGCCCAGGAAAGTGCAAAAAAAAAAGATTTAACCCCCTTCCACCTTAGCAGCTTGGATAACCAGCAAACCAACCTGCCTACAAGCAGGCCCAGGCTGGTTTTCCCTGGCAAAAGAAGTACCAAAAAGGAACATCTGGTATCAGTCATGGTAGGTGAAAAAAAACTTTAGAGGGCTTTTTTTTTTTGATGGTAAATGGGTGGGATAAAGGGGGATTTTATTTTTGTCTGGAGATGAGATTTAAAAAAAACATTTAGATCGTAGTGATTGGTTTGCAGAAAAATCACCCTTTTACATGTATCCACAAGTCTTCTACAAATGCAGAAATCTTTTCATACCATTGCTGCCCAAAGCATGATAAATTTGAAAATTTATTTCCTCAGCACAGGCAGCTGACTAGACCTAAATGGTTAATGCAAAAAGTTATTATAGCCATGGCTATAGTTTCAACTGACATTTTTAATTGGGTTTGTGTGGCAGTTGTAATCCATTTAATTTCCTCCATCTGCTTTATTATGCTTGGTAGATGTTTTCTAATGTTGCATGATAGGAAAGGTTTGCTTTGAATAAACCTAAGAGAATGTACTAACTTCTTATATTGCAAACCCTAGCTGCCTTACAGCCATGTTGACCATCTTGCTTTAATAATTGACTCACTAATATACAACTAATTTGCAGATAAGCATGTATAACTTTTATGATATATATAATTTCTATCACAATAACACAATAACACTATTTATTAGAGTAATATTCAGTGCAGAACGGATTATAGCCTCTAGCAACCAATCAGAAACCATTTTTAATTTCCCTGACTTCCTTAAACTCATGATTTTTCGACTCTGGTTACTATGGATTTTGTCTGTTGCACGTCACCACTGCTCAATATATTTTCTTTATTAAATAAGGTCACATTCTGTATGTATGGAAAAAGAGAAACTGTACAAGCTGCCCACACTTATATTGCATCTAGCTATGAGCTGTGGCATCCCGGATTTCCCAAGAACTTAAGAGAACTGTGATCTCAATTATCAGGCTCAGCAGTGGTGAAGATGTGGTTAAGGGACAGGAAATGTCACCAATCATGCAGCAACCTTTAAACCCACAACTTATTTTAACAGTCCTACAGTGCTTTGTTAAATAATCTACTCTGGTAAATTACTCCATTGTGATATTTCTATTTAGCACCTGCTCGCTTTACATACGCTGGAAGTAATTGGGTTAATTGTCTGCTTTCACAGATAGCATATGATGACATTTTTATTTTTCATTTAAGGTCATCATCATTGTTATCAGCTATGTTTTGGCAGCTTGAATTAGAAGAATTGCAGGAAAGGCTTTGCTGACCCACTTCTTTCTGCTTAAGGCCAATGGTTATTGAATCCCTTTTCAGGCATGTGCAACATGCAGCCAGATGGTTACTTTACAAGACATACATTGTGTATGAACATCCTCTGCTGTTTCTTGCTGTATTTCAACCTCACAATTGGCCTTTGTTTTACCTTGTTCTCCAGCTGTACCATCTTCACTTCACCTGTTTTATGGTTTTTTGAGAAGTGGAATCTATCATATAATATGCGCCCCCACCTTCTCTGTCCGCAAACAAAATCTGTATATATCTAATCCCACCTCTTCTTACTAAAGCGGCCTCAAGCCTTTATTTAACAAATCAGGAATACTGGTACTATATTAATACTTGTTAAAAATGTCCAGCAGCACTGTGGTACATAGCAGTGCTCATTGGGAGATCAAGTACATTTGAGTTATCAGTGTCTTCTTAACACAATTTCAGATTGAAACCATAAAAAGGATACTTGATCTATCAAGCTGTGACTAAGGCTATAAATCAATGCATCTATGCCAAAAGAACAGTATATATTCATTGTGAATCTGTAAATCATTTACTGTCTTTTGCACATGGTGAAGCCGTGGCTGAAAGCCATAAAATACAAACAGCAGACAGCAGAACTATTGTAGCCAGAAATTATATATATTTAAGATGCTGCAGTAACTTTATTTTACTGTTTCCAATGTAAATTGGCCCTACTATTTGAACAGTCACAATAAAGAAAATTTATAATTTAACTAAAGTTCAAACTTTTTTTTTTTTTGATAAAGTGTAAAAGTGCTGAAGCCTCTGCCAGATTGTTTTAGTTGTCTGTGTTCTCTCCGAGGGGAATTCATACTCTATATTTGTCTTTGTCATCATTGCCATTGGAAAAATGAGGCAAATCCCAAAAATGTATCAATTGTCACCATAACAAGGATAGAGCTCTTCCAATGGTGACATTTGCTTCAATGACAACTGTTTAGTAGGGGTACTGCCTTTACTTAAGAGAGATTTCTTATCATCAATGGGACACAGATAAAACCGGACTAGGATTTTAACAACTTCCTACTCATCACACTAACCGATGGTAAATAAATAAAAATTGGGGCTGTAGGTACACTTTAGACATAACCTGAAAGCTATAAAAGGCATACTTAAGCTGATTTACTAAAGGATTTTAAAATGTTTACAAAAATTGAGAATGTACACTTCAATTATCCAGTGATGTGAACAAAATCCCTTTTTACCTTTTTATTCTGCACGATTGGATTTTTGAAATGAATACTCACACAATGTATTGTGTGAACATTCTCAAATCCCCACCAGCCTCAATCAGCCTCATTGTATCTCATCTTTAAAATTTTCACCTGTAACATAAGGGAAACTATGCTATATTTGGAATAAGTACACATTCCAAATGATGAGTGTTTTTTTTACCTGAATGTCATTTTTGATGGGACAATCACAATTGCAATCACAAAGCTGTTTCCTATACAGGTTTATAGATTCAGACACTGTAGTCAGCAACCCTGACGAATGTCTGCTAACCTGGAATCAATTACATGATTAGCCACAAAGACAGCATATTCCCCTAGTCACTCTGTGCATACCAAAAGAGTGGTAATGAGATCAGAGAAACAGTTAGCCCAGGTTCACATGACAGCGGGATTGAAATGGTGTGAGTTCAGCTGAACTTGTGCAATTTCATTCCCACATGTCAGTCCCGACTTTGAGGGTGATTTCAGAGACATCTGTGTGGGTTGCTGCACAGATGTCTATACAAATCGCACCCTGAAGTCGCCAAAAGTAGTACAAAAACTACTTTTGTGAATCGGTGTGGCACATCAAAGGCTAAAGGACAGTAATTCAGCTGTACTATTAAGCAAGAAGCACGGCACATACACATATGTATTTACTAAAGCAAATGAACAAGAGTAGGGATAAATTGCTTCAGTATACTGCAGGTCTGCATGAGCATGTGGATGTATGTGCACATATCAAACATGATCCCTGGACCTTTCCACCTGATTGTACACTGCTGTTTGCATTTGCATGCAAAAGATCCAGATAACGCTGATTTACGCTAGGTTCACACCCAATGCATTTTTTAGTGTGATTTGCAGTTTGCAGAAATGCACTACAGCCCATTTAACATGGTTGCCTATGGAACACGTTCATATTTTTCAGCCACTGCATTTTTGGATGAGTCATCAGCTGTCAGGGGGGTTCCCCCCTGACAGTTGAATTAAAAATAAAGAATTGCTGGCAAAGAAAAAAATAAGAAAAAAACAACGTGGGATCCCCCCCACATCCATACCAGGCCCTTCCGCCATCTGACAGTTCTTAAATAACTGAGGAGCATGCCCCAGATCAATGACGTCACAATGGGGGGAGCTATCAGATGATGGGAGCGTTCAGCAGGAGCAGACCTTTTGTTTTGTTTTTCAGCGGCGGCGTTCATTGATGCTGGATTTACTTTGGTGTTAGAGCGATAGCTGAACTGTACAGTTTAGGGGAAGTTATACAAAAAGAAAAATTAGCCCTCCCAGTCTTTATCTTCAAACTGCAGAGTGATTAGCTTTTATGTTGTGGAAATGAGAAATAGGTGGGTCTCAGTAGTTTGGCAAGAGAAAAATGGCAGAGCTGACAACACTCAGCTGTTGTGACCCCGCAAAAGGAATTAGTGGCTGAGTGCATTTCTGCCAGATCAATGGGTGTTTTTCTGTGCATGTAGTGTTTTTAAAGGGATAAAACATTGGGAAATGTGTATGTATTTCAGAGACATACCGCATGTTTTTTTTGTTTTTTTTACTTTGCCCTGATATAGTGAGCAAATCTTCATCTTATTCACTAAATGTCACTAACAATTCACTTTGCTAAGTAAACATTCTCTACACCTTTAGAAAATTAACCCTAAGGCAGGCCAGGTCATACAAGATTTATTTTTGCTGGTTGAATGAAAAAATGAACTCATTCCCTCCTCCACACATTTGGGGTAGATGGGGGAATCACCCCCCTCTAAGCTATCGTATCCTGCCGGTAGAAAACAATAATCATCGTTGCCTGTTGCAGCCGGTAACACTGATCATTTGGGAAAAAACAGACTGGTTGTACTCAAGTTGATTGTTGGATCGACTTGTGTACAACCAGCTAGCCCACATATGTTTCGAACTTTATCTGGTCCCTGCTAAACCGGCGAATTTCAATCCATGCATGGCTGCACGCATTCCCATGCATTCTGTTTTGACAGCATATTCATTTGCAAGCACTATGTTTTCAGAATGCAGTGCACCAAACCACGTGGTAATGTGGAACCATGCGATTTGGTGCCTGCATTTGGAGTGCCATTAATAATACATTGGCACCTACATGCAGATTGCAAGGGCAGCACGTTTACCCGAGGAGCGGGTAACATGCAGAGAACGCTTCTTTCCCTCACAGCATTTTGGTGTGAACCAGCCCTTATTAAATGGTGAAAAATCCATGGGAATTTTAAAATGCCCATTCTGAAAAGTTTGTTTATTGAATTCTTTTTTGTCACATATGCTTTTTTAAATATGTATTTGAATATGTGTAATATCCATCAGCACAGGAAGCATGGGTGAAAAACTGTAGATTTTTAAAAAAGTAGATCCCTGTGTGTACTGTTTTATCAGAATGCAATAATATGATCCCCAGTCTGGCTTGGTTTCAATTTTCATATCAGTGTGACTTGAAATAATTTTTTGAAAGGTCAATTTGGGCATAAATTACTATGCACTAATACTGATTCTGCAAATACAGATATGTTTTAAAACAAATGCAGCAGGTTTTATTTTGTTTGACTGCTTCTGTTTCTAAAGTGTCACAAGCTAATCAAATCTTAAATTTCTAATTAACAGATGTTCTGAATTCTAAAGCATTACTTGTAAAAAAGTAAATTACATTAAATAAATTAACACTGCTGGGAATATGTTTAAGTAATTAAACATTGACAGGAAAAGCTCCCTAATGCTTTAATGAAATAACTAGTGATCTGAACTATTTGGGCTAATGAAAATAAGCCCAGGGCTTCTATTGCAAGCCTCAAGCATCATTAGGTTTCTAGTGTGAACTCACAACGTTCCAGCATGCTTGTACATTCCTAAAAGAGATATAAGTTTATTTAGGCAGAGTGCAGTGCAAATACAAACGTTAGAAGATCAGAAGATAAAATATGACATTTAAAAAAAAACACAATTCCATCTACAAGTGTAAAAAAGGGAAAACAACTTTCAAAAACTGACAAAAAATGAAAAACCAATAATAGCCCTAAAGATTAATTCTGGTTATGCAAGCAGACACCATAATTAGGTAATATTATTCAGTCCAAAAAAGTTAAAACCCAGCTTTGTATTATATCATCCATAATAGAAGTTTACAAGTTCTAGTGTGCAATAAACAGTGTGCAAAGCACATTAAATACCATTCTTCAAATCTTAACTGATGTTTCCTGTAAAAGTTTTGGAACACAAAATTAATTTGCTGTATCTTTACTGTATAAATAACAAAGCATTTAAAAGACTAAAAATGAATGAAGAACCCTCAAGGTAACGCCCAGAAAAAATGTAAAATACTAATATTCTCACAACAGGGTAGAGAGGGGAAGGAGGATTGGGATGAGAGCTCTCGGCAAAAACCATATATGTGTAACGCAGAAATAAAAAACCTGAAATAGCTCAAAAGTCTCCAAAATTAGTGAATAGATCTACACAGCTCACCGTACATATCAAAATAGAAAAATGTATTAGATCAATTGAAATGAGAAAGAAACTACATGTAAAAACACATACACAAAACATATACAATGTTAAAAAGCAATGACCACCTCTATAGTTGTATAAATCAGACCATAGAATAATCTAAGTATGCATGGATTTTCTGTAATTCCACAAGACGTTTATGAGGGAAATAGTATAATTCAGATTTGCACCATAGTTAAATGACATTCGTTTCCTGCAAGAAGGTTGAGATATGAAGGATCCTGAATGTGTAATGGACAAGAACCAAGTCCCAGGTTTCAAATACACATGCAAAATTGACACAGAGGGGCAACCCAAAGGAATGGCGATATTTAGCTGAGTGTTGGAGATGGGTGACAGTGGTCCAGAGGAGGTTCAGATGTCAGGATCAAAGTTAAATATCAAGAGATACATAAATCTACATTTTGAGCTGTGAAAAACACTTTGTAACCTGGACTTCCTCCCTCGCATTGTATCATTGTTTCACCGGACTCTACTGGCTGTTTCAGAGGCTCAATTGGGAAACGATCGGATTGTTACACAACAATGCATATACCTAAAAATATGCATTTCAGAGTAGGTATTGTGTATCCCCAATGCAGAAAAGCAGATAGTATATATAATTATTATAATTATATATCACTTTAATGCTTACATAGCTATCCTAGTCATTTCTTTACATACAAGACTACTTCCAATGCACCAATGCACCACAGCACTAAGATACAGTATGTGAGACCAATAGTTATTCTCCACGTGTGTATTTCACAAATTTCTGTTTATGTATAAATTACTTGCAGTTATACATTATTTACTGATGCATTAACTTGGAGTTTACTATTTATATACAGTGATATTGATCATATATTACCATTAACATAGAGAGGAAAAAATGGAAAATTGTATCATACTTACCGTAATTTTCCTTTCCTGATGCCAATCCATGGCAGCATACTAGTGATAGGCTCCGCCTTTCTCCCCTCCCTCAGGACCAATGAAATAGCATAAATTAAAGGCCAGTTAGGCCCCGCCCCATTCTTCGTAATTAGCTAGATACCGAAACGCACAAGGGTGGGTCCGTATGCTGCCATGGATTGGCGTCAGGAAAGGAAAATTACGGTAAGTATGATACAATTTTCCGTTTTCCTGACGCCACCATGGCAGCATACTAGTGATACATATCCTAGCTGACAGGGTGGGTTCTACTTAACAAACCAAAATAATTATTTTATATATTTTCAAATGGGACAGAAGACTGAACAGTCATTCCTCCGAAGCCCACTGATGACAAGGCACCCAGATCTATTCTGTAAAGGTTGGAAATTAGAATGAATCCATAAATGCTTTCAACTGGGCTGCCTATGAGGCCTTAATCCCTCTCGAAGAGGATGCATCCTGTCACTGGAGGCTCATGACCCATTTCCCATCTGCACAACCAATCTTGCTAAAGTCCAGGAGGAAACCTCTCTTGCCTGATGAATTCCATCTGGAACAGTGAAAGACTTATCATATGAACTGAAAAGAGCAATTGTGGACAGAAACTTCTTTAAAGCTCTGGGAATGACCAATCTGTGTAGTTTTCTTGCTTAAACATATGGAAAGTTAGGCAATGGATAGATGATTGATAGATGGAGGGCTGTCGCTACCTCTGATATAAGCTGAACTACAGGATGCAGCTCTACTCCTGTAACAAAAGCAATATGCTTTTCTGAAGCTCTAAGGGCTTGAAACTCAAACAGACTTCTGTTTGACGATTTGCGCTAAATACTGGTTAGTAAGCGATGTCTTAAACCGAACACTGCCCTGTTGGAGTAAACAGTTGAAATAAACCCCAACAGCATCAAAAGATTTTAATTGTGAAAGATTCTCTCTCGCGGTTGAGGAAACCTCCTGACTGTCTTCAAAATTTTGCAAACTAAAGGGCCTTTAAACCTTGTTCTTGCTGACACCTGCAACCTCAAACGAGTATAGGGTAAGGTTCATGTCCAATCTGACCTACAAGAAGACCAGAACAGCTGCCCACAGAGGCGCAGTAAGAATAATATCTTGCCATGCAAAATAGAAAAAAACACAAGTTTGTTCCAGATCTTGGCATAGAGGCTGTTAGTAGAGTGCCTTTCGCACCCCCCAAAGTAGAGCTCACTCTTGGAGCAACTCTGGAGCAATCTAGGTTCTGCGGCTTCCTCTTCCTGTTTTGGGGAGTGGAAACCGAGTCAGACCTCTTCTTAAATTGGCATTTGCTGTGAGAAGCAAAGAAGCCTGTCTGTGGTAGGCCACCTGTGGACAAGCCTCCCCTTCATGCTCTGGCAAGCTTGCATGATGGACAGTATGTCCGTGTATTCCAGTCCCCTAGGAAGTAAATTGCTTCCGGAATTTGCTGGTGATCTTCCTACCCAGACATTCTGGGTTCTACATCTCTCAATAGCATATTGCTGCCAGATCCTCCCTGGAGCTGAAAATACGCAATTGCTGTCTTGCTGCTCAACTGCAAGATGACTGGTCACCCTTGATTCTGTGTAGCAAGGTCAAAGTGATAAAAAAGGCTGCCTGACCTTCTGGCGCTTTCGAGACTACCTTCCTTGGCTAGCAAACTCCGCTTGCCTTGACCGACAGACCCTCGCAGTGCGCCTTCCAGGCTGTCTTGCCGATATGATTCATCACATTGATCCAGTCAGATGGTTCGTGATATCCTCAAAGTCTTTCCATCACCGCGGACCGCTATACATACTGCGTGACACTGACCATAGCTGCGCCGGATCCTGTTTCCTCTGTTGTAGTTGAAACTAGCAACAGTGCCCATGTACCCAAGATATCATCGGTATGAATGACAACATTACGGCCAGGAGGCTGAGACCCTAGAAGTCCTCCAGGAAGTAGAGGAATCTGATCTCAGAATTCTCCTTATGACCATCATCGTCCTTTTCTGATGGAAGCAAAACAGAGGAACCAGTAGAGCCCCTACAGGCATTTTTTTTTTTTATGTA